>NC_138128.1:62130684-63330684 GCF_964188305.1 Podarcis bocagei
AACACTTTTTGTGGTCATGTCAATGCCAATGCTTTTCAACGGCCCCAGACTAAGAGCAGCGTGATAGGTGAAACCAGATGGACTAGATGCAAAGGATTGAGTCTTTTATAGGAGAAAGAGGGGTTCCCCAGTCACTGAGGCTGTGGCCCTTTCTTATATATTTTATGAGGCATTCTTTCCCAAACAGCGTCCCTTACAGCGGGTTACGGCGCATTTTGAATTAGGTACGAAAGCGGCTATTTCCCTCCGTCTCCCACAACACACACACACTTTTCCTGATCAAAACAAGAAGTGTCTAGCCGCCTTGAGGAATCCCAGAAGCATGCACAACAATATGGTTATTATCGGCCTGATATTTGGGGAAGAAAGTGCTAATGGGCAATCTGGTGTTTATTTTGAAACTGCTAACAATGATTTTTCTTGGGTAAAAAAGGCAAGTGTGTCTGGGCACACGGTTGAGTGGGTTTTGAGCAGAGGCTCTAACAGATGGTGTGGAGCTATAGGTGCGCTTTCTCTCTCCCGCGCGCGCTCTGTCTCTCTCTCTCTCTCTCTCGCCCCCCCTCTGCTCTCCAGACTTAGGGGAACCGTCGTGCCTGACCGGACTGTGAGCAGCAGCAGGAGGAGGAGGAGGAGCGGCGGCGGCGGCAGCAGCCTGGCTGCACCAGGCAGCTCATGGAAAGGCTTTTCCGCTTTCTACCCGCTCCTACCCCTCCCCCAGCCCAGCCTCCCCTGGAGAATGAGAGAGACACACAGAGCGAGCGGGGAGAGAGAGAGAGCTCTCGGCGCGCGCTGCTTTTTGCCTCGCAGGCTCCCCTGGAGAGCTTTCCCGCGCGCGCCGGCTTCCCTTCGCCCAAACAAGCGCCGCGTTCAAGGCTCCTTCCTCGAGAAGGCCGCAGCCGAGCTGTGCGTTTCCACAAGCCCCTAACCACCTCGCGCAGAAATCGGTGCTTTCCTCTCTCTCTCTCTCTCCTTCCCTGCCTCGCCTGCTTTGCCTCAACGCCCCCCCCCCCCCGCTTTTTCCCCTTCACACAGCCTGGGCCTCAGCCGTCTGTGCTCCATGAGGTCACTTGCTTCCATTCCCATTACTGCGGGCTCTTTTTTTTTTTTTGCCTCCTTTTGCAAAGGGGGCTGTGTGAGGTGGGAGAAAAAAAAGGGGGGAGGAGGTTGGAAGAAGAACCGCTCGAGGCACACGAATACATGTAATTTCCAGGCCCCGCCATTCACTGCCTCGGCCACCACTCCTTCCCCAACACCAAGTGTGGGGAAGGCAAGCTTCTCTTCTTCCTACCTACTGCGTTTGCTACCCACTTTGAGCCACTTTTTTGCTTGTTGACAAGGCCACGGTGGGTAGCTTGCGCGTGTCCTTTTCCCCAAGGAAAGCCTGCAAAAGTCCTCGTCACTGAAGCGGGGACATGGCCTAGTTTCCCCCAAGTTGTCTAAAGCAGGTACCAGTGTGGAGAAGCCTGAAGAAATATATGACACCGCAGACATAACAAGCAGTCAGTGGCTGCGAATGTTTGTTGTTGCAGCACGCCATATAACTTCTGGTGATTGTTACTTCGCCTCTGATGAATCCGCGTATTTAGATGTGATTTATTTTTTATTTTGTAGCACCAACAGAAATCCATAAACTGTCGGTTCAGCGCCATTGACTCTTTGATCAGTTACTGGGCTATCTCTCCCCCTCCCCCTCTTTCCTCCCCGTCAGCGAAGAGAGATTAAAAGCCTGTATTTTCAGCACTGGTGCTACTGCAAAGATCCGTAGCTTCAATTACCAATAAAAGTGTGCTTGAAAATGTTAGCCTCTTTCCTTTCTCTCTCCCTCCCTCTCCCTCTATTCAAGAGCATCAAAACTTGCAGAGCTGCCTATAGTACCCTCTTAATTAGCCTACAGCGATTTCCGAAAACATTTAGCTGCTATGTACAAAGGAAATAAAAAGTCATTGTCAACTCGAGAGCGCTCCAGAGTTTAAAAGGGTGCCTCTCTGTAACCTATTGAAATAATTATTGGAGGGCACAACGCCTCCGTCTTTGTCAGAGGACTGGGGTTTGCCTGTCAGGTTGGGTTTTCTCCAAAAGAGCACCATTCATTTAACTGCGGAGGGCATTTAAATCTAACCCTATTTTTGTCAAGATCGCTATAAACTTTCTGGTGAGGAGAGGAGAGACTGCTTGGAAGCTTAACCGAGCTGGAATTGTGTCCCAGGCCACATATTCCCAAAGCCCTGCCCTTTGTTTTTGATACCTTTTACATTTTATTTTTTTCTTATTTTTCAAATGATGCCAGAGAAAGCAAGTTTCTCTTCGTGCACCATTGCAATGAGAGACAAAAAATGCACTAGGCATTTATATACAGTTCTAAACACCCCCGGAATTCTCTATTTTCTGAGGGGCACAAGTTCCCCTCGTTTACATGTGTGGAAACATTATCTTTTTTTCTGAAAAAACCGGGAAAGCAGCAAATGACTCTCTCGGGAAAATAAAAGAAGATTTAAAAGTTGAGCCATCCAGTAGCTAAGAGGCAGCTTTTGGGATGGGGGGACAGTTCCTTGCCTTTAATTGCCTTGGAGGAGTCCTGGTAACACTGTAGTTATCCTCGAGAAAGTTGGCCAAGACAGGTTAAATAATTTAATAAGGACCTGCTTGTAATTATGTTATTTACAAGGGATGACAGAGGTTTGAGAAAGAAACAGGAGCTGATCTCAGGGAAAATGGACGGGTTTGGGTGACCCCTGGAGCATAGAGCTTGAATTATGGAGATGGGGGACTGCGAGGTGAATCCGGACTAGTGGAGAACAAGATGACTTTTCACCTCAACACATTTAACTTTTACATCCCAAATAAACGTCTCGCGAGACTAAATCATCCCATTTGAAAAAGAAAAAGAGAGGGCAGAGGAGAGGAGGAGGGAAGGAAAGCAGCTTCCTTCGATTCCAGCGCGTCCGGATTAAGAGACAATTTCCCTTTTTGTCATCGGTCTTAACAAAATTAATCCCCCAGGTTGTTTTAAAATAAAATTGGGGGAACACTGGAGCAGTTGCCCTCCCCGGTCACCACTTCTTTCCCTGATATCAAGCAGATGGAAATCTGGCATTAAAGGGCAGCGCATTAATAACAGCTTCCTGATAGTAACAGTAATAATAATAAAACTAGTTTGCTTTCGAAGTATTTGTCAACCGTATGGGAATTTAGCTAACATGTCAAGGGGGCTCGGGGAAGGATAGGCGTGCCATCAAGAGCCAAGGAGAGTCCCATTCCCTCGGAAGTGGGAGTCAGACACAAACTCAGCAGCTCACACAACTCTTTAAAAAGCTTAAACTTTCTCACCTGTTTGGTCATGGAATCTATTAGCCGAACGTACAAATCCTGTTCCGTTCTAACTCCTGCGTATGGGGGAGGAAAAGCAAAAACAAAACGAGAGACCCATTTATTGTCAGAAACGAAGTGCGTGGTGAGCAAGGCAAAGCTACACAGATAACACAATGGCTACACGAAGACACTCAGCTGGACGCTGGGTGCAATAAAAACGCGTGTGAGAGAGGGAGATTCAAATAAAAATAATCTAGTCTGCAGGTTGTCGCTGCCTAGCATGTATGGCCACAGAAACATGAGACAGTTGCCTTGACTGAGATAACTGAAGTATGCATATGTTTCACTAGAGTGGCCTGCGTTATCATAAAGTAACCCCCCCACCCCACCCCAAAGACAACACGAGAAATAAACGTTGATTGCTCGGGTTTCCGATCCCTATTTCCCTTTGTCAATATTTGCCATCCAACTTCCTGATTCTTTTGGTGTGGAATCATGTACATCTGGCATGATGGAGCTAGGCAGTCACAAGAATTAACATTAATTTGCGAAGCTGGGTTTGGATCTCTTAAAAGTGATGTTGTGCTGGAGCAGATATTGATTTTGGGCATTTCGCTTGTTTGTGTGTTTGTGTGTGTGCGTTTTAACTTTCTACTTCAAGACCAGCCGGTTAATCATGTAAAGTACCATTGACTTATTGATCGCTTATGTTTTGTTTTCCTTCTATGCCATAAGAAGAGTCGTGTTCACAGTCATGTAATTTTAATCTCAAAATCTTTATATCCTTTGTTTGTTTTTTGTTTAAAGTGCTCCAGAAAGAGGGTAGCAATATTTGTGCATATACAGGTAAAACAACAACAACAAGAAGAAGGATGCAGCGAGGAATAAAAACTTACCATTACTGTACAATAACTGGAGTTTATAGTGAATTCCATTGTTAGTTTTTTCATTGTTTGGCTCCTGCAAGTAATGATAAATAATTGCTTTTAATTGGTTTGTGGGGTTGTGTTTTAAAAATGCCGTAGCTGGACTCCAGCTGCCTATAGGATCAGATTGCTCCAGCAGCAGCTTCCCATTAGAGTGTTTTGTTTTGTTTATCTATCTTTGTGACAGACAAGCTTTGTTTGGGACCGGAAAAAATTGACTTCTGGCTGCTGAAATATGCCGGTTAGGTTAAGGCAACTTTGCAAACCAGTTTTAGATGCCAATCCCTGGCATAAGAACTCGGGACACTACACGTGGTTCGGATGCCTCTAGAGTCCCGTTAGAACTGCTACTGTCTAGGCAAGGCTAATGTTATATTTAATCGTCGAGATCAGACTTATATCACATTATTATTATTTTATTATTTTGTTATTAGTACTATTTTAAATGATGGGGTGGGGGCGAAGAGGGAAGGTTGCATTTTTTAATTAAAAACTTACTTTCTCTTTTTCCACAAAGTCCACAAAAGCAGTCCTTTCAATCTCCACTGGCTGCCCCTGCCTGTCGTACAGAGCTAAGACGAAGTGGAAAAAATTGGATTTTCTGAGATTGGAAGGCGGCTGTTTCTCGAAATGTGCCCGAGCCAACCCCACACCGCTGCGGGGAGAAAAAACAAGATAATTTCTGGGTGAGAGAACCGGAGGCACCGGAGAAGCAAGAGAGCGCAGGGACTTGGGGTGCGCGGGTGTGGGGAGGGTGGGTTGGACGGGTTTAGATATGTAGATAGATGGGTAGATGGAGAGATATCACAGAAGAACACACACACATTGGGAGATTGTGGAAATTACTTCGGGGGGGGGCGTTGGGGGAGAAAGGAGAATTTCTGGATTTGTCACTATCGCCGTAATATGATGTAATGAGCAGGGAGAGAGCATGAGAGAGGCAGGCATGTGGGGTTGGGGGGGGGGAGAAGAAGAAGAAGCAGCAGAAAGAGAGAGAGAGAGGGAGACATTGAAGCGGAGTTCAGGGAGATTGTAATTGATATGGAGCATCGAGGGCGATTTACGGCCGGGATGCGAAGCGCCAGAGAGAGGCGAGAGGGAGAAGGGGGAATCATTTGGCACACGTACCTTTGCGCGGCTGTGTTAGCATCCACAACCCCAGCTGTATGCATCCATGATCGGACTGGGTTCATTCCACTGCCCAGCGGTTCTTCTTTCATGGTCGTCCCACCTCGTGGTATATTTTCCTGAATCCCAAACATTAAAACAATTTGGGGGCAAAACCAGCTCTGAACCAAAAGGGGCTAAAAATAATAAAAAATAAAAAATTGTGGGAAATGTCAGATAAAGGGGGTGGGGGGTCGTAGTTGATTGCTGTTTTCTTTCTCTCGTGGTGGTGGTGGGGTTTGTTTGTTTGTTTTTTCTTTCTTCCTTTCTCCTCTCCCCCCCTCTCTCTCTTTCGCTCGCTCGCCTCTTTCTCTCCCGGTCTCCCACTCTCCTTGGCGAGCGGAATAGAAGAGATGACTTTACTCCCCGCGATCAGTAGGAGGAAAGCCCAGTTCAAGTCGCCTTTCCGTCTTCAATCTGTCCTGTATTGGCACGGCATAAACAATATACTGAGCAGCTCTACTTGGATGGCGTTCCAGTTTGGAGGTTTAAAAAAAAAGAAGAAAGAAAGAAACCAACAACACACACCAAAAAAGAAAAAAAAACACACAAAAAACCGGAAAGGTTGGGGGGGGAGAGGGGGGAAAATGAAGTTTTTTGTTGTTGTTGCTTTTAAAAAAAAGTAGGAAATACAGCCGCCGGTATTGCGAGGTTGCCTTTGTTTTTTCCCCCCTTTCTTTTCTTTCTCTCGTTCTTTCTTTAACAAATAAATAATTTTTGTTGTTTGTTTGCCGAGGCTTCTCAACGTGGTGTCATCCCTAGTAAAACAGCATCAAAAAACCTTCAGGACACTGCTGAATCGACCACTTCTGGCAAGGCTCTCCTGCTCCAAAAGACAAATAAACGAAAAAATGATTACCATGGAGGTGTTCCTGGACACAGGAGAGCTCGATGAGGGGCCTTTAGCGTCTTGCAGAATGGATGGGAAGCGTACAAAACTCAGCCCTCCATCCCCTAGGAATGGAACCTTTCCCGGGAGCCAAAACTCTAAACCCCCGGGAACGGCGCTGTCAGATTCTGACGTGCGGGAGGCGGGGCCAACACCATATATGGGGGGCAGAACAAATCCTCCCTTTAGCCGAGAGCTCCACAGCTTGTTTAGTTCTGACTGACTGCTGCAGCCTCCGAGTGCAGCGCCACGCTGCCCCCCTCCCTTATAACGCAAGCGTTAGGGTGGGCTTTTTATTTTATACATACATATATATATAATAATATATATGCATGCAACACACACGCGCGCCGGCAGCCAATGAAATTAGAATATATATATATATATATTAATAAAAAGGGTGGGGGGAGAGTCGCAGCACAGGGACAGCTGGAGCGCCTCGCAATTTGCAAAGAATCACGATCGTTAAAAGACTAGCACGCCTCAATATAAACAGAGAGCGGTGCTGGATGTTAAACACAAAACCTATGCACACACACACACACACACAAATGCACGCTGAAAGGTAAGAGAAGAAACGGGCGAAGAAGGTGCGTGGGATGTAGGCTAAAGCCATCAGCGTGTAGGTGGCCAGGATCCTTCCTTCCCAACCCCTACGCACACACACACACACACACACACACACACACACACACACACACACGGGCTCTCTCTTACAGCAATCTTTGGGGGTGAACCGGGGAAGAAAGGGCCGTTCCGACAAGGTTCCGTGCGTTCTGGAAAGTGAATTGGTCAGGCTGCTTGACTTGGCTGCATTAAAATACACACGCGCGCGCACGCGCGCGCGCACACACACACGGTCTCTGGTTTAATTTTACGAGTCAAGCCCTGGAACGATTACAGGTGGTCTGCAAACTGCGCACAGGGTGATTAGTGCGTGTTGACCAACTGCAACGAAGCCCCGTTACGTTTGGGTAAAGGGCAACTCTTCGCCGGGTCCGCAGGGGCGCAGGCATGAAATGCAAACTTTCTAATAATATTCGTGGGGAAGGTGAACGCCGCCCAGAACAATAGCCGAGCCCGCCCATCCCCCCCCTCCAAAAGCACGTCCTGTTTTCTAATCCGCTCCTATTTTTATTTTTATTTATTTTTTTAAAAACACAAGCCTCCAAAGTTACGCTCCTACTGATGAGGAGCAGAGAGGAAAAGAAACCCGCGCGGCGCTCTTTAGAATCCCAATCAATGCCTGGCAGTGCTTTCCAAGTGACGCGGTTTTTTTCCTCGCGTTTGCCTTTTAGCTCTTTTCCGGTAACAGGTTAGGAAAGGCAGATCACAGCATCTTTGAAACTTGGGTTTCGAGGAATCGTTAGAGCTGTGTGCGTGTATTTTTGTGTGTGCGTGTGTGTGTTCAGAGAGGTAAAGGCAATGGGGAGATGAGCACTCAAAAGTGCTAGAACTGTAGGATTATTGGAGTTAAGAGTGAAATGGCTAATTACTTGTGAGATGGGAGACACACCACTGACAGCACGAGGTGAATTATTCCTGGAAAGAAAGGGGGGAGAAAGAGATAGGGCGCAGGGTTTTCAAAAGGGCAGTTGCTTTTTCGCAAGGAGGAGACCTTCGGTATACTATAGACAAAGGGGTGTCCCGGATACTCTTCTGCAGAGACGCAGCAGATCCCCTCCTCCGCCCCCCCCCGTCTGATTGTGTGTGTACATATGAGCCCAACAAGGGTATTGAATATATATATATATAAACCTTCCCCCATCTTGGGTGGGTTAGGACTTCCTTTTATGTGAATTGGCAGGGGTATGTACGTTAATATTTTAATTAATCGGTGAAAATCGAAGTCCGATTTGTGTTACCAAGGGACCCCCGATCCCTCCTCAAAGGGTGAGGGGGGGTGCGCGGAAATATGTGTTAGAAAGCAATCTATTTTGCTGGTGTTGGGGGTTAATGACTATTGCTAAAGATAAGTGAATTATCAAAGCTGTTGCTCTACCCGATCTCAAAATCCATTACATTGCTGGCCGTCTAATTAAATACGTAAGTATAATAAAATCATATTTTATGACTATTTGAGGGTAATGAGATTAGTCTTTAGAAGCGATCGCCACATATTAAAGATGCCACTGTCTATAGAATGTTAATAACCTTAAATCAAAGTGTATAGAAACTATTCACGATAAATTAAAGGGGGGATCCTGACTCCATAATAATAATCAGTGGGTACCGTGGGGTAGATTGAAAGATGTCACACCTCTTCTGAGCTAGATTTGCAAGGAGAACTAAAGTTACAAAACAAGTGGGGGGGGGGAGAAAAATAAATGTCTCATTTTCTTTTTCAGTCCCCTTTTCTGTGTGTTTTGTACAGTATATATAGACGATAAAAGCTTCTTGGAGTCATTATGGACAAAATACTATTGTCTCTCCCGGCTATCTCTTTTTTTAAAAGATACTTTCCCACCGTGGGTCAAATATCTGATCAGGACCAATCTGATAAAAATATACCCGAAGAAGGTTAAAGTTGCTCCTTTTGCCCGCACTAACAAAAAGCACCATGCTTCAAACCATTTACAGTATCTTTAATTCAGATTACACGCGCCAAGGCGATTTAAATCTGATTACCAAATTAGATGGTTTTAAAACAAATCCTTTTAAATCTGATACTGTTGACTAAAGGGGGAGGGGGAGAAGGAGGGAGGTGTCTGCGTGTGTGAGAGGGGGGTGAAAGTTGCATAAGCCCCCCATCACATAAGGTAACGACCCTGCCCCAGAAAGAAAGGGGAGTTTTAAACCTTTTTGACAACAAATGCAGCTGCCCCGCTATTTTGGACGATATTAAGCGAAAATGAATGCAAATCTGTGTTCAGAAGCCATCTGGCCAGAAACGGGAGTCAGCTGCTCTTCACATCAGACTCTGAGGCTGAATCTATTTCAGCTCATTTTCTAGATCATCTGGTCCTGCACCCAAAGCGTGGAAAATACGGTCTTTATCATTCACCAACTTTCTTTCTTTCTTTCTCCTTCCCCTTCTCTCTTTCACCTCTGGCTCCAAGCCATATTCGAGGAGCAAAGCGCAGAGATGGAAGGGAAAGGGAAAAATTACTTCCTGGGTTTGGATCCTAAGTGTGTGTGTGTGTGTGTACATCCGGCTCCTGTTTTTGTCTGCTTGCTTTCGAGCACCTCAAGCTCAAGTTTTCTACCCCGTCGAGGGGCAGGGAACAAACACTCCGCCTTTGCCCCCCACCCCACCCCATCCCGGGGGTAGAGAGCAAAAGGACGGGGCGATTCCTCTTGTCCAAGGAGCGGGGGGGAAAGAGTATCTGCTTAAGCAAGAGGCGGAGAGTTGTTTGCAAGAGCGTCCGCATAATACTTGGGGGAAATCAGTGTTTCCCTCATAAAAAGGGGGCTTCTCTTATCCCAAATATAAGGGGAGGCGGTGGCAGGGAGGGAGGTGGCCGGGGCGAGGCTGGCTGCGAGCCCCCGGCGAGGCGCTGTCCTGCCAAAGAAGGTGAAGTTCACCGGGGCACAAAGCACCAGGGGGAAGCAGACGATGCGCCCTTCTGCCGCGGATGGTGAAACTTTCCTTTTGAAACGTTTGCAACCTCGGGGAGGACCAGGCAGGCCTGGTCACAACCTAAGCAGTGGGGAGGTGCTCGTCCTTAAATGAGAGAGCCCAGGAACTGACCAAGACTCAGCTGAGTTGGTAGCCCGGCCACAGCCAGGCAGGCAGCCGTCCCCTCCTCCTTCTCCTCCTCCTCCACCCCCCCAAAAAAGTCTTGACCTTAGCAAAGTTAGTCATGCAGAATGTGCTGCGGATTTGAATGAGATTTGCATGTTGCAGCCAAGACCTCCCGAAGTAACGACCCTCCTCCTCCTCCTCCTCCTCGGAGTGTGTGAAGTGTTCCTTTTGTGTGAATTTACGGGGTGAGGCTTCAATGATCCCCCCACAAATTTGCATTTAAATAGCGACATCAAGCGATTCGCGTGCCACACACCAGTGGGCTCCCAGATGTCAAGCCGAAGTCAGTCAGATGGCCATTGCCCAGCTGTCCTTCTAAACATCATCATACCAGAGCATGCAGTGACCTTAAAGGGACAGAGCCCTGCCTGGGCTTTCAACCACCACCCAAGGCTCCTCTTTCTCCGCACCCCACCCCTTACAAGGGTGGCGGGGGAGGGGGGAAGCCGGGTGTGAGGGGGGGGAGGACACGTCCGATCTGGCCTTTCAACATGTTCCATTGTACAGCCCCCGTCTGTTAAAAGCCTGAGAAAAGGAATCGCAGAGTCTACCATAAATCATGTTTAAGATCTCAACCCTTCTCTCCCCCCCTTTCTGTGTTCTCTAACAACACACAGCATAATGACCCATAATCGCACACCTTACACGGATCCCACAGATTCAAATTGATAATTTGCCCGGCCTCGGAGTGCGCGCGTGTGTATACACGTATGCGCGTGTTTGTGTGCGCACGCGCTTATACACACTTACTTACACACGCGCGCACAATTGCACGCACACACGCACGCACATTTGCGCGCTCTCTCTCTCTCCTTTGGGATGATTCTCCCGAGACTATTATCGCAAACACTTCACTTATTATCTCCCTGCCACCACCCTGAATAAGAAAGAACTGTTACACCTCAGTGGTTCAAACCTTCCCAATTTTCCCACGTGTATTCCCTGTTTATTTTGCCTGGTGCTCAAGTTCCACGCTGCTTGTCGTACCCCCTCTACTCCCCCCCCCACTCCAATTTGGTGTGTTTATGCGCGCCTGAGTGCAAGTTTCCACTTTTGCCAAAGAAACTTTGGAGGGAGGAAAAGTTCAGAGAGAAGGAACGGTGCCATCAGCTTGCGGTCACGCCAACCACCATGCGCGCGCGCGCTCTCTCGTGTTTAATTTTCACCCTTCTGTCCATTCTTATTATTCGAACGAGTATTATTTTATTTCGGATGGCCAAGCGAAGAATCGAAGCCAACTTGCCAACACCCATATTTCATTTTTAGTGTTTTTCAGGCGCCATTGATTAAGGACGTGTTCGGTTCCACTCGGAGTAATTTATGCCCGGCTTCACCGAAACAAATCTCAGCAAACTCTTGTTTCTTCGCTTCTCGAAGAGCCGCACATTTGTAGTTCAGCTATTTGTTTAAACTTGGCAAGGCTCTCCCAGAACAATTTGGGTTGGGAGTGTGTGTGTGTTGCGGGAGAGACACTGGGGGTGCCAAGGGTCGACTAATTTCCCAGGTCGGTGGCTAGTATTTCGGGGCGCCGTGCGCGCCCCTCGGAGGTCCTGACTCCGGATTGTGCTGCTCTTACAGCAAGATTCGTAGGGTAAACGCGATTTGGGCGCGCGCCTGGGATGTGCCGAAGGCTTCCGCCAGCATAACTAACTGGGCATTGGTGGTGGGGTTTTTTGTTTTGGGTTTTTTGTTTTTTGTTTAGAGAGAAGCTTGCTCTAGAGACTCCTTGAAAGATCCTTCCCCTGCCAAGGCTGGCACTTTGGGGTCAGTGCAGAGGGATTTGGGCCAGGGGACCTAATTCCACAGCATCCAGCTCTGGCTCCAAGCCGCCCTGTCCTCTTTTTGCTACTGCAGCAGCAGCAGCAGCAGCGGCAGATCAGAGGTTGGCGGCGGCCCCTCTTTCCGGTGACCGTCCAGCTGAGAGGCAGGCGAGCCCAGGGACCTGGACCTGGAAGGAATTGGACCGCCCTCCTCGCCTGGACTTTGATTCCCTCCCGAATCTAATCCACCACCGTTTCCTTCTCCAAACAGATTCCAGGCACGCCAGCCCAAAAGGGCAAAGTTACAGCGGCGAGTGGCAGTGTAGGAATTGGAAATCTCTCTCTCTCTCTCTCTCTCTCTCTCTCTCTCTCTCTCTCTCTCTCTCTCTCTCTCTTTTTCACACACACACACGCCTGTGCAAAGCCACCTGCCAGGCTCTGGTGCAGAGTTCGCTTCTGGCTCCGGAGCGAGACTCCGGACAGGCACGTGTGAACGTCAGCACGGTCTTGGGAATGCCCCGCTTCGCCTTCCTAGCCCACCCATACAAAACCAGGCAAAATATGGTATTGAGCTTCCATTGGCTTCATTCAGGTTAGCATTCACACCTGCCAAGCGCAAGGCGGGTGCTATGTATACCAAACAAACACACAGCAAGTTGGGGGGGGGGGATCTTAACTAGCTCTGTTCAAACCGGCGTGGGGAGAGGAAACCACGTTTAAGCTTTTTCTTCGTAGTGTCTTAAGGAGGTGAGGCGGACAATAACGCGCTGGTTAACTGGAGCAAAACGTAAGTTTTGTAGCAACAAGGTTTTTTTCCCCTTCTCTCTCTCTCTCTCTCTCTCTCTCTCTCTCTCTCTCTCTCTCTCTCTCTCTCTCTCTCTCTCTCTTTTTCTGTGAACGAGCTGCTTTGATGATTTCCTTTCTCATCCCCGCCTACCTCCTTTTGGTTAGATTGCAAAGACTGGGGATAGTGCGGGGCGGGCGCGCTGAGAAAAGACCTTTTAACTCTATTATTAGGCGAGTTTCACGAAACACACATAGACCAAAATTTCCCTGAATAAAGAGATATAATTCTCTAAGTAAAGAAATTCTAGCGTCTCTTCGCCGCCCGGAGGTGGTGAAGTTTGACGAACAGCGCCTCCTTGGGTGGGGAGACGAGATTTTCAGCGCAAATAAGATTGAGATCGTCAGTCGAGGGGACAAAAAGTAGCATCTCTCTCGCTCTCTGGCTCTCTCCCTCCCTTTCTACATTCCACGGTCTTATTGGGCTTCATTTGCCCCTCTTTTGAGTGGCAGTGGCGAGAAACAGCTTTCTCCACTTGGGAGGCTGCTCTGAAGTTTCTTAGGCCTCTCGGATCCGCTGAGTATAAACGCGACGTTTCAAATTTAAGAGGAAGCGAGAGTTTTCTCTTCCCACCTTCACCCAACGAACTCCCTCCTAGCAGCGGTCCTTAGTTTGCAAGCAGGGCATCCGCCTTGGGAAACTAAACGCGGGTGAAATGGCACCGAGATGGTTAGCCTGGAACAACCTTCCCAAGTAGACAAAAAACGGGGAAAAGGCGGGAGGGTGCCGCTACTTGAGAGTAAAGAGGCTCTCGGAGCAGGAGGGCAGCTCTGGCAACCGGGGGGAAAGAGAGGGGAGGGGAAAACGGGGATTCCGGAGCGAAGGCAATAGTCAGTGTGGAAAGTAACCTCGGGAAGCGCGTTCAGCTGGAAGAAGAAACCAGGGGAACGTCCGTCACATTTGGGGCTTGGAAGAGTCTTCCTTTAGTTTAGAGGGACAGGACAGGACGCTTCCGTGTCTGGGAAAGGATTGGGGAGCGGAGCGGAGAATACAGACCAGAAGCATTGATTTAAACTAAGCAAACCTCACGGAGAGAGAGGGAGAAAACGCACGTCAAATTGGAAGAACGTTGTTTGCCCGGAAGACTTTCTCTTTGCGATGAATGAATGAAGGCTGTAGGGGAAAGGGGGGAAAAAGAGCAATCCAATATAGGGAGGGGAGAGAGGGCTGGCGGCGGCGGCGGCGTGGGGGATTGTTCCTGGAAGCAGGCAGGATCGGGCAAGGGAGGAAGTTTCGCAGCTTTTTAGGGGTCGAGAAAGCGCATCGTTTCCTAAAGACCTCCAGCGGTTCCAGGAAAAGCAAAGCCAGAGAGTTCGTCGGCATTTATTTAAATGGCCCTTTGTTGTCCTCTCCCTTTCCCTGCGCCGCCGGGCCTGTGTTTATTCGTAAACAAACAAAAGAAAAAACAAACAAAACGCCACCTCCCTTCCCTGCAAAGAAGTTTGCGAGCCGACCCGTCTTCATTATCCTACCATCAAAATCTCCACCGACTCCGACTGAACAAACAAGGATCGATCCGATCATTTCAGATATTATAATTGGCTTTAATTAAACACACTTCGTTCTAATTAACTCTGAAATTTTAGCATGCTTTGGGACGCTGGTGTCTGATTTGATATTGTCAGTCCAGATGTCCTAATAAAATTCAATCCTCCACTCAAGACTTCAATATTCACTAAGAACAAAATGCAAATTAAATGTAAAACCTAAAGTATCGCCAAAGGTATAATCAAGAAAGGTGTCTCCAAACTTCTCACTTTTTTTATTACGCAGTAGTTAGAAAATGCAGATTACAGCCTAACAAGACCTCGCCTGAATAATAGAGAGTTTAACTCTTTCCTGCTCTTTCCTGAGTCTAACCTCATGTGCTTGGGGAACCGGTGCACGCGCGCGCGCGCCCCCTTGTCCTGCCAAAGACCAGAGCTGGGTGGGACTCGGGGCACATTTCCTTCAAAAACACGGTGCGCTCTTGAAGGCGATTTCGCCTAATTTGGGAGCGGGGAGGGTGCGACACCTCCAGTTCCCAGATATTTCCAAGATTGCAGAGAGGATATAATGCTCCAGAGCCGAGTGGCACAATTTTTCGGCGACTTCCTTTTCCCTGTCGAGCGTAAAGGAAATGGAGCATTTGGATAGAGGATCCTCCAGCAGCAGTTCAACTGCGCTGAGAGACCTGGCCACGCTCAGATACTCCCAGGGCCAAGGAGACTCTCTAACGTGTCCCCCACCCCACCCCGCAATCTTGCAAAGCAGTGGAGAAACAAGGACCCTCCATTCTCTCGGGGCTTCTCTCTCTCTCTCTCCCTAGCCCACGATTGCGCATCCTTTTCAATAATTAAAGCCTTAAAAGCTGGTCTACCACCGAGCAAAGTTACATGACAGACTTCCCCGGACTAGCCTATTAAGAGAGGCTTTTTGATGGCTCCTGGACAGTTTAGCTGGGCGAGATGTCATTTGTTTGTTGCACTGGGAGTTTCGATCTAACCCAGGAAGAGAGAATCGGGATAACAATAATAAACACGGAATGCTGTTACTCTTAAAAAGAGCACGGTTTATAAGCAAGAACACTTGCTTATTTCCCTCCCGCCGCCCCCGCTTCGTACATTGTGCCATGTTAATAAAGTCACTTAAAGTTGTTGCTAATTTAACTTTGGCATAAAAAAAGGAGGAGGAAGAGGGAAGGGCATGCGTGCGAGTGTGTGTGTGTGTGTGTGTGTGTCGCACGCGGGTGATTTGCATTTTCTTTAGTATATTGAAATGAGGAGAGAACTGCTGGGCGGTTGGGCTGCCCAGAGCATAGCTAGGGGCCATGCAGAAATAAAAACAGAGAAAGAAAAGAAGAAAGAAAGAAACGGGCTCCTCTTCTAGACTATTAATAAGCAATTTGTCCCGCTGAAATTTACATTGCAAAGGGGGGGCGGAGGAGGAGGACGAGGGGGGGGGGGAGAAGAACTGGCCGTCCGCGCGCATTTGTGCTGCTTTCAGATGCGCCAGCGCTGTGCAAGCTGCCTTGGTGGATGAAAGGATGAACTGTCCCACACCGCCCCCTCCCCTCCCCCCAAAAAGTGATTTATGGCAGATATTTAAACTTTCCTTCCTTATAACTGTTAGGGGCAAGATTTCTCTTGCGCGCGTTTAGCATGGCTCTTGATTTGCTTATGCTTGATCAATCTCCTCTCTCCCTTTCAAGTGGGACACTTGGAATCCCCCCACCACCACCGCACTCTCCTTTGAAACGCACAAGTACACACTTCAGCGGTTAGCCGAAGGGTTAATTTTAACTCCGCTCTTCACCCTGAAAATTGCGGCTTGTTGTGTTTCAAAGCTTATTTCGGTCTGAGAAATAATCGCAGATTGTGTTGGGTAAACAACAAGTGCTGGGATTCATCCCCTCTTCCACACCCACACCCACACTCACCCACACACCCCACACTCTCTTCCTCGCAACCCAAATTTCCCTTTGGCTTTAAGGGCGGGGGAGGAGAAAAGGGGGAGATACTTTTTTTAAAAAGAAAAGAGTTTGTAAAGGTTGAATAGCGGGTGCAGTCTGCCACCTAGAGGACACTTTGCGTTTCCATGGCAAATCCCTGGCGTTTGCTCATATTAGATCCTTCTTTAGATCTTGATTGCTGTTTAAGTCACTTATCAAAATTACCCAGCTATTTCTCCGTGCCATTTTGCTTATGAAACATTGATTGCTTTGTTATTTGAACTTTTAAGAGCGCAGTATTAAAGAAAAAGAAAAGAAAGGCGCACAAAACAACTTCAACACTTTCCGCACAAGAAAATCGTTGCCATTTTTAGACATTAGATTAAAAGGTATGAAATGTAAAAATAATACAATTTGATTTGTTAGTCTAACTGCGATTTGAGAGTTGATGTCCCCAAAGGCCAGGCGAGCTTTTTCTCTTTATTTATTTTTATTAAAACATCAATCTACTGTGGAGCTGGGTGAACTCAGTTTCACCTAGAGAACATAAAATTCTCCATACCAAGGAAATAAGCACCTTTCATAAATCAACAGTATTCCTGACAGATCGATCAATTTTTGGTTGTTAATCCGAAAGGAGGAGTTTTAATTGCTTCCACCGTGTTTTTTCAGTTCAAGCACCTTTGGCGTTGCCAGACCCTTAAAAGTGCTTCACTCTGGCGCTATAATTTGGATGGAAAACAAAGTTACACCTTTCAAGCCAAATCACCTTCCCAACTCCCCCGAAACAACACGAGCAGCGCCAACATTCCTTTCCGGATCCCAACAGGGGTACCGAAACGACAACACAAAACAGAACTTTCTGACAACCTTCCAACAAACAGGGGCGCGGGCGCGCACGCAGGCACACACACACACACAGATATACACAAGCCCGCAAGTAATCCACCCGAAGTTACACGGAGGAGCACCCCACACGGTGCGTAAAAGGACAAAACCGCTGGCTGAGTGGCAAGAGGAGCTTCTGTCAAGCAGTGGCTTAGGACGCCTCTTGTCCTCAGACCCCTTTGATGCATGGAGCCAATTGCGGATCAAGTGAAATTGACAGCAACATCAGGCGCGCTGCCCTGCCTGATCAATCTGCCCCCTCGCCTAATTGGAGTCAGCGCAAGAGCAGCAAGGAAGCGAGAGTGGCTTTCTTTCTTTCCTTTCTCCCTCCTCCCTTGTGCCGAGTTACCAACCCAGCTGCACCATCCCCTCCATCCCTCGGGCAACTTTATCTCTTTCCAGAATCAGGACCACACACACACCTGAGACTGGAGGACCCCCTCGGAGAGAAAGGAAAGGGAGGAAGAGAAAGAGAAGTGAAGGGGGGAGGTGAGCAAGCAAGCAAGCGAGCGCAATGCTGGTAGTAATGGGACTCGCAAAACCCAATCGCTTACCTTTCACGGCTAATTAGGCAATAGACAGGTTTGTTTGGGTTCACAAAGGATGCTAGGAGTGTTTATTGTGGACGGAAAGCTAGACTTGAGGAGTGTGTGTGATCTGGGCTATTTAATACATTACTTACCCGACGACAATCTCAGGAAAGCTCTACGGGGCAAAGGGATGTGAGAGAGCGCAGCAGTGCGCAAGCGCCCCCCCCCCGTTTGAAACGGGAGGGAGGGGGGAGCGACAAGCGAATGGGACTTGGGGGAGGAGGAGGAGGAGGGAGGCTGGATGGAGGGGAGACCGGACTTGGGGGGAGGGGGGCAAAGCGAGCAACAGTCTTGAAGAAAGTTTGGTGGGAGAGAGAGCTTGTCCTGTTGGAAGGCGCAAACCAGCAGTCAGGCAGCGGGCGAAAGGGATGGGAAGAGGCAGGCAGAGCGCGGCTGCGTCCTCGGATGTGGGTCGCTCCCCTCGAGAGGCCACCTCGGGCAAAGGCGGGGAGTCGCACTTCGCAGAGGTGGCATCTCCAAGCCCTTGGCGGCTGGCCAGAGGGGGAAGAAGAGGCGGCGGCCGAGGAGCCCCGGAGGCTCTTTGCCAAGGGCGCCGCCGAGCCAAGCTGGGTTTAACACCTTTTCACCAAAGGGTCGTGCGCGCCCTGACAACCCGGGTGGCCAAAGGGTCGGGTTTTCCCTCTTGCTCTGCTTCTCCAGACAGGGTCCAGCTTCTCGGCCAGATCAGTGACTGCATGCAGCATGACTAGCTTTGGGGACCGGTGGGCGCGGGGTCCCCCTCTTTCCCTGGATGCGTGAATCTGGAGAAGGGGGCTTGGGACTGTGGCGTCGAAGCTGCTTTGGGAAGCCTCGGTGGGAAAGGGCGGCCACGACCTGGCCTTATTCTAGGCTCCTTTTAATTGAGGCGGGAGGAAGGGAGAGAAAAGCAGTCTTGTTTTAGCGAAAGTAACCGCAAAACCTTCACCCCGCGCTTTTCTCTTGACACCCAACTCCTCAGTCCAGAAGACGTCTCTCTCCCATGCCTCCTTCCTCCCCTCCTCTTCAGATGTTCACTAATACAACTCACGTTTCCTTCCCGTTTGGGTGCTTGTTTGTTTTGCGCCCAGGTTAATAATAATAATAGTTAGTAGTAGTAATTAATTTAACCATAAAAAACCAGGCACATCTTCCTCCCGCTTTCCCACGGCTTGGCCACTCACCCCGATCACTATGAGTGGAAACTTAACCTCGGGTTTTCTACACAAGTGGGAGACGGGTCCAAACACGGGAATCGCCCTGAAAGCGAGGAGGGCGAGCGCACACGCGTGCCAACGTGCCACCTTCCCGGGAGAAATAGTATGCGTGTCCCCAAACCACAGCAACATAAGAATACAACAGTTGGGATCGCGGCACGTTTCCCTTCACGCCTGCACCTGAAGACGCTCGGGCGCAGAGGGGGAAAGACCGTGCGATGAGCCCCCAAAGCGGGCTGCCTTCGGGTGCCCCCCTCCGTTTCCAGCTGTCAGGCGCTTTACGCTAGAGAGGCTGCTGGCGGCGCTGGTCTTTACTGCCCCGCGCCAGCAACTGGTGGGATCTGGCAACCTAGGCGTTTTTTTAAAAACAAACAAACACACAAACAGTGCCCATCCACGTAGGTCATCCTCTAAGGAGGGGGGGGGCAAGAAGGGGAGACAGTTCACGCCGGTAACAAAACGTTCCTCCCCCTAATCTAGCCAAATCGGGCGATAAGTGAAAGGTGAATAGCACTGCGCTCCGCAAAAACAGAGGAACCCGAGGTTACTATGCCAAGGCTGGGTTGGAGAGCGACCGTGGCTCTCTGGTCGATAACGCGTGCTTACTTGGAAGTAAGCCCCGCTGAGGTCAAGCGGAGTTACTTCCAGGTAAAGCAGGCTCTAAGAAGCTCTGTAGATCTGTGCCCCCCCCCCCGCTTAAATGGCTACTGTATTGTGTGCCACCACAGTGCGTTGGAACTGAATGCGCCGCCGCTGACAATTTCCACGCTTATTCTAAAGGCAGGAATCTTAAAAGACGGAAAGGCGCTTAGGGGAGAACCTCAATCAGTCAATGCGGGGTGGTGATTGTTTTAAACTTCTCAGCTAACGCGTAAAAGACCGAGGTGTAAAGGATATTTAAGACAGATCCACACACGAATGATAAGCAAGTAGTGTGATATAAGCCGCTCTGGGTCTTCAGAAGGCGCTAAGAAGTCACAACCCCAGGTGGGATTTAAACACACACACACAATTTTTTTTCCACATTTTGGGACAAATTCTACTGAAATACTTCGGTTTAAGCGGTCTGGATTGGGATGTATCATATTTCTCTTTTGCACCAGCTTCAGGAAGGAGCAGTACAGCCAGAATCTAAAAACAAAATGATTACTTAAAAAACACACCCAGCTAGTCATTAACAAATTATGGAAATTGACACCAAAGCACATTTTGTTACAAAGGGGAACACAAAGGTTCTATTACTTCATAAAGTAACAGATACACGAATTATATTGGGTTTTTTATTTTCTAGATCGTGGATGATGGGTACAAATCGATTTTTATTGTAGGAGAAGGTGAAGAGCTTAGACAGAGAATACAAAGTTGCCTGTTTCTCTCCTGAAAAAGAACTCAGTACATTTTAAAACAAAAAGGTGACCCTGGGGAAGCCCTCCTCCAAAACGCTCCGGCTGCTGAGATTTATTTTTTTTACAGGTATTCGAGAGGAATCTTTTTTTAATTAAAAAAAACCCCAAACCAGCTCAGAACCCTTACCCCAAGAATAAGACCCTGACATTTTGCCAATGTTTTAATGTCAGATTATTTTTTTAAAATCTATTTTTGTAGTTCAAGAATTTTAATTTTGTAAGGAAACTTAATTATAATTTCCCCCCTAAAGTAATGAATTGCTACATTAGTCTTAACTTTTCTCAGCAAGGGGACAGAAAAGAGGGGGGGGGGGAGAGATAGAAACTGAAAGTGACCATTAAAGGCTGCAGTCCTGAACTCATTTACTTGGGAATAAACCTCACTGAGTATAGTGGGACTTACTTCTGAGTAGACATGTATAGAATCACACTGTTTCAAAGGTATAGCAGAGGTAGTAGGAGTTCATCAGAAAGCAATAAAAAAACCCCCTACCCACCCCAGTATTAATAATTACATGGCTGAAGAGTCAGCTGATCTGAGAGACAGTGCAATTAATTTAACTTGGAGAGTGTGTTCGGGCAAGAGAGTCTGTCTTTGTGTACGTGTGAATTCTTCATGCTGAAGTGTGGGTGCCTGAGGGTGGGCCATTTAGGAGAAATGGGCATAGTTCCTAATATAACTTACATAACTCAAGCTTCATATTTGTTTTTCAGAATTATCCACCTCAGGCTGAGACAAAAAGAACCATCTCCACCTTTCCTTTATCTAAGAGGATACGCCAGCCTTTCTGACATGCAGTTCAACCCAAGCCACTGATTTTCAGAAGTTATAATGTGTTCAGTAGAACATCTAAGTAGGTGGGCAGAGGATTGGTAACAAAATTAAGAAAACTGATAAAATCATAAATTAGCATTAGTTACTGGGAAAAAGGAGGTACCACCAGTCTTGCAGTACACAGGAAGAAGCCTCATTGACTCACATTGTTTTATTCCTTATTAATAAGACTATTGTTTTGGAACAGTTTTCTCTTCATGACCACCTTACCATAATTTCTGCTCTGGTATATGTGAAATTTATATAATATGTGGTGTGCAGTTACGGAAACATTGAAGTTGAGGTTGTTTGAAACCTAGTACTACAGGACTGATATGTATTAGCTGAAAATATGGGGGTGATGAACACCCACATGCTCCTGGATTCTGTTTCTTTGTCACACTCTGATGTGACAAAGAAAGGAGACCTAGAGTAGGACCTTTTAGATAAAAAGGCGGGGTTGTGCTTACAATAGTGGACTCCATTTGGGTCTGTGTTATAATGCACCCAAGCTGCAGATAGAGTCAGCAAGACTGTAGAGAGGCGGCCAAATCTTGCTTCTTCCAAACATCCAGGTTAATCTGGAACAGGTTTAGCCACCTCTCCCTAGGGTGATTCTAATTAGACCTACCATGTGACAATAAAGGGGCATATGTCTTTCTATGACACTCATTGACTTTCCTTCTAAGGAGGGGAACCTATTAGACCCAGAGAGATGAGAGGAGAGGAACAGGTGCATTGAAATGGTAGGCATTCTCCTTCACCAGCCATTAAGACAGGTGAAAATTTGGTATAACAGGAAAAGGACCATTGCAGTCTGATTTCATCCTGTTCCAGTTTAGCTTGTTCTGCAAATAATAATAAGCAACAAAACAACAACAACAGCTGTAACAGAAACAATAACTTGCGATACACCTAAAATTTGCCAGGTTAATTAAAACCTGCGCACAGATTTACAATCTAATGTAGAGACAAGACACATTGTGGAGGGAAGTAAAGGGGTGAAATGATGTTTTTTTTAAAGGAGGGGTTCGAACGCAGAGCCAGAAGAAGAGAGCAGGATATAAGGCAGGAATTGCAGGGAGGTGGGAACAAAGGACATTATATGCAATGATATAAAGGTGAATTTTGATAGCCATGAGGCAGGAGGGAAGGAAGTTGATAGGCTCTAAAGAGCCAGGGCGGTAAAGTGGGAAATGATGATGTGAATGTATATAATTAAATGGAAAATAAACAACACACACACACACACACATTCGTGTGTGTGTGTGTGTGTGTGTGTGTGTGTGTGTGTAGACAAAGGACATTTGTGGGGAATAAAGAGGTCAGTCTTAGGTTTAAGGCTGATATCTGTAGGTAGGTCTAAGATCCTGAGAAGGAACAGAGAAAGAAAACAAAATAGTTACAGAAGAGCAAAACCAGTAAGACATTTGAAAATGTTCACAGGCGTCTTGATTTGAAATCAAGGAGAGAGTGAGAGGACACTGGTGATGAGAACAGTGAAACTGAGTAATGCAAACTGAGCCGCAAGTAGAATATATCAAATGAGCGGCAGCACACAGGAGAGAGAGGGAAGTTATTTAATA
This sequence comes from Podarcis bocagei, assembly GCF_964188305.1. Taxonomy (NCBI): domain Eukaryota; kingdom Metazoa; phylum Chordata; class Lepidosauria; order Squamata; family Lacertidae; genus Podarcis; species Podarcis bocagei. The sequence goes on from NC_138128.1 coordinate 62,153,232, forward strand.
ACAGATGTTGAAAGATGAAGTACAAGGTTGTAATAGTCAATGAGAATAAATGAGAGAATAGGCTAAAATGCTGGTAAAGCCTGCAGAAAGAAAATAATGAATTAAGGTCTATATTAAACAACTGAAAATAACAAGACCTGGAAGAGTGGATGAAGAGGAAAGGAAGAATTAGAAGAAGACACGATTCCGGCCTTGATAAGTCTACAAACACTAGCATGATCAAGAACAAGAAAAGGTGATGTTGCAGTAATAAGAAAACCAGAAGCTCAGTTTTAGTGGAGTTATATTTTAGATACAGTGGTACCTTGGGTTAAGAACTTAATTCGTTCTGGAGGTCCGTTCTTAACCTGAAACTGTTCTTAACCTGAGGTACCACTTTAGCTAATGGGGCCTCTTGCTGCTGCCGTACGATTTCTGTTCTCATCCTGAAGCAAAGTTCTTAACCCGAGGTACTATTTCTGGGTAAGCTGAGTCTGTAACCTGAAGTGTCTGATGAGAAGCAGAGCAGAGACTGGGGCAAGAGAAGAAGATAGTTCATGTAAAGAGTTGTAGGTCATTGGCATAAAGGTGGAATATTTTCTTTCTTAATTTTAATGGAGGCAGACAGGAGAAGTAAATGTTACCCAGTTAATTCCATGGATGATCCTATCTTCATAGTGACAAAGTTGTTATAAAAACCACAACAGTGCAATAGTCACCATTTTCGTCCCAGAAATGTGCCTCCAGTTTGGCATTTGGAAACTCTTGTCATGGTGAGAAAAGCAGGTGTAGGAACTTGGTTTTGCAGAAAGTTTGCACAATATCTGTTGAAATGGTCTTCTGATTCCTACTGGCTCATATGAACACTGCAATATACAATAGTAAATGATGGATTCCACTAAAGACTTTTGGCTACAAAATCATGCGAGATCAACCATTTTTTGTTGTCCAGTGCAGCAGTATTAGGATGTTCAGTTTTAGTGTTGCAAAGAATCAGACTAAGCTGTGGTAGTATCAGATTCAGTACCAGAGGAAGCCCCAGTGGTTCCTGCTAAATATCCCCCTCCACTCCAATAGTGGCTGTGGTTGGAAGTCTCCTCACTACAGCAGCAATAATATGAGTGTATGCCTTCTTAAGCCATGAAACCTTGGCCATATCTAATTCAAGGATCCATCTCCATGCCCTTAGTCAGATATTAATTAATTCCAGGAAAGTTTACACTGGGCATCCTCCATCAAACATCTTCCTCTGGTAATTAGATTAAGTCTAAATTTACATTTCCTGCAAAATGCCCATGAGGGACAAAAGAACATAAGACAAGCTTGCTGGATCAGACCAATGGGTCATCAAGTCCCTGTGTCCTGTTGTCACAGTGGCCACCCAGATGCCTGTGGAAAGCTTGTAAGCAGGACATGAGCACAACAAGGCTCTGCATACCTGCAATTCCCAGCAATGCAGCACTGTGCATCTGACAGGCATTGTAGCCATTGAGAACCTTGTCCTCCATGAATTTGTTTTTCTAAAAAATTATTTATTAACAAAAAAGGGCAAACATAATAAAGAAAAGAAACAACGAATCAAAAATTTAATCCATAAAGTCTTAATATTTGTATGAGAAATAAAATCATTCCATGATAACTGGGCAATTCTTGCGAACTTCATCCAAGTAAGCAAGGCAGTATTGTCATTGTTAAACCAACAGTGTCCATTGCAATAATGTCTGTGGTGTGTAGTCATCTTCAGTAAAGACCCCCAGAACAGAACTGCAGTGAACAGATATTTAAAATATGGGTCCATAACAATATACTCAAGTACCTTATGCAATATGTTCAATAACAGTTTAACATCAGATGTATAATGCCTTTAACAATTTGTTGGTGGTGGCACGGGTGGTGGAGAAACAGCTTACAGAATACAGTGATTGACCTAACCTGACAGAACCAAATATGTATAGAGGGGCAAGAGACAATTTTAGCCTCTGTCAGTCATCATTGACAACAGTGAGCTAGATGGATCAATTGCCCGACTGTGGAAGTTTCCTGTGCACACTGCAGTTTCCTGTGTAAACTGACTGGCCAGTGACTCTACAGGGTTCAGGCAGGGATTTTTCCTAGCCCTACCAGGAGGTGCTAAAGAGTGAACCTGAAGACTTCTGCAGGTAAAAGCATGAGCTATGGTCATTCTTTCCTCTGAGCTACTCCTCTGTCCTTTTGGATGGGATAGCAAAACAACCTCCCAGATCTTCCTGACTCAGCCAAGAGTCCTATGGCTGATGCTTTGCAAGGGTTTGGTGACGCTTCCAGGTGAATGTGCCAAATAAATAGTGGAGAAAAATGATAGGGAGCACTTGGATGTCTCTGACTGCTACTCTAGCCATTTATCCTCCCCAACTAAGGGAGATAATCATATAAAATAAATCTGAGTTGGTCCTACTTCAAAACTGAAGAGCAAAACAGAAGCCACATTGTTGTTCATCTAGTTCCTTCCTGCCCGAAAGCCACTTCCCTAATGAGTTACTTCTGAAATGGGAGGGAGATGAGTTCACCAGCATCCTTTTGGGATAAACCTAGCCATACACCCTCACAGCTTCTGCATATTAATTAGTTGGCTTGGCAGCTTAAATAAGGTAGAGAGGTATGGGGTCTTTTTCTCTGTAGCACATATATTTAGTTCCAGCTCTCATGGAACCAACATCTCAGAGCCCATGAAGTGCTTCCACTGAATGTTTCAGCAACAGAAATGATTACAATCATCATTATTTTTAAGAGCAAATAAGAACATTTCATACTATGATCAGAGTTTGTAGAAACATTGTGTGGAATATAGGATTCCACTAATGGATAAGATACTGGGAAGAAGCGGGCAAAATTTATTTATTTCCATAGGAATTTAGTTGTTTGTCTGGCACAACTAAAATCCTCAAACGCTTTAAATCATGAAGGTTTTGTTTGAACTTCATTGGCTTCTCTTCTTCTTGCCCCTATGAAACAAGCTTTGGGAACTCTGTACATTTAGGAGTAAACACAGATTCTTATTTCTTCCCTTCATGTTCCTTACTTTCAGCCTTCCTCCCTTTCTTGTTAAAAATCAGTCAGGTTTTTTAAATACTCTTTTTAAAGACAGCCTTAATAAAGATGTAGAAAAGGCAGCATGACCAAAGCCATTGCAAAACATTTGCTCATATATGCAACCGTTGCTAGAGTTGAAAGGCATTGTGATAAGGTTATTGAGCCCCAGTGTGTGGTTTTCTTTGTATGGCCCTGATCCAAAGAAACACAACTGCTCCAAAAGAGTCACTTGTATTGCCACCAATCAGAGCTAGAGATGCAAAACGTCTCTAGATAGAGACAGAGATGGGAGCAGTTGAATTGTATTCTATGGAGACCTAATGTAGCATAGCAGCCTAAGAGACTGAGAACCAGTCACCATTAAGTCACTAGATTGCCCAAGTAAACCACTGCTTCTCAGTTTCAGCCCCCCCCCTGCAAAATTATCATACGGAAGTGCTTTGAACACTTCAAAGCATGTTGTTATTGTTGACAGCATCCCTTGATACCTATGTCAAGTGTACACTGCGATTTATTGAATGTGGTTCTCCTCTCCCCAATCTATTGATTGTGGTGCACACCCTTAACTTTCTTTCTTTTTTTGTCTGTAGTGGTAGGCTTTGTACATACCATACCTTTACAGAACATTAAAAGCACATTCTTTCCCTCAAATAATTATGGGTTCTGCAGTTTACCTCTCACAAGCAACACCCAGCAGTTCTCAGCAACACTTAACCAACTATAGCATTCATAATTCTTTGAAGGAAAGAATATACTTTAAAGGTATAGCACAGAGCTTTCCAAACTTTTCATATTGGTGGCACACTTTTTAGACAGGCATTATTTCATGACACAATAACTAAGTTTTACTAGCAAACAGGAAGTTAAACTAACCTCTTTCCTGCCCCGGGAGGAGCGTTCGTGCGACACACCTATACACTGCAGCCAACACATTAACGTGTCGTGACACAGTTTGGAAAGCTCTGCTGTAGTGTGTACAGAGTGTTTTTCTCTCATTCTTGAATCAGCATGGCAACTAGTAACATATCTGAGGCTATCTGCAAAAATGATGGTTAAAGTATGTGTCTGTGTGTATGGGGGAGGGGGGAAATCAAATTAAAAAGCTATATTGTCCACAGACTTTACTTTGTTTTCTACCTTTTATTGAGATCATTCATAAACTAGACTAGTCTAAAACAAGTAACTTGTGAAAACAAATTGAGATGAAGGAGCAGGGCTTATTGGGTGAGGAGCTGAGCTAAATCTGAACCCAGAACTTTTCCCCCCGCCCCAGTCGTGAAACATGTAAAGAGACCAAGACAGCATACGCAAAGTGTCTGCCTTTCCCTCTCCACCGGCCGTTGGTATTACTCCCACCCCTCAACTCCAATTTGGGTTAAGGACTTCCAGGTCAGAGAGCATGAGCTCAGTCACTTTCTTATTTCAGAAATTAAGCTCTGCTTGGCGGTTCTGCTTCCAAGTGGGCTTCAGCCTTGACATTCCTCATTGTACAAATATGACACCATCAGGTTAAATTCACATGTGTTAGCACTTCTGTCTACGCAGCAAATACAGCCGGCATAGGGGAAGTCAATGGGGTAACCTGTCCATTCCTTTTTCGTCGCTTTCGTATGCCTCACCCTCTATCAGCAGTTTTCTGTCTTTGTGCTTTAATCTTATTCTTCCTTCTACCTTGCAGTGTGTCAGAACGGCTTCATTCAGTGCTGAGATGGAAAAAACTGCATACTCCAACTCTGCAGGGATACTACAGAACTGAACAGTCAAGTTTCCCCCTGGTACCAGCATCTTACCTTTGCAGTTTTTGCTCTTCCACCAGCCCTGAAGCAACTTGTCTGCTCCCAAATTGGAGTCTTCCTTATGGCAGCACAGATACTTGATACTCCTTTACTGGTAAGGCAGGCTGTAAATGTATTGTGAAGTGCAATTAAGTGCATAACGGTGGCCAAATACAGTTGCTCTCCTCATTCACCTGTGCGTTATTTTTCTTGCAGAGAATTATTACTTTTGTTTACATTTCATAGTGTTTCGTTTTTAATGGCTGCGAGACAATACAGGATCTGTGCCATTTTGAACAGCTCTTTATCCCTGATTTAGAACTGGAATCACTATATTATTTTGAATAGCACGTTAAGATTTTGCAAAAGTGAACAGAGAAACAAACCCTGTCCATAGGCTTACAATCTCATACAAGTCGAAGTGTGGAGAAGATGAAAGGGTTAGAAGGCAGACTACCCAAAGCCCTTTTAGATACACTATGATTAACACCACAAAATATCTTCCTAAGTTTCCCTAATTTTAATTGTTCACTAAATGCTTCCTTCTGTTTTGGGGTATACCTTTACAGATTCTTCTTCAGTGGTGGATGGGAAGTGAGTAAAGAATCATGACAGAAAAGGTCATACTCTCAAAACCAAGAAAAATAAAAGTAATGTCATCTCCTCTAGTGTTGAAGGTTAAATATTTTAGTGAAAAGTGTCAGGGATATAAGAGGACATTGACTGAAACAGTGGCCTGCTTTCCTTAAGTAACTGTCTTTGTGCCACAGTCTTGAATCCCCCAGCTTAAAGCCCTATTGGAAATGAGGTCACAGGGTGAGAGGTCAAGTATCAGGTGACCATGAGTTCAAGTTAAAATGTGGCAGCAGTGCTCACCAGGGACAGAGAAAGCCAAAAATCACACACACACACAAACTTCACCAGCAGACATAGAGTTCTGTCAGGCATAACAAAAAATAAAGATCTGATCTCTTTGTGTATCAAAAATTAAAATGAGTATGGGAAATACTGTAAATGTTTGCTCTAGGCTTGTTTGCTAGTGGGGTAGTTTTATGGTCTGCTTCTAGAGACAGCTCAGATGATGAAAGAAAATTAATGTATTGCGTTCAAATATTACTAGCAGAATATGCTCACTCTGTCAGAATTATCTGGAAATTTCAAGAGAAACTGCAATGTGATAGAAACTTTTTTGTTAACTTTAGAATGCTAAATTTTAAACATTGATCTCTATGTTATTTACAAAAGCCTTACAGCCTGTCCAGTATTATTATTATTACAGTATTATTTACTCACAACTGAGTTGTGCTATATTCCACAGAGCGTATTCCCAATGGTGCATTGGTTTGCTTGTTGTATTTGTTGTACTATTAATATTACACACCTATCACTAGCAGATCCCAGGGTGGATTTCAGCAAATTAAAATCAGAATTAAAAACATTTAAAATGGATTACAGTCACAGGAAGCGGGTGAGTTCTGAAAACACACATCTCAGGTGTCAAAGGCCTAGGGTAAAAGGGGCATTTTCAGTATCGCCAAAAGTTATCGTGTGAATTTGCCAGACACACACCTGCGTGGAGGGAATTCCACAATTCCTTTTCTGGAGGCTGTACGGATGTGTATAGATGCTAGGGGAGGATATATTTATTAGATATTATCCTTCCTTCCTCATGTTTGTGAGTTCAGCAGAGTGCATTCCTTTGCAGCTTAGAAGGGAAGCTTAGATAGGCTAGTTTTAGTCTTTTAGTTTAAGTCATTCAGGATGTTTTAAGGCAGACTGGATTCTCCTGGTATTTCCCCCCTGAAAACAAGAACCACATAAACAATCTTGTAAATGGTAAAAATGACGTTTACTCACTCAGAATACTTGTTGAAGAGTAACAGACGCAGCAGCTTTGTTCAGGCAGGCTTAAAATGGTAATCCAGTTATGACGACATACTTTAGTCCAGTTTAAAATGGAGTCTGACCTGTGCTTCAGACTCGGCATATGTTCTCACGTTGCTGGAACAAGGTGAGAACAGGGCACAATGGCTCTCAGAGTTCTCTCTAGCAAACTTACAGGAAAACTCTTTGAGCTTCAGCCCCTATCATGTGCCTGTCTAGCAAACATACAGCATTGGTTTGACTGCATTGTAAATATCCCACAGAGGCACTACCCCACAACTTCTGAGAGAGGTGGAACTACTAAGAGGGCCTCCAATGCAAATCTTAACACTAAGCAGGCTCTCTAGGGAGGCGGTGGCCTTTGCAACTATCTGGGGCCTAAGTCTTTTGGGGCGTTAAACGGTAGCATGAGCACCTTAAATTGGGCCCAGAAACATACAGGCATCTGGTGCAGCTGCCTTAAAATGGGTTATGTGAATTCTAAAGGCAACCCTAGCTAGCAATCTGGCCAACTGCAGTTTAGACCAGTTCAAGTTCTGAGTCAAGGTTAGCCTCGTGTACCCAGGATTGCAATAATCCAATCTGGAAGTTTAACAAGAGCGTGGAACACCATGGCGTAAGTCATCTCTGCCTAAAAGGAATCATAGCTGGTGAACCAGCCATAGCTGGAAATAGGCACTCTTAACTACCAAGGCCTCCTGAACCCCTGCTCCTTTCAGGGGAATGTAACCGCTATCCAGAAAACACTCTCTTCTCACCTCCTGGATTTGATAACTTGGAACACATAACACACCTGTCTTTTCAGGATTCAATTTCTTGGCCCACATCCAGCCCATCAGTGCCTCCAAACACTTGCCTAACACCTCAGCTGCCTCCTCTCCTGATCCATATTGTGAATGGAAGGAGATGTCTGGATTCAGCCCAGTGTCATTGTGGTACCAGTTCTGCAAGGAACAATGCACATTGATGAGAAGAGAAACTCATGGGGCTAGCAGTCCTTTTCACTTGTTGAAACAGTAAAAATAACTCCTCTGGCACCAGAAAGAGATACAGCAGGTGAATTAAATGTTACTTTAAAAAGCACCAACTATTACTTATTTTCAGTTTTTTACATTTGCATTTCAGTCATTCTCCGTTGAGTACATGGAATCACCTAGTTTTTCCTCCTCAAAACAGTCTTATAAAATCGGTGAGTGAGTATAACTTTCTCTGCTGCCATTCTGCCTAAAATAGCACTCAAAGCAGCTTACATAACTATTAAAATATAAATGATAATCGCTTACTTCCCCCCCAAAACTGTACAAAAATAAAGCATAAGGTAACAGTATAACACATCAGAAAAAAATTAACAGATAAAAACTATTATGGGCGTAGCCAGGATTTTTGCTGGGGGGCAGGTCTTTTGTTAGGGGGCAGAACCTCAGCTAGCTATGTATTTTTTATTGATTTTTATTGATTGGGGGGGCAGCTGCCCTTCCCTGCCCCCCCCCTGGCTGCGCCCATGAAGACTACAATGCTGAATGTACTTATATATATACATGTAAAACTGATACAACCATGCACAGGATTGCTGTATCAAATAACAACAGGCAAAACAATCCTGACCCAGGATCTGAGAAGGTTGGCAAAATAAAATATGTTTAATCCTGTGCTTGAAGCTTCATAACATGGTGGCCTCCCTGGTATCGCTGCAGACAAAACTTCAAGAGCTGCGGCAACCCTTTGGAGGGTATGACCTCACTCCAAATGATCAAGCCCAGGGGAATCCAATTTATAAATCTCTAAAAAGAGGGGGGAGTTATGCAGGAAAAGCACCCCCTAAGGGTGGAACTGCACAGTATATATAGTACAGGGACATTTACCAAATACTGTGACAATACTTAGTTTGAAGTGGATGTCCAAAGTGGGGATATCTTTTCCCCAGTGGTGATAAAAAGCCACTTAGGGAATAGTTTTCGTTGGGGGAAAATGGAAGAAAGTGGAAGTCTTATATGCCTGTCTTCAACTTCAGATTGCAAACTCTGTGGCTGCACTGCATGTGACATACACTCCACCCCGCCAAGAACTGCATATATGTCATTTGGCCTCCTCAAACCCCTTAGGGATTCATAGGTCACAACAAGTACATTGGCTCATGTTTGGAAGCGAACCGGCAACCAGAGTAGCTGAGCAAGAATCAGTATAATATGATTCCAGTGCCTTGCTCCATCCGGAAGGTGGGTGGTGGCATTGTATTCCAGCTATACTGGCGTGGTTAAGAACAGAACCTGTATAATGCCATCAGTGTGTGATTTTGCTTAAGTGTTTCATGTGAATATCAAATGCTATGGATGGACCTTTACAGAATAGGTTAATTGCTTCTGGGAAAGGGCCACAGCTCAGGGGCAGAGCCTCTGCTTTGCATGCAAAAGATCCCAGGTTCAAATCTCTACGTAGAGCTGGAACTGCCTCCTTTCTGAAAGCTGGAGAGATGCTGCCATATAGTGCAGGCAATACTGAGCGAGGCAGCTTCTTACCGGTATGTAGCAAAACAGAAATTTCCCAACAATGCTGAAAAAGCCCTGTCATTTGGGAATAGAAATAAAGCAGTGATTCCAGTTATCAAGGGCTAACTTCTCCTGACAGTTCCTAAACAAAACTGAAGTAGGTTCATCACAACCCCTGAGCTGTGTCCAGGTTGAAATGGATCGAGGAAGTTAGCCTTTTCTAGAATTGCATATCACTGATGCTCAGCCATATAGTACTAACAGATACCTCTGAAAGCCACAGGTTCAGTTTTCCATAAAACTGCCTTTCTCTCCTGTCACAGTAATGTGCTCATCTGTGGCTTTGCATTGTACTGCATTGTGCTACTTCAATGAAGGGAGCAGCACTGGTATGATATCCTGGGTCAGTACACTGTAACGTACTACAGATGCAACCTTGGTTTAGTAACACAACATTTTTCTCCTAAGAATTGAAGCACATATAACATCTTTAAAGAGGGATGGAAGGGGTGAAAGGCAGTTCCCCAAGTCCTTCTCAGAGAAGTAGAGATTATTTTGTATGTGCTAGAAGTGTTCGGTCGCAGCCTTAAAGACATTTAGTAGGACGTACATTTTCTTGATCTCAGTAACTGATTGCTGCAATGCAATTCTGCAGTGATACAAATTTATTGCAAATTATTATTACAAGAAGAGTAAGCTTTAATTTTCTTTAGTGTACGTGCAATATCGGAAGAAAACATAAAGTGTACACTTCCTTAAACTCTTGCCCTGCCTATACATGGGGCTGCTTAAATTCACATGTATAAAATGACTATAGCACAATTCTCACTGTTGACCAGAAAAGATTAATGCCTCTTAACTATCTGCCCTATACTCAAATGCTCCCTTGGCACAGGTCTTTCTGAAATGAATGGTGCTTGCTTGGGTGAAGCAGTTTAAGGACCAAGCCTCTATATTTCCATCAGTGCAGGAGCAAGAAGTTTTTCTGGAGACTCGTCACTTCCAAAGAACATTCCAGCTAATGGTGGTTTTGCCCACAATGCTGTGTTTCTTTTGTATCCCAAACCACAGATTGATAGGTAGCCATTATAGCTGGAATTCCTTGAAGCTGTAATGAGAGGGCTGTAATTTCACGGCTGTGAGGCCATAAGCTATGAAATATGACCTTTATACAGTGTGAGAAAGAAAACCCAGCACTGTTTTTATATTGTTCTAGTAGGAATCTACTATGAAGAAACCCTCAAATTTCTCACACAATTGGTCTTAGGATGCTTTTGCACTTCACCAGCGACCCATGGGTCAAACTGACCTTTGCCACAGTCTACACCAGAGCACTGAAGTTAAGTCACTGAAGCACATACCATTTCCCAGACGCTTCTAGGGTGAGCAGAAGCAAAGGAGAGCAGGGCTCTGCTATCTTTAGCACTCGTGTAAGTGCAGGTGTAAACCTTCCTCACCCTTGGATGGCAAACTGTGCCTGCCAAACTTATGCACTCTTTCTGGCCTGTATTCTTCTGCAACTGGTCATCCAAGCTACTTCCATCTGTGCCACCGACCTAGTGTATGTTTCATCTGCTCCCAATCCAAGCCAGTAATGAATCAGCTCTGTAGGTGGAGCAAGATGGGATGATAACAGTGCAATTCTGTATGTCTGCTCAGAAGCTCAGACTCATTTAATTCAACGGACTTTTCTGCCAGGGAAGTGGGTGTGAAGATTGTAACACATTTCAAGTGTTCACTTACATTGTCTCAGTGATATTTGCAGTAACCTTGCTCAGGTGGTCTTTATTATGCCCATTTTGCAGGCTAGGGCTTATAAAATAGTGGCTTTCTAGCTCTGCCCACTGAGTTCATGACTGAGAGCAGAGGTTTGAACTGTGCACATCCCAGCTCATAGATTAGACTTGTAAGATATGGGCTTCATGTTCAAGACAGCCCAGCTCCTGCCTGTTCAGAACTTTGAGGGGAACTGTCCATACCAAGAGAGGAAGGGCTGCTTTTCTGCCCTGCTCCTTATCTCTAGTTCTGTTTCTCCTCTCACAGCTGACGTTGGTACAGGGGAAACGCAGGATCCCCCTCCTTCCTCAGTCAGCCTTACATGGTAAGCTGCCATGAGTGGATTTGTGGAGAAGAGATAGGACTGCTAGTTATTTGAATGACTTGCCATCTACCCCTGGACCCACGTAGGCAACTCTGTTAATGGAGAAAGATGGAGAAATAACACTTGTAGTACAATCCTCTACATGTCTGTGCAGAAGAAAGAGGCACTGGCTTGTATGCAATGGAGTGCTAAGTAAATGCTCCAGCAGCTCATGAGTTTCCATTAGTGCTATGGGGCTTTGCTCCCTGTCCTCCCCCTAGGTAAAAATAAAGGAGACCCCTGACCATTAGGTACAGTCGTGGCCGACTCTGGGGTTGCGGCGCTCATCTCGCTTTATTGGCCGAGGGAGCTGGCATACAGCTTCCGGGTCATGTGGCCAGCATGACTAAGCCACTTCTGGTGAACCAGAGCAGCACACGGAAACGCCGTTTACCTTCCCGTCGGAGTGGTACCTATTTATCTACTTGCACTTTGACATGCTTTCGAACTGCTAGGTTGGCAGGAGCAGGGACCGGGCAATGGGAGCTGACCCCATTGCGGGGATTCGAACCGCCGACCTTCTGATAGGCAAATCCTAGGTTCTGTGGTTTAACCCACAGCGCCACCCGCATCCCATCCTCCCCCTACATGCCCCCTAAATCTGTCCTGGGTTTCCCCATACGCTCTGGAGCAGATTTGAGGAGGGACACAACAGGGGATGCACACGAGGAGAGGAGAGGGTGCAAAGTCCTGTAGCACGTGGAAATCTTTGTGCCAATGAGAAGCTTACTTAGTGTTGCATTGGGTACACCTTGGGCCAGTCGTTCACTCTCAGCCTAACCCACCTCATAGGGTTGTTGTGAGGATAAAATGGGGAGGAGGAGAACAATATACGCCACCTTGAGCTTCTTGGAGGAATAGTGGGATTTAAATGCAATAATTATAAATAAAGCAAATAAGTAATCGAGTTCCATGTGGCTTTTCCCTTGGTATAGAATTTCAGCCTTTGAATTTATGTAGCACATTCAAAGTATTCACAGCACTCAACATACAACAGCCTTGCGAGGGAGGTAACTTACCAGCACTTCAACAAACATCTGAATTCACCATAAGAATCTTTAGCTTGCTCTCTTCAGAAACTGATACTTAAAGTTATATTACAGATTATTAGAACCGAAAGAGCTCTATTTAAATAGAACCATTTCTTCACCACTTCCTGAGCTGTTAAGCATTACGACATAGTCATGTTACACATGTTCAATATAATTGTAAAGTTGGTGTATTATAGTTCCATATACAGTATATATAACCCCTGGAAGAATAATCAGAAAGCAGGTTAAGACAGAATACAATTTATTAGTACCTGCTTTTTCCTGTAAAGACTATACTGGTGGCAATAATAATGACTTATGTGACTTGGCTAAGCTGAATATTATTAGACAAGCAGAATATTATTATAAAGGAAATTATCTGCACTTTATTATGTCCTGTTTTATTCACTTCTGCAAAACAGAACATTTTGGCAAGAGTGGAATTGTCTGGCTTGGGCCATTTAGGGTCTAATCATATATATTTTTATATCTGTAGCACTTTAAACTGTTCCTGTTGCAGTAGTTAAAATACAGAAATGTTTATTAACTTTTAAAATGAGAAAATTCTGAATGAAATTATTGTTTCGCCTCTTCGATTAAAGGAAAATTGTTTTGGATGATCTTATCAGGCTTTGTCGGCCTGCCATCTACTGGCTGGACTTTTGTAAGTTTTCCAAAAGGACTGAAAAAGCTTCCTAATTGGAAACATATGCACAAGTTTTTAAAAACTTGCTTTCTAGAGTTGACAAAGCCATGGCTATGAAGAATGCATAGCAACCACAGAATGCATGGACATGATAGGAAATGTTAGGGGAACCAAATAGACAATAGATGACCAAAGGGATAAGTTTGGGTATCTTGCTGGTTGTCTAATACCATGTTTGTTTTTCCTCTCCCCTTTTAGTTAATCTTAATAGCTGAGAGCTACGTTTTACTATTTTTAAACCACTGAGTGAAGCTTAATGAATGCTACCTCTTCAGATCTAAAATCCCAACAGTTGTTAATTAGTCATGGTTGACCTACAGTGGTGACAGACCGTACCAAAAATACTAGGTGTAGGAAAGGAAATAGTTACAGCTTCCACTTCTAAATGGATCAGTACATAATTTCCCTTTAGTGATTCATAGGTTTACTACTAAGGGAATGACAATTTTCTTATGTCGCCATTTATGTTTTGTAGACTCATCGAGTTGGAAGGGACTTTGGAGATCATCTAGCTAAACCCGCTGCTGAATGCTGGTCTGGGATGAAGGATGCTGCTACAGCATCCCTGACAGATGGTTGTCAACGCCCTGCAACAAATAAGAACTCACCACCTCTCCATTCAACAACTGAACAGTTATTCTTGTTAAGAAGTTTCTATGGACCCTGGGCCCTAAATAGTGGTGGTTGTGACTATGGTGTCTATAGAAAGCATGACAATTTTTAGCTGGGTCAAACCAATAACCTTTATTCAGTTCCATTTCAGTTACTGAAAAGAGAACTTGATTGTGGAAAATGGGTCAAATCTAGTTATTTCATTGGCAATCAAAATGCAGGAAGATGAAAATATTCTTTACTGTGATCCACTGATGTCTCTTCATTCAGTGTTTTTATGTGCACATTTTAAACTAAAAAGGTTTCAGCTCCATTCTCCCTCTCCAAGGGGAATGTATTAAGTAGATTAAAGAAACAGACAGCTCAACACAAGTACAAGTTTATTTAAAGATTTGTCACTGGTGCAGTGTTTGTTCTTCCTTCAATATATATTCTAATATATATGTATGGCAACCCAGCAGTCCCGCACTGCAGTCAGCTTGCCATTTCGCATGTTCAGAGCAAAGTCACCTATTCATTGGATAATAAACCTAATCTACCTTGCAGCTGATGGGTTCTCCATCATGCAGATGAACTGCCCCAGCTCTATTCAGCAGAAAGCACAGGAGGGCTTACTTTGCTATAAATAAATTGTGTGACTATGTTAAGTAGCTAGTTCAAACTGTGGCACAGACCCAAAGATCACTTGAGTTGCAGAAGGGGAAAGGAGTTGTCACCAAGAGAAGAGTCATCTTACTGTGTTGTGAATGGAAAGTATAGCTGACCAAATTCTTTTCTAAGAGCTGATGCCCACAAGTCTCTTCAACGCTGTGTTTCAGTAATTTGTAAGTGATACCGAGATGCTTTGTCCCCAAATCCTTTGATTCGCATAAGTGGAACTGTTGGTTCCCTAATTCTGGGACAAGCTGCAGTTCTGGTATTAGGCATAGCATGTACAGTGCAACCTAGATCATTTGGCAGTACACTGTGGGCTTCACACAAATACCCGCAGTATTATAAGTCACGCAAATACAGAAAAAGACTCAAACAATGCACAGCTTGTCTGACAACCATGCCTATCATATGAAGCAGAAAAAGTGCGGCCTTATCTGCAGTTGGCTTATGAATACTAGTCTGTTTCTTACCCCGGAGATCTCTCTGGGGATGTAATAAAAGCCTCCCTGGAAGGCATGCTTAAATCCTAGTTTGCACTGGAAGCCTACAACTAGCTTACTCACACAAGACTTTAATACATATTATTAACAATATCTTAAATATGACACTCTAATACTTCAGATAGTCATACAAAGGCAAGAGAGAGCAATATTGGTAAAAATTCACAATCTGTCTCCCTCTCCACACTTTCCTGCTTCATTTGAATCTAAACCATAATACACATAAAGTTTTGTGTACTCTGATCTTTTTTTGACATATGGTAAAAAGACCCAACATAACATTTCTTCAAGGAACACTCGACTAGTAATAGATTTTACTATCATGATCTGATTTGAATAGTTAGGCTGCACTCAAGATACAGTAGCCACACAATCTGTTGGCGAAACTTGGGAACCTGGGACATTCTGTGCTACTCAGTGCCCCAATTCCCTTCCATCCATTTCCTACTTAATTATTTTCCCGCCATTTCCCCCGCCATTTTTATAAGCTGCAGCACGTTAAGGGTTATCATGAAGGCGCTTTGTTTTTGCTACTCACCTTAACTCTAGGAGCACTATAATCCAAACCAGAACTAAAATTAATTAATTGAGAAGGTGTGTGGATACCGACTCTACATCCTTGTCTCTGCTGTGACACCTGTAGAGAGCACTGGTATCTATTTCTAATACTGCTTAGATTGTAAGTCACATTTGAATGTCTGCTAGAAACAGCTTAGTATAAGTGCACTGCCATTTTCATTCTGCCTCAAAAGGCTTCAGCTGTAGTGCCCTAATGCCCTAGTAATGGATATCCCGTTTAGAATACTGAACCTATTTTAATATGACAAAGCGAATGCAGAGCATAATACAAATTGTCATAAAGAACAGCTTAGTCCTCACAATGCCCTCAACTGGCGGTGTCACTGAAGTCAACAGGATTTGTGCTGGCGGTGTCCCTTGGAGGCAAGATGTCAATGCTTGAAAACTTTTCCATCCTCTGGGTCTTTTCACACATGAGACTTGTAGTGTTTTTTTAAAATATTGCTTTGTAATGCAGATGTGAAGCCTGTGCTGGCCAGAATGCTCATTCAAATGACAAATGTCTCTCTTTTCCTTCCCGTTTTGCACTTAACAAGGATTACACACTCACATAAATAGCATGAGAGAAGCACAAGCAACTATTTAAACTTCATGTCTGATAACACTTTCAGTCTCCGAGGATGCAAACCTGTCATCAGTTATGCTTTGGCAAATCCCATTGACAGCCAATGGGTACACGCATGTTACTAATGACATATAAAATTGCATTTTAAATGTGTATAAATGGCGAAACAATAGGGATTCGGTCTTTTGGTATAATTTATCATCCCTTTTCTTAGTTATTTCCAAAGAGTTTCTTAACTTTTGATCATTAACGTAGGCCACAGGGTTTGTTTGTTTTAACCTATACCTTGTGGGAAATTCATTAAAACATTTAACAAAACAAATCCTTTCTTCCAAATCCTTTTTTTAAAAGAATGGCTTTATTCGTGGCACTCAGCATCCTTGTCTACCTCTGTTAGGAGACCTAACTGGCAAATCATCAGTTATTTCCCCATCAAACTTCAAGCATCTTCCGTATTGATAGAAGAGTTTGAAACCTCCATTCAGCTGCAATGCGCCAGGTGTATGAAAATAACAAAGAATCTGTTAGAAGCGGCTGATACACAAATTGCTTCTCTATTTGGATTTGTGCTTGGAAATCTATTTGACCTACTTTGTCTTGCCTGTCTGTTAAAAGGTGGGGGTAGGAAGAAGGACCGTGTGGAAATCAACGTGGATCTGCTTATTGCACAGAAGGGCTTGTTCCAACCAGGAGACTACTGTGTAGGACAGACAAGCATCTGCTTTGATACAACTTCACGACATAATAAAGGTTGCATCCCAGCATCTAAGCTGTGACTGTGAAGAGCTCAGGTGGCTTTGATATTTAGGCCATCTGGGTGCTGGTATCACAGTGTGCAGAGCAGAGGTCTTATTCAGATCACATGCCATTAAGCCAAAGGCAGTGTCTTTATATTCCATACAGATCTGTTTTGCTTATTCCAGGCCTGTTCAAGTTGCAAAAACAGGACATTTATTGATGATCCATAGAGCTGCTGCGCTGTGTCCAAATTGAACTGTTTCTTAATAGCAATAATTTTGCCCTAGAAGAGTTCTCACACAGGAGTCACACCTGGTTTGCTGTATTAGGATGCCCTTTTCATAATGCCATGGTACTAGAAGGGGCAAGAAATCCATTTGGCCCAAAGGCCACATTGTATATTATGATTTCTCACACAAAAGGCTGCTGTCAGACCCAACTCTGAAAGTGAGGCAGGAAAAGTCGAGACGGAACAGGGGAACCAAGTGACAACAGTCTCTAGCCAGAACAGGTTTCCTATTTGTTCAGGCCAGCAAGCAAACCTGACCCAGAGGTTTTTATAAGCATTGCAGGGTATGTAGCCTGACCTAATGGTACAAAGAGGCTTCCTTGACTATTGTGGCTGGACTCATATCAGTTTCTTATTTTGGCCAGAGCTGAGTGGGTGTGTGAAGAACAAACTGAAGCCCTGCCAGAGAGATTCGGGAGGTTGCCAGTTCAAGACTCACTGTGGGCTTGAGTCCAGACAGGCACAATAAGAGAACAGGTGCAATGCATAAACATTCCAACAGAGTAAATAGTTCCAGATGACTTAGACAAGAGACTTAAGCAACTTTCTATGGGGAAAAGCAAAAGTTGCTTTAAAAAATGGGATCTGGGGCTTTTTCTGGCATTAGAGTTGGCCACAGACCATATATTGAATGGCTGAGACTTAACCCTTCAGGTAATTTTTCTTAGGTAACTCAGTGTGTGAGTTAGTTTTGCTCATGCTGAGGACTGTCCTCTGGGTTCAAGACAAAAGCTGATTGGTCATTTTAAAAGTGGTGGGGTTTTTTTTGCAAATGGTTTTAAAATTTTCAGGCCAGAATGACTCAAGGGAAGGTTTTCCAGTTGGCTTTTGTAAAGGGGAATTAACAAGTGGTAAATTGTAGCACAGCAGGATTTGGCCTAGACCTAAATCTAGCACACATAAAAATTTTGCCCCAAAGAATCTTCCCACCAAGCCCCAATGTTCAGAGGGAAAATGTTTCAGCAATGTCAGGGATCAGGTTCCAGTCAAGTATAAGAAGACTGGTGGTGCAGGAAAGGCCATGAGGAAGGGAATGCAAGACTGCAGTGACATGAAGCAAATCTGGAGCATGGCTAGGCAAGAGCTGAGGAGATATGGAGAGCTTGGGAGATGCAAGGAGGATATGGGGCACAGCTTGGCAAACTTGAAGTTGTATTAGGAGGGCATTTGTGCAGAGATGGGGAAACTGTAACCCTCTAGATGTTTTTGGACTCCAACTCCCATTATTCCACTAGTCAGTATGACCAATGGAGGCTGGTCCATTGGGGTGAACCCACTGCTTGTCAGCTTCCTCCATCTTAGTCTCAGTGTTGCTCTAGTGGAACTCAGCAGGAAGGACTACAGAGACAGAATTAGAATTAGTTGGTTCCACCTGTCATTGCGACTGGCTCCACCTACTGTTGACTTACCTACCTTCTGGTCCTACTGGGCTCCACCCACCACTGAATATGGCCCATGGTCAGGGATAATGGGAGTTGTAAGCCAACAACACCTGGAGTTTCCCCAGTCCTGTTTTTATGATTGAACTGCCCTATCAGCAATTGGATCAACTGGCTAGGGCAGAGATTATTGCAGGTACTAATGGTTTATAGACATTAAGGTTGAAATTACTGCCAGCAACCATAGGTCTGAAAAAAGTTAGGAATATAGGTTGTTTGGTCTCTGGGTGTTTACTAGTGACTGTAGCAACAAGATGGAATTTTTCAGGTGGAATTTGCATTTAAATAATATGTTAAGATATTTAAGCCCAATAATAATTCAGATTTCATGTAGAGCTTCACTTAAAATGCAGAAAGCTGTTAACTATCACATCAGACACCAGCGAAGGATGATAACGGATGGTTGTTTTGGAATAACTGTGAATGTAAACATGATTCAAGGCACTGGAACAAGCTTATGGAAAATATGTGTTCAATGAATCACATGACTTTCATTCCCTATTGTAATGTGATCAGAGAATGATGAAGCCAAGAAGCATTTGTGCCAGGAAGCCTCATACAAGAAGGCAACTTGGAGACTGGATTGATTGCCATGTAGATAACCTGATATATTCGTGCTTACTTTGCTTAACTACCTTCTTAGTAAAATTACTGTGGTACACATCATCTGACATTGCCTAAAATAGAGAAGGGCTCTGATTGGACATTTGCACTAGTAGATAAAGTTAAAAAACAAACAAACTACTAATCTACCAAGTATGAGATGTTTGGGGGGGGGGGTAGGAGGGAAGACCAGCAGGGAATCACATACATACTTGCTCTCTGAAGTGGGTTCCTTGATATAGTGCACTGGTGAAGGGATGCCATTGAGGTGCAAGTTCTTAACATCCTTGTGCAACCTGAATTGCAATCAAATACCACAGCATTTTTGTGAACACAGTTTAAAAAGAACCCAGTATTAACATTCGTAAAATCCACGGCCTTTTACCAATATTATACACATATGATGAGGCTTTTTATTGATCTTGTTGTCTTGTTATGCAAGATGTTTTTGCAGAGATTTACCATAATAATGTCCTCTAATGAAGCTGATTATGTATCCCACAAGGCACATTAATATATGAATAAATTGTTCTTAAGGTAGGTCTATTTATCACAGGAACAGCAATAAGCATAATACAGTGTTCCATAGAGCATAGTATACACTGTAATATATGGATGCATCTAATATTTATATTTTTTTCTATAGGATCATTTCCAGAACAATGAGCATTTGCAGTGCTTGGTGTGAAAACAAGGAACCAATAAGAGCAAAGAAAAATGTTAAGAGTGCACAGGTCAAAAACAACCCCATGTCCATCACTTAACAATGTGGTTAGTGGTCACTATAAAGATCACATTATCATTATGACCATTTTTCAGGAGAGAGATTGATGGTGATGTCTATGTGAATGTATGGAACTGTTTACTCTGGGCACAAAACAGCCAAGGTCCAGCATATACACACCCCATTGATTTATATGGGAGAACTAGGCATATGCTTTACCATTTCCTGTTAAAATGGACCATTTAAGTATTATTGCATGCCACCCCAATCTCAGAGTGGTGTGAGATTCGAGGGTTCTAGGCACTTAACCCAGGGTTTGATTTCCTTGGAACAAGGGACAGCGGAGATTGTGGCGTCTTTATGATATTTCCTTTATTTACACATAAGTACAACCTGGACATATGATGAAAGGGCTCACAGTGTTAACCCCCACTGCTGTTTCCCCCATGGACATGAATTACCACCAGCATTAATTGTGCTGTATAAAATACATAAATAGTAGAAATGAAAATAGGAAAGCCTCCTGAGAAAAGTGTCAGGGAACTGGAAGGCCGGCTAAAAGATTAGGAAGAAGTCCTTCACTATCTGCCCAATCTACAATCTAGTTTTATCTAAATAAATAGATGGAGAGTTGGTGATCACAACTGTCTTACTAGAGAGACCACAAGTCAGGTTGCAACGCTAAAGACACTTATTAAGGAGGAAGTCCCATTGAAAACAATTGGGCTTCCAAGTAAGCATGCATAGGGTTGTGTTGTCATGGTCAAGCACACGCAGAGATCTGCAGCTATAACCTCCAGTTAAATGACCTTGGGTAGCAGAACTGGGAGAGGCACTTTGCTTGTAACCACAGAGAGCCACAGCTAGAATAAAAAAGTACATATGAAATACATGATAAGGGAATATTTTTTTGGGGGGGGGGTTAAGGGACATATAAACATTATTTCTTTTTAAAGTTTTTTGCATATGCTTAATATATAATATATGCAGGGCTAAATAGACTGTTGGCCTGGCCCATGATTAGGAAGAAGAAGAAGAAGAAGAAGAAGAAGAAGAAGAAGAAGAAGAAGAAGAAGAAGAAGAAGAATTTATTATTTGTACCCCGCCCATCTGGCTGGGTTTCCCCAGCCACTCTGGGCGGCTTCCACAGAAACCAAAAAACACTAAAATATCATACATTAAAAGCTTCCCTGAATAGGGCCGCCTTAAGATGTCTTCTGAATGTCAGGTAGTTGTCCATCACCTTGACATCCGATGGGAGGGCATTCCACAGGGCGGGCGCCACCACCAAAAAGGCCCTCTGCCTGGTTCCCTGTAGCTTCGCATCTCGCAATGAGGGAACCGCCAGAAGGCCCTCGGCGCTGGACCTCAGTGTCCGGGCAGAACGATGGGGGTGGAGACGCTCCTTCAGGTATACTGGGCCGAAGCCGTTTAGGGCTTTAAAGGTCAACACCAGCACTTTGAATTGTGCTCGGAAACATACTGGGAGCCAATGTAGGTCTTTCAAGACCGGTGTTATGTGGTCTCGGCGGCCGCCCCCAGTCACCAGTCTAGCTGCCGCATTCTGGATTAGCTGTAGTTTCCGAGTCACCTTCAAAGGTAGCCCCACGTAGAGCGCATTGCAGTAGTCCAAGCGGGAGATAACTAGAGCATGCACCACTCTGGCCAGACAGTCCGCGGGCAGGTAGGGTCTCAGCCTGCGTACCAGGTGGAGTTGGTAGACAGCTGCCCTGGATACAGAATTGACCTGCGCCTCCATGGAAGAAGAAGAAGAGGAGGAGGAGTTTGGATTTGATATCCCGCTTTATCACTACCCTAAGGAGTCTCAAAGCGACTAACAATCTCCTTTCTCTTCCTCCCCCACAACAAATACTTTGTGAGGTGAGTGGGGCTGAGAGACTTCAGAACCTTCATATGGTTTCTCCTGGTCCTTCTCCCCACCCCTGACTGTTGTGGTGCCTCCCTGCTTATGGCAAGTGGGTTACTCGTCTCATTTACCATGAGCAGAAGTTATATTTTGCACACACCAGCAGAACCCACACTGGGATAGTTTGCAATGCCACACAAAGCTTGGTTCATCTGGCTTGTTCTGCTCTAATCAGGAGCAGGTCCCACAGGCATAGGAATAAACACAAGACAGATAGCTGCCTACATCAGCCACAAATCCCAGTGACTCAAATGAGTGCATACGATTGTCCTAAATAATTGTGTGGGTTTTTTTAAATGACTGTTCATTTGCGTTAGCTGGTTTATGGGATGGGTCACTTAAGAGCAGTTTGATTAGCTGCTAGATATAAAGAGTCATTTTTTTTTTGGCTGTTTTATAATGCTGTTGTTGGCATTACTTTTATATTCTATTGATTTGTTGTGTTTCAATGGATTGTTGTTTACTATCCTGGGAGCCCTTGGGTTGAAATGCAGGACATACAGTGGTGCCTCGCAAGACGAAAATAATTCGTTCCGCGAGTCTTTTCGTCTTGCGAGGTTTTTCATCTTGCGAAGCACAGTCCGTGGCAACTGCGCCTCTTCAAGCGGCTTTAAGAAAAAAGCGCAAGACGTTTTCGTTTTGCGAAGCAAGCCCATAGGGAAATTCGTCTAGCGAAGCAACGCAAAACTGAAAAACCCTTTTGTCTAGTGAGTTTTTTGTCTTGCGAGGCATTCGTCTTGCGGGGCACCACTGTAAATTTAAACAGCAACAAAAAATTATTATTATTATTATTATTAGTAGTAGTAGTAGTAGTAGTAGTAGCAGCAGCAGCAGTGGTGGTGGTGGTAGTGGTAGCAGCTTAGGTGGAATTGTTATCCCTGAAGATTTTCAGGAAAAGACTAGGCAAGGCACTTTGAGTGAGTAATAGCTCAGGTATAGAATGCCTTACCTTGGCATAGGGGTCTGGCCAAGATAAACAGTGCTGTAATATATGTTTCATTGTTTTCCAGGCTCTGATCTTGACACTTGTCTACGACATTTAAATGAGTGGTCAATGAAATGACAGTGTGGTTGGAGAGGTTGGGTTAGTTCTTTCTCGCTGTTTTCAATGGTCTTTCTTGTAGCTATAAAAAGCAACAAGGAAAAAAAATCAAAAATCAATAGGTGGGGCTTTTTGTGAATGTTTTTGCATTGTCCATTTGTTTTTGATGTGGTTTACACAAGTTCCATTGGCATAATTTTGGCATAACCATAGTGTTACTGGTTAATGAAAACCAACCACAACATCAGGACCAGTGCCAAGTATTAGCGGGTATATGGGTAAGGTGCTTTCTGGCCTCTTCAGCACTGCCCTGGTGGCCTCCACTGTGGATTTATTAGGAGGCAACAGATCTGACCACACTGGGGATAGCCTGAGCCGCCATCTTGATTTCTACAGAATGTCTCTTGGCCGTACAATGAGGCACAAAGACATTCTGGGGAGATTAAGATGGTGATGGCTGCAGCTGCCTCAAATGGTGCTTCTGTTTGGAGGGCTGGGTCATAGTTAACAAAAATTAAGGTGGAAGGAGCAGGCCCTCTGGGATCTCCCCTTCCTTTTTGATGTTTATATGTCCCATTTGGAATCTGACCCACAGCTAAGCACATCAGGGTACCAGAGATGTGGAAGACTGAGAACCACCATTGCCACCATTCATGCCAGTCTGGTAAGTGCTGCTGCTTTTTAAAGGGGGTTTCCAGAGGTTTAGAGGGTGTTTACAGGCTTATTAGATGGTATTTCCCACTATACACAATTTCACGTATACATGCAGTACCTGGTAACATAACCCCCATGTAACTGGGGAGACACCTGTAGATGAACACTTCATCTTATTGCTTTTGCTTATTGTGGGACCTGCCCTTCCACATGGTCCATTGGCCCATGAATGTGCATCCCTTCCCATCTGCTGTCTGACCTTTCTTTGTTTGCCATTTATGCTTCAATATTTAAGGGAGAATGAATGTGAAATAATTTTGCAAGACAGGCACCTGGCATCTCCATCGTTCTTGGAAGTAAATATTTGATTTAAATGGAACTTACTTTCAAGTAAATGGGCTTAGGATGTAGATCATATTACATTATATTATTGTAGTCTAGAGACAGCCTTATGTGATGGATGATGCGAAGGGCCGCAGAATCTAGCAACAATAGCCAAATTGTTTTTAAAGCTGCAAATAAGGCACAGTTCACTCTTCAGACTTAAATTTGTGTAATTCACAGTGTTTGTTTCTTTTACTGCATGAGTAATGTGTAATCTGCATGTATGATTGGGAATACCTTTTTCATCTGAGTGCACTCCATTTTGATTTGTGTACCTCTGGGGTGCCTAACAATGAAGATGCCAGTTGCGTGGAGAGGAAGAGGTTTGCTGAATCACAAAGAGCAGACTTTATCAGGAAAACCTAACAATGTGTTATACTTTACTAAAGTAAGCCCTGTGTGGCCAGCTGGAACTTTGAAATTTACCGGAAGCCACTGGGACAGTTAAATCACAATCGAACTTATTTTTAATGAAGTTTTCTGAAATGGCACATGACTACATAATCACCACAACAGAAATCTGTTTAGCTGGTGTATAAAGGAAAGGCATACTAAAGCTTTGTCAAGGAATGGAACACACTTCTAGAAGTCTGAAAAGTGGAAGGTTCCTCCAGATGACCTGCTATTGAGCATCCACACCTGATTTCCTTGCACCAAGTTTACGCAGAGGTTATACTACGTTTGGTCTTTATTGAGTGTTTGTTTTTATTTTGTTAGCAGGGAGGAGGTTATACAACAATGAGCATTCATCCAGGTTTTCTTGTCTGATTTTTCTAATTTCCTCATCAGTCACTCATTCATTCCACACTTTTTGGTACATTTGCAGTTAGGAAACTAACTGCAAAAAGTTTGCTTCTCCCCAAAGTAGATCTGTTTTACCCAGGTGACAGAGTGCTTTAATCCACTTCCGAAATTGCCATTATGCATTTGGATCCCTCTCATAAAATACAGATGGTTTGGAGGCAACCTGAAGTGATCAAGAAATTCAAGCAACTGTGGGTGCTTCTAGACTGCAGCTATTTTCAGGAGGGATTTGATTACAAACTGGCAAAGTCAGGCTGCAGTTGGGAGGTCTTGTGCAACAAAAACACCTCTGCAAAAGATCGGGCTTCCTGAGATAAGGAAAGTTATGGGGAAATGCACTGGAAAGTGTGAGATAACACTTGCTTTGAAGCAACATCATCTAACCTCCCTGCAAACAAATGAATATTCATTAAATAGCCAACTTCATCTAATCTCCTTGGAAACAAATCAGGATGAATGGTTAGTTTCCTGGAATCACTATGTAAAAACCAAAGGAAGAGATGATGCAATATTCTGTGACCTGGTGTTGCCAACACCAAATAGTTCCATGTTTCTTCAACAAGTGTTTTTGTATGTAGATATGCTTACAAGCGTGTATGCAAGTATCTATCTGCTTCTTACCTTTGGCTTGGCTGAGAACCAGTTCACATGGACACTGCCATGTCTCTTGCTATGATTTCAACCAATCCCATCAGTCTGTTAGGCAGCAAAGACACACAGATAGGAATACAAATGCGGCCATCATAAATCCTTCTTGTGCTACGATTTTCATCATGAGAAGGACATGCAGTAGCATTCCTTTGAACAGAACCATAACACAGGAAGCAGACATGACCAGCCTTAACCTCACTATAAGAGGAGACAAATTAAGAGGTTCAGTGAACAAGCCTTTATTTATAAGGGGAATTAGCGGCAGGCTAAAGAGGCTGCAATACTATCGCTCTCATCCTTGTGCATACGTGGTTCAGTTTAGAAATTGCCAATTCCACTTTGGTTTCACCACTGTTGAAAAATATTTTTGGTCGTACTTTCAACAGCTGTCTCAAGAATTTTCACCATTGTTCCTCATCAAATGTCAACCGGAAACTCTCAAGCTCACCAGAAATTCAGCTCATTCTCCATTTTCTTTATTGTTACAATTCTAACCTCCCAGTTTTAGATCTTACATTAAGGCCACAGTCTGGAAAAATGACGTTGCTGAAGCTAAGCAGACCTGGGTCTGGTTAGTCCCTGTAGAGAAGATTGCCTGGGAACATCATGTGCACTGCCTTAATCATCTTTGCAGGAAAAGAGTAGGATATAAATATACAATACATCAATAAGAAACACATTGCTACTGCATTACAGGCTGCACTGGTTAGATACTCCTGCTTTTTGAGACCAAACATCCAGTTCCACAGGATCCAGCTTAAACATGTTCAAAGGTTGAATGTAGGCACCAAAGGCTTGTGGAAGGTCTCTGGTGCTAGATGGGTCAAATTTGTGTAGGCTGTGGTTAGCAGACACAGTGCCTTGATGATGATCAGGGATGCCTAGGTTCATCCTAGGCCCCTAATTATTTCTGAACCTAATCTACCTCACAGGGTTGTTTTGAAGAAAGGCCTTGGAGCGCCTTGGAGGAGGAAAGGCGAGATAAAATATAATACATTAGTAATGCTGAGAATTCAGGATCTTCCCACCTGTATAATTATCACCATATTTATGAGAGCACTCTCTTAGGAACAGAAATCATACCACAGAAAAAGTCTCAAAACTTTGCTGTTTTCATCCCCCACCCCCACTTTGTTCTATGAAAAGTTTGCTCTTGAATGTAATTCTCTCTTTTGAATTCAGCATGCCACCGCCACAATAATTTGAAAGAAACAAAGGCCAGACTAAGATGACCTGGGTAATAGGCACCTTCTATATGACTCCACAAGCAACCTCCATCCCTGCCTGAGTTACTTGCTTTCCCCAAAACAATGAATGAATTAATCATATCCAGATGTCACTCGAGAAGTATGTGCACCTGATCTCCAAATGGCCTATTTATCACTGTACTAATGGAGACATTCAGCACATTGCGAGCAAGTGCCTCACTTTTCCATTTCCTGGAGGTATAGCAGATATGCTGTGTGCATTTCCTAACACCTTTCAATGGATTTCAAATATGGCTATTGACTTAGGACCACTTTGGATGTCACGACCATCTTGAGGAAACCTGTGTACAGAGAAACATGAGTAGCATAAAAGCTTCCCTGCTAGACATACACACACACATATGTTCCCTGTATTCCCACATGCGGTGCTTTCTCATGTGGCTTTTACAGCTCCCCTGTCCCCACCCCACTGATTGTTTTTTGTGCAGAGTACAGAACAAAATGAAACCATCAGGAGTTACCTCGGCATGTGCTATTTTCAAAAAAAGGCAGAAAAACAATTCAAGTGGAGCACAGTCAGGGAGCAATCGTCAGCACGAAATGAGATCTTGGTTTTCCATTTCATCTGCAGAGAGAAAACACAGCAGAACTGGCATGTCCACATTGTCCATACATTATGAAATCCATATGTACTGAGAAATAAAACAGATTCATTCTGCGTAGGTTTTCCCCACCTCCCCCTTGGAAATTGGAAACACAAAGCGTTCAACTGGAGAAAATAACAAGAGCTTGTTGGATCACCATGGAGGCAGAGCATAGCTATTGTAGCTAGTAGCTGTTGATAGCCTTATCTTCCATGCATTTGTCCAATGCACTTCTAAAGCCATCCAAGTTGGTGGCCATTAATGAAGAGCCATTGTAGATTTCTTGTGAGTAGACCATATTGGCTATTCTGTCATAGTAGGCAGCTGGGTGGGCAACCAGCCCTGCAGGTGGCAGATTTGGGTGGGCCACAGTCCACCTGAGCCAAGTGACTCTGTGTGTGTGGCTCATGAGAGGGCCAGGCCTGCTTATCCTCTGCATGTTGAATCAGAAGTAATTCCCACTGAGTTCAATAGTGTTTCCATTTAAGTGAATGTGTATGAAATTGCAGCCTAAATCTTTAAAATCATATCATCTAGCAAAAAGCCAGCTGCAACCAGAAGTTTTTGTTATGAGAACAGTTCTAGACTCTGTTTTTATTTAAATAAAATCATTTCCATTTAAGAATGTGTTGTGTGCGGCTGAATGAGTGAATTTTTATAATATCCTACCAGGATGTGGATGGGTTGTTTGAATGAAAAGGGTGGGTGGGTGGAACGCAAGATACATGGCTTCATTTCCTTGCTTGGCCACAGTCGCTCTTTAATTTATCTCATAAAACCCCAATATCCCTACTCATAATTAAGTGGGATTAATACTTCTCTGCTGCAATGGAGCCCTAGTTAAGAAGGTTGTTTTGAGCATGAAATGTAATAGAAATTGCTAGGTGCTGAGATATTACAGTAATGAGGGAGACTGTAGTAGTTCCATGCTCCCCTTCACTCCAGAGATGTCAGAAAGGCCTGTGGGGGAGAGCATAGCGAGTCTTAAAAACATCAACAGGGGCAAATCTCTCCTATACTGCCTGCAGACCAGACAAGGTGGCCAAGTGTCCTACTATACAGAGGACAGCACTTTATCTGAAGGACTTTTAGAGGACAATTTTCTGTTTCAAGGTTGGGGAACGACATTCCCTTTCTGGGCAACTTTCATTTTTATTTTTTTTTAATAAAAATTTTATTGCGTTTCTTTCCATAGGTGAACAAATTTGTTTGGACAACAATATACAAGAAACATTTTCCATATATATAAAGAAAAACATAGAAAAAAGAAAAGATCATTATAAAATTTTTTCGACATCTTTTTGGACCTCCTCGCATCCTCTCAGCATTGCGTTCATCATTCTAACCAATTCAGCAATTTGTTATCTTATTTCCCAACTTATTATACCTTTGTATTTATTATGTTACCAATTTCAAAAATTTGTAATTTAATTTTAACACTCTTAATAAACATAATATTTTGTTTCTAGTTTGTCTCATTTTTTTCCATCAATACTTACTTTATCATTTACTTAAAATAAATTGCAGAAGCATAACGTTTCTTAATCGTGCACAATCTTAACACTCAAACAACTTATAATGTTTTTGCAAATAGTCCTTAAATTTTTTCCAGTCCTCCTCCATTGTTTCTTCGCTCAGATCTCGAATTCTGCCGGTCATTTCTGCCAACTCCATGTAGTCCATCAGCTGCGTCTGCCAGTCCTCCAGTGTGGGTAAATCTGGTGTCTTCCAGAACTTTGCGATAAGAATCCTAGCTGCTGTGGTTGCATACATAAACAAGGTTCTGTCCTTCTTTGGCACCTTCTGGTCCACCATGCCCAGAAGAAAGGCCTCTGGTTTCTTAGAAAAGGTATATCTGAATACCTTTTTCAACTCATTATGTATCATTTCCCAAAAGGCCTTTACTTTCGGGCAGGTCCACCAGAGGTGAAAGAATGTCCCTTCTGCCTCCTTGCATTTCCAACACTTATTATCAGAAAGATGGTATATTTTAGCCAACTTGACTGGGGTCATGTACCACCGGTATACCATTTTCATAATGTTCTCTTTCAAGGCACTACATGCCGTGAATTTCATACCGGTGTTCCATAACCTTTCCCAGTCCTCAGACATAATGTTGTGTCCTACATCCTGTGCCCATTTTATCATAGCAGATTTAACTGTCTCATCCTGTGTGTTCCATTTAAGCAGCAAGTCATACATCCTCGAAAGTACCTTAGTCTTTGGTTCTAGTAACTCCGTCTCCAGTTTCGATTTCTCCAACTGGAAACCCACTTTTTTGTCCATTTTGAATACCTCTTGAATTTGAGCATAATGTAACCAATCTCGCACCTTACCTTTTAATTTGTCCTGGCTTTGGAGCTTCCAATTGTCTCCAACTCTTTCAATCAGTTCCCAATATTTTGGCCAATAGGCCTCCATATTGGGCTTTTTTTTAGAAATCTTGGCTTCCACAGGTGATAACCACCTCGGGGTCTTGTTTTCTAATAAATCCTTATACTTCATCCAAACGGCAAAAATTGATTTCCTGACAATATGGTTTTTGAACAATTTATGAACCTTCGCCTTGTCATACCACAAGTATGCATGCCAACCATACACATTATCAAACCCCTCCAGATCTAGGACATCGGTGTTTTCCAACAGGAACCAATCCTTCAACCAGCAGAAGGCTGCAGCTTCATAGTACAACCTTAAGTCCGGCAGGGCAAACCCCCCTCTTTCTTTTGAGTCGGTTAGTATTTTAAATTTTATTCGGGGCTTTTTGCCCTGCCAGACAAACTTAGAAATATCCTTCTGCCATTTTCCAAAACATTCCATTCTGTCCACGACCTGAAGGGTTTGAAATAAGAATAGCATTTTTGGCAAAACACACATCTTTATAGCTGCGATTCGGCCTGACAAGGTAAGTTTCAATCTTGACCAGATATCCAAGTCTTTTTTAATTTCCAACCAACATTTTTCATAGTTATCTTTGAAAAGGTTTAAATTTTTGGTGGACAAGTATACCCCCAGGTATTTCACTTTTTTAACCACACTTAGCTCTGTCTCTTTCTGATACCCCTCTATCTCTGTAGGTGTCAAATTTTTGACCAAAACCTTAGTTTTTTGTTTGTTTAACTTGAATCCCGCCACCCGACCAAACTCCAAAATAAGTTCCAAAACTCTTTTTGTGCTAGATACTGGCTCCTGTACTGTCAAGACTAGGTCATCTGCAAAGGCTTTCAGTTTGTATTGTTTCGCTCCGACCTCTATACCTTGCACCAACTGGTCCTCCCTAATCATATTCAGCAATACCTCCAGAACAGAAATAAATAGCAGAGGGGATAAAGGGCACCCCTGTCGTGTCCCTTTTTCAATTAGAAGTTCATCCGACACCACATTGTTCACTATCAACTTGGCTTTTTGCTCTGAATAAATTGCTTCTAGTCCATTTTCAAACCCCCGTCCCACTCCCATCCCCTTCAGGTTTTTCTTCATAAACATCCAAGAAATGTTGTCAAATGCTTTCTCCGCATCAATAAAGATTAAAGCAGCCCTTGTGTTTCTAATTCGCAACAGCTCCAATATATCAATAATATTCCTGGTGTTATCAGACATGTGTCTACCAGGGAGAAAGCCTGCTTGGTCCTTGTGAATTACTTCGTTTAAAACGTTTTTAAGTCTACTTGCTAAAATGTCTGCAAATATTTTGTAATCCACATTCAGGAGTGAGATGGGACGGTAGTTCTTAAGCTGAGTCTTTTCCTTCTCTGACTTTCAGAGGGACACATTCCCATTGTGGGCAGGGTCTGAGGCAAAAGTGGGAAGATTTTACCTCTGTACAGTAGGCTAGTTTATTTTCTTTCTGCCATACAGGCAAGCAAGAGGCATTATCAAATGTGTCAAGGACACATTCTAGCATGGCTAAAGCACTTGAGGAGAGATGGGGGCAGTGGCAATAAAGAGTGTGACCTAGGGAGAGTGGACATGGCCTGAGGGGCCTGACCTAACCCCTGACAGCCAAAGAGAGAGTCCTGGAGAGTTGCATCCAGCCTCTGGTTCTGAGCTTTCCTGCCCCTGATCTAAACCACCCAATTCAGCATCTTCTATCTCCAGAGTGCCCACCATCCAAAACAGTCAGAAAACATGAGCTCCAGATCGAGCATAGCTGTCTTCTTGTAATCCATTTGGTAAACATTAGGAATAGAGTTGCCAGAGGTAGCAATAAATTATTTCTTTTTCTTTTTTACATTTATACTTGAAGGTTAATGTGTAACATCTCAAGCAATGGCACTTTTTTTTTGTTTAGCCAAAAAAACAACAACCCCAAGTCTGTTTAAAATTTGGAATAGGTTCCTGAACCATTCAGAAAAGCCTTCCCTGGTGTATTCCACCACCGTTAAGGTTGCTCTTTACTGATGTTTCCACCTTCATTTCAAGAGAATGAAATGGCAGCCTGTCTATCACATGATGACTGAAAGCAGCAGTAAACTGAGACTGGAACAGAAGTACAATCCACAAGGGAAGCTCCACTACGGGTTTAATGTATTCCCCCCAGAAATCACAAAAGTCTTCCAGGGTCTTTTGTGTTTATCGTTAAAGATCTACAACATTTATGTGACTAAAGGCACCTGTGTAGTTTATATTTTGTTGTTACATAGAGACATTTCATAAGCGCAGACAGAAAATGGCAAGTTACCATTCCTAGGGCTTGCAACTAGGGACGGAAATGTAAATGCAGCGGCAGAGTGACTTTGGCATATTCTTAATTATGTTGGCACACTTTTGTATTGATTTTTGCTCTGTTAATTACTAAAGTATCAATATGTTGTAAAATACCATGCATTCATTATCTTTGCTTGCAGTCCATTTAAATAATTACAAAAAAAAAAAAATCCAACTCCCCACCCTACCCCCACACCTCCGTCAGCGCTACCAATGAAGCGGTAATGTACTTACTTTCCCCCCCTTTCTAGGCACACTTCATTACACAAAACATTTATTTCAGTCCGTGTATTGTTCAGAATCCTCTTTCCAATAATAAGCGCACTGCATATTTTTTTTTCCTGGGTTGGTGTTTGTAGAGCCCTTGTAAATAACGCATGCATATTGAGAACTCCTCTGCACTTTCTCGTCTTTGAACGCAATTAGAAATGGTTATGTTTTTAAATCACCTGGGATTTCACATTCCCCCCCTCCAATTACTAGAGAATCTTCCCCTCTTTACTTACAGCCTTAGAGGATTTTTGTGGAGTAGCCAAGTGTCTGAATTTTGAAAGAAAAAGCTAGCTGGAAGAAGGGAACAAAGTAGTAATCATGATACAATATTAAAAAGGACATTAAAATGAGCTGGAAAAGCAGCGGCAATCATCCTGCTCTTGAGAAATACAGGAGCATCAGGAAGCTGGTCCACACAATGCGGCACCCACGTATAAGAGAGCACATAACAAACCACCTTGTGCAAAAGATGCTACTTAGCAGCTTCCCTCTCCTTCCCTTCAGGAAAACCTTTCCCACATTGATCTGTCTCCCGGGGCCTTACAGTGCTTCTTTGCACAGCATCCTAGGGCATGGTCAGTTATTCAGGAGTGGGGAACCTTTTTGACCTCAAGCACTACGTGCAACAGTGTCGGGGTGGGCTGCAGTCCAGTGGGTGTGGCCGGAGCTGCTGGTGGGTGTGGCCTTGGGGCACGCCCACACATTCCACCTTCCTCTTGCTCACACACATTCATCCTCTCTCACAGGGTGAGAGGTGGTAGCAGGTGGTTGCATTGAGCACATGTAAGGCCTGTGAGGGCCACACATGCAGGGTGCAGGGTACCCACAGTGTGTTACCAGGCCAAATTTTCTGAACAATCCTGTTGGGGATATTTCTCTCAGCAACTCAGAGCACCCTCTGCAAGGTACCCGAAACTCACCTGTGATTGTGGGAGGAGATGGGCAAAAGTCCAGGCATCTTGTCAGCCATTACCCATCTTTTTTCCCCAAGGGTAAGCTCCCAGGCTTCTAAGGAACATGAACATGGACTCTCCTTCCTTGGAAGTTTTTAAGCAGAAGTTGGTTGACCTCTGTCGTGTGTTATATAGTTGATGATTCCTGCATCACAATGATCCTCATGATCATTTCCAACTCTACAGTTCTATGATTCTATGAAATCTGATGGGAGAAATCCCATTCCTGCATCCAAATTACATTTCTTGGCGAGGCCATTTCTGTACCAGAAGGACTGAACACAAAGACTTGACTATAGATGGCAAGGGAAGATGAGGTACTGAGAGAGAGAAAGGACATTCTGCCAAATTAAAATTTGCCAGGAGGGAGGGTGTGGGGGGGGAGCCTCTCTGCAGAAGGGGGCAGGTTGTCTCAAAGTTACTAATGCAATTGGTTCTGCATGTTTACGTGTTGTCTAGCAGTTAACATTGTCCATTGAGTGTGGAAAGGAAGTACTTCTTTAAATGTGCATATGATATGGATCATTGACCTTCGACAGTGGGACGGTGGAAGCAACTGCCCATTTGTCTGGAAAATGTTAAGATCACATTAGACAGTTTTACATTCTAGCAGCAGTCCATTATTATCAATCACTGGGCAATTCAAGTCTCTCTGCAGTAGGTTCTCACCACCAGTTCCTTTTAGAAAGCAAATATAGGAAAAGTGAAGGACATGAGGCTACAATAATGTTTTTATTTTGTGTGCTATGTTTAAATATCTTTATATTTTTGAGCATTGTCACTCACAAAACAGCTGCAATCCTGAATCTGCATACTTGGTTGCGGAGAAATTATGACCAGCTAAGCCTATTGGCCATTATCCCAAGAAAAGTGTCCAAAGTTACAGCTCACAGTAAAGGCTAAAGGAGGCTGCCAAATGGCAATGCATTTCTTTTCTACTCTATAGTGTTTGACCTTATAGACTAGATTGGAATAAGTCAGGAAACAAAGCATTTGGGGGTTGGGGGATCCCAGGGGGAAGTCTAAGCTGTTAACAGGAAGGTCTATGCTTCACATTTTGGGAAGGCAGAATATTTTACTGATGTTGGGGGTGTGTGTTATGGATATAGCACACCCGAGATATGATTTACTGGGCATGTGCTGTACACACAAAGTTTGGGACCAACTTTGTGTGTATGATAGCTTGGTTCTTGACCAAACTCCAAAGACAGTCAATTCCCCCACCCGATCTTTTCCCACCCTGCTCCCGCTATCACAGTGGTACTTATTTCTCTGGCTTCTACCTTTGCATGTTGGGTCTAGCTCCTCCTGTGCGGTTTGAGGGCAAGGTGAGAGAGGTCAGGAAAACAGAGAGGCAGGTAAGAGGGAGAGGAAGCAATCAGTAACACCAAGTCTCCCAGTTGCTCATGCTGACCAGCAATCCAGTCTGATCCAGAAGCATTTTATAGGACTCAATGGTATATCATCGATCTGCTCTGGCCTGACTTATTGAATGGTATCACTTAAGTTCATTCCTTTGCCCACTACAGCTGTATGATTCTGGCACATGAGTTGAAGCCTCACTGGAGACTCCTTAATTCACCCATTCAAGACTTGCCATGGGCTCACTGCACTACTATGTGTCTTTGCCATTGTGGGTATTTCCTCACAGATTTTGAACTCAGGTAAGGATACCCAAGAACAAAATAATATACATACAGCTCATCAATGGCTCGTGTGTGTGTGTGTGTGTGTGTGTGTGTGTGTGTGTGTGTGTGTGTGGTAGTCCCCTTTGAAATATATGGGAGCTGGTGCAACAATATTTACATCTGTGTCATGATGTTGTACACATTAATACCTATGGGACAGCTTAAATAGTACACTGCATGTATTTTGGAAGTAGGGTGCTGGAACAGAGAGAAATAGCACATATTGATGTGTTCAATCTTATAACCATATAAATAATCTGTTTATTGCCATTTGCACACCCACGAGTGTAAAGGAAATTTAGCATGACATGGCAGTATATCGATCAAAAAGCCAGAGGTAATGCAACAGGTAATGCAGTGTAAAAGAAATGTTAGAAACCAGGAAAGAAGTGCTAGCGTGATAGCCAAGAAACCTAATGCAAAACCCCAGGAATTATTTATATGGATTTTTCATCTGTTCACAATGTATGTCCAAACACTTTCAGGAATAAAAAGAAAGAACTTTTAGTCTGACAATTACTTATGTAGTCCTGTTTCTTCAAAGTTCATCAACAAAAGATCGTCAACAGAAAAAGCTAGCAAATCTTCAGACCGTCAGTGTTTCTTCCTCGCTAGAAAAACAATTGAGGAGATTAATTAAGTAATAAACCTTCCCATAATCACCACTATAAACATGAGTAATGACAGACCCAACTTCTGATTTCACCTCTGCACTCCACATCTCAGCTTCATTATCTCTCCCACCCCCCCCACCCCCCAGCAGTCAGGTTGCATTTCCCATCTCTTCAACTTCTCCTCTGGAGCCCGGGATAAAATTCTCCATTTTAATCTAGTTTTTAAAATCACCTGAAGACTTCAGTAATTTTGAGCGATACCCACTACATTAACAGTGCACTCCTCCTATGCATGTCCACTCAGCAGCAAATCCCATTAAATTCACGGAGATTTATTTCCTCAGTGCTGCAATCCTACACTCACTCACTTGGGAGCAGGGGTGTTGCTGGAAGTGCTGTGCCAAAAATTCATTCTGTGTCCCTCCCCCCCCCCCAACTATTCCCCAGCAATTAATTCAGCAAGTAATTGCATGTGAAAATTATCTAGTTGAAATTTTGTATAAATTCTCATGAGTGTGAGGGTTTTTGGGGTTTGGTGTTTTTTTTTAACCTTTAGCTTAATTTTAAGGTGACCAAATTGTGTTTGTGAATGTCCTTTCTTTCCTTCTACAAATAAAGTCTCCAATGGGCAGTATCCTACAGCCTTCCTGGGTGCCTGCAGTTCCTGAAAACCCCATGACAACCTCAGCC
Organism: Podarcis bocagei; assembly: GCF_964188305.1. Lineage (NCBI taxonomy): Eukaryota > Metazoa > Chordata > Lepidosauria > Squamata > Lacertidae > Podarcis > Podarcis bocagei. Next base: position 62,189,244 of record NC_138128.1, read on the forward strand.
GGGCTTTCTTATCAGCATGGGAAGATTGGGAGGCTACTTATACTGTGCCTAATGAGTGCAGCGAACTCAGACGCTCAGTAGTCAGCCTCCCCCCCCCAGCTTCCTGTTCTTAGGAGAAGGCACCACAAGTTAACTTCTCCCATGGAACTTTTTAGATCAGTAGGTGTAGGCAGCCAGGGAGGCTGCAGAGTGATGGAGAAAGCTTTAATGGAGTGGGAAACACACAGACCACAACCTCAAACCTGCACCCATCAAAATTCTAAAGAAATTTTAAAGTGCCCAGGGATTGAGACTGAAAAATGGAAGCATGTTTTCCAGGAAAAGAAAAGTTTTGAGAAGCTGGAGAATAGGTTTTGGCACAGGCACTTGAAGGATTTCAAACACAGGACCATTACACAAATTTGCATAAAGGTATAGGCTGTCTCACAGCTAATTAAGATGATAGGCAGCTCTGGTCTTTTTTCACTGGTCTTCCTCTCCAGTGCTACAAAAAGTAATTTTTGACACCCCTCTATCAAATACTACAAGGCTCTGATGCTAAGCTATGTGACAGCCTGTGACCTGCACATATCTAATGATTATGTTTATCCATGGTACACATATTCTATAGTTTTTTTGGACACTGGGAATTCTTTTTTGGTCTGTTGTGGTTGTGGCTAATCCCTAGTTCAGGGGCCTTATCTGACTTCTAAGCATTTTTTCTCTCAAACCCCTCAAGTCCAAGTTATTTAAACAGGAAAAAAAGTTTAAGCACAATTTCTGGGGTGGTTGGAACCCTTCTGTGCTTGCAAATCTCTCCCTCTCTCTTCATCAGATTGATTTGGACAGATCAGCCTGGCTGGTATGAGACGAGGGGCAAGGGGGTGGACAGTAGTTTGGGTGTGTGTCTGCTGGTGTGAGTCCTATATAGGGAAGTGGGGGAGAAACTGTATTTAAAGGCATTTTCACTTTCTGAAACAAAAGAACTGAACAACATTATAACCAAAACCCAGCTACCCTTGCAAAATTGCACTTCTCTAAATTTTGCAATTTAGTTCTCAACTAAGTAATGTATTGAAAATGCATATACATGGGTGTAAAAAAAACATACAAAAAAGCATTCTGTTAGGAGAAACTGCTTTGCAAAAACATGTATATTAGGCAAAATTGCATACAAGTTTATTTGGAAAAATGCACCTTTAAAATGCTGGTGAATTTCCATGGGGATTTTTTTTCTTTCTTTCGAAAACAACACACAAACTGATACGAACATGTGGAGAGCTAAGTTTTTAACTAGAAAAATGGGGGAAAGGGAGAAATGAAATTGACAGGTCTATCTATCCCTAGCTCTAGCACATCAAAACTTTTCAAAGGTGTGGTATATTGGTCCTGCTGATAAGATTCTGTATGCATAATGCATACATAAAAGTGCAACGCTTGTCTCAGATTACAAAGGAGAGCTGCAGTTTTATGCATGCGTATGTAATCTTTAAATATTTGCATTATTATAAAGGGCCTGTATATCAACACAGAGATCAAGCTGGAGAGAATGGCTCTTTATTTCGTCAAGAAGAGCCGTTTTTTAAGCAGGCTTCATTTTCACTGAATAAACCAGCAGGTGATCTCTTATGCATCTGTTTTCCCTTGATCTTACTGTGTGAGCGACACTTGCTTTACACTAGCATTAACTGTCAAAATATTATTTAGCTACTGTATGCCTTCTAGAGCAAGCTTTATTAATAAAAAAAAGTAAAGGAAATGTAGTGATAATTGAATCTCTTTATAGTCACCATGTAACAGAAAGGGAGGAAGATGGTTTCTGACCTTAGGGGAAAACATCTGGATTTCCTTTTGCCCCCAAGATCATGTCCTCTCCCTTACACTATAATCACTTTGATTCACAATACCTCAGAGGGAGATAAAATTTGCAATGTGTGCATATGATCACAGAAATGCAACAGCATTCCTCCATTTCTGTCTTCCTTCCTTCTTCTTCTTCTTGAATCCCTACAGGAATCACATTAAATAAATATATAGCAAGCTGCAGTGTCACAACAAGTAGATGTACAATTATGAGGCCTAATACCCAAAGGAAATCAACCCGAGACTTATTAATATCCAGACCCTAGAAAAGACAACTGTCAGACAATTGGTCAACAAGGTACATCGTATCTGTTAGATACTGACTAACCCATTATGATCTTTATGGAGTGTCCTTTTGGGGTCTAGATCTTCAAATATGAGTTGGAAGACCCTTTCCTTTTATTAGTTGCTAAGCTCTTTATACTTTTACCATATTGCAGCAGGTTAGAAGTCTGAGCTTTATTGTCTTATGTTATTGAAAATCCAGATTCCCTCAGCCTTCTCCCTCAGGTCAAGATTTGTCTGCGAATACATTCTCATTTCTCCATGTACAAAGGCTGTCTGGAGAGAGGCAGAAAAAGATTATGACTGTAATATACTTAAATCCAATTTATTTGCCTGACTAGAAACTTCCACACTTCACAATTGCTTCCTACAGAAGATTTTGTACTTAATTCTTTCTTGGCAGTAAAGAGCAAGCACGATTCAGCTCATCTGACAGATATATACATGACACACACACACACACACACACACACACCCCTGAGCCAAATGGAAGAGCCCTGGAAGAGATGGGTGAAAATAGCAAATTTGCACATTTACCTGTATGTGTTCACACTTTATTTTAATTTAAGTATGATTAATTTGCATGGCAGAAATAGCTCTTTAAAGCTCATGTGAAAAGCTGGCATGATGGCGTGAGGGATGGCTTTTTAACTAGATAACCCGACACCTGACACAAAGGAATTTCATACAGATGTACAACTGTTTGCATTGTAACCAAACACAAACCCCTTTTCATCTATTTTATAATGCAATACTCTTGTTATTGCTGAATCTTCACTATGCCTTAAAGGAGTGCATCTATATTACCTGCATTACATCCTGGGGGGGGGGGGGGAAGAAAAGAAAAGTGGGTGGGGGTGGTTTGAAAAGGATTCACCTGTCAAGAGCACTGGACCTCAAACTGGGCTTGCAGAACTGTTTGGAAGAAGTCACTGCTCCTCATGGATCTGAACCATAAGGCACAATAAACCAGTAGGCTGATTGGCTGACAGCCTCCACTTCTTAGGTTATTTACCTATATGCAACAAGCCAGCAATATGCTGCCTTTGGGGGGGGGGGCAGCCTGGTGTGCATTTGTTCTGTCCTGGTTGTTTATAGTCTGTGTCCTTAGCCTTTCTATTGCCCTGGCTCTTCACCTTCTTCTGTCTCTTTCCCTTTGATTTTTTTAAAATGATATTTATTAAAGTTTAACAATTACAAAAAAGAAAAGGAAAGCAGGCAGTGATAAAAAAAGAAAAAAGATTACAATACTTCAAAAATAAAAGAAAAATACAATACTAAGAATAAAAAAGGGGGGGGGGGAACCAAAAACAGTACAACAAAGCAATAAGAGTGAAAAAACAAAAACATTTAAAAACACTAACATCCAGTATTTTCATATCTTTATCTTTCATTTACCTGTTTCCTTGACTTCCTCACACCTCCCTTTTTGTATTCTAATTCAATTAGTTGTTTCAGCAAGTCCTTTCCCTCTTTCTCAAATTTTGTTCCATAGTTTATCTTAACACAATTTAACCTTAAATTTTACACTTTGACCCATTAACAATCCATTTTTACTTAATTCTTTATAACCTTTCTGCTAAAACCATGTAAATTCATTCCAGCATCTTTCTAACATTCATTATTTTTACAATGTTTTTGTAAATATACTTTAAATTTTTTCCAGTCTTCTTCCACCGACTCTTCTCCCTGGTCTCGGATTCTGCCAGTCATTTCCGCCATTTCCATGTAGTCCATCAGTTTCATCTGCCATTCTTCCCTGGTAGGTAGATCTTGCGTCTTCCAGTATTTTGCAATAAGTATTCTTGCTGCTGTTGTGGCATACATAAAAAAGTTCTATCTTTCCTTGGCACCAATTGGCCAACCATGCCCAATAGCAAGGCCTCTGGTTTCTTCGGAAAGGTATATTTAAATACCTTTTTCATTTCATTATAGATCATCTCCCAGAATGCCTTAATCTTTGGGCATGTCCACCAAAAGTGAAAGAAAGTACCTTCAGTCTCCTTACATTTCCAACATTTATTATCAGGCAAATGGTAAATTTTTGCAAGCTTGACTGGTGTTACGTACCACCTATAGATCATTTTCATTAAGTTCTCTTTTAAGGCATTACATGCCGTAAATTTCATACCAGTGGTCCATAACTGTTCCAGTCAGCCATCATAATATTATGTCCAACATCTTATGCCCATTTAATCATAGCAGATTTCACCGTTTCATCTTGAGTATTCCGTTTCAACAGCAGGTTATACATTCTTGACAGATTCTTAACTTTAGAGTCTAGCAATTCTGTTTCCAATTTTGATTTTTCCACTTGGAAGCCTATTTTTTTGTCCAAATTATATGCCTCCATTATTTGATAATAATGGAGCCAGTCTCGCACTCTATTTTTTAGTTTTTCAAAACTCTGCAATTTTAGTCTGTCTCCCTCTTGTTCCAAAATTTCCCAATACTTCGGCCATTTAGCTTCCATATTGAGTTTTTTCTGAGCCTTTGCTTCCATTGGTGACAACCATCTTGGGGTTTTATTTTCTAACAAATCCTTATATCTTATTCAGACGTTAAACAGTGCTTTTCTGACAATATGGTTTTTAAACGCTTTGTGTGCTTTAACCTTATCATACCACAGGTATGCATGCCAACCAAATACGTTGTTGAAACCTTCCAAATCCAACACATCCGTGTTTTCAAGAAGCATCCATTCTCTCAGCCAACAAAATGCGGCTGATTCATAATAAAGTTTAAGGTCTGGCAGGGCAAATCCACCACTTTCTTTAGCATCTGTTAATATCTTAAATTTTATTCGAGGTTTCTTGCCCTGCCAGACAAATCTAGAGATATCTCTCTGCCACTTCTTGAAACAGTCCATTTTATCCAAAATTTGCAATGTTTGAAACAAAAAAAGCATTCTTGACAATACATTCATTTTATCACAGCAATTTGGCCTAACAACAAATTTGACCATATTTCTAAATCCTTTTTCACTTCAGTCCAACATTTTTCATAGTTATCCTTAAATAAATTCACATTCTTAGCAGTCATATTAATCCCTAAATATTTCACTTTCTTAACCAGTGTCAGTCCTGTCTCCTTCTGAAACTTATCTCTCTCAGTCTCAGTTAGATTTTTCTCTAAAACCTTAGTTTTCATCTTATTCAACTTGAAACCTGCTACCTGACCAAATTCTTGGATCAGTTCTAATACTCTTTTAGTGCTAGATTCTGGCTCCTGTAAAGTCAATACCATATCGTCAGCAAATGCTTTCAATTTGTACTGTTTGGCTCCCACTTGTATACCTTTTACCAATTGGTCCCTTCTAATCATGTTTAACAAAACCTCCAGGACCGAGATAAAAAGCAATGGAGAGATTGGGCAACCTTGTCATGTCCCTTTCTCAATCTTGAATTCTTCCGTCACTACATTGTTTACAATTAATTTAGCCTTTTGTTCTGAATAAATTGCACCTATACCGTTTCCAAAACCTTGACCAACCCCAATCCCCGATAAATTCTTCTTCATAAAACTCCAAGAAATATTGTCAAAGGCTTTCTCCGTGTCCACAAAAATCAAAACTGCTTTAGTGTTAATCTTCACTTGTAATTTTTCTAAAATATTAATTATATTCCTCATATTATCAGACAAATGTCTACCTGGGAGAAAACCCGCTTGATCTTTATGAATTTCTTCTGCCAAGACCTTTTTTAATCTTTTAGCCAAAATGTCTGCAAAAATTTTGTAATCCACATTGAGCAATGATATGGGGCGGTAGTTCTTAAGCTGCGTCTTTTCAGTCTCTGTTTTCGGTATAAGTGTAATGTACGCTTCCTTCCATGACTCTGGCGCCCTTTTCCCTTCCAGTATTTCATTACAGACTTCCTTTAAAGGTTGTATTAACCATTCTTTCAAAGATCTGTAATATCTAGAAGTCAGTCCATCCGGTCCTGGAGATTTACCTAATTGCATATTCTGAATGGCCCCTTCTACTTCCTGTTCCGTTATTTTATAATCCAGCATTAATTTATTTTCTTGAGAAATTTTTTGTAGTCCATTTATTTTCAAAAATTTATCAATATCCATTTCTTTCTGCTTCTCCTGTGTATATAATTGTTTAATATACCTCTGGAAACACTTTCTGATTTCCACTGGATTCTGTATATTCTTTCCTTCCACTTCCAAATTCGTAATAGTATTAAGTTTTTGTCTTTTCCTCAATTGCCAGGCCAATAGTTTTCCGCACTTATTTGCCGATTCAAATGTCTTTTGTCTCATCTGTTTAATCTTCCATTCTATTTCCTGATTCATCATTTTCATATATTGTACTTGGTATAACTTTATTTCTTTCAAAATCTCCTGGGACTTTGGTTTCAGGTTTAGCTTGAGCCTAATTGCTTCCAACTATTTACAAAAAGAGGAAGGCGGACTTCCTGTTTTAGACCTCCCCCCGTTCGTTGTCAAATTCAGCTTTTAAAACTCCAATTCTTCACGGGTAATTACTTTTAAGTCCAATTGTCCACAGGAAAAAGTCAGCGCTCTCCGGCAACGGCTGTGCGGCTTCTCTCTGCGAAAGTAGCAGTCAGTTCGCAGCACCGCGCCGCTCACCTCACTTCGCTCCGGAGCCCCCAACTGGGGTTCCTTGCGAGTAGGGGAGGCGCTCTTGGTGCCCTGCCGAATCCCACGTTCCCTGGCTTTTTCCACCTGGGATTTCTAAGGGGCCCCCACCTTCGTCGCGGCGGGAGACCCAGTTTTCGCGGAGCAAGTTCCTCCGGTCAGAGGAACTCCGCCATTAGCCGATGGCGCTAACCCGGAAGTCCCTCTCTTTCCCTTTGAAACTATTTGCTGCGTGGAGGATGTGCCCACAGCCAGTCACCTGATATGGTACTGGACCTGTTCATGCCTGGACACACAGTGAGACCCGATCCAACAAGCAACAATCCCAAGCTGGGCGTTGGCCCAAGCCAAGCTGGATGACAGGCTGCAATCCTATGGAGTCACTTACATTAACACCTCAAAGAACCTGACTATTTTTGGGTTTGGCATCCCAGTCAGCTTGTGATGGATGAACTCTCTTGCCTTGTCCAAAAAAATGTCTTCAACTACCAACTTAAAATGCAAAAGGTAAGAAACTGGGCTCTTTCAATAACCAGATTTTTTTCTATTCTTGTTTTAAAATCAAGGCTGAGAAAACTGGAGGGGGGGACTGATAGGGCAGGAAGCACAGAGGTTAACAGCTGGCAGAGTCACAGCAGAGCCAACTCCTTCTGGTTTTGCTGCTGCCTTCCTCCCTACTGAGATCTGCAATGGCAACCCAGAGACTAAGAAGAAGGAGGCTCCCAGCCCCTGGACTAGATGTAAGTAACTCTTGGGGTGGCTGAGTCTTGCTTTATTTCATATTAATCAGTCAGGGCAAATGCTGATTGGTGGAACAGAAACTTGAAGAACATGCTACCATGCAAACAGCGCCAACACACTAGCTTATCTTCCAAGTAGCATATTTGATTCCTTCCGCTAAGGCTTGTATTCAGTGGTGTGTTAGGAAAACCAGTCTGCGCAATGATTTCTCCTAGTGCAACAAAATGATCTCTTCCCTTGTAAGGGATCTCTTCCCTTATAAAAGTCTTTATTGAGTTACAGTTTCCATTCTCAAGCTGCTGCGGGCAGCTCTACATCTTATGGGTTAGACCGGCGAAGCTCCGTCTGAGTCTCCGCCCCCTGTACACCAGCTTAATACCCTAGCCTTACTCCACCTTTTCCGCCTGACCGTTCTTCTCTGGGTCCCTCTGCCCCCCGTGGTCTCTTCCTTCCTGGACTCTTCTGACGCTGACCCCCCGGACCCTTCTGTCTCCTTGCGTCGAGCTTTAGGACCTGGCTCCCTTTCCGGGCTGCTTACTGCGCCACCTTCCTGTGCATTTGAACTTGGCGCGCGCGCCCAACCTTCCACTTTCCGCTTAACCGTTTCTTCGCTCCCCGATGGAGGTGTGGCCACTCCTGACTCATGCCCTCCCCTCTGATGCGAGCTGCCAGAGCTCGGTACCTGGCGCCCTTCCTCTCCACTGCGCTCTGTTGGCGACGCTGGCCCCGATCTCCAACTGCTGCCCTCTGAGCCCCCTCTGGACCCTTCTTCCTGGGGTGTCCCCCTAGGCTCCCCCCTTGCTCTGGCCACTGGCGCTCCTTTCTGTGAATCTTCTGATTCACTGGAAAGACTCGGAGATCTCGGGTCGTCGTCATCACTCATCTTTTCTTCGGCCTCCTCCCCCTCGCTCTCTGTTTCCTCCCTTGCCCTCGCCTCTGCTCCTGAACCCCTGACAGATAAGAATAATGTACAACTGATCAAGACAAGTGGACATCAATTCATGTACCAGCAATGTGATTGCTTCCTCTTTGGTGATGGGCCTACACCTCTGCACTTGAGTCAGCAGTCAGCACCTGCTGAAGACATTCTTATGTAGACAAGCCTTCCCAGAGGTTTAGAAAGTTTGTATGAGTTTTAATTTGTTATTCTATTGTGGTTTTAACTTTCTGTATGTTTTAAATTGTGGTTGTAAATCTATTAGTGATAATTTTATTTCTTTATCTTTTTCTTAACTGCTTTAAGGTTTTTCCTACAATCAAGTGGTATATGAATTTTATGAAACAAACAAACAAACATAGAAATGCAATTTTTGCTATTCACCTGCCCACAGGTTTCTTTTGAAGCTTCGTCTCTTTTTCTAGTGCACTTCTGAAAGCAGGGACAAGAGACTCCAGTAGGGATGAGATCTCTGTTTATTTCACTTTCCTATAATAAGATTATTTTTTTTACCCCCCCCCCCCCACTATTACTATTATAAATTTGGTAGCTGTTTTTAATCTGTAATTTTAATGTAGAAGAATATTAGCTATAATAGCTATACTACTCATAAGGCACCCTCTTGTGGTGATAATACTGTGTGACTTGTGTAAGAGCTTATGCTACTTGTTCCAATCTTTGCTCAGGAAATCTTGCTCAGCACTTCTTCCTCCAGCACTTCTTCACTTTTCTAGCTGTTTTGTTAGTCTCATTCAAAAAGCAGAAAATATTAGTTAATTCAGATTACTGTGTTAGGCCTAGAGAAGTCCATCAGAAATGCATTCCTTAATCAGCATCTAGTTCTCAGTTGGGGTTTCTATCCTAGCCCCATTTACCTGGGAGTAAACCCCAATGAATTCAAAAGGACTTACTTCTGAGTAGAAATTGGGCACTTCCTGGCTGTCATGATTTTGGGGCACAATTCAATCACATACTGGCAAATTCAGAAAGAACGATTAAAGTTGATTTGGAGATATGTGTAAGATACCTGCTCCCCCAAAAGACAGGCCTTTTCACAAGAAAGGAAAGTGTCAGAAACATACACTGCAAAGCATGGGATAGCACTTGCTTTGATGATCCAATATAATTTAACCTTCCCACAAACAAATAAGAACAAATGTTCATTAAGTAGCCAACACCCTGTCAGTGACCAGGACTGCATCCTGAGTAGGTTTAATTGCCGCTGAAATCAATGTGATTAACAACAGAATCCTACGCATACCTCCTCAGAAGCAAGCCCCACTCACTTCACTGACGCTTATTCCTAGATAAGTGGGTAAAGGATTGCAGTCTAAAGTATACTGGACAGTGCATCTAGTTGGTGGATCGTTCATTACTTCAATTTAGAGAAACTCTTCTTAGCATATATACTGTTTATCTCAATTCTGGGCGTGGCATTAAGTTTTAACTTTTTTGACCAATGGGACCCTTCTCCCCTTTTCTAAGATTCTTCTGACAACTATAGGTGTATTTCAAAAGCAGATTATGGGGTTGTAAAGAAAAGAAAGAACAGAGTTATACCTGCTGGCTTAAGACGGCACCCACTTCATTCCATGTACAGAACCTGGCCTGACTGGCAGTTACATAGGAACACAGAAACCTGCCTTGCACTGAGCCAGACCACTGGGCCACCTAGCCCAGTGCTGTCTACAGTGTCGGGCAGCAGAGTCTCCAGAGTTTCAGATAGGGCTCTTTCCTGGTCCTACTGGGAGATGTCAGCGATTGAACCTGGAACCTTCTGCATGCAAATCAAATGTTCCACCGCAGAACTAGAGCTTTCCCCCTTATTTCACCTCACAGTATTCTCCACCTCGCTTGAGGGCAGCAGGCTAGCTTAGGGAGTGTCAGGCAGGCACAGCTATCTCCTTCAATGCCTTGTCATCATTCTCCTCTCTTCAGCATCTGCTGCCTATGGCAGCTGCCTCACTCTGTCTAATGGCTGTGCCGGAGCCCAGTCCTCTTTTTTTCAATAGGCCATCCTAGTTCCATCAAAGCTGCTCTGAGCATTCTGAAGGGAGTGGCATAAATAAAACACACGAGAAAAGCTCATATACATGCCTGCATCAGGTGCCCGACATAAATGAACTTGACTCTAGGCTAGGGTTGCCATATTAGAAAGTAGGATACCCCAAAATTTGTTGAACTTTTTTTTCTTTTTCTTTTTTTTAGGAAACCACCGAAATTGTTGAGGCTTTTTTTTTTTTAGATTGACTTGCCTAAGATCCAGGACATCAATTCTGCCTTTGAAATCCCGGCAATGTCTGGGAAAATCCAGACGTATGGAAGCCCAACTCTAGGCTACAAATGAACCGAAAGCCAAGAATCCTAAGGTCACCTTTATATTACTGAAACAGTATCCCCACTTCTCGGCATAACAGCTCAAATGCATAAATCTATTTGTTTATACCCAAACCAGAACAGAACACAAGACAGAGGAAGAATCTGCTATAATGTCCGTTGTTTTGGATCCATATAGAAACTGCCACACAATCCATGCAGATGTCAAGAAACATTTTTACTATGCAAATAACACCTCCCCCCCTTCATTTTTAAACTTTCAAACGGTTTGGTGATTAGTTTTGTTAAGACCACCACATTGCTAAGTTGCAGGTCCCTGGGGTCAGAAGATGACATTTATAAACCTAAATGAATTTTATTTACACATTGTTAAGAACTTCAGACATTTGCATTTCTCCCACAAATGCAGACCATGAAAATGAAGACGTATTTGCAATCATACTTGGTAGCCTTTTTTATGTGGAATAATTACAGAAATAATCTGAAGCTGTGGATCAGATTATTAATGAAAAGGGTAGCCTGCAAAGTCTCCTAATACCTTTTGTAAAACAAGGCAGGAGACTGTATAATATAATGAATAGCCCTGGGCTTGAGGACTGCCAGAACTAACATCCTGAAATCTGTTGTCTCAGCTGATGAGCTCTAAAGGGAACACAGCCAGAAGGAGCAGCAACTGTACAGTCGATGGAATTGTTGAACGTCTATACCTTCCATATACTGTTTTCCTGTCTTTACAGATGTGTGGAGCACAACATTTAAGTTTGTTGGATTTATGAACTGCTTCACACAACATAAAGACCGGAACTTATTTACAAGAAGAATAAAAGATACGAATGAAAACAAACGTACTAAAAACACAGTCAGGTATTCAAGAGTTGGAGCTGCCCCAAATGCCTGGCAAAATAAAAATTATTTGCCTGGTGCTGAAATGATAACTAAATTGGTGCCCAGTGGGCCTCCCTGGAGACAGTGTTTTTTAGACAGGGGCTACTACAGGAAAGACCTGTTCTGTTGTCACCACTCTCTGGACCTCCCTCAGATGCTGATCTCAGGGTCTGAACAGATTCACAATGGTTGCCATATGTTTGGTGCTAAGTGGAAACATCCACTAATAAGAGTTATTCAGGTAGTCAAGATGGCATTTACCTCCTTAACACTAGGCAGATGTGAACAAACCCCATTTATTTATTTATACTCCACCTACTAACAAAAGTTATTGATTACAGATAGGTAGCCGTGTTGGTCTGCCATAGTCAAAATAAAAAAAAATCCTTCCAGTAGCACCTTAAAGACCAACTAAGTTAGTTCTTGGTATGAGCTTTCGTGTGCATGCACACTTCTTCAGATACACTGAAACAGAAGTTGCCAGATCCTTCTATATAGTGAGAAGGTGGGGAGGGGTATTGCTCAGAAGGGTGGTGGGAATGGGAGATTGGCAGATAGCTGAGATGAGCCTGTTGACGACTCTTAACGACTGTACTAGGTCTTACAGGAAAAGGCAAGGGGTGAGAAGGTGAGAAATGGCTTAGTCATGTATAATGAGATAAGAATCCAATGACTTTGTTCAGACCAGGTCTCTCCATGGTTTTAAGTTTGGTAATGAGTTGCAATTCAGCAGCTTCTCTTTCCAGTCTATTTCTGAAATTCATTTGTAGTAAAACAGCTACTTTGAGATCTTGTATAGAATGTCCTGGGAGATTGAAGTGTTCTCCTACTGGTTTCTCTGTTTTGTGATTCTTGATGTCAGATTTATGTCCGTTTATTCTTTGGCGTAAGGTTTGGCCTGTTTGTCCAATATAGAGAGCTGAAGGACACTGTTGGCATTTGATGGCATACACAATGTTAGACGATGAGCAATTAAATAGTCCCGAGATGGTATGTGTGATGTTGTTGGGGCCAGTAATGGTGTTGTCCGGGTGTATGTGGCAGCAAAGTTGGCATCTGGGTTTGTTGCAGGCTCTGGTGCCAGTGTCCGTGTTAAGTCTGGTTGTAGTATTATTGTGGGTTAGGAGTTGTTTAAGATTGGGTGGCTGTCTGTAGGCAATGAAAGGTCTTCCTCAAAAGTTATTGAGACAGCTTGAATTATATTAAAAGCACAACATAGACAGTGACACAATAGTCACTACAGCCGGGCAAAGATATATGCAAGTCCCTCTCTCCTTGTTCTTTGATTTTCCAACAAATGCCATTCTGCAGCTGAATCTCTGGCTGTTGACGCAGCTAGTTGTTAGGCCACACAGGGCAGGATGTCCTTGCAGGTTGGCTACTGCTGCCTCTCACAGACCTGGGCCTGATGGCAAATACGGGAGGTGCTGGCAGGCAGGGAGCAAATATGCTATTTGCCTTCCTCCCAGTTCACAAATGTTCCTGTTAATCTAATGGGAGGAAAGCATTGCCAGCTTTGCTTGCTAGATCATAAATCCATCACTGAAATCACTTTTATACAATATGGCAATTTTGCATGAAATGGTTCTGCTTGTGTATAAACTACAGCATGGGTAGGCAAACTAAGGCCCGGGGGCCAGCTCCGGCCCAATCGCCTTCTAAATCTGGCTTGCAGATGGTCCGGGAATCAGCGTGTTTTTACATGAGTAGCATGTGCCCTTTTATTTAAAATGCATTTCTGGGTTATTTGCGGGGCAAAGGAATTTGTTCATTCCCCCTCCCCCCCAAAAAATATAGTCCAGCACCCTACAAGGTCTGAGGGGCAGTGGACCGACCCCCTGCTGAAAAAGTTTGCTGACCCCTGAAGTACAGTATGTACAGGTCCCATATGTTTTGTGTGCATTTGTAAGGGGGTTGCCATGATTGTCTTGCAGGATTTATGAAACTTCATGCAAAGAAGTGACTTGTGCGGTCTGTGAGGATTTTGAACCCCCTTCTGTTTTCTGATCCCCTCAGAAGACAAAATGCTTCAGCGGGAAGGACTAAATTATGCTTTAGCCTTCTCCTTCAGACTAGAGCATGTAGCCACAGCCAGAAGATCCTTTTTATAGAGTGATGTTTTTTGTAAACTGTTTTGATCATGTTGTTTACAATCTCGTTTCTCTAAGTTCCAGGGTGAAGCTAGGAGTGGCTGAATCTTTTAGTCTTGGTTTCTCTCAGTTTCTAATTTTTTCATCCTTCTGTTCTCTACATTTCCACGTCAGTTTTTAAAAAGTCTTCATGAAAACTGAAATTTTAGAATTTCTCCTAATATACACATTTTGTATGCAATTTTGCCTAGCATCCACATTTTCAAAAAAGAAACTTCCCCTAATAAAATGCATTTTTGTACTTTTTTCACTAATATATAGAGAACTGCATTGGCTGTTCGAAAAGTGGGTTTTGAATAGCAAATCTATCCTGTCTGAATACTCTCTCTTTGGCCAGGGCAACCTGCTCCAACCTGGCATCATCCAGATATTTTGGACTACAACTCCCAGCATTCCTGATGGTTGGCCATGCTGATGGGAGTTGTAGTCTAAAACATCCCAGAGGGCACCATGTTGGGGAAGGCTTGACTAGGGATTAAAGGCATGAGGATCTATCCTTGAACAACATGGCACTATATCTGCCATAGTACTTTGTACAGATTTGTACAAATCTGCAAAAAAGGTGTCTACGTCAGCAACACAAAGCTGTAAAACACAAAGATGCAAAACAAAAATTAAACACTGCTGTTACACAGTAACAAATTACAAATGAAGTAACTGAGCAGAAGTTTATAAAGCAAAGCACTGGAAACAGAAACAAACAATGCAGAAATCAATCAGTTTGGTACCAAAGCCTTTCTGAAAAAGAAACAAAGTTAAGGGACCTGGCATTCCAGAAAGTTGGCACCACAACAGAAAAGGCCCTGCTCTGAGTACACCTGTCAGACGTGAGTTGGCTACAGCATGCAGACTAGGGTCCTCAATGTTGAACAGAACACAGAAGGGGGTTGCCAAGTCTATCTGTAGTTCCTGTGATTTTCAATATATGTCCAAAGAGTTTTACCTCACTTCAACCACCTAGCTGCAAATCATTGTTACAGACAGAGGTGACATGACTAAAAGAATCGAATCATCCCAGAGAAACCCAGACATCAGATTTGGTTTTTCAGATCTGTGAAATGTGGAATGCAAATGCTATAGTCCTTTTTTTTTAAATCCCTGCTTACTCTCTAATCTTATCAAATATACATCCACATATCGTAATACACACAAATAGTATTAGGGTTTGCAAAGCACATTTTCTTAGAAAATCCAATTTCACAATGTATTTTTTTCCTGCTGACATATTAGCCATTTCTTTATACATTAAAAGGTCTTACGCTACTCCAGCTGAAGGAGACAGAACTGAGCTGCATAGCAAAGGCAGGGTAAGCTAATCACATTGCATTATTATCCTTCTGCAGGAAATACTTTTTACAAGACATATACATAATGTTTTATGACATGCACCTGGTCTTTCCTCTTATGGCACAAGGAAATGTCTTACTCACTGATACCTCTCCTCATGCTGTTTATCCCTCACAGTTACTTTGTGATATCACTGTTTACATGTGAATGTAGGTGCCTCCAGGTTCATAAATCTGTATGCAGTAGTATGGGTTCTCTAACAGCAATTCATTTTAATTATGTGTGACATAAAAGGACCACCTACAGATGAGACAATACAGTTGTAAGATTTTCAAGGTTGCTACAGGGAATACTTCATAACTGAAGTATGTTTTCCCTAAGGAGTTATACTACCATTTGATTTAATTTTTAATTTTTACATTTTAATCAAAAATAGATCAAATGGTGGTGGGACCCCCTGGGAAACATACTTCAGATATGAAGCTGTTCGTGTTTCCTTTAAATATGTAAAGCTGCCATTTATGTATAACTCATGAATGACACCCTGTGTTGCAAGCAAATATCACGCGGCGTTTTCTATACTGCTCCAGTAACAATAATAGAATCACATGCAAGTATAGCCTGACTCAACAAGGGAAAGACGTGCCACTCAGACATGTCAAGACCAGATTAAATTCAACATGAAGCTGGTCCTAATTAAGGTCAGTTTCAGAGAACGCTGAAAGATGGAGACTGACACCATACAATCCAGAACTCGTGCATCGACTGTCGCTGAGCATGTGCAGAGTATCATACTAATGAACATCTATAGTGTGCTTCCACATAATGGGGCACACTATATGGCTCATATAGTGCCCTGGAAAAAATGGTTTCCAGGCACTTTTGAGACTTGACAAACACACCCTTTTAAACAACAAAACACAATACAGGCCCCATTCTTTATTGGGATGTTTCAAGTTACATTTGACAGTTTCAGAAGGACACATGGGGTGGGATTCACCTAACGGACCCGTCAGTGGGAGTCCTGCTGAAAGTCTTCCACTTGCACAATGGGGCTTTTCCTCCTCTTCTCCCACCCTTCACCCACCCCCCAAACACTGGCTCTGGGGGGAAAATAAACACCAGCAGAACAGCGGTGGGGACAGGAAGATTGTTCTGCGGACAAGCTGATAGGCTTACACAGTTGGAATGCTCAACATTGCACAAGGCTGAATACCACCCGTGGCATGTTTTAGAAATAATTCATTTCAGAAGTGCTGTAGACTACTTTGAGATTCTATATTAAGCAGTATACAAATCGTTTAATTAAATAAATGTGCTGTTAGGACCAGAGTGCTGTAATGTAGGCTCAAAAGGCCAGATATAGTATAGGAGCAAAATCCTAAACAAGTGTTTAATGCACCTTATTATTTAGATATCATCGCTGGGTTATATGGTACTCTATAAAGATCTCAATCTAGGAAACTAGGAGTGTAGCAGGAAAGTACAGGCCTACTGTTCTGTTCTCAGAACTCTTCCCTCTAAGCATTTTATCAGTCCATGGGGGTTAGAGGAGGAATGGTACTTGGATCACATCTGATACCTGTTTCCTCATTCTGTTCTTTAGTTAGATGATTGACACTGTGAGACCAGCACTGATTTATCACATAGGTGCGTATGTGCAGAACCATAGTTCTCCTTCCAATCATGCGCACTGTGGAAGGGCAAACTATTCATAAATCAAGGATCATAAGTTGGAGCCAGGCTTTCTCTGCTTGGAGCAGACCTATTGAAATCAATCGAACCTACATTAGTCACTAACTATAGTCTTATTCTTAGTCATGCTGGCTGTACGCTGGCTCCCTCGGCCAGTAAAGCGAGATGAGCGCCGCAACTCCAGAGTCGGCCACGACTGGACCTAATGGTCAGGAGTCCCTTTACCTTTTTATAGTCTTATTGATTTCAATGGAGTCTATTTTAAGCATGACTAAGTCTGGATCCAATCCAATATATATTCAGAATTGTCCAACTAATGTGGTTGAGATTGAATTTATTTTAGTTCCATATTCTGGGATCTCTCCTTGACCTGCACAAGACATGGAACACATCATACTCTGGTTACTTAACTGATAGACCAATGAATTTATTTAGGGTGCTGTACAACAAATAATTGCTGACTGTTAACACCTCTGTCCCATCCTCATGCTCCCTCTAAATGCTATTTGTCATTCATAATTGAGACTGAGCTACAAAAGGTGATCAGGATCTATTTAAAACAAGCCGGGTAACCCTTAAACCCCAGTTAAAATGCACTGACAGCTTTGTTTTCTTTACACATCTGAGTATATTGTGTGTCACGTACAAAGTGCAACTGTTCAATATCTGGGTATGATATTTGAGGCTATGATACTCTTACTGGGACACCTGGTCACAGAGGAGGTGTAGGTATAACACTTCAACAGAATGCTCCCCCACAAAATGGGGGGAAAGGCTGGCTTATTGTAGATCTGTCAAGAGACCTTGGAATATGCTGACAAAACAAGCCTCAAAAGAAAAAGCTGAGGCCTTAAATCCTGAAGAAAGACCTTTGAGGTCAAACCACTTACCCCAGGGAATCCTGTTCAGGTCAATTCCTGGAGAAAGTGGATTGAGGAATGCAGACCAAGAAATTCTAGCCAGGAAAGAACTAAAAAAGTGAAAAACAAACTTAAGGAGAAGTCTGGGAACGAAGTGGCCTTGTCATGAAACCAAAACCTCAAGTCTTGAATAGATTTGCTTGCAAGTATATTCAGATACCTGTATTTTTTCAACTACAGAGACTATGGGTCTTTGCAACTACTGTCTTTTGATGAAGGCATCCAGGTTTATGGAAGTGATGACAACAATATCACACTGTGGGCAATACACCATCTTTGTCAGGGAAATATCAGTGTATAGGGCAGCATTCACCTACTGAAGCTTCTGCTTGCGCAGTGGGGCTTCCCCCACTTCTCCTCATGCCTCCTGAAATTGGGCTCAGATGTATCTATTCGGAGAACCCCAAGAACACTACACAGGGAGGGGGAATCATTCTGTCTGATATGCCTGCACAGATGGAATGTTTGTTGAATTCCACCCATGGTAATTTAATAGAATCACAGAATTGTAGAGTTGGAAAGGACCACAAGGGTCTCCTGGTCCAACCGCCTGCAATGTAGGAAATCTTCTGCCCAACATGAGACTCAAACCCATTACCCTGACATTAAAATTCTCATGCTCTACCGACTGAGCTATCCCAGAATTTTTTTAATGGTGAATGCACCTCTTGTGGTTTATACTGAACCAGGGTTTTGGAAAGGTAGATTTCAGAACATACAAATACCTTCTCAAGTTACTGACAATGACAATGAAGCATCTTATGGTACCTGAGAATGGCATGAATTTTTGTGGACTAGAGTCCACTTCATTGGACCCATGAGGCATTTTTTCCTCAGTTGGTAGATGTGGATGAAGGGGAGGGAAGTAAACAGGGAAGTCAGGTGTAAATGCAAACTAGTCTGTGACAATCACATTAAAGGGCATTAAATGTATGTAGAATAAGCATAGTGAGCATGCAAAGCAGCAGTCATTAATGATAATTTGGTTATTTAATTGATACCTGTAGTGGAACAGGAACATGATTCAAGCCAGAAGCAACAGAACTGAATTTCATGACAGGTTGTAATTCAGTAGTTGCACTTTTCACTGTTTAGCTGTTTAAGAATGGTCACTTTACAAAACTGGTTCATTAAAGAACAATGGGAGAATAGGCTTCATTTTCTTGCTAATAATGATGATGATGATGAGGAGGATGATGATAACAATAATAATAATAATAATAATAATAATAATAATAATAATAATAATAATAATAATTTTGTTATTTATACCCTGCCCATCTGGCTGGGTTTCCCTAGCTACTCTGGGTGGCTCCCAACAGAGGACTAAAAACAATAAAACTTCAAACATTAAAAACTTCCCTAAACAGGGATTGTGTAGATACTCTTTCCACTATAATTTCACTATGTCTGAAAAATCAATAAACAAGAGGGCATAGTGGTCTCTCAAATCCCTATTTATTTCAGTGGAACATACCTCCATGAAACAGTGCATGAGTAAAGCCTTCAGTAATATGCAGTCAAACAGACAAGTGAAATTGCCTGCGGTAAGATAGGAAAGAAAAAAGTACGAGCGGGAGGGTTAATCTTAATTTTCTTAAATAATGATCTTTTTAAAGAAAGGCAAATGTAATAAAAAATCAATGCCATCTTTTAAAACCAACATGCAATTTATTTTTTAAAAAAGTTTTCCATAAACACTGATTTACAAAATACAAAGATTTCAAAGGTGAAATAAAAAATAAAAATCTGCATTAAAAGTGGTAAGAACCTATATATTATTTTACATATATGAAAGTAGGAGAACAAGGCTTTCTATACAAAAGGATGAATAACATATACACATGTACAAAACTGATCATAAAAAGTGATAATGTTGAAATTTCTCAAAGCAACACTTTTGTGGTTATAACACTTCCTCCCTATTTAATTATGGGATATATAGATATGTGTATATGTGTTTATATATGTGTGTGTGTCTCTGTGTATAACTATTTACTCGTTTGTAGAAACCTTTGATCTAAGGTTACATTTTCAGTGTAAATTCTATAATCTATTAGGAAAGGGGTGTACGGGACGTTATGGGAGGGGTAGTACTTCTGGTGGGGGACACTTCGTGCTCCTTCTAGGGTGGTAGACTGTTCACTTTTGGTCCTCACCCTGCACTCAGCTCTCATCTGTGGCTCCTAGAAACAGTCAGAATGTGACAGCGGCCACACACCAGAATGGCTTTGACTGGCCATTCAACTAGAGGAGGCCAGACACACCTGGTTCTATATAATAGGAGGCTTGTGCTATTGCTCATAGGAGTGGTTGCTTTGCAAACAGCTAAAACGCATGCATGTTGTTTCATAAGTAACCCTTACTGTGTTCAACTAAGGCAGTCTTAAAGAATACTCAAGCCACATATTTTGAAGCTGTCTTACTGACTGTGTTGAGACTAGTCTGAGTAAACAGAGTATCACACTTCTGGAATTCATAGGACAAAATATGTCTAGTATTGCTTGGTTAACTTCTACGAGTAACCACCCACTGGCCTATTGTGTTTCCTATGTGCTTTACATGAATGAACATTGTAATTTCATTGCAAGAAATACTAAGATGGTAGCAATCTAAGGCTGTTGAAAAGTGAGGATGTATGGACTCAGTTTTCAAGAAGTATCATTTACTAGGTTCAATTGGTTGCTACCAAGTAGCTCAACTATAACCTAAGGAATCACAAGATTGATTTTAAGCCTTTTCAGGCAAGATCTTCCTTAGATCTAAGATAAACTGTATGAATGTAATAATAATAATAATTATGAATGTAGTGGAGTGTAGAAAAAGTCCGGAATCTCAAACCAGTCCCTATGTATTTTGTTATGGAGTATCACTGCATCAATGTCCTTTGATCTTCTATAAATCCCATAATATGGCCAAAGTGTCCCTGAAATTGAAAAAAAAAGCAAATCAGGGGTTACTATACAGATCAGCAGTTGCACTGTATAGAAAAGGAGAAGCCAACATTGTGCCTTACAGAAGCTGAGGACTACAACTCCCATTAGCCTCAGCTGCATAGCCAATGGTCAGAGATGATGAGATTTGTAGTCCACAACATCTGGAAGCTATCCCTGATGTAGAGAATAAGGAGTAAGTAAAACCCCTGCAAAAATATTAGCAGCCTTGACAAGCATGGGAAGTGTTAGCTTTGATGTCCAAGTAAGACGCTGACTTTGTATTCTATGGCTGGATCTGTAGGGAGCTTCTGAGTGTGGCTGGATATGCTCATCCAATACAGCTGGCCTCCATAAGCCAAATGCTTTCTAAACTGAGCCTACACTACTTTCTTCCTGTTTGCATAAGAACAAAATAATTGCCTTGCTCGCTTAGACCAAGTCCCAGAGAGTACAGCATTCTGTCTCCAGAGGGGTTGGCCAGATGTCTCCAAAAAGCTCATAAACCAGTCGCAGAAGCAATAGCGAACCCATACAGTTCAGCTGCTGCTGGGGACAATCAGAAATAAATCGAATCACCAAAGGCAATGTTTTAGCTATTGTGACTAATAGCCATTGATTATGCGCCATGAATTTGTCTAATCCTTCCTTCAGACCATCTAAGCTAATAGACATCACTTTATCATGTGGCAATTTTATAAGTTCATGAATGGCAAAAGGGGGAAAAATTGTCCATACATCCTAAGATGAGAGATGTCAGCACAGGATTCTTAAGTGGCTCCTACTTTTCAGGGAACTTTTCCCATGGGGTAGATGCATGAATACCTGTTTCAGACATTGCACAGAACCACAGAAACAGGAAACAAGAGCTTACTCATGCGCCATTTTTCCTCTGCTTGTCAAATATCTAAAATTGCCTACAGACAACATTCATCACACTTTCCCTGGCTTTTGCAATACTGGAACATGAAGGGAAGACCTTTGACTCCAGTGGCCTAGCCACATGTCATACAAGAAGCTAGTTGCAAAAGGGGTGGGAAGAAATCTTAGCGTTTGTACTGAAACAGGGTCATTCAGCTGTTATGGTAGGTCCTCCAAGAACCCTGAGCTACCCAATGAGGTTATACTAAGCAAAAGTGTAAGCTAAGGCCAAGTTATGCATGATTAGGGAAATTGGCAGGCTTTGGTGTCTTTTGTGTGTATGCATGCTGCAGGTCAGCATAGTTCGACCTAGGATTCTATATCATGAAAAAGCATGTTTCATACATTACAGGAAATGCCACGAGAAGATCTATCTATCTGTCTATCTATCTGTCTATCTGTCTGTCTATCTATCATCTATCTCCCTTAGAATGGAAAAAACCAGGTAAACGAAGTCCTTGGATTAGCTTTAAATCAAAACATGGCTATTAAAATGGTTTGTAATCCAAAACAAGTGCCTATATCCTGACCCTCCACAAGGCAGGAGAAAACAAATTAGTTTGGTGTTGGCCAGTGTCATTGTGAATGATCCGGCTCCCTGTGTCCTTTCCTTCAGGAGAGGGGACTTCCCACCAGGAAAAAAAAGACTAATCACTTCAGTTTCCATGGGGGAGAAGACCCACCCAGAGGGCTTTTGTGGAATGTCTGCAAAAAGGTCAACCATTTTTTTGAGCAGAGGACATGGATGCTACTGCACCCCTAAAGTCAACTGATTTCGTTAAATTCCACCAACAAAGAACTCCCATCTGCAAAAGCCTTCCATTCCCTTCAGTAAATAGGATAGGGCTTCACTGGCAAAGAATTGCATGCACAGAGCTGCTGCCTAAACTGATCTGAATGAGGAAGCCTGCAGGCCCATTACAAAGCACTTGGGGGTCTGGAATGGAGTTGTATTGTCATTGTTGGGGCAGAAATAACTTTGCATAATTAAAAAAAGACCCAACAACCTTCTGAGACTGAACTAAACTGCTTGGAAATGTTTAAAAGAAGTGTGCCATATGTCTATCTATAGCTCCCCCCCCCCCAATTTCATGGAATTGTACTTCTAAAACTCTGTCCATAAATATTAAAATATCTCTTAATTGGACATACTCCTGGAATACAACAATCTACACCTTTTTAACTTGAATTGAGATTCATTTACGTGACTAAACTCTGCTTTCTAGAATGCATTTGAAAAATGAGCCTGAAGTCCCTATATTTTCCAATCTGATGCAGGAAACGTATTAGTTTTGCACTCTGCTAGCATATGGAGAAAAAGCTAAATCAATCTGCCTCTTTTATTTACATGCTTTATCCCGGAGAAATGTAATTGCAGGGTTTTTTTTTATTTATTAACTTTATGTTTTATGGCTCTAATATTTAAGAACAAGCCTATCTTTTATGTCATAGTAAGAAGGTTAATATACTTACAGGTTCTCCAGCAATACATCTTGGGCAAGGCTGGGCTGTAGTTCTGGTTTCATTATCCGGAAATATCTGATTAACAAGCACACATACACAAAATTCTGAAAAAAGCAGCCACTGGTTGACATTTTTATTATGAAATATATTAACATCTTCTGCTAAAAGCATGGATTTGGGCTACATAAAACATACCACGGAATTTGGCTTTTCTTTCATAATCTGAGGACTAAAAAAATCAGCGGGATCTTTCTGCTTCAAATCCTGCTCCATATCCCAGTAATCCATAGCACACTTGCTTTGTGGGTGGCAAGCGCTGATCACTTGTGGAATAGTCTCTGAACTTCTACATGCTCGTTTCTAGAAGGGGGAGGAAAAGAAAAAGAAATTAAGTGTAAAGTTTCCACCACATCCCACTCCTCTGCTTTGCACACAGAAGGTCCCTGACACCTCTGCATGGGGCTGGGAGAGACCCTTGCTTCAAACTCTGGAGAGTACTGCTGCCAGTCAGTGCAGACAGTACAGAGTTAGACATTATACCAATAGTCTGACATGGTATAAAGCAGCTTTCGTCATTCCTATTACACACACACAGACACACAGACACACACACGCCATAGAATTCAAACAGCAATATGATAAAATAGAATAAAATAAAAATCAATGTGAGTATTTAATCGACAGTCACAGTGTGGACCACCCGGACAAAGCTCATGCATTACTGGTAGAAACCCTATACTAGAGAGATTTCCTAGGTGTGCTGAAGAATATCAGTTTATAACATTTTTTAAAAAGATCTATCTATCTATCTATCTATCCATCCATCCATCCATCCATCCATCCATCCATCCATCTTAGTTGGTTAGAGCAGGCATGGCCAAACTTGGCCCTCCAGCTTTTTTGGGACTACAGTTCCCATCATCCCTGACCACTGGTCCTGTTAGCTAGGGATGACGGGAGTTGTAGTCCCAAAACAGCTGGAGGGCTGAGTTTGCCTATGCCTGGGTTAGAGCATGGTGCTTATAACACCAGGGTTGCAGGTTCTATCCCTATATGGGATGGCTGCATATTCCTGCATTGCAGGTGGTTGGACTAGATGATTCTTAGGGTCCAACTCTACAATCCTATGATTCTATAGTGAAAGACCTGTGCTCAATGTGTTTCAGGACCTGTGGGATATATAGTACAGTGGAGCCACAAGATGCTGAATGCGTCAGTGGTTGTGGTCCAAGAAATATAAAGGGGGAAGAAGACTTGCATGCATTCCAAACATCCTATATGTACTATCCTTAGCAGGTGGGTATGATTTTCAACCACCCCCAGACCTGACTCCTTTTAATGTTTTTAGAGCAAAGGTTTCTGAAGGGTGGGAGAGTTTTTAACAGCTGTCCTTTCCTTTGAACCTCTGAATCTTCAGATGAGTAGAGCCCTCAGCACTTGTATTAGGAAATGAAAATCCACTACAATATGCTCACTTGCAGAAAGCAAATTTAAAGTGGATCAATGCAAGAAGAATTTCCAAGCAGAAAGGCCGAAACAAGAGCACTGTTGAGAAAGAAACAAGATACAGCTAAAGGAAGTGAATCAGAAACAAAATATGCATTATGCTATGAATGTGCAAAATGCCTTCCACCGGGAAAACATCCACCTCTTTTGTTACCGCAGAATTTGTCCTTTATTAAAATCTATGGCGTGCAAGTACAAGTGGCATTAACTAGAGATATGCAGGGGACAAAGGATAAAAGGGAAAAGTGAATTGGTGCTGTGCATTAGATGAAATTTTGCTTATCAAAAATGAAACCAGACTATTGCTTTGGGTTGGGAGGTACTTAGTATCAGGGACAGAAATTTAGCATACAGAGTAGTTGTCTAAGAATCTTATACCAACGCAGGCAGAACCTACAGAGGTTTCTACAGAGAATTCCAAATTATTCTGAAATTCAATGCCATTGGAAAACATCTCGTGGAATTGCAACAACAGACCAGCGTAGAATTCTGATGGCGGATGCTGCATTAATAACACAGTACCTAGCACGTCCATGGCAAAGCCCTACAGGGTCATATAGCTTTGGAGACCACCTCAGGTTATTGAATTTCATCAGAATGGTGCATAAGTGCACCAGACCTGTTCTAACAGGGCTAAAAAGTCTAAATAAGTCAAGAATATAGCTGATAAGGGCTTGGAACAAGATAATTACAACAGTGTCCCACTTTTTAAAAAGTACTGTAAAGTGTAAATCCAAGGATATACACACATTTTCTTCTTTGGAAACCCGAGTAGGCAGAGCATTTTTATTTTATCATATGCAAACAAACAGAGGCAGGTATACAATGTCTGAAAAGTTCTATACGGATTAATCCATATCTTCACTTGGTCACAAATGTCTGATAGGCAAGTACAAAAAGCCCCTGGAGAATTCTGAACGCTGCTCCCAAGTACTTTGGGCTCACCCACTGGGATATGCAGCAGCTTAGTATTTTCTCAAGGGTCTATCAAGTATTTAGTGGCACTTGTCTGGAAGAAGTAGCCATTGTTTCAACAATGGTTGAAATTGTGACCTATTAAACATAGCTTTATACTTTTAGGTAGGAATATGCCCTTTTCTTTATTTGCATTGTGAATTCTGACGTATAAAAAAACAGCTTAGAAGTACAGTAGTGTGTTTATATGTGTGTGTAACAAAAAGAGAGGTATAGAACAGTCAGAATCCAGCCTTCAACTGTTTGCCTTCAAGAAAAGTAGTTTTATGTGTTTCTTGTTTCTGAACTATATATATTGTAAAGCCTGACAAGAGATGGTTACTATTTGTGCACAGTGACAAATAGAAATGAGATTACATTACTTTTCCATGTACAGATTGTGATGAGACATAGCTTGAAAACAGGAGTTCACAGAATGTATTTTTCCTCCTCCTCCTCATATATGGTGTTTCCCTGATGCACAAGGTCTGTAGGTAACTAGTTGGGGTTTTGCTTTCACTTGCACAAACATGAGCAACCCACAGAACCTCTACAAGTAGGCCCTGTTTAGGTTCCCTACAGCTAGTACCTTGGCAGAACTATAAAGAATGAGAAAAAGACAATCTGTTCCAACACCCTCTTTGAAAAGGCACAAATGCAGTCAAGCAAAGGAGTTACAGCTCCCATCACTGAAAACTGTAAGATTCTAGGAACGTCCTCAGAAAGCACATTTAGAGGGCAATCGGCGACACATTCCAGGTGAATCAAGGCAACTGGCTTTACATGACAGCACACAACCTAAGTGAATCTTAACCAGCCTGTGTAAGTTAGAAGTGGTACTCTACAAAACAAATGTGAAAGTCTAAACTAGCATTAACATAGAAGTTTCTTGCATGACCTTTGTGTTTACATGTAGTACAGTAGATAAAAGTATCAAGCATTTATTGCACCCATTAGCATACTGGCAAACCTGAATGAACACACAGCCAGATGGTTTCAGACATTTATCTTACAGGCCAGGAAATTGTCTGACTGACCACCCCTGTACAACACATGTAGAATATACTTTAGGGTATAATTTGCACTGAATATATCTGATGTGCATCATGGAAATTGGTTGTAGAGATGTTGGTTATTTGCTCATTAACCCTTATTACATTTATTGGGGGCAACCCACTCAGATGGGTGGGGTATAAATTATTATTATTACAAAACTGATCGTTGCCTTTTAGCTCTAGGCAGTTTCCAAGGGGGTGGGGTGGGGATTACCTGACCTGGGTATGTTACTGGAGCTTGTCTGTGTGTCTACAAATCTGATAGTTTTAACAAGGTATTGTTTATTTGGTATTGTTTCTCAATCATCTCTTGTTTCTCTTGACCTAGGGATCTGGATTCAGTAACAGATTGCTGACAGCATCATAGTAATGCCCCCTTGTTTTAAATGCCAGACAGTGCTTTATATTGCTGCACACTAAGGGTGCATACTAAGACCAAGCACTCATCTAATGGTGGTTTGTAATTCATTCATTCATTCAGCTGTCCGTCCTATTGTGGATGCTTTCACGAACCCCATCATCTTTGTCCTCAGCCTGATTTTTTTTTTGTTTGGCTACTTCTGCATGGAATATACAGCTTGACTCAAGGGATAGGCTAGGCTAGGTAGCCTGCACTCGGCACTCTGGAACGGCTGCATTACCATATGGCTGGAAGCACTTTCTTTGCTAAGTATATCAGTGGGATAAAAATTAAAGGAGACACCAATTACCAACTCTGATCTCAAAAGCTGCAGATAAGACCAATCACCCCTTAAGGGTGATATTAAAACTCACTCTACTGAATATAAAGCATTAAAGAAGATGGCCTTTAGACAGACACTGAAAATGAGGGTGGCATTAGCCTGCATTATTCCGATCAGCATAGCCAACAAATCCAATCCTCCGAAGAAATGCTATTAGTGT
The DNA here is from genome assembly GCF_964188305.1 of Podarcis bocagei. Taxonomy (NCBI): domain Eukaryota; kingdom Metazoa; phylum Chordata; class Lepidosauria; order Squamata; family Lacertidae; genus Podarcis; species Podarcis bocagei. The sequence goes on from NC_138128.1 coordinate 62,216,667, forward strand.
CACCAAAAAAGAAAAAGGGGAGGGGGGGGACTTTGTGCAAAATCCCTGAAGGAAAAGAAGCAACTAATGTCATTAATGCGTTAACAGCCTCTGGTCACTTAACAGAGTGGTTTTAATAGGCTCTAGAGGGGAAACACGTCCAGCCCTTTTCAGCCAAAGGGAAGGTTAGAGCTGTGTGTGGGTTTTGAAGATAGTGGGTTGGAATCCTTGGGGATTTGCCTGCCGTGTTGTATATTTGCAAATGTCCTTTTAATAAAGCAAATGATGGCTAACTACAATTAAGTACCAAAGGTGGCTCTTTTAACAAGCACATGCCATTGCACTGATAGGTTTAATTACACTATAAAGCTCACCGGAAAACACTTCAGGAAAAAGATATAGGGGCATCAAGCTTTGCAAAATTAGTGTATAACAAATCACTGGTGATTTCAGCTTCCTGTCATGAGTATGCTGCTGCATTTAAATTCCGAGTCTCTTTAAGAAACTGGATTTTTGCTCACTAAGAAATTTTAAAAGCTCTTTGTGTTAAGAACTTTCCCTTGAACTATTTCTACACAGGCAAAAAAAAAATCAAAAAAAATCCTTGTCTGTAAAATATTTGAAGGACCAGGCTCAGTCATGTTTAACTATTAACACTAGAGGGCAAAACAAAATCTTAGTATTTGGTAAAGTAACCCTTAGAAGCGGGAAACAAATTAATATTTTAAAATACAAAGTGCAGGTGTTAGAAATTTCTTTGCTTACAAAGCACACTGAAGTCACCTGCAGTATGGTTTCAAGGGATGTTATTTAGTTTAGTCCCAATGTATTTATTTATATTTTTTAGGTTTGTGAAAAAGTAGGTTGGTATAGAGCAGGGGAGGGGAACTTGTTGCTGGGCTGACGTTGCTAAACTGCACCTTGGACTCTCAGCCATCCTGGTTGGGGCTAATGGCAGGTTTAGTCCAAGAGCATCTGAAGGGCCACAGGTTCCCCATCCATGGGAGGCAAATCAGTTAAGGGAACCACATCGCCTACTCCTGTCATAGTTGAGTATTTCAAATTCCCAGGTACCAGTAGGTAAGGTGCCCAGGCAACTGGTTGTTATTGTTTTTTTCAAGCTGCAAGCAATGCTTTCTCTGCAGTGCACACAACACCCACCTTTTCCTCCTTTGGAAGTGACAATGTGTTATGTCAGCTGCATCTACAACTTATAACCGGGTAATGGTTTCTGACATTTATGTATCGCGAAGTGGCTACATATTTCTCCATTCTCACGTCCCTGACAGCTCATGAAATTTCCTTGTCAGAATCTGCTACTTCCTTGCAAGGGTGGAAAGGTCTGATGAATGAGGAGACCCTCTAGGAAGGTGACGTAGGAGAATCACTTGAAGGTTTGAAGAGGCAGTAAAAGTATCTGACAGGGATAGGCCTAAGAACACCAGAAGTGGTGCATGAAGCAAAAGGCTTATGATCCAGAGTATCTTTGTTCAGGTCTTTGGTTTTATGGTTTGGTCTTTTAAAAGGATAACACTGAGTTCATGTAAGCCCAAAGAAGAAGAAACCCCAGGAAGTTGGTTGTAACTGCTAGCAGTCACCTACCAGTTTTTTAACCACCCTGTCTCCAAGTGCAGATATGGAAGGCAGAGAGAAGGCAGAGAATAAGAGAGCTAGATGGTTTCCAGAGGGATAGCCATGTTAGTCTGTTTCAGAAAAGAACCCAAACCAACTCAAACAGGCTAATAGCACTTTAGTGCATGGGACCATTTTAATACAGTGGAACCTCTGGTTAAGTACTTAATTCGTTCCGGAGGTCCGTTCTTAACCTGAAACTGTTCTTAACCTGAAGCACCACCTTAGCTAATGGGGCCTCCTCCTGCCGTCGTAGCACGATTTCTGTTCTCATCCTGAAGCAAAGTTCTTAACCTGAAGCACTATTTCTGGGTTAGCGGAGTCTGTAACCTGAAGCGTCTGTAACCTGAAGCATATGTAACTCAAGGTACCACTGTACCTTGCTTGTCCACAACACCTTTCAGAACAGAAAGGGCTCAGGGTTGCCGATGTGCACTTACCCCATGCTGCCAGGCAATATCCTTGGCAGTGGAGAGCAAAGCACAGGTGCAAACATGGGCAAGCTATGGCGGGAGATTTGGGTAGTTCAAATCTGCTTGGCTCCTTCCAGCCCAGCAAAAACACTTGTCAGTCCCAAGTCCAACTTAAGAAACAACTTCCTTCAGCTCTGAGCCTAAAGGTAAAGGGACCCCTGACCATTAGGTCCAGTCGTGACCGACTCTGGGGTTGCGGTGCTCATCTCGCTTTATTGGCCAAGGGAGCCGGCGTACAGCTTCTGGGTCATGTGGCCAGCATGACTAAGCCACTTCTGGTGAACCAGAGCAGCACATGGAAACACCGTTTACCTTCCCACCGGAGTGGTACCTATTTATCTACTTGTACTTTGACGTGCTTTCAAACTGCCAGGTTGGCAGGAGCAGGGACCGAGCAATGGCGCTCACCCCATCGTGGGGATTCAGACCGCTGATCTTCTGATCAGCAAGTCCTAGGCTCTGTGGTTTAACCCACAGCGCCATCTTCATCCCTAGCTCAAGGCAAAAAGGTGACTTAGCATGCTCACCTGCTACCTAAGCCAGCTCCAGGCTTTTGGGGTCATAGACTAAGGTGCCTTTAGCTGCCCTTTAACTCCTTTCCAGAGTGCCAGGGTCTCCTTCCTTTCCCTCTCCCACTGAGCCTAAATCTGCCCAGCTGCCCAGGATGAGGACACAAGAAGCTGCTTCTCCATCTCTTCACTCTTGTCACTGCTTGGATGTTCAGAGGGGGCAGGTGAACAGGCAGGAGGCTGTGGGGGTTAACAGTTGGTCGCCTGCATGAATACTGGCCTCTGCAGGTGCCCAGTGGTGTCCACTCACAGCTTTGGCCTTTGGGGCTGAAAGGTACAGAACGCAAGAGCCCGACTAACGTCAGCTTCAAATACAATATGGGAAATGGGCCAAGGCAGGAATTCTCAGATCTTCTGCTCTGAGGGCTCTCTGGAGACACCTGAAAATTACTGAGGCCCACCAGTCACAAAACAGTTGCAGATGGAGCCGGAGTTCGGCGTAATTAGCTGGCAAGTACTGAAATAATTTTTCTACTGTTATCTAACCCACTTTTGGAAATGGGAAACTTAAAGGAGAGCGAGCGAGCGAGAGCGCGCGCACGCGCCAAGACATTTACGTTCGGGAAATACTGTACACAAATGCTACAGATTTGGAGGTTGTGAAAAAGTTGCAAAGTATTCCTACTCGTTAGAGCTCCGCCCGTTCTTTCAGACAATACTAACTCGTCTGGACCTTGTGGCGAGCGAGCGTGTGTGCGCGCGCCTCGAAGTGCAAGGCTGGCACATTAACTTCCGAAGTCCTGTAAGAGCTTAAGCGGTTGCTTTTGCTTGCTCAGAATTGCAACAAGCAGCCTTGCTCTTTCCATGAAGTTTGCTTTCTCTCCCCTCCGCCCTGCCCGGTTTTCCTACCCTCTTCTTTAGCTCTTGCTTTGAGAGGCTCGCAATGAAAATAATACGCGCGCTCTCTGCCTTTATCACTTTCGCTTTCCAACTTGTCTTGGAAAGCCGGCCGCAAAACCCGCATTCAGGAGAGGGGCTGCGGAGGCGGAGGAGAGCCGGAGAGCAGCACAGGGGTAGGGGTGGGGGGGCCCGTTGCTTTAGCGGATGTTACAGCGCATGCTCAAGCCTACACGTATCAGGCCGGGCAGCAGCAGCGGCTCTTGTTGCGCGCAGCCTGCTAGCGCTGAGCGGGGGACTTACGCGCTCCGGCTCGTGCATGCTCAGCTCCGCGGGCCTCGCTCTCCGCCGATCCGCCACCATGTTCATGGTGACGGTCCGTTTCTCTCACTGCGCGCTTGGTCCCTCCGCGCCGCTTCTCGTGGGGCTGCGCGCCTGGCGCTCCACCCCTTTCCTTTTCGTAGCCAATCCTCCTAATCTGGCCGGCGAAGGATAGAGCGGCCTCCGCGCGTGTCTTTCTCCTTGCAAGGCCCGGCTGATAGAGCCCAGAGCTGTTTGGTGCAAGTTTACGATGCCCAGATGTAACGATACCAGGAAGTAATGCAGTGCTCGATCCGTGAGAAAAATACAAGCAGGGCTCAGAGCTTTTGCAGCGAATCCGGTTATTATTATTCCCCCCCCCCAGATTTTTTAAACGACCTTTTTTTTTTAGTTACTGAAAAAAAATCTAACCCCTCCTTTCAAATTCAGTGAGGCGAGGTAGTCGGAGCACACTGTTCTTTGAAAGGATGCTTTGGCAGAAACTTCCTAGTCGTTCTGGTAATCACTCGCAAATTAACCTGCTGTCAAAGATTTTGAGTCTATATCAGCAGAAATGGTTTGTTTCTGCATTGAAATAACCACCTCTCTTGGAAAGTTTCATTAATTTTATAAACTATTTCAGCACAACCCATATCCGTTTTACAAAGGTAGATGGGGACTTCTTGGCACAAGAAGATTCCCTGAAGGAGATGAGCTTTGTCATGTGTGGTCCAAAGCTGTTTATTTCTTACCATTGTAAGCATGGAGTGCATTCAATGAACATCCAGTTTGTGTTTTCCTTCTAATGCATCAACCTCTGAGATGGAATGATGAGGAGCATCAGCTCTTGGGTCATGTGGAAAAGAGTGTTATATGTGCTAATATTAGTCTTAAATTACCCTGCCCTGTCATAGTAACCCAGACGGATAATAATTATTAAAATAATACTCTCTTATCTAGATGATGGTGATGATAATTTGTTAAGATTGTATACCGCCATTCATCTGTAGATCTCTGGGTGCTCCACAGCACAACAATACAAGATAAAAACACAGGGTCCATGCAGATTCCAAGTAGGTTTTGATCCACCTCCTCATAGGAACCTGTGAACTTGGGGGTCCTGGAAATAAGCCTCTTGTAGTTTTTAGGAACTTTTGTGGACTTACTGAAAATGCCGGCTTAGAACTGAAAATACCAGGAGTTCTAGGCAAGACATATAGGCCTATGATGGAGAGGTAGGTCTTCATACCATCTTTGATGTCTGCATTCTCTTAGAGAACATTCTGCCCAACAACTAGTAGTACAGACGCTTCAGGTTACAGACTCTGCTAACCCAGAAATAGTACCAGTTAAGAACTTTGCTTCAGGATGAGAACAGAAATTGCGCGACGGTGGTGCGACAGCAGCAGGAGGCCCCATTAGCTAAAGTGGTACCTCAGGTTAAGAACAGTTTCAAGTTAAGAACGGACCTCCAGAACGAATTAAGTTCTTAACCTGAGGTACCACTGTAGTTGGTTTCCATTGACTTTTCTACTTGGTGCCCCAACCAAAATTAATCTTCAGCTTGTTAATGTACCATAAAAACAGTCTAGATTTTCTTTATTATTGTTTTATAACTACCAAGGAACCTGTGTGTTTTGCCTAAGTAACGGAGACAGGTATGGGTAACTAGATTTTACATTTTCAAAAAGGTGGTTCAATCATTGCTTCTTCTTTGCCATAGACCCAGATGCAACCCCAAACCAGCATAACAGGTAGGAGAGTCTCATTTGAATGTCTGCTACCTTGTAGCATTTCCCATCTTTTTTTTAAAAAAAATATTTTTATTACATTTTTTCCAGATAAAGATAAACAGCACAGAAAAACAAAGAAAACAAGAAAAGAAAAGAAAAGAAAAGAAAAAAAAACCTGATTATTTCCAAAGCTTGTTTCAATCTTCCATCGAACTTCCCCACATCTCCTGCACAATGCAATCTTAATAATAAATTTATCGGCAAATTATAACCTTGTTTCATGTGTTTCTTTTGTACTTTCAATTGCATTTTAAGTTTAAATTACTTATTATCCGTTTACTCTATAAACACATATATTAACCTTTTTGAACATTTAAACATTGGTTCTTTCATTAATATTATCTAATTTCATATATGTTCCACTCTCATTTGCTGAAGCTAACCTTCCAAATCATGCGAAATCCTATAATTCATATAACTTATAAAATTTTTGCAAATAGTCCTTAAATTTTTTCCAGTCCTCCTCCATTGCTTCTTCTCCCAAATCTCGAATCCTGGCAGTCATCTCGGCCAGCTCCATGTAATCCATCAATTGCGTTTGCCACTCTTCCAGTGTGGGCAAATCTTGAGTCTTCCAATGTTTAGCGATAAGAATTCTTGCTGCTGTGGTTGCATACATAAAAAACGTTCTATCCTTCTTTAACACCTTTTGGCCCACAATGCCCAAGAGGAAGGCCTCCGGTTTCTTAGGAAAGGTGTACTTAAACACCTTTTTTAACTCATTGTAGATCATTTCCCAGAAGGCCTTCACTTTTGGACAAGTCCACCAAAGGTGAAAGAATGTCCCTTCAGCCTCCTTACACTTCCAACATTTATTATCAGACAAATGGTATATCTTAGCAAGCTTGACTGGGGTCATGTACCACCTGTATATCATTTTCATAATGTTTTCTTTCATGGCATTACATGCCGTAAATTTCATACCGGTGGTCCATAACCTTTCCCAGTCTTCAAACATAATGTTGTACCCAATGTCTTGAGCCCACTTTATCATGGCTGATTTAACTGTCTCATCCTGAGTGTTCCATTTAAGCAGCAAGTTATACATTCTCGATAATACCTTGGTCTTTGGTTCTAACAGCTCTGTCTCAAGTTTCGATTTTTCCACCTGGAATCCTGTTTTTTTATCCAACTTAAAAACCTCATTAATTTGGGCATAATGAAACCAATCTTGCACCTTATCCTTTAATTTTTCATAGCTCTGCAACCTCCAATTATCTCCAATATTTTCTATTATTTCCCAATATTTCGGCCAACCGGCCTCCATATGGGTTTTTTCCGGGCCTTGGCCTCCACTGGTGATAACCACCTCAGAGTCTTACTTTCAAGTAAGTCTTTGTATTTTGTCCAGACCATAAATATTGCTTTCCTGACAATATGGTTTTTAAACATTTTGTGTGTTTTTACCTTGTCATACCACAAAAACGCATGCCATCCTAACGAATTATTAAAACCTTCCAGATCTAGGACATCAGTGTTTTCTAGCAAAATCCAATCTTTCATCCAGCAGAAGGCTGCAGCTTCATAATATAACCTTAAGTCTGGCAGGGCAAACCCCCCTCTTTCTTTTGCATCAGTTAGTATTTTAAACTTTATTCCGGGCTTTTTGCCCTGCCAAACAAATTTTGAAATATCCTTCTGCCACTTTCCAAAACATTCCACTCTGTCCACGATCTGTAAGGTTTGAAACAAAAACAACATTTTTGGCAGAACGTTCATCTTTATAGCTGCGATTCAGCCTAACAAGGAAAGTTTCAGTCTTGACCAAATTTCTAAGTCTTTTTTAACTTCTGACCAACATTTTTCATAGTTATCTTTAAATAAATTCAAATTTTTGGAAGACAAGTTGACCCCCAGGTATTTCACTTTTTTAACCACATTTAATTCTGTTTCCCTCTGAAACCCATCTGTTTCTGAAGATGTCAAATTCTTTCCCAGTACCTTAGTTTTTTGTTTATTCAACTTAAATCCCGCCACCCGACCAAATTCTTGAATCAGTTCTAAAACTCTTTTTGTACTAGATTCTGGCTCCTGTAATGTTAAAACCAAGTCATCTGCAAAAGCTTTCAGTTTATATTGTTTCACTCCGACCCGTATTCCTTGTACCTGCCAGTCCTTCCTAATCATATTCAGCAACACCTCCAGGACTGAGATAAATAATAAAGGGGAAAGGGGGCACCCCTGCCGTGTTCCTTTTTCAATATGAAACTCTTCTGTCACCACATTGTTCACTATCAACTTAGCTTTTTGTTCTGAATAAATTGCTTCTATACCATTTTCAAACCCCCGTCCCACTCCCATCCCTTCCAAGTTTTTCTTCATAAACTTCCAAGAAATGTTGTCAAAGGCCTTCTCTGCATCAATAAAAATTAACACTGCTTTAGTGTTAATATTTGTTTGCAAAAGTTCCAGAATATCAATAATATTCCTAGTGTTGTCAAACAAATGCCTGCCTGGGAGAAAGCCTGCTTGGTCCTTGTGAATTACTTCATTTAGTACCTTTTTAAATCTACTTGCCAAAATGTCTGCAAATATTTTGTAATCCACGTTTAGGAGTGAGATGGGACGGTAGTTCTTAAGTTGAGTCTTTTCAGTTTCCACTTTGGGTATCAATGTGATGAATGCTTCTTTCCACGTTTCTGGTGCCCTCCCTCCCCCCATAATCTGGTTGCAAACCTCCATTAATGGTTGTATCAAGTAATCTTTTAGCGTCCTATAGTACTTGGAGGTAAGTCCATCGGGGCCTGGAGATTTGCCTAACTGCATATTCTGAATGGCATCCTCGATTTCCTGTTGTGTTATTTTGTAATTCAAGATTGATCTCTTCTCCTGAGGCAGTTCTGATAGGCCATTGTCTTTTAAGAACTGATCCATCTCAGACACTTCCTCGGGCCCTTGGGTATACAATTTTTTGAAGTACTTCTGGAAACACTTTCTAATTTCTCCCGGTTTCTGAATGTTTTTCCCTTCAACCTCTAGGTTGGTAACATAATTTAATTTTTGTCTTTTTTTCAACTGCCATGCTAGCAGTTTTCCACATTTGTTCGCAGATTCAAAAGATCTTTGTTTCATTTGTTTAATTTTCCATTCCACTTCTTGGTTTATCAGTTTCGTATATTGTGACTGGTGGAATTTGATTTCTCTTAAAATCTCTTTTGATTTTGGTTTAGATCTTAACTTATTCTCTCCATCTCTTATCTTCTCTAATATCTTATCCTTTTTTCCATTCCAGAGTTTTTTCTTAACCGTGTTCTGTTGTATCAGAAACCCTCTCATTACAGCTTTGCTTGCGTCCCAGATTGTTCTTTTTTCCACCGAAGTATTCAAATTGATTTCAAAGTAGTCCTTTAAAGCTTTTTGGGCCTTCTTTACAATCTCTTGATCTCTTAACAGGTTGTCATTCATTTTCCATCTGAAGGAACCGGCTGGAATAAATCTCACTTCCATTTTCAAAGCGTTATGGTCGGAGCAGGTCTTTGGGCAGATTTCCACTCTTGTAGTCTTAGGTGCCAGCCCTCTAGTCGTCCAAATTTGGTCGATTCTTGTCCATGACAGGTGGGCCTCAGAGAAGAAAGTTCCTTCTTTACCTAAGGGGTTTCTTGTCCTCCATATATCAATCAAGTCCATATTGTCAGTTAGTTCAAAAAAAGTTTTTGGTAGTCTGCCATCCTTGGTTAGATTTTGATTCTGTGACTTATCCATGTAAGTAGAGACCACCCCATTCATGTCTCCCATCATAATAATATTGGAATAGTCCAGATAGTCCAGTAATGTCTCATGTAGCTTCTTGTAGAATTCCGATTTCCCCTCATTTGGTGCGTAAATTCCTAATATCAAAACTTTTTCTCCTTGGGTTTGTATTTCAATTACCAGGATTCTTCCTTGTTCATCTTTAAACAAAAATTTTGGTGATAGGTTCTCCTTTGCATAGATCACCACGCCTCTCTTTTTGACTCTATCTGATGAGATAAATTCTTGGCCTAGTCTTTTGTTAATTAACACTTTCCTGTGGAGCCTAGTCACATGTGTTTCTTGCAGACAAATTATATCCAAATGTTCTTTTTTCAAAATATGAAAAATCCTTTTTCGTTTTTCCGGGGAATTTGCTCCATTAATATTCCAACTATACAGCTGCAGAGACATCCTGTATCAATCTGTTGTTACTCTCTATGGGGTGTCCTCTTTTTTGTCTGAATCCGAGGGAGAAGGTGTTGGTTCTATTGCAGGCTTTGGCTGAAGCCAAGGAACTGCTATTCCCTTCTGCAAATCCTCTCCGTGGTCGTGCAGGATGTAGCATTTCCCATCTTAAGACTGTCTAAATGATGACTCCATAGCTTCAGCATTAGCCAGTTCCTCCCCGTCTTGCCTTGTTTACCAAAGCCTGATGAAGGATTCCAAAAAACTTGGAAAAATTGCACAGTATTTTGTGACACAGGTGTTGGCCTGAAATATTGCCCTATGTGGCTTTTGGAATTCATTTGTTTTATATATTTAATCAGGAACCTGCTAAGAACCTTCAAATGTAGAATGGTTATCTAGTCTTTGTTGTCCTCTAGCATGGGTGGTGTTACTGACTCTGTGACATCCTCTACGGCCCAAGTGTCTAGCAGAGACCATGTAGCCAGACACAACCTCAGCTGTATGGCTGTCCAAATCCTCATACATTTCGGTGTTTCTGGAGTCCAGCAGTTAATCCATTGCAGACTGTGGTTCACTACTAGATGAAGTTTAAAATAACACCTGTTTGGGAATAAATAAATAGTCTTCTTTTCACAGATACTAAATATCTGCAGTTCCCTGGAGCACCAAGTGTGACACACACACACACACACACACACACACACACACACACACACGTCTGTTGCTATTCCTGTTTCAGAATAGTGTGTTACTAATATGCAGCTCAGCAGCAGTATCTGTAGGTTTCAGCTCTGATCAATAATGATGTTTAGATAACATCCCTTGAGGTTTTAAGCATTTCTCCAATTAGAACACAAGCTATGGTTGTTGTTTCTAGGGTTGTTTTTTTTAAAGATCTGTGGATTGTAGTCTCCCATACTTAAAAAAAAAGACCACAAGAGAATATTTAAAAGTCACAGGGACACTCAAGAGTTATAAATTAAGACCCCACCCAACAGATTTTAGTAGGTAAAAATAATCTTGCTGACACATAGTCTAAACAGTATGTGTTGTAATGGACTCCACTAAAGGTGTTTTCTTGATCAGATCATTTCCCCAAGTCAGTCATGTTACTCTACACAATAGAACGGAAGGCTCACGGTACTCATGGCAGGGCAGTTTCATGACAGGAAACATTACTGAAGGGTTAAGTAAAAGTTTATGGCACTGTACCAGAGTCAGCATTTTGAGAGCTAAAACAATTGCAGTTCTCCCATTGTCTTGGTGGTAGGGCACATGGCTTTGCATGCAAATAGCCTCGGGTTTAATGCCAGGTGTCTCCAGGTAGGGGTGGAAAAGACTCCTGCATGGAACCCTGGAGTGCTGCTGGTCAGTGTAGAGAAGGGTTTCCCAAACTTGGGTCTCCAGCTGTTTGTGGACTACCGTTCCCATCATCCCTGACCGCTGGTCCTGCTAGCTAGGGAAGATGGGAGTTGTAGTCCAAAAACAGCTGGAGACCCAAGTTTGGCAAACCCTGGTGCAGAATCTTGCCCAAGGCAACCCAAACTGGTAAATATTTTGAGAAGGCCCTAGAGCAGGCATGGCCAAACTTGGCCCTCCAGATGTTTTGGGACTACAACTCCCACCATCCCTAGCTAACAGGACCAGCGGTCAGGGATGGTGGGAATTGTAGTCCCCAAACAGTTGGAGGGCCAAGGTTGGCTATGCCTGCCCTAGAGGATTGGTAAATGCAAATATTTTATCATCATCATAACTTTTTTGTTATTTTATGTCAAAAGTCAGTCCCCTCCTGTTGAAAGTACTCTGTGTAACAGAATTGCTCAGTTCCAGAATATGATACAATTACTCTATGGCAACTTGGGGGCAAGGAATATTGAAACAGCGTTCTAGTGTCTGAACGGTTGCCTCCCATCATTAGTAATACTTAGCATTTACAAAGTGCTTTCGTGTGTTCGAAGTTCTTCACTTAATTGCCTAGCGATAATCCTTACTATGAAAAGTAGGTCAGTGTTATTATTATCATCACCCATATTGCAAATGGAGAGATGAAGCTGAGAGAGACGGGCTTGCCTAAGGACACATAGCGAATTCATGGCAGAGGTGTAGTTCTGTGTATGTTTAGTCAGAAGTAGGTCCCAGGGTTCACTGGGACTTATTCTCTCGAGGTGATTTGTGTTCATAGAGGTGTAACCTTTCAGAGGTCTACTCAGAAGCAACCACTACTGAGTTCACTGGGACTTATTCCCAGGAAAGTTGGTGTTGGATTGTATGCTTATGTATTATGAGAAATGTTATTATTAACGAATATGGCTAAATAAGGCCACAATATTGTTTTAATAATGCTCAGCGTCTGTAGCAGTCCTTTCCAATTTTGTTGGAGCTTTTCTGTATAATACAATGATATAAGTGACATCTGCAGAACAGGTTGCCATGGAAATGAAGTAGCTCATTCAAACATGCATTTACTTTGTCTGGTGGTTGACCAAAGGCAATGGGGGCAATGGTGGAGTGGGAAATTTCTGTATTAATGGTGAAACAAAATCCATCTTCTACTAGTCTGGATTCTAATCTGGATTAGAAATAGTTTTTGCAGGATTTGCCCTGAGAGGGCTTGTTGGAACATTGGCAGAAGCAAGTTAGAGTAAATAGCAGTCTTCCGACCCAAACTGAGTATCAGTCCAGAGAGGCCTCCAAGTCACATGAAGTTTTATCAGCCTTTGGCAATGGTTGACTGTGATTTGAATTCCAGTGCTATTGGTGTTAGATGTATAATAGGCTCACAAGTAGTTCTGAAGATAAAAGACCATCTCTAAGACTGCACTGCTATACAGTGGTACCTCGGGTTACATACGCTTCAGGTTACATACGCTTCAGGTTACAGACTCCACTAACCCAGAAATATTACCTCGGGTTAAGAACTTTGCTTCAGTATGAGAACAGAAATCGTGCTCCGGTGGGAGCAGGAGGCCCCATTAGCTAAAGTGGTGCTTCAGGTTAAGAACAGTTTCAGGTTAAGAACAGACCTCCAGAACGAATTAAGTACTTAACCCGAGGTACCACTGTACATAGTTGTCTGGGAGTAAGTGCCATTGAACTCAACAGGGCTTAATTCTGAGCAGACATAGCTAAGATTTCATTGTAAGGTGGAGTCTCACTTATCTTTCATAGAGGCTTGAATTACAGCCTGGATAGCTCAGTTGGATAGGGCATGGTGCTGATATTGCCAAGGTTGCAGGTTTGATTCCTGTATGGGAAAGCTGCATATTCCTGCATTGTGGGGTGTTGAACTTGATGATCCTCAGGGTCTTTTCCAACTCTATATGATTCAATGAGTCTTATTATTCTAGTTTACAGCATGATCCTAGCTATGCTGCAATCTTATGCCACTTACCGGGCAGTAAACCCTATTTAATTTAATGGGACTTCTGACCAGAGGTGTGGTTAGAACTGTGGCCCTAGTCTCATTAAACTATAACAAGTGTGCAGAACCTTTGGCCCGTCAGATGTTGTTGAACTACAACTCCCATCAGCCCTAGCAGGCCTGGTCAATAGCTGGGATAATGGGAACTGTAGTTCAGCAACATCTGGTAGGCCAAAGATTCCCCACAACTTGGCTATACCAATGTATGCCAACAGATATAATGGGATATACCTGACCGTTACAAACAGAAGGTATACTTTTGCTGAAGAAAGTCGCATCAAACAAAACACAAATTTAGTATGATAAGTCTCAGTGTAACACTGTTCAGAATATTTTTATGGATATAAAATTACAGGAGGTTATTATTTTTTCTGTGCTATTACTGATTTTTCCCCATTCTTTGTCTTGGTAACCTGCACCTGTCTTTTCGTTTTACAAAAGAAATGCAAATGCACTATTAAAAACACAGTGTAAAAAGTTTGGCTATGCTTAGAGAATAGTGCTAACTTTATGCCCCACACCCAATTTCCTGGCCAGCTAATAATAAAAACAAAAAGCTTTAACAACAATGTATAGCCACTCATCTTCAGAGGGTGTTGATGCCATCTACAGACAAGCAGCTATCTTTACAACTCAGATTTGTAAAAAGACTAATTTCTAATAAATATTGTAATGGCTTAATTAAACCATGGATTTATGTATTGGAAAAATAAAGAATGATTAAGATGCATTTTCTTTAGCAAGATTAGGAGGTCAAAGGATCTAAGATATTATAACTCAAATATTTGATGAAAATGTTGCATAGCAAATGGAATCAGCATTTTTCTCACTTTTGGACATCTGGTGAAGCTTGCCTGTTATTCTTATATGAGATCTTGTAGACTTTCATCTGACTTTTTGCCTTATATTCTTTTCTTATGTTAACTCCATATTCATTTGCTTTCTCCTTGCTTTTTCCTGGGCTTGTTGGCAGCAGCTACAGCAGAGAATTATCAAGGCAGTTGGGGCGGTGGCACTAAATATTTAGCTGGCTTTTTTTGCAGTTACACTCTTACTTTGCCCTCTTCTGAATGCAGCCTTGTACTTTCCTGCTAAGACCACTCCCCCTCCCCGGGGTGGAGTTGTGGGTGGGCATCTGGGACCTCACTGTGACCCGGCAGGGGGCGGAGTGATGCCACCCGCATCATCAGGGCTAGGGCATAGGCTAGGGCCAAAGCCTGGGCATGGGCTAGGACCACAACCCCATTAGGGACCCTGGGGTGCTCTTAATTGATGTATATCACAGGGCACCCCCTATCGGTGGTTGACCCTTAAGAGATTTCCTGTGGGCATGCAGGAGTCAGGATATAGTCTGGTTTCACCCAATGCCTAAGCCAAACTGCTCACATCTGTAACCAATAAAGTTGTGGCCTTATTTATCCTATTAACTCAAAATATTTGCATCCATGTGTTTATTATCTAAGGGGAACTTTGGGCCCGGGGCCTCGCCACACAAAAAAGTTTTAGCCCCCTAAAAGGTTAAGGGGTGATATGATAGCCATGTTCAAATATATAAACGGATGTCACATAGAGGAGGGAGAAAGGTTGTTTTCTGCTGCTCCAGAGAAGCGGACACGGAGCAATGGATCCAAACTACAAGAAAGAAGATTCCACCTAAACATTAGGAAGAACTTCCTGACAGTAAGAGCTGTTCGACAGTGGAATTTGCTGCCAAGGAGTGTGGTGGAGTCTCCTTCTTTGGAAGTCTTTAAGCAGAGGCTTGACAACCATATGTCATGAGTGCTCTGATGGTGTTTCCTGCTTGGCAGGGGATTGGACTTGATGGCCCTTGTGGTCTCTTCCAACTCTATGATTCTATGATTCTTACTTCGAGGTTTATTTTATTCAGGTGACCATGTTCTTTTCTGTAAGCAATCTTTACTTGCTTGTGTTTTCATCCCCCCCAATTGGGGACAAAGGAAAAAATACAAGGGTATCTTCACTTTCTGGTGAGCCTTGTTTGAGCTCAGTCAAAGAGATGACTAAACTTCTCACTGTGCATTCTGCCTTGGTCAAACATGGATCTCGCATAAGTAAAGGGAAGCTCATTAACATCCATAAATTTAGACATTTTGGCACCTGAGGCCTCCTCCCTGCTAGGGAAGAATGGGTGAGGGAAAATCCTCATCAGGATCAAGGGGGAAGAGATTGATATTGGAATCTGCTCCCCTGGAGGATCCTACTGCTTGAGGCAGTTTCCTCACCTTGCCTCATGGATGAACTGGCCCTGAAAGATTTTATATCCTCTTCTTGTAAGTATGTGGCTGGTTTAATTAGAATAGCTTTCCCTTCTTTTACTGCAGTGTTTACCAAGCTTGGGTCTCCAGCTGTTTTTGGACTACAATTCTCATCATCCCTGACCACTGCTCCTGCTAGCTTGGGATGATGGGAGTTGCAGTCCAAAAACAGCTGGAGACCCAATTTTGAGAAACACTGCTTTACTGGCTTTGTAGAGTCATCTTGTGTGTGTGTAAATATAAAGTAAAAAAGGGGAGAGTGACATTCCAGTTGTAAACACATATGTGATAACTGACTTCATTTGAGTTTAGTTCCAAGTAGGTGTATGGGGGGATTGTAACCTGGTTATGGATTTACTGAATGTGGGATGTGGCTCAAAATCAAGATAAACACTTGCAGCATGCTTCAGTTATAAGAAGCTATACATGCTTATAAGCACTAGATATTGGATAAGTAGGTTAAATGCAAAAGTAATCTTCTGCAAATAAAACATGGCATTTTGAAAACATTAATTAAATTCCAGCATTTGCTGCCTTCAAACGCATATACTCAAACAGTAAGTTACTTTCGAAGTGGTTTGTATACTAGCATATTATCAGCAACTGGAAAATGCACAATATGTTTCTGGCAAAATATTATGAAAATACTTTGTTCATAAAAGAACTCCCCAACCCAATTAATATATGAGCTCCCAAACCCAATTAATACATAATAAGCAGTGCTGAGGCTCCCCACAGTACTATAATTTCCCAGAACTGGAAGAGGGTGGGTTACCAGAAAATTGGTGGTGGTGATGGAGAGGTTTTAAGGTATTCCTTTAAGACATTTGGCTACATTTTTATGTATTTTATTATAGAGCAATGGAGAAATAAAATTTATGTATGAAATTTAACCTTGTGTTTGCCTTGAATTCATTTTAATGTGTTTTCCCTTGACTTCAGTCTTTCCTTCCCCTTGTGACCTGGAAAGATGTGTCCCTCGTCCACTGCGATGACTTTGACTGGCTCTGTGTGTGAGGCAGGCAGTTTTAAGGCCAGAGAGCTTAAAGAAGTAAATCCTATTTTCCTCCTTCAGATAAAAATAGTGGTTCCAACGGGAGTACAGAATTCTGTTTAACAGTGCTAATTTTTAATGGGGGAATTTCTCCTGTAAATACAATGAAATAAAAACTGAAATGGCCAGGAATGTGTTTTTTGACAGGTTCAGTAATTCTCCCTCCCTAACATATGTATAATATGAGGTCTCCATAAATAATTTGTGATGCTTTTTGAGCTATTGCCGATGAGATACATTCTGATAAGGACCGTAAACCTAAAAACCAGTTACAAGTGACCAGTCCCTAGGAACTCCAATTGGAATACTCATGAGCAAGTCAGTACAGAATAGGAGACGGGCCATGTGGTCCTCAGTATCTTTTTTTTACCTCTTAATATGTTTTGCCCTAGAGTTAGATATGGATTTTGCAACCAGCTTCCTTTTGACTTACGGTGAGTACCTGCACATCTGGAAACTTTGGTTTCCGTACTCAAAAAGCTGTGCTCGCTGCTGCCCTGTTCACTTCAGTGGGGCTCGTATTGGCTGAGCGGTTGGAGGATTATACTTGTCTGGGAGGTTTGCCAGATTAATTTGGCCCGCTGCCTGTTGTTCAATCTGGAGCTACTGAAGCCCTCGGTTTCTCTGGGACCCTGCTGCCAAATATTCCATATGGGATGCCCAGAAATATAGCCTAACATTAGGGAGATTTAGTTCTCCCATGTCTCGATGGGCCTATATATTTTTAATGACAATTCTTGTTTTTTGCCTACCAAATGAACCTTGAAAAGGTCTTGTGGAGCTTATTAAAGTGTGAGGTTTTAAATTCTCTGAAACAGTTGTAGTTGATATAAGAGACTAGGGAGGGTATTTATTTTAGGAAGCGGTATTCTTTCCATAATTGGTGCAGGGAGATTCATCCACCTATGCAGATGATCCTTAACATTCAGTGGCATCAGGTTTGTACTTGGTTGTTGAATGGCTTCATTAGCATCTTAAAACTAGAATAAGGACATGTAGTGTTAAGGGCTTAAGCAGCTTTCTTAGTCATAGATGTGGTGTGTGCTAAAAGAAACTGCAGGAGCAGAGTGAAACGGAGGATGTTTGTTTTTTGCTATTTGCTAGACCAGTGTTTCCCAACCTTTTTTGGGCAAAGGCACACTTGTTTCATGAAAAAAATCTCGAGGCACACCACCATTACAGCCCCGTGACGTCAGCGCGCAGCGTCACGCCGGGAGGGACATGAATTGCTAGCAAATTACATAATCACCTCCTTGAGGGCTGGCTCATCTTCTCCGAAGGCAGAACCCCATTAATTAACAGGACAGACTCACACCATAGCCAAGACGAGGGGGGAAAACCTCAGTCATGCACAGTCATGCACATGTGGGGGCTAAATGAGGACAAAGACCGGGCAGAGAGCAGGGTTCAAATCACCCCACCTGGCCAGGACAATCCCTGGGTGCTCCCTTGGGCCACTCGCCTGACCCACCTCGCAGGGCTGTTGTTGCGAGGATAACACGGGGAGAACCATGCACGCCCCCGGGAGCTCCTTGGAGGAGAAAGCGGGCGATGAATGCAATGCACGAAATATATGAGAGGCGACCAGGTTTTGCAGGTGAGGGGCCCCCGCCAGCCTCCGCTTCCAACACCCGGCGCAACGACGCCGAAGTTCCCCCCCGGGCTCGGCTCGGGGAGCAGCGCTGCTCCCCCCGGCTCCCCTTCGCCCTCCCGGCTCTCTCTACCGCCCACTGGGGACCCCCCTCACCTGCCAAGTCCGGAGCGCCGGTGGAAGTTGCATGCATGCATGCAGGGCGCCGCGTTGCC
Organism: Podarcis bocagei; assembly: GCF_964188305.1. Taxonomy (NCBI): domain Eukaryota; kingdom Metazoa; phylum Chordata; class Lepidosauria; order Squamata; family Lacertidae; genus Podarcis; species Podarcis bocagei. Next base: position 62,234,947 of record NC_138128.1, read on the forward strand.
ATTGCATTGCACTGCACTCCATGCAACGCCTGCACGCATGCATTGCCTTGCACGCCCGCCAAGGGGTCTCCCCGCGGTCTGATGCGTCCCCTCCGGCGCGGATGCAGCATTGCAAAAATAAACACACACCCCCGACGCAGCCCTACCTGGGGGGCAGCCTCCGCCTCCGCCGCTCCGCCTCCGCGGGGATCCCCGGGCTCCATCCTGCCGCCCGATCTCCGCGGGGGCGCAGGCAGGCTGCGTGGGGTCTGCGCGGAAGAGCCCCTGCCCGCCCGGCCGCTGCGCTCATTCCATGGCCGGGAGAAGAGCGCTTCAAACAAAACGCCCGGCCCGCCAGGCCACGCTGGGAAACGTAGTTCGCACACCCCGCGCGGGCGTGGAGCCCAAGGGCGAGGGGACTACGGATCCCGGCAGCCCCCGCGCTGGGGACGGAGGGGGAGAGGCCGGGTGCAGGGATGGAGGGACGGGTGGGCGAGCGAGTGAGTGAGTGGCAGCCGCCAAGCTTTGGCCGAGAGCCAGGAAGGGCCTCCCCGGAGGAGGAGGAGGAGGAGGGAGGCGCAGAGCGGGAGGGAGGGAGGGAACCCCAGGGGTCATCTAGTGACGGCGCCCCAATCGAAAATTTGACTTTAAAAAAAAAACTTCCGAATTTTTTAATTTTTCCCGCGGCACACCAGGCAACATCTCGCGGCACACTAGTGTGCCGCGGAACAGTGGTTGGGAAACACTGTGCTAGACCCTGCAGTCTGATGCACACAGTGCTGATGGTGGTGCAAGTTATTTGCATGTAATGGCACAACCCAGCAAAAGGAACCACCCATGTAACTAGGGCTTCCCTCTGATTGATTATGCAAAGCAAAAGCTTCCCTATGGCCACAGAGCTTTCCAAGTCCATAGCCAGCAAAATATGCAAACTCCATATATTTTGCAGCTGCTTCCCTTTTCTTCTGCTGCCTCCCAGTCTCGTACCCCTGCTCTGTTCCTCTATTCTCAGTTGACATCCTCAGAGATTGCTTTGCATACACAAGGAAACAGACAAGAAGAATAGCTGTGGCCTTCTAAAATTTAGGCCTGTAATAAACGACAATGGTTTCTAGACAAGCAAGTTCATTGCTTGCTTGCATGGTTCAGTCCTTGGCACCTCCAGCTAGGGATAGGGAGGTCTCCTGTCTGAAACACTGGAAAACCACTGCTTGAAAGGTAGACAGGACAGAGCTACATGGGTCAATGGTCTGATTCAGGGCTTGTCCACACTTCTGTCTATCCTGCCACTTCTCCCCAGGAAAATCTGCTGTTTACTGCTGAATTGGAACAAACGCCAATCTGGTTTTCTACATCAATCAGTTTGAGGAAAGAATGTGCTTTATATCCATAGTTTGTACACAGCCTGGGACTTGCACAGCAACAAAGCTCATTGGATGACCTTTTGATACAGTATAAGGCAGCTTCCTCTGTTCCTAATTTGATGAATTATGGTGGGAGCAGTTTAAAGAGAAACTGGTACATGTGCTGGCTTCTCTTCAGAATCCTTGGATTTAACTGAAGTTTATTGCTACAAATTGCTTTCAGCCACTAAAACAGGATTGCTTACACTTGAGTAGATTTAAGCTTATTTCAATCAAATGGGACTGGTTGTGCTTCTGAGGGATGAGTTTAGGTGAGCTGTATTTCTAAACAACATTACCCCCCCCCCTTTCCCTCAAGGCTCTTATAATTTTAACAGATGCATGCTAAGCAAATTCAACAAGTGAAACTCACCTCAAAACTGCACTTCCATGTTGGGGAAGCTTCTTTGTTGGTTTTTATGTTCAAGACAGTCAACTTGCCTGTGCTTGAGCAGGAGCTAATATTAAGTCTCTGCTCTTCTTTTACAAAGCGTTGAACCCCGTACTCATCACAAATGGCAGGAAGAACAGGATTGTATCTTCATTCCCCTAAACAATGAAGCCATGTTATGCTGAGCATAATTCTTTCAGCTATGGAGGTTATCTTGAAAGGCAGGAAGTCCCACTTTCTTGTAAATACGGGGTTTGCAGACTTGTACATGCTTACCTTGGAAGTGACTGAAATCAGTGTCACTTATTTCTGTGTTGATATGCATAGGATTGAGGTGCAGTTTATATTGGATATAGCAGGCATACTTATGAGTAAGTTTGAAAAGGAGGTTTGACTGTGTGCATTTTTGTTTGTAATATTTACAACAACTTAAAGCCTCACTGACAGGAGTATCAAATTGTGAAGTATGTCCCAATGAGCTGGGGTGCTGAAATTTGGGGTACATGTTATGAAGGTGTCCAATTAATAATAATAATAATAATAATAATAATGGACTCTTGCACAACAATCCTTTCAAAATGGGGGGTGAGGGGCTATTGGTGCATCCCAAATACTGTAGTCAAGATACTTCTGCATTAGCTAGAAAAATGAAATTTGGTACAGTACTGTATTGCAAACAGGACTAGATATCAGAATGACCAGAAAATGCTAAAAAGAAGGCAATTGTATGTCTCTGTATTGAGGCCAAGAGATGCCCCGTCTCTCATTTTCTAATTTAACCTTAAAGTTTCTTACTTGCCCCACACCCCCATAGGAAGTAGTGGACCCATTAGTTTGTAGGAGGGCAGGGTGGTGTGGTGGGGGCGGGAATAGGCTTCGGGGAGTGAAATTATGGTCAAGGTACTTCCATGACACAGAAAGTGGAAACACCATTCACTCTCTGTCACAAGCAAAGTTATTATAAAATCCTGAACAGTGGAATGGATGTACCCATTAATTCATATAGGAGCTGCCTGCTCAGCGTGCTCTCCATTGCATCTGATCTAGGTGGACCAAGATCAGAGTCGGTGTTGGGCAGTTTCCTACGTTCTTCAGACTGGCTGGGTGTGCGCAGACAACTGCAAACATGGATCGATCCCGTGCACCAACATTAAAGTCCCAGTAAAGTTTTAGTGGCATTTGCCTCTAAGCTATGCACCGCCTTAAGAACCAGACGCGTTGCCTACAATGCGCGAGATTTCAGCAAGCGTTCCCGAGGATGAATCGGAGGGTGAGGGGAAAAAAAAACAAAACAACAACAACCCCAGGGCATGCGCAGTGAGGCCGCCTTAGCGGAGGCGATAGGCTGGTAGGCGACATGTGCGTTTAGCACCTCCCAGTCCCCATCCCTCCCTCCCTCGCTTGGCGGCGGCGCCGAGATCAGCACCAGCCATGGCGGCAGAAGGAGGAGCGGCAGCTCTGGCAGAAGCGGCGTCCGCCGACCAGTTTCGCGATCTGCTGCAGCAGCCGGGAAGGTACGTTGTTGCTGCCGCCGCCGCCTTCTAAGCTCGGCTCCGAGGCTGGCAAACAGCCGGGAAAAGGAGCCGCAGCCGAAAGCGGGTGGTGGTGCAGCAGCAGCGCCCGCTGCCAGGCCGGCGCTCCGCATTCACACGTTCACTTGATGCGGGTGTCCATTCCGACGTTTTGGGCCGCTGAGCCGAATGGGGGCTTTCTCTCTAGCCAGCATGGCTAGGAGTTCAGCTGTCGTTATCCCGCCTTGTGCGCTTCCCTTACCCTTCTCACGAGCGAGAGGGCTGAAGGGTGGCAAGAGTTCTTCTCCTGTGCGGGGATAAATAAGGCTTGAAAGTCCTACTTCTGAGTAGACGGGCTTCGGGGGTCGTGCCCAACAACGACGCCGCCGTCCTTCTGAGTAAGACGCCTAAAGTAGGCTTAATTTGTGCGCAGTTTTACTTCCTAGAAGTGTGCGCTTTTAGGGTCCAGTCCACAATCGTGTGAAATATAAAAGCGTGAAAAGGACACGTGTGTATGGGGGCGGGAGCATGGTCTTGGCTCCCCCACAGGACAGAGGTTAAGGGAGCAGGTCAGATCACATAAATGACACTGTATCAGACTTAAGTGCTGGTACTTTTTAACAAAGGGATCTGCACACTTTTCCTGATGTATGAGTGTCTTTGCAGGCTATAACTTTATAGTATTAGAATGTCCCCCCCTTTTTTTTTTTACTATCCTGCCCAGTGTTGATAAAGGTGAGACAAAAGTTCTGCAGATGCCTTCCTTTATGTGCTGAGTGCAATAGAGGGCTAGATTGCTATGTTGCTCCTCTGCCAGCTCATCCACTTGCCATCATGTATTTCTGGTTTGCCTGTGGCTATGAGACTAGTGTTTAAACACAAGGTTGATACACATGTGTGGGAGAGATTTACACACCCAGCCAGGAGGGAAAGATGCCCCCGGCCTGTGATTGGGATTTCTCTTTCTCAAAGAACCGTTGATGATGTAGGAATATTCTGTTGCCAAATCATAAAGGGGATTTAAAAACACTATGGATTTCTGCTAGCATGACCTGTGAAAAAGACCAAGAGTGTTGGAAAGGAAAGCCCCAGCCCTAGTTGTTAGCAACTTTTCTCTGCAGAACCTCTATGACTGCCAGGACCCTTATTTATCCATCCCATGGAATGATTATGGGGTATAATGGAGTAAAATGAGGTGAATTAACAGGTTCATTTTGTACCTTCTAGTGTGGCTAGAATTGCTGGGGAATTGCTAGGTTGGAAGTCTTGGCTATGCAATCTCCCACTGAGGGGCAACACATCATGGTTGTAAATTACAGTGGTACCTCAGGTTACATACGCTTCAGGTTAAGAACTTTGCTTCAGGATGAGAACAGAAATCGTGCTCTGGCGGCGCTGCGGCCCCGGGAGGCCCCATTAGCTAAAGTGGTGCTTCAGGTTAAGAACAGTTTCAGGTTAAGAACGGACCTCCAGAAAGAATTAAGTACTTAACCCGAAGTACCACTGTACCTAGAATATGAAAATGGGATGTGTGGCAGTGAGCGATAATTGAATTTGGATCACTGCCTTGTGTAGAACCAGAAGGCAGCTCATGGGGAGCATTGGCTTGCCATACACTGTACTGTGATATGAGCAATACTTGTGGCTGTGTACTCACTGTCTTTTCTTCTCCCTTTGTAGCAGAGGTGAGCAAACGAGTAACTTTTCAGTTCACCCTAGTTTCCCATTTTGTCTGAACCAGGAAGCTATGGTTAATGGCTTTTTTTCCAAAGCCAGGATATTAAGCCATGGTTTGAAATTGTCTCAAAATATTCTAATGCAACCAGAGACAGTTAACTATAGCTTTCAGTTTCTGGTTAACAGAAAACTTCCTCCCTGTCTCTGCTTGCTTGTGTAAAGGAAGATGTGCACACAGCTTGTTCGTATCTTGGCTTTTTAAGCTGACAGAGAACAATCTAACTGCAGCCATGGAGTCAGATTGTTGGTCTGTTTGGCCAACTCATCTCAATTTTGACTGGAAGTGGTTCTCCAGGGTCTCAGGCAGAGAGAAACCTTTTCTGTCCTCTTCCCGAGATCTTTTCATGTGAGATAACTAGTGATTAAAGCTAGAACCTTTCGCTGTGACTCTGATTGCTTTTATTTTACATTGTTTTGCTGGCATCTGACCTCTCTGTTTCCCCTGTTTATTTCATCACAGGTCTTTAGTGGTGGTTCATTTTTGGGCCCCATGGGCTCCTCAGTGTGTTCAAATGAACAGTGTCATGGCTGAGCTAGCAAAGGAGCATCTCCAGGTTGCATTTGTGAAAGTAAGTTGAACTGACATTGTGTTATCTGCTTTTGATCTAACATGAACACTTGCTGTATGCATACTGGGAAAAGGTGGAAGCGTAACTACTCTAGCTGCTCCTACATTGCTTAAAACCTTGGAACTGGGCAGCTTGGGTCTACTGTGGCTTTGCAATTGCCTTGTTGTTCTCTTTCCTTGGTAGTAACAGTGGTACCTCGGGTTGCAGACGCTTCAGGTTACAGACTCTGCTAACCCAGAAATAGTACCTCGGGTTAAGAACTTTGCTTCAGGATGAGAACAGAAATCATGGTGCGGCAGTAGCAGGAGGCCCTATTAGCTAAAGTGGTACCTCACGTTAAGAACAGTTTCAGGTTAAGAACGGACCTCCAGAACGAATTAAGTTCTTAAACCGAGGTACCACTGTAAGTGTCATAGACTCTCCTATTCCCTTACTTTAAAACTACAATAACTTATTAAAGCTAATTGGTGACAGCGTCGAGAGTAGGGGCAATGCTTAGCAGCCTAGGAAATGCCACAGTCTGTAAAGTTATCTCATGAAAGTCAGTGGGAGGTGATAGAAAGAAATGTCTTTTGTGATGGGGAGGTGCGTGCATAGAATCATAGACTTGTAGAGTTGGGAGGGACCCTGAGGATTAACTAGTCCAACCCCCTGCAATGCAGGAATATGCAGCTGCCCCACACGGGGGTCAAACCTGCACCTTTGGTGTTATCAACACCATACTCTGAGCTGCACACACACACACTTATGCCCTGTGATCGAATCTCCTACTAGGTGTGGAAAGCAAATCTGGACCTGGAGACTGGGGCCTGTGCCTTGATTCTGATGGTGGTGTGGATGATGGGGAGAGGAGAAATCTCCACAGTATGTGAGGAGGGAGAAAACCTCTCCTTACTTTGGTTGCCTTAGAAAACGCTGAGATGTCGCTTACTTTCTGGTGAAAGCATGGACTCAGTGGTTGTTTGCAAGCATCAGTATAAAAACAGGAGGTAGTGTTCTGTGATAAGGAAAGCTGATAGAAAGAGGTCTGGTGAGACATAAGTACTCTATGGCTAAGATCTGAGGGGGCAAGCAGGTCTAAGAGGCTTGCTATTCAAAATGTTGACATGAAATAGCCATCCAAATCTTTGATTGCCAAGTATCCAGCTATAATGCTAATACTCTTTTTTCTCATTTAGTTACTTGAGCTAGCACTTTTAATACAACTCCCAGTAGCTTTTCTTCCTGTAATGCAATTGACTAAATCCTGATCTTCTTATCCAAGGGATTTAAGAAAGCAATACTACTCTTTAAAAAAGCCCCCCCCCCCTGTGTGATTTGATGCAATGATGCTGCGGGTTGGGCAAATAGATATTCTCTTAATTTGTGTTTTAGCTACTGATTTCACCCAACAAAGATACGTAAGTTTTTGGGTTTGCATAATTATGTATGGTGGCTGTCTTCCTATGGTAGATTGAAATCTGGATTTGTGTAATAATACTTGTATGTCCCAGTAATGGCACTCTGGTAGGTAGGAAAAGAAAAATGCGCTAGTTACAAGTGCTGTTCATCAACCCTTCATTAGTAGTTTGGATTAAAACACCCCTATAGTGCTGAAAAACAAACATTAAACTTTTGTGTCAGTATTCCTCAGCTCCATGCTTTAGGAATTCCTCAAACCATGATGAGGTGTCAATTGCCATGTGGCCTACACCATTAATTAACCCCCAACCCTCTGCTCATGGAAATATATTTGCAAGATACGTTGTTAAGGGTTGTCCTGAGCCACTGTGTCACTGGCCTGCTTCCTCGTAGTTGACCATTGACTTCAACTAATGTGAGACACAAGCTTGCCCCTGTGTATGACCAGTTGATTTGCTTGCCCACCAACTCCTCACAGTGCTTTGTGCCATATGAAAATGTTACAGTGGTTGAACTGTTAGTGCCATTCAAAGGGAAGACCCAGGGTTCAAATCCCTAGTCAGCTATGAGCTTCACTGGGTGACCTTGGGCCAGTCAGCCTAATGTACCTCACAGGATTGTTGTGGGCTTTAAATGAGGGGGAGAGCCATGTATACTACTCCAATCTCACTGGAGAAAAAGTTGGGATACAAATGCAATATACAATAATAATGATAGATTACGCCCAGAAATTGATATTGGCCCAGTTTGCATGTCACATTGAAACCGTAGTTAAAAACAAACTGTGGGAATGTGTATGTTGCTGAGAAGTTCCTACTTCTCTGCTGGGAAGCAAGCAAAGGTCCAGATTGTTTTGCAATCTGAACTCAAGACTCATGGCTTATATCTTTCCAAGCAAAACCACAAGCGGTACCCAAGATTTGCTCTTGGCCTGCTTCTTGTGATTTGTCTCCTGGCGGTGTGGCATCAGCAGGAACAGGAAAGTAGTGGAATGAAACATTTTCAGCAGCGCACACTAGCACAAGGTGTGTTTATATTAAACTACAGTTCGTTTATAACTGTGGTGTAATGTGTTGTGTGAACTGGGCCATTAAGATGCCCCACCATGACACTTAGAACATAAATATCTGTGACCGCAGTGTTTCAGCCAAACAGCTTTGGACTTGATGTATGGTATGGAACAGAACTCTGCATTATTGTACTAGTAGTTCTTGTAGTTGAGTAATGTGTCATTAAGTCGCTATTGGTAACAGTTAGCTACAGTAAGTAAAGTCCCATCATTGTGCAAGTCTATAATTGTATTGCCTGAAGTCAAATTAATTATAAAATTAATACGTTTGCGTGGTAGTGATTAACTGAAAATAGATGGGGTTTTTAGTGAGTTACAATGAGGAAAGATGAAACATGAAAGTACAACATCAATTATGCTAAACAGAAACAGAAAAGAGAAAAGAAAGCTTATTGTACTTGTTTGCCAGAGATGGAGCTGATTTGCCTTCTGTAGCTCTGCCACCTCAGAATGGCTAGCTAACTCTGTGGCATGTAACCTTTTATTGTGGTAAGAGTGGTTTTTTATGCATTAAAATACTATAGAAACCACCCCACAAGTAGTACAAAACAAAGTGAGGGGAAAAAAACATAAATAAAAGTCTGCCTTCTTGCTGCTGTTAAATTTACTGCCTGCCCTCCACCAGCAGGTCAAATTACAACAATTTAAATTTCAGTATTGAAAACAATGAAAACAAATTTCAATCACAGGAATAGTAAAGGTAAAGGACCCCTGACAGTTAAGTCCAGTTGCTGACGACTCTGGGGTTGCGGTGCTCATCTTGCTTTACTGGTCGAGGGAGCCTACGTTCGCCTGCAGACAGTTTTTCCGGCTCATGTGGCCAGCATGACTAAGCCGCTTCTGGCGAAACCAGAGCAGCGCACGAAATTCCGTTTACCTTCCCTGCGGAGCGGGACCTATTTATCTACTTGCACTTTGACGTGCTTTCGAACTGTTAGGTTGGCAAGAGCAGGGACCGAGCAACGGGAGCTCACCCTGTTGTGGGGATTCGAACTGCCGACCTTCTGATTGGCAAGTCCTAGGCTCTGTGGTTTAGATGACAGCACCACCCGCATCCTGAAAACGCACACCAGGTTTCAAAGCCAGGGTGAAGAGGTGTGTCTTCAGCATTTGCTGAAAACTGTATAATGCTAATGAACTTCTGGAGCGAAGGAATTTCACCACCTAAAGGCTGTCACTACAGAGAACCGTACATAAGATGTTGGTGTTGAGGAGCTTTCAAACATTGATCCCACATATATACTGAGATGATTCAGTTATGTTGGGATGGAGTTTGTCATGAGCACCTGGACACTTGAGTCACCTCTAGGTGCCACTGAAATAAGCAGAGATACTTACCGTAAGAATCAAACAGCACAGGAAAACCTGCACAATAATGTTCCATTTCCCTAATAGTAGGAAATATTAAAGCTTTATGACCTAACAACAGAAGGCTGGAAAATTGATCCTGCTCCATGTCCTGATCATATGAACATACCATATTTTTTGCCCCATAGGACGCACCTAGTTTTTTTTTTGGGGGGGAATAAAGAAATAAAATTCCCCCCCCCAGGCGCGGGGCTGGCGCGGGGGAAGCCCGAGCTTCCCTCAGTCCCAGCCCCGAGAACAGCCTGCTATCCGCAAGCCTAGGGAGGCCAGCGGTAAGTCAGGCCGGTCTCCCCAGGCTTTGGAATGCAGGCAGCTCTGCGCAGCCATCGGGAGGCGGGCGCGAAGTGGCGCCGGTCTCCCGAGGGTTGCGCAGAGCTTCCTGAAGCCTGGAGAGCGAGAGGGGTCGGTGCACACCAACCCCTCTTGCTCTCCAGGCTTCAGCGAAAGCCTGCATTCGCCCCATAGGACGCACACACATTTCCCCTTCATTTTTGGAGGGGAAAAAGTGCGTCCTATAGGGCGAAAAATACGGTAAATAATTAAACTTAGCTGGAATTGCTATCTTTCCATAGTCAAGGTTGTTGTTGTTGTTGTTTGAATTACACCTTAAGTAATACGCTTTATTGAAAATTTGCATCGACAGGTACTGATTGTAGTTTTAGGATAAAGTGCAAGATGTCAATGTGACTTTGCTCTCCTAATTTATCTCTCTTCACGCCTAATGTCTCATTACCCTTAATCTTCACAACAGAGAGTCACGGGGTTTGCTTTAAAGTTCAAGTAGCTCATTCCTTCTTGCTGTTTCCACTTACAAATCTCCATGTATGCGTGACATGAAATTCACTCGGTTTAAGACAGCTCTCACGTGTAAATGTGGACAGGCCTCCCAAATGCTGTGAATCTCCAACAATGAAGAACATGAGAAGAGCCAGTCACACATCTAGACCAGCTTCCTGTTCTCACAGTGGTCAGCTAGATGCCTATGGGGAGCCTAGAAGCCAAGAGCTGAGCTCAATAGCACTCTCGCCTCCTGCATTTTCCAGCAACGGGTATGCAGAAGCATACATCCTCCCAAAGAGAGCCCGTGTTCTAAGGGCATAGGAACATAGGAAGCTGCCTTACATTGAGTCAGACCCTTGATCTAGCTAACTCAGTATTATCCACATTTTCTGGCAACGGCTCTATGGGATTTTAGGCTGGGTTCTTTCCTTGTCCTACCTGGAGATGCTGAGGATTGGACCCTGGGGCTTGCTGCATGGAAATCAGATGAGCTGTGACCCTTCCCCAGCTCAGAAACCCCAGTGAATACTGTGTTTAAAAGATATCTGTTTTAGGATATCCACAAAACTCATTGGGGATATCAGCATTCACATGCTAATGTAAACATTCACCAATATTTCAGGCATTCACGCATGTATATCACATGCCAGAATTAATGTGCTCTTAAGCAAACTACCCTGTCTGCCTCCCGTTTCCCAACAGTCATATAGTCCTTTATAGTTGGATCATATGTGTCTCCTGTGTCTGTAAATGGAAATGTATTTGGTATTTGCATTTTCTACAATTTTGTATTTGATGATCTGTTTAGGTTTCAGGTCAGTAGTATACTAATATCTAGCAGTCTTGCAAGAGTTAAAAACAAAAATTTAGCAGGCATCAATAGTTTATTGAAGAAATACTCCTTTTTTGCTTCATAATTTGCAGAAGGCTGCAAATGTCAGTCATGATGTACTGCCTCTTGAAATTAGTCAATAGAGCAAACAGCAAGAATTGCTGTGGGCAGAAAATAAGCACTGTAATCATGACATAACTGGGGTCAGTGATTTATGGATTTCAATATAGTAGTAGCTGCATATGATTGAAAATTTACTAGGTCACTAGTGCACCAAAATTTTTATTCACAGCCTCCAGGCATCTTTTGAAATGTGCAACAAAATAAAAACCTCTGAACCTGTTTTGACACTGCAGGCTCAGTGGATGACAAGCCTTCCCTGTGAGTTTCATTTAAATGCAAATGTGTCACAAACTTTTGCACTGAAATCCTTTTTAAGCATTTAACATGACTAAAAGAACAGTGTAGACAAGATCAGCCAGCACACTCTAAACTATAAATAAGAGCTTGGAAACAAAAGATGTTTTATGTTTGTTTGTTTGTTTGTTTTTAAGCTGGAAGCTGAAGCGGTTCCCGAAGTGTCTGAAAAATATGAAATTACTTCAGTCCCAACATTCTTGTTTTTTAAGGTAAGCCTTTTTTTAGCTTGCTTACTTCCATGGATGCTTATGATGTTCTCTGTTCTCAGTGCTGGTGTGATACTTCGTTCAGAGGTAACATTTGATTAATTTAGGAATGCTGGGAATTGCATTCGTCTTAGCCATGTGGTGAAGGCCTATTTCAAAAAATTTGAAGCTACCCTACGCTGAAACTTGCAGAAACATTTTTTTGAGAAATACATTCTGCATCACCAGGCAGTTCCTGAATTTGAAACCTTTTAACACTGTTGGATAGTGATGTGGAGATGATTATTGATTGGTTCCTAAGCTCGTTGTGGTGATCCGTCCAAAATCCTTTTGGCAGGTAATGATATTGTTGTTAAAGCGAGTTTTAACAAAATTCCATTCACCAAGCGCAGAGCTTGGGTTAGTTAACCTACTACACGTTCTGGCCATGTGTGTGCTTCCTTCAGTTGTGTTAGCCCTATAGAAATGAGATTGTACATCAGTAGCACTCAGTGGATTTCTCTGGGGGCTTTTAACCTGCTTTGACTTGAATCCTACAAAATAACGCTTGTATATGGTCTAGCGAGAGAGAGAGAGAGTATGTGTGTTCAAATTCCAGTAGCTTTTTAAAGACTCTGCTTGTGAAGTTCATAATGTTTGCCCAAACTGCTGTTCTCTGTTGGTAGAATTCCCAAAAAATTGACCAATTAGACGGTGCTCATGCACCAGAACTGACCAAGAAAGTCCAGCGCCACGCCTCCAGCTCGACTATCCCGCCTGGCTCTAATGACAATGTGAACGAAGACCTGAATGTGCGACTCCAGAAACTGACAAATGCTGCACCTTGCATGCTGTTTATGAAGGGAACACCTCAGGAGCCTCGTTGTGGTAGGAATTGTCTTGAATTTCTATTTTATTCAGCAGGGCTAGATATCTAAGGAGTATCTAACGATATTATATCTTGCTCTTTCTATCTGAGTGGCTGCTATTCCTGTCACCATTGTTGGCCTTTGCTTTGCGACAAATGGAACTGTTGTCCTAGGCTCCAGAGGGGATAAGTCGATTGGGATAGTGCTGTTCCCCTTCAAGGCTGCCTTGCACCCCATTAGCTGCAGCCACACTATAGCCTTTGTATTGGCCCACCATCTTGTTAGGTTCCGAAAAGTAGAATATGGTTGCTAGATCAACAGTTGGTGAGGCCAGAGGTTTAGGGCCTTAGAGTGGAGTTGGAATGGAGATGGATGGAGAATAACGGTGATGCAAATATAGGTTTCCACTGTGTCCAGGGCACCTAGCAGCCCAAGTCCAGCCATGTCCACACAGCTGTATTGCCTGAATGAGTTGAGGCTTAAAGCCACAGTCATCAAGCCAGAGCACTGTTCTCAAACTTTTTTTGTGCTTGGGTCGAGTTCTAACTTTTTCAGTTTTCTGCCTCCTCCCCTTCAACAATCTATTTGTCAGTGTGCAGAGGTCCTCGCATGCACCATGTTGCTCTGTAAGAATAGCTGTGTACTGATTGAACAATGAAATTAAAAGGGGAGTAAAAACAGGACATGTCTTAAAACCGTGCAGAGGGAGATGTTTTAAGCAAGCAGCAGATTTTCAGGGTCAAGTGACAGAGTAGTTGCCCTCAGAAACTCAAGGTGGGTCACTGAGGTCCATTGCACAAGCATCAGTCTGAGCAATACATACCATAAGAGACATAGCGTAAGCATTTGTTTAGGGATGTCAGTTAGCAGCCTATAAGAAAACATTTCAGAATCACTTCTTGTTAACATCCATTGGTGAAAATTAATTGACATTCCATCACTGAACCTGTCGGGTTAGTGATTTTGTTAAAGGACACATTGGCATTTAGGTGGTATAACCCAAGAATAAAATTTTTGATTCCTTGAGCCAATTCAATTACTGAATCTTCTTTTTCTTTTTCTTCTGGAAATGGCTCTAATTATGGAATGTACTGTCTTTTCATTACCAATAGTGTTCATATACCACTTTATAAAAGAAAAATGAACTAAACTGAAATAATGGAGATCAAGGTATGACAAATGGCCTGGTAACTCATTATACATTTTTTGGTTCTCTCCCCGCAAGCTTATAAGCAAACAGAGTCCCAGCAAGGCAAGGGCATCATCTTGTTGAAGTTGTCATTGAATTCTCAGAATGCAAACAATGCCCTAGTTAGGTTCCCCCCCTTCACTCTGAGACATAAAAATTCACCCTACTGTATGGGGTTGCAGATGGAGCAGTGGCTTCAGGTTTGAAGCTTACATCTTAATATGGCTCTATGGAGAGCTTTAATATTTCTCATGTACAGATGCTTTCATGTGACATGGTGCATACGTAAGCACCACAGTATGATACTGTGCTTATGTGGTTTGGTACCGGCTGCACATGCACCGTATGCATATTCCTTCTATAAGAGGGAGAAGCTGAGCTATTTGCGATGTGTTAACGCAATGCAGCCTGCAAGCCCACCAGTCCAGGGGGGTGGGAGGAGAGTGTGTCTCTAGCAAGGTAGATATATTACACTATCTCAGTGGTCTTTTGAGGGCAATTGCTGGTTGCAGTGGGCAGCAAGTTCCAAAAGCTGGTGTGATTTGCATGTAATCTGGGAGGATCAGAATTAGTGCAAAGTACTAAGGCTGAAGATAACATTGCTGCTCTCCTTTGCTGTTCTATAATAAATTGAATATATATAGTTCCCCCCACCTTGGGCTTAGAGAGACATTTGTCGTGACTGGGCTATATATCCATACACACCTCACTAGCCAATGTCGTTCATAATATGTGCCACAACTAACACAGCTAACACAATAGTAAGCCAGTCCTTATTTCCTCAAGTCGACTGCTAGGACAGCTGTGTTGACAACGGAGGGGACTAGCTGTAGGGATGGTGGGAAGGGGCTAACCTGTGGTGGCCCCCATGTTGCTGGGGCCCTGTCAGCCGTAGCCAGCACTGTCCGAGGCTCTGGGTGTTGTACAGAGTGCCACAGCTGAGTGGCCCCAGGCTTAGGGTAAGAAAGCAGCCCCTTGGCCTTTTACTGGAGTTCAGCCCCCTCGGCTTGCAATGCAGCTTCAGGCCCAGGAGCGGGTCAGCCGGGAGCTTCTGCACAATGCATCTTGTGCAGAAGAGGTTCCTGATGGATGGTGTCCAGGCTAATTTTCATACTAATAGCAGGTTGTCAATTGCAACGGAGCGTAATTGGATCTTGGTGTGGAATCAGAAATCCTTGTTATGTCCCGCATTTCGCCACTTCCTACGGAAAGCCAATTCATAATAATGTTAAATGAGGTCTATCCCCTTGGCTCTGTGCTCACGGGCTTGTTGCTTGCTTACATCATTAGTATTATAATTGTACTTAGCTTCCTATCACCGGCAGCGCAGCGTCCGCACCACTCTTCAAGCGGCCTGTGTGTTCACGTACGCGCACTTCAGCGGCGCTTTCATTAGCTCTTGTGTTGCTCAGATGGTGTTTGCTCAGAAAGTCAGCCTAAACCTTTTGTTATGGGAATAAAGCAGTGTTGGCACTTTATCCCTAAGCATAACATTTCCAGTCTGCTACTTTAACCCTTAAAAATGAACCGCCACCAATCAATCTTTCTCGTCTGCATGGAGTTGCCTACAGCTAAAATGAAGCGCTCTCTTTCTCTCTCCTCTCAGCCTCTTACAGTAGAAACGAGTTAATATATTGGCAGCAGAATAACCATCAGCAATCAGCCTGTAGCTGTTTACTAATGAACTCCCAGATGAATGGCGGGTTGGTGGTAGTGGGGGGAAGTGGAATTCGGGATTCTTGTTTCACTCCAGGCTGTACAAGAACTTAATGCTTCAGTTGTGGAAGAAAAGCAACTTAGATGCCATATAAATAAATGCTACTTGCTCATGGCTCAAAATGCAGATCATGGAGGACCTGGAGCTACAGCACATATCAAAAGTAATGGATGAATTTGTGAGATGGAAAATCATGTAAAGGTTCCTTTTGTCTGTGTGTGCCTGAAACTTTTTAAAATTTGTTGCTTTAAATCCCATTTATTAGAACCTTTTGAAAATTGGTGTGAGGTGTTTCAGGTCTCACCAGGTAGAGCTACTTTAATTTATATACTGGATATTTAGTTGTCTGAGGAAGATAATTTTTCTTTAGGAAAGGATTTTAAAACAGCAGAAAAATATGCCAAACTTGATATGGGTTGTGGTTTCAAAACTGATATTTATGCAGGTTTATTACACTGATATTTATGCAAGTTGCTAATTAAGGAGTTAGGTTAACGTTGTTTTTCTGAAAGTTGTGTGGTTGAAATATTTCTATGTGGAGAAAAATTGTGCAGACTTACAGATTTGGGACATGCAGTGCTTCAAACAGTTCAAATATCAAAATTTTGTATTATAGTGAAAAAAGGTAGATTTTGTTCAGAAATTGAACTGTATGATTTATTTGGAAATCAATTCTGTTTACACTGATAAGACTAATGCCAACTCACTATAAGTTGAATCTGCATTCTTGAAAGTGTTTTTTTTTTAAGGGGATTGGAGCAATATTCATTATGTTGTAAATATATCTACCTAAATATTAAAATAAGAGCCTTGGTTGGATCAAAGCATTACATTTATCTGCATGGGTTTGATTTTGCCTAAACTGGACATCACACTTCAAAACAGAGCCAGCAGCAGAACAAGCTCTGTAAACTCAGCTCTGTAGTTTTTGCTAGGGTATGCAATTTGGATAAACATTGTCTTCCTTTGAGATTTCCCTTTTTGTGTGGGGGCAGTTTTCTTGCAACACATGTTAATATAAGCTGTAATGTAGACACTAAACCACAGTTTTGGTTAAAGTTAAAGCCTCGTTAAGGTCTGTGCTTTTCTTTTTCTTATTCCCGTAACCTCCAGGCTTCAGCAGACAAATAGTGGAGATTCTTAACAAACATAACATTGCGTATAGCAGCTTTGATATATTTTCTGATGAAGAAGTACGTCAGGGCCTGAAAACCTACTCCAGCTGGCCTACTTACCCACAGTTATACGTAGCTGGGGAACTTATAGGCGGACTGGACATTGTTAAGGTAAGAAAACAAAAGATCTGCATTTTCAGTAACGTAATTTTAAAATAGTGTTTTGTTTATGAATTTGAAATAATTCTCTTTTCAGGAGCTTGAGGCTTCTGGAGAGCTGGAGACGACCTGCCCCAAGGCACATAAAATAGAAGACAGGTATGATACATTTTACCTTTTTAAAAAAAATATTGCGAAGGAAAATCACATATTCCATTAATGATCTCCCCATTAAAACTATTGCTGTGTAGGATTACTATGCATAGTACACGGAATTCTGTGCCTTATGGTTTTCGTTCACCTTCATTTTCCTTGCCCATCTGCTGCACAACAGCCCTGTAGAGCTGCCAGCCAGATCTTGCTACCTGGTATTTGCTGCCACCTCACCTTTTTTTTGGTCACCTTCATCCCCAAAGCAAAGGGGTAAAACTGGGGATATTTTATTTTTTGTTAAATTGTCTCATCCTGTACCAGCGTGCCTCACACCTCCATCCAATCCTTTGCAATTTACACAGAGTGCAATCCAGCCCTCTGCTTCTCCCCGAGAATAGGGCAAATTCCTGCCTTTGTCCACACTGGTCTTGGACTTCCAATAATGTGGAACCCAAAGTGATCTAGATGTGTGGGGATTCCTGAATCCCGAGGGTGGCAATTGCACACTGATTCCACTAGTCTAGTTGTGAAACTTGGTTAGAAATAAAACGTTGGGAGGAAAGCAGGCAACAGGTCAAGCAGAATACACAGTAACCTTGTTGGGAACTTGGAAACTACAACTAATCCAAGCACAATTCAAAGTGTTGGTGCTGACCTTTAAAGCCCTAAACGGCCTCGGCCCAGTATACCTGAAGGAGCATCTCCACTCACATTGGTCAGCCCAGACACTGAGGTCCAGCTCTGAGGGCCTTCTGGTGGTTCCCTCACTGTGAAACGTGAAGTTACAGGGAACCAGGCAGAGGGCCTTCTCGGTAGTGGCACCCGCCCTGTGGAACAACCCTTCCATCAGATGTCAAGGATATAAGTAGCTATACAACCTTTAGAAGACATCTGAAGGCAGCCCTGGGAAGGGAAGTTTCTAATGTTTGATGTTTTATTGTGGGCCAACGCGGTCAGAGGGACAGCCAGTAATAATAATGATAATGATAATCATAACAACGACTTTTACAATAATTACGATTATTATTAACCGGAGCACTGTGGCTTTAAAACTAGACAAATTTTTAGGCTAAATTCCTGTATTGCCTTTTTTACCCAGGTTAAAAAATCCTTTATCTAAGACTCTTCTACTTTATCTGTATTTCCCCCCGCCTCTTGTTTTAGGCTTAAAGACCTGATAAACAAAGCTTCTGTGATGCTCTTTATGAAAGGAAATAAGCAGGTAAGGCTCTTGGAAATGCTTTTAGTGCTTAAAATCCTTTAGGCCAGCTGTCCCCAGCCTAGTGGCACCCAGATGTTTTGGAGTACAGTTCCTATAAACCTCAGCCAGTGTAGCCAGTAGTTGGGGATGATGGGAGTTGTCATTTTAAAGCATCTGGAGTGTGCCTGGGTGTGAAAGATCATAAACGTAAGAACCCAAGTTGAGCCCTGCTGGATTGGAAGACGTTTCATCTAGTCCAGCGTTCTGTTCTCAAGGCGGCCAACTAGATGCCTGTTCAGAACCATACTCTCTCTGATACTGGAGGTAACGTAGTGGTCATATGTGGGTGCTGTGGGTTTTTCACCTCTACACAGCAAGCCGACAGCTGCTGCAAGTAGGGAATGAAGAAAATATTTAATTTCACTCCTTCAGCATGGCTTTCTAGAGCACGAAAACACAGGAGGTTTTAAAAAAAGGATACGTTTTAACAGCATGTTAAAATAATACCTTAAAGGCTTAGGAGCAATAAAGATACCTTTGCCTGGGGCTGAAATGATATCAGTGTTGGCACCAGGTTCCATCAATGGGGTGCCACAACAGAACAATCTCTTTTTCCTCTTCTCCTGACGCCTTAGCTCAGAGGGTAGAATAGGGCAGTTCACACTGCTTACTTCCCTGTGTGGTCATATACAGATGTGTACATGGGTATACAACCACAGTCCATGTGAACCATGAGGGGCACTGGCAACTGCGTCGTCATTGTGACACCTGCAAAAATCGCAGCCCTAATTATGCAATATGAGTAATGGGTTGCTATGGGAAAATTTTGCTCGAGCAGATGTTGATGGCAAATATAATTCATTCCCTGAGAATTCCTAAGGAGCTGGTAAAGTAGCCACATGTTTCGGTTTCTGATGATGAAGTGCAGGGGTGTGGAACCCTTTATTTATATCCCACCTTTTTCTTCAAGGCTTTCAAGGTGCTGTACATGATTCTCCATTTAATCCCCACAACAACCCGGTGAAGCAGGGTAGGCTGAGAGGCGGTGACTGGCCCAAAGTCCTGGCCAAGTGGGGATGTGAGCCCTGGTCTCCCAGGTCCTAGTCCAACACTCTAACCACTACACTGCGCCACACGGACCTCAGTTTCCATTACCTCCATCTAGCATGGCCAGCAAACGGCACAGTACATCTTGAGAGCCACAGGTTCCTCATCCTTGGTGTAGCGAAGGTGGAAAATAAAAATGTTGTGTATAAATGTGCTTCAAACACTTACTTGGGATTGCTACATGCCACATACATGCACTGGAACATAATGCACGTCAGAGTTGTTGTTTTCTTACTGCAGATGGCGAAGTGTGGATTCAGCAAGCAAATTCTAGAAATTCTAAACGGTACCGGGTATGTAAATATTTTTCTGCCTTGAATCTGTTCTTAAAGTAAGAGCACTCATATATAGGAACAGCGCTGCTAGATCAGACGAAAGGGCCGTCTCTTCCAGCATTCTCTTCTCTCAGTGGTCAACCAGAAACCTGTGAAAAGTCCACAAGCAGCACCTCAGCACAGCAGCAGTCTCCATTCGCAACAGTGGCACAGTGTTTCTGATACTGGAAGTACTACCCCAGCCACCAAGACACATCCATAACCCCTTTTTAAACCATCCAAGTTGGTGGCTATTACTACAATCTTGTGATAGCAAATGTCGCAGCCCCTCTGAACTGTGTGAGGAAATGCTTCCTTTTGCCTGAGAGGTGCTACCTTGGCTGCTTTGCAGTGTGCCTCTACAGAAGCTGATCTTAGGAACATGTTGCATGTTAGTGTTAGGTGATCAGGGGCTCCCTTTGGTTCACCTCTAGCCTTCCCCTCAACCCCTCCCCCACAACATCTGCAAATGGTGGAGCTGACCTATGTCATAGAACTATAAAATAATAGAATTGTAGAGTTGGGAGGGACCACGAGGGTCATCTAGTCCAGCCCCCTGCAATGCAGGAATCTTTTGCCCAATGTGGGGCTCGAACCCAAGACCTTGAGATTATGAGTCTCATGCTCTACCAACTGAGCTATTCCTTGCCCAGTTAACTTCCATTTGCCTAAATGGATTGGCCTGTATAGATTATCTGCTAGTCTTCAGTAAATATTTCTCTCTTTTATTAGGATATTTCACCAAATATATAGTATATTTTTCCTCTTCCCTCCCTGTCCCCTTTCCCTTGCGTGTCGTTTTTCTTTAAAATTGTGAGTATTGTGGGCAGGGACTGTTTTGTTTTAATTGATTGTAATGTAAGCCACTCTGGGAGCCTTTTTTGGCTGAAGGGAGGGCTACAAATTCTCTAAATAAACAAATATATCACTACAGTATTGCAACATCTTGCATTTTACTCTTGAAATACAGTCGCTGGGATCACTTTTACACTGATAAATAAGCGATAGAAATTAGCGTAGCTGAGTGAATATTCCTAGCCTGCATAATAAAACCCTTTTTTATATTATTCTTTTTTTTAGTGTTGATTATGAAACGTTTGATATATTGGAGGATGAAGAGGTACGTTGTTTGCTTGCGCTTTTTCTGTCATCATCTTTAAAAACTGCACTGTGGAAGGCTGACCAAGCATTTATTCTCCTTAGGTGCGGCAAGGATTAAAAAAGTATTCAAACTGGCCAACCTACCCCCAGTTGTATGTGAAAGGGGAACTTGTTGGAGGCCTGGATATTGTGAAGGTAAGCAAAGACTTAATAGTTGGTAGGTGTGTGTAATCTTCATTCTTAAAAAAAGGTTCTTCCTAAATTTTGTTCTCATTTATATTGGACATGTTATATTGTCAGTCGCTCTTTGAATGGGTGGTTTTTTTCCTTCTTACATCCCTAAACAGCAAACACCATCACTTTGAAGAGTCATTAGCCAATAAAAACATGACTTGGTCCAGGATACCCAAAGAACCATCAATTTCCATATCAGCTTACCTGCTCCTTTCTCTTGTGTCGTAGCTGTGGCTGAGCCCTGGTCAGTTGGGTTGAGATCACAGCCATAACTAGTTGCACAAGAACATAAGGAGAGGCCTGATGGGTCAAGCCCATCTATCCCATCATCCTGTTCTGACTGTGGCTAACCAGATGCCAGTGAGAAGCCCTCATCAGAACCTCACTGCACAGCACTTGCCCCACCTGTGATTCCCATCAACTAATATTCAGATGCACGCTGTCTCTGACAATGGAAGTAAAAACACAGTCCACTGTGGCTAGCAGCCATTCATTATCTTGCTCTGTGAGATCGGTTGAACCCCACCGTCCCCCTATTTTTTTTTGCTGGCAGGTCAAAAAAGCATTTTTATTCTGGCAGACATTTAACCTGCCTTGGTTAGTGCCTTTTTTTTTTTACATCCTTTAGAAACAATCCTAGTTGTTCAGAGGTTTTATCTGCTGATAACACAGCAGCCGTAAATACTATGTGATTTTTTTAATTGTAAGGTGTAAGTTGTAAGGTGCCCTACGCAATGCAAACCCATTGGAAGGGCAGCGTTTAAATTTCCAAAGTAAATCTCTGTATTATTATGCATTCCTCCCTGCCCAGCTACATCTAGACTGATCTATCTCTGCGTTTTCTCTGCATTTTGAGTTTTCTTCTTCCTTTTTCGAGCATCTCTCCCCTTTGTTCAGCCATGGTGAGGTGACACACACACACACATCCACACACACTCCTTTTTATGATCCTTTTTTTGATTTGAGACTGAGTGACTTAGTTGGTTTTTCCTGTGACTCTCATCATTAGCTTAATATATTGGTGAAAGGAGCCCTAAATCTCCAGTGTGCAACTATGTTGCCTGCTAGTGTAGCAGTGAAATGTATTTTCTTGACAGCAGTCACTTACCTTCCTGTAAGAACCATTTCGCCCCTGTGGGTGCATTTACAGCTTTTCATTTGGTTCCCAGTTTTAGTTTTTTGACGTTGTGTTTTCTTGAGTAAGGTGATGACATTTTGCCTAGCAAACTGTCTCTCATTCCTGAGAAAAGGTAAGGCTTTATTGTGTGCTTTCTTGAAAAGGCCCTGAGCAACAAAAATAGATCTGCATTTGTTAACTGCATCTTCTGATACATATTTTTGTGTGTGTGTGCAACAGAACAAGCGCAGGCTTCTAAACCCAAATACTCTTGAGCCTATTCTTGTCTTGAATGTTTTATAGCCAATACCATAGGCACTGTAACTCCCGGGAAGACAGAATCAATAAATCTCATTAGGTTTTAAAAAGAAGTTGGTATTACGTTGCTCATGTATCCATTTTTTTAAAAAAAAACCCCACACATTTATTTCTCGGAGTAGTGCATTAAAGGGTTCTTTTTATATAGGTTTTAAAGAGATGGGGAAATTAGTCATGTTAATCTGCATTTTAGAGGGCATTGAATAAATTGAAGTTGACAAAATGTTTAAAGTTTAGTTATTTTGGAAGTTTTTCTAGGTCAGCATCATTCTCTCATTTCCCTCCCCCCCCAAAAATATAACTGTTAATAAAAAGTACATAAAGAAAAGTACATAAAGAACCTATTTTTAATCTACTAACCTGCCCAAGATTTTTCTCTGTTGATCTTACTAAGATTATATTTATTATTTTTTATTTCTGGTATTTGCCTGCCGAATAATAGATCTAAGTCCCCCCAAAACTTCTTAGTAAGAAGAATACTAAAAAAATCATAAAAACATTTTAAACATAAAAGTTCTGGTAGAGAAAGGCCTAAAACCAAATTCTCAGTATAATTTAAGATACACTATATGGGCAGTGGAATAAAGTTGAGATTTTAAGATGACAGCTTCTAAAAGCCTGGGAGAAAAAATTGTTTATTTTAAACATTTTATCGGTGTTATATGTTAATAATAATCATCTATTGGACTTGTTAGTCCGTTGTTACCCAGAGGCCTCCAAGTAACTTACAACATATTTGAAAACATTAATAAATAAATAAATTTATGGTGTAATATATTTATACAAAATTTATATACCAAAAACACAGAACAACCACCATGACAAACCAACCATAAAGATGGTTTTATATATACTTATTTTTAATTAGCTGGTGTGTTTTAGTCGTATTTTATATATAAGTGGACTTTCACACCACATGGAGAATTCTCTTTGAGCAACTGGTCTAAAAAAGTCCTAAAGAAAAATTTAAAAAGTAATTTACCTGGAACCAAAGAGACCATAAAGAAGGCAGCAGGCGAGCTTTTCTTGGGAGGCTATTTCTCAGTGGGGGTGGGCTCTTCCTGAAGCCGTCTGCTTCACTTCACTTGGTGGTGCATTTTGAGAAGGGGCTTTTAAAGAGAAGGTGATATTTCAGGTAACCTGGTCCAAAGGAATGGCGACGCCTTGCTTTTTCAAAGCATAGCTAAGACCAAAACTGTTTGCTTCACTCTTCCCTCCCCAACTCCCAGCAGTAGAAATGCCTAAAACAATGATGGCATCCTGCTTGTTCTGTTTTGCTAAATGCCACGAGGAAGAGGCATTGGGCCAAAACTTTTGATGGCAGCCATTCCTTGGCACTGATGTTCACTGTGCAACCTTGGATTAACATGGTGTGCTTTCCATGTTCAGAAAGATAACAAATAACAAACCTCTCCCTGCTTATCACGCTTGCCCAGATTCTAGAGAGCACGTTAAGAGAGAGGTTGTATACTGAGCAAAGCCTCATTCTAGAGCTAGCTAAAGGTGACAGAGATGCCCTTCTGTCATGCACTTGCCCTGTGGTCCGTCTATCAGACAGCTGACACCTGCCTCATCTGCTATGCCTGCCCCTTTCTAAGGAGTCTGCAGGGGTGACTGCTCACTGCCGCAACTGGGGCAACTGCAGTTATCTTCTGCAGTCTTCTCTGGTCTCCTGGCTTCTACCAAAGAGATGGCTACCAGTTGTCAGACTGGTAGGTCCAACTTCTAAAGCAACAGAAGCTTTTGGGTATCTCTCTGTCCTCTTGTTAAAATCGCTTGATTAGGGGTAATGGGAGTTGGAGTCTTGAGGGCACCAGGTTGAGGAAAGCTGAATTACAGGCTAACTAGAGTTCTTTTGGTGACACCAGCCTCTGAATGCTTCCTCCCCCTTTTTTCTGTTTCCAGGAACTAAAAGAAACTGGTGAATTGACGTCTACCTTGAAAGGAGAAAATTAATGCATCACAAGGACACGTTAATGAAGACCAATGAAATATAAAATGTATGATTGTTCGTTGCACTGGAACAATTCACGATTTGCCGGAAGAAATAGAATGCCGGTTTCTGATTTCCTGCTCATGCTTCGCAAGGCCATACTACAGGTGTATGTAATTGTAGGTTTTCACCCCAAATGTAAAGCTGTAAGCATCTTCAAATTGAATTAAAGTTGGAAGCCAACAATGCCTGTGGTGGTCTTGCATACTTTTCATTTTTCCTCCTGCACACAAAATTGTTCAGCATTTGTAAAATACTCATGGACCTCACACACGTCTCCTGTGGCTCACTGATCCTTTCTGTTGGTCTCAGAGTATCCTGGGATATTTGAACCCACACTTGGATTCAGAAACCAGCCTCAGAAGAAGCTGCTATCCAGCATGCTGTTGTTTGAGCCCCATCTCTTTGGAGCTTCTTCAAATAAGTGGCAGCAAATAGAGCAGGAGTGGGGAGCACCTATGGCCCTACAGATGTTGCTGAACTAGCAACTTTTATCAGCCCCATTCAGCATGACCAGAGGCCATGGATGATGGGAGTTGTAGTCTGGCAACAGCTGGGAGGTTGCACATTCCCCACTCAAGAGATAGAGCATTGGCATAGGAACAAGTTCAAGGAGGCGAACCTGGGAAGTAGGTGAACCTGGGAAGTAGATGAAGTAGATTGTATTGCCCACTACAGCAGTTGATGGATTCTTCCTGAAGCAATGCACTAAGGCAGGACTAGCTAATCTAGTGTCCTTCAGATGATGCTGGGCTGCAACACACATCATCCCTGAGCATTGGGCATACTGCCTGGGGCCTCTTACTAGCCAAAGCAATGTACACGGCTGATAGTTAACTCTTTATTCTCAAAGATAACAGTGTTTCTACAGCTCTGGATACCATTTTTGTGTCTAGGCAGCTATACCCAGGTTGGTATTGTATGCAGCAGTTGCCACTCCTCCACCAGTTTATGTACCTTTCATCGAAGCGCTGCACACATGCAGCCGGAGACTACGCCCATGTGGCAACTTCCACTGCTCATCCCTTTTCAGTCCCCTCCTGGTTCTGGGAGACAGTGGTGCAAGAGAGGCTGGGGAAGCACATGGCCCTTCACTAGCGTAATTTGGCTCTTCCTTCTGACCCATTTTGTGCTCCACCCTACACCTTTGAAGCGTCCCCTGCCTTTGGTTCATGCCTCCTGGCTAGTACAGTTCCCACAAATCACTGACCCACTTTCCAGAGTCAAGACTCCAGCCCTTCTTCCCCAGTGCACACTTGTCAGCGTCCTGCCAGTCCCTGACACTATAATCTATCTCCCTTCTCTTCTCACCTCCATGGAGTTCCTCAAATGCAATCTCTCATTTTGCTACACCCACAGAGAATACCCTCCCCAGGGCCACACACAAGCTTTAGAGAATGGTGCAACTACAAAGAGGTCCCCTCTCTGCTGATTTTAACACCCTTGAGGGTCTGTAGGGAAGAAGGTGGTCTGGGGTATTTGCAGCCAAAGTCATTTAATGCTTTAAACATTAGCACAGGCACCTTTAATTGGGCCTGGAAATGAACTGGCAACCAGGGCAGGTGTTTTAAAATGGGTTATGTGAGTTTTGAATGGAATCCCAGTCAATAATCTGACTCTTGCATAAGACATCTGTCTCTGCAGTCATAATAACCTGGAAACTACTGTTGTCATGGTAGTCAATTAAAACATAAATAAATCCAAAAGCCGCAGTTGAGTAATAATCTTTTATTAAGATCAGCTAAATTGCCACAAAATAGTTAATACTGACAGTGTGAGTGCTGGTGCAATTCCAAACTCTGTAACCAACTCTCTAGCTGCTTGAATACTTACTGATGGTCAATTAATGATCATAATCAAATCTGGGCAAGCCCCTCTAAAAGCAAAGGTGGTCAGAGCATGGTTAGAAGTGGGGGTATCAGATTTATCATGCTAAGTACAGGGAAGCACACTGTATGGGAATGACACTGCTGCTAATTCAGCCTTCCCCAATCATCTGGATATTTTGGATTCCGTCTCCCATCAGCTAGCTCAGCAGGTCAGTGATAATAGGAGTCAAATTCCAAAACATCTAGATGGCAACCTGCTGGGGAAACCTGCCTTAAAGAGAGATGTGTGACTAGACCGTCCAGCTAATGGATGAAGAGACTTTTTTAAAAAAGTTGGGGGTTAAAAGTCTTGCATCCAAGAACAACAAGGACTCAAGTCTTTACCCCTGTCCCCACCAAACTCAGGGTTTTTTGTGTGTGTGGGTGGGGGGGTTCATACTGACAAATCTTTCCCCCCAAAATTTATTCCATGCTTCAGTCTGAGACCTCATTCATCAACTCTAGCAGTTTCCCCATAAAAGCTGTCTTTTCCTTTTCCTACAAGCACATAGAAACCTTACAGGATATCATTGCATTACCTATTCTTGAATGCACGTGTGAGCCATCTTCTTTTAAGCTTTCTTGTTTAGAAGATGGTCTTAAATTTTACACTGATTTATTTGTAAAATGCTGGACAAGATATAGGTGCCTGTCTTTCTGGCGTAATAAGTAAAGCACAACACAGATGCTATACAGATGGGGGGGAAAGTCTCTGTGGTGGGGGCCGTCAGGTTGAGACAATGCCTGAACAGGTCTGAAAGCTCAGGCACAACATAGACATTATAATTAAGCAAAACCAAGACGCAGGGTGAAATTTACCTATAAATATTGCAGAGCTGGAAAACGTTTGTGTGTATGTGTGCCTAAAATATTGAATGTTTAAAAAAACCAAATGAGCCTCCCTTTTAGAAATAATAGGAGCTAACTGGCTCTGTGGGTTAAACCACTGAGCCTAGGACTTGCAGATCAGAAGGTCGGTGGTTCGAATCCCCGCGACGGGGTCAGCTCCCGTTGCTCGGTCCCTGCTCCTGCCAACCTAGCAGTTCGAAAGCACGTCAAAGTGCAAGTAGATAAATAGGTACTCTGCTGGTGGGAAGGTAAACGGCATTTCCATGCGCTGCTCTGGTTCACCAGAAGCGGCTTAGTCATGCTGGCCACATGACCCAGAAGCTGTACGCTGGCTCCCTTGGCCAATAAAGCGAGATGAGCACCGCAACCCCAGGGTCGGCCACGACTGGACCTAATGGTCAGGGGTCCCTTTACCTTTACCTTATAAAGTGTCATACTGAGAAGGAACTTGATACACATTTTTATTATTATTCTATGATACCAAAATAGATGAAATCTGGAATTTCAGTGCACTCATCAGATGTTATGTGATTATTTTCTGGTATTTGTCCCCCCTACAGATATATACTGCAGACCTCAAGGGGTGCAGTGCTGACTTTTGAGAGAAACAGTTTTATACAGATTAGTCTTTGTTATTTCTTATAAATTTCTGATAACATTTTACATTTATTTTATACTTGGAAGAACTTTATCATTTCTACAAGACATCTGCTTTTGAAAATTGAAGTTAGCAATTTTTGGGGGCAGGTACAAGTTGTTAGCCTTGACTAGGGTGCAAAATAACCTGGCACTAGCACTGACTTCATTGAATTAGTACTACAACTGTAACTCTTCTTTGTTAACAAACTCTCTAGCCTCATTTTTCTCTCTAGTTCTAGTTCTCTCTAGCCTATTTTTTCTTATATCCTTTTTTTTGGATTGGTAATAATTTTTATAAGCATGTGAAAGTATTTGCTGGCCAGCATGTCTGCTGTGCTTCCACAAGAGGGTGCTGCGTACCAGCATTCTAGAGAAAGCATCACAAACCACATGCATGCAAAGATGTGTTTTGCCACACGATGTCAGTATAGGACTGTTTGTGCCCCAAATGCACTCCTTCTGTGTGTGCTATAGGCAAGATCAAGTATTTCTGAATTAAAGTGTGAGGTCTTCATTTGCTATGACCATAACAGCATTTGACTAGGAGAAAAGCTAATGCAAAAAAAAGGAAGGGGATGCTAATTGAGAAAATGCATGCTTGGAGGAGAGATCTCTTTCACATTAGCCATTTCCTCCAGCATGTATCATGCATTTGCTCATATTTTCCAAGAGAGCCATAGGATGTCGCTGTCAACCCACTGCATCTCAAGGTTTCCATTGCCATCCTCCCAGCTCTGTTTAAGACTGCGTTTGTGCTGAATTTTTTTTTTGACTGGCTTTTCTTTTATGTGTGCTTGATATTTTATAAATTTTATAAAAGGATAAAACGCTCAAACATTTGCCGCTATGTATTTTTAAATTAAAAAACACAGATCAGTGAGGCAGTTGTCACTCTTGCAAAGCCCAGTCATGCTACCATAGATAACTGGGCCCCTTTCAGAAAGGTTAAAATTCTCTTTGGGAGCAATACTGAATATAAACAGCTGCTGAGTGGGATTTTAACCTGCACTGGCGGTTTGTACCTCTGCCATTACACCTGTTAAGTGTATTCCTTCTCCTGTTCCTTTTTAGCAGCTGGCAACTGTCCTCCTCCTCCTCTACCTGATTCTCAGTTTGTGTTTGGACTGAAATGCAAGTTATTGCAATGTGATTGTTCCATAAATGCTAATATTTACCTTGATTAATTTTAGGGAAATTAGGGAAAATTAATAGGTGCCATTGTTACCGTATTGGCCTGAATATAAGCCTCACTTTCCTCCCAAATTCTGACCGTTGGCAAAACAGCACCCCCCCCAATATGCAGCCAGCAGCAGCGAGGAAGGGAGCGGCTTATATTCAGGTTTTTTTCCTCCCCCCCCCTCCAATTTTAAAGGTTCGACATGTTCAGGCCAATACGGTATCTTGCTTGTGCAGAGGAACAAGCAAGAGTCACACTAGTTGTTATGGTTAGAATACTTACTTACACAGAATACCTGGTGGTGAGTAAAAGAGATTTTGTGGCTTGGAAGCACCCATAATGCAGTGCTACAGAATGGAAAAGGTGGTAAGTTCAGTACAAGGCAAAACATAGGTCACCTCCAACTCACTTTGCCTGGACCAAAAGCTTAATTATGGAGATAGCAGGGAATTCCCTTGTGTGGCAGTTGGAGGTGGATGTTTAGAAATCCTACAGAACTGTATGGAGACTGAAATAACCAAGACAGTGAAAAGTTCATATATGCAAATAGAAATAGTCTAGATCTCACAAGAGCTGTAGGTGAGCAGATCTGTGAAGTATAAAAGGTCATAAGAAATGAGAGAGATGAGATCCAACAGTTCTCTGTCCGGGAATACAGAGATGCTGAGCTGGGTTTTCTGGGGAAATCACAGTGACTGAGCAGCACTGACCTCCCCAACTTCAAAACCAGTCGATGTGCAGGGAGTTCAGCTTTGATTTCTGCAGGGTTCAGATACAAGCGCCTGACCTCATGTACCTGAACCAAGCAGGATTGCATACATGGTGTGGAATCACATACTAGCAACAACAGTAACATTCATCCATAGCAGACAATGAAGAACTGGGTGGAAACAGAATTGCAGTGAAATGGAAACAGCACTGCTTATGAAAAATGCAGGTTGGGCCAGAAATTTCTGCCTTCTTACATCCATACCTATAGATCCTATCATTCCTATTGGCCATGTTGGTTTGGGTTAACGTGAGTTGTAGTCCAATAACATATGGACTACAATAACACATGCTCCCTAACCCTGCTATATTCACTCTGGACTTGATCTACTCCAGACAGTGGCATAACTGCCAGTCACAGATGATGTGCATAACTGAAGCTGGCACACCAGTTTAAGATCTGGAATAGGCACAGGTTGCCACTTGTACTTCCCATGAAAAAGCTGAATCTAGAACATCACCAGACTGTGGATCTCATCCTTTTTAAGGGGATTTCAACCCTGTCCAGAACAGGTTGAGGAACACCACTCTAGGCATATGAATCACCCACCAGCAGCATCCCTGTCTTGTCTGGATTGAGCTTCAGTTTATTGGTACATAGATCCAAGTACTGGTGCAATGCTTCTGCCACCTTGCCTGAATCAGATGTACAAGAGAAATTGAACAGGTTGCCATCGGCATATTGATGACACTTCACTACAATTTCCCATGAAAACATGGCTCTTGGTTGGTGGTAGTAGAGTTCCCATGGATGATGTGAAAGTTTCACATGTTGCTATGTTAGATATTGTTAGCTATTGTGCCATTTTGATTGTGCTGCTAGTTGAGCCTAGGGCCACAACTAAGCTGCTTTAGCCCTTGTGTTGTGGCTTGCCAGTGGCACAGGAGGACCAAAGGACCAGCCTGTAAATTATTTAAATGAAGAATGATAAGCTTTCTGGATACAAAGCTTGTTCAGTGCATAGTACTGGTACTGTTCCATTATAAATAATTTTAAAAATAGACAACAGTATTGGATTAACTAGAATTTGGCACAAGGCATCAAGAACTGGCTGCCCGAACAGAGAGCACCCTAAACACTTAAACTTTCATTTTCCCAAGGAACAGAGGTTTTATTCTAGCCTGTCACTGAACATGATGAATTGATACCTTTTAGATTTCATCTGTGAGGCTACGGTGACCTGGTCAAGAATTGTTCCTTATTTTTACAAAGTTGTGAACTCTCCTTGAACCTTCCCTTTTGAAGACTTATTTTCTGTGCAATTGGTAGCTTTGCTATTTAGATTGTAGAGTGCTCTTAGGTATAGGCTTCATGCACTATCTAGCATTGCATCAACTCACCTTGAATCAGCACACTGTGGTTTTCTAGTTTTGTGTTTTAAAAAAAGCTAACCCATTTACCTAAATGAATAGACAAAAAGCTGGCAATGCCTATAATACAGTGACAACTAGCCTGTTGGTACTAAATCAACATTAAGAAGTAGTAATAAAATGTGATCATGTATGTGGGGTGGGTGGTTTGCCCTGATACATTTTCACAGTTCAATTCACTTTTGATTTAAGGATGTTCATTCACAAGAGGATAGTGTGTCTCAGCTGTCATATGACACAGTCAGGTGAAAAATCTGATTACTGTGCCTGACATTAAAAATGGATGACATTTTAAAGCAATTATTCTAAACTTGCTCACCCTGCTGATGTTGAATTCAGAATAAATATGAACAACACTAGATGGGGCTTCCTACGCTCTAATTTGAGCTGTCAGAGGGAATATATTTTTTCATTTTGGGAAGGAAAACTGCAGGGAAAGGAAAGAACATCCAGTGTATCATGGTTCTTGACATAAGGAATGGTGGTTCTCAGAGGAGAGATAATGCCATAACCACACCCTTCATAAATAAATAAGTAACAAAAGAATTATATAACCAAACGCTTCCATGAATTTGAAATTACTTTGTGGAAAGCCTTCTCTGAGGTACTCATTTAGCCCCTCAGTCCTGATGTTCAAAAAGGCTTTGAAGGCCTGTCTGTTCCAACTGGCTTTCTTTCTAATGCAATTTTATTGGATATGCTGCTGACTTAACTGCTTTATTGCTATGGTTTGTTAAAATTATTTTATGCTGGGTTTTTATACATATTTTAGCATGTTGTTTATCTTTACCGTTTGTCACTTTAGAAGTTAATCTTCTGTTTCAGTTTTGCAGTTCATACTGTATGCTACCTTGAGAGGACTTGGTCTGGACAAGGAGTTTAAAAATGCTCAAAATAAATATCAACCATGTCCCCAGCACACAACTTTCTTTGTAGCCCATACTGCCTTTATTTACAAAACAAATTTGTGATGTAATCATTATAGTTTCCAGTTTATACCTGTAGATGTGGAACTGTGAGGTTTGTTTGTGACTAGGTTGGGTTCTGAGCAGGTTTAAGGAAGCAGCTAACAAGCCCAGACATTCAGTCCTGGAGAAAAATGTTTTGCCCCTGATGCGTGTGGGAGCTCTGATGTACACATGGAATTGTAGCTACAACTGCCTGCACAAATTACATGCAGAAGCGCATTTGCATATCTAATATAGCTAGTGGAATCTCCATCCTCATCTACAGCAAGGATAAGATGCCCTTTCCCATCATGCAATATGGACAGGATTTCACATTCTCATCCACTGTCTTCGGTGTCAGTTTTGGTTCTCTCAGTTTCCTGTTTTTCCAATCTTAAATTCGGTTCTTCACATTTCTGCAGCAATTTGGGAAATTTCTTTTTAAAAATCATGGTGAAATTTCTTTAGAATTTTGATGCAATTCTCACCCCCCATAAGCACACATTTGTATGCAGATTTGCAAGTAATTTCTTCTAATATAATGCACTTTTGGATGTTATTCATTTTTATGCACACTTCCCCCCAGATTTATGAATTTTTTGTAAATTTCCTTGGGCTGGAGGTCTGCCTCCAACAATGGGTGCCAGAAAGTTGGTCATTAGCTCACATTGGAGGAAGTCTGCCTGCAGCACCAGATAATCAGTGGTAGATTGTCTCCAGGCTTGG
Organism: Podarcis bocagei; assembly: GCF_964188305.1. Lineage (NCBI taxonomy): Eukaryota > Metazoa > Chordata > Lepidosauria > Squamata > Lacertidae > Podarcis > Podarcis bocagei. The sequence continues at coordinate 62,267,524 of NC_138128.1, forward strand.
AGGCTCTGCTTAACTATCCAGCTCATATCCAGTCGTAGAACCATCCAAGGATCGCTGTCTCCCATCCGGATTTTAAACCCTGGCTTTCCCCCAGGTATAGTGGCTCAGGGAGGAAGCTGAACAGTGCAGTTTGCAGGGATCTGTATGAAAAAGGGGGATGGGTGTGACTCAATTAACAGGCACACACCAAACTTTCAGAAAAAGGCCAGCTTGGCTCATAAATACAGAGCCCATTCTGAACAGCTGTGGGGCAGGGGTGAGGGCAGGGGCCTCAAAGTCATCAAAAAGCCGGTCAGTGTTAACAGCTGAAGCAGACCCCAGCGGCACACTTTTAACTGTATCTAACACCCAAGCAATCCAGTCTAGCAGCAGTTGTCCAAGATCAAGCTGCCAAAATGGGTGTTTCAGCTGCGCTTGCTAAAGGCAGGCAGGAAGGCCTAGTTCCCAATGATGCCATGATGAAGTATAGGGGCATTAGAAAAACAAACACATTGCCACTTTCCCTGTATTCCTCTCCCTTTTTACAAAGGTAATACAGTCCCATAATCCAAATTAGCTAACCTGCTGCTTTGCATATCATTACGGTGTATGATAGGGTTTCTGCAACTTAATATTAAATATATCAAACAATGCGCTTCTGAACTGTATTGTGAATCTTGACCTACAGTCTTCGCATTTCCTGCTACTGAAACCTGATGTCTATTTCTTATTAAGGCATCCCTTTGCTTACTAGGTCAAATGGGGGGGGGGAGATAAACATGTGATGGCATTGAAATACAGAGCTTAAAAAATACTTTTCTGCTGCCACTAACAGATCGTAAATAATTTTCTACTCTGCTTGCTCAGTTCCTTATCATACCTGGTTCTCCCAATACAACATGTAGGTACACACAGGGAAATACTACTAAGCTGCCTTCAGTATGTGTTTAGGCTGACATTACCTCAATATGCTGATCAGAAACTGTCAAGAAATGTAATAATATTCTAACCGGCTGATGCAGCAATCAGTCAAGGACTGTTAACAAGGCCAGAGGGTTAATCTCCCGGGCTATTTAAGCATTTGGAATACTGACTGATACACAGTTCCAAAACATTTATTTTCTTGCATGCTTGCATTCTCATTTTTTTTGTTTTGGGAGGAGGATCAGAGAGCGTTTGCTGTTCCAAAATGTCCTTCAGTATTCACACTGAAGCAACTGTTCACTGTAATTTCAACAACAATGATTCATCCTTTGTTGTAGGAAATGGGCCATCCTAATGTTAGCAATGCCAGCAAGCGTGGGTGGGTGATGGGGGAATGATGCGTAATCTTCTTCCAGTTTTGAATACTGCTTTGTGGTGCCGAAGTGGGCATTCAAATAGGCTGTGTGAAACTTAACGGGAGAGAGTGGTTGCTAAAGCAAAGTGGGGTGGAACCCTATCATTTCTCCTGTACCCTAAAAATCCAATGCTAGAGTGCAGCAAGTCTTGCGTCCTGTCACATTCATAAAATTCCTATCATTCAGAGACTCCCTTAGAGTCTTCTCTTTCCTTCAGAAAAACTGAAAAATGACAGGAATACATATCTAAGTGTTTAATGCTGCCTTCTAGAAATGTCACATGTTTAGGTGCCCAGCTTTTCTCTTCTGTCTTCAATATCTGAAGGTTGTGCCTGTATCATTGCACAGGAGGAGGAAAACCAGAATAAGTTGGTACTGCCTCCTGTAGCTGCCTGGCTCTGGCTCACATATGAAACCAAACTAAGCTACCCATTAGCTGATGACTGCATACAGCAAGTTCCCTGCAGGGAACTAGCATACACAGGGAAACCAAACAGGACTGAAGTTCCATCCATCATGTGAGATCACCCCTTGGATAGATGGCCATGGTTTTAGAAAAATGGCCTCACGGGCCATATTGGAACCTATGGAAGGCTAAGGTGGGCCCATGAACCAGAGATTCTCCACCTCTGACACAGAAACTCTGTTTACTGGGTACCTGCTTTTGGAGTGCTTCTGCCTGCAGCAATGACAGATAGCAACAGCTCCTTAAACAGATTCAAACCACTGGTCTATCTAGCTCACTCTAGTCTACACCTGAGCAGATTTGGGGGAGGTTTGAGAAGGAGAGGGGGGAAGAGTCCCATTGCTTAATATGTCAGAGGCAGAATGCCTCTGAAAACTAGTCGCTGGGAATCACAGGTGGGCAGGGTGATGTTGTGTTCATTTCCAGCTTTCAGACTTCCTACCGTCTGTGTGAATAGATTACTGGACAAGATGGGCCATTAGTCTAAATCCAGCAGGGCTGTTTTTATCCTGGCACTGATGGGATGCTTACTTAGCACTGCACTGGATACAAGCCTCAGTGTATTTGTCAATTTGTTCCTCAGCTGCATTATTTGTGTTTGGAAAATTTCAATTTACAGGCATTCCCTTAGTGCCAGCTACTCAACAGTGTATGTGTGCATTGTTTGCATGTATATGATGGGAGCTCCTATTGCTATGGAGCTGTTATCTTTTAACGTTGCATTTTTACTGGTGAGCCGAATTGTTGTGAACTCCATAGGAAAAGCAAGAGATCTTTTCCTGAACCACAGCCTATCTTTTATCATCTGACTCTCCTTGAACTTCCTTTGCCTCTGCAGAAGCTTTATGGCTTTATTTTGCTGTAGTGATACAGCTTAATGGAAGTGAGTGATACAAGACAATCCTTGAATGCTGCCAAGTGCTAGTTACCTAGGCGAGAGCTGCCCAAGATAAAGCCCTCTGAATGTTGCACAAGGGAGCTGGAAAGCAAAAAGGTCTTCTTTTCAAAGTCTCAGCTGACCCAGACATCATTCTACTTCTTTGCAGACAGACCACTTCTGCTATTTCTTTGTTATGCTAAGAAGGCAGGGGGCTCATCCAGACTTCCTTTTGTGCCATGTTTCTAGGCTGCTGCCATTTTTTTTTTACCCAGAATTTTCCCTGTGAAAACCCACTCTTTACCACTTAATTGGAGGAAATGGCAATCCACAGAAAACCTGAATTGCCATTTGTTCCGATTCAGCATTAAAGAGCAGGTTTTTGCTGGGAAAGCTCTGCGGCAACAACAAAACCAAAAACCAAACGCTCAGAGTGTTAAAGTGAGGGCCTGTGCCTAGAAAGCATGGGGCAAAAAGTAAATGTGGCTGAGCACTTGAAATCTAAGTGATATCACTGAATGGGCTGGGGTAAGACAGAAGCTTGTAACAATACATTTCCAAAAGCCTCCGACTACAGTAGTTCCATGACGTTTAACTCAACTAGGCTAGGGGAGAACTTCCGGTCGGTGCCAGCGCTTAATGGCGGTCCTAGCTCCGAGCTCCGGAGAAGGACTGCTTCGCAAGTTCGGGTCTTACCCGCTACGGCAAGCGGGGGACCCCTAAAATCCCAGGCGCTGAAGCCTGAGAACAAGGAGACTCGGTGGGCACCTTCGCGCCCCCCGGTACCGTGAAAGAGCCTTTTTAAAGGCTACGGATCGACATCGGGAGTGAGCGCGGTGCTGAGAGTCGCTACCCAGCCTGCGAAGTGAAGCCGCGTCGCCATAAGCGGAGAGCGCCGATTCCTTCCTGAAAAGAAATTCGGACTGATTCCCCGTGAGTAAGAACTGAAAAATAACCGGGACTCTTTCAATTTTAAAAATTGGGCTAAAAACGGGGGAGATTTAAACAAAGGAAGTCTGCCTCCCCCCGACTGCATGAAAGCGAAAGCAACGGAGCTCTAAACCTGCATCCGTTTAAATCCGTCCTTTGATCAGCTAAACCGGACATTTAAACCTTTGATCTCCCCTCTAGCAAGCAGGGCAGAGGGGAGGCGAATCTGACCATTAACTGCATGACTTATTTGGAGGAAAAAAACCTCTACTGTCTCATCTGTTTGAAAGTACGAAACGGTCTGCCTTCTTAGTACACTGAACTGACTCTTCCCTGTGAAGTGATACTTTGATACAAAGTTTCCATACTGCCTGACTATTGCATATTATAAGAAGAAACAGTATAAATTGGGCAACTGTGGCAATTTGAAGTTATAAGTATTTAGTAACATTGACTTTGACTGTGTTAATCTCCCTTTTTCTTACTTTTTGGACTGTCTCCTTTGTTTTGGTACTTGGAAATTTTGCTCTATGGCCATTTTGATTTGCTCCCTCTAGAGGATAAAGTAAAGTCCGGCACGGCTTAAGACAGTGGAATTTTCCAAGGGAGAACAAATCCCGTGGGAATTGACCTTGACATGAGTGGCCCACAAGAAGAGATAGTCACAAGAGCCAAGATCAAGCAACAACAGCAACAACAACAGTTGCAGCTGCAACAGGCAAAGAAAAGAGGCTCAATCTCAGGCGCAACAGCCGGATCAGCAGGAACAACAGGTCAAGACAAAGGAGCAGCCGTTTCTATGGAAGCTGTGACAGAGGCCCTGCTTAAGATAAACCAAACCCTGGAGTCTTTGACAAAACAGACTTCAGAGAATACACAAAAATTAACAGAAATATCAGCAAGATTAAACCAGAATACAGAATCTATAAATAGATTGGTAGAGGAGAACGCCACCACGCGCCAAATTGCCAAGGAGGCCAAAGCCACTGCCGGAGAGACACAGGAGAAGCTAGAGCCGCTTGCCAAGAAGGTCTATGAGCATGATGCAACTTTGGCCTTGTGGGAGTTACAGAGGAAAGAGAGAAATTTAAAATTAAGACTGATTCCGGAGAACGAAAGAGACAACCTTGTGGAATACTTGACACGGGAGTTTGTGGATTGCTGGGACCTTGAGGAAGACGAATTTAAAATTACGACTGCCTTCAGATTGGGTAAAAAGCAAGATAGAAAGACACCGAGAGACTGTTTGATTACACTCAGATCCAAGGAGGAAAGAGATAAAATATTAGGATTACACTTTGAAAAGGCCCTGCAAATTGGAAATTCAGCTGTACAGATCTTCAAAGACATCCCAAAATACATTTTGGATTTAAGAAACTTTTATAAGGACTTGGTTCTCTTGCTAAAGAAGAACACTATTCGCTTTAGGTGGGAGTTTCCACAAGGACTGTCATTTGACTACAAGGCAAAGAAAGTGAAAATAAAGACAATTCAAGATAAAGACAAATTTTTGGCAAGATACCAGGAGGATTTACAGAAGGGGACTGTGGACGTACTTGCAGAACAGAGGAGAGCACTGGACATCCTGAATCTCTCGTTTGGACAAAAACCACCACCATCAGAAGAAGAGCAACAACTTGGAGCTGTTGGAGGAGCCTTAAGAAAATAACAAGATGGCTCTGCAATTCCTTAGTTGGAATTGTAATGGGCTCAATGGGCCTTTGAAGAGAAGACAAGTATTTCATATATTGAATAAAGAACAATCGGACTTGATATGCTTACAAGAAACTCACATAACTAGAGCCCACAGGAGATTACTTTCAAATAAAAGGCTAGGACAAGAATTTATCTCATCAGACAAAGTTAAGAAGAGAGGAGTTGTAATATATGTGAAGGAGAAATGGGCTCCAAAAATGATATTCAAAGATGAACAAGGGAGATATCTGGCTGTGGAGATACAAGTACAAGGAGAAAAATTCTTAGTTGTTGGAGTTTATGCACCAAATGAAGGCAAATCTGACTTCTTTAAGAGACTTCATGAAACTTTGACGGACTATTTGGATTACAATATGATAATCATGGGAGACATGAATGGCGTGGTCTCCACTAATATGGACAAGGCACAAAGACTAACAGTCACTAAAGAAGGGAGACTCCCTAAGACTTTTTTCGAAATGACAGAAAACATGGACTTGATAGACATTTGGAGAACAAGGAACCCTCTGGAGAGAGAGGGAACCTTTTTCTCCCAAGCAATGATGACCTGGACCAGAATTGACCAAATCTGGGTTACTAGTGGACTGGCTCCAAAGATTAAGAAAGTGGAAATCTGCCCAAAAACTTGCTCCGACCATAACGCCGTGAAGATGGAGATGAAACTCACAATAACTGGTCAATTTAGATGGAGAATGAATGACACCCTCTTTCGAGATAAGGAGATTCTCACGAAGGCCCAAAAGACCCTAAAAGACTATTTTGAAATAAATTTGAGGACCGACGTGGAGAAAAGAGTGATCTGGGATGCAAGTAAAGCGGTTATGAGAGGATTTCTGATTCAACAAAATTCAATAAAGAGGAAAAAACAAAATGAGAAAAAAGAGAAGATCTTGGAAATGATAAAGGAAGGAGAGAGGAAATTAAGAACAAAACCAAAGTCTCAGGACATTTTAAGAGAGATCAAGTTATATCAAACTCAATATATGGAATTGATGAACCAAGAGATTGAATGGAAGATAAAGCAAATGAAGCAAAAAACTTTTGAATCAGCAAATAAATGTGGTAAACTTTTGGCATGGCAATTGAAGAAAAGGCAGAAACTAAATACAGTTACAAGTCTAGAGGTGGATGGAAAGAATATATCTAAACCCAATGAAATCAGAAATTGCTTTTTAAGTTATTTCAAAAAACTCTACACTCAAGGCCCGCAAAATGAAGAAGATATAGACAAATTCCTTGGAAGATATGGATTACAAAACATCTCTCAGCAAAGTAAGATGGACCTGAACCAGAGAATCTCAGAACAAGAGATAGAGGCTGCCATTCAGAATATGCAACTGGGCAAATCTCCGGGACCAGATGGATTGACTTCTAGATACTACAAATCGCTGAAGGAATGGTTGATTCAACCATTAAGAGAAGTTTGTAATGAGATCCTTGAAGGAAAAAGGGCACCTGAATCGTGGAAAGAGGCATATATTTCACTCATACCAAAGTCAGAGACTGAAAAGACCCAACTCAAGAACTACCGCCCAATATCATTGCTCAATGTGGATTACAAAATTTTTGCAGACATTTTGGCAAAAAGACTCAAAAGAGTTTTGATGGAGATGATTCATAAGGACCAAGCAGGCTTTCTCCCTAAAAGACACCTGGCAGACAATGTAAGGAATGTTATAGACATTCTGGAAAAGCTAGAGGTGAATATAAACACTAAAGCAGTATTGATCTTTGTGGACGCGGAGAAAGCCTTTGACAATATTTCTTGGAGTTTTATGAAAAAGAATCTTCATAGGATGGGGGTAGGCCGGGGTTTTGAGAATGGTATGGCTGCAATATATTCTGAACAAAAAGCCAAACTGATTGTAAATAATGTTGTGACTGAGGAGCTTAAGATAGAAAAAGGAACACGACAGGGGTGCCCGATTTCCCCATTACTCTTTATTTCAGTTCTGGAGGTGTTGCTGAATATGATAAGAAATGACCAGCAGGTTAAGGGTGTGCAGGTCGGAGCTAAACATTACAAGTTAAGAGCGTTCGCAGATGACTTAGTATTGACTTTGCAAGAGCCAAACACTAGTACGAAAAAGGTATTAGAAATAATACAACAGTTTGGCCAGGTAGCTGGATTTAAGTTGAACAAGCTAAAAACCAAAGTTTTAGGGAAAAACCTAACAGATATGGAAAAGGAGAAATTTCAAGAGGAAACAGGTTTGACTGTGGTCAAGAAGGTCAAATATCTAGGAGTTTATCTAACATCCAAGAATCAGAATTTGTATAAGGATAATTATGAAAAATGTTGGTCAGAAATTAAAAAAGATTTAGAAATATGGTCAAATTTGAAACTGTCAATGTTAGGCCGAATTGCAGTAATTAAAATGAATGTATTGCCTAGAATGCTATTTTTGTTTCAGACCTTGCAGATTATTGATAAGATGGAATGTTTTAAGAGGTGGCACAAAGATATCTCGAAATTTGTCTGGCAGGGCAAAAAGCCCCGAATTAAATTTAAAATACTGACAGATGCTAAAGAAAGAGGGGGTTTTGCCCTGCCGGACCTAAAATTGTATTATGAGGCAGCAGCTTTTTGCTGGCTCAAAGAATGGATGCTCCTCGAGAATACAGACATCTTAGATCTGGAAGGTTTCAATAACGCTTTTGGTTGGCATGCATATCTTTGGTATGATAAAGTTAACAGTGCCTTCAAAAATCACATTGTCAGAAAAGGATTGTTTAATGTTTGGATAAGATATAAAGATCTATTGGAAAACAAAACCCCTAGATGGGTGTCACCAGTGGAGGCCAATGCAGTGAAAAAACTCAATATGGAGGTCGGATGGCCGAAGTATTGGGAAATTTTAGAACAGGATGGAGATAAGTTCAAATTACAAAGTCAGGAGAAATTGAAGCATAAAGTGGAAAATTGGTTCCAATATCGTCAAATAATGGAATTTTTTAAACAGGACAGGAAAGTCGGCTTCCAGGTGGAAAAATCAAAATTAGAAACCGAATTGTTAGAACCCAATACTAAGAATTTATCTAGAATGTACAACTTGTTGTTGAAATGGAACACACAGGATGAAACAGTTAAATCGGCTATGATTAAGTGGGCTCAGGATGTTGGACATAACATTATGTCAGCTGACTGGGAATGGTTATGGAACACCGGTATAAAATTTACGGCATGTAATGCCTTAAAGGAAAACATTATGAAAATGGTATACAGGTGGTACATGACCCCAGTCAAGCTGGCAAAAATCTATCATTTGCCCGATAACAAATGTTGGAAGTGTAAAGAGACTGAAGGTACCTTCTATCACCTTTGGTGGACATGCCCGAAGATTAAGGCCTTCTGGGAAATGATCTATAATGAAATGAAAAAGGTACTTAAATGTACCTTTTCTAAAAAACCAGAGGCCTTCCTCTTGGGCATTGTCGGCCAATTGGTGACAAAGAAAGATAGAGCTTTTTTCATGTATGCCACAACAGCAGCAAGAATACTTATCGCAAAGTATTGGAAGACACAAGACCTACCCACTTTGGAAGAATGGCAGATGAAAGTGATGGACTACATGACATTGGCCGAGATGACAGGCAGAATCCGTGATCAACAAAAAGAGACGGTAGAAGAAGAATGGAAAAAATTTAAAAGCTATCTTAAGGACTACTATAAACTTAATGAATGTTAAAATGTCGGAGTTTCCAGAAACAAAGGGGTACAGGGACATAAGGTCAGAGTATAAGAGAGGACTAAGAGGATAGAGATTGGAAAGTAATAACTGGGAGTTGCTAGTTGAACAATGGACATTGGGATGCAGAGAGGGGGGGTATGGGGAAGTCCTAGAAAGGAGGTTTATGAAAATATGTTTGAAACTATACGTGTATGTTTGTCATTCTTAATGTTTGTCTGTTTTTCTTAAAAATGTTGTAAAACCAATAAAAATTTTATAAAAAAAAAATAACTCAACTAGGCTAGGAGGAAGGGAGTGACATGGCTGACCATGGGAAGTTGTAGTTGAAGGTTAAAACAGCGTGGGCCAAGGAAGCTAGGTCCAAATAAGAATGAAATTGCCACAACTGCATCAAGAAGCAGAGATCTTTCAAAGGATTCCTAGCCACCACTGCAGCAAACACACCCAGGAACAGTTGATGAGCATTTTAATGGAAAGGGGCTCATATGTGCACTGGGACATTAGGTCTGCCAGTCACCATCATTCTAGTCTTGTCAGGATTTCATTTCACCCAGTTTATCCTCTTCCATTTCCCAGACCTGGGTCACCTAGTGGAAAAAAAAGATTAGGTGCCATTTAGCCAAATGAAGGCACAAGCTATCAAAAATCTAAATCTTCCAAAGCACCTCTCACATGCAGAATGAAGGAGGAGAGAAAGAGATGGAAAAATGACATCGTCACATCCTGGATCCAGCCAGCCACCTCAACCGCATGTTTTCCCAAAAGCCCAGGTAGCTCAGTACTCAGAACTTGAGAAGACTGAAGCAGCTAGAGTAGAATAGGGAACCTGTGGCCCCCCCCAGATGTTGCTGGACCTCTTCCACCAGCATAGCCATGGTCAGGATTGATGGGATTGTTTGTAGTCCAACAGCATCTAGAGGGACAGAGCTTCCCCAGCGCTGAATTAGAAGGACTACAGCAGGGGGAGAGTGAGGGAGAGTGTCTGCAGAGCAATATGCTTCTTCCTGCAGTTGAATCGTAAGGTTACAGATAATTCAAGTTTGTAATTAAATAGTGATTTCTCAAGTGTGTTATCTTAGATTTAACTCCGATAAATATGAAAGCACTGAATAGCATTAGATCCATACCTGGGGTCCGTATTCTTCCTTAGCCTTGGCTGACCTAAATAATTTTGTCATCTTCCTTTTCACCATCCCTTTCAGATGGTTAATGAATACATTGAAAAATGCCAGACCTGGTCCTGGTCTCTGGGGCACTTCACTATTAACCTTTTTCCATACTGAAAATTGCCCATTTGTTTCCAGTTGGTTTCGTGCCTCTTAACCTCTTTTTAAATCCATGACAGGGCTTTTTGCTCTTGCATTCTGGTATCTAAGTTTCCCGAGAGCTTCTTGCAAGGATTTTTTTTTTAAAATCAAAAGCCTTTTGAGAGGCTGAATAATCCACTGAGCTTTTTGTACTTAATTTAAATCTTCCAAAAAGGCACAGTTTTCCTTACTATTCTTTACAAGTATGAGTGTGTGTAAGTGGGAGATAGACAGATTATATTTTAATATTGCAGTTACATTGACAATTCCGGATGAAGCTGTGACTTTGCACCTTTCCCCATTTCTTTGGACATATACAAATGAATGCTGACAGTCATTTTTGGGTGGCAGTCCAGTTTTACAGGATGTTCTCAGACATTAACAAAAGATATCTCTGTAGTACATTTGCAAGATGGGCAGCTTTTGATGGCACTAGAGAGCCTTCAAAGAAAGAGGGAGGAGAAAGATTTAGGGGACAACGGTGGCTGTTTTATCTGCTCATAATTTCCTTTTTCAATTACAAGCTTTACAGGATAGGCTTGCCAGATGCCCTGAAAAACCCCATCTGGGCTTGCTCCTCTGCCTTCATAATAAAAAAATGTGCAGAAATCAGCTGGGGTAGTTGTTAGGCCTCCTGTTAATGTCATCCAGTGAACCAGTGGCTAGAAGCAGAGGAGGAGGAACAACTGGCAATTCCATTAAAGGCATAGGAGCCTGGTTAGAAAAAAAGTCGGCAACCTTATCTTCTAATCTTATTTTGCTTGATGAATTTAGCTGCTTAATAGGCATAAGTTGCATGTGAATTCTTGCTCTTCTTTGTTGGATACAGCTTCGTGTATCTATTCCAGTGAAGAGAGAAAGCTGGGACCTAAATCCATTGTTCTGCCACTGTCAGCCATCCAGCTGCAAGGTAATCAAAGTTTAGGAAGCCACACCATATCAATATTCCCTAAATAACATGGCTGTTAATTGTGGTGCCAATAACAGCTGGAATTTCCCAGCATTTTGGAGCTTCAGGGAACATGGAAAGCCCTTAAAACTGGGAAAAGAAAAGAAAATCTGTAAACAGTGGAATTTAATGGCAATATGCCCAAAATTCATCTGGGATTGTCTCTCTGTCTCTGTCTCTGTCTCTTTCTCTCTCACATGCTCATTCATTCTGTGACGCAAAAGAGTTAGTTTCAAAGGATGTCTAGAGGGAGTTTCACATGTATAAAGCCTATTTTGTAACACGAAGAATCCTTCTGTTAACGGCAGGCACTTAGGTAAGTACATTTCTGCACTCTTACCTAAATCCTCATCCGCTTTGCATGCGAGTTTTAAGGCTTTAAATTTCAGAGCTAAAGGATGTTAGAGGACCAAAAACATTTACTTGGGGGAGCTTGCAACACAAGCGAAGTAGCTTCACACTTCTGCATGGGAATAGTTTAGCTCAAGAACAGATATACATTCCCAATCTGAATCCCTGAAAAGCCTTTCGTCCTAGAGTGCTTGTGTCTACTTGCTGACTACACCTTGCTGTTTGGCTCATAGGGATATTCCCTCCTACTTTTAGTCAGTGATTTTTTAAAAAGCTTCTTATTCCTAAACCACGGGCAGGGAGCCTCAGCCTTAGAGGCCAGATGTGACCCTACAGGACTCTCTGTTTGACTCTTGGGACTCTTCTGACCCAGGCTACACCTCCCACCAACCCTGCTACACCTGCTCATCAAGTTTGCCTAGCTGGAATATGTCCTTGAACTGTAATAATATCTTCTGCATTCATGGATGGAGAGATGTACGTATGTGCAGATACTTCTGGCTTCTTTATGGGTGGAAATGTAGCCTTCTGTGCAGAGGTAAGAGCCACATTAATTGCTCCACCCATGTTTTCTTCTGGCCCTGCACAGTGGTAGCATATTGCCCCCTAAGAAGGTTCCCATGATGTATTGTGGCCCATGGGTTGAAAATATTCTCCATCCCCATCCTAAAGCTAGATGTGTATTCAGCAGTGTGGTCAATGAAAAGAAATAAACAGGCCGGAATTACAGAGCTGAAGGCAGGACATCTGTGACTGAATTGCCAGGATTTTTGAAAACTAAAACATAGCCCTGCCCCCCCCCCCCGTTTTTCAGCAGGGATTAAAGAGGTATTTGTTCCTTTCTTGCATCAATCAAAATTGACTCCTCTCCACCCCCACTGCTGTTAGTTTTTTGCCTGTATTTGCCTTATACCTGCATAGCTGTTAAAGGAGTTCCTGGTAGAGTTTCTAGGATGTTGGTTTTTAAAGTCAGAAGATCCACTTAATATATTCCAAGTAAAAATAGTCTGGTCCTCAACAGAAATAGAAAAGAAAGGAAAAACATCAGTGTATAATTAGCTGGCTACTGTTGTTTTCCTACACAGTATCTGTCTTCAGTCTCTCTATACCAGAAGCTAGTAAGTTGCTTCCATACAAAGTGGAGTAGTCAGACAATATTGTTGTATACTTACTGCATTTTGGTTTTTTTGGAGCTGTCCTCCTAGATTTTATTGAAGCACTATTGTGGCTTTTCAGAATTACTGCCTCTTTAATCAAAAGCTTCCTGTTCGCTGGTTCAGCCCATTTTATTTCTCCGTGTTGAGTATAGCTGGGAGATTAGTGATGGATTTTCCCTTGAAAAACCTTTCCACCTATTGGTGCTGATGGCAGTTCCCATGGGGGAGCTTTAATTAATGACTGCTTCAGATTGCTTCTTTTCATTTTTATATAGCAAAGTTATTTTGCAAATAAAGATCAAAACACCCTATATAAGTATTTAAAGTATTCTCCCTCCAATGGGAACAGGAATTGATATTAAGGTGCAATTAAGAAGTCTTTGACTACTATTCCCATTATTGAGCTCAGTAGAAAGCAATAAAAGTGGCAGAACAATTGAGCAATAATCTTAATATTGTAAGGTACCTTACAATATTGTAAGATTTATTTCTTAGTGAATATTCAAGGATATTGACCATGATAGAGAGCACCATTGGATAATATAGCACAGAAGGTTCCCACATAATTGCAGTAAAACAGTGATTCAGCACCTTTAAATGGCTCTAATGTAGAAAAAGCCAATGAGAGGGTAGGTTACATCTTCAGTAATTTTTTTGTCTTAAGAGGTGGGGCAAACTGTTCAGTATCATTCATGAATCTGTGGCTTATTTGTAGGGTAACTTACTAAAGAATGTTCATGTTGAGTGTGAGTTTTCAGAGAGAGAAACTTCGAAACGAAAGAACATAAATCAAGTGATATTTTTTATCACTGCATCTTTCTTGAGTAATAGTTAGCTGTGGTGTAGAATAGCCAATATATGTAGAGCTGTGAAACTGTCTCCAGGCATGATGAATGTTATATGTGTGTGTTTTGTAATACAGGAAGCAAAATCCATCAGCTTAAGGACCAAAACTACATATTCTTGATTTGTGCGTGTCTGGCAAGTGTCTGTAAAAATTACCGATATTTATGAAAACAGCATATACAATTCGTTCAATTATAGCTTTGAAATATCCAGTACCTTATAACTGAGAATTGATTATTTTAGGGGTGTCACTATGTAATAGAGGGAGAAAAAGTTTAATAAAATTGTGCTCAATAAAATGAATTTTTGCATTCAATGGGAAGTACTTTCAGATACATATGCAAAGCCTCAGTCTTACTACTAAATTGTTCTGTCATACACTCTCATGAAAAAGTAGAGTAAGATTCAAAACATGAGAGGCACAACTAAAAGAGGTTTAATAAAACGGATGTTTGTAAAACAAAACAGGAAAATTGGCACTAACTCTTATTTTACCCTCTTTTTCCTATGTGTTTTTGTTAGAAGCGCTCATAAAATGTCACTATGCATCATGGCTTTCTACCAAACAGTATGCATTTATTTAAGACAATTGGTTAGCATACAGCCTAGCGGCTAATGCTGAACTAATTTTATTTCAAAACAACAATAATCTTAAGGCTATATTCTCTCTTCAGCTCAACCCAGTGCCATGGAAAACAGCAAATCGACCTCAAAGAACATGAACTGGGAAGTTATGTGCTTGTTAGGACATCTCAGTCCTTTTCAGACAAACAGTTCCATAATGTTCGCACAGTTCCAGAATCCTGTTCTCACTCAGATGCCTATGGAAAGCCCACAATGAGCACCTGAGTGCAACAGCACTTTTCCAACTTGTGATACCCAGAAACTTGTGAAGGTATGGGACTCCACTAGAAAAAAAGAGAAGAGTTTGGATTTGATATCCTGCCTTTCACTCCCCTTAAGGAGTCTCAAAGCGGCTAACAATCTCCTTTCCCTTCCTCCCCCACAACAAACACTCTGTGAGGTGAGTGAGGCTGAGAGACTTCAGAGAAGTGTGACTGGCCCAGGGTCACCCAGCAGATGCATGTGGAGTAGTGGAGAAGCGAACCTGGTTCACCAGATTACGAGTCCACCACTCTTAACCACTACACCACGCTGATCTAATCATACTCTAATCATATTCAAAATGGTAGTGGCTGGTTTGAATTTTACAGTAAAATTATAAATGGGTAGTGGCATCTGATCCTTCTCATTCTCCTGATTTACATCTCATGTCCCTTTCCTGCACTTTTTACCTCAGTCCTGTTTGACTGATGATGTGAGATGGACTACACCATGCCTGAAGGAATGGAGAAAGGTGAGTTAAGGCATAGAATAGGGAGTTCTGAGTTCCCCTCGCCATGTCACCTTCCCGTTTACACATGAATGGAACAGATGTATGAACAACAAACATGGCTGCCCTAGTCACATCAGAAAAAAAATGCATTTTCTGTCTCAGGGGATAAGTGAGACAACACACTATAGAAATATGGGCATCTGAATAAATATTGTCCTGTTAATGGGTGGGGCGGAAGAGAGAGAGCCATTACACGGCCTTCCTTTTGCCTGTCTGATTCATTAGATTCCACCCCCCACCCCTGCTCGAGACCTGCATGAATAAAAGAGTTAAGCACTCTTGAAGTATGCTGTGTTCCTTCAAAAGTATATATAAAGTTTTAAAAGACAGAGTTCATAAATGTGGCAAAAGGCTAGATAATGAAAAGACTAAGCTATGGATATCATGGCTTCTCTAGGGTTACCCAGAAGCAAAAGGGATTTAAATCACTCCCCTCTCTCAGTGTGTGTCTTAGGCTGACTGAAAATGAACTATTCCGATCCTGCATGGAAGCAGTGGCACAAGCAGAGTCAGCAGCAAAGTGCTTACTTTATGAGCATGAGAAATATCAGCTTGCCAGAAGAGCCTGGCTAGGCAGAGATCCAGAGAGCAAATCAATTTTTAACACCTCTGAAATCTATGTCTGCAATAAGTGCATCTGTGAACACGGTCCTTCCATGTGCCTTGGCATCTGTGAGCGTTACAGGAGTGCTTCATTGCTCGCTCTCCTTTGAAGTGTTTTCTACTGGAACTAAACCTTCCCTCACATTTGCATCTTAAAGCTGTGGGTGAGTGACTTATCAAAGATATATGTTTTTGCTTGTCAGGACTGGCCCGGCTCCTGAGGTGAAGGACAAGATGGCGTCCCCTCCATTCCCTGTACAGAAGCTGTCCAGACTGGCAAATGAATCTGACTGTCAATGGGACAGAGTCCTCCAATGTGGTTTGGAGCCCAATTTTCCCCAATTTAGCAGATGGTCCCTGTTATGGGTAAACCTGAATTTACGAGGAGGAAAGATCAATATTGGTGTTTGAGGGTAACATCATGCACAACGTGCAAATTAAATGGGAACACAAACAGCTGCAAACACAAAGTAAACTTGGGTGTGGACAAGCCCTTATTCTTTTTAAACAGAATTTAAATAAATACTGGTTCCCCGTTCTGTTTCTATGGCAATGGGCAGTGGAAAGTTTTCAATTTTGTAAGTGGTCTGGATTTGGATATACCATAGTTTGGCACACATGTTTTCTTTGGAGAAGGAAGTCTAGAGTTGGCCTATAGATTGAATATACTTTTGAAACAAAGACATTTTATCTGGTTTGTTTGTGTTTAGTTATAACTTTTGTATTTAGCAATGCATCTGGGTCAGTTTACCTGCACAGTCCATGTTGATGTGGTAGATCCTTTTAGCACAATTTGACTCTATTAATTTGTCTGTGATACATTGCTTCTGTGTCAAAAATTTCTGAATACAAGAGTTGGGGCAATTCAATGCCTACAAAATGGTGGGAATGTGTGTGGCAAAATGTCAGAAATGTGAATGAATTCTTGATTCAGGGGTAGACTTTGGTTGTTTTAATAAAATCCTGGAGAATGAGTATGTATTATTCACAGTTCTTCAGTGTCACACACCTTGGTAAGTTTTACTCAGAGCACACCCAATAAAATGGACGAAGTTAGGTGTATTAATTTCAGTGGGTCTGCTCTGAGTAAAACGTTGTTGACTAGCACCCAGAGTTAAGTGTGTCAGGAAGTAGGCGTGCCAATCGTTGCTCACCTTGTATGTCCATGCTTATTCCCCCTCCCCTTTTAATGACTATTATACCAGGCCATTGCTGTGACTTTTTCAAGCATTAAGTTTTGTTCCTTTATGGTTAGACAGATTGCTACTATCTGCTAGGAGTGTGCAACTGCTTTAGTTGAAGCTTGAATACCCAACTGAGTGGACTGCTTCAGAGGCATTCAAACCTCCTCCAAAGTGAAGTGACTCTTGTCTGAAACAATTCAAAGTGAAGTGAGCTGCTCCTGAAGCTTCATAGTTGCTTCAGAAGGGTATTGCACAGTTTATTCCTGGATGATTGATAGTTTTGTGAACCTCTCCCAAGTTCTCCATAGAAGGAAAATGCCAGGCAGAGGGGAGGGGAGACAGAGAGGTGGCATGTGTCTCTGGGTTTGTTTACTCAGAGGCAGATTTAGGGGAGTGCAGCCAGTTCAATTGCACTGGCCACAAAGCCTTGGGGCGCCACAGGGATTGCTGCAACTATTATTCAGAATGGAGTGCAACAGACAGAGGGGTACCGAATGTTGGCATTTCATAGGGTACCACTGAAATTTGAGACTCCAAGGTCCACCACTGGTTTACTGGCCATATTATCCTCTATGCCGGGGGAGGTTAATTTGCGGCTAAAGAGAATCTAACCAGAGAATTTCCCCCCCAGAGCTCTCTCATCACAGCTCTGTGTTTAGTGTTCTTTTTCAAGTTGACTCTTTTGGGAGAAGGAACGTAGAGTTTTGGAGTTGGCAGTGGCTGTGTTTTGCTTCTGTGATGTTCTTATTCAAATATTCTTAAAATTCTAAAATCTATCTTCTTGCATCATAATTCTTATGTACTCTTGCTGTTAGTTTATTCACTAGTATTAGCGAATCAGGGAAGTTATTTTCCTTCATACCGTACCACCAAACTGGCCCTAGCTTCATCTGATATAAGTTCAGTGTTAAATATTTGTAGGTCTGTGTATGTCTCTATGTGTAACATTATAACATTTGACTGTGCTTGTTATCTTTATTGTGTGTGTCTGTGTTTTACACACACAGGAAGAGAGAACAAGCTTTCCAGTAATGTACACTTTCATATTTCAGTAGAGTGACATCCACTTCATTTAAGGATGAAACAGGAGAATGGCAAACCTCATGGTGCCCCAACAGCAGTTTCTGGAGGCAGATTTGACAAGATCGGTTCACCTCCCCTAACCAACTTCTAAGGCACCTAGCAAAAACAAAGATCATACAAAACCCTGCACTCATCTGTCTGGAATTCATGTAGTCATATAACTGTAGAGTTGGAAAGGACCCTGAGGATCATTTAATCCAATCCCCTGAAATTCAGGAACTGCAACTAAAAAAGTATCCATGGCAAATGGCCATCCAACCTCTGCTTAAAAACCTCCACATGATGGCAGAGGAAGATGATGGACTTTTTGGACCTGGCCGACCTGACTGGAAGAATCCACGAACAGAAAGAGGAGGAGCATCAAGAAGAATGGAAGAAATTTAAGGACTACCTAGTTAGATATTTTAAGATAACATAAGTAGAATTAGCTGTTAAGTACCAAATTGGCCTAGGAGTTAAATAAGTTAAATTGCATAACATTGCGGATAGAAAATACTATGAAAAGAAAGAAAGATGTTAATTGAATAAGTTAATTTTATTTGAAATTAGATATTGGAAACCTGCTACAATGATCGACTTCCGGTTCCGGTCGCGCCCAGCGAAGAAGCGCGGAAAACCCGCTCTTGGTTTTCTGGGCTCTGCAGAGGCTTGGGGAGACGTCAGGGCGAAGCGCACCCCAAAAACCCTAAGGGGGGCACCCTTAGGGGAAAGAGACCCAGCAGCGTGGAAGCGGTCGTACCGTTCTCCTGAGTCTGGTACGAGGAGTCAGCGAAGGGCCGCGAGCGCGAATTGGGACTGCAACGACTCTGCAGAGCGACGCCTTGAGCTCCAGCTGGAAGAAGCGACGGACCGCCTTAAGAAAGGAACGGAACCCCCCAGCGTTTTTTCAAGGCGTTTTTGTTTATTTTCATACAAAGACGCAGTGTGCAAGGCGAAAGCTATTCGTGAAGCTAGGTGGTTCCTGGAGGACTTAGGATTGCTTTTGGGAGTCCGCACGGTGGAGGATATAAGATGGCGCAGCGGAAAGTCGATGGCGTAAGGAGTCTTTGGAAAGTTTGTTTGAGTAAGAATAACCTGTTATGAGGACTAAAGAAAGGACAGCAGTGGATATTAAGGATTAATCTGGACCCTGGTGTGTTTTTCAGTTTGTTTTTTGGGGATGTTTTTGCGGATTAATGGTTGTGCGGTTTGTTTGTTTGTTTAAGACCCGGAACGACTAACTGTCTAAGGCACCCTTGGAAGGAGCTTAAGGTCTACCTTGGAGGAAGGACGGTGGCAGGTAGAGGGTGAGAAGGCGGTAGCGGGCACAGCAGGTTTAGGGCGAGAGGACCTTAAAGCCTCTGTAACTGCCGCCATATTTTGCTTTTGCGTTTTTGCTTTCCTTCCCCGTGCTTGCCCACCCACCCTCCCACCTTTTTTGGGAGGATATCTTTGGGTGGCTGGGACTAGACAAGGGATCTTAAAAACAAAAGAGGTGATACGGTGCCTAATTGGTGCTTTATAATTTGACTGGGATACCGGCTGCTGTATCTGGGATCCGAATTTTGGACGCTGACCACAACCTGGACCATAACTATAATTTGAACTACATCTATATTTATAACTATAACCTGGATGTGGACAACAAGGGTTAAAAGTGGACTAAACAGGATTAAACATCTTCAAGTTTGTTTGCTGGACTATTAAATCTTTGCCATTTTGAAGCAGAGCGGGCTGGAGAAGTGGACTGGTAAGGAGTGAAGCAAGGGACCCCCAGAAGTGGGGAAGGTTTGATCTCGTGCCCCCCCCCAACCCCTTCTGTTGGACTGTGCAAACTGTTACGTTGGACTGTGTATAGGACCTTTGCCCGGGTGACCTGAAGTTTAAGTTTAAGTTTAGATCTCTATTCGAGGCAGCTGCTTGATCCGGTTTAGAAACTGGTCCTCTTTTCCTCTTTTCCCTTTTTTCTATTCCTTCTCTTTTACTATTGACAATCTTTGTTTATAATTGTGTGTAATTGGAGGGCGGAAAAGGGAAGGAAACAAGGGTGGGGTTGAAGGTTGAAGTGAATTTTTTAGGTGGTGATAGGAGGAAATGATGGGAAAGGATGGAAAAGATCTGAAGAAAGGGGGTGGGACCCCGGGAGAAAGAAAACTGTCGAGACAGGAGGAAATCAAAGACTTAGATAATCTGTGGGCTAGAATAAAAGAGGAATTTAAGCAAAATGCAATATATATGGAAAACAAATTGGGAGAGGTACAGGAGAGGATTGATAGAAAAATAGAAGGAGCAGTTGGTGAACTCTCTACCAAAATTCAAGATCTTTCCGCAAAGTCCAAAATGATCGAGGAATCTAATAAAAAGCTGCAGAAAGAGATGAGGGAACAAAAAAAGGAGACAATGAAGGTAAAAGAAGAGCTGGGGGAGCTGAGTAATTCCCAAGAGAAGATCTGGGATAACCTAGCCATGGCAGATATGCGGTTAAAACAGCTTCATCTTAAATTCAGGGGAGTAATGGAGGACAGAAATGAGGACATAAGAGGGAAGATGATTAAAGAACTTTCCAATTGGCTAGGCTTAAGGGAGGAGGAGATGGCTTCTACCGTAGATAACGTATTTAGAATGACTAAGCCTAAACATCTGAAAGCAAGTAAATTCTTGGGGGACTGCCTGGTGATTTTTAATTCTTTGGAAATGAAAAATTTAATTTTGAGAAAGAGCTATAATAATAGATTAAGAATTGATGGAAGGCCTATTATTATTTATAAAGAGATACCAGTGAGGCTGCTTCGCAAAAGAGAAGGTTATAAACAAGTGGCAGCAGCTTTGAAGAGAAACGGGGTCCCATTTCGATGGGAATTCCCAGAGGGGATTAGCTTTTTTTATAAAGAGAAAAAGTTTAGGCTGTTGGACATACAGGAGGCGGACAAGTTTCTGAGAAGATATGAAAAAGATTTGGGAAAGGTAGAGAATAGAATGAGGAATAGGGAGGAAGAAGAGGAAGGGGAAATAAGGGGCAGACAGGAGGAAGGGGGGAGCAGGGGAGGGGGTAGGAGACTCAGAGGAAGATGATGATGAGGCCGTAGTGGGAGGGGAGACGGCTGAAGAGGGGGAGACCTCAGGAAACAAAGGCGTTTAGACTATAGCCCGCAAGTCCGGTTGAAGGTTCAGAAACAGACAAAGGCTAACAATAACACATACACTAAAATTTTTATCCTGGAATGTAAATGGGTTGAACGATAAGGTTAAAAGGAATAAAGTGGAAAAAGCTGTGAAAAATAAAAAGTATGATGTAATTTGCTTTCAGGAAACTCATATTGCTAAGAAACATAAACACATCCTGGTGAATAAAAGGTTAGGAGTAGACTTTATTAATTCTGATGAAAGAAAAAAAAGAGGAGTAGTAATATATGTTAAAGAGAAGTGGGAACCGACCCTGATATGTAAAGATGAGGAAGGAAGAATTCTAGGGGTTCAATTAAATTTCCGGGGGGGAAAAATCAATGTTGTGACGGTATACGCACCGAATTCAAACAGAGCAGAGTTTTTTGAAAAACTCGAAAGCATGCTATTAGAACTGGAAGTCCACAAACTAGTTCTGCTTGGGGATATGAATGGTGTCCCGATGCCGGATCTGGATAGGAGTGATAAGAAGGGGAAACTGGCCAGGGGGAAACTGCCGAAATCCTTTGATGATATGGAAGGAAATTTTGATTTAATTGATATCTGGAGGCACAAAAACCCCTCCGTTAAACAGTTTACTCACTACTCCGAACCCCACAAGAGCTGGGGTAGAATTGACCAGATCTGGATGACAAGAACACTTTCGATGAGGGTGAAGAGCTGTAAAATTTATCCCAGGACAATATCTGATCACTGCGCCCTAGATATGGAAATAAAAAGTGAAACGAAGGGACAATATAGGTGGAGAATGTGTGAGAACCTATTTGATAACGAAGAGGTGAGAGAAAAAATTAAAGGTACCCTAAAAGAATATCTAGCTTTAAATCTGAACAAAGAAACCCCTATAGACGTGGTTTGGGACGCCAGCAAGGCGGTGCTGAGGGGCTTCCTAATACATCAAAACAGTTACAGAAAAAAGATAAGGGAACGTAAGAAAGAGGACATCCTCTCTCAATTGAGAAATTACGAGAGAAAATTGGTTATAAACCCAACAGATGATGACGCCATTCGAGCCTCTAGGGTGCTTCAATCTCAATACTCGGCAATATTAAATCAGGAGATAGAATGGAAAATCAAATTCACAAAGCAAAGATATTTCGAATCGGCAAATAAAACGGGGAAGCTATTGGCTTGGCAGTTAAGAAAAAGAAAGAAACAAAATGTGATAAATAAAATAATAATAGAGGATAACATCATAGAAGACCCAGAGGAGATAGAAAACAGGTTTACCCAATTTTTTGAAAAGTTGTATGAAGGAGGAAGAGAAAATAGTGTTGAAATTAAGAACTACCTGGATCATATTGAGAGGAGATACATAACAGAGGAGGATAGGATACATCTGAATAAGGAGATCACAGTAAATGAGATAAAGGAAGCCATCGGCAGGATGAAGATGGGGAAGGCCCCAGGTCCAGATGGCTTATCTGCAAAATATTATAAAACATTAGGGGAGTACCTAGCCCCAGTGCTTAAAGATGTGATCAATAACATCCTCCAGGGAGGAAAGATCCCGGAGTCGTGGAAAATGGCTTATATAACTTTGATCCCAAAATCAGAGAAAGAAAAAACAGATGTAAAAAATTATAGACCAATCTCTTTGCTCAATAACAATTATAAGATCTTTGCCGATATCATGGCCGGTAGACTTAAGAAGCTCCTAACAAAGTATATACACAAAGATCAAGCAGGATTTCTCCCCAACAGACACCAGAAGGAAAACGTTCGCCACATACTAGATATCATTGAATATTTAGATATGAGAATAGATGTCCCTGCAGCACTGATCTTTATAGATGCCGAAAAGGCTTTTGATAATGTTGCCTGGGAATTTCTATCACAATGTCTGGAGAAGGCAGGTATTGAAGGTCCCTACATGAATGGTATAAGGGCAATATATTCAGAGCAGCAGGCCAGGCTGATTATAAATGATAATCTGACTAAACCCTTTAAGATCAAGAAAGGCACAAGGCAAGGCTGCCCTTTGTCCCCCTTGTTATTCATAATGATATTGGAAGTAATCGCAAATAGAATAAGAGAGGCAGTAAATGTGAGGGGGATAAAAATTGGAAAGAAGGAATTTAAGCTTAAAGCCTACGCCGATGATTTGGTTCTGTCCATGGAGAACCCAGTGGACAGTATAAGTAGGGTAATAGAACTCTTAGAGGAATTTGGCAGACTGTCGGGCTTTAGATTAAACAGGAAAAAAACAAAAATTCTAACTAAGAATATGACAGAACAGGATAAAATTCAACTAGAAGAAAAAAGTGGTATTAAAATTGTGAACAAAGTCAAATATTTGGGAATTTGGCTCTCACCAAAAAATATAAACTTGGTTGAGGACAATTATAGCAAGGCCTGGCAGGATATCAAAAAAGATATGGACACCTGGCATAGACTGAAACTATCATGGACAGGGAGAATGTCTGCAATTAAGATGTGCATCCTCCCGAGATTATTATTTCTATTCCAAAATATTCCGATTATTAAAGGTACCTCCTTCTTTAAGAACTGGCAAAAAACCCTGAACAAGTACATCTGGCAGGGAAAGAGAGCCAGAATAAAGTTTAAATATCTGACAGACTCAAGAGAGAGATGTGGTTTTGCAGCCCCGAATATTAGGCTCTATTATGAAGCATCCTGCCTATGCTGGATAAAGGAGTGGGCCACCCTCCAAAATACAGATTTATTGGACTTGGAGGGCTTTAATATTAGATTCGGGTGGCACGCCTACCTTTGGCAAGAGAAAGGAGAAGTTCATAGAGGCTTCTCCAACCATGTAATTAGAGGCCCATTACTAGAGGTCTGGAAGAGGTATAAAAAAGTGATCGAAAAAGGCATTCCAGGGTGGCTGTCTCCAACTGATATTATCAAAAGTAAGAGAATAAACATGATTGATGAAAGATGCACATATGAGGACCTTTTAGTGAAGACAGAAGCAGGATGGAAGGTGAAGCCCTATGAGCAGCTGAAAGACAGAATAAAAGAGTGGCTGCTCTACCATCAGATTAATGCTTTATGGGGTGAGCACAAGAGAGTGGGTTTTAGTGGAAAAAAATCAAGGTTCCAGGTGGAAATTTTGGAGAGTAATGAAAAACTTCTCTCCAAAATGTACAAACATTTATTGGAGTGGGACACTAAGGAGGATTTGATGAAGGGAGCGTTGGTGAAATGGGAAAAAGACCTGGGACATAACATAGAGTATAAAAACTGGCAGATATTATGGACAAAAGGTGTAAAATTCACAGCATGCGTAGCTCTACGTGAAAACCTAGAGAAAATGGTATATCGCTGGTATTTGACCCCAGTAAAGTTAAGAAAGATGTATAATAATGTTGATAACACCTGTTGGAGATGTAGGGACAGGGTCGGGACCTTTTTCCATATCTGGTGGACCTGTGATGTGGTGAAGGAATTCTGGAACCAAATATATGACGAATTGAAAAAAATTTTGAGATATAATTTTCTTAAAACCCCTGAGTTGTTTCTTTTAGGAATGATTGGTAAAGAAATAAAGAAAATAGATCAAACCTTTGTTCAATATGCTATGGCAGCGGCAAGAATTCTAATTGCACAAAAATGGAAATCTCCTGATGTGCCCACGGTTGGAGAGTGGCAAATGAGGCTATACCAATACATTGAACTAGCGAGATTAACCCAAAAAATAAGACAAAATAACACAGTTAAATTCAAAGACGAATGGAACAAATTTCTAATTTATTTTGAAAGCAGCCAGGGATTAAATAATTTATCAATCGACGATAATTAAAAGCATCGACGTATAGTGTCTTAGTAATACTGCGAATTAATGTAAGATTAGGTATTTCCAAAACCGAGTTGGACGGAAGTTTTGTATCTGTAATATTGGATGTTTTTTTTCTCTCTCTTTCTTTTTTCTTTGTTCTTTTTATCTTCTCTTTCTTTGTTTCTCTTTTCGTTTCTTGCTTCTTTCTATGATGGAAACTTTTGTACGTGTATATATCTGAATAATGATGTAAGGAGTGTATCTTTTCTAAATAAAGAACTAATAAAATTAAAAAAAAAAAAAAGGAAACCTGCTACAATGAGTTATATGGAAACTCAGCTACGGGTATTCGAGGAAGTCATCCAATAATGATAGTTAAATTGGGATTTAAACAGTTAGGATATATGTTTGTTCATTTTTTTATTGTAACGTTTTTCTTTTATGCTTGTTATGAATTTGGAAAAACAATAAAAAAAAATTGAACCCCCCCCCCAAAAAAAACCTCCACATGAAGGAGAGGCCACCACTTTTCTGAGGGAGTCTGTTCCAGTGTGAAACAGCTCTTACTGTCAGAAAGTTCTTCCTGATGTTTAGTCAAAGGGGATTTTGACAAAATCCCCTTTCTTCAACTTGAAGCCATTGCTCTGGGTCTTACCTTCCTGAGCAGGAGAAAACAAGCTTCAATAGGCTCCATATGTTCAGAAGGGGATACTATGCCTCAAATAAAATCCCATCAGATTCTCCCAAACAATAAAAAAAAATACTATTGGTTGATTTGTCCATTGCAGTCAATGGGGTTTGGGAAAACTGAAGTGAGGTTCTGCTTCTTATCTGAAGCAAGGCACATCTTGCCTCAAGTGAAATGGACCCCTCTCTGAAGCACTGAAGAAAGTGAATTCATTTTTCTGTGCACACCCAAGCGGCCCACATATTGAAATGCATAAGCAACTGTGGAGTAGATGGTACTCTGCAACCATAAAGAAATAAATGTTTTGTGGCTCAACAAATCTTAAGATAAGACTGTTTAACTGACAGAGTTCACGTAAAATCTCAAAAGAGACCAGTTTGGACTTCAGATCTGTGTCAGTTGAAATGGATAGACCTGGCTCATTATTAACTGTAGTCTTTATTATTGTAGTCTTCATTTGCAAATGGCACAAAACTCCTAAAATACTAAGTTGTTTGTTAAATGAACACAGTGCTTCCCATGTCAATACACAACATATCCATTAATTAAATAAAAAGAAAAGGACTATCTGAGCATCCAAATAGCTTGGAGATCTATTCATTGCTGAAGCAAATACTTGTGTCGTTGATCCTGTAACACCAAGGCAGCATCTGAAAACTAAAGCTAATACTTCAGTATTTAAAAAGCATGTTATTTTCCCTGGTGATATTACCTCAAAATCTGTAAAACCCTAGCAACCAGGCTAAAATTAATGGCAATAATGTCTCTGCACTTCTGAGTTTGGCCTGTGGGACTTAGGTTACACTAGAAAACCTCCTCAAACTTTATAGCATCTCTTTGTGAAATAAGGGCATTTCCAAGGAGACCTGAGATACGAAGCAGAGCTGAACACTTGAGAACTCTTAAATAAATGCTCGGTGTTGTTGTTGCTATTATTATTATTACAAGCTGCCCGAAACCACCATCTTAGGGTCTTCTAATTCTTTTTTATGGCAGGTAATCTTCATGCTTTGTTCAAATGTTCTGGTCTTATATGTTGAAGCCAATTATTTCAGAGAGACATAAATGTTGCAAGCACTTGATTGAACCATTTTAAACCAGGGCTGAACTACAAGACTATCAATTAAATTAGAACCCCACAAAAACTGTGACACAAAATCAATGGAATCAACAAGCTCTATATACATAGGAAGGCTGGGAAAATGGTGCCTTTGATCCTGTCTTCCTGGGAATAGAGCGTGAGCACAGACCTGCTCTTGCATGCGACACAGATCAGCAATGCTGTGCTGGAGAAGTGGCAGACAGCCCGGAATAGGTAAACAAGCTCAATATTTTATCAGCAAGCAGCCAGCAGAGTTTGCAGCTATGGCACTTCACGCAGCCTCACCATTGTGGTGGTTAAAACCCACCTGTGTGTTTTCTTGGACTGGATTTCCTCACTTTTCATATGGTTCTGTCAGCTGTTAGATTTCCGGAGGAATATTCTTTCAGATGTGCATTTGACAGGCCACTCTCCCCCACTCTGTTCCTCCAGGTTTAATCTGCTATGAACAGAAAAGACGTTTTTTAAGCAAAAGGGAGAATGGCTACAAGATGCTGAGGGTTATACTGGATGCTTTTGAGGTCAGAAAAAAGAAGGCTACTGGTGATGGCTGAAAGGCTTCCATTTTATCTTAAATAGATCAGGTCAGCAGCATCCATTATCTCCTGAAGGAACTCCAACTGTTTGAGAAGGGCCAGCTGCATGGTTCTTGCTATTCACACCGTAAGAATGAAAGGGAGAGAAGATCTGTCAGGGTAACTGCACTCTTGTTAAATATCAAGATCCAGCAAGATGGCATTAGGTCTGTATAATGCTTTCTGTGCAGCAGTTTTACACACAACCTTGATCACAGTGGCACTTTCTTTCTGAACTCCACTCAAACTGACTTGAGTTTAAGAAAGGACTGTGCAGTATATTTCAAGCATAACTCTCAGTAGTGAAAGAATATGGCTTAACGTTTAAGGTGATTTCAGAGTACAGTGGTACCTCGGGTTACGTACGCTTCAAGTTACAGACGCTTCAGGTTATAGACTCCGCTAACCCAGAAATAGTACATCAGGTTAAGAACTTTGCTTCAGGATGAGAACAGAAATCGTGCTCCGGTGGCGCAGCAGCAAGAGGAGGCCCCATTAGCTAAAGTGGTGCTTCAGGTTAAGAACAGTTTCAGGTTAAGAACGGACCTCTGGAACGAATTAAGTACTTAACCCGAGGTACCACTGTAACACTAAGAATGACTTTCAGTTTGCATGGAAATGTACTTCTGAACATTATTATTAACCTGTGCAAAATGAAGAAGAAACAACTTAAAACAGAATTCACAGACCCAGGAAATTCAAATATTAACTTCAAAGTTGCTTGTGAAAGTTGACTTTTCCCATGCTGCAACAACACAGAAATCTGAAAACATTGACAATTATCATTGCTGTACAAGCATGGAATGTTTCAGTGCACCTGGAGTTTAGTCATATATACTGTACCAGGGGTAGTCAATCTGGTCCCTACCGCCCACTAGTAGGGATTTCAGGATTCCAGGTGGGCGGTAGGGCACTCTACAGCACATGTTACTGCAGCAATGGTGGGCAGTAAGGAAATTTTACCATCAAGAAAGATGCATTAGTGGGTGGTAGGTATAAAAAGGTTGACTACCCCTGTACTATACCATATATGCACTAGATAGTCATCACACCATTTCAGGAGGTCCTAATGCTGGGGCAGGGCAGGGTATAGATTGTTGTCACCCTGAGAAAGTAGAGCTGAGAAGGGGAGGGAGAAGAAACCCACATCACCCAGAAGCTGGGAAGTGAGCAGAGGTGAGGAAGGAATCCTGTGTCAGTAGCCAGAAATGAGTGACAGAACCTGCTTTCCATCCAGCCAGCTCATTGGTCCTAGTCCTGGCTGTGCCTCCACTCTATCTGAATCATTCCTGTTTCACTGGAGCAGAGCAAATCCAGGTGGAGCTGTCCAGGAGCTGGTGAGTGGAACAAGGGGGCGGGCAGAGCCCTCCTCGTTAATGTAAAAATTCACAGAGCAAGTAAAATTCCCCTTGACTGTGTCGAACCAGGAGAGGGAATCTGGGACTTTTCAGAGGACCCCAACTCTCATCAGCTACAGCCAGCAAGGCCAGTGATGGGGGATTATGGTAGTCTAACAGCATCTGGACGGCTACATTTTTGCCGACTTCAGTGAAGAGTGGTGGTGCTGTTGGGATACTGCCAGGGAGTCAAAGTCCATCATGGCCCCAAGCCGTCTGCCGGACGATCCATCGATCTCCCGTAGGCACGCAGTATCAGCGATTAGCGACATGAGTTTCTAGAAAATATCTTGCCACATTCCAGAGCTCATGCACACTCTTAGCAGCAGATAATTGACAGCAGAAGTCGCACTCAGGAGAGCATTATTTACAAGCTTTATTCAGCGTTGATCAGAACAGAGAAAGACATGACTGCCTGCGTCAGTGTCTCCGACAGAGAGAGAAAACGAAAGCAATAGATAACATAAACATCCTGTGAACAGGAAATACGCAGGCTGTGACACAAACATCCTGCTCCCTTTTAAGGTGGAATGGAAATATCCCAACAGGTGCTCCCCAATTTGCCGCTTGAAACAAAAATCTCACCAGAACGAGATTTCACTGGAAACCAGTGCTGCTGCCACTGCCATTTCTCTGCTGGTGATGGAGGTAGCAGGGTGTGTGGCAGAGGCAAGAAAGTTGCTGCCCCTTGGTCTTCCACCACTCAAGCTGAGCACCTCACCTTGTCTCATCAAGGGGCTGGGCTTGGTCATGGGACAGAGTATCAACAGTTTCTACTTCACAAGGAGCTAAAATTGGGATGTTACGCTGGAGCTCTTAATTTTAGTCTCTTCATGATGCACGACTGACCCAAATGATATATTTCATCATTTTATTTGATTCTTAAAAAAAAAATTATTAACAGGCCAATCAAATCACATTAGTTCCAAATTATACAGCCAAATTTTTAAAATTTTATTGGGGGTACCCCTACTTCGAGCTCCAAAAGGGATCCAAGCATCACTCTTGTTGCTGCTTTAATCACAAAGTTCTGTCCAGATAGTCTCTTTGTTATTTTCCTCATCTTCTTGTTGTTCTCATATATTCCTTTCTTTGTGATCTCTGATATTCTTCACAAGCGGGTTGAAAACAAACATATCCTGTGTGGATTTTACACTCTCCAAGAGCCATAACACATAAAGGACAGATGCCATTTCCACACCTCCGCAAAGAACATTCCCACAGTCTGTCCGTTGATTTCCACAGGCCTGCGAATCTGTATCTCAGGGGGCCCTGCCAGGTCAAATCCACATTCCGATAACCATACATTCACATTCCAATGACCATGGTCCTCCTCCCCCTTGTCCTCCTGTGGGCAGGCCTGTCTTAACGAATCTCCATTTGAAACTGCCTCACAAAGCTTTCTTTCCATCTGACATTCCCACCAGTCCTCTCTTTGATCAGTAATTCATTTCCACACAGTTCTTAATCTCCTGCTTGTGATTAGTAATTTGCAACAATTCTTTCTCTCTGGGAGGGAGGATTATTGGGTACTCACATAAGACAAAAAAAAAATAAAAGTTTTTCCTCCCCCTCCTTTCTGTTTTGCTCCGACATACCAATCTTTTAATGATGAGTCTTCACTTGATTTATTGTCCAGCCCGTTGCTCCGCTCACAGAGATCCCATTAATCAGCAGTCTTTACTCCCAATCTTCACTTGAAGTATGTGCATTTGCTTCTATTTCCAATTATATATTTCGAGCTGATGCAAACCAGTGCGTGATTCGGAGACAGCGTCCGGGAGAGCCGACTCCACCCGAGGTCTTCGTGCCTAGTGTCCTCACCCTCTTCTTTTGAATCTGGGGGTGAATTATGGACACAGCAGGCAAGGCAGTACCCCCCATTCCCTTGGGGGGCAAGGGAAGCTGCATACTCCCATATCAGCCTCTTAATTACCTCATGTGGATCGGAGAGATGTTATTG
The DNA here is from genome assembly GCF_964188305.1 of Podarcis bocagei. Taxonomy (NCBI): domain Eukaryota; kingdom Metazoa; phylum Chordata; class Lepidosauria; order Squamata; family Lacertidae; genus Podarcis; species Podarcis bocagei. The sequence continues at coordinate 62,298,029 of NC_138128.1, forward strand.
TCAGCCATCTTCCAATGCACCCCCTGGTGGCCCCCCATTTTATTTGATTCTTTTAAACGTAATAATTTGTTTAGCAGCTATCATAACAGCAGTGTTTTCTACAAGCTAGACAAAATGGTGGCCACATTGTCCACCAATAAAGAATGTAATGTAAAAAAAAAATTGTAACAACCCCTCCTCACAACCTTGTAAAATACAGTACATTGTAATCAGCATACTTTTCTAATGTGGTGCAGTGCTAAATATAAAAGCTGATATTTAGTTAGCCTTGGTGCAACGTGTGTTAGTTTAGCACAGTGCCAGTTCACGCTCAGTCGTTTCTAAATATAGTTCTCCGTGTCTCCTAATGTCATTTTTAAGTATCACTTTCAAAATGATAGTTTGTAATATTGTGTAGCTTTCACAAACCCAAGGAATTCCCTTGAGCACATACACTATACTCTCTAACACAATGTTCAAGCCCACTGAAAGCACTTCTGACTTAGTTTTAGATTGTCACTACAGTGCTTTCAGAAGACTGAATAAAATAAACTCAGGAGTCTGGTGATTTACTTTTAAGAAGAACAGAACTGTGCTGCCTGAAACCATAATAAAAAGCCCAAGTTCAAAATTTAAGCTGAAGCTTATTTACTTTCTAGGTATGCCGATTATTGGCACATTGTTTGCTAGAATGGTTCATGAGTCTCATCTTCTCTCATTTTCCCTAGAGTTTCAGGGCTCTAATTTCCTAGCTAAGGTGGTGATTGCCAAGACGGGTGTGAATGATTGTTGCTCAAACGAAACTGGGCAGTTGCTGTTATTCTTCTTCCAGCAGAAGGCCACATTGACAGAGGTTTTTCTGTGGCGTTTGAGAGCATACATATAATGAAAGCATTCCCACAACACTTCTGCAGCCTCACTTTGGGCTATGTGAAAGGATATTATTAATTTTTATGTCAAACCAATCTATTTTATGAAAATGGTATATAGGTTCTCTTAGTTCACATACCATGGTCAATGCAATAATAGGTTTCAAGAAAGATGACCTGTGCTTTGTTTGCTTCCTTTTGGAAGAGGAGCTCTTCTCCCTGGGCAAGGATCCAGCAGTTAGCAATCAGTTGCTGCAAGAAGAGGATAAGAAGGGTGCACCAACATTTAAAGCACGCTCCCTCTCCTGCCAGGCTCTATCAACAACAGATACGTGAGGTAAAAGAACTGGATTCAAGAGGTGGTATTCTACTAACTCATCTCATCAGTGCAGGAATTACTGCTGGCACAACAGAACCCCCCTCTCCCCCTCCCACCCAATCCCCAAATCTGTTCTGAAGGGCTGGGGGAACCCCTAGAACAGATTTAGGGGGCACACAGGTGAAGCAGATGGGGTAAGTGTTTAAACAGGCTTCTGTTACTGAACAGTTCAGCAGTGGGCCTGGATGGGTCCAGCAATATATTAGTTTGTTCTCTTCCTATGCTTTTTCTACACAGTTTGTGTGGAAACAACTCAGCAGTAATCTGTTTTTCTAATCTAATAACCAGAAGTCTAATAACTCTGAGTCCTTAGTATTCCTTCCAGGGGAGTAGCTAGGGGGTGGTGAGGAAAGCCTCTGCCAGGGGTGCAGGTCGGGGGGAATTGGCTAAAAATATGTCCATAAATATGTCTATAAATAAAAATATTGATTAGTGTGTGAGGAATTGAATGAGTGGAGGGGGGTTGGAGGAGAGGCGGAAAGAAGAGGTCATTTGTCCATGCCCAGGGGGCGCAATCTGGACGGTTCTGCCAGGGGCACAAGATCACCTAGCTACAGCTCTGCCTCCTTTACCAGTCTTGTTTCCAGACTTATGCCATCTCCCCATAGTCTCTGTCTCTAGCTTTCCCTCCTTTCCCTCTGCCTATCTCCTCATATTTTCCCTCAGGAAGAGCAACCTCAGTTATTTTCACAATTCTATGAAATGGCATTACTTTTTCAAAACAATCCATGAAACGTGTCACACTAAAGCCTTTAAAACTACCCAACTCTATCTTCTTGTCACGTTTTGCCCCATTTTACCAATGGCTTTGTTTGTCACAAGTTTACAACCCTCTATCTTGAAACATGGCAATATATGGATGGTGCCTACCCCTTTTCACTTTTACAGTTGTGAAACTGAGGTTTAGACTAAAAAGATTAGCTAATAGCATTATGCCTGAGTAGTAGTTTGGACCCATTTCTCCAAACTGAAAACCAGCATCCTGTTTGCTTCCTGTTTGCCTCATTACCCTGGTTATCATACACTCTTTGAAAGCTTTGTTAATGTATATATCTGTATTTTCTGTCCCCTGCAGAGTTTTGTATCAAGAGCTACATTCACACACTGGGTTTTTACATCATTGATTTAGTAACTTGGTTATTATTTTTCTGAAGTCCACAGTGTTATCAATTATTAAATAGCAGCAGCATGCTTTTATTTGCTATTTTAGAAGGTGTTATTAAAACACATTAATGGGAATTTAAAAGATTCTGTGCAAAATCTAGAAATACTTTTTCTAAGGTCTATTGAACAGTGATACTTTCTGCACTATCTTTTTAGCCTTCAGTAACTTCTAAAATACAGTATATTTATTTTGCAGCCTAATGACTGGATCTCAGCAGCTCTAGGATTCCAGAATGCTCACTACAATCTGAAAATACTGATTCTGGCTTTCATATTAATTTTTAACTTGGCCTGTTTATAGATGAAGGTGGACTCATAAGCTAGTGGTGGTTGTGGTCTGCACACAACCACATATTTCTCAAGAAAGGCTTGTTCTATTAGCCAGTGCAATAATTTAGCAGCCAGATCTGATTTTTGAGATGTGAGATGCTGTGATGTGCATATTTTTATTTTACAACATCAGTCTGTCACTTATCATAGTGAGAGGCAGGCATCCAAAGCCCTTTGTATTATGAGAGCTATTGGCTTACTATCACAACATCTTTCCTCTAGTTATGGCAGATTTCACTCAAGTTGACTGTGGGCTCAACATGAAGACTTGTTGTCTCTTATGTTGAATTTATTACAAGCAAGTTGACAGCCCTTCACTCCAAACTCACTTTGAATCCAACAAACTCTTTCAGAATAGACAGCAAAAGAATAAGCATTGTGATGTTGACCAAGCAAAATGCTTCAAGCTTATCTGGGGGAGGGTATGAAATGGCACAAGAAGAGAAGTTTATTTTGAGATAACCCAGTTTCCATGCTAATTTAAAAACTTTCTGCTCTTCTGAAATAGCAAACAAATATGTGTTTGCAACTGGAAACTTATCTTATAGAAGTCTGCTGCTGGGCTGATTTTCAATAAGTAGAAATAGCCTGCTTGGAAGGTGACAAATCATTTTGAGTGTAGCAATGAGGTTCTGTGCGCCATGATCAGTTTACATCTCTAGCTCAACCCAAGTATTAAGTGCCATAGGATTCAACATTAAATAAAGCTTAGCTGTGAATGAGCACTTAATAACATCATTGTTAACTAATGCACAGCAATAATACTGTGATTGTCTCTGTGTGTGTTATGACATTACTTCAGGTACAGAACAGCGATAATGTGAAAAGATAATGTAAGAAGGTTAGTAACAATAAGCTCATTGGGAATCTCATTTATGCCAAAAGGAAAATCAGGTAAAATGATCAATTGGGTGCAAACAATCCATTCCAGAATTCTGCACAGCAGTGTTTATATAATTTGAATAGGCTCAGAACTTAACCCTGTGCCAATAATGATGCTTTTTAGAAATATATTTTCCTCCTTTAAATAAATTTGCATAGCAGAGAACATTGCTCAATTGAGGCATAAATTTTAGGGTGTATTAGCAATGGTATTCAGTTAATAGGAATACAGTAATATAAAGATTTTTTTGTCCTGGAAAAAAACCACTAAATCTTATTTTTTAAATGGACTAATGGTTCCTATACCATTAAAACTGAATGTCAAAACTGAATGTGGAAGTTAAAAATGAAGGGCAGTGTTCAACTAATTTTAAGCTGTGCATTATGACTCCTCCTCCCATTGTAACTTCTCCACCCACTCTTCCCTTAGCCCTCTTGGTTGGGGAGAAACCCTGGAGCAGGCATAGGCCAACTCTGCCCTCCAGATGTTTTGGGACTACAACTCCCATCATCCCTAGCTAACAGGACCAGTGGTCAGGGATGATGGGAGTTGTAGTCCCAAAACATCTGGAGGGCAGAGTTTGCCTATGCCTGCCCTGGAGCATATTTAGAGGGCACATAGGGAGAGGACAGGGAAGGCAAGTTACATTGTGCAGCTAAAAGTAATTGCATTAGTGTAAATGTTTAGTCAACTACTGCCCTAAACACATTCAAGGTTGCACTAAGGAGATCACTCTGTGCAAGCTTTTCTGCTTGCCTGATGAAATGATTTTACCTTTCTTCCCGGTGTGCACTGCTCTGGGGGTTCTCCTGACCACCAACCCAGAACTGATTTGGGGGGGTGACACAGGGGGAAGAGAGGAATAAGGCTCCATTGCACTGTGGGCCTTGTGTTGGTTCCTGCCAGCACAGCTATTTAGTTGAATCTGGCTCACAACATTGTGTCCAACTACGTTCTACCTAGAGTAGACCCATTGAAATGAATGGATCTAAGTTGGTCATGTCCATTAATTTCAGTGAGTCTACTTTGAGTATGACTAATGTTGGATACAACCCTTGTATACAGTGGTCTGAGCTATTACAAAAAAGTTCATAAACCGTTTAAGGGGGGATAATTTCAAGTGTAGTGAAGAGCACTATGAGGATTTACATATCACTAGCTTTGACATGTGTATTTACTGCTACTGTTTCATGAAGACCTTTTACCCTGTGTATATACAAACAGTTTAACAGACATTATTTACTGATTATTTAATTTGATTGAAAGACATTTTTATATCTATAGTGCTTCATAGTTCAGTTTTCTGAGGGAGTGGCTATTCATTGTATTACTGGCTTCTGATATGTTGCTGAATCAGATTTAAAGTGTTTTAATATATATCCTAAAATGGCTCAGGACCAAGGGAAAATTGCCTGCTCCCTTACATGCCTACCTGGACTTTGAGATCATATGGGGATGCTCTTCACATGATGCCACAGAAACAGCATGTGGATACTCAAGAGAAAGTGTTTTCAATTATGGCACCACAATTGTGGACTGCTCCTGCTCTCAGATGAGAGTAATAGGAAATTATTCGCTGATGTCTTTAGGTACATATTCATTTGCGATTGTCATTGGAACATAGCCCATTAGTAGAGCATAACATTCTAGTTTGTTTCCGGTATTTCAGTTAAGGATAGCTGAGCTGGAAAAGACTTGTGTTATGTACAAGGAATCAGAGCCAGTGGGAGGCATATGAAACATTTATTGGCTACTCCTATGCAGATGAGGTGCACAGAAACTGGAAGGCATGTAGGGACAAATCTGTGATCCGATCTCAGATTACAAATCCAGAGGAAGGCACATGAAGCAAGTGAAAATACAGAGCTGTCAGGACCCTGGACAGATCACTGGAAGCTGATCACTTGTTCCATTGGCGTCTCAGTTCCAATAGTGCCCTTATAGAAGGGGAAGAAATGGAGGCAGTGAGAGATTTTACCTTCTTGGGCTCCATGATCACTGCAGATGGTGACAGCAGCCACGAAATTAAAAGACGCCTGCTTCTTGGGAGGAAAGCAATGACAAACCTAGACAGCATCTTAAACAGTAGGGACATCACCTTGCCAAGAAAGGTCCATATAGTAAAAGCTATGGTTTTCCCAGTAGTGATGTATGGAAGTGAAAGCTGGACCATAAAGAAGGCTGATCACCGAAGAATTGATGCTTTTGAATTATGGTGCTGGAGGAGACTCTTGAGAGTCCCATGGACTGCAAGAAGATCAAACCTCTCCATTCTTAAGGAAATCAGCCCTGAGTGCTCACTGGAAGGACAGATCCTGAAGCTGAGATTCCAATACTTTGGCCACCTCATAAGAAGAGAAGACTCCCTGGAAAAGACTCTGATGTTGGGAAAGATGAAGGGCACAAGGAGAAGGGGACGACAGAGGACGAGATGGTTGGATAGTGTTCTCGAAGCTACCAGCATGAGTTTGACCAAACTGCGGGAGGCAGTGGAAGACAGAAGTGCCTGGCATGCTCTGGTCCATGGGGTCACGAAGAGTCGGACACGACTAAACAACTAAACAACAACAACATAGCTCCTATCAAGAGCCATACCCTGTGACTCAAAGTGGAGAACCTAAAGGGACAGCTCTTGGGTCTGAAGCTGAGCATTTTCTTTCCATCTGCTCCCAGCAAGTGTGTTGCCTGCATTGGGGAGTAGAGCCTGGAAAACATGATGTTTATGACAAGGAAGCCCAAGGTTCTTCTGCAGAGTCTGGGTCAGGGAGTCTAGCACTGTGTGGGCTTGTGCCATCTGTCTGGGTTCTCCCCTTCGGTGTTCTGGCTGCTGCTTGGGGCCTGCTCCATCATAACTTAGGATGCAGCCTTATACTAAGTTAGACCATTGGTCCATCTAACTGAGTCTTGTCTTCACTTCTCTCCAGGATTTCAGACAGGAAACATTCCCAGCCTCACCTGGAGATGCCACAGATTGAAGCATGGACCTTATGCAGCCTTTCCACACAGCTGGCCCAGTTGGGCACTGGATTGCTTCTTCAGATCTTGAATTCTATGAAAAGAACACCCACATAAAAAACCCAGAGATTTATGCTGGTAGAATATCTAAAATTATATATTGAATCTAAACATTGCTAACCAGAATCTTGTCATGCGTGATGCTTCTTCTGTGATCCTATAAAGATATGTGCGGCAGAACAGCAGCCATACCCTCTTTGAAAAATGAGGCAGAAAAATCATTTTGCAAGGGGGGGGGGTAATAAAAGAATGCAAAAACAACCATTTGCCTGAAGTGTGAAAAGAGCAGAATGTAAAAGTGATATTATGCTGCATAAGCAGCAGATATACAACTTGCTTTTGGGTTTCTCTTTATTCGGCTTTTTGCTTCTGCTTTTACACTCTTTAAAAAATATTGATGTTTCAGCTTTCAAAAATATATTGTACCACTGTGTCTAACATAACCTGTCAAAATTTGTGGCCACGTGGATTTCATTTAAAGAAGATTAATATTGGCCTTCGCTCTTCTCTTTGCATCAGTGATCCTGCTTGGCAACATATGTGCATACTCAGAAAGATAATCTTCCTCCTTATATTCCTTCAGGACTGCAATATTGACTGAGAAGGTTCTCTTGTCTGTTCCATGTGTGCAGCAAATTCAGATGATGAGGACATGCTAGTGGGGCATTTTCATTGACTATAGATTATTCTAGACGGAGATTTGCCAAAGTGAACTTAAAAAAATAAGCAAACCTCTACAACTTTCCTTCTTAGGCTGCTTGTAGGCCATGTCACACATTATTCTAAAGGTGTGCATAGGAAGCTTCTTATTGCTAAGTGATCTTACTTGGTATATTGGTTAGTCCTGCCTACACTGCCTTGTAGAGGCTCCCCTACCTGGAGATGCCAGGGATTTAACCCAGGTCTTTCTTCGTGAAAAGCAAATGCTGCACCACTGAGCTATGGCTCTTTCTCTAAACATAGAGAATATTTTACATATGTTCACAAGAAATTTGGCAAGTGCCCATGATAAATGCATGTGTGTCAAGGTTGCTGGGACAAGCTGTGGCGTGCCTATGTATTAGAAAGCATTTGTGATTACCTAATGTGACAAGTGATCCTTAGGGACCAGGATTGAGCTAGTTAAGTGGGGCGTAAGTAGTCAAGAGAATGTAGTTCCTGTCACTGGCTGCTCACATACACCAAGCTTGTTCAGATAACAGACTTTCAAAATGGAATTGCAATGGAACTGGTTGAAGGTAAAACATCATCAAAGTATTCCAGCCTTTTCCTATTGCTTAGAAATTCTTCCTGAGTTCAGACAGTTCTGTGTGAACATGATCTGGTGCTTATTTGTCAGTGCCAAAACTAGGCTTCATTTCACTTGGGTCAAAGCCCCCCCCCCCCCGCCGCCATGTGTGCATTTGCACGCACGCCCACACAGACTGGAAGCCTCAATGGTTCCCCTCTGGAGATTTCACTAGGGGCAAAATACCCGGCTAGCTCCCACCCCCCATAGCTACAGCCCTGTTTTTGTACACTCAATCTGACGTGTTCTTTTGGAACTACAGTAGACCCACAATTGATGTGCATTTAACTTGTGTGCATTCAGCTGTAAGGGCTTGCAAGGGCTGTAAGCACCCAATGTGCTTTGGCTATTTGCAATTTGGGCTTTATGTGTCAATGCCGGAACATAACTCCTGTGTAAATTGTAAGTGTACTGTAGTTGATTTTGTTTCTAGGAATCGGTTTGGCTCTGGTTTGCTATTTGAAATAGCGTCATCATTGTTTACATAAAGTAATGTTGGAACGTTCAGAATTTGCAAATAAAGGCAATGATAGAACATCATAATGTGAGCATCTGTAGTGACTTATAATATGTTCTCATTGTGATATCATGACCATGGAATTAATGTAACATAATCATATGTTTGGTTGTTTGCAGTAATTCTTTTCCATGAGATTCCAAGAAGCTTAACAGCCCCTGCTTTTGATTTCCCCCAGTTCTTAATTGTGCTTGGAAAATGGCCAGTCTTATAACAGAATATTCAGATCAGAATGAGAGCAAATGATGCCTATGTCCCTGCCTAATCTCTTTGTGTTGTGCCTATAGTCAGAAGTTGTAAATTGAGTGGTGCAAATGTATATTATGTGCTAGAGGCTTCTGATCAGTCCTGTCATAATTATCAGCTAAGAGAGTGCTCCAGGTGCCCCTATCAACTGAAATTTAGCAAGGATGCCTTCTGAGTCATGGAGCAAACTCTGCATAGTAGGCTCCTCCCAGGGAAGACCACCTAGTTCCAATTCTGTCTTTTATATGTCAAATAAAAACCTGGTTTTAAGAAGGCCTTAGAGATCAGTTAACTTTTGTGTTTGATTCCTTTTTAATCTTGGAATAGAGTTTATCTGCCTTTTTAAATTGTTTGTTGATTTTGCAAGCACAGACGGAGTGAGTCTGCTGCCGGTGCAGGGCCAGCACAGTGGCAGTACCCATGAACCACAGGACAATGATCTGGGGTTGAAACAAGCCACATCTTTATTGATCACAGATGTCAGCAGGTTTTGGCATAGGCACTGGGTATGCATCCAAAATCATCCAGCCCGCCTGCTGGTTGATGGATCATTAGGGTTGATCCTGTGAGAAGAATCTCCCTGTGATGTACATCAAATAGGTGTGACCCACCAGGCTCTCCACTATGGGGAGTATTATGGCCCATCTGCCCTCATCTGGATATCAGGACATAAGCACCTCCCTCCTAGACCCCTTTAATGAGGTATCCCCATTCCTCGAGGCGGGGGATTGAGGTTCCCCAACCTCCACACTGACTAAGGATCCATCCCCAGTGCCTTATTCACCATCAAATTGTGACAATTGCTATGAGGTAGCCAAAACCCCAAGACAGGCTCAATATACATATCTGAGGGGGAAATTCCTGCCTGGCCCAGAATATAGCAACCAAGATTTCCATTGCAAAGTTGTACATATAACCCACTTGTTTACCCATGGGCTGGTCGAAGCAACTAGTTTAGGGAGTGAGCTGTCAAAACTGTGTGCACTCTCATTTTATGCATGAGGAGAGGACCTATCACGGACAAAAGGATGACGGGGACGAGGAAGAGGATCCCAGCAAGGAGTGTAGCCAGGACTGGGACATGCTGGGGCAAGCAGGTGATGGGGAAGGAAGTACTCACAGGCTGACAGAGGATGGTGAGGGGATGGAGTGTACAGGAACCAAAGCAGCAAGACTCATCACCAGAGCCAGAGGGACCCCTGTCCATATGAACATGGTGGCCTCTGAAGCATAGGGAGCAGTGGGAGTGGTGCTATAGGAGGCAGAGGCAGAGGCAGAGGCAGAGGCAGGCAAGGGCTGACAGCCCAACTGGCCAGGTGGGGCTCGATAGCTCTGGGAGGAGGGGTGTGATTCCTCAGAACAGGTGAGGGTCATATGCCACATCAAGCCAAGTGCTGCAATCAACATGCAAATTACACAAGGGGAGCAGAGCTGAGGTTTTGTGTCTGCTCAACTGCCCATGCTGATGGTCTTTGGCTTGGATGCTCCTGGCCCTAGAGCACTGTACTTCAGGCTTGACTCTGGACTGTATCCTGGCTGCTGGACTTCACTTGTGTGCCTTGAACCCATGAACTTTGGACTTTACATACTGACTTGCTGCCAGGTAGGCCAGGGCTTCAGGACAGGAGCTGACTGAAGACTCAAATGAGCTGCTCCCAGTCAGGTCTACTCCTGAAGACCCACCCTATGACCCACCCAGGATTGGCTGTGGGTGTGCCCTGTCAGTCAACATGGCAAGCAGAGGAGGACATGAAGTCTCCCACCAGCAGTTTGAACCACCCACCCCCAGGCAAGCTACACCATGTGCAACCACTTCTTCCCCAAAGAGAAGGTATCTTGATGAGATACATGGTTAGTTGTATTTGGGTTTTTTGTGATTTGCTGCTGCGCACTTTGATTTAACAGCTTGTTGTTTTTAACTCTCTTGTTTATATGTTTTTATAATAAAGTTATATAATGTGCATGTGTGTGACTGCAAAACATCGCCTACAATATATTTCATGAAATCGGGCTCAAAATGTCCTCTAAAGTAAAAAAAGAAAAGAACAATTTAACACTTTTTTGTTTCATCTCCAGTATTCTCACAAATAAAACCTCTTTTGTAGGTTGCTCTGTTGGGCACCAGTGAATGAATCAAAGATAAATCAGAGACCTGGCTATAAAACAAGAGTGAAAAGCAATTTTAAAGGAGCACATTGTCCTCTGATGTCTCAGATAAAGAGCCCATTTTTCTTCCCCCACCCCACTGAGACATGCCAATCTCAAAAGGTTCTTGGTTGGTACAATATTGGCTGAAAGCTCATTCTCATCTGAATCTAAAATGCAAAAAGAGTTGTCATGACTTGTGTACTGTGTCATAAATGGAATCATTTTATGGGATGAGAAGTGACTCTGGGGATATCTATCTAATAAATAGACGGAGCAGGAATTACAGATGTGCAAATGGCCTGCCATGCTAGTCCCAAAGTATGAGCAACCCAGGCCCTAAATTTATCCATCTCTGAACAAAACTACAGCAGGATATTCTGGGTTTTTTTTAGCAAACTATAAAATACAGCTAGAACCATATAGTTTTCTCTTTGCTCTGCCTCAAAGCAATCCCTTCAAGGGAAATCTTAGAACCAGCTGCAAGTTCTTTCTTAGCCATCTAAGGACCTTTTAGTGAATCAAAGGCACCCACACATTATTTCTTAAATGATTCATATTATCACCTTTCTTAAAAATAGGAAGAAAATAAATACAAATCTTTATAAGAAGGGAATGATTATGCTGATTAGTTACATTACTGTATCTTTGGCATTTTAGTCTAATTAATTTAATACATTGTATGCAGTCTCCCCCAAGGACTATTCATCTCTTTTAAAAAACCCTCTTATTTGGTTATTAACCTAACATGGTTTCCTTCAGAAATTCTTTCTGATGGTCATTAGGTGTATAACCAGTTCCTATTGTAAGCCAACTCATTCTCTGCTTTCTCTCTCTCATAAATTGTTTTTATTGAAAGATTCTCAGCAAAGGTACATATGTCAGTTTTCAGTCCATGGAGTCTTTTCTACAGGTCAGTTACACAGTTACAGGTATGAGACACTGCTGTCATAGACATTGTGAAGTTGGGGGGAAGAGTGAGGTGGGGGAAAGAAGGCGTCTAAATGTATTTGTGTTTGTTTTTTTAATGATATTTATTAAAGTTTCAAAGAAAAAAATTACATGAATTAAAAAAAGAAGAAAAAGAAAGACAAAAATAAAAATAGAAGAAAAAATACAAAATACAAAAAAGATAAAAAACACTTTAAAAAAATACATCAGTCTTTCCAAACCTTACATTCATTTCCTTGTTTCCCTGACCTCCTCACACCTCCCTTTTTTGCGTTCCAATTCAGTTAGTTAATTCAGCAATTTCTTTCCCTCTTTGTTTTTATCTTAGTCCTTTAACATAATATATTATAACTTTGGATTCTCACCTGTTAACAATCCATTTTTACATACACCTTTATAACATTGCTGCTTAAACCACTTAACTTCATTCTGACATCATTCTAACATTCATTAATTTTGCAATATTACTGTAAATAGTCTTTAAATTTCTTCCAATCTTCTTCCACCGACTCTTCTCCCTGGTCTCGGATTCTGCCAGTCATTTCCGCCAATTCCATGTAGTCCATCACCTTCATCTGCCATTCTTCCAGAGTGGGTAGATCTTGTGTCTTCCAATACTTTGCAATAAGTATTCTTGCTGCCGTTTTGGCATACATAAAAAAAGTTCTGTCCTTCTTTGGCACCATTTGGCCGACCATGCCCAGGAGAAAGGCCTCTGGTTTCTTCAGAAAGGTATATTTAAACACCATTTTCATTTCATTATAAATCATCTCCCAGAAAGCCTTAATCCTTGGGCACGTCCACCAAAGGTGAAAGAATGTACCTTCAGTTTCTTTACATTTCCAACTTTTATTATCGGGCAAATGATAGATTTTTGCAAGCTTGACTGGTGTCATGTACCACCTGTATATCATTTTCATAATATTCTCTCTTAAGGCATTACATGCCGTGAATTTCATACCAGTGGTCCATAACTATTCCCAGTCAGCCATCATTATGTTATGTCCAACATCTTGTGCCCATTTAATCATAGCAGAAGGCGTCTAAATATATTTTCTTCTTTTGCATAGTATGTGTGGAGTTTTGGTGTCAGCATCATGTGGATAGGTTCTTTATTATTCATTTATTTGTTTTCATTGACGGTGTGAGAGATTGGGGAGCCCAGAGCATGGTATATTAACAGGAGCTTCTAGGGTGTTGTTAGGTACAATTTATGAATGTTCATGCATTCTTTCATTGCCTTGGCAAAGTTGATTCTGGTTAAACTTTTCTGCAGTAAGCATGAAGTTAAATGTTTTTAAATGAGGCATATTTAGAGGAGCACACATGTAATAAATAAATCTTCATCAACAGTCCTCCTTCACTCCTAAAATGGAAGGTCTAGAACAGGCATAGGCAAACTCGGCCCTCCAGATGTTTTGGAACTACAACTCCCATCATCCCTAGCTAACAGGACCAGTGGTCAGGGATGATGGGACTTGTAGTCCAAAACATTTGGAGGGCTGAGTTTGCCTATGCCTGGTCTAGAGTAGACAAAGAACTTTTAGATGCAATGTATTAGAACACTATAATTCTGAAAAGGGCATTTGTTTATTGCAGAAGCTCTACCAGTTTGTGATCGGGATACTCTTAGCTTATATGATTTACCAGATGTTGAGCTGGTTTGGACATCATACTAAACCATAGTTATGTGTTAGAAAATCCTAACTATGGCTAGTGGAAATAGCCAGCTTCAAATTTTAGTTTATGAAGCTGGTTTGCTTTTCACTAATCATAATTACAATTAGGGTTTGAATATAAGCTATGGTTATTCAAAGCTACAATTAATCTAAAGCAGATGTGAAAGTTTCCAACTATCCTTCTAATGAGGTGCGGGAAGTTGGGGAAGGCTAAGCTTGTTCTGTATCTGAATGCAATTTCACGTTGAAATGTGTGTATGGAGTGGAAAGGAACCCTGATTAGCATCAGCTGGCTCTATTCCTGATATCCATGGATTCTGGACACCTTTTTAATAGCATCCTAGGCATGTACCTCTGATGCATGATCCATATCTATCACAAATTGAGTGAAATCCCAGTTTCCTACTTGTGTGCATTCATTTCTGTATGAGGGGAAAAAAAATCTGCACTGGGATTTAGGATGGAAGAAATCAAGAGTTAGAAGACATTTTGACCATAATAAGGAGTGAAGGCAAAAGATTCAAGAAGTGAAAGAGGATTTCTCATAACCTATGTCAAAAATTGTTATGTGCTAAAGACAATAGCTACCTTGCTGTCAGTCAAGGGGTTTAAGGCAGAAAGGGATTGTGTGGCAGTTAATAGCTATATATTAAACATCTTCTGACAGGTTGGTGAGGCAAGCACTTGTTACCCAAGTAAATTTTATGGAGTGTTGTGGAGCAAATGTCACCCATGACAAAATATTACTGTAGGAACAGCAAAATTGCAGACAATCTGGGTTTGTTTGATTTAGGTGAGTTTCAAAATACTGTGGGGATTTGCTTGGATATACCATATATCACATCCTGAGGTAACGGCTTCTGGAACAAATGAAATGCACAGCAGACAGATTCTGTAGCAGCTGGCTTGGGGGGGGGGAAAAGGAAACTTTTGCCTCTGAACGATTCTGACATATTAGGAAGTACGTATGATGTGGCTTCCTAATAAAAGCCAGGATTCAAATAAATGGGCAACTAGTTCTGCATGCTCAAATCCATGGGCAATTGGGCATTATATTGTGTTTCTTGAACACAGATCCGCCCTCCCCTGCCCAAGCTTGTGTCTAAATACCACAAAGTGCTTTTGAAAATGAGGGGAATTTTGAAAGTAGAGTGTGATATAATATGAAGCCTGCTCTTTTATGAAGAAAAGTCAAATAGCCTACTTGGTTGCAGACAAGTCCCTGGGCATGCCTAAAGTGCCTCTTTGGATGGTTTATACACAGGGCAGTTTGCAACAGAAATAAGGAGATAAGAATACCTCAGATCCATTAAAATAAAATAAAATTCTACAACTACAAATCACTAACATCAGCAACAATAACAATAAGGCCTTTCCTCCTCCAGATGCCTCCAAAAAGATGTGTTTTGACCAAAAGCCTGAAGTTGTTAAAAGATGAAATCAGATGCACCTAAGCCTAATTCTCTCCCTGACTTCTGTCCTCATGGTTGTATCTCTTTTTTAGAGCTAGACATTTAGTGTACAGATTGTATTACTTTTCAATTTGTAAGCATTTTATAAGCCATTCTGAAGGCTCTTGTGAGGACTGAAAGTCAGGTTATAACTCTTTGCACTTCCATGCTTTTGCATCCTTATTCATTAGATGTTTGGAGCACATATTAAAGCAACCTCTTCAATGGACTTTTTATTATGAATTAATTCCACTTTCTTTCCTGCCCTTCACCATTAGGTCCAAGGGCATGTTACAGCAATTTAAATAAACGATATTACAGCACTGGAATCAATGAACGTGACTGAGTTAGGTCCATTCATTTCAATAGGGCTTCTCTGAGAAAAAGTTAGTTGACTATCACTGCAGGTGTCAAAGACCAGGGTAAAGTGTGGTGTTGGGGAGTTTCAGAGTGTTTATTCCCCTGCAGCTCAGATAATTTTGCCCCAAGAGAGAAGAACACATAAGCATAAGTAACTAGGAAGTAGGCAGAATGAGGTCTAATTAGTTATTTATATTAAAAGGCTCTCTTCTGTTTGGGAATAAAGGATAAAACAGGATTTATAAAATTATGTATGGTGTAGAAAAGAGGATAGAGAATTGTTTTTCTCCTTTTCTCATTCTACTAGCGCTCAGGGTCATCTAAATGAAATTGATTGGCAGTCGTTTCAGAAGACCAGAACATAAATATGCAAACAATGGAGGCAAAATGGTCCTTAACAACCAAATGAGAAACCAAAAAGCAGAGTTAAAGACCAAATATATATATAAAAACACAGAATTATTCATTATAATTAATTAATTATAACACAAACAAGTACTTCAATAAGTATTAATTGTCCAAATCCTATGACCCCCCCCAAAGTGGCCTAATATAGCACAGAAGCAGAACATGACAAATCAATCGGCTTTGACTCTTGCATATAAATCTTCTGAGGAGGGGGACAACATAATTCACTTTATGCCTCCAATATAAACAGCTGTCCTGGATAAAGAAATCATTATTCTTTAATGTGAGCATCAGTAAAAAATTTCCTAGGCCAATTAATATGACCAAACACTACTTACAAATTGATATTCCTGCAATAGACTCAGAGCTTCTGATGCATATCATTTCAGCCTCTGTTTGCATACTAGATGAGGGAGGGACAGCAGACATGGTTGAGGTGGTCATGGAGAACGCCTGTACTTCAGTCATAGAATCATAGACTTGTAAGAGCTGGAAGGGACCCCGAGGGTCATCTCGTTCCCTGACAGATGACCATCCAACCTCTGCTTAAAAACCACCAAGGAAGGTCAGTGCTGTTTACTTTGATTGGCAACAGCTTTTCAAGTCCTCTAGTGGAAGCCTCCCCCCACTTTCATTTTTGCTTCTGGAGGTATCAGGTATTGGCCCCCCACCTTCATTTTTAACTGGCGGTATCAGGTATTGGCCATGAGAACTTGTGCATACATATTACATGATGGCTTCCAGTGTGGTGTAGTGGTTAAGAGCGGTGGACTTGTAATCTGGTGAACTGGATTTGTGTCCCCGCTCCTCCACATGCAGCTGCTGGGTGACCTTGGGCCAGTCACACTTCTTTGAAGTCTCTCAGCCCCACTCACCTCACAGAGTGTTTGTTGTGGGGGAGGAAGGGAAAGGAGAATGTTAGCCGCTTTGAGACTCCTAAGGGTAGTGATAAAGCGGGATATCAAATCCAAACTCCAAACTCTTCTTCCCTTGAAAACATTTGATGCTCCCTCAGCCTGACCTTTGGTATAGCTAGCTCTCTATTATTTGTTTTGGCAATAGCTTTGGAGAAGTCCTTCTCAGCTCTCTAACCAGAGTTCCCTTTACTGGCAATGCCTGAGAGTGAAACGGGGGTATTCAGCATGCAAATCACATGGTGCCTATTAATGAGCTATTGCCCCTCCCTAGCACCACCTTTTAACCTGCTATGCATCAACACTAGAAGGATAATTTATAGGCAATAATATGTTGCTGCCTTCCGTTCTGTTGGAGGTAGGGAAAATAGTTTAATTTATGGCTAGTTTAGTACATTTTGAGTACACTCTCGGCAATATATAATAGAGATTGCCACAGCACTTATTAGCCCATTGCCTGAGCAAATGTTACCTCCCTTAGCATTGCAATGCCCTGGATTCGCTCTGGTGCACTTTAAAGTGAGTGTGTGTGTGTGTGTTTAACGAAAGCTACATAAATGAAAAGTCAGTACTTCCTATCAATTATTTACCTCTCCATGGACCAGAAGTGCTTCCCTCCATATAGATGCTCAATTGCCTGTACATTCTGCTATTTGCTTTGCCAGCAAAATCACTTTGCATTGATGGCTGACACAGAGGGATAATTTTGGAGCACATAGCAAACGTGACCTTTTGTGTTTACATTCCACAAGTGTTGATTGCCCAGGAGGAAAATGGTCTCCCTCTTCCCGTTGCTATTCACAAGGTTATCATTGGAGCCTCAGATCATAAAATTAGTCAAATGCCGTGGGAGCCTTTTCTGCTATCGATGAACATGCGTCATTGCATTCCTTTCAGCGGAGACCTGAGCTGTGGAATTGTTTTGCAAGGTTTGCCTTTAATGTCTTCAAAGTCAGCATGGAACATTTTGATGCAAGCAACTGCCCTTGGAATGGTAGCAGAACCTCACAAATACCAGACTGCTTTGAAAAGGAATTACAGCACATTGGGGGTATGCAACATCCCATAATTAAGGCATTGTGGAGCAGGAGAGTTGGGTGCATCAGCTCCTCTCCTATCCAGGTCTCCACACCTTAGGAAAGGTTTAAAGAGCTAAGTCTGGTTTAGGTGTGTCGTGTCCCTGCATGACTGAGAAATCTGAAGGAGAGTGTCCCTCACTCTCACATGTGACACAATCTTAATTGTGAGAGTTAACAGTTCTCCGACATCATATTTAGGCTGGATCTAGATACATCAAAAAGAAGCGTTTCAGTTAAATGTGTTGTAAATTTAAACAGGGAAAACGGATAGAGAAAAACAGGACTCCACAATGCTATCTGGTGGCACAATGTTATATCGCATATGCAACGCATATAAATCACTTTTTCGTTACCAATCTAGCTGAGTCCCTAGTTTTGCCTCAAGAAGCAGAACCCAGGTA
Source organism: Podarcis bocagei (assembly GCF_964188305.1). Lineage (NCBI taxonomy): Eukaryota > Metazoa > Chordata > Lepidosauria > Squamata > Lacertidae > Podarcis > Podarcis bocagei. The sequence goes on from NC_138128.1 coordinate 62,316,087, forward strand.
AAGTATATGCAAAACAGGACTGGCTCATACATGCCTGCTGTAGGCAGTTGTACAGTTCAAAATCCATGGCTATAATTCTGTTATACTAACAGATGACTTTATAGTGAAATGCAGCTGAAATTTGTAGAAGTGGGCACTCAATTCAGGCTCCTTGGGACTGAAGGTGGTTGAAACTGTCGGAACCGGGGGATGAAAAGCCAGCTGGCTCGGCCCCAGATGGAGTGTCTCCCTTCTCAGCCTTTCCGCTGCTGAGATCCATCAGTCATCCTCCTCCAACGTGCGTCTGCAACTTAAGCTGCAGTGCATGCTTGAGCACACATTACTCAGCAGAGTAATCACGCAACAGAATCAGGCCTGAGGCGTGGGTACAATACTAAGCTATGCATTTATTATACATAAATCAGGACAAAGAAAAACATGTTCTCTCTCCTTGTCGTTCTTCTTGGAGGGAGACAGAAAAACAAAAGCAATACAGAGCAGAAGTTCCGCTCATGCCAGCAGTCTGTGCTGGAATGTAAACAGATGTGTGACATGTAACAATCCCACATATCTGCAGCTCAGGAGGAGTGTAATCCCAACACCCTCCCCCTTTACATGTATCCCATGGTGCAGTATTTCAACTGCAACCGCTGTACATAAACCTGAAGTTGTTCCCTGTTAACAACTTTTGACAACAGATCTGCAGGAATTTCGTTTCCTGGTATGTAGGACACCTGAATGAGTCCTTTCTGGAGGACAGAGATTTGTGGAATTTTATGTCACAGGAGACAAAATAACTAGACAAGCCTTGGGTATTATGTACTGTGACTGATTGGGCCAATATTTGCTGCTCTACTTCAGGCAACAAAATGGTTTGGGCTGACCCTACTAGACAAGAAGAACACTGGTTAGCCACTCCTGCAATGGAGAGCCAAGTTAGCTGAACCAATGACCTGTCTAGGTATAAGAAATGGACATCCTCTTTCTTTGTGAGAGGTCTGAGTGGGCTTATTCAGTAGTGAAATAATGCACTTCCTGCAGCCCCAGAGATTCTCCTTTCTTTCCTCTCTCATATGTTCCAGCTTCCCCTGACTTTCAAAACAATTCACACTGGTAAGCCACAGATTACTTAAGCACCTCCTTATTTGTATGAGGGTTGCACATTATTGCCAACTGTGAATAATAGGCAAGTTCAAATCTTTTCTAAAGGCATTGGAGGATTGAGATGCTTTTCAAGGAAAATATGCCTAAAAAGCCTGGCAGGACTGCAAGATATTGTTGATGTACAGCACATTTGGCAATTAGGAAGCAACCTTGAATGTTATATTTTCATTATTCTCAGTATTTTCTTTTCCAAGGGATAAAGAAAACAAAAGAATCCCATAATAATCTACTTTGACCCTAGATGACTTATACTCCAAACTTCATATATTTGCCAAATAGGTTATTTGAGTTCAAAAAGCAGCAAATCTTCATATATCACAACTGTGTTATTTTGGTTTCATGCCATCCCAATCTCATCTATTACATTCAACATTTTGAGGAATTAAACAGAGCAAAATTGTTTGAAAGCAAATACAGTACTTAAAGTCATTACATTTACAACTTTTAATTAATGCAGGACCTGATTTGCAGTGTTAGTTCCTGCTGTTTGTGAATCAACGAGCATGTAAATTTACTTTGCCTTTTTTATGCAACATGGACCCAAATTGTTCCTTGGAGAAAAGGAGACATCTAGAGATTATTTTGTCATTTCAGTGAATTGTTGCTTACAACAAAAATGTTGGTATTGAGGTATTGGGATCTACTATCTTATGGGCCCTGCCTATATAACTTTAACTGCAGCCTAACATTCAAAAATTGGTGATGCTTTTCCTGGCACAGAGCAGCAATGATGGCAGACTATCTGCTTTATTTTTGCATGCCAGGCTGCTATTAATGCGCAAACATATCGGCTTGGCACCCCCTGCACGCTGTTCTGGGGGTTCTCCTGATACCCCTGAGCCATACACAAACAGAAGTCCTTGTGCTGGGCTTCTGCTAATGGCATTCATTAGGTGAATTGATCCCCATGTATCTTGTTTCCAGCCCAGAGGTTCTCTCTCTTGTGTCCATGTTCACAAGTACTTCTTAAAACTTACACTTTGCTTCTTGGACTATTGTTTGGTTTATGGTGAAGATTATTTTTTTTAAAAAAGCTTCAGTATCGTGGCAAAGTTCACAATTTAGCCATTTCTGCAATAATTTCTATGGATATCTGGTTTGATGGAAGATTGTGAGGGAGATCCCAATATCAGCCAACAGTTAGCCAGTGACAGGATAAATATAGACTTCCGATAAGCATTTTAAATGGTTTTTATTGAAGCTGAAATGTGTGACAACAGCACCCAGAGGTATCATTAAAGTTAATTAAGGATCTGATAGTGATTCAAACATGAGCCTTTAATTTGTGGGCTGGGTAGCTTGGCAATGCACAAGTTCTAGCCCTAAGCAAAAAAACTGAAAAAAGGTCACAGCTTGAATCTGAAGAAAAGAGAAAAACATTGCTGCTGTTTGATTGAGATTAGGTATTTCTAACCAGTATAGAAGACTGCTTTATTAAGATTCTTGGTCCATCCTCCCATGTAAGCTTAGGGAAAGGAATATTATATTAAAAACCCATGCAAAATGAAAGAAGCGACATGTAGGAAATAACAGCAAATCTGTCCACTATGTCATAATAATATGGGATCCCAATAAAGGGTTTGTGAAAGATTTAAGAAATAATAGTGAAGAATGGCATGGCACATGCTGTTTTTCATATACATATACACTGATATGGGCATAAGGAAACATGTCAGAGGGTTGTATCCAACACTGTGTCTGTAGAGTTTCACTCATACAGTGGAACCTTCCCTTTCTCTCCTCTATCTATGTGCCCCTAAAATCTGCCTCAGAGGATCCCCCAATCCCCTGAAGTAGTTTTTTCAGGTTGAGAAGAGAAGAGGAGGGGGAGATTCTATTGAGCAACTGGAAGTCTATCGTTCAAGCAGAATGAGAGTGTTGATTACAACTCAGAGTATCCTTTGGCTTGCTGGAATTTGATCCTTCCCTGCCACACAAACTTTGCACAGATTACGACACATCTCAAATATGGTGAGAAAAAGGATGTCAAAGACTTCATCTTCAAGAATTTAACTGCTTCCAGCACTATTTAGGTTCTTCAGACTAGCTGCTATCTTGAAACAAGACAGTACACTTTCAAGAGTTGGTTCAGGGTTTAACCCGGTTGTGTTAGTTATTTATCTTCTCATTCCTAATAGGCTTGAGATAGCAATGTCAAAAGGCTACCGTATTTTTCGCCCTATAGGACGCACTTTTCCCCCTCCAAAAATGAAGGGGAAATGTGTGTGCGTCCTATGGGGCGAATGCAGGCTTTCGCTGAAGCCTGGAGAGCGAGAGGGGTCAGTGCACACCGACCCCTCTCACTCTCCAGGCTTCAGGAAGCTATCCGCAAGCCTTGGGAGCCCGGCGGAAGTTCCCGCCGGGCTCCATAGACTTGTGGATAGCAGCCTGCATCCCGAAGCCTGGGGTGCGCTGAGCAGAGCGTCCCGGGCTTCGGGCAGATATCTGCAAGCCTGGGGAGCCCGGCGGGAGTTCTCTCAGTGACACTCAACCAGTTTAGAGTCTGTTGGGATAGGCACAACTGCTTATGAAACCGTTTTTTCTAGAAATCATTCATCCAAATCACAAGTAAACCATGGGTTGTATCCAGACTTTGTCTTCTGCAGATTGAAAGGGTCCTTCCATTCATGAAAGGCTTTTGATCCACTAGAGAGGTCTTGCTGGTGGAGGAAGATTGACTTTTGCCAATTCCTTCTCATCCTACAACCCATAGATCTCCCACACTGCTCCAGAGTTACCTGAATCCAGTGTCAGAGGTGGCACTGAGACCACAGGATGTAGGGGAAATTGGCAAAAGTCATCCATGCTTTTCTACTAGCAGGAACAAAGTTTGGATCCAACCCCGTGTGTTTCAAGTTCCCCCAAAGAACTGGTACTAGCTCACGGTTTCTAGTGAAACAGGTCCTACTTTTCAGTCATTTTCTTTCAGGTATCTGTTTCCAACCCACAACAATTTGGCAACACCTCATTGTTGGACAGGCCTGTCAGTTGGCAACTGAGCTAACTCACCTGAAGACAAATTAAAGTCCAAAACCAGGTCCACCAACTTCACTTTTTATTGCCAGGATGGAAAAGAAAGAAGTAGTCAATTGTCTTATTAGCTGACAAGCGAGCCTTCTTAGTAGGGATTTAAGAAGGCATCATTTTCCGTTCCACCCTGTGTTTGTTTCCGTTCCACTGCAGTTCATCTTGTACCAAAAACTGCATTACTAATCTTGCTGTCCACTGTGGTGAAATTAGGTAAATTCCATTGTCATTACATTATTCTATCCCATTCATTTGAATGCAAAGAAAACACAATGCAAATGAGGGTAAATGTAATTCATTTTGTATCGTTGGCAGACTGGTGGCAACAACAGCGAATACTAATTGTATAAATCTGAATTAATTTCCATTCCAGACATAAGACAAATAATCTAACATTGAAAATTTCTGCCCCCTTTCGTGTTTTCATTGGGATTCTCTGACATCTCTAAATAGGTGAAGTTAAGACCTTACTCAATCAGGTAACTCTCTACTGCCAATTTGTTACTCAGAATGTAAAGTTTAAGGGGGGAAAGAGAAAGATGGCTTAATTCAAGGCTCTTCAATGTATTCATTCAGGAGACACCCTTATTTTAATTATATCCAGTTCTTTGAACAATTTTGCACACCTTAGCTGAAAAGGAAATAATTGCTACCACAAAGAAGGGGAACCAGTTATTGTGGAATCTTAAGTCTTCCATTAGTGTAATCTAGTACATTTATTAATTCTAATCTCTCTGTAATTTCCATTAATCTGGGGTGGGTAGCACTGCAAAATGGAAGCTAGGGGTACATTGAACTCAGAGAATGTGAACGGTTCATGTGATGCTTTGGTATCAGGTTGTTTGTGAAAGAACCTATAATTCTATATTATGTAATACTTCCCACATAGCTTGCACACAGAATCATTTCCATGGCATTATCTGACTATCATTGATTTCCCTTAGCAGGAGAAAAAAAATGGCATTTTAATCTGTGAACAGTGATAGTATGCAATTACATAGAGTTTACCTCTCCTTGGAGATCTGCCAATTTCAAACAGTTATCATTCTGACTGCAGCTAATTAGAAATCAAAGGAGAACAATTTGAGAGAAATAAATGTTGTGGATACTGAAATTTTAAGGTAAGAAGAAAACTTGGTTGTCTTTTAGCATATATGGCCTGATCCTATGCAGAAGTGACTCCCTCTGGGATCAGTGAGATTTACTCACGTGCTTGGGATTTATTTCTTTACTTAAAAACATATATAGATTGTGTACCAAACATAGATGCAATAAAACCATCAGGATAAACCACAAACATAAAAATAGTGTCATAAAGCCTTACTCATTTTGCAGTTAGCAAAAAACAAAACTGTAAGGCAATGTATTACGTATATTCTCAACAGAATACTCTCGAATAAATAAAATAGATATCTAAAATGGTTCAATGCATCCTAACCAGGATATCGTAATGAGCTTGCAATTAAGAGTTTCTTTGTTTCTCTCTCTCACACACAAAAATTAAAAGCAAAACTGGGCCCAAGACTTTGTGTTTTGACTGCAATTTTATCTATGTTTGTTCAGGTAATTCAGGAGCTGAGTTCTGTGGGACTTAATCTGGAGTTAGTCTGTATAAGATTGCAATCCTACACTAACTGTAATAGTGATGTTGGTTAGAAGTCCAGGAGCCACTGATACCCTTAAAATAGTGCTTTCATTATGGGTGATTTGAGGGGAATGTGAGCAAGCATCCCAACTCTTAATATTATGTACTGTATTTTAATATGCAAGTCACACATAGAATCTGATGTGTGCTTATGGGTAACATGAAATACTTGTCTCTTTAAAATATTTTGAAGTAGGGCCTGGATCCATTTCAAGTTGTTGGATACTAGAATTTCAAAGTGAGGCATACCAAATTCTACATGCGCACACCTATCAGATTTATTTTTGTATCTTGGTATCTACCAAATTTCATTGGTTAACATCAAATGCTAATCTACTGTCAATATATAAATTGCCCTTTAAATTTCTTCCCCAGTTCATAGTTCCCTATTTCTGGTACGATTTCCTTCTAGGTTTAAGATTAGTATATAATGGGGCTGTGCAGTGAAAAAAACAATTTTCCTTGCTTGTAGTGCTTGGAAGCAGTCCAGCAAGAACTCTGTGTGTTCCAATTTGATTGATCTTTGGTTTCAGATCTGATCTGTTAAATCCAAAGTTCTGTTTTGGGTGAAAGTGAAAATGGCTATAGCTTTTTTTCCTTTCTCACATGAGTGGATGGAATTTGCAGGTGAAAGAGCCACTCCAGAGTGGATTAAGCCCACTCAATTTAAGGCATACCTATCCAGGGGTTTTCATTAGGATAGTGCATTTGGCCTAATATTGATCTCATCTGAACTGATTTTTTTCTGGGGGGGGGGGGCGAGGCTGCAAGCATGAACTTCAATTGAATCAGGTAGTGATAGCCATGGATCAGAAGAGGCAAATAGCCCCAACAATTCGCTGCAGAGAGCACTCTGGGGAAGCAGCCCACAGCTGTAGCGGAGCCAAATCCTAGGGGTCAGGGTCCTTTTGCTCCCCCCCAAAAATATTTGAGGGGGCCAAGCCCCTCCAAGGTTAATGGTCATTGCCATTCAAATGGTGTGTGCACGCCATGTCTTGTGATTGATTATGTGGGACAGGGCTTACCTGCCCCCCAATATTTTATTCAAGTTGGCACCCCACCTAGCAGGAATGAACCTTTACCATCAGCTGGTGAGTGGAGAATGTCTTCAAAATGAAAGACCATCAGTGATCTACATGCTGTCACCTTTGAAGCTCTGGTTATTTTACCAGTCAGCTTGATTTCAATTCTCAGAAGACGGAGTGTGTGTGGGGAATGACATGCAATTAACTTTATGGAAAAAAGGTAACAGAGCTACTTGAAAAGTTGGGAAGTACCTGATTCACCTCATGCCTTTCTGTGTTCCTTAGTTTAAATTCCATGAAGATAACATAATTTGTGCTTTTTTTCTTACATTTTCTTACATTTACATTAAATAAAATTTATTATTATTCTGACTCCCTCCTTTGGCAATCTTCACAGAATTCTAGCCCAATGGTTGCCATCAATTTGATTTGACTTAATTTTATAATGAAATGATTTTAGAATGTTGTACTATTTTATTGTTGTTAGCCGCCCTGAGCCTGGCTTCAGCTGGGGAGGGCGGGATATAAATAAAATTTATTATTTATTATTATTTTGATTCAGCAGGAAAAAGAATATGTCAATGGGAACTTTTTTCAAAGGTGAATAGCAGTATTTGGGCGATTTTTAGTTTGGATAATTGTTAGGGGGGAAGGGTTAAACCTCTCTCTGTGTGTGGCACTCACAATGAGAATTGTCTATGGGCAGCTATAATTAGTTTTAAAGAAATCCTTGCATGCTTTCCAATGACACATTTAGCTTCACACTTAGTTTGACCCTGATTATAAGAGAAATGAATACCAACTAGTGATAACCTGTTCTTGTGCATCCTCCTCCTCCACTGACATTCAGTGCAAGACAACAACTGTCTCTAAAGCAGAAACTAAAACTAGCAGAAACCAGCTATCACATCACTTAGTAATGCAGTGCAAGCAGTGCAGGAGACTTGCTGTGTCTTCTGTAACAGAGGTTGGCATTTAGAGAGTCGCAAAGTAAATATGCATGTTCTACCACAAACTTACTCTGAGAGTTGCTTCTTCAATATGAAGTTTATATCCCTTGGTACACTGCTGGGTAGGAACTTGTAACAAGCTGTCCATTAGAATATACTTCCGACTAGCACATGTTCTTGGAGTGTATAGGAAATAGACACTGAATGCCAGTAAACTGCAGCAGAAAGCACAGGAGCGATAACCCTGGGAGGCATTGACAGAGATCACTTGAGGTCTTTGGTTTTGCTTTTGCTGTTCATATGTGGGTCCTTTTCTCAATAATAAAAAAAAATGCTTCAATGCCTTGGGGATTTGTGCTTCTGCTTCAGCAAAGTTGACTTCATTATTTCCAGTTGTTTGTTTGCATTTAGCAAATGGTACATCCATCAAGACCCTTTAATAGTTTTCAAAAGCAGCAGTATGATATTCTCCAAAATTAAAGCTATAGCATTGATCAGACCATTGTAAGATCTTAACCATTGAAGCTGTTTGCTTCTGTTTGTTGGCATTTTTAGTTGTGTCTTAAATCTCTGTTCCCTGGTAGAAAGTTGGCTAGCTATTTCTAACTGAAAGAATTTGTATCGCTTTATCAGTGGATACACCTCTCATGTGCACTGCAGGTAAATATTGGCATTGGCTAGAGCTCAGCTGATGCCAAACAGCTTAGTCATTGAGAACTTATATGGTCCAAAAAGATGCACCGGGTGCCAATCCTTCATACCCATCTCAGGCCAGGACAAAGGGACTTTCTGGTGAGTGGAATGGGTGTCCTATGGACCACTGCAACTACCCTGCTTATGTCAACACTCCAGCTCATGTTGATGTTGTACAGAGTACCCAGTTGCACAACTCTGGGGTTAACTCTGTCCAGGTCTCTTTAATGCACATCAGGCTGGCCCCCCATCCATAATCAAGTCATGGATAAGTGAGGTCTTATTACAGACTGACCTAGCAGTAAATGACAACACAACAAAGTTGGGAGACACAGTGGAAGTGCAACCTTCAGACATTTGATGGGTGCATTATGGGGGTTTGCTGTTGAGGAATGGAGGGTTAAATCTCCCTGATGTGGTCCTGATTAAAATTAGGGGGATGTATTACATTTTAAAAGACCTACAAAGGATGTGGCATACTAGAGAGCCAGTGCGGTGTAGTGGTTAAGAGTGGTGGACTTGTAATCTGGTGAACTGGATTTGTGTCCCCGCTCCTCCACATGCAGCTGCTGGGTGACCTTGGGCCAGTCACACTTCTCTGAAGTCTCTCAGCCCCGCTCACCTCACAGAGTGTTTGTTGTGGGGGAGGAAGCGAAAGGAGAATGTTAGCCACTTTGAGACTCCTTAAAGGGAGTGAAAGGCGGGATATCAAATCCAAACTCCTCCTCTTCTTCTATGCATTTAGTTTATAGTATAGTATAGTATAGTATAGTATAGTATGGTATGGTATGGTATGGTATGGTATGGTATGGTATGGTATAGTATGGTATAGTATAGTATGTAGTCAGCCTTCAGCATGCTGTCCAACTAACTTGTGTTCTGTGTATTGACTACTTAAGTACAGTTCTCCTTTATAAAAAACGGTGAGGTAAACACTGTTTTCAGCATGCTGTTCAAGACTGAAAAATAAAGGCTGAAATGCAAGTAAAAAGCATTCTGAAGTTATTTGTTTCATAATACTTATTAATTTAAAATCCGTATTTTTGGATTTTTCAGAATTTAGTTACTGTGCCATTGCTGGCATGGTTTTCATTTCAGAATTTACACCCTGCCTTTCGATCAGTGTTTTTCATGGTGGCTTACAAACAAAACTGAAAAGAATATGCATCTTCTCATCAGCCTCAGGTAGAACGGGTGCCTCTTAAATGCTCAGAGGGTTCCTAACCCTCCTAGCTTTTCTAGAAGACGGTGGGAGCCCCCTGCAGTCCCTACAAAAGCTTCAGTATGGCTAGCATAGAGAAAGGACCTTCATTTTCACAAATCAATTGCTTCATGATTTGATGGTAGCTCTGGTGGCATCTTGGTAGTAACTGTTGTTTTTAGGCTTTTGATGTCTCATCTCATTACATTCTCTCATTCTCAGGATTACTGGTAATATGCTAGGATGATTCACCTACACAATGCCACAGAAACAGTGTGTACTCCTTTAAAACTGCAAATGATGATGATCTTGTGGGGTGAGAGAGTGTGCGCGTGCAAGAGACAGAAAGTACAATAAACTATAGGAGACTATAATGGAAATTAATGGAAAATGGATTTTCAATTTCAGACAAAGCATTCCTTATACCATAGTGCTGTTTACACATGTGAATAGAAAATGCTAGTTTTATCATAACAAACAAAAAGAAGATTTAAACCACCAGGAGAAGAATTCTTCCAGAAGAATAGAATTGTAAAAAGCAATTAAATAGCTAGATTGCTTTCTTCAGTCTTCTCAACAAAAATAATAAAGCAAATACGAGGCTTACCATCTGCCTGGCAGAAATGTTATATTCTTATACTGATACTATAGAGGGAACTCAAATTGCATGGTTGAGCAGCAAATAATGTGCTTCCATTAGAGTATACAAAAATCCCATTGAGTTTCAGGATGTAGTTTAACTTTTCTTATGATTCCATAGATTTTTATAGTTGTTTGCCTTGTGCTGACATAGTTGATGTCTTGGGCAACTGAAGTATTTCCCATTTCCCTGTGTTACCTGTCAGTTACAATGCTATTCTAATAACTTGCAACCGGTTATTAACCTTTAAAAACAAAAACAAAGTACATGTAAGATTCTCAGTTGCTATTCCTGGAGAGCTGAAAGGTGGCAAGAGTGGAACAGTTTCTGGACTTCCGGGGGCGGCGCGAAACTGTAATGGCGGTCCTCTTCGAGCTCTGAAGAGGGGCTCCGCGGAAAAGGGTCGTTCGCTGCGGCATAGCGACGACCCATCAAGATAAACCACGGGTAGAGTGAGCCCGTGGCCGTGGGACTCGGCGGGCACCAGAAGCTGCTCCGAAAACACAGAAGGGACCCCGTAAGGAGACCCGGAGTGAAGGAGGGGTAGCGGTGCTGTGAGTTCATCGCTCTTTCCGCGGAAGTGAAGCCGCGCGGCTGTTACAGATGAGCGCTGATCCTTCTTCCTAAAATCAACACCAAACTGCAAGTAACATACCCGTGAGTAAAGGGGACTAAAATTTGGCAAAGAATTTCGTAAAATTGGCTGAAAGCGGGAGACGAAAAAAGGGAAGTCCGTCTTCCGACATTGCTGACAAGATCAAAGCAAAGCATTTAAAAAGCGGAAGCGTTCGAAACGGGACTTTGGGAAGCTTTAACTTTTTCGTGCTATTAAATCTGCTCTTTTTTCTGCTGAACTGAAGGTGGAAAGGGACTTTGATTATAAGAACGAGTAACGGGGGGTCTCCTCCTATCTCCCCCTCCCTTTGGGGTGATCTTTAAAGAGCCAGATCGTCGGGCTGCCGGAGAGAGAGACTGTGCTAAACTGCGGAAACAGTTGCAAACTTTGTAAAAACTTTGTTGGAGTATAATTGATACATTTGAGCAGGAAAGTCTGGATGTGATATTGTTGCAAGCACCCCCTGTGAAACTTTGTTGAACTTTAAAAGGTGCTCTGGGGAATTTTGAATCTTTGAAGGGACTGTTGGATATTGAACTTACTGAGTCAAAAAAAAAAATTTGGAACTTTAATGGCGGACTACTTCCTTCTTTGTCTTTGAAACTTGGTGGCACTCCCCCTACAGGGCTTTCGGATTATAAAATCCTGGGAACTGACTTTTGTTTTGAATTCCACTTTACCGGTTGTTTATAATTGAACTTGTCTTTCCCATGGAACAATAGACAATTTGACCTTGAACACTGACAGATGTGTAATGAGTGGTGCAGGGAGAACAAGAGCATCTAAAGCTAAGGAATCTAAAGAGGCCAAGGAGAAAGAAAAGGAAAGAAAACCAACACAATTTGTACAAACAACACTGACCCAAGGACGCCGGTCGTCGGTTCCAGCTGTACTGGTGACCCAAAGGGAACAAGGGGAAACAACTGAGAAGTCCACTGAGGAAGATATGGCAGCAGGTGGGTCAGATACACTACTTAAACAAATATTGGAGCAACTATCAAGTTTAAACCAGAAGGTGGATGATCAGTCTTTGAAGATAGATAAAGCAACTTCCTCGATTCAAAAATTGACTGATCAAGTTTCCCAGCACACACAAGCCATAGAGAATTTGCAAGGAGCAACAGCGGAAAATCGGGAATTGGCTGGAGAAGCAATCCAGAAAGTGGGAGCTCTACAAAAAGAAGTGGAAGAAATAAAAGGAGAAGTTAAGCCCCTGCACAAACAGGTGGGTGAACAACAAGTTTATCTGTCAATGGTGGAATTGAAAAATCGCGAGAATAACATCAAATTGAGAGGTATCCCGGAACTAGAGCAAGGAGATTTGATTGGATACTTAACACAAGAATTTTCGAAGTTCTGGGGTTTAAAGGAAGACACAGATTTTAAGATTGTCTCGGCATATAGACTGGGAAGAGTGGTAAAGAAAGATAGATCTAGAGACTGTTTGATAATTTTAAGATCAAAGGAAGAGAGGGATAAGATCCTAGGTCTTCATTTCAAAAAAGCAATTGAAATTCAAGACAAAAGGGTGGAAATCTATAGAGATATTCCGAGACAGCTGTTGGAGCTTAGAGCCACCTATTCAGAACTAGCAAAATTGCTGAGATACAACGCAATCCCCTATAGGTGGGAGTTTCCACAAGGACTATCCTTCACCTACAAAGAAAGGAAGGTTAAAATTAGAACACCTGAAGATAACCAAAAGTTCCTTCACGACCACGGAGAAGATCTCCAAAAAGGAGTGGATTGGCTTCCAGCTGTACCAGCACCAATATTGCCTGAAAGCGGGCCAACGCCTGCACCCTCGGGATCTGAGCAAAAGGAAGGCACCCCATCTTAAGAACGTTTAAAATAGAACAGGATGTCTCTGCAGCCACTTAGCTGGAACATAAATGGCGGGAATTCTCCGGAAAAAAGAAGGAGGATATTCCATATTTTGAAAAAAGAACAATTGGATGTAATATGCCTTCAAGAAACACATGTGACTAGGCTCCACAGGAAAGTATTAATTAATAAAAGACTTGGCCAAGAATTTATCTCATCAGACAAAGTCAAAAAAAGAGGTGTTGTAATTTATGCAAAGGAGAACCTATCACCAAAATTCTTATTTAAAGATGATCATGGAAGAATTCTCGCAATTGAAATCCAAACACAAGGGGAAAAGATTTTGATATTAGGAGTTTATGCGCCAAATGATGGAAAATCAGAATTTTATAAGAAGCTGCATGAGACAATGATGGACTATTTGGACTATTCTAATATTATCGTGATGGGAGATATGAATGGGGTGGTGTCTACAAATATGGACAAATCCCAAAATCAAAATTTAACAACAGACGGCAGACTCCCTAAAACCTTTTTTGAAATGACAGACAATTTGGATTTGATTGACATTTGGAGGACAAGGAACCCCTTGGGTAAAGAAGGAACCTTCTTTTCTGAGGCCCACTTGTCATGGACACGAATCGACCAAATTTGGATATCTAGAGGACTGGCCCCGAAAACGAGAAAAGTGGAAATCTGCCCAAAAACCTGCTCCGACCATAATGCCTTAAAAATGGAATTGAGACTTTTCCCAACTGGATCCTTCAGATGGAGAATGAATGACACCTTGCTAAGAGATCAAGAGATTGTTAAGAAGGCCCAAAAAACGCTAAAGGACTACTTTGAAATAAATTTGAACACTACGGTGGAGAAAAGAATAATCTGGGACGCAAGCAAAGCTGTAATGAGAGGGTTTCTGATACAACAGAATACAATAAAGAAAAAATTTTGGAATGGAAAAAAGGAAAAAATTCTAGAGAAAATAAGTGAAGGAGAGAAAAAGCTGAGAACTAATCCGAAGTCAAAAGAGGTGCTAAGAGAGATTAAATTCCATCAAGCACAATATTCGAAATTGATTAATCAAGAGATTGAGTGGAAAATTAAACAAATGAAGCAGAGATCGTTTGAATCAGCAAATAAATGCGGAAAGTTGTTAGCTTGGCAATTGAAAAAAAAGACAAAAGTTAAACACAGTCACAAACCTGGAGATTCAAGGAAAAATAGTTCAGAAACCAGAAGAAATAAGAAAGTGCTTCCACAGATACTTCAAGGAACTTTACGCACAGGGGCCTCAGAAAGAATCGGAAATAGACCAATTCTTGAGGACAAATGGACTATCTAAAATAAGTCAAGATAAAAGATCAATTCTCAACAGTAAAATAACTCAACAGGAAATTGAAGGTGCCATCCAAAATATGCAACTTGGCAAATCTCCAGGCCCAGATGGTCTCACCTCCAAATATTATAAGACTCTGAAGGATTGTTTGATACAACCGTTGCTGGAGGTTTGCAACCAGATTATGGAGGGGAGAAGGGCACCGGAAACGTGGAAAGAAGCATTCATCACATTGATTCCCAAGTCAGAGAAGGAAAAGACTCAGCTTAAGAACTACCGTCCCATCTCACTCCTGAATGTGGATTACAAAATATTTGCAGACATTTTAGCAAGTAGACTTAAAAACGTTTTAAACGAAGTAATTCACAAGGACCAAGCAGGCTTTCTCCCTGGTAGACACATGTCTGATAACACCAGGAACATTATTGATATATTGGAGCTGTTGCGAATTAGAAACACAAGGGCTGCTTTAATCTTTATTGATGCGGAGAAAGCATTTGACAACATTTCTTGGATGTTTATGAAGAAAAACTTGAAGGGGATGGGAGTGGGACGGGGGTTTGAAAATGGACTAGAAGCAATTTATTCAGAGCAAAAAGCCAAGTTGATAGTGAACAATGTGGTGTCGGATGAACTTCTAATTGAAAAAGGGACACGACAGGGGTGCCCTTTATCCCCTCTGCTATTTATTTCTGTTCTGGAGGTATTGCTGAATATGATTAGGGAGGACCAGTTGGTGCAAGGTATAGAGGTCGGAGCGAAACAATACAAACTGAAAGCCTTTGCAGATGACCTAGTCTTGACAGTACAGGAGCCAGTATCTAGCACAAAAAGAGTTTTGGAACTTATTTTGGAGTTTGGTCGGGTGGCGGGATTCAAGTTAAACAAACAAAAAACTAAGGTGTTGGTCAAAAATTTGACACCTACAGAGATAGAGGGGTATCAGAAAGAGACAGAGCTAAGTGTGGTTAAAAAAGTGAAATACCTGGGGGTATACTTGTCCACCAAAAATTTAAACCTTTTTAAAGATAACTATGAAAAATGTTGGTTGGAAATTAAAAAAGACCTGGATATCTGGTCAAGATTGAAACTTACCTTGTCAGGCCGAATCGCAGCTATAAAGATGTGTGTTTTGCCAAAAATGCTATTCTTATTTCAAACCCTTCAGGTCGTGGACAGAATGGAATGTTTTGGAAAATGGCAGAAGGATATTTCTAAGTTTGTCTGGCAGGGCAAAAAGCCCCGAATAAAATTTAAAATACTAACCGACTCAAAAGAAAGAGGGGGGTTTGCCCTGCCGGACTTAAGGTTGTATTATGAAGCTGCAGCCTTCTGCTGGTTGAAGGATTGGTTCCTGTTGGAAAACACCGATGTCCTAGATCTGGAGGGGTTTGATAATGTGTATGGTTGGCATGCATACTTGTGGTATGACAAGGCGAAGGTTCATAAATTGTTCAAAAACCATATTGTCAGAAAATCAATTTTTGCCGTCTGGATGAAGTATAAGGATTTATTAGAAAACAAGACCCCGAGGTGGTTATCACCTGTGGAAGCCAAGATTTCTAAAAAAAAGCCCAATATGGAGGCCTATTGGCCAAAATATTGGGAACTGATTGAAAGAGTTGGAGACAATTGGAAGCTCCAAAGCCAGGACAAATTAAAAGGTAAGGTGCGAGATTGGTTACATTATGCTCAAATTCAAGAGGTATTCAAAATGGACAAAAAAGTGGGTTTCCAGTTGGAGAAATCGAAACTGGAGACGGAGTTACTAGAACCAAAGACTAAGGTACTTTCGAGGATGTATGACTTGCTGCTTAAATGGAACACACAGGATGAGACAGTTAAATCTGCCATGATAAAATGGGCACAGGATGTAGGACACAACATTATGTCTGAGGACTGGGAAAGGTTATGGAACACCGGTATGAAATTCACGGCATGTAGTGCCTTGAAAGAGAATATTATGAAAATGGTATACCGGTGGTACATAACCCCAGTCAAGTTGGCTAAAATATACCATCTTTCTGATAATAAGTGTTGGAAATGTAAGGAGGCAGAAGGGACATTCTTTCACCTCTGGTGGACCTGCCCGAAAGTAAAGGCCTTTTGGGAAATGATACATAATGAGTTGAAAAAGGTATTCAGATATACCTTTTCTAAGAAACCAGAGGCCTTTCTTCTGGGTATGGTGGACCGGAAGGTGCCAAAGAAGGACAGAACCTTATTTATGTATGCAACCACAGCAGCCAGGATTCTTATCGCAAAGTTCTGGAAGACACCAGATTTACCCACACTGGAGGACTGGCAGACGCAGCTGATGGACTACATGGAGTTGGCAGAAATGACCGGCAGAATTCGAGATCTGAGCGAGGAAACAATGGAGGAGGACTGGAAAAAATTTAAGGACTATTTGCAAAAACATTATAAGTTGTTTGAGTGTTAAGATTGTGCACGATTAAGAAACATTATGCTTCTGCAATTTATTTTAAGTAAATGATAAAGTAAGTATTGATGGAAAAAATGAGACAAACTAGAAACAAAATATTATGTTTATTAACAGTGTTAAAATTAAATTACAAATTTTTGAAATTGGTAACATAATAAATACAAAGGTATAATAAGTTGGGAAATAAGATAATAAATTGCTGAATTGGTTAGAATGATGAACGCAATGCTGAGAGGATGCGAGGAGGTCCAAAAAGATGTTGAAAAAATTTTATAATGATCTTTTCTTTTTTCTATGCTTTTCTTTATATATATGGAAAATGTTTCTTGTATATTGTTGTCCAAACAAATTTGTTTACCTATGGAAAGAAGCGCAATAAAAAATTTTATAAAAAAAAAAAAAAGAGTGGAACAGTTTCTAATCTTTGACTAAGGCAGCCTATCCAGAAAAATACTGAAATCAATGGTATCAAAAGCCACTGAGAGATTCAGGACAACATTCAGGGTATCCCTCTCCCTGTCCTTCTCCCAGCAAAGGGCATCCATCCAGACAACCAAGATAGTTTCTATGCCAAATCCATGGTAATGTAAGACTGGATTGGAAATCCACTATCAGACCTTGTCAATGAGGGAAATATTAGTGATGGATAATATTTGTTGCAGTCCTCAGGTTCCAAGGAGGATTTCTTCTGGAGTGGTCCTACAAAAACATCAGTTAAGGCAGCTGGGACCACTGACTTTCACAAAGAGGCATTGAACTCAAAGGCACTAATAAGCCTCTTCTGCTAAATGTTATAAGCTATAAAGGGCAAGGGCAGGGCTGAGCTGGTCAATGGCTGGCTTTACACCAACAAGCACCTTGCCCTCCACGAAACAAGACCAGATGGGACACATGATGCATCTATGGCAGGCATACCTGATACAGTGCCTACCAGATGTTTTGGACTGCAACTCCCATCAGCCACAGCCAGCAGGGCCAATGGTCAGAGATTATGGGTCCAGCAACATTTAGCAGGCACCACATTGCCTACTACTCATCTATGTACTGCACTGCAGGATTCGTGGTGTTGAGGTGGATGCAAGCAACTTTGTCCCTGTAGCTCTTGGCAAATAACTGAGGGTTTTATCACTACACTGAAAGCCAAGGTGGAGCAAGCTCTGAACTACTTGAAGAGCTTTGCTGGATATCATTGTGAGAGGTGAACATGCAATGGTGATGGTGAAGTCTCCTTCTTTGGAGGTCTTTAAGCGGAGGCTTGACAACCATATGTCAGGAGTGCTCTGATGGTGTTTCCTGCTTGGCAGGGGGTTGGACTCGATGGCCCTTGTGGTCTATTCCAACTCTATGATTCTATGATTCTATGATTCTATGATTCTATGAAGTGTTGCTTCTTTGCTACCACAGGGCAGGCTCAGTTATGGAGTCTTACCTGTGTTTGGTCAAATTCACTGTTCATTTTCTGCCACCTGCATTTCAATCATTATCTTAACTGCTTCATCATGCCAAAATTCCTGCTTCTTGATTCCATCTATAATTGATTCCATATATAATGTCAAATAATAAAGGAATGGGATCACTCATCCAAGGCTTCACAATTTTAAAGAGAGGGAAATTCACAGGTGCCTGGTTGACCCATGGTTTCCTTCATTGACTGCAACATCAAGTGATAACTTGGATGTGCAAAACAGCCATCATGGATTGTACACCACAGACATAGTTCCCTTGCAACCTTGCATTTCCTCCTTAGCACAAGGACTTGCAGTTAGAAGAAACTTGGAGCCGGGGTTGGCCCTACCATTAGACATAGGGAGGTCACCTCCTGAGGTAGCAGGTGTCTAAAGTGTTGGTGATATTGGGCAGCCTGATGTTTCCCTTGACCCCCCTTCTGTCCCCTACATTGGCTTGTCTGTAGCCCTTAGGTTCACTAGAGACATTGTCCTGTTAGCGGTGTTGAGATTCAACTGATAGTTTAGTTGACTTCTGTGCATGGAATGGGTAGAGGGTTTCACCTTGTCCTTTGCTTCAGGCAGCAAAATGACCTGGGAGTGCCTGGTGGAGAACCCTAGTTTAGGAGCTGAAGCATGTATTGGATTTTTTTGATTCCAGCCACTTCCACACCCATTCAGATGTCCCAGAACCCAGAGTGGAATATAGTGTTTTCAAGACTGGCCATGTTTCACCCACTGCCCTTCACCCCCACTGTCCCCCCCCTCAGTATGCTTCCTTTCTCTATCTTTTTGCATATATTGCCGTCACTGGACAATTTCCAGTTTTATCAGTTTCTGCTATCTACAGAATTGGGTTGCTTTTAAGTCTCCAGTGTAATCAGCAAGATACCAACTCATTTTATTTATATCAAGAATAACCGCTTGAAAATGAGCACTACAGAAGGTTGCAAGGAGTTCATCCTGCCATTTGCTTCTAAATAAAATAGATGCTGTGATATGCTCTGATAAGGGTAGAAAAGGTTGTCTGGTACATCATCAAACCTCCTTTACATGTAATTCCAGTTATTTCTTGCTTTTGGCATGCATGCTTACTGCCTGAAATATTCTGATGAGGCCATCTCAGGTCTGTCTTTGCTTTTAGCTGAAATGCTTGGTTATTTGTTGTTCATCAGTACTACTCTTGCCTCTTGTTCAAAGTAATATATTTAATCTTACTGGCAAATTGCCACAGACTTCCATTCAGCGCAGTAAAGTGAGTCAAGATCTAAGAAATAAATATACCTTTAAGCAATTTCTGCATCCTTGAGTCTGTATTTGTGCATGTGGTCATAAGTAAACCAGCCAAGTAAGAAGGCTTCTTTATTTCTGGCTGTTTTTTGTTTGCTCAAACAAGAATACAAAGGCAAGTGAAATACGTAACCTGAAATGAATCCATAGGGCACACAAAGGCAGAATAAGTCAAAACCTAATATACTGAACAATGTTTTTATCCTAGTGTTTAGGTAGTTAGCATTCAGGTGCCTAATTCCTCCTGCCTTCTATTGTTCATTTTGTCAACCCCGACTATAACATTTTGTCAAAACATTTTATGTTTCACTCTGTAAACTGTACTGATGCGTGTATTAAATCAGATGGTTGTAACTAAGGTTACATCCTATATCTATCATGGACGGACTTTGGTAATATGGCATCCCTCCTCTAAACATTATTTTCACAAGAATTCCTTTTTAATCTTTTATTACTTTGTGCCTCTTCGGATCAATGGCCTGTGTTGGGGAACTGCTTGCACCACTTTAAATTTAGCAATGTATCTATGAAACATAGAATCTTTGAAGATACTTGCAAATTTGTTGTTTGAATTACCGTAATAATACACACTCTTAGGACATAATGATGCATTGCACACATTTTCTTCTTTCTTACCAGAAGCAACCTTCAAGGAGTTTCGGCAGAATAATGGCAAAGGAAGGCTCTGCCAATCCAGGGATGTCATGAAGATCCTTCAGGATTTATTTACAGTGTGAATATTGTAGGTCCATTGTGGTTCCTTAGCTTTGATCTTAGCCAATTTAATTTTTTTCATTGGGAGTCATATGTACAAATGCTTGCATATGCTGTTCAGAGGAGAGACAAGATAGAATGGTTGGATACCCAACATTTTACTTAGGGTTAGAGATTTGTTTACAAAGTACAGTAGGAGTATGCACTGACCTCAATATAAGCTTCACCTTTGGATTCACCACTGAGTCACTGATTGAGGCACTATGAAGCAGGGCGAAATAGCTTTTCTGGACTCTCTGTAGAGGTGCTGCTGCAGGTAGATGAGCTTGTTAGTTTCACTAGAGCTCTTTGCACCATGTTCTCAGGGATTAGATAATGCAAATTACATGCTGAAATTTCCAAGACTCGGAGGTGCAAAACTTTGTGCAGGTTTTTTGGGTGGCATGTATGAAAAAGTTGTTTGGAAACTCTAGCTGACACCATGGGTTTGAACAGAAGAAAATTGGGCAGCAATAAAGGTATACCAGTAAGTTCACTGTACCACTCTGCTTAGCTCTTTCTCTTATGGATTTTTCTTCCTATGGAATGAAAAATAACCCTGGGAAGTGATTTTTTGCGTTGGGAATGACTAGAAAGGAAAGGGATGAGCAGTCCTTCCATTTTCCATTTCTTTGCTGAAATTCACCTTAGAGGCTTTAAATTACAAAAAGAAAACATTAGAGAAAAGGTCCATTTGATTGCATGTAACGTGATGTTTGTGAATAGCAAATGGCTTTACTTTAAAACAAAAAACCAATAGACTAGGCTCCACTCACCCCTCTTCCCAAACTTAAAAACTGCTGGGCTGCTGCACATTGGTTTTACCTCTGAACCTGTTCTGGGATTTGCCTTCAGATCCTGGCAAGCTCAGAGAACTCGGGGCTATTGAACTTGTATGTTTGGTAAATGCAAGAAATAGTTAATGTCCTCATACCTTATAGAGCAAGGAGAAATGTATCCTGGAAATTTACTGAACTAAGCTGTAGTGCCATTGAGATACACTTCATGACCCTACACTGTTGGGCCAGTAGAGAATGGAGCTGTGGTTTCCCACACTCTTGTATTTCTGTTTGGTTTCTTTTTGATAGCTAAGGTGGTAAAACCATAGTTCCTAGACCTGGGCAGCCCATCTTTTCATACCAAGTGGGCCGCAAGTGTACTTTGACATGGAACCGATAGGCTGCACACTGCCTTGTTGCACATGGGGTGAACCCCAAAGTTGACACCCCCTAGCCCTCACACTGTCTTCTCAAAGCAGGCCAAGTGAGACATGAAGCTTTGGGAAGCAGAAGTGAGGCTCTGACAGGGTCCTAGAGCTCTCCCACCTCCTTCCAAAGCTAAGAAAAAGTGCCAAGGAGGTAGGAGGACTCTCGGACCTGCCAGAGCTCTCACTCACTTGGCGTTGGGAAGGAAGCAGGAGGGCTGAGAGAGGTATTCAAATGTTGCTTGAGGGCCGCCAAAAAGGGCCCTGGGCCACGTGTTGGACCACCATATCCTAGACTATTTACTGACTAGCTTGTATTCTCTCTGACCTTCTGAATTTGTCAGATGGCATCACTTAGTTCAGGGATGGCAACTCTGGCTTTCCATATATTGCTGGGCCAGAGCTCCCATCATTTCTACCCATGGCCATGCTGGCTGGGGCTGATGGAAATTGGGAGTCCAACAATATCTGGAGGACCACAGGCTCCTCATCCCTGACATAGATGGTTCACCAATTTGACCTGGCGTGACTTTACCAACCCGGAGCTTCCAGAACAATGCCATGTATCTTTTCAAACAACAGAAGTGATGTAACTATCAGCTTTGGTGTAATTATATTTACACAGACTTCTGTGATGCTAGGATTGTACTGTGTTGCTGCATTCCTAAAATACTCCCGAGTTTCCCAAATCCTTTCATTTTTGAGCCCAGAAATTAGTACAGAATTCCATCCTTCACATTTCTTGGGAACTGTACAAACACTGCATTGTAGTCTGTAGTCAAGCAATCAGAATAGTGTTTGTTTTTGTTGTAAATAACATGTAAATAAATATATATAACTGGTTCATTGTTGTTTTCTAGGCTGAGGCTGATCAAACAAATTCAGGATTAAGAATAATTACCTTGGCAATAGTACACTTGTTTCTAAATTCAAAGCATGCTTGCTACTCTGAAATTCAGGAGTGAACATCCTTTCAATGAAGAAACCATGCTTTTGCTTATGAATGGCAATATAGATTCAAAGGCACAATCAGCCTTTAAGTTCTGATATTTTAATACTGTTGTTGCCTCTTCATTTTCACAGGTTGCAAAACCTCCCACAAAAAGCTGATTACCAAATGTTTTTGGTGTATTTTCATTAATAGTGGAAAATACAATTAAGAAATGTATGCATATTCACAGAGCGCCTTGTATTCCTGTGAATTTTCCATATAGATTCCCTAATTTGGACTTCCGAATTTTGCGGTAAAAAGTTTTAGAATTCTAAAATTTCAATTTTAAAGATGGCAGTCAATGCTCTAGTTCAGGCTTCCTCAACCTCGGCCCTCCAGATGTTTTTGGTCTACAACTCCCATGATCCCTAGCTAGCAGGACCAGTGGTCAGGGATGATGGGAATTGTAGTCTAAAAACATCTGGAGGGCTGAGGTTGAGGAAGCCTGCTCTAGTTCCATTGGTGAAATGATTTACGCATGTGCAATGGAAGCTCTCCTGCCATGAATGTTTGTGGTGTGTCCTCTCCAAATCTGCTCTGGAGGGTTGGGGGGAAATTCAGAAGAGGTGTAGGGGGAACATGAGGTGGGAGGGGGGAGAAGGGGAAATTCTAATGTGCAAGGTTGAAACCTTGTGCTAATGGAACAACAAACCTAATGCTACTTTGGACACAAACCTAACATGTTAAAATTATTATTAAAATTACTTTAGTTATAAATACACATGGAAGTTTAATGTATTTATGTGCCTGATTTAACGTATTTATGTGCTAGTGATTGGTAAATCTGTCAGTTTTAATTTCTCATTTTCACAAAATTTTCTGCACATGTCCTCATTTGAAAAAAGGTTGCATGAGCATTTTAGTGCATTTCCCCCCTAATATACACATCTTTTTTTGTTTCTGGAATTTTGCCTCATATACACATTTTTGCAGAGCTATTTCCCCCAATGAAATGCATTTTCAAAATGTTAATTTCACTTATACATACATTTCTATGCACACTTTACCTCAGCCTATACATTTTTGTACAAATTATTTGGCTGGAAAAGTGCATTGCAAAATTTGGAGAAGCACAAATTTCATTTGATGGGTGTGTTTTGGGTTGCATATTGTTTTGGAAAGTGTGAATTAGGCATATTTGCTTTTAAATATGAACTGAATAAATTCCCTCCCCCTATCCCTAGTTGGTGCAATCACATCCAAAAACAAGTTAGTCCGATAATTCTGCAATGACACACTAACACTGGAAGCAGATTTGTCAGCAGAAATGTTTAGAGGAATGGTCAGGTATTAAAATAATTTAAAAGTGTGGTTTAGATCTTGTGCATCCCAATCACATGTTTAGGATTCAGCACAGACCAGCTTTTGGCACACCACTGTAAAATTTTAAAAACTAACACTTTAAACATGCCAAAAAGTTCATTTAATTTGGCCTGAATTCAGCACATGGCAGAGATAAGAAAACCTATCAAGCTGGCTTGTTGTTCTGAAAAGTGCCATCATGCACACTGATAGTGCTCTATATAGTGCCATCAGCTTAGTGTGGGTTGCCATAAATGGAATTGGACTTGGGTGGCTATTTTCTGTGGCTGTCAAGGCCCAAGAGGGTTATATGACTACCAGTAGCCATCAGCAGGGCGGTTGTGCTCACTGGACCTTCCGCTACCTGTATTGCTTCCGCTTACTGGGAGCTGGAGGGCAAGGCGTTAGTGTGGTCAGTGTGGTGCAAATGCACCAGCAGGAACATCAGATTGGATCCACTAGTGTGTTTCCGCCCAAACTGGCCTTGTCCCCTGCTCCCCCTTTACTTCTGTGTAGCAACAGCGCAGGTGATGGGAAGTCAGGTAAGCACAACTGCCTGCTCTGCTGATCACTGCTGGTGGCTAGGCCCTCTGTTGATAATACTGGGGAATGGAATCATATGAGACATGTTTAAGACCTATATTTATGGCAAAGCCTCAAAGACACTAGTCAGTATCTTTGAAGCCTTGACATAGATCCTAACCCTGGCTCATATAGGCAGTGAAATGATGGAGACTTCAATGTTGCTGAGTTTTCTTATCTGTTTTCAGAAGAGACCACAATTTGTAAAATAAATATCCACTTCTCCTATGTTGCATATATGCCTTTTCATATCCTTGTATACTATACCATCTAGGGCCGGGGGCACCAGGTTGGGGAATCCTAGTTTGACACATTGAAGGAACAACTTGTAAAATTATTTTGGTATATTATATATTAAAGAGTTAAAATAAGCCCTGTGATCATAAGTGAAATGAGAACCAGAGCTATTTTGGGGGTACATTTCAAATCACTCATATTGATGTATTCATGTGCCCATTATCCAATGTTTTCTAGTAATCTGATTCTTGGACTTTGTCTGTAGTAGATTTCAGGTTTCTGTCCACAGGGGAGTTTCTGCAATTATGATATGCTCATGAGTGAGTCAGTCCCAAGTATATTAGTGCTTTAGGGATGAGGTGGTCTATAACTCTACATAACTGAAATGGAAAATGTGAGTTTAAAGAAAGCAAATGCAGGATACACCCCCCCGAACCTTGGGACTTTAGAAAAGTCTCCTATGCTTATGAATTTGGATATATTTTTGTACCTGATCGATAGCTGAATAGTTGCAAAATCCCTTCTTACCTTGACTTTTCACTATTATTTCCTTCTAGGCTCCTTGAGGGGCTGAGAAACCTGGCAAAGCCTTCTTGACAACCTTAAAATTGCTTTTATCTCTATGGCATGCCTGCTTCTTGACAGCTTTCTGGAGTAATAAGACTACTCTTTAAAAAAAAGACCCCACACACGAAAGCTATAATTTCTTGAGTTTCATAAAGCTCCTCTGTGTGAAATCATAGATCTTCATGTGCTCTGCTCTGCTACACCTTATGGAAATGAAGTTGTGTGGTGTTTACCATGAAAATCTAGTAAAAGAAGCAATGGAGCTTTAAATCATTTCTTTGGTTTTTGTTTTTTAAAAAAGCAGTAAAGAAATACGGGATTTATTCTTCTAAAGCTGCCAGGTTCTAGAAAGCTAACAGCTCGATTGTTGAATTTAATTGCCTAGGAATGAGGAGATGTTACATCACTTATGATTTAGAGAATAGCAGGAATAATAGAACACTGTTCTGAACCACCCGAATGAACACAGATTATTAACTAGTCTGTCTTGGGAAGTGTCAGCCTTTTCCCTTGTGCAGCACTCCTTTGTGTGAAACCCCAGATTTTCATGTACTCTGCTCTGCTACACCTTAAGGATACGATCCACATTTATTTAGAAGTGAAGATCATCGTTTTCAATGATGGTTCTTGTCTACGTGAGCATGACTAGTGTTGCAACGCAAGAGACATTTCTAATTTACATGGTTTCCCAGCCACTCTTTTGCTACAATACTTTTTGCTTTCTATGATCTGGCAATAAGCATGCAGGAAACCTGTAATGTCTGCATTTTTCAGGCAAGGGAATAAGAGTAAGATAGCAGCTTTGTATTCATTCTGAGTCCTTGGAAGCACTGTGATAATGAAGTGATGAGCTTTGATTACAAGAACATATTCAGATAAATAATTTACCATGCCGCTGTATTTCTGTCTCCTCCTATTGCAGCAAAGAATTTACTTGCAGCACAAAGTTAGTGCTTGTGTTCTTTTTTTCTTTTCGTTTTTTTCAAACAGATAACAAACTATTGGACAAAGCTATCAAGAGTAAACATGTGTAAACCAGACTGGTCATGTTTGCTGCAAGATGCCTACAGTGGGATGTAACAGCATACGTTTCTGATTTCTTCTAAGTAGTTTGTACGACGTAGCTCCCCATCTGCACTGCATATTTAAAGCAGTACTATACCACTTTAAAGAGCCATGGTTCCCCCCCCCTAAATAATTGTGTGGACTGTAGTTTATTAAGAGTGCTGAGAGTCCTTTATTTCCAAGCTACAATTCTGAAAGAGCTATCAATCCCCTGGGAACTCTGAAATGGTAGCTCTGTGAACAGGGGTCTCCTAACAACTCTCAGCACCCTTAACAAACCACAGTTGCCAAGGATTCTTTGTGGAGGTGAAGGAGAGCCATGAATGTTTAAAGTGCTTTGATACTACTTTAAAACTGTAGTTTAGATGGGGCCTGATAGTCAATGCGGCTATTTATATAAATGAGTATATATACACACACACACACGCGCGCGCGCGCGCGCACACACACACACACACACACACACACACATATATATATATATATATATATATATATAGACAGAGAGAGTGAGAGCACATTGGGGTGTGTGTGTGTGTGTGTGTGTACACACCTCTTTTTCCTTCCTCTTCCCTTTCCTCATCCATTGACCATTCATTCTATCCTCGTCTCTCCAGACTCAGACATTTCCTCCATTCATCCAGATCACGGGCGTAGCCAGGATTTTTTTGGTGTGTGTGTGTGTGGAGGGATAACTTCAGATTTGTAATGATTTTGATTGATTTAGGGGGACAGCTGCCCCTCTTGGCTGCACCCATGATTCACATCTCCCCTCTCTCTAACACACACACACACACACACACACACACACACTCCTCTTGAAAGAAAAGGTATGTGTTGCTGTGGAGTGTAGCTTCCCCACTCTTCCTTGTTTCTATTCTTTCATTTGCTTGTAGTTCTTGCAGGTTTGGCTACCTTGGAACGCCTTGACTGAGTTAGGGGCGTTACAAAAGAATGTTCATGTTTCTTAATGGCAGTGCATTTTCACATGTATGGGCTAAGGAGACTAAGGAGATGGCAGGTGCATGTGAAGCATTCCCTATGTTTAGGGGACGAGCCATAGCTATGGTGTGAGAAGGAGAGAGAAACATTGGCAGTTAGAAGGAACAGAGAGAAGAGAAGCCCAAGATAAAGTGAGTACCGTGCTGGAAGTTTGTGAGCAGAATTAGCTGCAGGAAGAATGAAGACTTGAGAGTCTGCCCAATGGTTGTTTGGGGACCTGCTACCTGCTAAAGGGGTGTGTAGTTTCCTACAGGCTCAGCTTCTTATTTTAAATAAAGCTGATAATACAGAGGCATCACAAGCCTCTAGTATTCTCTCATTCAATAAACCTAAACCCCATAGTTCTACCCCTGGAACTTCTCACTGCTTGGAAGTGGGGAATATGTAACACAGTTAAATGACACATTTTCACTCTAATATTTAAGCTAACCTAAAATAAAAATGGCCAAATAGAAAAGCTGGCCAGGTGGAAATTTCACTCTAATGCCTACTCTCCAAACCTAAGGCACTGTTGCTTTTTGATTAGCCCCTAGAAAGTGTTTGATCCCCCCCCCCAATTGTTAGTGTGGATTCAGCAGGAGGGCTGGTAGTGTACTGTGTTTGAGTGCTGCTGAGGGAAATAAAAAGCCAGGAGAATATTTGTGGCTGGACAGCCTCAAGAAGCAAAGTTGTGGAATAGCAAACGCCTTCTTTACTTCTGTCACCCATATCAAAGCTTCTATAAGTTAAGGAATAAGTTTAGCATAAAGTATGTAGGCTGGAGCACACAATAAAAGGAGAAGGAAACAACATGCTTTCCTTTGCTGATATGATGGAACTGGGATGATCTTCTATCTCTCCTAAAATACCAACCCATCTAATTATCTATATTTAAGGGTATTTTTGGGTTGGCAGATGTTGGGTCCACTCTTCCGCAGTCGCGGTTCTGTCTTTCACAAGCTCCTTCCTTGTGGTTTTAAATTTATTTAAATGGTTTTTAATAGGCTGCATAAACTCAATTCTTACAAGAACATGGATCAAACTCAGGAATCCCCCCGCGATTGTTTGCATTATCTTTGTGATGCCCTGAGTTTCATGTGCAATTTAGCTTTTGTTCAACAGCTTCACACATGCCATCTTAACGTAGAAATATTTCCAGCTTTACTGAAAGTCTTTTCCAAATATTTATCAGTGACAGTGAATGAGCTCAGGCCTTTTTAGATAACACTAAGCACATATTATTCTGCTCTAAATACTACATTTTGCATTCAAGATGCTAACTGGTGTACTGTGGAAATATGCCTGCTAATTTAAGCATGAAGAATTGAAGAATCTGTGCTCATTCTTCTCCCCCAGCACAGCTGGTAGGGGGGTGGGGGTGCCCTCTTCACCTGGCTTTGCATCTGGGAGACGTTATTTTGGGATTGGCTGCAAAGTTGTCTTGGGCTTGCGGGAGGTCTTCTAGGAGCCAGCTTTATAGCGCAGCTCCCCCTCCTCCCTCTCAGTCATGATTGGGCCAGACACATGTGGCCTGTTAAGTTTTGAGTGCAGGAGGATGGACAAAGTAAAGCATGGAAAGGTTATTTTCTCATAAAAAATGAGATAATAGTGCCAATGCATCTTGCCTCATATCTCATGTTCTACAAATGTTAGAAACTCACTTCTTTTTTTAAGAAAGCTGCTGGGAATCTGGGAATTATGGCTTATTTTCACATGGGGTTGGGGACTCCCTCTCTTCCACCCATTGTGGACACCCATGGCTATAATAGGACTGCTTCTGAATTACATGTAAAAAGAGGGATGGTTTGTTTGATGTTCAACAGAACATATTATTCAGTTTTCTGTAGTCCTCAGGGAAAAGGGCTTACCAAAAGATTCAATCATAGGTCAATTGCCTGGTTTGGCTTCCCAGCCAAAGGCTAGGGTATTTTCAGATCCTATTGAGGGTTTTTGCTTTAGGAGAATGCTTGAAGGGTGGGCAAAAGTCCCCTTAGCAGGCTGATTTTCACACTCCAATCTCCCCTGACCTTTTATTGGCATGTGCTTAAGGCCTTTGTTCTTCTTTGTCATGCTGTATAAGAGAGCGACCTTTTTAAGGCAGTTGTTTTGTTGACTTTTTGCTGGTGCCTTTAGAGTTTAGAAGCTGGTTTCAGCTTTTAAGTCAGACAGATCTGGCAGGGCTTTGGGTTTCTTGGACCATTCCATTTCAGGTTCTGGTGTGGCTATTAAGCTTTGCACATGGAAAACAGGCCAGCTCAAGAGGGGTTCAGTTACTCAGCTGGCTCTTTGCTCTAATGAGGACCTTTGTACTGTTGCATCTTTGTTAGCTTACCTTGAGCTTAGGCCGTGTGGTGATGGACATATTTTTGGGTTTTAGTTTATTTATTTATTGAAATATTTATAACTCACACTTTTATAAATTATTTCAAGGCTATAGGCAATGTGCAAAACGATATGAAATCAGTAAAAGCATCCATACAAACAAAATTCAAAACATCAGTAAAACACATTGTAGGTACTGGTTGGTTAAAAAGAGAAATGTGAAGGACTAAAAAAGACATTTTCCAGAGATTCATCTAAAAGAAGGCAGGGATGGTTCCTTCTCAACCTCAACTGGCTGGGATGCAAGGGCCTTGCCATGACTAGTGAAGGCCAACAAAACTGTGTGTATACGTATAATTGCTGGTGCTCTTTCATTTGCACATTGAGGTTTATTTTTCCTGGCTGTTATAGGCTGGTGAGTCCCAGTGAGATCTGACCTGTGTTGAAATTTGGACTTTTTACAAGTCATGAGTGTCTAGCATTGGCTCACAGCTCAGCCTAGGCTCAATTGCACGCATTGAGTAAATTGACAGGAGTGGAATGGTCTATTAGCTGGTCACTGTCTTGCTCCAGTGGCTTTGCAGTGACTCCCTGCCTCGAATTTTGCTGACTCAGTTTGGAGAAAATGAATTTGGTGCATCAGAAAGAGTATGTCCTTTCGCTGACAGTGGTTTTTCATCACTCCAGACCGTCTAAGGCAGGCATAGGCAAACTCCGGCTCTCTAGAGTTTTGGGACTACAATTCCCATCATCCCTGACCACTGGTCCTGTTAGCTAGGGATGATGGGAATTTTAGTCTCAAACACCTAGAGGGCCTATACCTGGTCTAGCGGTTAGAATAATCTGGTTTTTGAGGTTCTTCAGTGCAGAGTTTGGAGGTTTGATACCCCCAAGCAGTTGGATAAAACCAGAAGAAGAGTGGATAAGTACTTACCTCACACCCAGACATCAAACACTCTTTGCCACACTTGTCTTGGTATGATTGTGTATTTCTCTCAAATGAAAGGCAGAACATTTTCCTAAAGGATCTTCACCAGGGTATTCTGCCCTGTTTTACTATGTGGTGGTAGTGGTAGGCTGAGGGGTACTCAGAAAAGGCTAGCCCCTCTCCATGGCAGATATAGGGCAGGGTTAGGGGGGAATGGGGATGAAGAGGAAACACTGGTGAGCACTGAGAGGCACCTTGAAGGGAGGCTTTCATATACCTATTAAGCAGTGCTTCAAGGGGAGGGGGCAGGAGCCCTCCTGAAGGTATAGTCAGTTCCCCCACTCAATTCCTTAAAGCTGCAAGGGAAGGTGAGGTGTCACAGTTAATATGGCATTGGGAAGGGCATTTGAGGCATAGGTATAATGCTGCTATGCTTCAGATTTATAGGATTCCGCATATTTTGGATTTGGTTCACATAATTATTTCAGTTTATTAAATAAAATTTTGCTTAATCCCAGCCATGATGTCACGTCTCTTTTTTATATTTTCAGGGGTGGAGGTGCAATCACTTTATTTGAGATCTCAATAATACATTAGTCAGTGTTTCTGCAGACACATTTATGGAAACAAATGGGTCTGACCATTGCAATAAAGGGGGAAATATTATCAAGTGATGTCACCTGTACAATTTTGATGTACGATGCTTTTTGCCATTTAAATGTTTTTAACTATTCTCAGTTTTATAATGCTATTAATTTTGTAAAATGTTGTTTAAAAGGTGTGGGGAAGCACAAATGGTAATGCAGCTTTCAAAAGTATAAGGAGTGGCAGTGGTTTTCTCCCCCAAAATAGTGTGCTGAACTGCACATGAGTCACTGGGTGGAACTCTATGACCTAGAAATAGGGGGCATGTGGACCCATATCCTGAATCTGATATGTATTTTTTGTGTAGCTTTGCTGAATTCACTCTCTGTCAGCTTTAATTTCCCATCTGTGAAATTGGGAAGTATATTAGATTGCAAGATTAGCAATGTGATTGTCATGTGTGCTGGCACAACACATATACAGGAGATAGAGAAGAGATTTGAAAGCTAGAGTAAGCAGGAAAATATAGTTTGATAAACATTTTGGTGCTGTTTTCATAAAAAGATACCTTACATTTCTACAGTTGAACAAAGAACAAGCCGTAAAATTTGCAGCATCATGGCAGATTTAACAACTTATGAGCTAAGTAAAGATTAAGTAGACATTTCCACTGTATTTTAAATACAGGATTCTTATGTAGGGCAAATGTATCCCACAAAAGCTGTACCATGTGTGCAAGGATTATTGATTGTACAATGGGAACCCCCCCCCCACTGTGTGTCCTTGAACCCTGCTCAATCAAGTCCCAAGTGGCTTTGCAAGGCTGGGATCTGGGGAGGGCGAAGTGAGAAGGACACAACAGCCATGTGCCCCTTGATCCCAGTCTCACCTTTGCTGATGAGGCTGGGATCAAAGGGCTCATGGCCACTGCGTCCTTCTCATGCCCCCCCTCCCAAGTGGCTCTGCAAGAAAAATGCACCTGGGGCGATCACCCTGGCAGCCCCCCATGCTACGCCCCTGAGCACAGGGCACATTCATAGGCCAGAGTCAGAGAAGATACAATACAAGTATATTCCAGGTTAGAGAGCATAGCTGTTTTAGTCTAATGTAGCAAAACGAGTGAAGAATCAAATCTGTTCATCTTTACAGTACAGGCTATAGTAAATCTGTTTGTCTTTAAAGTGCCACAAGACAGCCATTCTGCACAGAAATAATTGTGCGAATTGTCCCTTAGTAAATGTGGATTCAGTTGTGAGCTGGATGCATGGAGGGATTTGTGTGAATTAATCTTAACAGCAAAGGCCTTTTTTCACCCAGCCACTTTATGGATGTGTGGGAGAGAAGATAACTGGGGATATTTACAGTTTGGATCAGCATTCTCACGTTTACATGAGAGGGTACTGTCGAAATATATAAGTGCATCTGACAAAGCTTATGCCTGGAGTAGACCGACTGAAATCAATAGGCTTGAGTTGGTCATTACAAACATACATCCATTGATTTTAATGGGTAATATATGGAGTCTGATTTAGTTGACTGCAACTGTGCTTTCTAAGTTGGGAAAAGGGGAGTTTTACTTATCTTTGCTCCTAGCTGTGAAATAGAAATAAGAAAGAGCAAAAAGGAATTGTGTCTGTCTAACCTCAGATACTTTGTGTGTTCTGCTTGTTGCTAATTAACTGATAGCTGCTTGTACACAGGAAGGTTTCAGAGAAAAAACAACTGCACCCAATCTATGGTAGAGGCATCATTTTACATGGTTCCCATCAGAGGCTCACATCTAAGGCTGGTTACCATACTTTAAACTGATAGGATATTGCATCTATGAGAAAATGTCACACTGACTCTAGAAGATTTGAAACCAAGAGGATCTTCTTTTATGAAACTGTCAGCTGCTTCCCTTTCTTCTCTTAGGTTACATTTATATACTTTCAGTGCAACTGTGCTATAGCATTTAAGGCTTGCAGGACTAATGTGTTAACCGACAGAAGGTTCTTGTTGCATTTCCTACTGAGTGAAATCCATCAGACCTCACAATGCTCTGTGCACTTAGGTGATCAGTTAAAACATGGTTCTTTCGGAAGACATTTGGCTGAGTGTTGTCTAGTTTTTTTTATCATGAACCAATAAAGAAAAATAATTCATATGACAGCAGCAGTTGAGAAAGCATTTCCCTTTATTGCTTAATTTCTTGGCTTGCTACATTAGCACAATAAACATTACCCCAACTCTCCTTTATTATCAAGAACAGAGGCATTTATGTCCAAGAATGAGTAAGTCTTATGTGTGAAGCTGCAGCACATTTGCATGAAGCCTTAGGTCTAAAATTAAAGCACCTACAGACTCTTTCAGGTAAGCCAATGTGGCTGGTGTTTTTTTTTTTTAAAGTATTATTGATATGAAGAAGCTCGGTAATATATGTAATGGAAATGTTTTGTCTCTGTGAAAAATATAATCTGACTTGATGCTTTGGCTTCATTTCCCTTTCTTTCCCCAACAGTTTTGGAAAAGGACATTAAACAGCCAGCATGTCAGCTTAAATTATCCTTAAGTTATACATCAGATGAAAAGTTAACTCATCACTCTTAACAGCGTTTTAATACCAACATCCCCAGGTATCCATACTTCCTGCATTAAACACAACACTTTTCTTGGCATTGTAAATCAATGGCTCTGCATGAATTTTACTTAGCGATGTAAACAAATTGCCTTGCTGCTGTTAGCTTTGTTGTGCCTTCAGGCAGCGATGGCCAAGCAAACGTGTGCAGACACACACAAAGAACCCTGTCTACTTAGAAATAATTTGTTTTCAAGCCTCATGAACAACTTTGTTTTATAGCTCTGCCTTCTCCTCCATATCAGTGTGTAACGTTATGTTTTCGTGACAGGAGGAGTGATCTTCAAGACAAAGGTGCTATTTGGGGCTTTCATTGCTGAAGCAACAAAATAAGAAATATAATTTTTTATTTTTTATATTTTTTAAAAAAACAATAATTGATTATTCACATGCTAGTGAATGATCAGTTCATCATTGAATTCCTCATCCTCAATTTCTCTACGCTTCCTGTCTGAGGTGCTCCAGTTGGTTCTTCTTGAATTCTCACTCAGGCTAGGAACCACCCACAGACATAGAAATAAACAGGAACAGACCTTTTTGGGATACTAGCAAAATATTACATGCTTCTGGAATAACATTTCATCTGCATTCAACCACTGAGTACAGAGATCTGGGAAAATTCTGATAAAAATTCCTGTGTTTCAGAGCATGAGTAGAACAACTTCTTCAAGCATCCTCTTGCTAGGCCATGGGCTGTTAAACCTATTTGGAAAACGTGAACTGAGTTTATTTTTGATGGGATTATTTAACGAGAATGGTGATGAGTGTCATGTGGTGGTGGACAATAGTCTGAGCTCCTGAATTAGCTACACTTTTGAAGTGCAGAAAGGCAAGTTTGGCCTTAATCCTATGAACTCTAAATCCTATTGTAGCTCTAGACTGATAGGGATGCATCCATGATATGTGAGGCATGCTCAGCCTGTCTTGTAAATGTGTATCTTGTGGACGGGAAGCAGGGGAAACACTCAAGTATCTCCTCAACTTCTCTGGGGGCATCAGACCACCTGCTCAGTTCCCAACCTTCGCGAGAACTTCATGGTTGATCAAGGAAGGTCTTCAGGGGGCTTTTATTTGCATTCCCTTGAAAGCAAGTAGGACCCTCCATGTGATGGGCCCCTGGTAGCGTGAGGCGGTAAAGGTGAATGCAAGTAAAATTTACCTGCAATCCATTGCCCACTTACCTAAGTGAAAGCCCACTCAGTTCAGCAAGGCCTACTTTTGAGTAAACACATGTAGGCTTGCATTGCACAACTGATTTTACTTTGCATAAAGCTGTCAAATTTATTTAAGGATCACATTTGGTATGCAGAGTGGAAACACAGCACAGCTACAATTTAAGAACAAACCTGTTCTGGGGAAAAATAATGTTTTCCCAAGCTGACGGTTTGCTTATGGCAAAACTGCTAGCATTTGTTTAGTTTCTGGGTTTGGTTGCAGTTTGCATTTGCTAAACTGTTTTTGACCTTTTCTCTTCAAATGTTATATGAAATGGGTATATTTACTTGGACAAAGGAAACAGAGCAAGAGCTCACTTAACCATTTGACAATATCTGGAACCCAAATTAAAGGACAGAGGGATAAGAGGTGACAAAAGGGAAGATTTGCAGAAAGCAGGGTCAGTGGTTAAAGTCAGCATATTTTAATTAGTTGGGTTGGGTAGGACTAAAATGGCATCAATCACATTTCTTCTGAGAGGCATGTTTACTTTTAAGGAAAAGAAATGTCATTTTTGCTAACTATTTCTGACAGAAGATGCTCAGCTTGACCTAGCTTTGTTAAGAAAGAAAATAGCAGCAAATATAGGCATTTGATTGTCCATGAGGAGACATAATTAAATCTGAGAAAATGTGATAAAGAATTCTGAGTTGTATATAAACCATCTTTCTGACTTAGTGGAAGTTTTACTAGAGATACATTACAGACATGCAACTTAGAGCTTTTTCTACAAAGACTAAAGCTCCCCCTATTAGGGAGAAAACCCCATTAAATGCAGTAGGAGCACACCTCCAAGTAAATGTGCATACAATTTCACTGTTAAGTGGACAACTCAACCATCTCTGACCCTACAATTGGCAGGGGAGGGCTTGCTGGTGGTGATGCCTAGTTGCCCAAGTTGTTCAGGGAACTTCATATGTCAATTGCAATACCCTAAAATTGATCTAATAGTGAGGCATCAGGCATAAGCCTGCATTTTATTAATGTTTGATCAGGACTTGTATATTAAAGAGAGAGCTTAAAGATTTTCAAAAGTTTCATGCCAGGCAGACCAGCTGCTTAAGAAAACACTGGCAATGTTTTCCTCCTAGACAAGGGGGCCCCCTTGATTTATAGCAGAAAACAATTCTCAAAGTCGTAAAAGCTGGAATTACAGACTGAGTAAGGACACTGACCCTACATGTTACAGAAGATAACAAAGGCAGAGATAAATATAATTAGGAATGAGTAAATAGTAAAATAATACCAATGTGCCTCCCAGTAAAATGAGCTAGATCTTCTTTCTAAGGTTAAAGACCAAATGGAGAAGCATTTAGCTGGCAGAAAGAGAGCATTTTTGGGAAGTCCTTTTTAAAAGCTGTTTCTTTCTTAAACTGAGAAAGTTAGAGGGCAATAAATGTTGGGAAAAGCAGCTGGCTGAAGGGGTGTGTGTGTAAACTGAAGAGGCTTCTTTTAAAGCGGTTTTGTACTGTGTTCCTTTTTTTTACTGAGTCCCTTTTCTACTTTACAAAGGGCCTTATTCCTTTTAAGAGGCTACCTGTGTTGTGTATTAAGTGTATTGGCATAGATGTAATTATGCAAAGGATTTAACAAATGCTAGATTCTTATTTCATATAGTTGTAAGAGTTGTAATTAAGTCAGCCACCAACCTAGCCCCCCTGCCAGACAGGAAGATGCCATCCAAGCTGTCCTGATATATAAGCTGTCAGACATTTGTTTAGAAACCTTCAAATGAAGGAGATCTTTCAATGTTGATGTGAAACTCAAGATCCTTGACATATGTTTAAGATAAAAATTTAAGATTAACCATTTGTTTTAGAAGGCAATAGGGCAAGGAGGGCAAGAGGTGAGCTGGTAATTAAGATTCCTTGTTGAGACACATGTAAGATATATTACTACTTATTTGTCATTTATAGATGTAACAATATATAGCTCTTTGTGTTCCATATAAGGACAGGAGGATATGGGTGTATCTTTTAGGATTGGTTATAGCAATCAGCCAATAGGAAATCCAACCAGGCTGATTGGACAGAGGCAGCCAAAGGAGGAGCAAAGGGGGCTGGATTAAGGGAATATAAGTGCTGGCCATAATGGCAGGAGGCAGGCCAGAGCTTGGTAACCATATACCACTGTGCCTCTCATTTATTTGTCTGACAAATAAATAATTATTTTAATTTCTCTATTGCTGCGTTGAATATTTCATTCCAGCTAAGCGTTAACCACAAGCAGGGTGCTACATTTTATGGTGCTCCTGTGACTCGGATGAGTGGTCTGCTGGAACGCAGCCCCTTCGCCCTAATGGGCAGGGTACAAGAGAGAGGATCTCTAAACTGCTTACCCAGCGCGCACTGGTAAATTTTTCCAGGGGGAACGCAGAAGTCTCGTCTGTCTGATACCCTGCTCACTGGCGGCGACGGACCGGGGGGAAACGGAACCAACCAAGGGTAAGTGCACAAAGGGATTTTTGGCCCTCCAATTAATTGGGAGGAAGAGAAGTCTTGATCAAACTTCTGCGTCTCAGTAAGTGGGAACTGAGTACGCTAGGTGGTTGGGTACATCAGATGGTGATCTGGTGTAGGGAAAGGAAAGTTGGGAGGTAGTGTGTGGTGAAGTATCTAGCGCATTGTATGTGTGAGAAAGTACAGAGCAATCTGTAGCTGACCTGAGTGTGGAGTGGGCAGTACTTCGGTTCCTGGTAAGGCGACTTCACCAGGCAAGGAAACCCACGAAGCGTGTGTGTGAGTGACTGAGTGGATACTTCACAGGGCCATACAATGGGAGTTGGGGGTTCAAAAGGGGAAAATACACCTCTTGAATGTATGTTAAATAATTTTAAGAAAGCCTTCTCAGGGGCGTATGGAGTCAAAATGACGCCAGAGCGCCTGAGAACGTTATGTGAATTAGAGTGGCCGAAGCAAAATACTGAATGGCCATCTCAAGGAACCTTTGATATAAATTTAGTAAGCAAACTTTGGTCTAACATCGCCAAAGAAACTGGAGGGTGCCCAGAACAATTTTCATATATAGATTCCTGGCTGAGCACATTAAATAAAAATCCTCCATGGATAAGGGAATGCAAAGTCCAACGATGCAAATTATTGGCTGTAAAAGCCGAAGCTAGGAAAGGAATCTTGCCAAATAAACTCAAACCCATTTTTGAGGGACCAGAGGAAGAGCTGCTTCCACCTCCACCCTATGCTCCACATCGAAGGGAGCCTAATCCAAACACTCCACCAGTTGTAACCCCAAGGCAAGAAAGTGGAATGAATAATGGGGCTGGAGTCACAGAACTTGATTCCTTGATAGATTATGATAAATATCTTCAGGAGGCATTGGAGGCCTATAATAAAGCCCAAGCAGAAGCGGTTATTCCATCTGTGAGTCCCAGTAGAACTCCATCTACAGTCTCTTTTAGTGGAACAACTGATTGCCTACCCCAAACTCCTGTACATCCAAGTCCTAGAGAATTATTACAGAAGTTACAGGGAGACCTTAATCGGTCAGCAAGCAATACAGCCAGGCGTATAAGGCTGCTAAAAGAACGCCTTGGGACAAATACCATCCCCTATGATTTGAGGCCCCTAGAGCAAAGCGAAGAGAAAGATCACGTAGTAGCCCCTCTCAGAAGAGTATTTGATGCACTTGAGGAGCCTGTGCTGGTTAACGGGCAACTCGGACCACGGCCACCTCGAACTTCGACCCTCCAGTACATTCCATTCACAACTACGGATCTGATGAATTGGAAAACACACACCCCATCTTTTGCAGAAAAACCTCAGGCTATGATGGACTTGGTGACTTCAATAATAAATACTCATAGTCCTACTTGGACAGATTGCCGCCAGCTCCTGAATACTCTGTTCACCACTGAGGAAAGGAGAGACATAATTGAAAAGGCACAGATATATTTGCGTGAGCAGGCCAGAGTGGGAAATATTTTTAATATTGACCGTCACCTCCAAGACAACTTTCCCTTGGAAGATCCTAATTGGGATCCAAACAATGTAATTCATCTGGCCAGACTTACCACCTACCGCCAGATGCTTGTGCAAGGTATCCGCAGGGCATGCCAGAAGCCCACTAATATGTCTAAAGTCTCAGAAGTAGAACAGAAACCAAATGAGAGTCCAGGAGACTTTTTAGAGAGGCTGCAAGAAGCCTATCGTATATGGACTCCTTTTGACCCTGAAGCCCCTGAAAACAGCAGAATGATTACTGCTACATTTGTGGCCCAGTGCGCTTCTGACATTCGTAAGAAAATTCAGAAATCAGAAGGATGGGAAGGGATGCTGATGAGCCAAATTATGGCCATTGCACGCCGAGTTTATCGGAATAGAGATGAGGCTGAGAAACAAGAGAAGAAGTGGCAGAAGGAAAAGATGGTAATGCTAGCCACAGCAGTGAAGCAAGACTACCGCCCCTTAAATGGAGGAAGAGGGCGGGGAAGGAATCCACCACTGGGAAGGAATCAATGTGCGAATTGCAAGAAGGAGGGTCATTGGAAGCGGGAGTGTCCTGAACCCCTGAGGTTGGAAGAAGTACGCCCAGGCCCAGGCCCAGGCCCAGGCTCCGGCCCAAGAAACCAGGGACGGGGACGGGGAATGATCCGAGATGGAAGATATCAGAGACCTGGACAAGGACGGAGTAGGGACAATGTCATTGGACTGGCAGAGGAGGATTTTACCCAAGACTAGGAACGACCGGACTCCATAAAGTTAGGCTTCCAGGAGCCCACGGTCACGATTCAATTAGGAAGCCATTTAATAGACTTTATGATTGATACTGGGGCTGAATACTCAGTACTCCCAGAACTATTGCAGAAAAAGGCATCCAAAAGTGTAGTCATTAAAAGTGCCACTGGTCAGTCAGCTAAGAGGTCTTTCCTCCAACCTTTGGAATGCCAGATTGGGGGACATCGTTTAACCCATCAATTTTTGTATATACCTGAGTGTCCAATACCTCTCTTAGGTAGAGATATGCTGTCCAAATTGCAGGCCCAAATCACCTTCACTCCTCGAGGTCCAGAAATGAAACTGCCATCAAAGGCAGCAGGAATAATTTCCCTCTCAGTACCTAAGGAACAATCATGGCGCCTAATGTCAGCCCTGCAAGTCCAACCCACATTGGATACAGAGTTAAACAAGCTCCTCCGAACTCTACAGGTGCCACCAGGAGTATGGGCCGAAAATAGCCCACCAGGAATGGCCAAGAATATAGCTCCAATTGTAGTAACCTTAAAACCTATGGCTACCCCTGTATCTGTAAAGCAATATCCTTTACCCCGGCGAGCAGCAGAGGGCATCCAGAAACATTTGGACCGCCTATTAAAATATGGTCTGCTTAAGCCCTGCCAATCAGAATGGAACACACCCCTTTTGCCTGTTCGAAAACCTGGGACAGATGAATACAGGCCAGTGCAGGACTTGAGGCTCGTAAACCAGGCTATCGAGACCTTGCACCCAAATGTACCAAACCCATACACCCTGCTGAGTTTGATCCCACCAGAAGCAACATTTTTTACTGTATTGGACTTGAAAGATGCATTCTTCTGTTGCCGGCTGGCACCACAGAGCCAACCTATATTTGCCTTCCAGTGGGAAGACCCTTTGACAGGAACAAAAGGCCAGCTAACTTGGACAAGATTGCCCCAGGGATTCAAAAATTCCCCAACTTTATTTGGCACTGCCTTGGCGAAGGATCTAACAAGTTACCCCTCAATACCTGGAGAAAAGGTGGTTCTGCAATATGTAGATGACCTTATACTAGCGGCAAAGGATTTTGATACCTGTAAAGAAGGTACAGAGGAACTGCTCCACTTGCTCTGGCAAGCTGGCTACCGAGTTTCCCAGAAAAAGGCACAGTTATGTTTAGAAAAGGTCAAATATTTGGGCTTTGACATCTCACACCAACAACGAGCATTGAGGCCAGAGAGGAAAGAAGCTATTTGCCTTATCAAGGAACCTACCACAAGGAAACAACTCAGAGGATTCCTGGGAACAGCAGGGTTTTGTAGACTATGGATACCTGATTTCAGCAGTCTGGCCAAGCCCTTACATGAAAGCACTCGAGGTGCAGAAAAGGACCCATTCGTATGGGGACCTGAGCAGCAACAAGCCTTTTTAGTTATTAAACAACGACTTATGGAGGCCCCAGCCCTTGGACTGCCTAATTCGGAAAAACCCTTTCAGCTGTATGTACATGAACAGAATGGGATTGCAGCGGCAGTCCTGACCCAGAGATTAGGAAGTTGGAACCGTCCAGTAGCTTATTTGTCAAAACAATTGGACTCAGTAGCAAAAGGATGGCCTCCATGCCTAAGGGCAGTAGCGGCCACTGCAAGCCTTGTCAAAGAAGCTGATAAATTTACCTTCGGCCAGACGATGTATGTGAATGTACCTCATGCTGTTCTGACACTCATGGAATATAAGGGTAGTTATTGGCTAACGAACCCAAGGATGGCTAGGTACCAAGGCCTATTGTGTGAAAATCCCAGGATTCATCTACGAGTAGTGAATATGCTCAATCCAGCGACTTTGCTGCCCCTACCAGAGGTAGATGATGAAGAATCACATGATTGTCTCCAAATAATGGATGAAGTTTATTCCAGTAGACCCGATCTGAAAGATGAACCATTGAAAAATCCAGATGTTGTATATTATACTGATGGTAGCAGTTACCTGCATGAAGGTGCCAGACGAGCAGGATATGCTGTGGTCACCAATGAGGAAGTTGTGGAAGCTGAAGCTTTGCCTGCTGGCACCTCAGCACAAAAAGCTGAACTTATAGGTTTAACTCGAGCTCTGCAATTGGCAGCCGGATGTAAGGCAAACATCTATACTGATTCTAAATATGCCTTCTTAACCCTGCATGCACATGGTGCTCTATGGAAAGAAAGAGGTCTAATAGGA
Source organism: Podarcis bocagei (assembly GCF_964188305.1). Taxonomy (NCBI): domain Eukaryota; kingdom Metazoa; phylum Chordata; class Lepidosauria; order Squamata; family Lacertidae; genus Podarcis; species Podarcis bocagei. Next base: position 62,357,625 of record NC_138128.1, read on the forward strand.
GCCCACGGGAAGGCCTTGAAATATGGACCTGAAGTAGAAATCCTGTTAGAAGCAGTATGGGCTCCAGAACAGATTGCTGTAATGCACTGCAAAGGTCATGGACGAGGAAGGGATCCAATAGCCAGAGGAAATCATGCTGCTGACAAAGCAGCCCGAGAGGCAGCCCAAAAGCCTGTGGGAGGATTTATAGCAGCCCTCATACCAGAGGTAGTTCCAGAAGAAGTTAAACCTCACTATACCCCAGAAGAGAGGAAGTGGGCTGAACAGGAAGGAGCAGTTGTGAAGGACGGTTGGATGATCCTGCCGGACAATAGGATTTATGTACCTCATCATCTAGCAGGCACAATTGTAAGAAATTATCATGAATCTACTCACCTTGGCGGTACTGCAACCAGAGAGAGTCTCAGTCGGAAGTTGTATATTATTAACCTATCACAATTAGCAACTTGCATTTCACAGAAATGTGTTCTTTGTGCTAAAAACAATCCCAGGCAGGGACCGGTACAACCTCCTGGAATCCAACATGTGGGATATGTCCCCATGGAAAGCCTAATTGTGGACTTCACAGAGCTGGTCCCTTCTAAGGGATTCAAGTATCTCCTTGTGTTTGTAGATACTCTTACCGGATGGGTTGAAGCTTTTCCCACCCGAACTGAAAAGGCACGAGAGGTAACTAAGAGACTCCTCACTGAATTGATCCCGAGGTTTGGGTTACCTAGATGCATTGGAAGTGATAATGGGCCAGCGTTCATTGATCAAGTAGTACAAGAAGTATGTCGAGTCCTACAAGTGAAATGGAGACTGCATGCAGCCTATAGGCCTCAGAGTTCAGGGAAAACTGAAAGAATGAATCGGACTCTGAAAACCCAATTGGCAAAATTAACCCAGGAAACGGGATTGGGATGGGTAGATGTGTTACCCATAACACTGTTTCGTGTTCGGTGTGCACCCACAAAAAGACTTAAGTTGTCACCTTTTGAGCTCCTGTATGGGAGACCGCCCTCCTTTGTTCAGGATATTCCAGCTGATCTTAAACAAATAGGAGACCATGTGACACAGGGACAAGTGCAATCTCTCTCCCGTGTTTTTGTTTCTCTTAACAGGTGGGCCCTCGAGCGCATGCCGTGCAGCATTGCCGAGCCGATTCATCAGTTCCAGGCTGGCGATAGCGTATGGGTGAAAGAGTGGAAACGTGATCCACTTGCACCTAAGTGGCGTGGACCTTACACCGTCTTGCTCTCTACTCCAACAGCGGTGAAGGTAGCTGAGGTGACCCCCTGGATTCATCACTCCCGTTTGAAGAAGTCCGAAGGCAGTTGGACGTGCAAAGGTGACCCCTCTAATCCTCTTAAACTGACTCTCTCCAAAAACCCCTGTATCTAGCCCTACCGGGAACGGGCTAGGTCACGGGCAACATTAGACGACCGGCCTGCTGCAGCCACAACCTGGAAGCTGGCTGACCTGCGCACGCCTGAAGCTTGAGGAGCATCTGAACCAGCGATTGTGAAAGGAAAGATTCTCTTATACAATTAATTGACTGCCCCCCCTTGTGGAACAATTAACAGAGATATTACTCATTGGGGATCCTCGGGATATATGTTTTGGTCTTGGTGGTTCCCCATTTCTGTCACTGGGGGAATTATATTGGGACTAATATTTATTTGCTATCACAATAAGGTAATCTTTTGTGGAAGGAATGCATATGCTAGACATCAACATGATTTTATTATTAATCCTGATCCCTTGGGAAGGGGAAGGGTCCTTGAATCTGACCAAATTTGCTAAATATGGATTCCGCCATGACCACAATATGTGGGTAGGTTTAGCTGAAATGGTAGCCAATGTTGCAAATAGGACCAATTGCCTTGTTTGCTCTCTTGGGCCAGATGATTCAGAGGGAGGTATGCCCTTATTACCGATACCATTAGATGCCATTGGTATGGTAAGCGAAATACCACACCAAACAGAAATACAGAATTTCCCCGGATGGAACTCAACTAAACCATTACGAGTTATACCTGTACAAGGGGAATTCTGTGTACATAAATCATCAGATGCAGCTGATTCTACCATGATAGGCTCTTCTCATTGTCACTATACTTGGGATAATATTAAGAATACCTGGGCACACGATACTACCTATCGAACTCGGAATGCCTTGCCCTGTGCACCTCCTTTTATTCATGCATGGAAAGTGGTATGGAACATAACTGTGACAGAAAAAGGCAATCTAACATACTGCACTGTGAACTCTCTACCTCTTTTGATATTTCGCCTTCTGTACTCCACGTACCAAAAACCTCAGACCCGATGGTTGTGGTGGATATGTGGAGAATGGGCATACAAGAAACTCCCCTCCAAATGGAGTGGGACTTGTTTCCTGGGATGGGTATTACCACCAATGTGGATTATGCCCACTAATTTGGCCAAGCGTACACGAAGAAACGCTGATATTTCTCATATAGCAGGAGGAAGTACCCAAAGTTGGAGCGGTACTGATGATTGGCCGCCAGAGCGCATTATAGCCTATTATGATCCTGCCTCCTGGAATCCTGGTGAGCTCATACAAGGGGCACGGGATCCTATTTATAATCTAAACAGAATAATTCGATTGCAAGCAGTAGTGGAACTTGTAACCAATGCAACGGCCCAGAGTTTGAGACTTATTGCACAACAGTTGGATGAAAGTAGAGTCGCCATTTTGCAGCTGAAAATGGGAATGGATTATGTACTTGCCAAGCAGGGAGGCCTATGTGGAGTCTTGAACTTGACAGGGAATGCCTGTTGCTTTAACATTTCAGATAATGGTGAGGCAATCCGTGTGTTGGCCACAAAGATGGAGAATATAGCACATGTCCCAGTACAAACATGGGAAGGATGGGATATGGGATGGCTCACCAATTGGTTACCTAATGTCACAGGACTCAAAGGGATACTATTGTCTTGCTTGTTTTTCTTGACGGTAGTGGTAATGGTTTTATGTATGATGCCATGTATCATTTCATGTTTTAGAAGTACAATTAGCAAGATGGTTTCAAATGAAACTCTACCTCATATCATGGCCCTATACAGAGCTTTACCTCAGGAATATGATGAAGGTCAAGCTATCAAGGACACTTGGGACGAAGGTCCTTGAGCTTGAAAGGGGGGAATGAGGCATCAGGCATAAGCCTGCATTTTATTAATGTTTGATCAGGACTTGTATATTAAAGAGAGAGCTTAAAGATTTTCAAAAGTTTCATGCCAGGCAGACCAGCTGCTTAAGAAAACACTGGCAATGTTTTCCTCCTAGACAAGGGGCCCCCCTTGATTTATAGCAGAAAACAATTCTCAAAGTCGTAAAAGCTGGAATTACAGACTGAGTAAGGACACTGACCCTACATGTTACAGAAGATAACAAAGGCAGAGATAAATATAATTAGGAATGAGTAAATAGTAAAATAATACCAATGTGCCTCCCAGTAAAATGAGCTAGATCTTCTTTCTAAGGTTAAAGACCAAATGGAGAAGCATTTAGCTGGCAGAAAGAGAGCATTTTTGGGAAGTCCTTTTTAAAAGCTGTTTCTTTCTTAAACTGAGAAAGTTAGAGGGCAATAAATGTTGGGAAAAGCAGCTGGCTGAAGGGGTGTGTGTGTAAACTGAAGAGGCTTCTTTTAAAGCGGTTTTGTACTGTGTTCCTTTTTTTTACTGAGTCCCTTTTCTACTTTACAAAGGGCCTTATTCCTTTTAAGAGGCTACCTGTGTTGTGTATTAAGTGTATTGGCATAGATGTAATTATGCAAAGGATTTAACAAATGCTAGATTCTTATTTCATATAGTTGTAAGAGTTGTAATTAAGTCAGCCACCAACCTAGCCCCCCTGCCAGACAGGAAGACGCCATCCAAGCTGTCCTGATATATAAGCTGTCAGACATTTGTTTAGAAACCTTCAAATGAAGGAGATCTTTCAATGTTGATGTGAAACTCAAGATCCTTGACATATGTTTAAGATAAAAATTTAAGATTAACCATTTGTTTTAGAAGGCAATAGGGCAAGGAGGGCAAGAGGTGAGCTGGTAATTAAGATTCCTTGTTGAGACACATGTAAGATATATTACTACTTATTTGTCATTTATAGATGTAACAATATATAGCTCTTTGTGTTCCATATAAGGACAGGAGGATATGGGTGTATCTTTTAGGATTGGTTATAGCAATCAGCCAATAGGAAATCCAACCAGGCTGATTGGACAGAGGCAGCCAAAGGAGGAGCAAAGGGGGCTGGATTAAGGGAATATAAGTGCTGGCCATAATGGCAGGAGGCAGGCCAGAGCTTGGTAACCATATACCACTGTGCCTCTCATTTATTTGTCTGACAAATAAATAATTATTTTAATTTCTCTATTGCTGCGTTGAATATTTCATTCCAGCTAAGCGTTAACCACAAGCAGGGTGCTACAATAGCATATTAAATACTGGGTGTGTGTGCATTGTCCATAAGATTTCCCTTGAATCTGTATATGCAGCATTTGGGAGAAGCCTGAACTGTTCTGAGACGGTTCTGTGTTCTTCAGATTGGATCTTTTTAATATTAAAAAATGTGTCACTTGCAGAGTCTGTAAGTCACTTTCAGAGTGTTGCAGCACAGGAATAACACATACACAAGAAGAATGGTTAGATCACAATGGTTAGAGATGGCCTCATTAGTCTCAAGGTAGAGATTACACATTCCATACATCCAAAGAGGTACCTGGTAATTTATGTTGCAACTGGCTGGCATTTGCAAATAAAATAAAGTCCCACCATACAGTATGAAAGGAGTCTGGTTTTGCTATTGGACATGTGTGTGTCTGATTTTGAATGGAGCACTGGTATTATACGAGGGGGTAAACTGTCTCCCCATACAAAATTGCCTGAAGCTGCTGTTAGTGTCACTGGAGATAGCAGAGTTTCCTGAACTGTAGTGGGTTAGAGACACTGTTCAGATCAAAACTGCACCCTCCTACAGGCTATTTGAAGCACACACACACAAATGAAAAAGAAAAGACAAGAAAAACAGGAGCAACAACATTAGGAGGATGTCATCATATATCTCTGGTGTCACGTCTGTTTTGTCCCTAAGGAACTCATAAGCCTCAGTCTTTAGTGCCTTGCAGAGCTCCTTCCTTTTCTCTATCAGCAACTATTTCCTGTCCTCTATTCTCTATTGCCCATCTGTACCTAATATAGCCATGTGATGTGGCTTTCTAATCCTTCATTTAAGGGAGCTTAAATAAAAGCATTAAAAAACAACAACATTAAATTCGCTTGAAGGATTAGAAAAACAAAGCGTTGGAATTTTTATTACATCATTTATATGTTTTATGTGATTCCCATCCCCTCCAGTTTAACCAAGAACTTGAATTGACATCAGCGGGAACACTTTGTGCTCAGAGGAAATGTTAGTTTTTCACACAGCTGGTGATTTAGTATAAAGGTATATCTGGCAGAATATAACCAGGCTGCACAAGTTCATTCAAGATCCAGGAAAACACCAGGGGTCCACTCAGAAGAAGAATCAATTTAGGAGCCTTCCTTTTTTATTTGAATTGGCAACCCACTATTTAGAGAGTAAGGAGAGCACTAATTCTGCACTTTAGTTAGTTAGTATCCTTCTGCAAAGGTAATTTTTGCCCCATTGAAGAAATTCTGTCTTTAGAATGCTTTTTGGGGGTCTGAATTTGTCTTCATCCTTAAGGATCATTTTATCTGACAAGCCCTGAGTTAAAGAAGAGATACGCCTTTTGTGATTGAGCATGTCATTGATGTACTAGACAAGGCTGGTAATATCTTGCAAGGGATATTTTCCCCCATTGCTGAAAACTAAGCTGGCACAGCCATCTCTCAGGTGGCAGCTCTCAAATTATATCTTGCATCATTACAGTAGAAAATAATAGCTTTGATTTATTTACTTGCAAGTTAAGAAGAAGAAAAGGTTGTTTAGAGGGGAGAAGCATACAGGCTGCAACTCCATTAATAACAACAAATCAGACTTTGAAGCTGAACATGACCAGCCAATGCACAAAAGATGCAGAAATCAGCCAGACAGATATGATCAAGAAGATGCATGTTCTCAGCTATAACCACACAGAAAACACTGGTTTGGACTGGAGCTTATGCAAAGTGGTGACAAAAAGGAGTGTCCTTCACCTCTAACAACTATCAAATGACTCTCCTTCATTTCTGGGTTTTAAAGCAGAGGTTGGATGGCCATCTGTCATGGATGCTTTAATTCAGATTCCTGCATTGAAGGTGGTTGGACTAGATGACTCTTGGGAGTTCCCCTTCCAATTCTACAATTCTAAGATACTGGAATGGTTGTCAGTACTTGGTGTTGAGCAGTAGGGACAGGTTGGGAATTCTGTTGGTCTACCTACCACCTCTCTGCCCAGCAGTCTACTTGACTTAGCAGCTTTCCCCCCTTTGCAGAGACAAGGGACCTATTAGGATAGCCTGTGTTTGGAAGCTGATGGTTTCCAAATGACTCTGCAGATGTTCTGGCTGATCTGTGGCGTATACAAAGGGCCTGGGCTGTTGACAAGATTGCTCGTGATCACCTTTCCCCACTTGATAGACCTGGCTAGCTCATTGAAATACGCCAGAGTTGAAGGCAATGAAGCAAGATGGGAAACGGCTTGAACACAAGTGGTAAAAACTCCAGATGAATGCAACTTTAGTGAGTGCTCATTATTGAGCCTATTCAAGGAGTCCTTCATGTTGTGAATGTGATACCTTTTATTTCTGCTGCTTTGACTTGTTCCTGCTTTAATGATGCAGATGACAATTGTTTATCTAAAAACCAAGGTAAATACATATGCACAAAGCCCAATAAGAAGGCAAAAAGGACCATTGGCTTACGGCCTACTTCTCTGGAAGTTTTATCCATGTGTCCGGAGCAAACCTCCAAGAAAAAAGGTAAGGTATCCTGACAGAATTGGGGTAATTGGTTTGCAGCAAGCACAAATTGCCAGGCTTGGGTGCAATGAGCTGTGTCTGCTATGTGTGCCTGTGGCAAACCGGTTCATGTGATTGATTCATTCCAAGCCAACAAAAAGCCTTCTAGGCGTGAAAATAAACCTAGTTTGTTGTTCTGTTATTTACGTCTGTGTGTATTGACGCCATGTTAGTGAAGAGGCCACAGGGGCCTGATAGGTTGGACAAATAAGACTTATATCACTTGCAACAATTCCAGATCTGTGAGTTCTGGTAACTAGTTGGATCCATCCCTCCTAGACTTTCCTTATTGGTTAATGTGCTGTTCAAATCCTAATGGTGACAACTAGGCATCCGCTGAAAGAAATCACCAGATGTTTCACCATGCTGCTGTACTCCAAAATTTCATTTTGCTCTGAAAATGTGACATTGCTGTATCCCTGTTGCCTTGTTTCTGTCTCCAGGACTCTGTGGTCACAGACAGTCCATCCTAGACTCTGATTTAGCTGGTGATTTTCAACACTGCTTTTGATAGCAAGCAGTTTTCTGTGCATGATTTAGTTTCAACCTATGAGAAGTGGTTGTATCAGAATTAAGTATGCGTAAAGGAGACCTGGGAGGGATTAGAATCAGAAGCCACAATAAAAAAGATGGGGAGGGAAGCAAAATAAATGAAATGAAATGGTTGTCTAGTGACATAAAGGAATGGCCTGGGGAAAGCCCTTTAGCACACGAGATTTGAACTTTGCTCAAGGTTTCAGAACGATGCGTTTGTTACACTTTGGTGAGCTTTTCTGCCTGCACTTTATGCTTTAAAGGGAAACAACGTTCTCTTATGAATAACTTCTCAAGACTGTGCTCCTTAGCATGCAGAATCTGCCTGACCATAATTGCTTAGGAAACGTGCCCTGTGGCAAACTTCACTGAATTCCCAGGCCCCCCAAAAGGAGAAAGGATAGTTAGAACTTTAAACCAAAGTTATGGCTGAAATGTTAGAAAATTATATAGAGGTTTATTCCAGCAGTTCCACCTTCCCTTTAACTTTTCTTCTACAGTTGTTAACTTTTTCTAGGGAGAGTAAAGCCCGCCCGCTTTCTACCTTGTAAACTGAACTGAAGGCCGTGGAAACTATGTTATTAATATCTGCAAAAAAAGTTTCTGGCAAAAGCTTCACACACCAGGCCTCTTATATATTGCCAGGAGAGAAGTGAAATCTGCCATTAAGTATATAAGCAACATTGCGTCAGCCTTCAACATAGACTGGCAACAAATCACATTTTGAGTCAACTGAATATTCTGAGCACTTTTCAAAGGTAGCCACTCGAATGATGCTTTACAGTAAGCTAGCCTTGACATAACAAGAATATGAATCAATGCGGTTGCCCATGTTCAAGAGGAATAGCTGGTGCACCAACCACAGAAAGGCACTTCAAGCTACTTGGAAGACCAGTATGGAACCTTGTACAAATAAGGCCTACATAAGAACCTAGGAAGAGCCTGCTGGCCCATCTAACTCATCATCCTGTTCTCATAGCAGCCAACCAGATGCCTGTGGGAAACCTTCAAGCAGGCTGAGAGCACAGGAGAACTCTCCTTTCCTGCTGTTTCCAGCACTGGTTTTTGGAAGCATACAGACTCCAGCCATGAAGAAAGAGCATAGCCATCATGGCTAGCAGCCATTGATAAGCTTATCCTCCACGAATTTGTCTAATCTTCCTTTAAAGCCATCCAAGTTCATGGCCTTCACTGTCTCATATGGGAGAGACTTCTATAGTTTAACTATGCACTACACGAAGAAGCACCTTTCTCATATGGAGCTTTTGGACCTTTTCATCAATGTTGTAAAATCTGAAGATGTAAGCAGTTATCTTGTTGGTTCTTGGTTCAAATTATTGGTTCACTTTTGCGAAATAAAGCTATACATTGCTTTCCCTTTATTGTCATATCATGTCATGCAGGGCATTTATTAGCATAGATTCTGGTGAATTAACCTAGAACTAGTTTGATTCCAAGGGACGCAGGTGGCGCTGTGGTCTAAACCACAGAGCCTAGGGCTTGCCGATCAGAAGGTCGGTGGTTTGAATCCCTGCGACAGGGTGAGCTCCCGTTGCTCAGTCCCAGATCCTGCCAACCCAGCAGCTCGAAAGCACATCAAAGTGCAAGCAGATAAATAGGTACCACTCCAGCGGGAAGGTAAACGGCATTTCTGTGTGCTGCTCTGGTTCGCCAGAAGCGGCTTAGTCATGCTGGCCACATGACCCGGAAGCTGTACGCCGGCTCCCTTAGCCAATAAAGCGAGATGAGCGCCTCAACCCCAGAGTTGTCTGCGACTGGACTGGTCAGGGGTCCCTTTACCTTTACCTAGTTTGATTCCATACAGTCTCTATGAGGCAAAGCAAACACATTGCTTTATATTTGTTCCTGGTTTCTGATGTTCACCTAAAATTAGTCAGATGTGAATTGTGAGATTTGTGTGTGTGTGTGTGTGTGTGTGTGTGTGTGTGTGCATAGTGATGCAGATGAGATACTTGGATGGAATGACCCTTGCCTCCCACCCAATAAAAAGTCAGAAGAGATTGCATTGGAAATAATGATTGAGAATTCAAACTATAGTCTGATGCTGCGGAAGGGGCAAAGGGTCTATTATTTTCAAATAAAACCAAGTGAGCAGAAACCCTTGCTAAATATTCATTTGCATACCAGATTTTGGAATACTAAAACAACTAGCTTTATATCCACTCTTTGTGATCAGAATATTCATTAAAAAAATTCTCACCTTCAGCCATTTTCTTAGTAAAACCTTCCACATATTGAAATAGTTCAATGTAGGTCAATAAACTCGAACTACATGTTCTCTTGGCTAATGCCTTACTTGATCCTTGCTAGCCTTAGAGAGGATAATGACTGTTGCTGGGATGAGTCACAACAATAACTTGTACTTAGCTGAACCAGTGTTGCAAAGATCTGTAATATTAGAAAGAGCATGGGATTTTTTCCCCCAAATGATGTGTTTTCTGGTGGCTACAGCATTCTGGTCAGGAATCATTCACAACTGTTTCAACTGCCTTTAAGTAAGAGCTTTAGGCACTCATTTTGGGATGTGTAAAATCAGTAAATGTGAGGCCAAGGTGATGGTTGAATTGTCAGCAAACCCATGCATCTTTATCACTCTGTTGTGGCCAGTTTACAAAACAGGTTTTCAGAATGAAAAATGGGGAAGAAAAAGAAAGATTTAAAATAGTTGATAGGGGTAGGATTCCAGTATCAGAACAACATATCTCCTCTCAGTCTCCTCTTTTCCAGGCTAAATGTACCCAACTCCCTCAAATGTTCCTGATAAGGTTTCCAGACCCTTGATCATCTTGGTCACAAAATCATGGTATGAAATAAATAGACTAGCCTGATGCTTCAAAGAGCCTATTGTATGTTTGGAATGATTTCCTATTGCTGTCTTTTGCTTTGTAACTTTTAATTTTTTGGAGAAATACTGGAAACCATTGTCACTTATCTGACATTGTATTAGAGGCTTTGAATCTCTTGTGTAGGCTTTTATGATGAGGATCTTAACATGCAATTGAAAACTTGAAGTGAGGTTATCAGCATTCAGGGTTATAAAAAGAAACTATTTTACTGTCACAATCTGAATTATTCCCCTGTGTTTATGATATAAATTGATATTGTCTTGCTTCACTATTCATACCTCCTTGGTAGTTTTAATCCTCTGCAAAGAGGCAACCCATGTAGAGGGGCTGTGGCAACGAGTTGCAAATTTTTTAATGCAAATAACTGTACCATTTGGATTTGAAGTATAATTTTTAGCTTTGAAATGTATGTCTGCTGCTTCCCTGTGTTACTGCTTCCCTTTGCCCTACAAGGTAAAGATTGATATGCATGGTAGAGAAAGCATAACACCCATTTTCCACCTCTGTTGAATATGATGGTCTTATGGCCAGTATGTGTTGTGTACAACTTATTCTCAAGTTGTCTCCCCCTATCCTGTCTTCATTCTCTATTATTATTATTATTATTATTATTATTATTATTATTATTATTATTATTATTATTAATTTCCCCCTCCCTCCCCCCCCTTAAATCTTGTTGCTTTCACTTCAGACTCTCAAGTTGCAATAGCCCTTGGCAGACTTGTGTGGTGTGGGAAATGTGACAAATGCTGGCATAGAAAACTAATTTGCCCATGGATGATGCATCTTCCTTTAGTCAAAACATTACTCAGATAAATCCAGTGCCATTACTTTCCTGCAATGTCCAATTTAGAAAGTTTAGAACTCATTAGGGAAAAACGAAGCACACAACTGACAGCAAGTTTGTTTTGCTTTCCGCTGTATAAATGACACACAGATAATGCTCAAATGAACCAGCCGACCGAGTTTTGATTAATATTTTTGATATAGGTGCTCAGATGGGGGAAGAGCATTTGTTTTTATTAATTTAGCCCTGTTTCTAATGAGCACAAACACTATGACAGTTGTGATTACATTGGTAGATGCACTAAATGGACAGAAATGCATACAGTAACCTAGACATCAGGGTACAAGGGGAAAACTTTGGGATAAGAGATTTGGCAACTGATGCCCTTCTGGCAGAATCTCAGTAACAAATGCTTCTTCTACAAGTCACCAGTGAATACTATAACTGCCACTGTAATTTCAGTGCTGGCTATATGCTGGCAGGGTCCAGAAGGTAGGTGTAAATGTGTTTCTGTCTCTCTGTGGGTAAATTAGATGTCTCACGTGCACAGTGGTGAAGCAACTACTCAGATGTCACCTATTCCTTTCAGCCACAAACTAGGTGCTTGGATGTTTGATAGCAAACAATGGATATGTCTATACTGAGCACTACTTGTATCACGGGGAACTGCAGAAACTGAGGGTTGTGTGGGTATTTGGTGGTCCTTTATGATGTATCTTAATCAATTGCCCCTATCGCAGTATAGTTTCTGCAAAATCTGAATTCCTATGGAAGTAGCTTTAATATTTTCCCTTTTGGGTTCCTCATCCACAACTTACCTTGTTTGTCTATTCCCCCCTTACTTTCCCCCTCTTAAAATTAAATGTTCATGCTCTTTTACTGGTTCCCCCCTTAAATAAATGTGTAGATACATCTAATATTTATGCTCTTTTTTACTTTTGTATATGTATCATGTGTTTGGTAAGTATTTTTGTTTGGTTTTTCCTTTTCTTTCTTTCATTTTTAAAGGAGGAAAAAAGTAGACTTGACTTGCATCGGCATAGTTGGGCACACTCTTGTGTTTTTTCCACTCAATTCAATGAAGCTTAAAAAAGCTACACTCCAGTCATATGATGCCCTTAGCAGCGATCGCTGGTCCTCTCTCTCTTTTATTTTTATGCTACTTCCATATGTAGAGATTCTTGGATATTATGCATATTTGAACATATGACGTTGCCTTATGTTGAGTTAGACTATTGGTCTATCCAGACCTGTACTTTGTTTTCTATATTGACTGAGAGTGACATTCCAAAGTCTCATTCAGAGGTCTTTTCCAGCCCTGTTACATGAGATCCTTTTTAAGTGGAGATGTCAGGGACTGAGCCTAGGATTGTCTGCATGCACAACACATGCTCTTCCACTGAGCTATGACCCTTATTCAGTGCAAGGAATCTCATTAAGTTAGGTGTGGCTAACCTTTTTTTGGCTCATGGGCTGCATAGACTGTCAGGTACTCCTTGGGAGCCCATAAGCCGGTGGGGTGTATGTGAGAGTACATGTTCACATGCATGTACACACACATGCTCACCACACATACACTTCATACAAACCCACATATGCTGGCAGATGTATTTCTTCTCTCTCTCTCTCTGTGACAAGAGCGATCCAGCACGCCAAGCAAGTTGGAGCTAACACTTTATTAGCAAAAACAGGATCTGCACAGGAGTGTCAGGCATCATGAGCACAGCAACTCATCTCCGACAGGTCTTTCCCCCATGAAACAGTTGCTGAGACTAAAGGTCCCACCTCTTCACAGCTCCAGTCCCCTCCTCTCCGGGGTTTCCCCTCAAGCAATCTGAGATTGTGCCTGTGTGAAGCTAATTTCTCCTCTGCCCTCTTCATTCCTCTCCTGGTTCTGGGAGACCAGTAGGGAGGGCAGCTTGTCACAGCAGGAAGGGGAGACACCTGTGCCTCTTCACCAGCCAGGCTCATCGCCGCCTCTTGGCTTCCCTTTTCTCTTGTGTCAGCTTCTGCCCCTGATTATGGGCTTTTCTCTGCCACAGACTCCCCCTGCTCACTAAGGCCTGTTACCTCTTCAGCCTCCAACACCTTCTCCCAGACTTCTCCCTCTGACCACTTATTGTCACCCTACCACTAAACACTGGACTCTAGGCCTTCTTCCCTTCAGGGCTCCCCAGCTGGTTCCTTCCACCATTCATCTGCATCCAACCACACATTCACACCCACTCAGTTAGCCATTATCCCTGAATTGCTTAAACAAATACAGGGATGATGCCTAACTAAGATCTTTGTTAATGTGTGTGTGTGTGTGTGTGTGTGTGTGTGTGTGTGTGTGTGTGTGTGGAGGGGTACTTTTTGCAGTCCTGAGTTAATACAAAACCATTACACCAGCAGTGCAAGATCCGGATAGCCACAGACAATTTGATTTTCTGGATTTCCCAAACATTTTGTTCTAGGCTGACATGCACAGCCCACCCTTTCCCCTCCCCTTTTAATTGTTTGCTTTCTCTGAAGTCAGAACAGAAGTGTTTCCGTGTCCACTCACTTACGCTGTTTCATTAAAGAAAGCCTGAAGCAAAGAAGTTGAGATGCTTGCTTGGATAGTTTAATTAAGTCATGCTTCAGAAATGTTGTTTGGTTTGCTGTACAGACAGCGAGCATGTTATTTAAAATTTAATTTGATAGACCTGCCAAACCATACAATAACAATTCAGGTTGCAGATTGCTTGCTGTGTAAAATATAAATACTTTCCTATTTTTTCTTGTATCTGCCTTCCTATGGCCTTTTAAAATATTGAGATCTAGCACTCAGCGATCCTTGATTTGACATGCAATAATAATTTAAGAACATGCTCTTGTAAAGTGATCATGTAAAAATAAATTGCAGAATTTCTCTTCCCACTGGCCTCCTCCAGAGCAGGCTGTTGTTTCCAGTTGCTTTGATCTGTTCAACTTTATGTCAGGCAAAGCCTTTCTTTTCTTTTCTTGTGGAATTGGAATTGTGGGCGTGATCCAAAGCCCCAGATGATTAGCTTCTCTTTTATGAAGGCAGATATCCATGAATGTATCAGAGTTCCTACTGCATGCAAGAAGCACTACTTTGCTCATAAGAGAGAACTGGGAATCATCTCTGCTGGTAGAGTTCCGTGAGCACATTGAACTACTGCAAAGCAGTCTTTGTTTTGTGTACAGATGATTTTAACATACCAGTTTGATGGGTTATGGTTATATCCTAATAGCTGGGGACCATCGAAAGGGGAGAGACTGAAAGACTGTTTATGCAGATTGATTTTGATTGCTACAATTTCCAGAGTGCAAAAGGGGGAAGAGAAGAAACTGAGGAAGGAGGAGGAGGAAAGAGAAGGGCTTTTGCAATCCTGCCTGCTGGCATCCTCCTCAGCTTTTATCATGATGGATAATTATTGCATATAATATCACATGTGATAATTGTGGAATATGATAAATTTAAGAATATTTTTGAATTTGAACTCTGTAGAGCCCTTGGGCCTTGTACAGTATCCTGTGTAGCCACCACAACTGGCCACAGGTTTGGGAAGGCTGAAGTAAAATGTATGCATTGCAAACCGTATTTAGCTATTAAAACAAATCTGATAAGGAAAGTCAAATCAGTACCACCGCAAGGTTCCTTCCTTGTCCCCAAAATGGCCACCACAGCCCCCATGAGTGGTACACCCCCAAGTGCTTCCTGAAAACCCCTGGACCTGGATCAAAAGAGGCTTGTATTGAAATAAAGACCTTTTGTCCTACCTCACAGGGCTTTTGTGCCTGTCCAATAAAGGCACCATTGCCCATTCTGGTTCTCCTTTGACTTTTACACCTTTCCATGAGCTGCCAGGTGTGTGTGGAGGCAGTGCTGAGTGGCACCTCCATGCTAAATGGCACTCTACCTCTCAGCACTAGTTCCAGGGAGGACACACAGGAGCTGGGGTTGGGGGGTTGGCAGTGGCTGGGAATGGGGTATTGGGGGAGGGGAGGTGGGCAGCCCAAAGAAAATGTGAAAAGGGCAGATGTCTTGAGAACTTCATTTAGTAGGCAGGGTATAAATACTCCCAAATAAATGAATACGCAAATAGATAAATTCAACAGGTCTTGTGGAAAGAATCTGTTGACTGTATGTAGGTTAGGGGCATGGTCAGAAGGTGTGATCTTTGTCTGTACTCCAGCATCCATTCTACATAGCATGTCATGAAAAGGGCTAAGGTACTACAGAGTGCCAAGCTGCCGTCCTGCGTTCCTAGAGCGGTGGACTTTAGATGCACAGTTGCTCTTAAGCTTTGCCTGCAGACCCATTGAAGTCACTTAGTGGCTAAGTCAGCTGCAACTCTTTAATCATTTCCTCATAAGAGTGTAAGAAGAATGATCTAGTTGGTCCAGGCTAAGGTCCATCTAAATCAGTCTTCTCTCAACCCTGGGGCTCTGGATGGTATTGGGTCACAATTCCCCTCATCCCTGACTATTTGTCACGATGGGAGTTGGACTGCAGCAGCAGCTGAGGGCCGAGATTGGGCAGAAGACTGATCTAAGTCTAGAATTCTATTTCCAACAGCAGCTGCTCAAATGCATTTATTCTGTGTAAGTTTGTGTGCATGAGAGAGAGAAAGAGTGAGATTGTGATGGCTATCCACCCTTCCCCAAGAGGATCTAGTATTACTGTTTGGAGTAAATGGAGATCCCATGTCACTGTCATAGCTAATTGCTGATGATAGACCCACCCTACCCTAGTCCTTTAAAAAAGCTGTCTAAGTTAGTGGTTATCACGGCATCTGTTTCTGGTGGTAGTGAATTTTGTAAGTTAATTCTGTATTGCAGGAAGGAAACCCTGCATTAATGTTTCATTAGTCAAGGAAGCAAGCTCTGAGAGTGTGAGCAGCCAGTTTCCACAACTTCAGCCTTTTGTGGAGTAGCAGTAGCTCATTAGTGTTGGGTTGCCCTTGCTCCCGTGAAGTATATCGGTTGCATCCCACAGGAGACTGTGGGTGTTATCAAACTTTCATAAATCCTTTAGTTTAATTTATATATCAAGTATTCAGTAAGCCCGACTTGTTTTTGTGCATTTTCTGAACACAGTAACTCACTTTTATTCGTGGCCAAGCTAAGCTCAGAAACAGAGAATCTTTTTTCCTGTGTGTGTGGCTGGCTAATCATAATTGCTGACACTTCATAACTGCATCTAATTCTTTTAGAGATGCCTATAATTCTTCTCTAGACTTACCATAAAGATGGTATTTTTTCTAAGTAATTTACATACCATAGTAAAGTTCTGTTCCCCCACCCCTATTTATTTCTTCTATTTACTAGTTGCCTGATAAAAGCATTTCTCCAGGTGGCATACAAAGTGATATAAACAGAATTAAACAATAATACCACAATTCAGCGAACCAGTAAAACCCACCCAGCAACAACTCAGTAATAAAATCAACACAGGATAAACAACACACATCAGTCAACAACAGCCCCACTAAATATAAATAGCTGTATGTAGGAATTATGCATATTTCTTTAAATATGCTACAGAACATCACTAAGACTGAAAAGAAAAACATCTATATAATATTGGGACATACCTAAGGGACCACCATCCTTTAGAGATAAGCTAATAGGCCCTGCTAAAGATGGCATTGGGCATGAGAGACCCAATGATGGAACAACAAACCCCCCATTGCTTGCACTTTTGGTATAGTTCAGGCCCTTTGCAAGCAATGTGCAAAGCCATTCTTGTCAACACCATGCTACTTGAAATTACCTGTTTAGGATGTACAACCCCACAGGTGATGGGGGCATTAGAATAGAATAATCAGTCAATCGCAGGTAGCCACAAAACAGAGGTGAATAAATGTGTTCTTCTTAGATAGTGGCCCACTTACAAAGCATTTAATGAACTTTCCATTTTATTGCTAAGTAGCGAGGTTAATGAAATAATAATGACACTTCAGGAGGTGTGATGGCCATGTTAGTAGCTTTAATGGCTGCTGCACAAGTATTATAGCACAGAGCAGGAAGTTAAAGAATCCCAAATAAGTGCTCTTTATTCAGAGAGAACTTTTCAATATGCAGCAAAGAACCATCAATGAAAAGCTAAGAGGTGTCACGCCACCCTTCAACCAATGTTCAGTGTGGCTCACAGAGAGAAAAGGAGAGAAAGTACCTATATAAACCCACATTTCAGCACACTTCCTGGATTGCATGTTTTATAAGCCATTAGGAGGCATCCGCCTTTGGAGAATCTGCCACAGTTGTTTCTACAGATGCTGGGCTATGCGCAAGTTGCAAAGAAGGCAAAAAGCAGATGTCTATGGTGTTAGGTGCTCCACAAATGAAGTATTGCCCTTTCTCATATTAACATTGCACTCCAAAGGTATTCCATAGATATTTTAAAAGTACAGGGGGACAAGATGTAACCTTACGACACTCCATAGATCAAGAGAGGTAGAGTAATCCTCCAGCGCCAACCAGTTACACCCCCTCAGCAGACGTAAGACCATAAGAATAACCCTGTTAGATCAGGCTAGTGGCTCACCTAGTCCAGCTTCTTGTTCTCACAGTGTCCAACCAGATGCTCATGGAAAGCCTGCAAGCTGGACCTGAGTGCAGAATCAGTTTCCCTTCCTGTGGTTTATAGCAAATAGTAATCAGAAGCATACTGCCTCTACCCTTGGAGGCAGATTGTAGTCAGTCATGGCAAGTAGCCACTAATAGCTTTCTCCACATGTTTAATCCTATTTTAAAATACCTAAATTGGTGGCTCCTGAATGCCTGAATGCCATAGCTTAACAATGAGCTGTGTGAAGATCTTTCTTTTCTCTGCCCTGAATATTCCTACTTTCAGCTTGATTGAATGTCCACAAATTCTAATGTTATGAGAAAGGGGAAAAAAAAATCTTTCTCTATCCACTTTCTCCATGCCATGCATAATTGTGTAACTTTCTTCATGTCACCTCTTATTCACCGTTTTCCCAAACTAAAAAAGTCTCAGGCGTAGTGGTCATTCCTCATAGGGGTGTGGCTCCATCCCTATGGACTTTTCAGTTGCTCTTTCCTGAACCTTTTCCAACTTTACAATGTCCTTTTTGAGGTAAGAGCACAGTATTCCCAATGTAGACACATCATAAATTTGCATATTGGCATTATGATACCAGCAGTTTTATTTTCAAATCATTTCCTAATGATCCCTAGTATAGAATCTGCCTTTCCCTTCAGGTGTTGCACCCTGGGTCAGCATCTGCATGGAACTATCCACTATGACCTCAATAGTTGGGATTTGTATTACCGGTAAATGTCTTAAAACCCATATTAAATTGAGAGGATTTGTATTTAATGTTGCTATGAGATTTAGGAAAATTAGTTAGCATTAAAGTCCCCTTTTCAAGCCTGTTGACTAGGGCATCAGCCCTCAAGGTAGTCCTGAATTCTGAGGAACATGGGTCCTGAAAACCTCTGTCCTCCAAGAGCACCATGAGCTTTTGCAGTAATCTTATATATAACTATTACAGCCAAATTGCTTGCTCCCATTAGTGTTTTTTGTTAAGATGGATAAATGGTCAGCACCTGATTTTCCTAAACAAATTGTTATTTTATTCCAGCGACTCTGGCAACCAGGCTAAAATTCCAGCAGTTACCATAAGCCACAACTAAATACAATATTATTTTGGCAGTAACAAGGAAGGTAAAATGGCTTCTTTGTAGTAATAATTAAGATGAACCCTGTTTCACTAACTCGTTTCTGGAATAAAACAGATGTTGTAGAAGGTAAGCTGTCATACGATGGGCTGTCTTTGTGTTTCTATATCCATGATGTGCATACTCAAGCTGCAGATCACCTTTAAATATCCGAATATCATGCAAATAGCTTTCAGGCACAAGAAAACAAACTCTCTTAATTGTATTCCCAGGCAACCATAAGTGCAATAAAGACACACTTTGTATTCTAGATGAAATACACCTTGGGACGTACCGATAGTATTGGTTAACAGCTGTGAATGTGTGCACATAAAACAAAGGTCACAATTTAACAGGCAGCACTCTCATCTGAGAGGGAGAATTAACTTTTTTCTCCAGTATAATAATGCTTGGAACCCCCTCCGTATAGCATTGAGAAAGTTAGATATTTAACATATGGGGATATTTTCAATCCTTGTGTGTAATTTCAGCTTGAAGGCACTGTTTAATAATAACTCAAAAGACTGCTTCGGGAAGCCAGAAAGCATGGTCCCCTATCCCTGTTTAACTACATCCATGCTTACCTAGCTTTTGGGGGTGGGTGAGCTTTTGAATCATTTAGGTCTTGGTGACCTATGAAATACCAGTAACCACACCAAACAGAACTACCCATAAGGGGCAGAGTTTAACACTGCTCTTTCTCCCACACATCCCACTGTGGTCTTGACAAAAACCATCTCCCTGAAGCTGCTACAGTATTTGCACTGGGAGGGAAGCATCCAGGGATAACACTGGAGGCTTCTCTGCAGTTGCAATTAGTGGCTTAGGGCAGAGTTTTTCAAACTTTTGGAGTCCACAGCTCCCTTGACCAACTATATTCTTTCTGTGGCACCCCTGTGTGGCTCAGAAGCCCAGTTATGTCACCCCTAGCCTGCCAAGCTGGCAGCCCCTCACCCTTTTGGAGTGTTCCCTCAACCTCCTCTCCTTTCCTCTCTCCTGAGGAGTCCTCTGGGCAGCCGCTGCTGCCACCTCTGGTCTCTGAGCTGCCCCCCCAGCCCCAAAGACAGGTGCCTCCTCACACTGCCCCACAGGGGCCTGGAACTTGCCTGTCCATTCCCAACAGCAAGGGTTGGCTGGGCTCTCTCACCCACTTGCTTGCTTACTTTGAGACCACCTCAGCTCCTGGCAACCAGCCCCTGGTCAGCCTTAGAAGCACCATTTGCCTGTGGAACTTGTAGCCTGTGGAGCTTGCACATTTTCCTGTGGAGCTTGGACAGCAAAAAACAGCTGTGCAAGCCTTTAGGAGGCAGAGCTGTGAGAGGGCATCAGAGTGAGGGAAGGAAAGAGGGACAGAAGCCAGTGTTGCCCACAGCACCCCTGACCATCATTCAAAGCACCACAGCACACTGGTTGAAAACCACTGGCTTCGGGAGATGGGATTGCACCTAAAAGCATAGCATGTGACATAGTACTTGGCACTGCCCTTTAATTCAGTCACTAGTTGGATGAGCTGCTAATTAAGGAAATGCTTTGGGGTTTTATATGGACTATCAACCTCTTTAAGAGCCAGGTGAGGGTGTCTTTCCTTATGCTTTGCACTGCAAAACAGCATGCTCATTGATGATGC
Source organism: Podarcis bocagei (assembly GCF_964188305.1). Taxonomy (NCBI): domain Eukaryota; kingdom Metazoa; phylum Chordata; class Lepidosauria; order Squamata; family Lacertidae; genus Podarcis; species Podarcis bocagei. The sequence goes on from NC_138128.1 coordinate 62,378,089, forward strand.
AGAAGAATACCACTACCACCATCACAGGTTTCTGTTAAGGTAGATTTGGTTAGGACTGGTCCTGCTCAGCTTCATTGAACATTCAGCATAGGTTTGGAAATTAATTTCTGATTTTACAAAGCTGTCCATTCAATTTATTCTTGTAGGAAGCTTAAAATGAATCTACCCATGTTGTGGGGTTATGTTTGCACAATTAAAAGCATTGTACTTTCATGCCCTTGGCCAGAACTCTGATTTGAAGGGCTGTGATGGGTAGAACTAATTAAACTTTATGGTTGGTTTTCCTAAAGAGACTTTAGGCTCAGAGAACAAATGGGATCAAGGCTTTTGGCTATAGGCTTTTTTATTTATTTCTTCCGTTTGTCTGATGAAAGATAAGAGAGACTGTGTATTTTATTGAGAAAAAAGAAAGCATTTCTTCTGTGATACACACTCTATCTCTGCAATAAAATTTAGATTACATATTATATTTCTTATTGTGGCATATTGTCCTAGGCTCTTGGGAATTGTGCACAGAAACAGCAGAACAGTTTAATACATGCACACTTACTTTAATATGATTCCAGATGCAAAATCCTCTCCAGTTACACTAGACAGTTAAAAATGGGGTATATTATTTATTCTTGATTTATTTGTTATGGGAATTAGCTAATCTTCTCAATGGTAGTTTAGAATTAGAATCCTCCCCCCATTCTTCAAAGAAATTGTATTTGATATGGCAGGTGAAAAATCCAGAATAATTCATCTCCTACTTCTAGTTTCACGCCATTTTACATTTACTAGTTCTAAAGGCACAATGATAAGGAGGGTACATCAAAATGTTCCACTGTGTGAGTATGTGGATGGAAAGTTTCACTTGTTGTAAACTGCTTGGTGGAGGATTTTCCTCAAAAAGTGGAGTTTCCACTCAATGCAAATAAGCATCTGCAAGGATGGATTTCCCCCAGGGCCACAGCAGAAAAGGAATGGGTTCCATTCTTATCCCATTCCTACTACAATCCCAATAATTATCAGGTCCTCTAGTCGATGATACATATGTTGGTGGTCAACAAAAGAGGTTTAAAGACACTCTCAGGGAAAATCTAAAAAGCTGTAGGATAAACACCAACAATTGGGAAACACTGACCTGCGAGCACTCCAGTTGGAGAACAGCCTTTACCAAAGATGTCATGGACTTTGAAGATGCTCAAACTCAGGACAAAAGGGAGAAACGTGCTAAGAGGAAGGCACATTTGGCAAACCCTCACCATGATCAACTCCCACCCAGAAACCTATGTCCCCATTGTGGAAGGATGTGTGGATGCAGTCTCACTGTTAAGACCATGTTCATGGAAGACAATCTTACTTGGCTATGAGTGATCGCCACAGAAGAAGATTAATTAATTAATTAAGACGATCAATTAATTAATTAATTAATTATTCCTCTGTGTGCATTATAAAGAGAGGGAAGCAAATAGCCCCCAAAACCTTACTTAAGAACAACACTCTGAAACTATTTATATATTATCATTATGATACCAACATGGTATATAGGGGATAATCCATGTTGTTAAAACACTTTCCCACATTCTGAAGTTTTAAAGGCAATTTCTGTTAGCAAGCATTGCCAATGACAAGCAGTACATTTGTGCAAACAGTGGGCTCAGTTTACTGATCCTTGCCCTGAAGCTTCTGGGCTTTTCAGCATTCCACAGGGGACTCTTTTAGTTATTTTTGTAAGTGGGGTCAGGGGTTATGCTTCTTTTAGTTGCTGGAAAAACGTATATGGGGACCCTGTGATACTGGAATACACTTGGGAAATACTAGCAAGTGGGGGAAATGCTATTATCAGGTGGGAAGAAGGACACAACATGAAAACAATAAACCCACAAAGCATATTTAGAAATGTTCATTTTGGCTGCCAGGCAGATGCACCAATACTTAACCTAGTCCACTTACAGAAGTGGAATGGTTATTGCTTGAAATACAGTGTCTCGGGCTCTATAGATCTGCTTTTAAGTTACAGGTTTTTCTAATTCTATGGAAAACGCATCATGGAAATCTTATACAGTGGAAGCCTATGTTTACTCAGAAGTAAGCCTCCTGATTTCAATGAGGCTGTACTCCCAGGGACATGCGTATGGAAATGCAGCCACAATAACTCTTCCACAACACAGCATGCATTCAGCACATTTGAGTAATAATGCTGTTACAATAAGGAAAACACAGGTTGCATTTATCAAAGAATAGGGATACATAAACACACACGTTTGGAAATACAATAAACAACTTGCCCTGTGGACTGAGGACATTTTATCCATGTGAGCACAAGCCTTTTCTTTATTTAGGATGTTGTGATGGCACAGAAAAGAACTGATCCTTATGATAAGCTATTGTACACGAACAGCTTGCCACTTGGAGACAGCCACCATGGAGAGCTGTTTAAAGTGATCACTGCCTTCTGGCTATTCCATGAGCATCATTTGTTATTTCTAACTTCTGCATAAATCAAGAACTTGAAGCATCTGGATTTCCTGTGCTGAACTTATGCCTTGTCTGCTTTCTCTTCTTTCTTTGCCTGCCCTGGGAGCTCAATACACCACGGATGGAGTGAAAAGGACCATCTCTCTCTCTCTCTCTCTCTCTCTCTCTCTCTCTCTCTCTCTCTCTCTCTCCTCCTCCTCATTAGGGGGATGACAATTTAGACTTGAGAAATGGTGCAGCACTGCTCAGCTCCCTGATAAAATTAACAGTTCCACTTGGCTGCCAGGAAGGAAGGATCCTAATCTTGCGCCTTCGCTTTAAAGTGTGTTCTGTGTCAGAAACAGTGTCTAACATATGGCCCTTCATGCCACATTTTCCTCTTAGCTTATTTTAAATTATGAAATATGCAGGGTCCCTAGGAGTCAGGAGTTCCAGCCCTTGGACCAATGGAGAGTTGCGCACCTTCCTGGCTTCTGAACTTTCCCCAGGTATTTGCCACACATTTATGCTGCTGTATTGTGTGCCAAGGGCATGTCTTTGTTGTTGTGAGTTCAATGGTTCCCTCCATCTGTGGGCGGCATGCGGACATTGCTGCCAGCAGAGGGTCTGATTGGTGGGCACTGGAAGAGTTTCCAGGGGTGTTGAACTTATCTCTGCTATTTTTTTCATATCTGCTATTTTTTATTATTTTTATATATCCCATGTTGTGTGTTTTCCTCTGAGCAGCCATAGGATATGGTAGCTCTTGTGCAAGTATGGCTGCAGTGTACGTTTCTCCATAGTGTAATGTGATTATAGGATGGCTCTGTTATAAAGCATATTTTTACATGAGCTTTGATTGGCAATGCTTGATGCCTCTAGGCACTTCATCTTTAATGCTCCATTTTAAATAAAAAAATAAACCAAAACATTTTGCTACAACAGGTCCCTTATGCTCCCAATTTAGTATTCTCTTGTTGTCACAGAGATGGCGGAGGGAAAGCATAATTTATTATTTGCCCTTGTGGAATGGCTGTTTAAACATCCTTCAGAGGAACCTTTTTAAGAACCTTGATTTCTCCAGCAATTCCCATCTGAAGCAATTCTACTGGATATAATTTAATTATTACTAACCAGCAATAAATGAGACATACCAAGGATGATGACTAATGCTATATTTTACACCCATAAGATGCATATTTCTTTTAAGAAGGACTGCCCAACTCAAACAAGCCTAAAACAGTTCTGTTTTCCCAATGGAGTAGTTTATTGTTCCGAAGTCAGGAATAATTTAACTCTAGGGATTTCTGCTTCCATACTACATTGCTCTCCTGCTTTCCCACTTCTGCTTACCAAGAGATGGAGGGGCAAGACAGCACAAGCTCCCCATGGTGTAGACACAGCAGTGGGAGCATCAGATCAGAGAATCTGACCATTTTGGTTTCTATGTATCTCATTTTTTCCAGACTTCAGTTCTACTTGCTACATTTTCACATCGGTTTGTGTTTGTGTGTGTTTAAAGTCAACACGAAAATTTGTCAGCATTTATCAGTGTGCATTCTGGGCATTTTTATCCCATATTTTTGTTTCAAAATATTCAGTGCAACCACAACAGAAACAACCAACCAACGAATTAGTCCTTATTCCCTGTTCTATTTGTTAATGGCACAGCCCCAAGAATAAACATGGCTGTGGTTTCTACACCTTGCTTGGCCACAACTTGCACTGTAGTTATTACTTTATTGTGCAGAATCTAGACATCTTCCTTGAAGCTAGCGCGTCTCTTGCAGGGCTATCACGTTTTCATTGCACTCAGTAATATTAGGATGCTGGGAAAATATCGACCCATTCTTTGCATCAATATATTCCCATCTTTAATGTGCAAATTGGATACAATGTTAGTGTCTCTCTGGGAGGACTTGAGGAAGAACTGTAGTATGTGTAAAATGTGATCAGGAGATGCACTGTGCATTTTGTGGAAATATTGGATGCAACCTGTATCTACAGTGAATTGTTGACTGAACTCTTGACTTCACTGATGCTAGGGGTGAAACAGCACTAAACTCAGTGGAGGAAGAATTTCACCTAGAACAACTTGTTACAATTCCCATTCTGCTAAAGATTTTCTCTCAAGAGAAAACTGGCCAATTGAATAGCTGAGCACTTGCCAGAAAAATACATTGGCTATGATATAATAAAAAAATATACTTTTATTGAACAATTGCATTTTATTAGTTGCAGTGGTGACAAACATTTAACAAAGCAAAGGGAGAATACTTCACACACACACAGCTCCCTTCCCCCATATATCACTTGTGTTCATGTCAGGTAATTGTCAAATAATAAACTGTCTACCTTTAAATTTAAATGGCAAATGGTGATTTGGCTAATGAATGCTCAAGTTTTTCCAGTGTGTTTTCTCTGCGATTTTGCAGCAGATTGTCTGTAATTGCTCATTGCTCTCCATTAGTTGTAACACCCTCCTGGCAACATGCTAATAGTTTACATCTCTTGGGGCTGAAAATTACTATTTTAATTAAAGCAATTTGTTTCAAATGGGTCTTCCAAATCCCAGTATGATGTTTTAAGAGCCCGGGGCAAAGAAATGAAAGGAGGGAGGCAAGGGGAGAACAGCAATTGACATGAAAGCCAAGGATTGAAAACACAAGTTTGGGACAAAATATGAACCCTGATTTAACTGCAATGAGTAAAAACGGAGACATTTTGTTGTTGTTCATAGATATATCACCTTCAGATAAGTTCTCCTGTTTATATCCTGGCCTTAGTTTTATAGCATTCTATTATTTCAGCGAATATGACACAATTCATTGAGAAGGATAGGTTTTCCAATATGTTCTTTTTGAAAAAAGGGTGTAACTGTGCTGCAAAAATATCATATAATCAACTCATCCTCACCTAGGGTGCCTTTCGTTTTAAAAAGCCCTGCAGCAGAGAGAGAACTGGTTTTCAAGTATTTTCTGTTATGTGATAGTTTGCCTGCTGTTCTTCAGTGTAAGAGATGTTTCAACACAAATGGCTCCCCGTATGAAAATGGAATATTTACCAGCTCAGAAATAAGTATGTGAATCAGCCCTCTGAGGTGCAAAATGGCCAGTTAAGCATGTGTGTGTGCGCGCACGCACACACACACACACACACAGGTTGCTGAATCTGTTGAAATTAATTGCTCTGGAACTTGCTGAAAATGGCTCTGTAATAATTTGGCTGAAGAGAAAGGGGAATGGTAGGAGACTGCGGTGTTGGATTCACTGGCATAGCATATCTTTGAAGGCAATAGGTGGATATTGGAAAGAATACAGAAGTGGAACAGAAGATGAACACAAAGGAGAATGGCACAGAAAACACAAAGTCAATGGGACCCATAAACAGTGTAAAATGTAGGTAATATAATTGATTTTCTATCAATTATATTGCAACAAGAGTACATAAAAGCACATGTGGAATAGACTCATGCTATATGTAAAATAGCCTCACATTGTAACCCCAAACCACTAAATAGTCAGAAAACGCAAATTCCTCTGTGAATATGAATCTGAGAAGAATGTATTGCAGAGTTTTTGATGAGACTTCTGAATTATATCTTGTTTCATTTCTTCATTGAAAGCAACTTAGCAATGAGGAATTTCTGATGGATGGAAGTTGAAAATAACCCTCTGTCCTCCTGTGTTCCTGTTTTATATATAAAAAAGCATTATCTGGGGTAGATCATCCAAAGTAACTTAACCAGCAGACTTCCCCAAATGAGATTTATTCCCAAAATAAAGAAAGTGGAACAGAGCTCCAAGAGTGGAGCCATAAAATTAGGAGCTGAGGGAGATTTTTTTTAAAATAAATATTTATTGGATTTTCACAAATTATAAAAACACACACAATACACAATACTAACATACACACACAAAAACAAACATGTATAATTTCGAATCCTTTTTTTCTTAAAACTTACTTCGCCGACCTCCCCGTACCTCCCCTTTCTGCATTCCAATTCCCAAATTTATTTCAGCAAATCCTCCCCCTTAATTTTGTCTAATTTTTCCCTTTTCTTTTCTTTTACTTAATCTTTTACAGCTGTAATCCCCTACTTTCTATAACCACAACATTTTAGCACTCATTAATTTTACAATATTTCTTAAGATAAATTTTAAATTTCTTCCAATCTTCTTCCGCCGTCTCTTTCCCCTGGTCTCTAGGAGCTGAGGAAGATTGCAGAGAAAGCAGAAATAGTCTTGCCTAGTGCATCGTGCTCATTTGGTACAACTTCCTTCCTCTTCACCAGCCTTCCTCTGTGGCTATGTAAAACCCCATAGTTGGCTAATAAGCACAAACAGATGTGACTGATAACGTCAGTTCCTCCATGTCCTCATATAACCTAATTCCAGAGTTTAATTAACTGACTTCCAGTGTTTGGTAATTTCCTCACTAGTGATCTACAGTATGATTCCTGGGTAAGGTGCCACAAATTATGATAAATTATGATTATCAGTTGATATCTGCAATTATCGCATGGATTATATAGCATACGATCTCAAATTAAGTCATCTCTTTCCATTACAGTTTCTATCTCCAAATATAAGACTTATATTTTACTGCCCCATAGTGGCTCATGAGGCTGTGTGATGGTGATGGTGTCAATCAGAAGCTCTTGCTCACACAGATGGCACCAGGCTGAGCTCCCCATGCGTTGTCTTCCCCTCTCCCTCTTGATAAACATCAGCAACCCCACTGTGTTGGGAAGCTGGGAGTTCAGGAGTGTCCCATCACCACACCATCAGCTGTCCCTGGTCTTCCTGTTTTTGTTCTCATTCACCTATTATTTCCCATTACTTTTCAAGTGAACATAACTGAATCTGGCCTCATGCTCTCACTTCCTCACTTCAGACACTGATATCATTAAAAAAAAATAGTGGACAGTAAGTCTGTCAACAAAAAAGCCCCATCCTGATGTGCGTGGTGGATTTTGATACAGCTTTTAGAAAGTTAAAAGGTATTGCTTATGAACTATTGAAACCGAAATATTTTGTATGAGTCTGATTTTCAGCTAAATTTTGAGACCCTACCCAGAAAAGTTAAACTCTGACTTCTTTGTTAAAAGATGGTCTGTTGCTGTGAATTTTGTCTACAGAGCATATCAGGGTTGCGATCTTGCATCCAATTAATAGGTGTTTAAACCCATTAATTTGAGTGTAAAAGGCACATACAATTAAGCACAGGATTGCTATCTAACTGTGAACCTTGAATATTTCTAGTTCCTCCTGTTAAGATGTTCACAAACACTTATTTTGCACATGCCTTAGGTCCTAGGATTTTAGAGCTTTATTACAGTCAGGTATTCAGCAGCCTTAAAATCTAATTAGTTGTTTTGTCAATGTATGCTAATGAGGAAGTGTATTTCCCACCTTTCTGCATTACATTACAGTGTGATATTAGCTTTTGTCATGGACTTTATCTCCTTAGGTAATGTGTCAAGTCTGGCACATTATTATTAAATTGTTGACCATCTGTTATCCCTAGAAAGTTGGTCTTAGCTAACAGATGCCTCTATCAAAAAGGCTGGTTTCTTTATTAAAATGAACTTATCCTTGCCCACATTGTCACAAATATCACTCTATGATCTGCAGCTACAAGATTAACAACAATATGTTTTGGTCTTGAAATACCCTGAAGCCAAAAACTTAGATGCACTGGGAAGAATATGGTCTCTGTTGTGGTAAAAACCAGAACTCTCATTGTCCTTAGCAGAGCCAGAGTTTCCTGTCTGTATTTCAACAAAACACACAAAGAAAACACCTTTCTGATTATGGGTTGTATCTTCAAGACAGCACAAATGTAAGGACAATTGCTCATGGGAATTTTCTGTCCTTTCCTCCTAGCAACTCTGGAAAGTATTTCCTGATGTAATTGAGGATCTTCAGGAAAGGCTTTGGGGGAAACTGTGGGGCCAAAGCTTGTGTATGTACCAAGGAAGTAAAGGTAAAGGCACCCCTGACCATTAGGTCCAGTCGGGGCTGACTCTGGGGTTGCGGCGCTCATCTCACTTTATTGGCCGAGGGAGCCGGCGTACAGCTTCCGGGTCATGTGGCCAGCATGACTAAGCCGCTTCTGGCGAACCAGAGCAGTGCACGGAAACGCCGTTTACCTCCCCGCCGGAGCAGTACATATTTATCTACTTGCACTTTGACGTGCTTTCGAACTGCTAGGCTGGCGGGAGCTGGTACCGAGCAACGGAAGCTCACCGTGTTGCGGGGATTCGAACCGCCGACCTTCTGATTGGCAAGTCCTAGGCTCTGTGGTTTAACCCACAGCGCCACCTGCTGTGGCATCTTCCACCAAGGAAGATGGAGCCTTTATCTTGTCTGTGTGTCCTTGTGCTCTGCCGGTGTTTCTGATGAAACTACTCTTTTCCTCAAAAGCCTAGTAACAAGCTTTTATCATTTCCCTTTCTTTCCTGATGCTTTTCTGTTCTTTAGATATGCCCCATTCAAAGGCACTCATCATTTTAAGTCTTCGGACCTGGAGGTCCAGTCCTCTATATGGTTCACTAGACTTCCAAACAGGGCCAGCCCTGCTACTAGGCATTGCAAACACAGCTGCCTCAGAAAATCAGAAAGCTGATTTCTGGTGTTATAAAATGGCAGGAAATTGTTGGTTATGTAATTTGTTGTTGTTGTCTGAATGTGCAGTTTACTAGTAGGGAGAGGTGCATGCGGCATTTAATGCTCCAAGTGCCAAAATAATTTAGCCTGCCTTTGGACATTATGTAGCTTAATTTGGGAATGTGGAGGGGCATCTGCTGTCCTGTCTCAGGCAGCAAAATGTATTGGGCAGATTCCCGTGAACAAGGGGCTAATTAAAAAATAGGCACCAAGGCCCGGAATCATAATCACACACACCAAAATAAAGTAAGCAACCAGTATGACCTTGGAAAGTATTAAAAAGTTGGAGGGAATTTACTAGAACTACCTTGTGATTGTGTTATGTTACTATCAAATCCTAAGCATTCTGGGTAGCCTACACTCACTCCCCATTTTTCCAATGTATTCCATTAAAAAGGGGAAGGTTTCCATTTTCTTGTTGTTTCTCAATCAGTGGTTTGCGATTTGTGTCAGAAAATATGTAAGTCATGCTGTTATTTCTAAGTGGTGCATTGTAGCTGTGCATCAGTGAGTGAGTGAGTGAGAAATAAGAATAATACTTAATATCCTAGAAGATAACCAGACACTGAGAGCCATTCCCCATGGTCCAGGACAAATAATTCATTGCTGTCAGGTACAAAAAAATAAGCTCAGCATTGCTGTCTAACAAGTACTAGCTAATGCTATGTCTACTCCAGCTGTTTTAGGTGTGAAATATCCACGAGCCTATTGATTGCATGTGGCACAGTTTGTATATCCTCCTGTGGGTGGCTTTTGTTTCATGTGAGGATCGCACAGCTTGCACCATTGGAGCTAGTGGCCAAATAAAAAGTCACCACTGTGGATATTGTTCATGAATACCCACACCCATATGGGTCTGGGGGAAGGACTGTAAATCAGTGGTAAAATGCAGGTGTTGCATACAGAACGCCACAGGTTCAATTCCTGGCATCCCTAGACAGGGCTGGGAAAGTCTCCTTCCTGAAAGCCTCGAGACCCACAGCAACCTGCCTAATTCTGAGCTAGATTGTCAGGTGTTGTGATTTAGTCTGAGGCAGTTTCCTAGGTTCCATATCATGCACACCTTCCACGTTTGAGAGGAATGTTCATTGGGTAGCAACATTACATTCGATCAGGTGCAGCTGTCAACTGTTCTGTAGATGAGCCCCCCCCCATTTCCCCCCTTTAAGTAATTGGATTTGGGACTGATGGATTTTAAAGCCAGAGAGAGTCTCTTTCATTAGCTGGGGCTCTTGCATTCATGTTATTTTTCTCACTTTCCACAACTGTGCCCAGTGTTTGCTTCTGTACCCCATCTTTAAGTGATTTCACAGTTATTTGAGGTAATTGTTTTTGGACTGTAGTATAGGGATATGATTAAGCACTGGAATCAAATAGGATTTCCCCTCAACTCCAAATTGGATTGGCTTCTTCCATCTTTGCAGATTGCAGAATATATTTCCCCCCCAAAAGATATTTATTAAAGTTTTTTAAAATATAACAATGAAAAAAATAAAAAATAAAAAGAAACAAAATACAACATACAACATAAAAACAGTTAAAAAACAAATAATTTTCCATAACATATCTTCCTTACGCTTATTTCCCCAGACCTCCTCATACCTCCCTTCTTTGTATTCCACTTCAATTTGTTAGTTCTGCAAATCCTTACCATTAAGCTTTTACCCATTTATAAACCTTTTTTTCCGTATCTCCTAAAGCATTACAGCTGGAAACCCCTTAGTTTCTATCCAACATCCGCAGATTGCGGAATAGGCCTATCTGCCTTAATTATTTTTCAGTGCAACAATTTATTCTTTCCTTGACACCCTTGCGCTGAGTGTCTTTCTATCTCTTTCAATCTCTACTTTTAGCTCCATAATTTGGGGCTTTCTACGAACCGTTTCTGTAATCATGGTTACTTTCATCCTCGTTTGCCTATTTGCATTCTGCACTTCCCCAGTCCTCCCCTCCTTGCCATTCTTCCTTTGTTTAATTTTCTGCTTTAATGTTTTGGCAGGGATCTGTTTTATTTAACCTTCTTGATGTTTCCACATAAAATATGATTTCCGAAACTGCAGCGCTTGCAGTGTCAAGGCTTTTAACAGTTCTTTCCCTTCAGCTTTAAAGCTGTGGCAGTGGTGCAGGACTGGCCCCTGTTACATTTGGTCATGGTCTTCAATCACAGCTGTTTAAAGTGAAAGGACAGAAGAAAATTTACTCAAGAATTGGCTGGTAAGCCTACAATACACGAACAGCCCTAGGAGATTGTTAATGTGCAGAGCTTACAAGGTAGTCTAATTGTGTAGAAAGCTGCTTGCTTGGAAGAGTTCCAATTCTGGCCTAGTTTATGTGTTCATTATGTTTGCTGTAGAGAGAGAAACAAATTGAGACGGTGATTTACTGAGAAGCATGCCAGGTGACAATTCCAAAAACAAGAGACTTTACAGTGTCTTCTCTATGGGCCTCAATAATACTAGGGGGAAAGGGCCATGTATTCTACAAGATTCTAAAATAGGAGGATAGAAAGCTGCCTCCTGATGAATCAGAACATTGGTCCATTTAGTGCAGAATTGTCTACCCCAGGGCCCTCCAGATGTTTTTGGACACCTATCAGTTTCAATCAGCATGGCCAATGGCTAGGGATGTAGTCTAGGGACATCTGGATGACTGCAAGTATCTCACCCCTGCTCTACACTGTAATGGCTCCCTGAGATGTTAGCATGGAACATTTCCAGTCCTGCTCATTGAGGATTGAACAAAACATGGTCTGCCACTGAGCTATGGCCCTTCCACAGGTCCTGGAACAAGAGGCAAGCGTTCTGTGGGTTGTATCCTATGCTTCCATTCTGCTTGCACAACAGACTTTGCTTGTACAATGGAATTTCCTCCTCCTCTCCCCTGCAGCCCAACAAACACGCTCAAAGTCTGTTCCAGGGGTTGGGGCGAACCCCCTGGAGCAGATTTTGGGGGGCATGTGAGTAGAGGAGGGGAGGTTCTGTTGCACCAGTGGAAGTCTGCTGTGAAAGTGGAATGGCAGCAAACCCAACCTAAACTTTCCAAGTAAGGGATGCTCCTTACATCATAGCAAATAATTACAACAATGTAGTAAGATCCATTTCATTGACCCTAATCATAGAAAGGAAATGTGTCAATTTCCAGGTTATTTAATATCCAATAATGCTTACTGAAAAAACATTTTCATGCATAGGTAGCTGTTGCCACCATTCCCCCCACATTCTTAAAATGGTTAGCTTATTTGTCCCGTCTTATTTAAAAATAACAGTTGCGGTCTCATAAAAGATAACCAAGTTTTGTGAGGAGATGAGTGTGTTTTTTAAAAAAGCCCAAAAGTAAATGAATTTATAGCAGAATTCACTCCTACTCTGGGCCAATCATTCTGCTATCTTAGCAGAGAATTGCTATTCTAGGCATATAAACTGCAGCAAACAGAATTTATTCTGACTGTGCCATTTCAGGCTTAAGGTCTACACAGTTTAGCTTCTGCAGGAACCCAACAGTAAAAAGGAATAACTTCTCACATCACTTATACTAGTTAAATGCTGGCTAGATCATTAAAGATCCCATTAGTGGGTGTTGTTTGAAAGGCATGCTTCGCTGTAATGAACCTTTAGGAAGAAAAAATAAAACTAACGATTGAAGAAATAAAATATTTTGCCTGTTTTGAAATCTCTTGTGTACTTCCTGTGGCAAAACACAAAGAACTGAATTTCAGAAGAATTACATTTCTAGGAAGGTAGAATTCCTGTGGGGATTTTTTTATTTAAAGAGGCTATTCTGAGTAATTCAAAAGTGTAGATATTTGAACGCTTCATGGTTTTTGTAATAAATAAATCTCGAAGTCAATTTACAGGGAAGTCTGGACATCATCTACCATGGCCATGTTGGTTTTTTATATAGCACCATGAATATGCATGGTTTTTTTAAAGTGTACAAGAGGACATATTTCTGTCTCCAATGAGCTTGCAGTCTAAAATTTGATGCAGTTGCGGAATGGGAAAACAGGGAAGAGGAGACCAGGAGAGGCAGGAATAAACTAGGAAAGAATGTACAATTATACCTTTTAGCAGCACATGAAGGCAAAGAACTCACATGTTCAAATGCAACCAGGAAGCAGATTGAATCAAAGCTTAAGAGAAATGGCAGAAGTAACTGATGCCCAGAAAGAACAACCTCAAAGTAGTCTCCTGAGACATCCATTGAGAATAATATCATCCATTGAAGATAATGGGTCTTAGATTGGCATAGCTCTTTGGGGACTAGATGCAGAATTTCTTTTAGGCTGTGTAGGTAAGGATTTGGTGGGTCATGATGGAGCTGAATATACCTGCTATTATTTTTAACACATAGTTTGTCTGTTTCAATCATCTTCTTTTGCTATTCTTGTTCCCTGAATATCTTTTATCATGTCCTGGCATCTAAGTATGAATCCTGGTAGAAGCAATCGCTGTATATGGCATCTTTAAAATGAATAGATTTCTTGATAGCTTTGGTGATCTAAACCCACCTATTGTTTGTATATGATTTATTTTGCTTATGATCATTTAGTGAAACAAGATGCCATTAATTACATACTTACTAAAAATAGAAATAATAATAATAATAATAACAATAATAACAATAACGACATACTGAATCAGTGGCTTTTTGGTTGTAAACAAGGAGCTATATGGGTATTTCTGCAGATAAAGCTTTTCCCTGTGCACTTCATTTGCTAAATATATTATTAAATGTATAACTGTCTTATTCGTAAGTCTTTGCTTGCTTACGTTCCAGCTTTCGCAGACATGATGGGTTGATAGGATCACTCTGAGACTAGACAGAGACTTATGTCTGAGCTGGATCATTTTCCGGCATGTTTTATGTACCTGACAGTAGTACAGGTCACAGACTCTTGAGTCATGAAAAGAAGTAAACTGAATGTTCTTACAGTTTTCCTCGTCTTATATCTTTTCCATATTCTTGCTGACAGTTCAGTGCACTACTGTGTTTTGTTGTAACGGAGATTTGACCATATTGGGCAGGGTCCTTCATCTCAGTATAGGAACAGGAAGTATCCTTGCATATACCTTCACTGAGTTTATTCATTTGATACTATACATGTTGGCATCTGTCTCGAGAAACAACAGAGTGCACCTCTGGGAGTGAAGTCAAACTGCTGCACTAGCAGCACCAAAGTGACCTCCCTGGGATGCAAGCCTGGGTGGTGCATAGAGGTCCTGAGCTGCCCAGATAACAAGACCCCACCTCTTGGCCTCTTAGATGTGGTCAAAAGAAAAGCAGAGAAATATGTTTGTCACCAGCTTGACTGCAGGAGTTGCCAGAAGGAGACATGCAAGATGTCATCCAGCTGCCTTAGGGACTCCACTCTTGATTTGTGTAGCGTTTACCCCTCAGGCTTTTCTTCTCCTGAAGATATCCCACAAGGCAGAGGAGGTTTAGGGTCAGAGTATTCCTTCTCCTAGATGAGCTGTCTTCCCAGGCTGATGAGCCCCATCTGCCCATCACTTCCCTCTACAGCACAAGCAGAAACTGCCTTCTTGATTGTTAGACTCACTAATAATAATAATAATAATAAATTTTATTTATATCCCGCCCTCCCCAGCCAAAGCCGGGCTCAGGGCGGCTAACAACAATCAAATAATCAGTCAAATAATCACACAATCTAAAAATATTTCATTATAAAAATTAATTAAATCAAATTGATGGCAACCAATTAAGCAGAATTATGTGCAGGTTGCCAGAGGAGGGAGTCAGGCTGCGCCCTGACCAAAGGCCTGGCGGAACAACTCTGTCTTGCAGGCCCTGCGGAAAGATGTCAGGTCCCGCAGGGCCCTAGTCTCTTTTGACAGAGCATTCCACCAGTTTGGAGCTGCAGCCGAGAAGGCCCTGGCTCTAGTTGAGGCCAGCCTAACCTCTCTGAGGCCTGGGACCTTGAGGATGTTATTATTTGCAGACCGTAGGTTTCTCTGTGGGGCATACCAGGAGAGGCGGTCCCGTAGGTACGAGGGTCCTAGGACTATTGGTCTTGTCCACTCAATCCGCCGGAGCTTGTCTTCGCATGCAGGGAAAGTGCCTGATACCATACCATACCATACCATACCATACCATACCATACCATACCATACTGAAAAGCTACATTGTTCTTACAACAACAGGGAGCAAAGATGATTTGCAGGAACCTTAATTCCTATTCTGTGTGGGCTAGTTAGAAGGCAAGCATGGCAGGCATGTCAGACATGACTGATAAGGGGTTCTGTCGCCCATTTTTTCCGCATCGTTTCCCTGCCAAACCCACAATGGAGAGTTCCTACTAAGGAAACTGTTGGAAGAAGACCAAGAAGAGAAGAAGAGTGGCAAACTCATTCGTTCTTACAGAACTCCATAGAGAACTCCATAAAGAGCTTCCTAACCACATTCATTCAGAGCCAAAGAACAGCCTACTGGAATGTGAGCAAATATCTCTATATGTGCCTGTGAACTTCAATAATATGCATGTTTGAGTGCTTTGTGGAGTTTTGTTTATACTATCCAGATTGAGAGAAGTTTCAGGATGGAACAGGGGTGGACAAAGTATGTTTCAGGTGATTTTGAAAGAAAACTTTTAGTATACTTGTACTGACTTCGCATATATTTTATTATGTAATGATGTGCTTTACATCTCTTGTAAATTGCTTTGGAACTCATTTTGGTTGTGTGAAGTGATAAATGTAATTAACCAACTAGTTGAATTTCATTATTACTGGCCAGGGAATAAAAATAAAATGGATGGTATTCAACTGGTGTCCCACCACTAATGAAAAGCTCCTTGATCCAGTAGAGCCTTCCATCAAGGGAAAATGTATTTTCAGTGATTTCGCTTCCCCACTGCAGCCAACCTCAATTTGTTCCAGAGAGTTGTGGGGCTGCTCCAGAGAGGGTGTCAAAGATTGCCTCAGTCCCTGTTCCACTCATATAAGCATCCACTGGCTCAAAAAACAACCCCCCCCCCCGTTCTGTCAGTAGAAGAACACCTATAAATTATAATTAAGAATTTGGTATTTTTCAGGTGTTTACTGCTTTCAAAATATGGTTTGCCTCTTCACATTCAGAAAATAGATGTATTTAGGGGAACCCAGTAGGTGGCTAATAAATGCAGTTCCACACATTGCTCCTATCAGCAATGGTAACCAGCTAGCACATCAGGAAATATTATGCTAAAGAGAGCTTAGAACTACCTTCATTGTTTTGCTTGCTGTGGTCTAAACCACTGAGCCATTTGGGCTTGCCGATCAGAAGGTCGGCAGTTTGAATCCCTGCAAAGGGGTGAGCTCCCATTGCTCGGTCCCTGCTCTTGCCCACCTAGCAGTTTGAAAGCACGTCAAAGTGAAAGTAGATAAATAGGTACCACTCTGGCAGGAAGGTAAACGACGTTTCCGTGCACTGCTCTGGTTCGCCAGAAGCGGCTTAGTCATGCTGGCCACATGACCCGGAAGATGTATGCCTGCTCCCTTGGCCAATAAAGCGAGATGAGCACCGCAACCCCAGAGTTGTCCACAACTGGACCTAATGGTCAGGGGTCCCTTTACCTTTGCCTTTACCTCTGCATACCATGCTGATCATGGTAGTTTTCATTGAGTGGCACCAGCTGGAACAAGGATCTGTTCCTGAAAAGTGATTCATGCAGAAGTAACTGGAACACCAAATAATAGAACAAAAATATTGTAAGAGTCTGAATCTTTATGAGCCTAAACATATTGTCAAAGTGGCTATTGTAGGGCGGGTATTAAAGTATAACTCCAGATGGTTCAACAAACCCATGGTTAAGTTGATCATCTAAACCCAGGCCTATACTTAAGTATGGTTTATTAACTATGGTTAAAGTCACTTGTTAACCAAGGTTTGTAACTGGTTTACAAAAAAATCAAACCATTCCCAAGGCAAAAAAATCAAACCGTTACCAAGGCTTGGCTGTTCCCACTGTTGCATTTTAGCTCTGCCTGTCAACAGTTGCTTCTACTACCTTCACTTGTCTCGCCGCTAGAAGGGACAACTTCAGGGCTGTTGGCACCATTTGATCAGGCATCTTTGAAAACACTATAGGACATGACTGCAGTCTCCAAGGCAACACAAGGGTCATTGGCATTCAAATAGGACTTGGGAGACTTTGCAGAAAAGAAATAAAGAAAAATGCTACCATAACACTAACACTGAAGAAAAGCCACTAGCACAAAACCCAAGCTGGCTTTGGATTACCAAAGCAACAAAACTGAACACAATTGATAATTGATAATGTGCTTAGCACAGTCAACTTCCTTTCAATAAGGCTTAAAGAGTCTCAGTTCCCCTTTCACCTCAGCACCCCTTTCTGAATTGGAAGATGGCTCTGAGTTATGTGAGGAAAAGAAGGATCAAAGTTTGAGAGAAGCTTGAAAAATGTGGGTGAAACTAGCATTGCAGTTTGTGAAGAACAGATAATTCCCTTCTTTCCATCCTCCAATACAATATGGTGCATGTCAGAGGTTAAAACGTTCTGGCAGTGGTGAGAGAAACTATTCTGTGATGCAGTAACCTGAAGTCTGAGTAGTCTTCTGTGAGACACATCAACTTTAACTATGGCTTATTAACTATGATTACCATGATGTGCAAATGAGACCATTGTAGTGGCAACCCATTACACACTAGATTTTAAGTATGGATGCTTTGAGAAACACTTACAAGTTTAGGGACTGATGTAATTTAACATAAGGTGGTTTACTATGTTGACTTCAGAGCAGGCATACACAAACTCAGCCCTCCAGATGTTTTGAGACTACAATTCCCATCACCCCTGACCACTGGTCCTGTTAGCTAGGGATTATGGGAGTTGTAGTCCCAAAACATGTGGAGGGCCGAGTTTGCCTATGCCTGCTTCAGAATAAATGTTATTTTCTCCAACCAGATACCCTCCAGAAATTTTGGACTACAACTCCCATAAGCTCCAGCAAGCCACCATGGACAGTGGTCAGGGTTGATAGGAGTTGTAGTCCAAAATAACTGAAGGCAATGAAATTGTAGGCTTGTGCTTTGGCTAATTTCTCACTTCTGATTAGAATATTCTGAACACTTTCCCCAGAAGCAGGTCAACTAATTATGGTGACAGAGAACTGGAGCTAGATCAAATTAAGCAGATGTTTCAGTCTGCACAGATAATCAATATCGGCAGTGTTCAGGGTGATATGAGTACAAGATCCATATTGAGGAATAAAAATAAGAGCATTATTCTTGCACTTTTATCATGAATTCCAGGCACATGAGCATGGGATGCCAAAAATAATAGAAGGATTTCAGATATAAATAAATGCCTGACTTACAATGCAGTCCTATATACATCTACTCAGAAGTAAGCCCCATTGATTTTGCTGAGTGCAATTTAATCTTCTTATACCATGAATCTAAATCATTAACTTGCTTTATCTCATGAAATTTACAGAATAGCTGGATAATTACTATACTGACTTGTATTGAACACTTCCTATCACTCTAAGCGCTCTCTCTCTCTCTCTCTCTCTCTCTCTCTCTGTGTGTGTGTGTTTATCCTGAAACAAGTTAAGAATAAACCTTTTTCAAAATTAACCATAGAAGCACATATCCCATCTTTCCAGGGAGTTCAAGATGGTATACCAATTTCTTCTTCCCATGTTATCCTCACAACAGCCATGTGAGGTAGGTTAAGCTGAGAGTGAGTGACTGACCCAAGGTCACCCAGTGAGCTTGGTGGCAGAGAGGGATTTGAATCCTCCTGAGTCCTACTCCAGCACTCTAACCACTGCACCACGCTGTCTCTCTCTTAATTCATTAAGGTACATATGAAAGTTAATGGCTCATGTTTCCACATACCAACATTTGAATGGCAAGTAAGACAATGGGGTCAAGACCATGTGTCCTCTTTTTCCAGGACACACCCTCTTTTTCAGGGGTAAAATTTGAAACAAATTGCATTTATTTGCTTTGAATGACTGTCATAGCATCCTCTTTTTTGCTCTTCAAAATGGGGCAACCCTAGAAGAGGATATGAAAGACAAAAGCGGAAGGGGCTACATTATTTCATCTGGAAAATAAGATCCTAATTCATTGTAGCCAATTATGCGGCAGTTCAGTTGTAACATGTGCAAACCACAACATGGTTTCAGAAGTACAGGGAGCAGGGTAAAAAATAAAAGTTGCAAAGCAGAAAATTATTTTTACTAAGCCAAAATCCCAACTAAAAGGGGATATCTACTGAATAGATTTGAATTATTTTTGCAAGGAAATCTAATCTGCAGAGAAGAACTTCAGCTTTAAATCCATTTGCCAAAAGCTGCAGTCAAAGCTGCCTTTAGGCAATGCATACACTTATTTGATTATTTTTTAATATTGTTCAGCTCTAGGTAGCATCATTCCTTCCATTCTGTCCCTTGCAGCTCTGCAGCACAGTGTAATATTGCAGTGACAACAATTCTGTTCCCTTCTGGTGATAGAAAGTGCTTTGTAAGACTGGGAACAATTGACTGTTCAGGGCTAGCCAACTTGGTGCTTTTGACTCCAAATCCCATCATTCCTGGCCATGTTGGTTGAGGCTATGGGAGATGGAGTCCAAAACATTTGTGGCAACATCGTGTTTTTTAGTTAACAACACAAGACTCACGAGTCCATTCCAAAGGGGCAAACATCAAAAAGGCAACAGCTCATTTAACTATCTTATATGTATTTTCAATACCATTAAAGAGTCCTCTAACTATCTTTATGGGGACGCAGGTGGCACTGTGGGTTAAACCACAGAGCCTAGGGCTTGCCTATCAGAAGGTTGGTAGTTCAAATCCCTGTGACGGGGTGAGCTCCCATTTCTTGGTCTCTGCTCGTGCCAAAATAGCAGTTCAAAAGCATGTCAAAGTGCAAGTGGATAAATAGGTACTGCTCCAGCGGGAAGGTGAACGGCGTTTTCGTGCACTGCTCTGGTTCGCCAGAAGCGGCTTAGTCATGCTGGCCACATGACCCGGAAGCTGTACGCTGGTTCCCTCGGCCAGTAAAGCGAGATGAGCGCTGCAACCCCAGAGTTGGCCATGACTGGACCTAATGGTCAGGGGTCCCTTTACCTTTACCTTTAACTACCTTTATTGCTATATCTTCACAACACAGGCTTCTTCTCCTGGGCTCTGTCACAGCAGTTTAGATAATGCTACTATGGCCATCCATACTTCCCTTTCCTTATGGAGACTGCTGGCTAATTGCTCAGAATGGTCTGTTGATGGTTTCTCAATGGTTAAGGGAAGGTCACACCTCCCACCACCCCCAGTTAAAGATCTTAGTGTGGTAACAGAATCATAGATGCGGGATGCATTTATTTAAGAGATTTCTAGTTTATATAGAGGAAGGAACCCAAGTTCTTCATTTCAGGAATGCCAAGTTGTTGGTTTTTCCAAGTCTGAGAGTAAATGTTGTGAACCAGAAGGCTAGGTTAGATTAATCAGTGTGGCAATATAAAAATAATAAAAGCTGGCTTAAAAGCATCCCGTTACTTTAACAGGGAACCAATATGAACAACCAGCAATATATTATAATAGCTTCTGTAGGGAAAATACACTTTATGGTCCTCATTGGCTGCAAGCAATAAAGATGACGTCCTCCCAAATAACCGTCTTCTAATAGTCGTGCAAATGTATCTTACTACAGAATAGTAAAATAATGTCCCTGCAGTGTCAGGACAATGTCATATTTTATAGGTTGAATTTTTAAAGAACTTGAAAAATAGCAAGGCTGTGATAGTAACCCCACTTGCTTACTGAAAGCAAGCCGCCACCCCCCCAAACTCAACTGGACTTACTTCTGAGGATTGTGCTGCTACTGTTGAAAGAGCCTTTGTTGATATATTTCACAACACTTATATACCGCTTGGTTGTAAGAAAGCCTCTAAGCGGTTTACAATTTTTTTTAAAAAAATCAAATCTATCCATAAAAAACAGTTATAAATAGGTATTTAAAAACATTAGAATATAATTAAAATCAACAGTAAGCATTTAAAGAGATTAAAATGCATGCCAGCAATATACAAGTCTGGATAGGTGTGCCTAATAAAAAATGTTTTAAGCAGGTACCAAAAAGAGGTTGGTGAAGGCATCTGTCTGATGTCATTTCTACAGTTATTCCAGCCCAACAGGGCTGGAATTTTTTAGGGGTGGTCTCACCACCGCCTCCTTCATGGAAGAAGCCTCCTTTATGCAAGAAGCCCCTCCAAATTCCCAGTTAAGCGATACTTTTATGAGGGCAAACCAAAATGTGACAAAAGAGTGTCTGCCTTCTTGCACACCATTTTGTGATGTTTTGGTTGTCCCCAATACAGGTCTTGCTCAGTTGTGAATTTCCCACAGCAAGGATGGGTAACCTGCAGCTTTCCAGATGTGGTTTGACTGCAACATCATCCCTGTCGCTTACTGGGGTTGTTGGGAGTTGGAGTCCACCCACACCTCTAGGCAATTCTGCCACCCCTATAGCTAGAATGGCATCACCAACAGGAACTTGGCAGTGGGGTGTGAAATGGCAGGCTGTGTGCTGCAGAGTGCCTTGGTGCTTGTGTGCATGTATTTACCTACATGTGCACAAGAGATTGGATATACCTATCTCACCCACTTGGGGGAGAAACGTTAAGGAACGGCACCACCAGCTACCCACACTTACAGCATTTTAATCTGGTATTCCCAAAAGGCAGAAATGAGGGTAGAATAGGCACATCAATTTACCAGGGATAGGTGTCTGGAAATAGGAACCTGTGCTGCTTATGCATTTGTGAAACTGTGCCAGAGGTGGCTTAATAAACTGGCTGCTGTAATGGCGAGGATCTTTCTTCTGAAATAAGTTGTACTAAAAATGATTCATTTCTTTGCTTGCCTCAGACCATATAACTGTGAGTTGCAAATATGAGCCACTTTTATATTTTTGATGTTACCATAATAATGAATGTGGTTTCAAATATACTGTACAGTGGGGGCTTGCTTTCATACTAGGTCAGGGGTCTGCAACCCGCGGCTCCGGAGCCGCATGTGGCTCTTTTACACCTTTGCCGCAGCTCCGGGGCGGATACTAGTGAGGGGAGGAGGCGCATTGTGTGCCCCGACACTCCCCACTGTGGCGGGCGCTGTACTGGCTGTGACGTCACATGGGGGCGGTGCATGCGTTAGTCACAAACCGTCCCAACGTCACCTTCCCGCCCACTGTCAGAGGGCAGTGGCGCGCATGCTTTAAATGTCACAATGGTTTTGCGGCTCCCAGGTGTTTTTTTCCCCTTCGGAAACGGGTCCAAGTGGCTCTTTTTGTCTTAAAGGTTGCAGACCCCTGTTCTAGGTGTTGATCCTGGAATTGCCATTCTTCGTTTACTCACTCTTTATGGGGCCTCTATCTATATGATGGGATCATCATAATGTTGTCCTCATATTTTCCCTGTGCTTCTCCCTTCTTTCATTTCAGACCTCAGGAATGCCACCTCCCCCCCCCCCCAAACCTGAAGTAAAACATACCATTCTGATAGGTACAATTGTAGGTGGTTTATCTACCTTGCACTTCCGGAAGAGGGTGGGAAGAGGAGGCAAGGAAGGAGAGGCAGAGAGATCTCAGCATTGGGATGCTTGAACAGTGGGGTTTTCTCTGGGAGAGAGAACCTGAATGGGACAGCTGGAGGGTAATGTATCTGAAGGTGACTGAGTGAAGTTAATAGTGTGTCGGCAAATCTCTTCTCCTTTACTTTTAGCATGCTGCTGATAGCCTTCAGGAAGTTCTACGGTACGTGGCATTTTAAATTGTTCAACATCTTTATAAGCGACTTGGAGGAAGAAATTGAGAGGATGCTCATCAGATTTGCAGATGACACCAAACTGGGAGGGGTAGTGAATGCCGCAGAAGACAGAATAGGGATTAAAGATGACCTTAACAGAACTGGAGGATTTCAATAGGGACAACTGTAAAGTTCTACACTTAGGCAGGAAGAACCAGCTGCACAAATATAAGAAGGGGAACACCTGGCTTGCCAGTAGCACTCGCGAAAAGGGGACTTAGCTTGACATGAGTCCACAATGAGATGCAGGAGTAAAATGCTAATGCTACTCTAGGCTGCATCAGTATAGTGTTCTGATCAAGGAAAGTTATAGATGAAAAATGAGACTAACTGAAGTTGATAGATTCATAAAGATGGTTTTGAAAAGTAGTCCTCAGTTGTAAATAGGGTTGGTCGTGGCAGACTGATCAGGTTGTACTTAACAAGCTTAAGGACTGACTGTATGTGATAACATTGCTTATTTCTGTCCTTCTCTGTTGTTGTTGTTGTTGTTGTTGTTGTTGTTGTTGTTGTTGTTGTTGTTGTTGTTATCACTGCATAGATTTCTATCTTATAACTGTGCATGTGGGTCTTCCTCAGTGTCTTGCTTTTTTCTTTTAGCCCCAGATCTGCATAGCCAACTTCTGTGAATGTGTGTGTGGTTTCATCAGCTCCAGTATATATGTAAGGCTCGCTACACATATATTAGATTGGCTTGTTCTTGCTTTATATGATTCAGGCTATATATCTGACCAGAGTTTGATGGTCTACTTTAACATCTTGGGTTTATGTCTCTTCTGTAATTTATGTGTCTAATAAGGTATCCACAGAGGAGAAAAGCGCATAACATATGGTTGGCTATTTGTTCAATAGCCATTTATATTGCAGTGTGCTAAGGGATTTTGTGGGTATGGTGATAGTTGATTGCTGCCAAAAGCTTTATCACAGACATTTTCTGATGTCACAAAGGAACTGGAAAAGTACCTTATGTCCCTCTGGCTGCCACTGGATGAACTGCTCTCATTTCCCAAATGGGGAACAGAATCAAAGGCTAGAAAATCAGTGAGGTATAGCAGTTAGTGTTAGACTAGGGTTTGACACATGTGGTATCCACAGAGGAGAAAAGTGCATCAAATCCACATTTTATTGTCTGTTTTACTGCAATCCCATGTTGTGTGTGTGTGTGTGTGTGTGTGTGTGTGTAAAATGAACTGTTCTGTTTGAATTACAACTGGGTTTTTATCTAAGGGGATTCTCTACAGCTTACATTATCTCACCTTGCCTTAGGCCTTTTAGCCAAGCCACAGTAAAATCCTACTGCTCTGTATTCAGTAGGTGGTGGCAGTTAACTATCCACTGGCCTGTTCAATTGTGGGTTTAATACCAGTTATCAAAGGTGGGACATTTAGGTTCCCAGGTAAATTGATCTTCTTGGTAACTGCAAATGGGTGCTAGAGTACAAGGGAGGGGGTTAAGGACTCTCTTTAAGATACCACAGTTCAAGAGCAAATGCAGCCTTTGGACTGAGAAGATTTTCCTGCCTTTGATGTAGGCAGTTTAGTTTCCCATCACCTACATTCAAGCTGGAACATTCATAACATTTTGCCAGGTTTAATGGGGTTGTTTGTATTTTGCAGTGTTTGTCAATATTCTGATCCATTTCTGCAGTTGATTCATGATTAAGAAGCAGATTCTAAGCCCCAGTTCCGTCAGGGACAGGAAGGATGCTAATGAGTGGGTACTGGAGGAAGGGGGTCTGGATTCTGACTCAGGAGAGGGGGTCAGTGATTTGTGGGTAACTGTACCGGCCAGGAGGCATGAGCCAAGACAGGGGAACCTTCAGAGCTGGAGGGTGGAGCACAGGATGGGTCAGAAGAAGAGGAGGAAGAAGCAGGTCAGGCAAGTGATGGGCCGGTGTGTAGAAATGAAAAATCACGGGAGACGAGAGAGGACTTCCCTTTACCGGTGCTTCCCCACACACTCCTGCACCACTGTCTCACAGAACCAAGAGGGGATTGAAAAGGGATGAGCAAAGGATGTCGCCACGTGGTCACAATTGCCAGTTGCATGTGTGCAGCTCAGTGGGGGAAGATACACAAACTGGTAGAGAAAGAGTGGTCCACTGTTGTGGCAACTGCTCCTAGGAACAGCTGCCTAGATGCTAGGTCAGGCATAGGCAAACTCGGCCCTCCAGATGTTTTGGGACCACAACTCCCATGATCTCTAGCTAACAGGTCAGGGATGATGGGAATTGTAGTCCCAAAACATCTGGAAGGCCGAGTTTGCCTATGCCTGTGCTAGGTTGATGTGCGTAGGTATCACGAGCTGTAGAAGCAACTTGTAAGTGTTATCTTTGAGAATAGTTAACTATCTGCCATGTGCATCCCTTTAAATGGTCAATTGAAGTTCAAGTGCTGCAGTGGGTATGTTTGTTGGAGGCAGAGTACCTGTGGCCTTGCAAAGCTTGCTGGATTCCCATCATCCCTGCCTGTTGGATGTGGTGTCTTGGGTTAATGGCACTTGGAGTCTAATAGCATATTGAGGGACGCAGGTTCCTTATCCATGCTCTAGCTAATCCCAAACCACCCCATCTCTGCATTGAAAGGCTGATAGCTTTCATTTTAAGCCCTCCTTGGTTCACACAGGCTCTGGGTTAAACACAAGACCCAAACCAAGAGTTGGCAGCATAGTAACTGTTATTTCAGCAACTGTTCTTATAAATATCCATGTTTCCATGTAAGGGATTTTTGAAACAAGAAGGACTCTAGCCTTCTGCTGACTGGCTTTGGAAAAGGTGCTTTGAGTCAAAACGATTGCTATTGTATTAGACTGCAGCCTACCCTCGCTTACCTGGGAGTAAGTCCCACAGAATTCAATGAGCGTTATATCCAAGTTTCCACCTATAGAATCTCACTATTTAAGGTTTGCTTCAAATAATCCATCAGAATTAAATACTTCAGAAATGAGCAAGTCCTAACATATTTTTCCAGCATGATGTGACCCGAGTAATGTAGTATTGAAAACTGTATTCTCCCCAATCCTACTGTTCTTTTCTATATGGACATTGTGGAAATGAATTGCACATCTGCCTGTCTGTCTATTCCATATAATCTGTCTGTCTATCTGTCTAGCTATATTTTGTTTTCTAATTTAAGAAAAGCTTGAGCAATAGCAATAGCAGTAGCAGTAGCAGCAGTCACAACTTTTCAAATAATTGTTTTCATCTGGCACTGAAAAATTCTATATATGAATGATCAGGAGCAGGGAAATAGAAAACAAATTCTTAAAGCAATTATCGCAGGGGTAGTGAGTGACATGGTGCCTGCCAGATGTTGTTGGACTCCAACTCCCATCAACCTCCGCCAGCAGAGCTAATGGTCTGGGATGATGGGGGTTGGTACCCTCCAGATGTTGGAAGTGGACTCCATGTTGACTAGCCCTGCATTAGAGAAAAGAAAAAAGAAAGGTAGTTGATTCTTCCTTGAACCCCACTCCCCCCTTTCCCCATCTTATATGCACATTATTAATTTTCCTGCTATGTATTAACACACATACACACAAAACACAGTTGTGTATGTAGCATGCATATATACTGTGTATGTATAAAATGCCTTGGAGTAGTGTGAGGTGTGCTAATTTGTGAGGTGTGCTAAATGAAAAAAGAGTGCTAGCTAATTCCATCATGCTCTGTTTGTTGGGCCCTCTTCATACATGACTTGAAACATAAGCCAGCAAAATGTTCCATACAGGTGAGCATTTCCACTCTCTGTAGATGAAATTGGTTACAGTTGATTTCTGCCTCTCACAATTTAGCCAGCTGATTTCAGAAGCTGCCTTCTTTTCCAAGTGTTAATTACTACTGGGACAAAGTAATCAGATTGCTAGGGTTGTCCTCTTGTCAAAAATCATGTTAATCTCATGGAGGCTTTGTCATTTTTTACTCCCTCTTGCAATTTCTCTTCAGCCACCTCGCTCCTCTTAGCAATGATTATTCTAGTTAAAAGGGAGGAAAACATTGCATGATGGTGCTCAATGTGGGGCAGCCTTTTTTTTGAAGAGGGGCTCTAAGTAGAATAAATAGCAACTTCAACTGGTTATTGTTCTGTTTGCTGTATCCAGATGGCATCAATTTGTTTGTAAAGGGCACTTTCAGGGGGGAAATGCCTAATGACTTCAGTGGAGAATGCACACCAGAGCAATGTTTACAACAGTACCATGGAAAGGCATAATTTGCTTCTCAATCATGGGAAAAATTGGGGAAATGGTAGAAGTTCCTTCAATGTGGGTTAGAGAATGGGGCTTTGGCCAAGTGTATGTGATTTTATCCTGTACCATTTTAGGTTGCAGGAGGTAGGGGACTGATTTGTTGAATGTTCCTGCTTTGTTGCGCGCACACACATGCTAGCACATCAAAGTGAATAGCTGACTTTCGCCCCAACGTGCTAGATTTATTGACTGAAGTGGTTTTATGGGGTAGAGCTGTGGCACAATCCAACAACAGATCCATTACACGACCCCACTGATGGTGTGCATCTGCTCTTCCTCTATATCAAGGGTAGCTAAGCTGTGGAACTCCAGAGGTTTTTGGACTCCAGTTCCCATCAGCCCCAGCCAGGATGGCCAATGATCAAGGATGATGGAAGCTGGGGAACCACTGATTCCCCATCCTTGTTTTATAGTTATACCATTTCCCGAGCCCCTTTTGATATGGAGCTCATGCCATGTGACTGCTAGGAAAGGAGGCTGAGGGTCAGAGGGACTAGTCATCCGTTCTCTATGAGCTTAAGGCAGGAAGAAATCCCTCATCACACACAATTATAGCTGCTCAAGGACTATGAATAAATGCATCTGTATTTGTTTCCAGCCAGTCTGAAATCTCTCACTTTAAATTTGCTTAGCCTCCACCTGACCCTTAAAAGTGTAATTTTAGTAATGATGGCAAAATTCAGTTCATGCTGTATATATGGCGATGTAAGCAGCGGCAGGAAGCTACCTCATTGTCATATGGTGCTGAAGCTTTCTACAAAACCCTTCAAAAAAGAAGAAGCAAAATTTAATATTAAAAATTAATTTCTCATTATACATTTGCCTGGCTTAATTATTCTGTGATTCTGAGCTATGAATGTTTTAGTCCTTGGTAATTGTTAATTTATGAATATATTCTGTATTGATTTTGGAGTCGAGATATTTAAGCATCATCACCTTTCGCTCCATATCTGATACTTTACCGGGCTTAAAATGAGAAACTTAAATTAACTTCCTTTCAATTTTGGTTCAAGGATTTACTCAGTCAGAATAATTTCATTAAAATCTAAAACGATCCTCATAAATGCATAAGGGCAGGCAGATGATTTTTTTATAACGCATAATGCCGTCAGCTCTATGAAATAACCGTTCCCTATTTTTACATGCAAAACTTTGCACAGCCTTAGTTTGTATTCCTGTGGTATATTGTGATGGCTAAGTAAACTGCTGGATTATTTCTCTGAAAATTAATTAGCCAACAATTAAAATTTCAGTGGTTCTTTCAATATTGAAATGCAGCTTCTTCTCTCAAGGGGGATGGGTAGAGAATGAAGAAGCACAAAGCACAGGCAGCTGAAGGAATGTGGGAGATGCACTGAAAAGCAAAGCAAAAGTAATCTATTAAGCCACATGAAGAATAGCAACAAATGTTGTTTTTCATATGTTTTAATTATGTAGTCAGAATTTCTGAGTTCTTCTGGAAAAGAAGGGTGGTGGTTGTGAATATTATACAACTAAATGCACAAAACAATTGATGTTCCTCAGGATTTTGTTTTTTACTATTGTCCCCCCACATTTACTTTTATTAATCGTCCAAGAACTCTAAGCAGGCATGCAGTAAATAGCTACAAGGAAGCCCTGATAATTAGTTAACACACAAAGCTTGTAATTCTCACCTAAAGAAATAAATCAAATCACAGAGTTCCACTGTCTCTCCTGGACGTATGGAGAACATAGTAGCTTGCAGGTACTTTATATCAAAGGAGGCATTGCAGATTTGTGCAAAGCCACCATTACTACAATAACCATAGTACACTTTCTTTCTAAAAAATGGATACTCAGTTATCCATAGAGTCATAGAATTGTAGAGTTGGAAGGGACCTTGTGGATGATCTAGTCCAATACAGGAATCTTTTGACCAACGTAAAGCTAGAACCCACAACTCTGAGATTAAGAGTCTCATGCTTGACTGTGCTATCACTCAGAGGGTTCTATGACACATGATACACACAAGGCAGGAGACTTTTATAGAAGCATTTACCACTGGATCAGAAACCGTAAAGTAGAAAGACTATTTCCAGGGGCTGTATCTTTGCTGCAGAGTTTTGCCTCTATAGTTCTCCAGCACTTTGCCTTCATAGCAGTTTGTAACTTTTGAGAGTATGACCTGCCCCATCTTCTTCTAGGTCTCTGAACAGCTTTCAGTACTCTCAACCACAGCATGCTTCCTGACTGCGTGAGCAGATACTAGATAAGAAGCATGGCTTTGATTCTGAGAGCCCCCAGTGAGCGAGAAAGTGGCAGATGTCTCTGTGTGTAAAACACACACACACACACACACACACACACACACACACACACACACACACACGCCATGAGCATTACAAGACCTCTGCTGGATCAGACGAAAAGTCAAGCATTCTGTTCTCACAATGTTCAACTTTTTTCCTGCATAGCTGGGTTCGGGAAACTTTGACCCTCCTGGTGGTGCTGGCTTAGCAAGCATGGCCTCAGAAAGCATGGCCAATGGCTAGGGATGATGGGAGTTGTAGTTTGGTAATGTCTGGAGGACCAAAGGTTCTCTACCTCTGCACTAAAAAAAGGTAAAGGTAAAGGACCCCTGCCAGTTAAGTCCAGTTGCAGACGACTCTGGGCTTGAGGTGCTCATCTTGCTTTACAGGCTGAGAGAGCTGGCGTTTGTCCAGAGCAGTGCATGGAAACACCATTTACCTTCCCGCCGGAGCGGTACCTATTTATCTAATTGCACTTTGGGGCATGCTTTCGAGCTGCTGGGTTGGCAGGAGCAGGGAACAAGCAACGGGAGCTCACCCTGTCGCGGGGATTCGAACCACCGACCTTCTGATCAGCAAGCCCAAGAGGCTCAGTGGTTTAGACCACAGTGCCACCCGCTTCCCTTACAATTAAATCAGAAACACCATAACTTCAGCAATGTTGGGGATGGAATGTAACACAGGACATCTGTTTTGCTTGTATGCATTATCATGATTTTATAGAATCTTGGGCATTTGGGGCAATAAAGACTTCTGTTTGAGTATTTGCAGAGCTGCTGTCCATTGGAGTAGACAATATTGCATTCACATACCTAGGATAGATATACCAACGGTCCGGCTCACCGTATGACAGCTTTATATGTTTCAATCAGTTATAACCCTTAACTCTTATTATTTGTTTTGGCTTCTGTTGCAACTCACTAACTTTGATAAACGTAATTGTATTTGTCATAATGCTGGCACTGCTCTGCTTACTTAGCAGGAGGCGAGAGGGGTGGAATGTGAACTCTGAAATATTGGCATCAGCCTAGAAATGAGTTTATAAGAGGCAATCACAGCTAGTTATTGATTTGAAACTACCAGCGAGATGTAATAATTTTCTCTTTTCGGCAGAAAAAGATCACGTTATACATAGAATTTCTTGCTAATGTGAATAAAGACCTATCTCCTCTTACACCTAAGGAAGTCTAAGTGTCACGCTGAATTGTAAATAAGATAAATTCATTGAGCCCCCTAGGTGGATGCATCCAGTTTCCCAAGCACTGTCGCACTGAAATGTAATGATATGCCTTAGGTTTCCATTGACCTAGAAGCAACCCTAATTTGCATGCATATTTAATGAAATAAGAACAGCTTCAGCATTCATTGCTTATTTTATATCCAAAATTAGTTCAAATGACATTAACTTTTGGAAGTAAAGCGATAAAAAAACCAAGAGGTAGGATTAGAACCAGGTATTGTGCTACTTTTTGTGTGTCTTAACACCAGTCATGTATTGGTAAATTTTAAAGTGCAAGAGGTCATCATAACAGGTCCCCTCCCAGGAAGAATAGAGCTATTATTATACTTGCTTACTTACTTTTAACCTTGTCTCCCAAAAAGGTAGCAGCACAAAACATAGTTTCTAATTTAATAGTATTAAGGTGACTACAATCCTTTAAATAGTTTCCCAGGGGTGGTTATTTCTGACTGCATCGGCTCAGCTTGTAAAATACATTGAGCTTTCACAAAATATCTTCAGCCAGCTGAAGCGCTACATTTAGCTTTTAATTAAACACACATAAACTGCTAGCCTGAAGTCGCAACCCTATCAAAGAAAAGGGAAGAAGTATCCTTCCTGTGCTTGATTGTTTCCCTCTTTCTCTTACTTCCTTCATGTGGATGTCTCAGACTTGAAAACCTCATTATCATCTCATTCTCTTGCCAGAGCAAGGAGGGTCTGTCAGTTGTTTTGGTCAGGAGCACCATTCCTCCTGCTCTGACAATAGCATCATTGCTCCCTGAATTCTCCCAGTTTCCTTCTCAACTACACCACTAGTTGACATACACCTGGGTGACAGCAGTGGTAATGTTAGGACCATTTAATTCAAAATCTGATAAAAAGGCACAGACCACAAAAGTCTCCCTCTTCTGGGGATATGTAATCTTGCATATTTACTTGGGAAACAGTGCTTCAAGGGAGTGGCATTTACATCCTCCCATCTCTTCTCAACTTGCTGCCTCATTAGTTTGGTTTCAACCCACCCCCCTGCATGCTTTATTCTACATGTATACCCTTTTCCAGAACTAATGAAGTCAGCTCTTGTCTCTGAAAGCTCATGACACCAAAAGCCATTAAAAACATGAAATCAGTTTAGGTACATGAATATAGAAGCTTTTATCTGCAATTGACCCTGACAGAACGGTTTTTAATGTAAGGTTTATTCATGCCCTTTTCTCTCTACATTAGGTTTCAAGCGACGCTATCAGTATGTACTGGAGAGCTTATCACAGGGAAAAGAGTATACATGGAAGATGCTTCTTTCCTTTGTGACTATGGGCACTCCTAACATTTATCAAAATCATTGAAATCACTTCCTCTGGATTCATGGTTCTTCCTTATGGGGGGTGGGGGGAGGGGTGACTTGTACAGAAGACTAAATAATTATTAATTTATTTGTTCACTTGTGCTCCTTCTGCCCTGGTGCTTGTCCCATTTAATTATAGTTTTACAGTGGTACCTTGGTTTTCGAACATAATCCATTCCGGAAGTCCGTTTGAGTTCCGAAACATTTGAAGACCAAAAACTCAAAATGGAAGCCTCAAAATGGAAAACCCAATATGGAAAACTCAATACGGAAGCTGTGTTTCATGTTCGACTTCCGAGGTGTGTTCAAAAACTGAAGCATTTACTTCAGGGTTTACGGTGTTTGAGTTCCGAAGCATTTGTCAACGGAGACGTTCGAAAACTGAGGCATCATTGTACAGTGGTACCTCGGGTAAAGAACTTAATTCATTCCGGAGGTCTGTTCTTAACCTGAAACTGTTCTTAACCTGAGGTACCACTTTAGCTAATGGGGCCTCCCTCCACCACCACACAATTTCTGTTCTCATCCTGAAGCAAAGTTCTTAACCTGAGGTACTATTTCTGGGTTAGTGGAGTCTGTAACCTGAAGTGTCTGTAACCCGAGGTACCATTGTATATTGTTTGCTGCATACCGCCCTGAAGCTAGGAAAAGTGATGTATAAATATTTTGAACAGGAAGCAATTCCATAACTGAAGGTACAATTCTAATTATACCCTTAACTGGAGACTAAGCTGGTTGTAAGATTTGCTTTTGAGAAAATATGCATAGGATTGTTTCTATACATCATTCCCCACTGGCTTCACCCTTCAGTGCAGGCCAGGTTGAAAGAACTGAGGAGGCCCATGGGCATTTAGGGTTATGGGGCATACTGTAGCTTGACTAATAAGGATTGTTCCCTGGGTGCTTAACCTGTGGTCAGGGGGTGGATTTTGGTAATATTTCATAATATAGCGCTCTGTATGAGGTCATCATTTGGCCTCTGTATGAGGTCATCAAAGTGGGTCATCTCAATTAAGCATCTTCTAAATTTTGCTCTGAATGTTCATTGTGTTGCTGCACTTCACAGAAGGCTACAGCATCCACTCTTCTCAGTTCTGTTGACACCAAGGAAATTTCAGCAGGGAAAGGGAGTGCTTGTGGCAACAGGGAAGGTTTGTGCTGGGGCCAGAGCCCAGCTAATTACAAACCGAACCTAATTTGGGCCAAGCTCCTAATGAGTTTTGAATTTCCAAGCTTCCAATTCTGAACACTGCTGTCATTGCCACAAGGTCCCTTCCACCTTGTGGGAAAGGAAGTGGAATATAGTAGTTAAATATAGCTCAGTGGTCATCATATAGCTTCCCCCCATCCCATGTTTAGCATTCATGATTGATTGCAGGATGAAGCCCTTGTAATGGTAGTCATTTAGAAAACACACACACATATAGCAGCTTAGAATATATGACAAGGTTTCGGCTGATGAAATGATACTATATTAACATCTGTGGGCCTGCTCAGAACTAGTTCTTCATTCATTATTAAAGGTCTTCTCCAACTCAGTCAATGTGATTCTCTTTTTAGATGTTTTGCAATTAGAAGGGCAACTGGCCATACCACAAGAAGGCACAGAGATGTCTTTATGACTAATTTGCCAGCGAGTGAAATGTCCAGAGCGACTTTATTAGCTGGAGATTGCCGGGAACAAATTCTGCATTCTAGTGGTCTTTTGATTCATGTATTACGTTCTGATAACTTTATTGAATTCTGCTTTGATGAAAGTTTAATCAAAGTACTTTACTGTTGAAGGGAAGCATGTAATTAGGAGACAAAAACATTTTTTATATTCCATTCACACACAACTTTCCGATTCTCGGTGTTCGGATTTTGCATTTTTAATGAGCGCTTGTTTTAGTTAATTATTTATCGAGGATGCCATGTATTTTTAAGAGTAGAAAATTAGTCTTCAGATTTTAACGTCAAATCCCATTATTGCCAAGTGATATCAATTAGAGATTGACCTTGATGATAAACAAAAGTTGAGGGGAATAAATTTGTATTTGCTTTTGGGATTTTTATTCACCTTTCAAATATCTGGGACTTAAACATAACAAGTTTTATGATGCAAGTCTGAATCAAGCTGCACAGCATATGAAAAGAGCTGTCCAATTTAATTTTTAAAGACTGAAGCATTAAATGAAGCTGAACCCTTTGCTTCCTATTAACAAAAGCGTTGATGAATGCGTAATTTCAATTACTTGTTTCTTGTCATCATGGAAAGAAAAATAAGAGTAAGCACATGAATATCTTCAAAGTCACCTTTAAAAAAACCCCAAAACTAAACCCGCTGCTGTACTTTAGCTTCAGTACAATGTATAGCTTTTATCCCACCTAAGTTTAAATTTCTGAGTGGCATATGAGCAGCCATGTTGTGCTGACTCAGTTCCCTTTAGCAGAGTTGTAACTGATGGTAATAAAGGACTGAAGAGAGCTACTTGCATTTTTATGAAAGAGGTGCTCTCTGACTCCAACTTCTGCCTTATATTTTGTCACAGGCATGGGTATCCATTCTTGGGCACTGAATATTGGGCTGGAGGATAACAGAATCAAGCAGTGAGATGGCAACTTGCAGGGCCAAGAAAACCATTACCGGGTACTACCGAAATCCCAGCACACCAAGTGGGATTGTGCTTACTCTACAACTGCCTCATCTGGTCTGCCACCCCTTGGGAAATACAACAGGAACTGAGAAGTGGTGAATTTCTCAGCCACGTTGCACCAAGCTGGAGCTGCATATTTAAATTTCTGGTGCAGCTGATTCCAAAGGGCATATTGAAGGATGTCCCCATCCAAAAGTTTTTATCAAAATGAAGCTATGCAGTACCAGCAAAATCCATGAGTGTCTGATATATTATATTCAAATACTTAATCAGAGCTACTCCTTTTTGAGGGTAAGCTTGCAGAACTACCCCAATATATATGGTAAATGCAAAAAGCCATCTCACTCAGTATTGATCTAGGAGCTTTTGCACTCTTTTCTTAACCCCCAATTTTTTTGTTCAACTTAGCCTTAACCTCAGGTTCCCAGGAACAGCAGAGAGGATGTATCTATATACTTACCGTGCCATATCTATGTGTGTGAGAGTTAGAAAATGGTTCCTGAGCAGCATTTGCAATCCATTGTAAGAAAGTTTCAGATTAACAGCTGAGTAATTTGCAGTTGCCCATATGGATAAACTGATTGTCACTCAGGTCATATGGGGTGGATCTGCACATAGGAAAAACCTGCTATAAATAAGTAAGAAATTAAATCATTATAACAAAAGGGGGGGAAGCTATGTAAAATCACATAGAATAGTTTTCTGCCTGGCGTGCTCTGGTCCATGGGGTCATGAAGAGTCGGACATGACTAAACGACTAAACAACAACAACAGTTTTCTGCTCTACAACACCATCTGGTGTTGCATGCTTATAATGCATTCAAAATGCTGGGTTTTTTTTGTTTTTTTTTACTAATGTAGCTGAGTCCCTGGTCTTAAGGGCAGGATGTGGCTCAATGGCAAGGAAAAGTTCTACTCAGGCCCCGATGTAATCCATGCCTCAACCCAGGAAAAGTGGTATCATAAGGGCAAAACTGTCCCTGCAAAATCTGGATTGTTCTCTCTTGGTGCAGTGACTGGCCTTTCCAATCCCAGCCCATAGTTGCTATGGTATAGGAGAATTCCTTCTTGTTACCAGTCCACAGTTCATATGCTTTGGACAGTGGCCAGTCCCAGCTGCTGCTCCCACTATCATTGACAAGTAACTTAGTGGAGAGTAGTTTAAAGTATTTGGTGTATTTCTGGGCATTAGAGACACTTCCTTTGCCCCTTCCTTTCCCCCACATGATTCTTGCATTCTTGGCTATCTCTATAAGTCACTCAGCCTTGCCAGAAACTCTCTTCCATCCAGGAACTCACAGGTCTGTCCAGAGCTGTCCTAAGGAGTAGCTGCCTAACTCTCTACTTAGCTGAATCCTGGAAGTCTATGGGGAAATGGCTGCAGTTCTAAGGGGGTGTGGATCATTCTCAGATGCTGGCATCCTGTGTCTGCTTTCTAGTGGGGATTGTGCATCCAGAGACCTCTGGGTCCACGTTTCTCCATTCTTCCGGTCTCCTTTCACTTCTGCTCAGGCTGTGTTGTGGTTCTTTCCAACTTATACATGATCTGTGCTTCTGTTGCCATTTCTTGTAGCTCCCTGGCCCTCTTTAGTCAATCTCACACCCGGCTTCTGGGGAAGAGAACCAGAGATTTGCACTGCCACAACTCCTGCAGTTGAGACTCTCTTGTAGAATTTTTTTTTGGGGGGTTGTGTTGGGTGGGGTGACGATGGAGATTTCATATAGGCAGGCACATAGTGGCTAGGCAAAATAGAATGAAGGTACTATACTACAGGAATACTGGATCTCAGTCTCCGTGTTAGAAAATCTGCAGCTATTGGCTTTGAACGGTGCTTCATCAGTTGTTTTGGGTCTACCAGGTCCTAATTGCTGGGGCAGTTTCACATCAGTTTATTGGAAAACTGCATAAGTGAAGCTGAATGCCTTTGGACTGCTGAATGCCTGGAAATTGTTAAACACTGAAAAAGATGTTCTACACACGCTATTAAGTTTTTATATGCTCTCAGTGCAACTTCATTAAAACAGATGCAAAAAAAATGAATCATCAAGCTTTTAGCAACAGGTTCAGAGAGATCCTTCTACAAAGAACCTCTTTTAGGAGCGATTAGTGGTGTGATTGAGGTGGTTTGCTTTCACCAAATGACAGTTTAAGAACCCCCTTTTTAGTAAGGAAAGCTTTTAAGGTGTTAGAAAATTGTGGGACTTCAGTAATGCTAAAGCCAAATTGCTTTTGCTTCAAATGAACATCTATATTGCCTTGATTACTGCTATAGAGACTCGCCAACATGCTTCTTTGTACTGCGTTTATGAGGCTTATGGCCCTCTTTTGTCTCTCTCACTTTTAAAAGGCAAAAAAACAAAAATAGAAAACCTTCTGGCCAATGTAGTTGTTAAGGTCACCGCAACACAACATTAGCAGTTGTTCAAGTTTTTTCTTCTTTTTTAAGTCTTAGCTTTTCATTTAATCTATAGAGATTTATTTGTGAGAGAAGGCATGGCAAACTTTTAATACAGATACATGTATTAGGTGTGTGTTACAAGTTCTGTGGTTTCGTAATTCACCTTTGGTGCAACAAAGGCTTCTAAGGTCTGGTGAGCAATCAAGCCTACTCAGACATGTAAATTTGACATTTATTTTAATACATAATTCCATCTCATAATATTTTTTAACTGCTGGTTTTATTTTGAATTTTTTTAAAGCTAACTTGTCAATACCTGATTTTATTGGTAATCTCTTTTTATTCATTTAAAAGTTCTACATTCTACCTTTTACCATCTAGCCACTTACAACGATAAAAATATACCATGAACAACATTTAAAACATAAATTAAATTTCAAAAATCAACATGAGCAGTTCTTCTAATCTGTTAATAATGATAATCAGCATTATTTATTACATTTCTATACATATAATAATCAGAGCAACCAATAACCAATAACCCCTCCCACAAACCCATTTAGAAGGCTATACAATGGTACCTTGGTTTGCAAACAGTCTGGTTTGCATACGTTTTGGATCACAAACACGTCAAACCCAGAAGTGTGTGTTCCGGTTTGCAAACTTTTTTTGTATTACAACCCTTTTTTTGGGGGGGGGGGGAGGATTACGGACAAATTGTTTTTGGAGGCCCCATTGGCAAAAGTGCGCCTTGGGTTACAATCTGTTTTGGTTTACAAAGGGACCTCTGGAACGGATTATGGTTGTAAACCGAGGTACCACTTTAGATTGTTTAATCAGCCAAAGGCCAGGCTACAGAGGACCATTTTTTGCCTGGCCCCTAAAGATACGTAATGAAGGCACCTGGCGAGCCTCCCTGGGGAGAGCATTCCACAAGCAGGGAGCCACTGCAGAAAAGGCCCGCTCTTGTGTTGCCACCCTCTGGACTACCAGAGCTCCTTTTTTTACCCCCCCCCCCCAAGGATTGTCCATCCCTATTGCCAACCCACTTCAATCCACAGTGCTTCTATGGAGACTACCAAATATCTAAATTGGCTTGAAGCGTGCATATTTTTCCTGCAGTAAAACCATACCATCCTGTACCCATATCTCCCCACAGAGGTAATATATGAATTTCCATTTTGGACACTACATAAGATGCATGAAAACAAAGGCATATATATCACTCATACTTCCTCTCCCTACTGCTTCTATGTAACATCCAAAGCACCTCTACAATAGATTTATGTCTCTTTTCTGCTGCAGTAGCAAGGAACATACGATCTGTTGTGGTGTTCTGACAGTATTGTCTGACAAGTATGCAAAAATCCAAAGGGTGGGAAATACTTCTGGATGACAAATATGGACCCAGTCTTCATGTGATCATGGCTTCACCCTTTGAAGTGACATCTGGATATAGGAAAGATGTGTGAAACACCCAGGGAGCCTTAGTCCTTGGATTTTAGATGTTGGTTCTTTACTGTGCTGCCTGATGCTTATTTATTCAGGCTTCAGAGTGCTCTGCCTATGCAAGCACCAGTGAATTGAATCCTGGCATGGGCAGAACTTTTTGAAGAACGGACTGTGTTACCTCAAGCATGGGAAGTATCTTCACAGATCTCTTTTGAAGCTGCACAGGAGAGAAGGAAATGGCAAAATGAAACCATTTCTCTATCATATAAATGCAAATTCTGGCATTTTCATGTCGTTATAGCTGGGAAGAAAAACTCCTCTTCATAACCTAAGGCACAATGAGTATTATCTACATATTTTAATACTGGAGCTTTAAACCATAATCTGCAACTGGATTTTATTTTTTATATATATAACCTACTACTCTTTTAAGGCTATTGTGGGACTCATACTTTTCCTGACACGGTGCATGATCCGGCTAAACTTTAAGCAATGTGCATCCCATTGATTTCAATGGATACGTAAGTTAAACTCATGCTTAACTTGACTTTACTTTACCTAGAACTGTTCACATTTGTCATATTAAAATCAATACCATTGAATTTGTTTAAAAATTGTTTTGAATATGTAACTATTACCTTTTAAAATTATTGGTAATTATCTCACGTGTTTTTGCAGCATTCAGAAAGCTTGGCGGTTGTAAAATTGTTTATATCAGCTGTAAAAAACCTTACTTTACAGAAATACTATTACTACTACTACTACTACTACTACTAATAATAATAATAGTTAATAATAATAATAATTTTTTAAATTTATATCCCTCCCTCCCCGGCCAAAGCCGGGCACAGGGCGGCTAACACTGGTAAAATTACAATAAAAACATAATGGGGGGGGGGGGGAAACCAATTTAAAATACAGGTTAAAAATACAATTTAAAATGGAGCCTCATTTTAATAGTAGCCCACAGATCAAAACCAGAAGGGGAGGGAAACATAAGGGTCAGAATGAGTCCAAACCAAAGGCCAGGCAGAACAGCTCTGTCTTGCAGGTCCTGCGAAAAGATGTCAAGTACTATAGTGGGCCTTCTGAACATTC
Source organism: Podarcis bocagei (assembly GCF_964188305.1). Lineage (NCBI taxonomy): Eukaryota > Metazoa > Chordata > Lepidosauria > Squamata > Lacertidae > Podarcis > Podarcis bocagei. Next base: position 62,417,691 of record NC_138128.1, read on the forward strand.
CTCTAATCCTGTGAGAAGTAGTGGTGGGATGCACGTGACCTGGCACCAGCAACATTGTGGCTTTCTGGGAGGGAGAGGGGCACTGATATTGTTGATGCTATGCAAATGCACTGGGGAAAGTGCCAGATTGGCTCCACCCATGAGGCCACAGAGCACCAGCCTCTCCACCATCTACTGCCTCTCCATCCCAGTAAGCCACAGTTATGCCAGTACTGTGAGGTCAGGTGTGTGCCCCCACAAGACCTTGCTGGCTGCTTGTTTCTCTAATTGCAAGAGATTGCTGTTGGTACAAGAGATTCAACTCTTGCTCTCTCAAAACTTGCCCCATGTAGCTACATTATTAGAGTTACCCAGGGGAGGTTGGCTGGGTGAGTCGAGAGAGTGGTGAATGCTTTCTTGTGTGTGGTGTGCCTCCTTCATAAGGCCATCCCTGAACCCTGAAGCAACTACCATCCAACTGCAGTGGCAGACCTTGGGGTCTCAAATTTTAGTTGTGCCCTGTGTGATTCTCAAATTCAGCCTCTCGCCTTCCATTCTGCATCATAGTTACGCACTCCCTAGGCTCTGTGTCCAGAGTGACTGAACCCATTACCATCAGAGTTGTGGTGTTTCTCAGTGCTGGGCAGGGTGCGGAGGGTGAACTGAACCTGCAGCGGCAGCCCAGCCTCTCCGCTGATGCTGCCAGGCGGGTGTGGGGCATGGAGGATTCACAGACCCCATTGCGTGGGGGTGCCTGGTTCTAAACTGTGCATCTGGGGCTATGACCCCCCCCTGCTCCCAGGCTTTGCCTCTGCCAGTCATGCTCCCTTAAATCTGCCTCTGGACCTTGGTAATATGACGCCCTGTGCGAGGCCAAAATTTGATGCCCTCCCCCAGCTCAGAGTTGCCTTCCCAAAGCCAGGTGAATTGTAAGGAGAAAAAGATGGCTGCCCCCATGTACCTATGGGATCAGCCATCTTTTCCCCCCATACAGTGTCTGTGCTAGCCTGCCAGGACATTTCATGGGGGAGGGGATGCACCGTCCTGCTTCTCAACTCTATGAAAATCAACCTGTTTGAAACACCTTTGAAACTGTTTGACATGTGGTCTGGAGAGCAACCTGGAACTGTCTCCCCCCACAAGCGGTCCACACTTGAATCCCTCAACCAAATTCTGTGCACCTGGAAGTGGTTGGCAAATGCTTCCCAGGCATATTTACCTTGTTTCCAGTATTGAAACTATAAAACAGATCTCTCATTAGTGGAAGTAGAACAGCAGTAGTAACCTAAATGGCAGTGATGAGCCACCTGATAGATTCCTCGCCCACCCACATTCTTGGAACTTGGACCATTTTTCGCACTAGAAGAAGAGTTTGGATTTGATATCCCGCTTTATCACTACCCGAAGGAGTCTCAAAGCGGCTAACATTCTCCTTTCCCTTCCTCCCCCACAACAAACACTCTGTGAGGTGAGTGGGGCTGAGAGACTTCAAAGAAGTGTGACTGGCCCAAGGTCACCCAGCAGCTGCATGTGGAGGAGCGGAGACGCGAACCCGGTTCCCCAGATTACGAGACTACCGCACTACAGTTTGTACAGAGGTTTCAGCCTTCAGCTTGATTCGTCCATAGAAGCCTCCTCTATTTCTATGACTTATTATAGTAAGTGATTTGGAGAGCTCTCAAATATCAACTGAAGTCTTGGGTGGGTTCGAGTTAGTGACAAGGACAGTGTGGTTTGACAGCTATTGGTAGCAGCACCTGGCTGCTGCGTTTGAGAATTTGTTTCAAGTTTTGTCTGATAGCATCACAGACGTGAGTCACTGAAACAGTGATACCCAATGCTTTCTTGGTAAAAAAAAATTACAAACTGATCTTGATAAGTTAAAAAATGCTCGCCTACCCCTCCCATGTTCCTTTCCCCCTTGTCTAAATTTAAAAGTTGATAATAAAAATAAAAAGACATAAAAAATAGTTAACATTTAATAGATCATGTTTATTACCTTGAGCTATAAAGAATTAAAAATTATGATGGGTGCCAAGGACAGCAGTCCCAAATGGGCCACTGCAGCATTGCATAGTGTCTGTTGTTGGGGGTATGGCATAACACAACCTTAGCTGGAGTATTGTTATTGCTGTTTGCCCTCAGCCCTACCTCATGCTTGCCATGAGAAGTCAGCACTATATCCTGGCAGTCTTGTTTGTAGCAAACAGACAATACAGTATTGATATTCTACATGCACACACAGACTGCAGTTGTTTTAAAATGTGGCTCTTTTTCGGGTGTGTGTGTGTTATTGGGTTCTTGTTTTTATTCTGATTATATATGTTGTCAGTGCTTTTTTCTAAAAAATTTTTTAGGAGTACTCTCATTTTCCTGCTCATATTGAAATGCTGCCCTCAATGGGGTCAAACTTATATTCACAAAATGTTTAGGGATATGTGTTCCCTTGCATCCCCCCAGAAAAAAGCACTGTATGTTGTGATCTTTTCTGTGAACTTCCCTGAGACCTCCAGGTATAGGGCGGTATATAAATTCAAAAAAATAATAATAATAGTAATAGTAATAGTAATAATAATAATAATAATAATAATAATAATAATAATAATAATAGGGAGCATTCCCCAGTACCAGGAAAAATATACAAAGTGGCCAACCATATTCTGTCTTGCACGCATACAACACACACAAGCACTCATGATGCACATACAGAGCACAATTACACATGCATCTCCCTTCCTCAGTCATCCACCAATTCACCCACACTTCACACAAACACAAACATGCGTATGTCTCCCTCTTTGTCAAGGTGCAGCTCTGTGCTTCACAAACCACACATGCATACATAACTCTCCCCCTTGTACACACAAACCTATGCACACACTGTATATAGACTTCTCTCTGTGTCCAAGAGCATCTCCTTCCCACAGACCTCACATACATCATTCCCTTTCTCTCACACATAGACAACATATAGATCTCCCCCAGCCTCCGCTTGCCCAATGCATTAGCTGACGAGGAGGTTGATCTGGCCTCCAAGGAATGTGAATCAGCATCAGCATCCTTGAAGGCCGTTTCTGCCACGCCTGTGGATCCTACTGCCCAAGGTAGTTGCCTCATTTTGCCTCATGAGTGGGATGGTCCTGCATGGTGTACCTGGAAATTTGCCCAGAGGCAAATGTGGCCCTTATTCTGCAAAGGGTTTCTTGCTGCAGGATTATAGCGCAAAAGTGAATGGATTGTGTATTTCAACCAGAAAGCAGTATGAAGTCTTTTATGGAATTATGTCTGTCTGTCTGTCTGTCTGTCTGTCTGTCTGTCTGTTTGTTGTACAGGAAATTTAGGTTTTACATTTTTTTTCTAAAAAGAAAAGTTTTTGACATGAAATAGGGATAATATGGAACTTAAATACTTCTTCCATCTAAGGAGTCTGTGGTTAGTGGATATGGGGGCCCACAGATCATGGCTGATCTGCTCAGTGGAAAGTGCCCAAATACTCAAGAAAAAGAGTACCCAAGAAAAAGAGGCATTGTAGTGTTAGACAGGACAACTTGTTTTTTCTAAATTGCCAGTGGCAGACTTTTTAGACTTTAATAAAGGAAAAGCCTTGCTTTAAGTATCTGATTCGATTCCCATCTCACTTAATACAGAAGATCCTGACCTTTACTAGCCGTTGAGAGGAACGCTGAACTTTATTTGAATATTCATGGCAACCTCTTTTAACTCTGTTACAGATGAGGGAGGGTGGAGGAGAAGCGTTGACAACATTCTTGAAGCACTGCTAATAAGGAGACCTTGTGATCACATTATGTCTGACTTTCCAATAAACAAGCACACAATAATAATGATGGCACAGTTTGCTGCTATAATAGTCAGAGGCAGCTCTGTCTTTGAGAAACCACAGGCAGCCCTTGCCACAAGCTACCAGCAGTACTACAGAAATAGGGAGACTGCTCTGTAGCCACGGTTTCTTCCATTCCCTGTGAATTCTATTCCTTATGAAGCTGAAATGGTCTGCGCTATCATCATGGTATTTAGTTTGGTAGGTCTCTTGGGCAAAATATAAATGTTGTGCCCAATCCCTGGAATCCCCTCTCTCTAATTTTACCATTGCACTTACTCTCCTTAATATCTTTTTCATTATTTCACACTCTGTTCTGTCCCCCTCAACCCCAAAATGTAGCTCCATTGCATATGTTCATAGTCATTCATTGGGATATGACGATGATACGCTTCCTTTCCAATTTGGTATTGCTTGATATCCCCCCAGTTTCACTGTTGGGTGTTATCCATGGAGGAAGAGGAGCGGCAAAATGGATCTGTATATTGTCCTGGCTGCCTATGCGACCAAACTCTCCTCCACATATGCTTTCAAGTCACTTTTTAAAAGTCCTTTTTCTTCTATCATGTATCTTTGACTGGTACCTGCAATGTGGAGAAACGAGGCTAAGAACGATGGTGGTGGTTGGGAAAGTAGGGAGGTTCCGCTCCTGCTGATCCACACTGTTCTTTAAAGGCAACCCATCTCTTGTTTTTGAAGGAATCATATTGCCATCACACCTGAGTCCCAAAAAACATAATTGACTCCTATCACCAGAGCTTTTTTCTTTCTTTCAGGGGGTACTCAAGGGCATGGAGTTACTCTTTTTTGTTGTTGTTAAAAAGTGTGACACTTACCGTAGCAACTTCACGGTGAGTACCAGCACCTATTTTTCTAGAAAAAACAAGCATTGGCTATCACACAAGAAAATACTGCTAGGCTACCAACGTATGTTAACTAGAATGGTGTCTGAGCCATTTAGCTGCTGGTCCTATCTATTGCATTATTGTAACATTTGAAAGCAATGACCAGGGATTTTTTTTCAGCCAGAGCTGAGCTTTGGCACCTCTCTGGTAGGTGCCATTACCATTCTAAGAGAACAAGAGAGAAGTTCATGGGGAGCGCCGGCACTTCTTTTTCTAGAAAAAAAATAGAACTGGCATTAACTACAGGGGCACAGCCAGCCGGAACAGGTTCTTTCCAATGTGATCACCACTTTTTAGTTGGCCAACAGTTGGCCAACAGTTACTTGTAGTTCTGTCTCTCAAACATTGCCAAGTGGCAGGAAAAGCAGCTATAGAGAAGTGACTTCTATGCTGCTTTAGTAAAATAAGAGTAAAATAAGAGGGAGTTCTGAGTGCAGATGTTCCTGAGGCTCCTAACCCAGTGGCTGTGAGAACCATTTACTCCTCAGTGAACCAGCAAGTATTTAGTGTGACAGCAGACCAGTGTACTCTTGCGCAGTTATCATTGGATGTCTCGTCATTGTGTGATGACCCTCAGACAAATGTGTGAATGATCTTCCTGAAAAAGAATTGTTTTTGAGTTGGAAGTAGATGATGTGAATTTCCTGTTCATAGAAGTAGGTTTGTGATGGCTTATTTAACACACCACTGACAAGGAAGCATGTGTGAACTGGCTCTGGGTGAGAATAGCCCTAAAAGTTTGTTCCTGTTTGTCACTCAGTGAGTTAACCAGCCATCCATAGAGCACTGTGGCAAAGTATTGAAGGTACAAGGAATCCTTTAAAGCGATCGGTATAGCAATGAGTGGTTTGTACAGGTCATTGGCTGAATTAACTTAGTGGAACTTAATGTAGTGCAAATGAGTAAAGTGCCATATATATTACTCTGTCATATCATGTAAGGAAAAGTGTATTGCACTTTGAAACACATTTTATTTTCATGAATCTTTAAAAGGATGTCTAGTGGTTGTATTCATTCATGAAGCTGCACAAACCCAGGGAAACTAAAACTATCGCCTAAGCACTCAGCAATATTTCATAGACTAATCTAAAGCTTAAAAGAGCTGAGCAATTTCTTGATAAGTTTGCTGAACTAAGTGGCATTATGCATATGAAATGCTTGAGAAGAACTTCATATACTATGCATATTGACTTGCATGACCTATAAATGATAGATTTGTTTTACAAAAACACAGGCCGAAATACTTTAGAATGCCGTGGTATGCTTTCTGCTCCAGTAGCTGTGAATTTACATTTACATTTATCATAAGCTTCTCAGGGTATCAGCTATCTGATCCCTAAGGGTGATCTTAATGCACACAGTGTAATGTCTTTTCAGGATATTCCACTTTTTAGGAGTTTGGGTAATTATTTCATGCTTGGGTTAAAGCCAATCCTCTGATTAAAAACAAGGCAAAGTAGAAGAGCTGCTGTTTTGGTCTTTTTTGTTGCTGTTTAGTAATTGTTGCTGCAGATCACAAAGCAGTTGCTTTCCTCAGTGTGCTAGACAAGAAGGCTGCTTGGTTTTCAGCATTCTTAAGTCCTTTCATCTACTGCCCTTCCATTTGCCAACCCAATTCATTTGAGAGCCAGTGTGGTGTAGTGGTTAAGAGCGGTAGTCACGTAATCTGGGGAACCGGGTTCGTGTCTCCGCTCCTCCACATGCAGCTGCTGGGTGACCTTGGGCCAGTCACACTTCTTTGAAGTCTCTCAGCCCCACTCACCTCACAGAGTGTTTGTTGTGGGGGAGGAAGGGAAAGGAGATTGTTAGCCGCTTTGAGACTCCTGAAGGGGAGTGAAAGGCGGGATATCAAATCCAAACTCTTCTTCTTCTTCTTCTAATGTTATACATCTACAAGTTAAGGCATATTTCCAGTGCCTTCAGTGGATTGGATGGGAGTGGACAAGCGCACTGATTTGGGTTGGTTGCAATAAAGAAATGCAGAATTGGAAGAAACCCCACTTGTGTTCTCTGGAAATTTTTTCACCTATAACTCCATTGGTTCAACTAATGTTCAAAATGTCTGTAGTTGGGAAAAGATAAGACAGTTGCGTGTCAAGACCCCAAGGCCTCCCCCTGTGAAGAATAATGACACATGTACACAGTATATAAGGTTAATGGTCATTGGGCAAAATTTAGGCCACAACTTTATTGGTTACAGAATGTGAATGGTATTGGCTTAGGCATTGGAAAATGAGCAGACTATATCTGACTTCTGCCCACCGTGCAGGGAGTCCTGTAAGGGTAAACCACCAATAGGGGGAGCCCCCTTGATGCAAATCAACTCAAGCTCCCCCAGGGTTCCTGAAGGGGTCGTGGCACCTCCCCGGGCTTCGGACAAGATCCACCCCCCCGCATTCCTTTAACGGAATACCCCTAAAAATTTGGAGGGGCAGGTGATGGCCACACCTTCCCTCCCCCAATCAGAGTCTAATAGCCGAAGCTTACAAAGTTGTGACGATGGCTACGAGGTAGGCGAAAACCAAATGGCCAGTGCCAATTTGCCAGATGGAAAAATTCCTACCAGGCCCCTCAACGGCAACCAACCACAGACCATAGTAAGGCCAAAGCTGAAAAACCTGAAAAGGGGGAGGGAGGGAGGGAGGGAGTGAGGGAGGGAGATCCGAAGACGCGAGCCACAGGTAGCTCCCTGGCTTGCGCCAGTGATTAAATGCACCCAGCCACGCCCCATGGCCAGCCGGATTAGCAGCCGGGCAAAGACATGGCCAGGTCCCCCTGATGACGCAGGATGTTCTCCACATCCCGACGCCAGCGGGCGGCCATGTAATCAGACCGCAACCCCGCCCTGCTTGGAAGTGAAGCGGATTTCTTCTCCAGGTGTAGATGTTCAAAAGAAAAATGATATTGTTACAAAGGTTGGATGCCAACCCCTTGCCACTCTCTGGGACCAAGATTCCAGGGTGGTTCCAGGCGCTCACTTAAAGAGTCAGTGTTCCTTTGAGAATCAAGGTTTGGTGGGGACGGTCATAGCTTTAAGAACTATGAATTATTCACATATTTATACTAGAGTTTGGATGGAGGGAGTCCAGCTCTTACAGCCTGGTCCTCTCAAGAGGGGCTTGTTCCCCACAGCAGTGCAGCACTGGAGCCCAAAGCATCTCTCCCAGCCTGTCTTCTGCCAGCCTGACCAAGATGGATCTCTGTCTCTGTACTCTCCCTTCTTTTTCCCAGCGCACCTTGCCAAAGACACACATTTCCTGTCAACATGGTGACCTCTGTCTGACCAGGCACAAGATTTCTCTGAGATGGGCTATCAACACTGTCCTGCAAATGGCTTGGCTTATCCCTGGCTACCTATGTGAAGCTGCCTGGGCTTGTGAACTGAATGCAATAGCGCTTGGCTTAATTTTAATTAACTGAGCTTTGCTTACTTCCTGAATTTATGAGTTTGCAGAAAATTTAGCTCTTTACTCAGTTTGCTCCTCCTCCAAACTGATATATATAACAATATATATCAGGGGCTGAAATTGACCAGGTATAGTTGAATGCTTTCATGTGTATACCTCATATGGTAAAAACTCTATTTATACCTGGCTGATCAGAACTGGATAGTTTCAGGTATTCTTACGTTAGGTTATGATTCGTAATGCACATGTTGAATATTGTTACTCGGTGATGCTGATATATTCTGTGTTTGGCAAAATCTTTATCCTATCGTCCTTATATCTGGACTGTAAGGGAAGTTTTAACATTGTTATATGCAGTATCAGTGCACTTCTTCCATATACATAATGCTGACACACCTACACATCTATCATTAGAGTAATATATGTGTGGCTTTCTGAGCAGACAGATATATAATCAAATTCCACCTCGCAGGTTTGCTGTTATTTCCCTTGTCTGATTCGCCTACATCTCTGCTTTTAGAGCACGGTGTGAAATGATTTCTCATTTGTATAATAGAAATTACTTTGTGCTCTCCTACAGAAATTACCATGGATAGACGTTTAACATTTTAATGACTGTTTTCAAACCTGACAACTTAATTGCTTTGGTATATTTTCTGGGTGGCAGTGTTTACTCTCTTGAAATTGGGAAGAAAGAAGTCTTCTTCTCTTTTTCTTCTTTAAATATTCTCCCCTGCTTTTGAAACTTCTATTGTCATTTAACAACCCACACTTAGGCTGCTTAATTGGGCACTATTTCTCTTAAAAGCATTAGAAGCAGGCTCCATGCAATTTAAGTGTCACCGTGCAATTATGCAGCACTTTATCTTTCCTATAAAAAAATTAAAAGAAATGCAGGTGTTCGGTTAAAGTGTGATGCCTAGCACTTGGCACCTGGAATTTGTCAATGAAATTTGCCAGGATTTGGCACTTCTGCGTGACAGGGTGTTATCACTTGCATGGCCATGATCCAGATGACAGCATGCAACAGCTATACTTGTCCCTCCGGGTTTTAAAAGTGGTGTGACAGGGGGATCAGGTGAAGGGGAAAATGGCACTGGACTTCTGCTAGGTGCCCCAATCCAGCATTTTATTATTATTCTTTACTAGCGGTTGAGCACCCAATATGGTCCCTGCTTGTGGGCTTCTTGCAGCTGGTGGACCACTGTGTGAAAGTGGACTAGATAGGCCTTTAACTTCATCCTGCAGGTCTCTTCTTGTGATGCTACATTATTCCGGGTGCACAAAAGATGCTCCATTCCTTTAAATGGACCACTCCAACATGCTGAGACCAAAAATCAAGATTACTAAAGTAATCCTGAAACAACACTTTCTTCAAGCACCTGTGAAGTTCCTCCTTGCTCACTTTGTTCCAATCAGCCATTCCCAGGCTGGTATCCTTCAGATATTTTGAACTATTGTACAATCTGGACCATGCTAGATTGCGCAAAGCTGATAGTTAGTCTGGAATCCCAGGAGTTACTGTTTCATTCTTTGAAGGTTATTTTCTAGCTGTTGTCATTTCAGAGATAAGAAGAAACAGGCAACTTTTCTGCTCCTCTAAACCCCTTTTCCCACACCTTACATATGTTTCTCTCCTAAATGTATCCCCATTTGCCATAAGACAACTGTTGACTCTGTACCCACTGGAGACTTTTACATGCTAGCATAATATAAAACTTAAGTGCTGTGGCTTTTGTATGTTCGTATGGCATTAAAGTGAATTAGAAAGGGAATCTAGCCTTGCACATTTCATTTTTCTTTTAAATAGGAAACTGTAAAACAGCTACAAACTGAACAGATGGTGAAATGCACAAAAAGGGGGACTTAAACAGATACCAAGAGGCAAAACTGAAAGCTCTAAATGCAGGATAGCAGAGACTCATTGCATAAGCACATAACCTTTATGGGAGATTTTTCTAGCTCAAAGTCATATTCTCTTCAGTTAATCTGTACGGAGTGGATTGTTAGCACATTCCAAATATGTTAATGCAAGTGCAAGAGGGAACCACTTAGACCATCATGTGCACCAAAGGTTTGAAATAGAACAACATTTTGTTGTTTTCAGCCAGAGAAAGTAGCAAAACACTCCAAACAACCTATTGCTTATGAATAACTAAACTAGGGTCTTGAGGCAAAGACTTTTGTTTGATTGGCCACCTTGGTTCTGCTTTTATTCATTTATTTTACAAAATACCTCAATTTTTCACAATTGAGTAGAGTTATTTCCTACATTTTATTCCTTTTAAGCTATTTTTCTAGAAAAAGAGGTGCCAGAACTCATCACAAATGTTTTCCTTGTTCTCTTACAATGGCCATGGTGCCCATGTGAGAGGTGTCAGAACTGAGTTCTGGTGAGGTCCAGCTGAAAAAAAGCCGTGCTTTTAAGAGAGAGTTGGAACCTTGGTCCACTACTTTAAAAGCTTATGTAACTTATGCTAGTGTTTGTTCAGCTCTGTGGCCTACTTTATTCATTAATTGGAACAGGTGTACAGTCTCCATTGGATTTCAAATTAATCATGCTCATATATTGGGCTGAAGTTTTTGCTCTTCTTGCAAGGCATCAAGGGATAAGGGTAGTATAGCATCAGCTGCTGCACATTTTAAAAATATATTTCATGCTAGGAAGTTGGAGCATGAAATAAAGGAACTCTTAAGCCTGTGCAGTGCTTACCTAATGAGAAAACGGATGCCACAGATTGCCTCTACTTGCAGAGTGCATATCCCTCAACTGCCTCAATTAAATTGAGACATCCCGTTTTTGGGGGGCATGTTCTCAAGAGCATGACACCCCAATATGCACATTTTTGGGTGCCGAGGCCCCAAAAGATGTTTGGGGCGCAATCTCACATGTTTTTGGGTGCTGCGATCTTGCACGGGTCATGTGACTCTTGCAGGAGTGCACACCAGAAGACGTGCATCCCAGTTTCCCACAGCAACATGTGTGTGTATGTGTGGGGGGGTATGATAGTGTTCCCTGGAACGTAGTATAATGATTCATGGAACACAGTGGCTTTGTGCTTTACAGTACTATTGCCATAAACTGGGGCGGGGGTCACCATCATGGTATCTGCGGGCATTAGTTTAACCGCCAGTACGTCCAATTGTGCCTGTAAAAGGCCTCAGTCAATAGCCCCCTCAAAAATTCACAACACACCATCTTACAGATGACTTTATTCCCTCAAATCAAAGAATTTAGGAACAGAAGCTAGCTGGCTGGTAATCTCAGCAGAGGGGGCAGGCTCATATAGAACATGTAAGGAAAGCAACACAAACCACCATTCTTCCAAAAACTGGAACTATTTAATATTACAGTTCATTGTGAGAGGTCAGGGGAAAAAACACAGTTTGCGAGGGGCTGTGGGAAGAGACAAGTGCAAGGTAGCTGACTTTATTGGTCCAAAGTTTTGTGCCCTAGCCCTTTTTCTAAGGTGGTAAGTTTAGACACGGAGTGCAATTGTACCATTTCAAGCAACTGAATGTTTGGATGAGCCTTAAATGCAAATCCTTGGGATAATACGTATATGAGCCCTGCGATCTTCTTTCTTTTTCTTTTGAATCCACAGATGATATTTATTCCACTCTGTCAGCTGAGCAGCTGATGTATTTGGTTGTTTAGTAGCAAAGAAGGTATGGTGCACCGTAGAAATGATGATCTGCATGATTAAAAAGGACTTTTGAATTCATAGTTATACAACTGGAATAAATGGGCCATAAGAGATGAGAATTATCTGTGGTAGTCAACACAAAAAGTGTATAATTCACATTTGCGATTACATCCCACATGCGGAGAATAAACCAGAGATACAGACGATAAACGGGAGGGTAGAAAAAGGACCCATAAATGCATATGGTTGTAAAAAAGAAGGAAAAAAGAGCTTACTTTATTCTTCTTCATAAAACTGACATATTGCTTAACAATGTGACCTTAGAGTCAGCAGGCAACCCACAGTAATTGCTTATGCTCTTCATTGAAAGACTTGGTGAAAGTCAGGAAGATTGGTAGGCATAATATAATATAGAATATATTGCGCTGTATTTTGGACCAATTGTATGTCACATGTCACTGAAACAGCAACATCTACTAAATCTAATTGACAGAGAGCCTGCAACAAACAAAGCACATGGAGCAAACAGCACACATTCGATCAATGTGCATCATCATTAGATATGAGAAGTGTTTTTATGAGGAGCTGGAGCTTGGGGAAACCAGCTGTAATCAATCTGACAAGCCATATGCTTTTGAACATCATATTCTCTGCTTACCTAATAGCATAATTATAGGTGCCCCAGACTCTGAGTCTTGCTTTTTGTCTCAGAAATAGGAGGTCTCTTCTTCTTTGTGCTCCTGTTATGTTGAATGACAGAAGTGCGATTACTGTCAACATTCACAGTGCAGTGTTGTCAATCTCCATCTCACACTGTGAATGTGCAAAAAAAGAGGTGGCACACTGGGGGAATATTAACCATCATCTAATTATTGATGAGACTGAGGCCCCTTCATACATAGCACAGTGGTGCAGGAATTGCTTTTCTGTGACTACTTCTCATGCCACCATGGTAGGGTTTGCAAACACTGGAAACATGCGGATTATAGGGCTGTGCAAAAGATTTGTAGAAATCCTGATTCAAGAATGGAAGCGGGACCTCTTTGGACAGGTTCAAGGCTTGTCTGAGCTGACATGGGATATCTCCATATCTTCTTAGACAGAAGTGGGGACCTCTGAAGGGGCACTTCAGAGATCTGGATATTTCAAAAAAATGCTTCCGACCATCTGTTTGCAAAGCCACTTCCGAGCTCGAGAGGAGGTGGGGTTGCGGGCCCACCCCCTCCCACACACGCGGGGGCTGGCTCTTAGCCCCCGCGAGAGCAAGGGAATCCTCGGGCGCGTCACTGACCCGGCCCGCCAATTGGTGGGCCGGGGAGGTGTGGCCTTAGCACATTTAAAGCTGGCGCGCCCGGGGACCGCCCTCTTTTCCCCATTCCAGCTGCTCCGGTTTTTGAAAGGTATTGGCCTTAGGCATTGGCTCCTATCGACTACCCGGCATGGGGACCGGGAAGGGTTAACCACAGCCGGGGGAGTCCTGCTGAAGTACGCGAACTAGGATCCCCCCGGTGTCATCGCTCGGGGGCGTGCCTTAGGCCCTCACCTCCCTAGGTTTCGGACAGGGCAACGCCCCCCCGGAGTCCTCTACCGGACTACCCTTTTCCTTGGGAAGGTGATGGCACTTCCTTCCCCCTTCATTTACATAACAATTACCCCTGCCAATGCCTAAGGCCAATACCTTTCAATTCCTGTAATCAATAAAGTTGTGGCCTTTTACGCCCATTAACCTTAATTAATGTGTCCAGTGTCTTCATTTCACTAGGGGGGGAGGGGATTTGCCACGCAAAAAGTGCAATGCCAGAGGAGGGAGACAGAGAGCTCTTTTGTGACTGACAGGTCTGGCTTCTAATCAGTGTGAATGATTTTACCCAGGCTCGCCAGTCACAGCACTTTGGAAAAGTGTTAATGGATTGAGGTATCACCTTGTCCTTGTCTGTTGTGTGCTCTTGGTAAGTTTTGCTAGTGGTTCTTGCTTGGAAAATACTGTGCATTCAAGTCCTTCTGCCTCTGTGCTGCAAGTCCATGCATCAGTTCCTGTAAAATCAACTTAGAACTTCTGTCCTCCTTGGTGCCAACTGAGCAGAACACAAGCCTGAAACTATATATATATTTATTCAACATAACTTTGTAGCACCTGGCCCAATCCTTTTGAAATTTTGTGGGTTGCTTTCCTAGCGGCACATCATAAATTTGTTACCCACAAAACCTCACAGGGAGGGATGCAAATCCCTTTTAATTCTCCCCCTCTCTAAATTAACTTCTGCTGAGTACAAAACCTTGTGGATTTATTTGTCTGTAATCTGGCAGATTGCTTACACAGTTGGTACCTCTTTCATGTATGCCATTTTCACACAAATTTCAATAGGGGAGATTAAGCGAACCCTCATTTTTACCACACTACAGCTGTACATGCTGCTTTTGCAGATCCCACTACTGGTTCTTTCTGAAATTTGTCAAGATTCATCCCCTCAGAAAGGGCAGTCTGCAAATTTCGTCCAATTCTCCCCTAAATAATAATAATAAAATATTATAGATAGTTCCTCTTTTTGCGGGGTTGGGGGTGAAATAAATTTTAAAGATGCCTAGCACAAAACTCATGGTACCCATCTGTAATCTGAAAGACGTTGTCCACCCAAAAGGAGAAAAGTTACAGCCATTTTTTGACTTCTCCATAACAGTGAATGGGAGGTGCAAAACTATTAGGGTGATGTCTATCCTTGCAGCCACACCCGAGGAGGGGGAAGTGGGGGTCATGTTCATGCATGAAACACTAAGCTATGGTATAGTGTTATGCCTGAACCAGGTCATAATGTTGTTAGGGTTCACTTTTCAGCAGTCATGGCTTTTAAAAAGAATGTCAACATTCTGATTATACAAGAGAAAGATGGTTAGAAAGGCAGGTTGCAACCTGTCAGAAGCATCCCCTACAAAAAGAAACAAAAGCAAATAACTACTGACTTCCAGTCACAGCATGTCAAATTACCATATTTTCAGATTTGAGGTGTCACATCTGCATTTGGATGGGAGACCACCAGGGACGCTTCCTACGGTGCTGCAAAGAGAGCTATTGGAAGGTGATTGAAAAGGCGCTGCAGATCGCTTGAGGCAGGACTCTGGCCTCTCAGTCAAGTAACACCAAAATCTATGTTAAATGACACTCTGTGGTGTGTGTGTGTGTGTGTGTGTGTGTGTGTGTGTGTGTGTATAAAAAACCCCCAGAATACTTTTTTAAATATCACAGACACTTGTCCTTGCAAAATCCCAAAGAGTGGGATTAATAAATTAGTAAATAGTAAACTGTTGGATCTCATGGTGCTCAGGAGAGTCCAGTTTTCCCATTTGAATGAGCTTTATGGGTGCTACATCCCTCTTGTGACTCTCAATATCCACTTTTTGTGTTGCGTTGCAGTGTGTGTGTGTGTGTGTGTGTGTGTGTGTGTGTGTATCTATTACAAGACTGAATGGCTCAGCAGAGATCACTCTTAAAGTTCAGCCATGGGGAAATCCGGCCCTCTGCAATTAACACAACAGGTGATGTAAAATGCCTTGCGAGCCATATGCATGAAAAGGGCCATAGAAATTGAAGATCGTTATTGCTGTCATTAAAAACCAGGAAGCTTTTAAATTCACTTCCAGAACTATTGAGCTGACACAGACAATGAATTTATTCACTTCAACTCTGCACTGGCCTGAGCTTTATACTGTAATGTTCTCAAGTTTAAGCACTGAACTGTATGGTTTAAGAACTTCCAATGGAAGGGGAAGCTGGGTTTCAAAGCCTGCATTTGATTGATTTTTGTAGGTGGGCAAAGGACAAAGGGCAGAATTATAATTCAACAAGAGGTTCAGTGGTACCACTTGTGGACTGAATTAGGATCAAGGCTTTTTGTCAAACTGCATGTGCTTACCAATGCCAATGACTGGGTTACAATGACCGTTGTTTCTGAATGACTGTTATTAATATAATTACTACCATCTGTATTTTTCTGCATTTCATTTCTTTTTAACATCTCTGCTTACAATCCTGACCTCAACCATGTGTATATATACGTGTGTATGTATGTGTCAAGGTCAGTGGCGTAGCATGGGGGGTGCAGGGGGGCCCGGCCGCACCGGGCGCAATATCTGGGGGTTAGGGTTAGGGGGCACAAATTACTTGCCTTGCCCCGGGTGCTGACAACCCATGCTACGCCACTGGTCAAGGTAACTGTAATGGTTCTAGGGGTTGCTCGTGCGTAAATTGGCACCACACTTGGCTGGGTTGCCTGAGTGAACCCTTTCTGTCTGGACAGCCACTCGCCTGTGGCTGTCTCAATCGCTGGCAGAATCCGTCAGTGGGCGTTTCTTGAACTTCTTCCAGCAAAGAAGCTCTTTGACGCCTAGTCTCCGCCTACTTTCCCTGCGCTGAAGCCTTCTGCGCAGGGAGGGTGTGGGCATCGGAGGACCTGTGCTCTCCCCGCTGGTCCCTGGCGAGGAGTCTTGGAGCCACCTCGCCGATTCCCCCATCTGCCCCCCTTCTCCACTGGTGCTACGCTGATTTCCTTCCCCAGAAGATGTGCTGCTTCTCTCCCTCCCGGGACGCTCTCCAGAATCCCTCTGGAGCCCTCCCTCTCCCTCTGGCTCCGATGGCAGTTCCCTGACAGTGACACTTCATGTATCTGAAGACATGGACCACAGTCCATGAAACTGATGCCCTAATAAATGTATTAGTTCAAGACTAGTTCTTTTTGCTGCAACAGACTAACACATATACTCTTTTGGAAATTTATATTTTGGGTGACAAAAGATGAAGCATGAAGGCAGGGAAATATTGTGCATGTTTCCCCAGAAATTTGTTGTTTCCTTAGTATTTGTGCCTACTTCCTAATTCAGGGATAGAGAATCTATGGCCCTCAATCTACATTTCCTAGGATTCTTTGGGGGAAGGCATACTGATGCTTTAAATGCATGATGTGGCTGTGACTCAACAGATTAGATCCAGCATCCAACAGATGGAGCTACATGCACAATTCTGTGATGTTGTTTCCAGAAAGAAACAGAAAGACTGAATGGGCCTCTTTTGACTCATCAGCATACAGTCAAGGACTGCATAGGCTAGGCCCTTGTTATTTGGAATGAATTTCATTTTCTTCTGGGAAATATTTAGGTTTCACAACCTACATATGTTCACAACCTGGTAGAACAGGAGATAGTGCAGGCAACATTTAGCCCTTATGGTTGCATAGTTTCTGATAGCAAGAGAAAATATTGTTGTGAGTTTGGATGGGGTGTGTGTGTGCAGTCTGCCAGCATAATGTTCGAGTTCCTTCTAATAAGTCCCTGGAACCCCAGGAATCTCGCACCGCTCAGAGATTGGGGTGATATGGAATATCTATGTATCTAATGATGGTTAAACAAACACACCTCTTTGACACAATGCGAAAAACAATTTCACAAATATACGTTCTAGGGGGAGCAAAACAAAATGTCCAAGTGAGGAAACAAAGAAGTTAAAAACAAGTATATCAGGAGGCTTGAAAATATATGCTGCGACACTTTTTCCAGTGGATACTCTTTCAACACACTCCAATATACTGTAGCAGCAAAGTCTTAAAACTTTGTATCAAGCAAAACTTCAACCATGTAACTTTCCCAAAAGTTTAAAGACAGTTCAGTGTCCTAATGTCTTATTTGGCAGTCCGTTTCAGGGTATTAAGACAGCGGAAGGCTTTTTTCTTTTGGATAGATCGTGCAGGTTCTTAGTGTCCCTTCTTCCTCCCCTCTGCCCTGCTTGCTTGAGGGGAAATCTAGATCCAATGTCAGGTTTAAATAATCCAAAAATGCTTCATACGGATGCAGCTTTAAAGTTCCGTTGCTTTAGCTGTCATGCAGTCGGGGGAAGGCAGACTTCCTTAATTTTCACCTTCCCCGTTTTCAGCCGAATTTCAGATTTAAAATTTTCCAAATTAACGTTCAGTCTTACTCACAGGTTTTTCAGTCCCAAATTTACAGGAAGGAATCGGCGCTCTCCGTTCATGGCGACGCGGCTTCACTCTGCGGGCTGGGTAGCGACTCTCAGCACCGCGCTCTCCCGATGCCGTTCCGGAGCCTTTAAAAAGGCTCTTTCGCAGTAAGGGGGGGCGCTTCTGGTGCCCACCGAGTCTCCTTGTTCACAGGCTTCCGCGCCTGTGATTTTAGGGGTCCCCCGCTTGCCGTAGCGGGTCAGACCCGAACTCACAGAGCAGTCCTCCTCCGGAGCTCGGAAAGAGGACCGCCATTAACGCTGGCGCCGACCGGAAGTCGGCTCTGTTCCAATCTATGCCCAGATTGTTTATTTGTTTACTTACATATTTATAATCCACATTTCTATCAAATATATCAAAGTGGCTTACAACATACAGCATACAATAAAACATAATTAAGAACATGAATAAAACATCAGTAGATACTGATTGGTTAAAAAGGGAGGGGGAAAAAACATATTGTGAAGAAAGGGAGTGAACTCCCAAATCTACCATATGTAAGACTCACACACTGAAGTCATGTGTGAACCGACCTCAGCTGAAAAGGAAAGGCCTTTTACACATGATCCAAGCACTCTCTTCTTGTGTACACCGCAAATACGACACTGAAGACAGGGTATGGATCTTGCCATTGTGGGTCTGGGCTTCTAATGCTTCTGCCTGGACAGTCTAGGCACAGCAAAATGTAAGGCTGGGAACTGTGAAAAACAGCAGATTCCCCTGTTCCCACCCCATCATAAAGCACTTGAAAGATCAGGGAAAGTACATAATCCCCAAGATTCCTGCAATGTTTCCAGCAACAGAGTATAAGGGAGGCTGGCACAGCACACTAATAGAGATACTGGCTTAATATTCAGGTTATAAAGTTTATCTTCACTCTAGAGGTCACCCTAGTTCAGTCCCTGGGGTGGTGATGGGAAGTATCATCACTGCTCTTGTGGCAATTATAAAAGTGTCTTACTAGCTCCACATTGCAGTGCTTAATATGAGTCAGCATGACTGGCACTGAAAATCCGCTCTTCACAAAAAGCCGTGGGATTCCTAGAGTTATTATTTTTCATATTTTCGCTTTCAGCTTATGTGAAGGTGAAGTTTTCAAAGAGCCACAGAGGTATTTGATCCTTCAAGGTGGAGGCACTTGTGTAGGCTTCCTATGCTTAAGGCATCAGGAGAGCTGGTCAAGTGTTGTGCTGTTTCACACAGCTAAGATTAGTGATATTATTATCACTATTAGAAAAGAAGAAAAAGATAAAGAAAAGAGTTTCCAGAGGCATTTGTAAGTTAGAATTTAAAAGGGCAGATACCAGATAGAAAACCTGAATGTATAAAACTTTTTACAGGTTTCCCTACAGGAAAAAATCTACATCTAGATCTGGCATCCTAGACCTATGGACTCCTTAGGGCTTGAGTCCAAGGGCCACATTTCCTTCTGTGCAACTTTCTGGGGGCCATATGCAAGTGGTGTGTGGAACAACATGTTATCTTTATACAGTAAAAGGTAAGGGAAAAAGGTAAAGGACCCCTGGACTGTTAAGTCCAGGCAAAGGTGACTATGGGGTTGCGACACTCATCTCGCTTTCAGGCTGAGGGAGTCAGGGTTTGTCCGCAGACAGCTTTCCAGGTCATGTGGCCCGCATGTCTAAACCGCTTCTGGTACAACAGAACACCGTGATGGAAGCCAGAGTGCACGAAAATGCCGTTTACCTTCCTCCCACAGTGGTACCTATTTATCTACTTGCACTGGTGTGCTTTTGAACTGCTAGGTTTGCAGGAGCTGGGACAGAGCAACGGAAGCTCATTCATTGCGGGGGTTCAAACTGCTGACCTTCTGATCGGCAAGCCCAAGAGGCTCAGTGGTCTAGACCACAGTGCCACCCGCGCCCCAACTTTCTACAGTAGACTAGTTTCTACATACTCGCACAACCTTCTTTAGTCTCCATCCAGACAAGCAAGAGGCACCATCAGAGTTCAAGGACAAACGTATTTGGGGTGCAAAGCAGGGTCAGTGAGGTGTGTGGCCTGGGGAGAGTTCCAAGGGCCACATTTCCCCAGTGCCCACCCAAGCTTGAGGTTCTCCATACTTGCCCTGTGGACCTAAGAGCAAACATGAAAGGAAAGGGCAGCTGTGAAAGGTATTTTCCCATTTTTATTTCATTTCACTTTTGATTTGTATTCTGCCCTTCTATATTATTATATACTAGGTGGTTTACAGCAACAAAATATACAACAGAGAGCACCGTTCTGATAATAATCTGATTCAATACAAAAGGCATTAAGACATAAGTTTAAAATGGATTGTCTTATATCAAATAAAGTAATACTCAATAATCTATTAGAATGTAATAGTACACGATAAAATTAACTCTCAAATAATAATATGAACAGAAATTCACTCTTAACAATTACAATACATAATTACTAAACTATGATCTGTAAAAACAACTGCAAGTCACATACCACAATACACACAAACCCATGCAAAAGGATCACATTGAGAAATAAACACAAAGCTAATCGGAGTCTGTCTTAGAGTGGG
The DNA here is from genome assembly GCF_964188305.1 of Podarcis bocagei. NCBI lineage: Eukaryota > Metazoa > Chordata > Lepidosauria > Squamata > Lacertidae > Podarcis > Podarcis bocagei. The sequence goes on from NC_138128.1 coordinate 62,438,005, forward strand.
GTAGGAGAGCTGTAAAAAAAATCGTATCTGGCAACCAATGTGCCCCTTTGGTTTCACCCTTTGGTTTCAGATAGTACATGGGTAGACAACTCTAAAAAGCCCAGGGCGCAAATTTTCATGGCCCTCTAGTGGCTATGGTGGCTTATTTAACCAGAAGTAATATAATTTGCATTAACTCTGGAAGTGTATACTCGATTCTGACCAAACTAAGCCTCATGATGCATATTTTTCTCTAGGAGGCTTAGTGGTAAGAGATGGCCAAAACAGGGACATTTGCTTTGTGAAAGCTGATTGTGGTGGCTTCTGTGTGGCAAACATACCATGGAGACTAACCCTAAGTGTTGAGGCAAATCAACTTTGCACATGCTTAGGAGCACTTGTTTCCTTTGGGAATGCCACTCCCAAGCTGTGAGGTTTAAAAGATGTTCTAGGACTAAGTTGGGTGAGTCCTGGCTCAGCTGAAAGCCTGATGTGTTGACTACTAACACAGGATTAAACATAGCAGCATTTCTCAAAGCCATTAAATTTGCAGAGATGAGGCATGGCAGGGACGTGATAGAGGGCAGCTCTCTTTTGTGCCTTCCTAAAGAGATATCTCCTTTGTGCCTGATACATAGAGATAACTAGTAATTGGATTGCCACTGAGAGCTGGCAAAGGAAGTTAAGACTTCAGCTAGGTCAAACCAATTTGTGAGTCATTACACCCACACTACCTTCAGGATGGTGTGCCAATTTATTTAAACTAAAACTGTATCCTTTGGTAGCCCTGAAAGAGAGGCATGCATGACAAAATATCTAAAATCTGTTGTTATTATTAGGGCTGTGTCATACATTAAGAGTACAGTCCTATATACATGTCTACTCAAAAGTAAGCCCCACTGATTTCAGGGAGTACTGGATGAGTAGAGTGCAAACTGGATTGCAGTCTAAATGGGGCTTAAATCTGAGTGTGCCCTCAAGTGTGTACACCAAACAGGGAGCTTCATCAAAAGACACCTTCCTAGCAAGTGCACTTGTATAATATGCATGTTTGCAAATACTGCAAATCTGTTGTATTCAAACGTAAAACATTTTAGGGGTACACCTAAACAGGTAATGTATGAAATGGCTCCATCCTACATATGGTTTCCTGGAAGTAGGTCCCACTAGACACTGGAATGGTAAAAGAGTCTTATGTGGTATAGTGGTTAAAGTGTTTAGACTATCACATGGGAGACCAAAGTTCAAATGCCCACTCAGACTGGGTGATCCTTGACCAGTTACTGCCTCTCAGCTTGACCTACAAGCTTGACTTACAAGCTTGACCTCAGCTTGTAGGGAAGAGAAATACCTTGAATGGCAACTTTAGCTCCTTGGAGGAAAACTGGGATATGAAATGTAATGATTCAATAATTCTGCATGAACATGCATAGGAATTTAGAAATTCTGGCATCTGAAATGGTTTTCTTTTTTTTTTTTTTAAAAAACAACCTTCATAATATTTTCAAATGTCTGAATTATTTGCTGCAGTTTCTGTAAGGGTTTGACAAAACAGAAACTCCTTAACATATATGTATTGCCAAGATGAACTTGTTTCTTAAGCATTCACCCTCGCAGCCCATAATATCTTATGCTGCTGAACCAATTTATTTTATAGGTATCCATCAAAACATTTGCCTGCAAGAAATCCAGTGATGACTATTGCTTTTGTGGTTCATTTCACAAAGTAATAGAATGCTGTACAAAACAAAAAACTCCCTTTGGTTTAGTCAAACATGTTCCACTTTTCAGCAGTCATTGCAATTCTTTTTTGGCAATTCTTTTTTCTCTTTTTGTGTGGGATTCTGCAATCATGAAAAGCATTAATACACAAATGGTGGGCTGTGACTTATGGGTGGGCTGGAGAAGGGTTTGCTCTGTCACACTAAGCATTTGGATGGGGAGGCGAGGGAGAAACATTTCAGTTGCCAGCATTTGTTATAACAGGTAGATTGGTAACTATAGTAATGGGTCTACTTATGGAGTAATAAGGATAAAAGGTGAAATTCTAGGAGCTATTTAAATAGGTAAACATAACACCAAGCATGTTTATCATGTCCCTTGGGGGCAGGTTCACAAGACTGCAGCGCCATATAAATATGATGTGGAAGAGTTAATACCTGATTATAATATAAATATAAAAGGTTTTTATAGGAGTTGAGTTGTGGGATCATACAAGCAACCCCTAAGAAAGACAAATACATGGGGGTACAGCGTGAACAAAGTACATAGAGAGGGTGAGTTTGTCCCATATGTTAGATATCTGAAAGAGAAACTGCAGCTGATTTCAATATAACACTCCAATCCTGAATATATTTTCTTGGAAGCCTATTGATTTTTATGAAGGTAACTTCCAAGTCAGCATACCACCCTTTAATTCCCCCCTCTCCCAGTTTATGATTTAGGTATAATTTCTAGGTGATGTCTAAACTGCCCCCTTGCCTGCGTGGAGTAGTAGAAAATCTATTAATTTGCCCTGCAGAATTGGATGGATTGGAGACATATCTACTTGCCTGCTGGGACACTTGCCTCCTTCATCTATTTGGTGCCATTATTATACATGTAAAGCACCTATACCACTTTAACAGTCATGGCTCCCCACCAAGAATTCTGGGAACTATGTAGTTTGTTAAGGGGGTTGGGAGTTGTTAGGAGACCCCTCACAGTGTTAAAATTCTACATCACCCAAAATATTTTGGGGGAAGCCATGACTTTGTTGTTGTTTGTTGTTTAGTCGTTTAGTCGTGTCCGACTCTTCATGACCCCATGGACCAGAGCACGCCAGGCACTTCTGTCTTCCACTGCCTCCCTCAGTTTGGTCAGACTCATGTTTGTAGCTTCGAGAACACCGTCCAACCATCTCGTCCTCTGTCGTCCCCTTCTCCTTGTGCCCTCCATCTTTCCCAACATCAGGGTCTTTTCCAGGGAGTCTTCTCTTCTCATGAGGTGGCCAAAGTATTGGAGTATCAGCTTCAGGATCTGTCCTTCCAGTGAGCACTCAGGGCTGATTTCCTGAAGAATGGATACGTTTGATCTTCTTGCAGTCCATGGGACTCTCAAGAGTCTCCTCCAGCACCATAATTCAAAAGCATCCATTCTTCGGCGATCAGCCTTCTTTATGGTCCAGCTCTCACTTCCATACATCACTACTGGGAAAACCATGGCTTTAACTATACGGCCTTTGTTGGCAAGGTAATGTCTCTGCTTTTTAAGATTTGCCATCGCCTTTCTTCCAAGGAACAGGCGTCTCTTAATTTCGTGACTGCTGTCACCATCTGCAGTGATCATGGAGCCTAAGAAAGTAAAATCTCTCACTGCCTCCATTTCTTCCCCTTCTATTTGCCAGGAGGTGATGGGACCAGTGGCCATGATCTTTGTTTTTTTGATGTTGAGCTTCAGACCATATTTTGCGCTCTCCTCTTTCACCCTCATTAAAAGGTTCTTTAATTCCTCCTCACTTTCTGCCATCAAGGTTGTGTCATCTGCATATCTGAGGTTGTTGATATTTCTTCCGGCAATCTTAATTCCAGTTTGGGATTCATCCAGCCCAGCCTTTCGCATGATGAATTCTGCATATAAGTTAAATAAGCAGGGAGACAATATGCAGCCTTGCCGTACTCCTTTCCCAATTTTGAACCAGTCAGTTGTTCCATATCCAGTTCTAACTGTAGCTTCTTGTCCCACATAGAGATTTCTCAGGAGACAGATGAGGTGATCAGGCACTCCCATTTCTTTAAGAACTTGCCATAGTTTGCTGTGGTTGACACAGTCAAAGGCGTTTGCATAGTCAATGAAGCAGAAGTAGATGTCTTTCTGGAACTCTCTAGCTTTCTCCATAATCCAGCGCATGTTTGCAATTTGGTCTCTGGTTCCTCTGCCCCTTTGAAATCCAGTTTGCACTTCTGGGAGTTCTCGGTCCACATACTGCTTAAGCCTGCCTTGTAGAATTTTAAGCATAACCTTGCTAGCGTGTGAAATGAGTGCAATTGTGCGGTAGTTGGAGCATTCTTTGGTGCTGCCCTTCTTTGGGATTGGGATGTAGACTGATCTTCTCCAATCCTCTCGCCACTGCTGAGTTTTCCAAACTTGCTGGCATATTGAGTGTAGCACCTTAACAGCATCATCGTTTAAAATTTTAAATAGTTCAGCTGGAATATCATCACTTCCACTGGCCTTGTTATTAGCAGTGCTTTCTAAGGCCCATTTGACTTCACTCTCCAGGATGTCTGGCTCAAGGTCAGCAACCACACTACCTGGGGTATACGAGCCATCCATTTCTTTCTGGTATAGTTCCTCTGTGTATTCTTGCCACCTCTTCTTGATGTCTTCTGCTTCTGTTAGGTCCTTTCCACTTTTGTCTTTTATTATGGTATGACTACTAAAGTGGAATAACTACTGACTACTAAAGTGGAATAATATTGCATTAAACATATGGACTTAAGGATATTTTTTATCATTTTCTAAGCAATGGAGGAAAGCCATATTAGAGGTGCCTTACCAACCGAAACCCAGAGGAGACTGCAGCCTCTCCCTGCTCCCTGCTCCATTCAATAACATATCATTTTCTCATGCAATAATAATCCAGGAATTCTAATCGTATTCAAAATATACAAGAAGGGGTGAAACAAAGTTTGCACATTCAGTATCTTTTGCATCTCCCTTTGCATTTCCCAAGGAAGACCACTGTTGATCAGTGTATACATGTAGACTGGGGGTGGCGCTGTGGTCTAAACCACAGGGCCTCTTCGGCTTGCCGATCAGAAGGTTGATGGTTCAAATCCCCGTGACGGGGTGAGCTCCCATTCCTCCTGCCAACCTAGCAGTTCGAAAGCATGCCAGTGCAAGTAGATAAATAGGTACCTCTGCGGTACCTATTTATGCGGTAAACAGTGTTTCTTTGCACTCTGTTTTCCATCATGGTGTCCCGTTGTGCCAGAAGTGGTTTTGTCATGCTGACCACATGACCCAGAAAGCTGTCTGTGGACAAACGCCGGCTCCCTCAGCCTGAAAGCAAGATGAGCGCCGCAACCCCAGAGTCGCCTTTGACTGGACTTAACTATCCAGGGGTCCTTTACCTTTACCTTACCTTTACATGTAGATTAAAGGTTTGCCCATGCTTCACAGGCGAGGGCAAAGGACAGAACAGACTGCATGCTTACTGTTGACTATTTCATACAACAAATAGGTAAAGATCTACACACTTCCTACCACGGTCACAGCAATCTCACCAAGTCAGTGTAGGTCTTTATGACTGAGAATGAAAAACAACTTGATCTTAAGCACTGTGTTTGAAAGCTGTACTTAGTGCTGTCTCACACTGCCAACCCTGTGTGGGGAACAATAAAGGAACCCGCTGAAGAGAGGTGAAGATATTGATTGCATGGGCAAAATGAGTATTTGATGGCTTTGTGGACAGTACAAAGAGAAAGAAAGGGAGAAAGGGTTGTATGCATCAATCAAGAACAGGTGTGTGAATATAGCCCATAGCAGGAGTGTCAAACTGCTGGCTGGCTTGATATATTTATCTCTCTCCCCCCCCCCCCGCAGTTAGACTGCACAGAATACAAGCTTTATTTTAAAGAAAAAAAACCTCAGTCCAAACCAGAGAGACCCCCACTAGCCTTTATGGCTGGGCTGATGATCACCTCTCTCTGAATTGTTGCCTTGTACAGCCTAAAACAAAAACCTGTAGTGCTAAATTCATCTTCCGCTCATCCTGTGCTCTATAAAGACTTCCTTGCTTGGTTTTTGCTTTTCTGCTTCTTAGTTGTTTAACATCCTTTCCCCCATATCCTGCCACGGTGTTTCCCTCCTTCTCCCAACACTTTTTATCTTCATAGCTTTTACTTAGGCTCAATCTACATTGTAATGGAGTTTTCTAGGTGTGTATTTCTATTGCCTTCGGCAATGATTCCATCAAGATACTTACTCCTTTTTGTCTTTTAAAAAAAGTTTTAGTTCTCAAGAGGTCTGTGTCCATCAAAAGTGCTTCTGTGCATGACCAGAGCAAGGTTGCTGATTTCTGTTCTAGCAGCAGCACCTCAGTATCTCTTGCAATGCCATTCCAGAGAGTCCCCTGACTTTCAAGACCACTTTTTTGGTGGGATGGGGTGGGAAAATCACCCATGCATATGCAATGCATTCTGAGGTTCTTTGGATCTTGGTCATCAGTCAGAGTTAAATCTCACTTTTCCTCTGAAGAATTCAACAATCACTTTGCAAAACGGTTCCTAGTCTACATTCCATTCAGGCATTCCCCTCCCTTGAGATTATACTTCCTATGCCTTTTGTCTGTGCACCTGTGTAACATCTGAATAGCACAAAACTGTTGTGCTTGTGAAGCTCAGAATGAGAATGGATGCATGAGATATAGGGCATAATATACAACTTGAGTCTTGGCAAAAAACTATGGAAGGAAAATCTAAAATTCAGAGCATGCTGTTCACTGAAGGAAAACTATGAAAACAATGTATAGATGGTATTTGACACCAGTAAAACTAACAAAGATGTACAGAACTGCTTCTAATGTATGTTGGAAATGTAAAGAAAAAAAGGCACATTCTACCACATGTGGTGGATGTGCAAGGTAACAGAAGCATTCTGAGAAATGATATATAACGAGTTGGGGAAAAAAAGGTTTAAAATAACGTCTGTGAAAAAAACAGGCTTTTTTGTTAGGCATTTTAGGCACAGAGATCCCGAAAGAGTAGAAAAGATTATTTATGTATGCGACGACAGCAGCAAGAATACCACTAGCCCAGAAAAGGGAAGAAGACAAAATTACAACCAGAGAAGAATGGCTGATGAAGATGATGGACTATGCCGAAATGACGAAAATGACCGGGAGAATCAGAGACCAGGACGAGAAGAAGTTTGGGAAAGAATGGGAAAACCTTACAGTCTATTTAAGAAAACATTGTAAACAACTAAAAACTTTGGCAGGATTAGAGTAATACTTGTAAAAGACAAAATGTAATGGAAAAGTTAATAACAGATATAACAAATTGGAATAAAAGAATAAGCTGAAGAAAAAGGGATTGACAATGAAAACCTGAGAAAGGGAGGAGGGGAAGTCAAGGGATTCTGAGAATCCTAAATGTGAAGGTGATTGATACTGTCAGGGCTGCTTCCAGATCCTAGCTCACAGAGGATCACGCTAGCCAGCGTTCACTTTATAAAAGTCTTTATTGAGTTACAGTTTCCAATTTCAAACTGCTGCATGCAGCCCTACGTCTTATCAGCTAGACCGGCGAAGCTCCGTCTGAGTCCCCGCCTCCTGTACACCAACTTAATAACCTCGCCTTACTCCACCTTTTCCGCCTTTCCCTCCTTCTCTGGGTCCCTCTGCCCCCCGTGGTCTCTTCCTTCCTGGACTCTTCTGACGCTGACCCCCCGGACCCTTCTGTCTCCTTGCGGCGGGCTTTAGGACCTGGCTCCCTTTCCGGGCTGCTTACTCTGCCGCCTTCCTGTGCATTTGAACTTGGCGCGCCCGCCCAACCTCCCACTTTCCGCTTGACCGTTCCTTCGCTCCCCGATGGAGGTGTGGCCACTGCTGACTCATGCCCTCCCCCCTGCGGCGAGCCGCCGGATCCCGATGCCTGCCGCCCTTCCTCCCCACTGCGCTCTGTTGGGGACGTTGGCCCCGATTTCCAACTGCTGCTCTCTGAACCCCCTTTTGTCCCTTTTTCCTGGGGTGTCCCCTTAATCTCCCCCCTCGCTCTGGCCACTGGCGCTCCTTTCTGTGAATCTTCCGATTCACTGGAAAGACTCGGAGATCTCGGGTCGTCGTCATCGCTCATCTTTCCTTCAGACTCCTCCCCCTCGCTCTCTGTTTCCTCCCTTGCCCTCGCCTCTGCTCCTGAACCCCTGACATCCATCCCCCCTCGAAGCCCCCCCTTCCCCCCTCCCCTCCTTCAGGTGTGGGTGCTGGTTGCTCCATTGTCATGGGGACGAATGCCGGATACAGTTCGCTTCCCGTGGCTGGCATCCAACTGAAGACTTCTGGTTCTTCCTCCCTGCGCTCGTCGCCGACTGTCGCCTCCTCTTCCATCTCTGTGCCGCCGTGCTCGAACCCAAGGTCCTCCCCGAACACGTCCATGTCCGTCTCTCCCTCGGTTCCTTCTGGGGACGTTGCTCGTCCGGGACCCTCCAGCCACTTCCTGCGCCACAGCTCCTCTGGTCGATCATCCCACCAATACGAGGGTTCTGAGGCAGATCCCGAGGGTGACCCCTCCTGGGAACGTGTGTTCAGTGTGGGTTCCTCGTCTGAGTCAAACCCCCGGAACGTGCTGTCTGAAAGCGTGGGTGTGAAAAGCCAGTCGTCGAAAAACTCGGCTGGCATGGGCCTGTGTGGAAAGAGCGCATGAAACTCGTCTTTAAGTAGCGGTTCGTCCAAAGCGTAGCCCGGCACCCAGCTGTTGGCACTGGCTGGGGTGCCCTCTCTGGCGAGAAGGTATTCCACTCCCTCTTCCCCCCATCTAGAGTCCAAAATCTCTGTGACCTCGTTGATGGGCTCCTCCTGTGGCACTCCCCCTTGCTCGGTCCCCTCCCGGAGCGGACTCGGTGCCGTTCCTGGCTCCTGAAATCTGTGAGGTGCCTTGTAGGGAGTGAGCACCGATCGGTGGAACACCGGATGCATCCTGGATCCCTCCGGAAGTGTCAGCCAGAAGGCCACCGGGTTGACCTGTGCCTCGACTTGGTAGGGCCCCAGTTGTTTATGCCCTAGCTTCTTCTTTGCTAACGATCTGGCCGGCACTGCGTGGGCTGCCAACCAGACCCAGTCGCCCACTTGGATCTCTTCGCCAACCCTCCTGTGTTTGTCCGCCTGCACCTTGTATGCGTGTTTAGCTAGCTCCAGCTGCCGCCGGAGCTGATCATGGACCTCCTGCAACTCCGACGCGAACGCGTCCGCTGCTTGCGGCTCCCCCTCCCCCATTCTTTCCAGTCCCGGGAAGGTTCTGGGTTGCCTCCCATTGTTGGCGAAAAACGGCGTCACCCCTGTGGACACGTGCTTCGTGTTGTTGTAGGCAAACTCGGCGAGTGGCAGGTAATCCACTCACGTTGCGGGCTGTTGATTTGCATAACATCTCAGGTACTGCTGCATGATGGCATTGACTCGCTCCGCTTGCCTGTTGGTCTGCGGGTGTCTCGCCGACGCCAGGTTGATCATGACGTTCAGGAAGCCCATCAGCTTCTGCCAGAAGTTCGAGATGAACTGTCGCCCCCTGTCGGACAGTATAGACCGCGGCAGACCGTGAACCTTGAACACGTGATCTATGAACAGTTTGGCGGTTTGTTCCGCCGTGGCCACCTTCACACACGGAATGAAATGCGCCATCTTGGTGAACAAGTCCACCACCACTAGCACTGCTGTCTTGCCCCTCGAGCTGGGTAGATCCGTGACAAAGTCCAGGGCCACTCTCTCCCATGGTTCGAACGGGGTTTGCAGTGGTTCCAGCAGTCCCGCCGGCGGTCTGTGCACTGGCTTGGCCCTCTGGCAGGTGTCGCACCTCGCCACGTAGTCTGCGACTTCCCCTCTCATTCTGGGCCACCAGAAATCTCTAGCGACTAATTCCATCGTCTTCTCCGTGCCAAAGTGCCCGGCAGTGGGCGCGTCGTGCAACTGCTGCAGTACCTTGGTGCGAAGTTCGTCTCCCGGCACGTAGATGGCCCCTTTACGGATGAGCAATCCATCGCGCTCCTGGAACTCGTTGGTCGTCGCCGTGCCCCTGTGCACCTCTGCCAATTTTGCTTGCGCGAAGGAGTCGTCCTGCAACGCTCGCCGTACCGCATCCAGGTCAACCGTTGCCGAAGCGCACGCCCACGCTGTCGGTGCGAAGATGTGCATGGCCGTCGCTGGCTTCGCCTCCTCCAGGTATTGCGGTTTACGGGATAGGGCATCCGCCATGACGTTGGTGTCTCCTGGGACATACTCTATCCAGAAGTCGAAGTCCGCAAAGAACTCTGCCCAACGTATCTGCCTCTGGTTCAGGAACTGCGCCGTGCGCCAGTGCTCCAGATTCTTGTGGTCCGTGCAGATCTGCACTGTGTGCTTGGCGCCGATCAGGAAGTGCCTCCACGCCTTGAATGCTGCATGAATGGCGAGCAATTCCCTGTCCCAGATGGTGTAGTTCTGTTCCGACTTGCTGAGCTTCCTGGAGTAGAACGCTCCCGGCCTCCAAGCCCCCTGCGGGTCTTGCTGCAACAGGACTGCTCCCACGGCTCTGTCTGAAGCGTCCGTCTCCACCCTCATCGGTCTGCTGGGGTCGACATGTAGTAGCTGCTCTTCCGACGCGAAGAGACGCTTGAGTGCCTGAAAGGACTGCTCCGCCTGCTCCGTCTAAATGAACTTCTTTTTCTTGGAGCTGAGCGTGTCTGTGATGGCCGCCGTCTGCATTGCAAATCCCTTGATAAACTTGCGATAGAAGTTCGCAAAGCCGATAAACCGCTGGACCTCCTTTCAGTTGTGCGGGCTTTTCCAATCCAACACGGCGCGAACCTTGGCGCTGTCCATGGCGAGCCCCTTGTCTGACAACTTGTAGCCCAGGAAATCCACCTCCGACACGTCGAACTGGCACTTTTCCAGCTTGGCGTACAGCCTATGCTGCTGTAGTCTGCTCAGCACTTCCTTGACGTCTCTGTCGTGGGCCTGCTGCGATTCAGAAAATATCAGGATGTCATCCAGGAAGCAGACGCACTTCTTGTAGAGGAGCCCCGCTAACACGTGATGCATGAAAGCTTGAAAACAGTGGGAGCCATTTTGCAGTCCAAACGGCATAACTCTGTATTCGTAGGTGCCCAGGGGCGTGAACATGGCTGTCTTCCACTCATCGCCTTCCCGCACGCGAATGAGGTTGTACGCCCCGCGCAGGTCCAGCTTGGTGAACACGCGTCCTTTGCGCACCGTCGCGAGGAGGTCGTCGATTCTGGGCATGGGGAAATCCGATGGCTTGGTCACGCTGTTTAAGGTCCGATAGTCCACTACGAGCCTTTTTTGGGGCGTGTCTTTCTTCTTGACAAAGAATACAGGACTGCCCCCCACTGCCCTGGACTCCCGGATGAAGCCGCGCTCCAAATTATGATCTATGAACTCCTTGAGTTCCTGTAGTTCGTCCTCAGACATAGAATACAGTTTCCCTTTTGGCAGCGCCGCCCCTGGCAGGAGGTCAATCTTGCAGTCATATGGTCTGTGGGGGGGTAGCTTGTCTGCCTCCTTCTCGCAGAAAACCTCCAAAAATCCTGCGTATTTGTGGGGGACTGCCTGCAGCGTCCCCAGCTGCAGCTGTGACTCCTCTTCCTCTCCCTCCTGCCAGGGCAGGATGCAGTGTTCAGCACAATAGGAAGAGCCGAAGACCAGCTGCCGCTGGTACCAAGCCAGCGTCGGGCTGTGCCTGTCCAGCCAACTCATGCCCAATACAATAGGCGTGTCCGACAGTTGGGTGACATTAAAACTGATGATTTCCCTGTGATTTCCAAGTCGCATCACCATTGGCGGCGTTTGCTTCACTACCTGTCCCCCGAGCAGCTCCCTGCCATCCACCGTGACAACCTGCAGGGGCAGCGTGGCAGGCAGCAACTGTATAGCGTGCTGATCGACGAAGTCTTGCCCTATAAAGTCTGCGTTGCTGCCAGAGTCCACGGTGATTGGCACATCCATTGTGAGTCCATTGGGTAGCTGGAGCGATGCGGTGAGCTGCACTACTGGTTTGGGTGGGAGGGGGTCTGTGGGCTGCAAAATCTCTGGGGACTGCTTCATTGACTTGTCTGGCTGGGCCCCAGTGCCTCTGTCTCCAGCCAGACTCTGTCGTTTCCCTGCTGTGGTTCTCTGTGCTGAGTAGCTGCAGTTACCGTTGCAGAGGCTGCAGTATGTTTGTGGATCCTCTGGGGACACTCTTTCGCCATGTGCTGAGGACTGTCACAGATGTAGCACTTCCGGTTCCCTCTAGGAGGCTTCGCCTTGACTGCTCCCGGCGCTAGGGCTCTGGTAGCTGACTGAGCCCTGGCACCTCCAAAGGTTCCGCTCCCCCTCCTGGCGGAGGCGTAGATTGCACACGCGCTGCTTCCCTGGGAACGAAGGAAAACCCTCTCGCTGGTTCGCGCCCTCCGCGCCCTTCGTCCCTGCTCCACGGACGTTCTTCCAGACGCACCCCAACCGTCAGCGCCCTCTGAACGACCTCCTGCGTGCTCCGGGGTCTCTCCCCCCTCGCAATTTCGTCTTTAACCGCGCCGCTCAAGCCTTCCCAAAAAAGGTCTCTGACTGGAGCCGAATCTCTGTCCCATTCCAGGGCACTGACCAGTGCAAAAAAGCGGGCATGATACTGCCTTACACTGGCCCTCCCCTGCTTCAGTCCGTGTATCTCTTTCTGGGCAAGATCCACGTCTATGCTTGATAAAAAGCACGCATCCATTGCTTTAATGAAGGCATCCGCACTTCGGAGCGCCGGATCCTTATCTCTCCACAAATTGCGCAGCCATGCTTTAGCATCTCCATGCAAATGGGACAGGATAAACCCCACCTTCTCTTGCTCATCTCTAAAGTCCTTGTCCAGCAGTTGCAGCGCACACTGTACATCTGCTCGGAAGTTGGGGTACTGTTGTAAATTCCCATCGAAGTGAGATACTAGACCGCCTGCTCTTCTCCCCAACCCAATTCCCTCCGGTTTGGGTGTCAGTTGCCCTTGCTTCGTAAGCATTTCCAACCTCATCTGGAGATCCTTGTAGGCGGCGGCTGCTTCCCCCTCTCTCTTCCTGGATGCGAGCATCTCGGCATTCAGTTATGTCACTGCTTCTCGCAGATCCGCTATCTTCTGTTCGGCAGTCATCTTGTCTGCCGTTCGTGAGCTCGCGAGTAGGCACCAGTCTTCCCCCTTTCTGCGAGGCTTTAGGTGCCAAAACTGGGGACGGAGCTTACTGTCAGGGCTGCTTCCAGATCCTAGCTCACAGAGGATCACGCTAGCCAGCGTTCACTTTATAAAAGTCTTTATTGAGTTACAGTTTCCAATTTCAAACTGCCGCATGCAGCCCTACGTCTTATCAGCTAGACCGGCGAAGCTCCGTCTGAGTCCCCGCCTCCTGTACACCAACTTAATAACCTCGCCTTACTCCACCTTTTCCGCCTTTCCCTCCTTCTCTAGGTCCCTCTGCCCCCCGTGGTCTCTTCCTTCCTGGACTCTTCTGACGCTGACCCCCCGGACCCTTCTGTCTCCTTGCGGCAGGCTTTAGGACCTGGCTCCCTTTCCGGGCTGCTTACTCTGCCGCCTTCCTGTGCATTTGAACTTGGCGCGCCCGCCCAACCTCCCACTTTCCGCTTGACCGTTCCTTCACTCCCCGATGGAGGTGTGGCCACTCCTGACTCATGCCCTCCTCCCTGCGGCGAGCCGCCGGATCCCGATACCTGGCGCCCTTCCTCCCCACTGTGCTCTGTTGGGGACGTTGGCCCCGATTTCCAATTGCTGCTCTCTGAACCCCCTTTTGTCCCTTTTTCCTGGGGTGTCCCCTTAATCTCCCCCCTCGCTCTGGCCACTGGCGCTCCTTTCTGTGAATCTTCCGATTCACTGGAAAGACTCGGAGATCTCGGGTCGCCGTCATCGCTCATCTTTCCTTCGGACTCCTCCCCCTCGCTCTCTGTTTCCTCCCTTGCCCTCGCCTCTGCTCCTGAACCCCTGACAGATATGTTTAAATTGAAATTTGTTATGTAAAATCATATATATATATATATATATATATATATATATATATATATATATGCAGGTTTTGGTGTCTTCGGGTGTCTTCCCGTGTAAGAGTTGGGGTGTCTAGGCGACGTTTCGACGAGGTCTCACTCGTCGAAACGTCGCCTAGACACCCCAACTCTTACACGGGAAGACACCCGAAGACACCAAAACCTGCATTCCTGTACCCGTGAAAATCTACGAAAGCAAATATATATATAGAAGGAGCACCTATGGGATCACCCCTCTCACCGGTCATCGCAAATCTGTACATGGAACACTTTGAAACCAATGCTTTAGACAAGTCAGAACACAAACCCAAACTTTGGCTCAGATATGTTGACGACACCTTTGTAATTTGGCCACACGGGAAGGAAAAACTAGATAGCTTCCTCACACATCTCAACAGCCTACACCCCAAAATACAATTCACTATGGAAATAGAAGCCAACAACCAACTTCCCTTCCTTGACGTCCTAATCTACAAAAAACCTGATGGCTCCCTAGGACACACTATCTACCGGAAAAAAACACACACCAACCGCTACTTACATGCACAATCACACCACCACCCTGCACAAATAAACTCCGTAGCCAAGACTCTCATCTCCAGAACCAAACGCCTGGCTGACAAAGACCACTTGACAACTGAGTTACAGAATCTCTCAAATGTGTTAATCGCCAACGGATACCAGCAAAACAGGGTTACGAAGCTAATCCAAAAAGAAACACCCCCCAAAAACCAAGACCCAGAAGAAAACAATGGCATGGCCCTCCTTCCTTATATCAAGGGCACTACAGATAAAATCAGCAAAATCCTCCATAAACACAATATCAAAACAGCCTTTTGCACCAACCAAAAAATAGCCAATATCCTCAGAAACCCCAAAGATAAAATCCAGTTAGAAAACCAAGGGGTCTATGAAATACCCTGCAAAGTCTGCCCAGCCACGTACATTGGACAAACAAACAGACGAATAAATGCACGTATCGCAGAACACAAGAATGCCGTCAAAAAAGAAGAAAAAACTTCCTCTCTTTACCAACACATGAAAGAAACAGGACACGAAATTAATTTTGCAGATTCCAAATTGCTCTTTAACATGGAACATCACCACAAGAGAATAATCATGGAAGCCATCGAAATAGAGAAACACCCTCACAACATGAACAAGCGTGACGATACGTCCCGCCTGCCAGACATCTGGAAAATAGCCCTCCCCACAAAAACCGACACCAGAACCAGAGGCACACAGAACGCCATCTCCAATCAACCACACCAGACCCAAACCCAGACCCTCTCCACAGATAAATTACAGACACCATCCAGTAGCCAAACCATAGTGGCACCTCCGGATGCTGCACCCCCCTGCAATCCCTACACAGATCTGGCTGGCACAGGGCACAAAACCACAGCTCGCCCCTATACACGAAGCCAAGCCAGAGCACAACTAAGTGCAGTACAGCCATCTTCTCAGAAAAACTCTTCACAAGCTCAAGAGGTCAAGACACGAAAGCTTTAGCAACTAATCCACACCTAATGACCCTCCTAAGTGGTACTCAGAATATCACTCAAGAAATCACTCAAGATATCCCTCAAGTAATTAATGAACAAAAGAAGAAAAGTCACACTAACCTGGGAACTTCCTCTCTGCCCAGAACGTTGGAGGCTATACACCACACCCCCTCAACAGTATTTATAGGAACTCAAACACTGAGATCCTGCTCTGTTCCAGTAACAAGAAGCCGAAAGCACCAGCCTGAAGATGACGAGTGAGACCTCGTCGAAACGTCGCCTAGACACCCCAACTCTTACACGGGAAGACACCCGAAGACACCAAAACCTGCATTCCTGTACCCGTGAAAATCTACGAAAGCACATTATATATATATATATATATATATATATATATATATATATATATATATATATATATATATATTTGTACTGGCACAAGTTCATCTTTGTTAAACTGCATATATATATATATATATATATATATATATATATATATATATATATATATATATATATATATATGCTTTCGTAGATTTTCACGGGTACAGGAATGCAGGTTTTGGTGTCTTCGGGTGTCTTCCCGTGTAAGAGTTTGGGTGTCTAGGCGACGTTTCGACGAGGTCTCACTCGTCATCTTCAGGCTGGTGCTTTCGGCTTCTTGTTACTAGAACAGAGCAGGATCTCAGTGTTTGAGTTCCTATAAATACTGTTGAGGGGGTGTGGTGTATAGCCTCCAACGTTCTGGGCAGAGAGGAAGTTCCCAGGTTAGTGTGCCTTTTCTTCTTTTGTTCATTAATTACTTGAGGGATATCTTGAGTGATTTCTTGAGTGATATTCTGAGTACCACTTAGGAGGGTCATTAGGTGTGGATTAGTTGCGAAAGCTTTAGCAACTAATCCACACCTAATGACCCTCCTAAGTGGTACTCAGAATATCACTCAAGAAATCACTCAAGATATCCCTCAAGTAATTAATGAACAAAAGAAGAAAAGGCACACTAACCTGGGAACTTCCTCTCTGCCCAGAACGTTGGAGGCTATACACCACACCCCCTCAACAGTATTTATAGGAACTCAAACACTGAGATCCTGCTCTGTTCTAGTAACAAGAAGCCGAAAGCACCAGCCTGAAGATGACGAGTGAGACCTCGTCGAAACGTCGCCTAGACACCCAAACTCTTACACGGGAAGACACCCGAAGACACCAAAACCTGCATATATGAAAATCTACGAAAGCAAATATATATATATATATATATATATATATATATATATATATATATGAGAATGGATGTACCTGAAGCAGGAGATGAGATGAGATGGCTTTTGTTACAGCATCCTAAAGAAATATGCACACAACTGATCAGCTGCATTAGCACTAAGTCAGCACTACATAGACTCATAAGTTGCAGAGTCATAGAAATGCAGAAGGGATCCCCAAGGGTCATCTATTCCAAACACATGCAATGCAGGAATCATAACATATCTAGTTACATGGCAATAACTATATATTCATAATTTATAATTTTGACGGGCAATGGGGCAATGAAGTGGGGTAGACCAATGCCCATTTCCAAAAGAAGCTGCTTAGTTGTACTGGCACAAGTTCATCTTTGTTAAACTGCACATACATACATGCACATACATACGTACATACATACTGCATTTTATTTGCATGCTGCCTTTCCACAGTTAAAACTATGTTTAAGGCAGCTTGCAACATGTACAAAATCACATATTTATGATTATAACAAAGGTAGTCATAAACAATAAATAAAACATCAAAAAGTATGCAACCAAATCGAACAGTTTCCACAGCAATCATAATATATATATTTTTAAAAATAATATTAAACACAGCAACAACCTCCAACCTGCAACAACCCCCCCTAAACAATACCCCAGCCCAAGAGACTGTTCAGCAGCCTCAGCTTTTGTAGCTGGAGACAGTGAGGATGGGGAAAATGTACAAGAGGGATAAGGAACGTGGGTGGTGCTGTGGCCTAGAGCTTGCCGATCAGAAGGTTGGCGGTTTGAATCCCCACGATGGGGTGAGCTCCTGTTGCTTGGTCCTTGTTCCTGCCAACCTAGCAGTTCGAAAGCACATCAAGTGCAAGTAGATAAATAAGTACTGCACCGGCGGGAAGGTAAATGGCGTTTCTGTCCGCTTCTCTGGTTCTCCAGAAGTGGCTTAGTCATGCTGGCCACATGACCCGGAAGCTGTCTGCGGACAAACGCTGGCTCCCTCGGCCTATAGAGCTAGATGAGCGTCACAACGCAGAGTCGTCCGTGACTGGACCTAACGGTCAGGGGTACCTTTACCTTTACAAGAGGGATAGATTCCTTTCAAATTAGGCCACACTCTATTTGTGTCTCATTCCCCAGCTTCATAACCAAACACCAGGTGCCTTGTGACTGCTACTATTTTGTGGGTGCCATTTAAGAGCACATTGGAAATTTGGGTATATGCGACTGTGAATTAAAGCCCTGGCACAATAAATTCATTTTCTAAGAAAAGAAACTGACGTTTTGCTGTGGGGAAAGTGACAGGAAATGCACTGAAAAGTGTCGAATGAAGGAGTGGTGAATGACAAGTTTTATAAATACCCACAAGCAAACAAGAATGAATTGTTTGTGTAACTGCCCTGCAAACCAATCGGAACTAGTGCTTAATAAATACTTGGTAGAGACCAACCTCCACATAAGCTTGGTGCAAGCAAATCAGGATGAATGTTCAGTAAATAGGTCATCTGGAGAAGCCCTGTTTGCTAACGGGCCTTGAAATAATTACAGTCATTTATCATGGAAAGATCAGAGTCAGAATATGGTCCACCTCCATCGTCTAATCTTGGCTGGGCCACAAAATAGTTGTTTCGGGAAGCTGGAAGAGGCAGCAGGCAGGCCCTGCAGGGCATGTCTGCACCTGGATCAATATCTGCCACCAAAGCCTAAGAGAGGCTCTGCTGGGCTTGAGGCTTCAGTTGTCAGAAGAAGGAAGCTGTCTTTGCCAGTGCCTGCTGCCCCCTGCTCCAGAAACAGCTCAGGCCAGAGGTGACATTTTATACTACCTGAGCCATAACTCTTTGTAGCATTGTGGGACAGTTTCACATCCACTGAAAAACAAGCAGGGTTGTTTTAGGTTCATCTGAAAAGATGTGGGCTAGGATCCCACTCCAAAATTGATTTAGGCAGCTGCAAGGGAGGGTTATGTGTGTTGAATTTTAGTAGTGAAAATATTGACTATGGGTCTCGTGTGTGTCTAACAGGTCCAGGGAGTTTTGAGATTTAAACTTAGAGCAGACTGTACCAGTCAATTTCTCCTCCGCTGGAAAGGATCTCTTGCAAGTCCCCTGAAATGAGCTGTCGCTTCCACCCTTTCTTCTCCTTCCTTCATGTTGGTGTCATGGGAGTTCTGTATATACATAAAAGAACACCCACAAGTGAAGCAACATTTGAGCAGAACTGCCTGAGTGATTTCAAAAAGGCTTTTGATTTATTTTATTTTTTTAGACCATGAATTAATTTTGATCTTGGTTACTTAGATAAAATGCTGTGTTCCTAGTCTCCACTGCCCCTTCATGGTTTACTTTTATTACCCAGCAATGTATAGATCAAAGAGAAACTGATGAAAACTGATAGTTGAAACAACCAGTCCTTATTAACAACAGAATGTGGGTATTTCACAGACTTGCTCTAAATCAGTATGTTTTATTGTGTAAGAAACTTGTGTTTTGGAGGTGATTGATTACCTCTCACATCTTGTGATCTTTCTGGATCAAACAAACACAACTATGATCAATGGCAGGTGGAATCTATCAAATGATTCTGATTGCGATCATAGTATGTGCACAGTCGCTCTCTGGACTTTTGAATCCCTAAGATGTAAATCTGATTTTGGGGAACCCATGTCCCCCCAGAAGTTGTTAAGACTCCAGTTCATATCAGTCCCAGCCAGCATGGCAAACTGTCAGAGATTAAAAAGGCTTGTTGTCCAACAACAACTGCAGGACTAAGGATTCCCCAGCAATCCAGCAGCTACAGTCTCACTGACAGAGGCTCCAAACTGGGTTTTTGACTTTGAGCCTGATGCTAGTGAACAGGGGCCCACTGACCCCAAAGCTGGTAGGCAAGGAGCCCACCGAATCAGCCCCCCACAGCAGCCCCCTCCACAGACCATAGAACCAGAACTGGGACCCTCACAGGGACCTTCCACTGGGCCCAAGGAACAAAGTGCCTCTCGGACAACTTCGCCAGTCTAATCACGAAGAGAGGGCTCCAGGAAGAAGGCCATGCGGCCCAGAAATGTCTATTGCCAGTGGCGTAGCGTGGGGGGTGCAGGGGGGGGGGCCGGCTGCACCGGGTGCAACATCTGGGGGTTAGGGGGCGCAAATCCACGGGTTAGGGGGCGCAAATTACTTGCCTTGCCCCGGGTGCTGACAACCCACGCTACGCCACTGTCTATTGCCATTTGAGCGATGGACATAAGAATTCTGCTGGATCAGGCCAATGGCCCACCTAGTCATAGAATCATAGAATTGTAGAGTTAGAAGAGACCCAGAGGGTAATCTCAAGCAAGGCCTTGCAGTGCAGGAATCTCAACTACAGCATACAGTGGTACCTCGGGTTACAGACGCTTCAGGTTACAGACTCCGCTAACCCAGAATCTGGTTCTCACATTTATTTCCCCTCTGCCCTTCCGCTTTTCCTTCGAAAATGATTCAACTTTGCTAAAGAATCTAACCAATGAAAACAATTAAACAGAACTAGGGGAATGAAATTAAGAAGCAAGGTTTACCTCCCAAGGTTCTGTTTTCCTGTCCTTGAAATGTAATTAATTCTGAAATAGTTTTGTGAGTAGTCCCACTGAGGCTAATGAGAGAGAGAAAAGTGTGAGTAAATACAATTTAGGATTGCTCATTCAAGTTCATTGATAGAGACCTGAAATCTCTGTGGCAGATGAAATTACTTAAATAGCATTAAATAATTAAAGGCGGTTAGGGGGAAAAGCATGATGGACTGAACCTGTTATTCATCACCATCTAGATAGCTAGGAGACATAAGAAATAAGCAGTAGGAGATTCTGGTAAGGTGTCTGTTTATGGCGGAGGGATTAATATAACGAAAATGAGGATTCAGCTCAAACAGGCCCAAGGCCTTTCTCTGAAGGGCAGACACTCCACACCCAGAATGCAGATGCATCTTGGAATGAACTCTTGCAATTTACCTTTGTAATCAGCTCTTTTGGAAACAATAAATGAGGGTGCAATTATTTATTTGTTTTATTTGAAAGGTTTTGACCTGCTCTTCAGGTAAAAGTAGTTGGGGGGGGGGGAGAAAGCTTTCAGAGCACGAAAGGAAAGGGGATTGAGAGGCAGGCAGAAAAAAGAAAACTCACACTGTAGTACTCAAATTACATTTTCTGTCCATATGGACAATTTTAAGGTGTTTCATAGGCAAGATTTGTATTGACAAATGTGAATAAGTTGATCACGGATACAAGTAGCAGCAGTTCCTCCTAATTTCTGAACCTATAAAAAGCTGTCGCATGGCAAATCACCGCAGTTGTTGCCATCATAATGTGATTCACACATTAGATTTGCGAGTGCCTAATCAAAGCTGGAACTGGGCAGAATACATGCTTTTCCCCTTACTTCTTATAAAACAAGAAAACCTGTTTGATCCTATGAATATTTCCGCACACTGATTTTAATTATAGAAGTTTAGTTGTGCGTAAGGGGACATATTTTTGTAGTGAGCAGGAGCTCGCTCACTGAAGATCCTCCTAGCTTATAGTTGCCCAAATCCTAATAACCTTGCTATTAGTTCTGCATGTCCAAAGGGCTTCCTGTATTCCTTGAATATCCCACATTGTTGCTACAGATTTTAAAACTGAAGAGTGTCTGAAAAGTAATGACAAATATCCTGCTGAGTGCACACACTGAAGGTCCTGGACACAGCCCAAGTAGCACAGCCAGATCTGCTTCGTATAATGTTCTGTTTCTCCTTTTAAAAAAAGTTTCCCCAGTTTGGGGGAAAATGCTCTAAGTTAGCAGCAGTTATAACCTAATGTAATGGTTTTCATAACACAAATGCAAGATGGGGGTAAAGCAATAGACAGAGAATGTAAATGGATGCCACGGAACGGGCATGTCGAGATAGTGCGCCTAAAAGTATAATAAGGCTGACAAACATCTTTTCTGTCTAACTGTGATGTTCTAAAAGGTTTCTATTTTGAGTTCTTTTCAAAAGATCATATAGCAGTGATTCTTTTCAAGGACATTGCTCTTTTGAAAGAACAGGCTACAGTAAATAAAGTGTGTATTTATTTATTTTGTTCAATCCTATAATCTTTGATCTCCACCTTCATAACACCCATCCCAACACCTCACTTTGTTTCTATCCTTGACTTTGTCCTATCTCAGTAGTGATACTCCATACTATTGCTCTGGTTTCTTTCCCCCTGATTTTCACCTGCCCCCCCCCACCTGTGACCATTAAGCTAAATGAATTGGGGTGGGGGGAAGCGATGAGAGTACTCTGTAAGAATTTCCTTTGCTCATAACTCTGTGGGAAGCTGCTGTTTTGCTTTTTTGTACATACAGCACATGGACCAGGCAAGCTTAAAAGCAGCAATGTCCCTTTTCTTGGTTTTAAGCCTTTGCATTTCATTATAGGCTCCCTGGCATAATTCATCAAATTCACATATAATTATTGACCTTTTGCTTCACTAGATTCCTTGTTAGTATTTACCATGCATTAGCTTTTCTTATACCATTCTCTCAAAATATTTAGGTATCAAGTTCACAAAAGATAATGAAAGTGTATTGACCACAGTGTGGCTGTATTCCTCAGCTTTTATTAACAGCTTCTCCATTTTTAAAAAATTTGCTTGCGCCAACCTAAGTAAGGTCATCATTGTAGAGTATGAATTCATGCGGTTCATTTCAATATCATGCCACCATAATTCCAACTTGGCAACAAACATACTTGGGTCAAAGCGCTCTGGTTTTGTCCCTGGGCATGGACAGATAGTCATAACCAATGCCTAAGCAACCACTCACATTTTTGTATTCTGAATAAAGTTGTGGCCAAAATTATGCCAAAAACCTTAAACAAAAATTATGTGTGATGTGTGAATTTTTTGGTGGAGGGTGGCATTGTGGGACTCAACACGCAACAAACATAGTTGGGTCAAAGCGCTCTGGTTTTGGAAGTAGTTTTGAACACCCAACCTATTAATCTATTTTAGGATAATGGTTGCAGCAGTCAGTCCATGGAGAAAGGAAGAAAAGTGGAGAGGTTCTCTTGGTGCTCTGCATTGCGTGCAGCCCTGTGGGGCCCCACTAGTGTCTTTTCTGAAGGTCGTCTCAAATCCAAGATGGCCACCTTATTGGCAGTTGTACAAAACATTCAAAGCCAGAAGTCTGGAAAGAGTAAGCGGCAAGCACATACAAGATCACCACCTGTAAGCTGATTTAAATCTTCCACTCTGTTGGTTGTCTCCTCTGAGCAAGCCACAGATCTGGGGTCACCACAACTTGAATGAAACAGTTTCTCCCAAAGTCATATACAGTCAAACCTTGGTTGTCAAACATAATCTGTTCCGGAAGACCATTCATCTTCTGTAACGTTCGACAACTGAGGCACGGCTTTTGATTGGTTGCAAGAGCTTCTTGCACTCAAGTGGAAGCCACATCAGATGTTTGGGTTTCAAAAAACATTTGAAAACCGGTGTATTTACTTCTGGATTTTTAGTGTTCGGAACCAAGGTTTGACTGTATTGTACTCCATGTGGACAAATTTAAAGTTAGTGTTATTGTAACATGGCTGCTTTTTAATGATCCCCATGGTCACTGGACTTAAAGAACACATTTTTTAAAAAAGATTTGCAATGTGGGTTATTAAGCATTGCACACAGTGGCCAAGAAAGTTCCAGGTACTTCAAGTCCTAGGCATCTTTAATTGAACAAAGTAGCCTTAAGGAAGATCATTTCTTGAAAGACCATGAGGAGCCACCTGCTGGAGTAGATGGTAGAGGTCTAAGTGGGCCATGGGTTTGCCTCAGCAGAAGACATCTCACAATTAATTCTCTAAAAATGTGTGGAGGGAGGAACTGAGCTGGCAGTCACGATGATTTACAAATGGCGATGCCACCTTAGTTTCTGTACAGATGTTCTTTTTTTAGATCAGAACTAAAATTACCTTAATGTGCCATTAATTTCCCTTGGTGGGTTATAAAACAAATTTGACACACATACAGATACCACACAGTGAAAGTTGTTTTCAGTTAGTATGCAGATTTATCTCTTAGTAGATTCAAGGTCACATGGAAAAGCAACAGCACAGCATCCCTGGTAAGTACTATTTTCAGCGGCCATGACTGAAACCAAGTAATTATTAGGCTGTGTTCCGATATTGCTCTGCAGTTGGCTGTAAGATATTTCCCCTGTTCTTCCTCCCCAATTTCCTTGTGTTTATTTGGTATTTATTTCGCAAAGGAACTCTTTCTACAGACATTTGGTATCATTTGTAATTGTGGGGGCTGTATAAAAACACTGTAATTTGCTTTTGCTAGGGAATGTCAGTTTCGTGATAAAAGAGTTTGGATTAAAGTAGCAGCAAAAACAACAATGACCAGAAGCCAGATAAATAAGCTTCCACAAGGTTAGATTATTGGGAAAATTAAGCATCAGTTTAAAACTTGGGCTGTTTTCATTTTGCTACCTCCCAATATGTATGGCTCCTTTTAGTCCCATTGAATGAAGGTTAAGGAAGCAGCTGATATTGGATGTGGAAAAACCCTCAATGTAGCGAATTTCTGTTGGAACGATGTATGTTGACTATTGCTTCCTATTTGGTGGGATTTACAACTTGTCCAGTTCTCTTTTAGAGCATTCTAAGTTGGTGGCCATCTCTCCTGGGGGAGAAAATTGCATGATTTAGCTCTGCACTGTGTGAAGAAATACTTTTATTTTTGTCTGTCCCAAATCTTCTTACATTCAGATTCATCAGATCCCCATGTGTTCTAATATTTCGAGAGGTGCTTTCCCTCATAAAGCTTTTCCCCAAAGATTGTGAACCTTTTGTCGCAGATGGGTTGTCCCAGACCCTTCATCATTTTGGTTGCCCTTTCCAGCTCTACAGTATCATTTTTAATGTGAGGTAAACAGAACTGTACATCGTATTCCAAGTGCGGTTGCACCAAAAAAAGTATAATGGCATTATGATAGTGCCAGCTTTTTTCTCAGTCCCTTTCCTAAGGGTCCCTAGATTGAATTTGCCCCTTTTCACAGCTGCCTAAGGAAATGTCAAGAGGAAACTGTCAACTCACCTTCCTAGTTGCACTGTGTCCTCAACCAGGTACCCCCAAATCGTTGCTATTTATAGGTTTAAAAACATGCAACACCCATTCATGCCATCTGTAGTTTGACCCAAGTTGTGGGGCAACACATAGCTAACCCCCACCCACCCCACCCACTCCTGCTTCCAGCTGTTAATGTCTTGCACCCTTAGAAGCTGCTTATTATAACGGATCGATTCAATGGGATTTGAGCAGTCTGCATGCAGCACTTCAGTCGTTGTGTCACTGCCAGTGTTTTCAAAACCATTCTAATACAGAGCTGATAAAACGATAGGATTATAACATAATACTCCATACATTTTCCTCCCTGGCACCCAGAGGTCACATCATGCTGTAAACAATCAATAGTTATCCTGTCTAAACTCTGGATTTTTGAACAATTTTTCATGAGCTGTGAAGGTTAAACGAGATACTTACCAAGATCTGCTGAGAATTGTCCATGCTTTACATATTTTACAGAATGCTTAGTGACATGCTTATTATTGCTATCATTAATGGCTTGCAATTAATCATAAGGATTTGGTTGAGGTCCTGCACATAGAACTCGCCTAATTTATTCATCTCATTTGTTGGGGGTTATTCCGGAGAATATGCTCTGTAAATGATATTATGGTATGCTTCAATTCATGTCACACCGCTGCACAAATGACAAACATGTGCTCAATTACCTGAGGGGTGGTGGTGCTGTAATAAGTCACCGCTGTTTGTAGTTAATAATCCAGCCATAAAAGACACTGGCAGATAAGTCACACTTGATTTTAGTGAAAAGGAGTGGGATATAGGCAGAGTCTTATTTCTCCCTTGTCTAGGACCAAACTGGTTTTGTAGGATCCAAAGCTCTGGAGAGCTCCATCACAGAACTTCTTACATGAAGAGGCTTTGCACTCTCATTCTAACATTCCGTTTTAACTCTGGCATATGCAGCACAACACATCTCCTGGTTTATATGGGAGAGGAAGGCTTTTTATGCACAAAGAACATTGCATATGCATTCTAAGCCCTGGGTTATATGTGTGCTTTGGATCTGCTAAAGCAAAGGCTACTGTTTTTAAAATGGGATCGAAACTTACATATTAAGGTGAAATATGTCTGCTGCCCACCTGCATGTCTTTCCACATTTCCCTAGTAATCTCTGAAACTCTTATAGCCTTGGACCATGCCACCTGAAATTCCACCTTGTCTCATGTGGGAAGTGTACCTGAAAATTAAGCTCCACTTTGGAAGCCCTGCTCCAGGAGCCCTTGCAGAATAAATTATATTTTAATGGGACCTATTCCCTATCTCATAATTATGAGGACTTTATCTGTAATAGGGAAAAAATAAAACTATAATGGCTCATAGGTTAAATATTAGGATTTCAATTGCTTATTTGCAAACCAATGACCTTGGAAGGAGGAGCAATTTGGAGCAGTTTCTGGTGATGTGACACTTATTGTGTAAATTATCATTGCTTTGATTGGGAAAATACTGGAATCATAAATAATCAGACAGGCTTGCGGCTGATTAGAAGAGGAAATGCTTGAGAATGATTGGTGTTGACAACAGATGCCCTTCATTTTAGCATTCCTAGAGACGAAAAGAACAAGGGGGTGATTTGGATTAGTATTAGATAAATGCACAACATGCTTTTCCTGAATTGTATTCATATTCCGCTGCTGTGCTGCAAATATATTTGTGCTTCTACAATTAGTTTACAGTCAGCTACAGATAAAAAATTCCAGCTAACTCCCCCCATTAATTGAAGCTCTAGGGTTTCCATTATTCTTGAATTGGATTGATACAGGGGTTATATAGCATATTGTCCTGGGAAAGGGGCACGACCCCTTCATGAGTGAAACAGTTATTGCTGTGTCAAATATTGCTATTTATGTCGTGACAGATCCTTTTTCATTCTCGACTTTCTAAGGCCTAGTTCTCACAGATGTTGTAAACCTGGGCTGCACCACATCAGACTGGGCACCTCACATGACAGAACAATTGCCGCTTGACATATGTATCCAAATGTCAGAGGAAAGGGCTGTGGCCTAGTCTCCTTACCATCATGCCAGTTTTGTTTTTGTTTTTGTTTTAATTTTCAGGAATCTATTTATTTTTGTATGGAGGAAAATTTAGTCCTTCTAGCCCCTGTGATATATGGGACTGTATCATTAAGAAATTAACTTCTGTCCTGCCTGTATCTCTGAAGGTTTGTCCCTCATTGTTTAACTCTCTCAGCCAGCCACTTTCTAGGTTTTGGTACATCTACCCAGTTCCTGACTCTGAAAACATTGGGACCTTTTCTTGAGTAAACCTACTTAGGATTGCATCATTAGTTTAACAGCTATCCCTTTTGCTTTATCCAATCTTCTTTCTTAAAATCCTTGATGGTTCCCGCCACTCCAGGCTGTCCCTTAGTCTTTCCATTAGAAGGACAACTTTTATCCTTCTAAAGCATTAGGATTTAAATGTGACCATTGCTGTCATTTGCAAGAAATCCCCTAAGATCCTCTGACTCAGAAAGGTACTCTGCTATCTTGTCTTGTGATTCGTGGTTGATGAGACCTTGGCTCCTGGGAGGAGTTGCTGGAGGAGCACTGCAACACACCAAAGTTCTTTTTAAAAGCTTTATTAAATTCAAACAACAGCAGTTTATCAAAGTTCTTGTCCTAATCACAACTTGCAAACAGCCTTGCCACCTCTGTCGCTGGCAGAGAATTGGTGAGATGTCACCTGAATTGTGTGAGATATCACTTGATTTCTGCTGAAACTGGTGTTGCTTCTGTGCCACTGGTTGGGCATCCACGGGGCTGCTGCCTTGGGGGCTTTTGCCACCTGAGGCAGCACCTCAGTCTGCCTAATGGCTGAGCTGGCTCTGGTCAGACAAGATTTAGTGAAAGATTCGAGTCCTGGCAAGTGCAAATTGCTGCTTCAGTTATCTGTTGTATTCTGTGCTAAATGCTCAAATAAGACTCTATACAGTTCTGCAGTTAGGGATCGATAAGAAAGGAGGCTTTGTAGGTGCCTACAAGGTTTTAACGAAGCACATTTTGCATTGTCATAACTTTCTCTCCCTTTGCATGTTCAGACCCCGAAACCTCCCCCCTAAATAAATTCACACGACTCAAATTTTGGTTTTGGTTTTTGGCAGAATTTAGGCTACTACTTTACTGATTACAGAAAGTGAATGGTTGCATAGGCTCTGGTTCGACTAGCTCCCTGCCATGCAGGTAGCGGTGACCCAGGGTTCCAGCATAGGTCAGCCAAGGGTAAACACCTGGATAAGTGGAAAGCCGGGAACAGGCTATCTCCACCACCCAAATGTCGCCCTGGACTCAGGCACAGGCACAACCCCATCTCAGGGGTTGACCAAGCCATCGAGTCCCTGGATTCCTTTAACGGAATACCCTTCACATAGGGTTGGCGAGAGCGTTCTCCCATCCCTATCACCTGAACTAGAGCCTATTCGCAACCTTACAAGTTGTGACGGTTTGCTAGGCGGCAGGCGAAACCCAAGTGGGGAAAATTCCTGCCGTGCCCCTGTCCCAATAACAGACGGCACACGACGGCATAGCAAGGTCATGCGCAAAGCCCTAAAAGTAGGGAGAGGTGGGCGGGTGTTCCGAATGCATGTGCCAAAAGAGGAAGCTCTGGGTCACGTGCATGGGTATAAATAGATCCCTTGAACCTTTTGGACTGCGCCCCATTGGGCAGATTACACCCAGCTTCAAGGGACCTACCAATTGGCTGTTGTGGCTGACCAGTCGTACCAACCCACAACACAGGGTGTCGGTTTCCAGGTCTCACCGCCATATGTGCCCTCTTTAAGGGAGGACATGATTTTCCAATGTCACATCATCTGGACAGCCTTGGCAACCAACTTCCTGCTTCCAGTACACCTCCTCTTCTCTATCTTCATGCACTAATGCTGTCTTCTTTCTCCCACAGCTTCAGGCCTGCTACCTAGAGAAAAATCATTCACACCCATTCACACTCTGTCTTTAATATCAAGTGTGTCACATTTTAGTTTAAGATGAGCAAGTTACATTTTTTCCTCTGACATCAGCAAAATGCACTATGCGTGCAAGTTCTGTGCAGGCATAAGGACTGAGATCTAGTTATTTTATTTAGTTATTTATTGCATTTACATGCCAGCTTTCTGCCAAGGCATCCAAGGTGGTGTACAGCTTTCAAATACTAAAATAAATAAGTTATACAAAATGCAATGTTGGCCCGGGGGTGGGGGGTGGGGCAGGGTGTAGGCCATTTAATAGTGATAACAAAAGCAATAGTAGTTAAAATAATACAAATTAGTACTAAGGTAAATAAATTGAAATACTGTTTTTGCAGAATTCCCTAACTTTTGAATTATGTTGATTTCTAACAATTGAAGCCTTGCATCTTTCTGAGGCAGGCAGCAGAGTAGGATTAATAGGCACAGCAGTCATTAGTCAGTGAGCTTATCCCTATCTTCTCGCAGTCATCTCATCCCAATGGTAAAAAGGCAGTATATATTTAATGCAGCAACACCAGAAGCCAGGTTTTTCCTCACTCAGCTCCTTCAGTTTATCTGGGTGACCTTAGAAGGTCAAGCACCCGGACACATTTTTTGCAATGCAGTCAAATGCAAAATTGCCCACGTTTTTGCTTGGGTAATCGAAAGAGAGTGGAGAAGCTGCTTGTGTATTATTGTGCTACAACTCAGGAAGTGATGCTCTGTAAAAATAGCACTTGCTTAATAGCAACAGTCTACTAATTAGTTGTTGCTGGGGCATCTTTCTGAGGTTGCGGTGGCAGGGCTTGCATGGTCATTAGTGTAAGGATGTGGGTACCCTAATTATTTCTTAGCTATTGTATTTGACACCTTTTAAAATATATTAAATGGATTATTGGCTTTGAAGTTGGATTGTGAGTACCTTTGAAGAGCATGCATGTTAAGACTCCAAATTTTATCAAGATGAACTTTATTCTAAGATTGATACCTGGAAAATGAGCATATCCAAAAATAAAGGTACAGTGGGACATTTTCATGGAAAAGTGGGCTCTTCTCAACTGAAATGTCATGGCACTGTGCTCCTTTAGGTCAGCCTGTGGGTTTCAGTTCCATTTCAGTTTCTTGGTTTCTAATTTTTCCAGCCTTAATTTCTGTTCCCCTATTTCCATATCAGTTTGTGATTCTGTTTTTTAAAGAAACCTACTGATAATTTCTGCCGATAAACACATTTCTATGCAATTGAGCCTAATGTAGAAATTTTTGCATATATTTTCTCCTAAAATGATACATTCCAATGCTATTTTCATGAATACAGTGGTGCCTCGCAAGACGAAAATAATCCGTTCCGTGAGTCTCTTCGTCTAGCGGTTTTTTCGTCTTGCGAAGCAACCCTATTAGCGGCTTAGTGGATTAGCGCTATTAGCGGTTTAGCGGCTATTAAAGGCTATTAGCGGCTTAGAAAAAAGGGGGGGAAGCGAAAAAAATTGCAAGACTCGCAATATGTTTTCGTCTTGTGAAGCAAGCCCATAGGGAAATTCGTCTTGCGAAGCGCATCGAAAAACGGAAAACCCTTTCGTCTAGCGGGTTTTTCGTCTTGCGAGGCATTCGTCTTGCGGGGCACCACTGTATGTGCATCTTTATGCACAATTTACCTAAGCTTTTTGTACCTATTACCCATTACATGGCTGGAGAAATGTATGGCAAAATTCAGAGAAGTGCAGATGAAGTAGGTTTGCCTTTAAATGCAAACTGGATCAAATTTCCCCCTCATCCTTACATGCAACCTCCTATATCTATATACAGAAAACTTGTTGGAGTTCTTTTATAGTGCTGGCTCAAAATAATTTGCTGCCTGAAGCACAGCCCAAATGGAACCAAATGTGGAGTTGACGCTTGTGGGAAAAGGCGGTGCTTTGTCAACAACTCTGGGGTCTTCCTAAAAAAAGCTCAACAAGTTTTGGGATGTCATGGTTTTTACTTTTTCTTGGCAACCCTAGGATCAATGCTTTTGTAAGTCTTTCTGCACCATTTATGCATCAGTTCCTACCTTCCTCTGTCCTCCTTTCATTACCCTGTTTGTGCTGCTGACTAAAGCAGGTGGCATCATCCTGTGCACAGCAGGATCAGCTCCGTTGCTTAATGTGGCAGCTGCTCAGGTGGCGCTTAGGGTTTGGTTGCTGATCCTGGAGAGGCTCTTGAGTTCTACATTGCTAGATTAATGATTGCTTCTGCTTTCTAATTCTGACCCATCCATCAATTATTGGGCTGTGATAAATCTTCTGCATCTTAAGGCGTGCCATGCCTTGGAAGTGATGCTGAACTTTTTTATTTATATTTTATACATTTAGGTTTTATTTATATTTATTTAGTAAATGAATTTCTATGCTGCCCTTCATCCGAGGATCACAGGACAGATTAAAATATAAAAGCATAAAAATACACAACATAGTAACAAACAAAAACATGTATATCATGTAAAAACATGTCCCTTGTGTATATTTTTGAATATTTGGATATTCAACATAGACAGAATTACTTTTTAATTTGAATGTCCGGGCCTGAAAATCTTACCATGATGTTAAACTGGGCCAATGTTTTGTTTTGTGAGCAGCTGGGATTCATAGATGCTCAGAGTTGGTGGTTGATCATCATTTCTATAATAGAGAAACAAAATACCCAGACTTTCCTCCCGTGAATATGGTCTTTGTCTTGTGCAATGATAATGCACAGATGCAATAAGATAAATGTATTCCTTTACACAACAGCAGCGGCCAGAATACTGATTGCAAAGAACTGGAAGGGGGAGAAAATACCATCATTATTAGAATGGCAAAGCAAACTCTGTGTTTGTGGAAATGGCAAAATTGACAGCAATTATTAGAGGCCATTCAAATCAGAGAATAATTAAAGAGTGGGATGGAGTGAAGGAATATATGAAACAATATGGTTCCGGAACTGGAATATTAATAGATAACGTGTAAAACATGCAAGGGTAAGCAAGGAAATAA
Source organism: Podarcis bocagei (assembly GCF_964188305.1). Classification (NCBI taxonomy): domain Eukaryota; kingdom Metazoa; phylum Chordata; class Lepidosauria; order Squamata; family Lacertidae; genus Podarcis; species Podarcis bocagei. The sequence continues at coordinate 62,469,589 of NC_138128.1, forward strand.
TAAAGAAATTAACTGAATAATGATTAAATCATAACAACACAACAAGACAAAAGAAGCAAAAAATTGAGATCACACATGGGTGAAGGGGAGTGGGGGGTATGGGGGAATTTGAAATATTATTTATAATATAAAAGTTTTAATACAAAATTTCTGTGATGTATTTGTATACAGCAAAGAGAAGTTTAGAGTAATTAGGTATATTTGATTTAGTTAATCATGTAACATGTTTATGTTAGGAAACTAATATGGATGCTGAATTTGATGTTTGTAATTTTTCTTTTCTTTGTGTTGTTGTTTTGGAAATAAATAAAAAAAGATAATGTGCAGATGCAGAAATTCAAAATCCAAGGCGAGCCTCTCTGGAGAAAACATAATCTCAGTGTTATTCAAGACTAGTAAAATGTGGATTATTATTATGAGTTTGAGAGAGTGTGTGTCCTCAGAGACATGCAGCCCTGACCTTGCTGTATGCCAGGGTCAAACATGTAGCTTTTTCCTATATACATAAATGGCAGTGAGACACTTATATGGGAAATAATAAAGTAGTGTAGTTTATTCAGGAGCACCTTTAGAGTTGGGCTAAACGCTCCCCTTGTCCTAATGGCACAGGTTTGCATTCTTCCAACAGTCTTGTTGCCTGAAGCCCATTTACTCTGTCCTGTAGATCGTCATTGAATCCACTGGGAACGGAGCCTATTTCTATATGCAGAGTCTTTCCTGGCTTCTGTCATCATCAGTGCTGGATTTACGTACAAGCTAAACAAGCTATAGCTTAAGGCCCCACTCTCTTGGCCCCCCCCCCAAAAAAAATTAAAGGAAACCCCCCTACATGTAGCAACAGTGTTTTGTGTTGTGTAGGCTACAATGATGTAAGTAATGGGCCCCACCTGCTAGCCTGCTCCTTAAAATATCACTGGTTTGCTCATTTCTATATATAGGGTGCCTACATTCTGCATGGACTGGTTGCATGGCAACATGCAGCATGCAGCTGCAGACTGCAGTGCAGCACACTTGAATATAGGTCAAGCTGTTGTGTTGTTGTTGTTTAGTCGTTTAGTCGTGTCCGACTCTTTATAACCCCATGGACCAGAGCACGCCAGGCACTCCTGTCTTCCACTGCCTCCTGCAGTTTGGTCAAACTCATGCTGGTAGCTTCGGCAACACTGTCCAACCATCTTGTCCTCTGTCATCCCCTTCTCCTTGTGCCCTCAATCTTTCCCAGCATCAGGGTCTTTTCCAGGGAGTCCTCTCTTCTCATGAGGTGGCCAAAGTATTGGAGCCTCAGCTTAAGGATCTGTCCTTCCAGTGAGAACTCAGGGCTGATTTCCTGAAGAATGGATATGTTTGATCTTCTTGCAGTCCATGGGACTCTCAAGAGTCTCCTCCAGCACCATAATTCAAAAGCATCAATTCTTTGTTGATCAGCTTTCTTTATGGTCCAGCTCTCACTTCCATACATCACTACTGGGAAGACCATGGCTTTAACTATATGGACCTTTGTTGGCAAGGTGATGTCTCTGCTTTCTAAGATGCTGTCTAGGTATGTCCAGGCTGTTGTACCTGTTATCTAATATTAAAGAGTGCTTGTAGACTGATGATCAGGCAGCATAGACGAAGGGCATGAGTCTTATGCCTACTGATTGATTTCATATATTCAACACAAAAAACAGTGATAATTTGTTGTTGACAAAGGACAGCTGGACATATAAAGGGCCCCATTACCTCCAGTAGCTTAGGGCCTCATCAAACCTAAATCTGTCCCTGGTCATCATGATGCTACAGTATGACACGGAATTGGAACCAAGGCATGTATGTAGATGGATGGATGAATGGAATGAAATTCAAATTCTTGATACAATTTATAAGTGTTTGGACATTGGGACAGAAAGATAAGTTAGACCATGATCTTATGCACAATTCCCTGGAAGTAAGTCCCATTGAGCTAGGTTTGCACTGTTAGTGGCTGACAGTGATTTAATGGGAGCAAATTATGAGAAAACTTAAGCAAACCTGTTGTGTTCTTTAAAAATACTTACTTTTTTAAATGTAACCAATTAAAAGTACTGGTACACTTATACAGTGACTTATTTGGAGTGAAAGTTTGCTAGCAATGACCACAGGAGTTCCAGTCCTCCTAACACTGGTTCTTTATCTTGTGTGGAAAATAAGAGCCTGGATATAAATAATGAGAACTATTTATTTAACTTATTACACTTGATGAAATGTGTGCCTCTAAATCGGTTACTTGTTCGTTTTTAATACCCACTGCTGGTGGCTTCATGAAGCAAATTACTGTGCACACCAGAATTTATTAAAACAATTACTGCTGCCTCACAAATGCATCTAAGTAGATGTATAGATTATTATATGATTAATTACGAAGTATGGTGTGTTCTGTGCAGAGAGAGCAAAACTGCAGCTTTAATAATAACAAGCAGCTGCAGCAAGCATTTAAAATGAGATGCAAAGAAGAGGGAGCTTCATTTGATAAATTAACAAAGGATTACAATCAACAGCTTTTGTGGAACGGCTCTTGAAATGTGCTCTGCGTTGTTTAACCATGTACTTTTGTGGGTGGGTGAAGAAAGAGATGTGTAAGCACAGCCTTTTTTTCAGCCGGAGTGCTACTCTGTCACCTGTCAGGTGGCAGACGCCATTATGGGATGGCCTCTTGACATCGCCTGGCTCCTTCCACCACTGCTGCCTCCAATTGGCAGGGTGGGAAGGGAGCAGCGGACAGGATGGGGAAGGTAGGGAGAGGTCAGTGCAAGTCTGAGCCTCCAGGACACCAACCCTCAAGCCTGACTGTGGCTCCGCCTCCATCTCCTCCTCTGGGAGACCATGTGACAGCCTGGCTGTGTGCGTATCGCCTTCAACTGGGAACATGTCTCTGGTTTGGGCTCAGGTAGCGGCCAGCAAGGTGCACGTGGGTGCGCACTGTTCTACCTGCTTCCCCCCTTCCTTCTCCTTTCCCTCATGGAGGGAGATTTGGGTGCCTCGTTCCACTTTGCTGCCGGCCTCCCTCCATCCTTCTAGAAAAAAAAGTGTTGTTTGTAAGGAAGGAACAGTTAGTAAGTTTGGGAAATGATTTGCGAATTATTAATTCTAAGAGAGGACTGAAGATTAAGCTGGGATTTTTTTTTAGTCCTTGCTCATTTACTAGCAGACACAAAGCTTGTGCTGTAGTAAATGTTGTAAGTGCCACAAGGCTCTTTATTGTCTCTCCGACAACGGACTTACGGAGCTGCTGTTCTAGAATTTTCTACATGTGTAGACTTCAAATAGAAGTGGGGACAGCAAGACAAATCAAGCTTGTGCAAGTTGTTACTTCACATTGTATGCTGAGATGAGGTCTTATATTTCTCATTCATGGCACTTCCAGATGCTTCTGTCTTAATTTTGGGCTTTTGTGCCATCCCTAAAGGAACCACACATAGGCATAGCTTTAACTCTGTGTCAGAGTGCCAATTCTGGTAAATTAAAAACATCCCTCTTGGAACCTGAACTGAGCCAGGTGTAACTATCATACGGCTTCTCTGTTTGCTAGGGCTTCTTGGAAACGAGACACTACTTAAGAGCTCTGCTGCCACCTGTTTTTTTCTTTAAAAGATAGATTACTCCTTCTGCATGATGCTGTTGTAAATTCTTAATTGCTAGCTGTTACTAATAACATGCATTTATGAGCAGGCTTCACTGTGGCGTTCCTGAAAACCTGGCAAGCGTTTTCAATAAACTGAGCAGGACTTAAAGCTCCTTCCCTTTTTGCTTTATATCAGGAAGAGTAGGAGCATAGGAAGCTGCCTTATACAAAGTTAGACCATTGCCCCATCTCAGTATTGTCTGCACTGACTGGCAGCAGCTCTCTTGGTTTTCAGACAATAGTTTTTTCCAGCCTGAGTGGGAAATGCAGGGGTTTGAAACCGGGACCCTTTGCATTCAAGATGGATGCTCTGCCATTGAGCTATGGCTTGCTTCAGACATTATATCTGCTGGCTTACTTAGGCAAAGAATTTCTTAAGTGGGTGGTCTTGCAGTGCTGGCTCCAGATTTGCAGAAAGTTCAGGAAAAACATCTGGGCAGGTCAACAGGCAGCAGCAGAAAGCAGGAGAATCAGAATGGCTAGGGCCAGGTTTGATGATCCACACTGTATCCTCTGCCAGGTCTGGGGATCTTGGTGGTTACCCAATGACGCCAATCATTTACCCAGGTCATGTCTCCTCATGTGAGACATGCATTGTGGTAGGATAATATATTCTTAGCACCTGTCTAGCTCTTTATTTTTTCCCCATTTTTTATTACATATTTTCTTGTTTTACAGAAGTATGTGTAATGTCTCTCATATTTTTTCCATGTAACATTTTTACAAATCAGTTTCATTTGTTGAGACATTGGGGGGGGGGAGATGGGGTGGGGTGGGGTCGGGTGGCGATGTTTCTATTTTGCTTAATGTATGTAGGGTTTGGTGTCAGCATTGCTCGTGCTGTTCATTTGTGTTTCTTTGGTGGTGAGAGAGGTTGACCTAGGGTGTGGTTGTTTGTTTGTGATTGGCTGTGGTGATCTTTGTTTTTGTGTGTGAGTGGGGTGTGTGTGTGTTTTGGATCAGGTTAGAGTTTTCAAGCCACTCAGTAATCTGCTGTATATTCTGGTGAACATTATTATCCTCATAGGCATTTGTAGTCAGAGGGTTTTTATTTGGCAAAGACTGGAAGGAAGAGTGCGTCTTGGTGCACTCTGCACATTGAGACATATTTTATAAATATTATTATACATTTTGTTTCTATACTGCTTGACACTTGTAAAAAATAAATAAACCCCAAAGAGGTTTACAACACATTAAAACATCAAATAAAACAATCCAGAGTAAAACACTACTGAAGAAGTTCAGATATGAAGCATACATTCAAAGCAACATAATTAATAGGAAAATAAATGCTGTCTTAAAGATTTCAAAATAAAACATTACAGAATGCATAGAATGTGCCTCAAAGAGGTGAACTGCTGTGTTAACATCAAAGAAGAGAGAAGGGTGCAATTCTGGGCAGTGTCCATGGAAGCCTTCTCAGCCTCACTGATGTGGCCCAAAGGAAAGCAGAACAATACATTTTGCACCAGCTTGGCTGCTGGAAGGAGGCATACCAGATGCCATCCAACCATTTTAGGAACTCCACTCTGGATTTTGTAGGGTTTACTCCTTGCTCTTTTCTTCTCCTGAAGATATCCTGCAAGGCAGTCACGTTTAGTTAGGGTCAAGAGTTTTCCATCTAGATGGGCCACCTTCCCAGGTTGACAAGCCCCATCTGTTCCTTATTGCCCTCTGCAGCATGTGCAGAAACCGCCTTCCTGACAATTGTACCTACTATTGGGCTCATCCGCTCAATCCACATGAGCAGGGGAAGTTCCTAACACACCAAGGGTTTGAGACCCTTGGCTACCCTCACCTGGCTTAGTTGGTCAGTCAAAACCATTTCCTGGGTGCGGCTGCTGTTGCATGATGACAGCTTTTAGGAGCCACAGGTGAGAGCTGAGTGCAGGGTGGGGGCCAAAGGGGGACAAACTTAACTCAGAAGGAGCATAGAGATACTACCCTTCCCCTAACACCCCATTACCCCTGGTGGTAGCCATTGACAGGCTTGTCCTCTATGAATTTGTCTATCCCTTTTTCTGTCCCCCTGTTAAGACTTCTATAGTAGATGGTCTTCTTTTCTAATATAGTATTATGGTAAATAATGCCATTCGTTCTCTTGATGATGGCAATATAGACAAATAATAGCTTCTTCATAAAAGTGTAAGATGTCTTCTTCAATGGACATTTCAAAATTTGGAGCAACTAAAAATAGTGTTCTTAAGTTTTGCATTGGGTCCTGCTGTGTATTGGTTTCTTGTTGGCAGTGCTTTAGCTTGTCAATAGAAAAAGCAAGACTTCTAAAGTCCCTTTTTTAGTACAAAAAAGTTTAAGTACTAAAGCAAAGTGCTTATGGAAAAAAAAATGTCTATTAGCTTTGAGGGTCTGATAAAGACATAAAACTGTGCAGTCTATTGAGCTGAATACTTTAATGATGGTCTGATAATGGTAGAAGAGAACAGATTTTTTTGTCTAAATGTACAAAAGACTGAGAGTAATGGGGTGTAAAAAAGATGAGCCATTTGGACAGCATATTCCAAACTCTTGATTTGGGGAGCTTGAGCTGTACATTTTTTCTTAAATGTGATTTTCCTTGGTGACATTTCACTTGATTTAAGAGGCTCATTTTGCTCTCCTTAATTTTAACCCATGTGATTATAGTTAATTCAGTTTTTAAATAACAGCTGTCCTCACAGATCAGTAATGAGTTGGGTTTAGTAGGATAGAGGAAGAAGCAACTGATCGGGGACATTTTTCTGACATCCTCAGAAGGATAGCAAGCTACTGATGGACTGTATTTCTCATGAAACAGCATATGCTAAATCTGTAATTTGTGTTTGTGTGTGTGTGTATGTAAAAGAAATGTGTGCAATACAATGTGGACACAAGCTCTTGCACTTGTTCTGAATTGTATCCCTGGAGCGGGTGTGACACTGCATGAATTGGCCCTACCCCAGGTTTTCTGCATTAAATGGGAAGGTTTTAAGCAGAATTGTAAATGCAATTGTTTGTGGGGGGGGGGGAGTGTGAGCATTTGGTTAAATATGTTGCCAGGAAGCTTGTGCAATCAGGGTTTCCAGTTGCAGGGAAAATGTCAATCATGCTTAACCTAAGACACTTACAATTCCACTTCAGACCATCCTACTTAGTGCAGGAATATTTGGGGTGAAATGGAATTGTGGGGTCCTAAGTCTCCACCATGGATACAACTTCAGAATATGTGAAGGAGGGCTTCGCAGTGTGTTTCACACTGGTTTCAGTATTTGTACATAGATGGTGGAGCAGCCAGTGTGGTTTGGGCCAGATGTTGTTTTTAAAAACTGTAGTTTTCAGTGTTCTGAAAAGAAAGCCAAATCTGAGAGCTTTTGTTGTTAAAAACAGTTTTTAACTGTTTGCAGTTTTTTTTTAAAAAAAAAGTATCAGGGGCATCCTTTTCATTTCTTTTCACATATTTCTTCTTTGTGCCACTGCTTTGATGAAAATTGTGTTTTGGTGGTTTCATCATGGAATGCCTTGGTGGAGCATTTCTTTGGACAGTGAATACAGGAAACAGAACTTGTGGCTGATAATGAAAGAGAAGTAGGAATTGAGTATTGGGACTTGGGGGAAATTTAAGTCAAATAGTACTTTTGTTATTGTTATTTGCATTGTGTACTCTTCCACTGGACCCGCTATCCAAATGTTTTATTTATGAATATTATAAATGTTTCTGTTTCTATAATAGTGCCAGCTCCCAACTGGCAGAGCTTCTCTATTGAGATTCCATGGCCAATGTTGAAAAGCCACCAAAATATCAAGTAGTAGCAACAGGATATGCTGAATAGCGCTTGAAGGCCTTCTCTTATACCCTTCTAAGCACAGATTATTTTGTTAACACAGCTTTTGTTAGGATCTACAAAAACATTTTAGTTTGGAAACAGAATTTTTTTTTTTACAGTGGGCACATAAAGATGAAGTATCCTTTAAAAAAACACAAATAAGTCCACTATTAAAAACAATAACTAGGTTCTGATATTTCTCTAGTACTGAGTTCTGTTTTACACAAGAGTAAGATGTTTAATTACTGGAAATCAGTGACATGATCACAAAACTCTGTGCTTTTCCAGGTCTCCTTACTTGGAAGGAGGCACTGCCATCAATCTATTAAAATGAAAAGGCCATGACCGATCCATTTGTTTAATCTGTGACAATTACACACCAGTCTCCTAATGTTATTAGCCCAGAGCAGCTCTTCATAGCTTTTTAAAAGGTAACGTCCTCCTTTGAAGAAATATGAATCTTGCCTTTCTCCATTGAGGAATACCAAGATAATAAGTGAAGAACAATGAATTCCAAGCCTAGACTTCTGTATCTATCCATATTTTTGTTTGATTACATTTTGTTTCAGAGTGTCACCAGAAAATTTCTCATTCTTGACAGTTTGCATGGAGAAATTATTGTGGATCTGAGCTGTTATACAGATAAAGCCAGCAGACAGCACTGCAGTAGAGAAAACAAAGTGTTGCCACCATTGTAGACATTGCTTTTAGTTAATGCTAACTATCTTGCATGCAGCTTAGTTCACACTGACATTTCTACATGTAATTCTATTTCTAGGAAAAGATGGGATGCTGTGAAGAGGGAAGAAAAGAAACCATAACCACTTACCAATGGGAAACAATCCAGAATCAATTTCCTTTCTATGTGTCAAGCTCACAATGGGTCCAAACAGTAACCTGAGGAATTTCAAGCAAAGGTTTAGCCTAAGCACTAGACCTAGCCAAAGGCAGGGATGATAGCCAAAGAAGCATCTTTATAGCAATAAAGAAGAGCCGATTGAAAATACTTCCTCACCCACATCAAAGCATGCTAATCTGCCTTTCCTGCAGTCCAGCAGATGGGTGGAGCAATCTGGAGTGAACAGAGAGAACACTTCTCTCAGTAAACATGAAACTAAACTAGAGAAGGGAAGAAGAGCAGGGCAGGATTACTATGTCATAGCTGCGCGTTATTTAGGGTGTGTCTAGAGTCTTTTTATTATCTCCCAGCTTCCCTGCCTAACTTAATGAGGGAAGATAATTCTCATTCCTGGACCCAGTGGCAATCATGCTGTGCCATTGATTGGCAAACCCCCAACAATCAATGGTTGGCGTTGTAAGCAGCATTACTGAAGCAGGGTCAAGTCCTACCCATAGTTTCCAACTGACACACAGGTAGACAATACAGACACCTACTGGCTCCCTGCAGTAATTATTTATACTTCAGAGACCAAGGTGGTCAGAAACTTCAAGCCATTTTATCTCAAAGTAATTACCAACTGGTAGAAGAGACAAAGAGTTGATTATAAATATTGAACTATCTTTTGAAATCTAAAGAAACCACAAAAACTTGGTTTGGTACTGTGCTACCCTCTGACTTAACTCTCATGCTTTCATTTTCATCACTTGGGGGGGGGGGGGAAATACAGCGCAATTGAATGGCTCTCCAGGATTTCAGACAGGAGCTGTTCCCAGGTTGAACCAATGACCTGCATACAAAATAATAATAATAATAATAATAATAATAATAATAATAATAATAATAATAATATAATAATAATAATAATAATAATAATAATAATAATAATAATAATAATAATAATAATAATAATATAATTTCTACCCTGCCCACTCTGGGCAGCTTTCAACAGAACATTAAAAACAGAATAAAACTTCAAACATTAAAAACTTCCCTAAATAGGGCTGCCTTCAGATGTCTTCTAAAAGTCAGATAGTTGTTTATTTCCTTGACATCTGATGGGAGGGCGTTCCACAGGGTGGGTACCACTACCGAGAAGGCCCTCTGTCTGGTTCCCTGTAACCTCACTTCTTGCAGTGAGGGAACCACAAAGCAGATATTGTTCGACTGAGCTACAGGAAAGACAAGTATATTTGCTCTAAGGTTTGCTCCAAGTAACAATGGTTACTTCTCAGGGCATCTGCTGACACTCTCAAGCATTGCCCACATTGGCTGCCTTCAGTGATGTGAGGCTGCTGACAGAGGAGTGGAGCCATTGGTTCATGCCTTATTCTAGCAGGGTTCAACTACTGGTTTGATCAAACAGGCATACATAGGAAGCAGGATGTGGCCACTTCCTTTGCATCTCCACCAGTTCCACACACATTATCTGGTTGTTCAATGTAATGGGATCACTGCAGGGGGAAATAGGGAACCAATTTTGGATACTTAGCATCCAGTAGTTTGATGATTGTGGCATGCTTCCTTAATTATATAGGTTCTGTCCTCAAAAGCCTGTCCTCCTGTCATTCATATTTAAAACTGCTTTGGATATGAACTGCTTTGAACTTTGTTTTCCTTTTTTAGAAAATTAAGCAGTTCCATTAAGGAAACTGTTTATGTCATCTGGGCTTTTAGCATAGAAACTAAGCAAGCCCAACAATCAGGCATCACAGTTCTTTAATTTTTAAGCAAGGGCCCACTTAAAACAGTCCTTGTTTGTGTGACCTACATGAACTCTTTTTATTCAGGTAGGAAATTGGTAGTCAGCAGTAGGTGTGCAAGTTTATTTTGTGGGACAAAATTGCTTCTTTCGGAATTGCAGTGCTGAGGAAACAGCATTTTTAGATTTCCATTCAGCTCTAGCTGATGCATTCTGTCAGGCTGGATCTCTCATGTCATGTTACAATCTGATTTCAGCTGTCATAAGCTAGAGCATTAGCGTCCGATTTTAAAAGCCTCATCTCATATGAATGGTTCAGACAGTATGGTTATAAAAGATGCTTTCTTTGCTTTTTGAAACCACCTTTCTAGAGTATTTCACACATAATATTGCCCTGTCAGACCTTTGCAACTGATGTACATTCTTGTATGCATGAAAACCCTTACCCAAGTTCCATGGCCCTGATCCAGCTCCATAAAAACTTGGTTTTTTAAAATGATTCAAATTACAGGTTTTATGGGATGTGTAACGTGGGTCCTAATCAATTTCTGTGGGATTTCTCAAGTTGTGTGGGATCAATTCCAATCTGTTACCTCCGAGGATGTGGACAGGCTGCTTGGACCAGTGAAGCCAACCACCTGTCTCCTGGATCCTTGCCCATCCTGGCTTATAAAAGCTAGCCGGGAAGGACTGGGCGATGGGCTTCGTGGGGTGGTGAATGCTTCCCTCCGTGAGGGAGCCTTCCCAGACCCGCTGAAAGAGGCGGTTATTAAACCGCTTCTTAAAAAACCATCTTTAGATGCGGCCACGATGGCCAATTATCGCCCAGTCTCAAATCTTCCATTCTTGGGCAAGGTGATTGAGCGAGTGGTTGCTGAACAACTCCAGGCACGCCTGGAAGAAGCGGACCATTTGGATCCCTTCCAGTCGGGATTCAGGCCTCATCATGGGACTGAAACTGCCTTGGTCGCACTGGTTGATGATCTCCGGCAGGCTAGGGACAAAGGTGAGAGCTGTTTCCTAGTTCTGCTGGATCTCTCAGCGGCGTTTGATACCATCGACCATAACATCCTTCTGGACCGTCTTGAGGGGCTGGGAGCTGGGGGCACTGTCATACAGTGGTTCCGCTCTTTCCTCCTGGGCCGTGTTCAGAAAGTGGTGGTGGGGGATGAGTGTTCAGACCCCTGGGCTCTCACTTGTGGGGTGCCTCAGGGTTCTGTCCTCTCCCCCATGCTTTTCAACATTTACATGCAGCCACTGGGAGAGATCATCAGGAGGTTTGGGCTGGGTGTTCATCAGTATGCGGATGATACCCAGCTCTACCTCTCTTTTAAATCAGAACCAGTGAAGGCGGTGAAGGTCCTGTGTGAGTGTCTGGAGGCGGTTGGAGGATGGATGGCGGCTAACAGATTGAGGTTGAATCCTGACAAGACAGAAGTACTGTTTTTGGGGGACAGGAGGCGGGCAGGTGTGGAGGATTCCCTGGTCCTGAATGGGGTAACTGTGCCCCTGAAGGACCAGGTGCGCAGCCTGGGAGTAATTTTGGACTCACAGCTGTCCATGGAGGCACAGGTCAAATCTGTATCCAGGGCAGCTGTTTACCAGCTCCATCTGGTACGTAGGCTGAAACCCTATCTGTCTGCAGACTGTCTCGCCAGAGTGGTGCATGCTCTGGTTATCTCTCGCTTGGACTACTGCAATGCGCTCTACGTGGGGCTACCTTTGAAGGTGACCTGGAAACTACAACTAATCCAGAATGCGGCAGCTAGACTGGTGACTGGGAGCGGCCGCCGAGACCATATAACACCGGTCTTGAAAGACCTACATTGGCTCCCAGTATGTTTCCGAGCACAATTCAAAGTGTTGGTGCTGACCTTTAAAGCCCTAAACGGCCTCGGTCCAGTATATCTGAAGGAGCGTCTCCACCCCCATCATTCTGCCCGGACACTGAGGTCCAGCTCCGAGGGCCTTCTGGCGGTTCCCTCACTGCGAGAGGCCAAGTTACAGGGAACCAAGCAGAGGGCCTTCTCAGTAGTGGCGCCCCCCCTTTGGAACGCCCTCCCATCAGATGTCAAAGCGATAAACAACTACCTGACATTCAGAAGACATCTGAAGGCAGCCCTGTTCAGGGAAGTTTTTAATATGTGACATTTTAGTGTATTTTTCATCTTTGTTGGAAGCCGCCCAGAGTGGCTGGGGAAACCCAGCCAGATGGGCGGGGTACAAATAAATTATTATTATTATTATTATTATTATTATTATTATTATTATTATTATTATTATTATTCTGCTTCAGAGCATGGTGCTGATAACGCCAAGGTTGCAGGATCCAGCCCTATAATATTCCTTAATTTCAGGGGGTTGAACTAGACATGATCCTCAGGGTCTCTTCCAAGTCTATGATTCTATGACTCTACAGGGACAAGCGCTATGGCAAGGCAGAGTGAAGTATCTGTTTCTAAAACCTTAGTTTTGATGTCATGAGAGGGCAGCAAAATATGAGTTATTTAATTTCATTGTTGTATTTTTCCACCCAGGGATTGTGCGATTTTCTGCATTAGGTACCAAAGTAATTTGGTTGTCAGTGGGTACTACACACCTTGACTTGTTTCGTGGGTGCATTTGTTTCTCCGCCTCAGACAGCAAAATCTTTTGGGCTGGGCCTTTTCATTGAACTGCCATAGTAACCTCCCTACCCACAAGAATTATGGGAATTGTAAACTGGAGAAGATGCTGAAAAATCTCAATTGAAGATCCCTATTCTTCTTTCTTCCCTCTCATAGACTCGAGGTCCTCAGCTTCCTTGAGGAGAGAGAATTGCCATTCATTTGTTTCTGCAGAGTAGATAAACACAATTCTGGAGGTTTCTCTTGTATCCCATTGGTACCTAAACAAGGAGTTGGTTTTCTAGTGACATTAAAAAGATACAAAAAACCTTTTAAATCCTGAGTGATGATTCCTTTCAGCTAAGTACTTTTGCATGCTGGACTATTTTGAATGCCAAAAAAGATAAGTATGTTTGAAGTTACTTGTAGCAGCTATTCAGCCTACTGGAGTTAATGTTGTTATAGCACATTTCTTGCACAATTAAATAGGAATGAGAAAGGTAGCGGGCACTGCGTTATTGCAGGTAGGAGACTGTGTTTAGAATTACAGCACCATTAGAATTGCTGCAGACTGGGAGAGAGAGGGAGACGGAGGGAGAAAACTGATTTTAGCAACGGTCCAGTTGGTCATTCTCAGTACAAGGTGTTTCCAAGTGAATCTACCTGTAAAATGCTCCACATGAAAGTGTGCCTTGGTTCCTGGAAGTCTTCTGCTACTTAACTGCTTTCACAATTTGGGAAGGCATCTAGCTTTGTGTATAATATAATCAAACAGCAAAGAGGGAGGTGTGTGTGCTAAGCTCACTTTGAGGACTCTTTTATCATTGCAAGAATTTCCCCCAATGTCTCTTACCCTGCAACTGCAGTAGGAAAAAAAAGTGCAGCATAGATAGCCTAACTACTCACTTTATAGTTCAGCCCTGCCTCTTTACCATTGGAACACTCATTCCATTGAGTATAATCCAAGAATATAAATAAATGTGCATCTCAAGGTGGGCATTGCCCAGTTGCAATGTGTTACAATCGGATAGGAGAAAACATTTCTTCACACAACACATGATTTGCCCCCACAGGTTGTAGTGATGGCCACCAACGTGGATGGCTTTAAAAGAAAATCAAACAACTTAATGGATGATAAGGCTATCCATAGGTAAAGATAAAAGGTAAAGGACCCCTGGATGGTTAAGTCCAGTCAAAGACGACTACGGGGTTGCGGTGCTCATCTTGCTTTTAGGCCAAGGGGGCCGGTGTTCGTTCGCAGACAGCTTTCCGGGTCATGTGGCCAGCATGACTAAACTGCTTCTGGTGCAACAGAACACCATGACAGAAACCAGAGCGCAAGGAAACACCATTTACCTTCCTGCCACAGCAGTACCTATTTATCTACTTGCACTGGTGTGCTTTTGAACTGCTAGGTTGGCAGGAGCTGGGACAGAGCAACAGGAGCTCACCCCGTCATGGGGATTTGAACCGCCGACCTTCTGATTGGCAAGCCCAAGAGGCTCAGTGGTTTAGACCACAGTGCCACCCGTGTCCCACATGGCTATCCATAGAGCCATGATGGCTGTCTTCTACCTCGACTTCCAGCTTGTGGGCTTCTCCTAGGCACCTAGTTAGCTACTTTGAGATCCAGATGCAGGACCTGGCGTCCGATCCAGCAGGGCTCTTTTTATGTCCTTGTCCTCACCCCTGTGAGTACTGTGAGAGCATGGGACAAACCAATGGGTTGTATTAATGGGGAGGGGCAAAAATATTCATGAAGCGCTCAACCCAGCACTAACACTTGTTTCCGCTGCCCCCTCAGTGCTCCTTTCCACTTCCTTGTGGGAATTACAATTGTCATATTGCACTGTGAAATACCTTTTTATGTTTTATTGATGGCTTCTTATAAAATTAAATTGCATCATCCAAAGAGCAATGCAATCTGAATGCTCCAGTCTATTAACATTTTATTGCTGGAGGGGACAGCTCGCTGGTTGTTTGAACTATATGATAGATCCCAAAGGCCAGGAGAGATGCTGAAAATGCTGAAAATGTAGCTTTCAATAAACATATTAAGTTGTTGCAATTTGTTTATGATAGTAGTTCGCTTGTACTATAAAATTATTTTCTCTTTCGTTTTGCGGAACACAGGAATCCCTCCTGCAGTTTCTGTGTTCTGTGCCTCGCAGATGCCAGAACACGAGAGAACAGGGTAGTCATTTAAACCTTCCAAGGTTCCTAGATCAGCAATCTGCAAGATTGTTTTTAGCGAGTATGCAATTCCTGGTCAATGCGTTACTATATTTCAAAATCCCCAAAGGAATATAAAGGCTTCTTAATCTTACAGAAGGTGTTAGCGTATTTTTATAGCTGAATGTAGAAAGCACTGTTCCTCTTTTCTCCCTCCACCATCCAACCCTCTCACAACACTTGTGTTCCTTATATTTATTCATGCTTGTAGAGAAAATTTTGGAATAAATTAACTTTTATTGGGTCCCCGTCTCCCTTCCCCCACTACAGGGGCTGACTATTTGTTTCTCGCTTCCTTAAAAACCTTTGGAGAAAGCAAGGCGACAGTTTTATTATTACCGTTTTGATAAAATTTAACAGTTCCTCGGTTTCTTGACTGATAGTACAACAAATTCATTAGCTGAAACTGAATAATATAAGAACTACTTACTCTGTGGAATAAATAGATGGGCTGCTTAGCCTAATGCTTTCTGACTGGGGCTACATTGGTACACAAGGAAGTTCTCAAGTGGGGTATGAATATGATATATATCCCCCTCTTCTTAGATGGGGCTATCTATATCTTCTTCTCTAGAATCACGTGGTCAGAGGCATAATATACCTCTGACTACAGCCAGTAGATATGGAGACATCAAGTTTATGTGTATGCCATGCCAACACAGATAAATGTGTGAAATTTAGTCTTGGGCATTGAATTTGATACCCTGTAACCTGAGCTCGGTCCCTGCTCCTGCCAACCTAGCAGTTCGAAAGCACGTCAAAGTGCAAGTAGATAAATAGATACCACTCTGGCGGGAAGGTAAACGGTGTTTCCGTGCACTGCTCTGGTTCGCCAGAAGCAGCTTAGTCGTGCTGGCCACATGACCCGGAAGCTGTACGCCGGCTCCCTCAGCCAGTAAAGCGAGATGAGCACCGCAACCCCAGAGTCGGCCACGACTGGACCTAATGGTCAGGGGTCCCTTTACCTTTAACCTGAGCTCAGATCTGTGGTGGATGTGATGGATCTCCAGCTCAGCTGGTAACTTCCTGGTCCAACAAGGTCCAGCCAGGTCACACCAACATAATCCACACCCTGCTCAGTTGGAAACACAGCAGCCTAAGATATGTTTCTCAGCTCAACTGCCAGAAGCACTTGCCCTCCTCCAAAGGCTGTACTGGGGGAGTTGCAGGGAAGCAACTGGGTGTTAGAGACTGATGCTGGACGGTAAGCCTGTTTAGCTCAGTCATGTGACCTGACATAAAAAGCTGGCAAAAAAGAAGGAGTAACTGAAACCACACAATGGAAATCAACCGGGAGGAGCCAATCCTCAGAAATTGGGGTGATTTGCAGTTTTGAAGTTCTTGTGGTACCCTGGAAGGTGGATGTTTTCTGCCCCAGGGAGACCCACAAACTCCTTCTCATCCTCCTCCATAGGTAGTGTGGACATGACTGGAACCCAAGGGGCAGCATGCTGATGCATCCATCCTGTACCCCCTATTCTGTCTTGTAGGATCCCTGGTGCTGTGTTCCCCTCCCACATTTGTGTAGCTGAAGCCTGACATCCTGCGTACCAGCTGCTTGGAGGGTTTGTGTTGTTTTAGCTGGATGTTCTCCTCCTTGTTCCTGTACACACAGCCTCCCTGAAGAGCCTGCCATCTTTGATGTGGGTCTCTTTACTTCTAGGATGCTGTCAGGGGTACAGGGACAGAGGCACAGGGAAGGCAGGAAATGGAGAGCGATGGAGTTGAATCCCAGGACAGCGAGGAAGAGGATGGCAATGACGCAAGGGATTCTATGAGTCTCTCCAGCGAATCAGAGGATTCCCAGAAGGGGGCGCCGGTGGTCAAGGCAAGGGGAGCCCCAGGGGGAAAGTGTCAGGAGCGGGGGGCCAGCAGGGGACCCCAAAGTGGCAGCAGGGAATCAGGACCAGCTTCCCCACCAGAGCGCAGCAAAGGGGGGGGGGGTTCCAGTGTGTCAGGGGAAACAGCTCCGGCAGCAGAGAAGGAGGAGGGGTCAGAGCAAGCCATCCTCCCGGAAGGGGAGGAGGGCAGTGAAGGGAGTAGTATAACTGTCAAAAGGAAGGTTAGAGGTTGGGCGCGCGTGCCAAGTTCAAATGTGGAGGCGCGCGGAAGAACAGGGAGCCCGGAGGAGGAGCCAGGTCCCAAAGCCCGCAGGAGGGGGGAAGAGCAGTCTGGGGATTCAGCGTCAGGGGAATCCAGGAGGGGCGGAACCCCGGTGGGCAGAAAGACCCTGCGGAAAAGGAAGGAGAGGAAGAGGTGGAGCAGCGTAAGCCTCTTAAACTGGTGCAGGGGAGGGACTGATTCAGAGGGGACTTCAACGGTCTAAGGCTAACAGACGTGGGGCTGCACGCCTCGATTGTGGAACCAATAATGAACTGCAATAAACATCCTTGTATATAAGAAGAACTTGGCGTTGGTCTTTTGTGAGCTGAGACCTGAGGCAGCCCTGACAGATGCTAATGGATGTCTCCATGTGCAGCTTTTGATCATGAAGGACTCCCTTGCCATAATGTTCCAGAAATGGGATACCCTGGTGTTGCTGAGGAGAAGGGAGGTTGTCAACCTCCTACTGCCCTGAGGTGCTGGGGATGCATTGCGGGGCACTGTTTTGTGCAGCTGTGCAATTGGTGAGGTGTGTGCTTTGGCCGTAGATGCGCTGTAAGTGCTGGCTGGCCAAGTGTTGCTGTAATGGTCATGTGTGTTCTGTCTCCTGTTTGTTGGAATTCTCGTACTGTTGATTATGTGGCACTTCTCACAAGTTATCTCTATATACCTGAAAAAGCACCTGGGAACTCTGCCCTGTGTGTCCACAGGTAGGCAAATTTCCCATGCTGCTGTTGGCTGAGCTGGCTTTCTGTGTTTTGTGGTTTACTTCTACTCTGCTGGACTAAGGCCAGCTCAGCTGGCATTTCCCTTTCCACGAGCCTCCTAAACCAGCTCTGGATCTGGCATTCTTTATGCTAGTTTAACTTAAGCCAGCAAAATTTATGCCCATATTCTGTGTTTAGGATGGCCCAGTAAATTGTTATGTGCCACACATGACTGGTTTCACAAAACATGACATGTACGCCAGCCCTTAAAATGCGTGCACTTCAATAGACACAGTATTTGAAAGTGTAAGTGATTTTGTGGTGAAATTTCCTCAAAATAAAAATACAGTAATGCCAACTCCATTTAGACTAAAGACTGCGTGCGACTGGAAAAGTCAAAATAATTTAATTATATTTAATTTGCAATATTGTTTAAAATGAATTTTTCATGTTCCCTGTAAAGCTAGAAAGTGCTAACTGATATTGGTTCTGCCTTTTACCATCTGCTTCTTTTATTACAATGAGAAGGGAGTACTACATTGAGAATAATTCCCTCCAATGCAATAGAATAAAATATGCACAAGGTCTAATTAGGGCACCATCTGCAATAGGTATAACCTTGAAATTCCATTGAACAGTAAATAATTTATAGCAAATCATTTCATTTCTAAACTGCAGGCTGAAGGGGCTCAGAGCTGTCTGGATCCAAAAGGAAACAATCCAGAGAAGACTTTTTTTTTTAAAAAAGAAAACTTTGGATATTTTTCTTTTCTCACCTCTCTGGAAAAAGAAGGCCACTTTGCAGAATTGTCTCCAAATCTTCTCCACCATTTCCCCCTTTTTGCTGAGGCAGGGGCAGCCACCATTGTGATTCCATACAACGCTTTAAAATGTTACTAGGATTAGAGCACTATGGAGAATAAAAATGGGAGCTGCTTCTTCCAGCAGCATTGGGGGGGGGGGGAAGAGAGAGAGAGAGAGAGAGAGAGGAAAGTCTGGAGGAGGGAGAAAAAGAGAGAGCTTTGATTCTGCTACTGCTAAAGGTACTCCATTCCTGATAAGCTATTGGAGAATTTCTTCATCCCTGGGGAAATTTGGCGACACCCCCTCAATTCACCCACAAATTGTGTGGAGAATTATGAGAGGCCATTTGCAAAAAAGTCTAGGAGCAACATACCTAAGGGCATTTTCTAAACCACCTTGAGACTTCATGTATGTCTAAATTGCAGCCTCAGGAAAGAGATGCTTTAAAAATTCTTCTTGCTGAATTTCACTCTACATTTTGGAGCACCAAATCAACTTGTCCCTTTTTCAACATGGAACCAGTGCATTAGGAACTCTTCTACATTACCAACGTGCTGCAAAAATAAATAAATAAATAAATAAATAAATAAATAAATAAATAAAATCTTGATGTGATTGTATCTACAGTTGTGCTAAGATTCTCTTTTTAAAGGAAAATATTATTGAATGTAAATATTACAAAAAGATTAATATATATCTTTAATTACAACAATAGATTTCTGTCAAGCATGATATGCCCACATTGCCAATTTCAATAGAGGATAATATTTGTTCATTTATCTTCTAGCCTGATTCCCTGTTGTGAATCAGCTTTCCTATTGATTGCATCTGCGAATTTATCCATTGCAGCAACATCTAAGCATTTTAGTCATCATTGCTGAAGATACGGGATCTGAAGATATATCCAGTTTTTGGCTTGTACATTTTAACAGAGATCAACAAGCTCATTGTCAACCATCTTTGAATAGCATGGATATTATCCAGGGTTATATTCAGTAATATCAATAAAAGTTGTAAACTACAAGTATGTACTGTATTATATGGAATAACAACCAAGATATTCCCTGAATACAACATTACTACCACTACCATCCCACACATATGGAACATATTTAGCTTTGGATTTGATGCATTAGAAATTCTCCTACACCACCAGTGTGCATGTCATTAGGGGTCCTTTCCACAGTATAGGTGTTGGGTCCCGTCCCCCCCCCCCGATTGTTTGGCATGCTTCTGCATGGCGTATTCATTATTCAGCTACTATCCCAAAATGATGTACTTAAAAAGCCGCTTTCACAAATCTGACCTTTGTGAACGATCTGGAGGAGCTCTTCAAGGTTTTCATTTGTGTGGAATGCATTGGAGTACCATCACACTTTCTGTGTGGAGGCAGTAGGGATTGGTGGGTGTGGTTTGGGAGAGATCTGCTCCCCTCTGACTGGTGCGAATGATTACTTTGGGATGGTGCTGTTCTGAGGAGAAAATGGCAGCTAGTAATGGGAGTTCCAGGACAGGCTGTAGTGTGGTTCCCCTCATCTGAGCTCCTCTTGTCTATAAGTCACAAGGTTAGAATGCTGGAATACTAGGCATTATTTGTTTGTTTTTTTAAAGCCGCAAAAGGTCTATCTGGTATTCATTGGATGGAGGAATACATGGTTACTGTTATTTACTGAAGTTCTCACCCTGGGTCAGCAGGGGGATACTGTTTTCACTCAGGTCCACATATGCAAATATGGGATTGAAAGTGACATTCAGTGATTGGATAGTTACAGAAAGTGGTTACTGTTGCGTTGTAGTGGAGCTCTATATAAGCAGGCTGGCTGAACCCTTCAGTTCAGTTTTGTTCTGGCCTGTGAATAAACAAGAGCTGTTTAAAGAATCGCTGTGTTGTCTGATATGTTCACCCACAACTTAACAGGTACAGTGCTTTTTTCTGAGGGTACGCAGGGGTATGCATACCCCTAAACATTTGTGAATCTAAGTTTGGCCTCATTGAGGGGCAGTATTTCAATATGAGTAGGAAAATGAGAGTACCTCTAAACATTTTTTTAAAGAAAAAAAAGCACTGCACTGAGTATGTAAAGGAATGTGACTACAGCCATGGAACTTACCTTCAGGCAGAACCCATCATTAGTGTGGAAGGAGAAAACTATATTCACTAATAATACTATGTGACCATTAAGCTCAGTCAGCGCCAAATTTGCTCTTGAAAATGTCATATCAAAGAGAGCCACACCCACACCACTAAGTGTAGAGGGGTCCTCAGGCTGCTCAGGGGATGTGAAAACTCAGCTGAACTTTGGCATTTTTGTATAATAAGGCCTTTTCTACATTAGGTTGAATAGGCATCTTAACTTACATACTTTGTGCACCTTTAAAGAGGCAACAAAGTGTTGATATGCAAAGAGAATCAGGGAGGTCAAATTGTGAGTTCCCTTAAAAAGAAGCCTATTTGGGGGGGGGAAAACTTTTTTTTTTTTTTTAAGATAGCAATCACTAGAATTAATTTAAAAGTTCCAGAGGCAGCATGTTAAATAATTTTAAGTAGACAGCCATAATGGTTCACAGTTTGCCACCATACTTGCTAATCAGCCCCCTTGGCTTCAGATATTCCAAACAGTATGCAAGTTGTGATTCAAAAGGAAGCTAATTCTAAGCCTCAACAGAAGAAAAGCAATTTTAATTGAAGACTGAGAGACATTACTCAAAGGAGCAGTATTGCTGAACACTGTACAGCGCGCATAAATCACTACACTGGTTGACATGCATTTGTCTGTATTTCTAAGCCTATAATGAAGTTGAAATGAGTTGAGCATTGAGTGATAAAATGGTTGTTGCTAAAGACTAATGATAAAACAACGTAGGCAGGGGAAGGGTAGTTTAACAATAGAGATGGGTGATACACAGCTAAATAGCTGCACATATATGCTGTGTTCTAGAGCAGGGATAGTCAGTGATGTTGTGCCAGTCTTGTGATCAGTTGCTAGAGAAACTGGATCTATATCTTTAGGTCCAATGCATTAATTACTTCATAAATGACTTTTTAATTACAGTTTTGAGTTGTATCCAACTAAATCATGTATAACTCAATATCATTTATTTCAGCAAGTCTACTCTTAGTACAGTGGTACCTTGGGTTAAGAACTGGTAAGTTATTTTGGAGGTCTGTTCTTAACCTGAAACTGTTCTTAACCTGAAGCACCACTTTAGCTAATGGGGCCTCCCGCTGCTGCCGTGCCGCCGCCACACGATTTCTATTCTCATCCTGAAGCAAAGTTCTTAACCTATCACAAGTCTTTGTTTTTTAAGATGGATATTTTGTGGCCCACGACTGTTTCTTAGACTTCCCAATGTGCCCCAGGTCCCAAAAGGTAAGGTTTTTTAAAAATATCTTCTAATGAGATTATAACCTCCCTCTGTACATACTCCAGTGTACAGATGTAGACTTGAGGCCTATCAATCAGACAATGACCACCTTCCAGGACACAGCTGGAAAGGGACACATCTTCATGGACAATTTCCCTCTTTGATGATTAACACCCAACTGGAGCTTACATAAGAAAAGGAATGGTGGCTATTAGGAGACTTCAGTGGATGGTATGACAAGTGTAGGCTAGTTGTCCCTGCCTGTCATGCAGATGTGGGTATGGGGTGGAAGAATAGTTCAAACTTAGCTTAGGAAACATTTGCCATATCCTGTGGAGACACTGCTACTTGGGCTTCAACGGTATTGAAGTCTTTCAAACATACCATGCTTCACTAGATAGGACCCAATCGGTTTCAGAATACTTCTGAGTAGCAAATTAGTCTGTGTTAATTAACTAAAAAAAACCCCAAACCCTGTTCCAATCCAAATGTAAATTCTACTGGGATAGTATAATATGTAAATTGGTTAGCTTATTGCTTCATTTGTTAAAAATAGGCTTAATTAATTTTTTTAAAAGTCATTTGTCAGCTCCAGAATTCATACAGGATTTTCTTTCTTTTTTATGATTGTAATAAAATAATACCCTTCCAATTCTGAATGAAGGAGATACCTGAACTGGGTTGTTTTAATTGTAAGCTTTTACATGCAAGGCCTCAAAACTCAACTGTTGAATTCAGACAGGAGTGGAAATAGGTTACATATATTCTAGATTCTGGTACTAGCTAAAAATGGCAGTTGTTGATCACTCATAATTATATGTGTGGAATGTAGTGCTGTGCCCAAACCTGTTGTCCAATTTCCTGAGATTTATGAAACTTTTCAACAGTGATAAGGACTGAGCTGGATCCAAAGTCTGTCTGCTTAAGCTACTGGAGGAAAAGTGACAGAGTTGTGATGGTTACATAAAAGGGAACCAGAACGGAAGCAGATAAGTTGAGTTCATTTTTATTGATAGGTACTTATTGCTAATGCTAGAGTTAACCAGCAAAGGGAGATTGCATGAGTGGCAGGCAAGCTACGGAAGATCAACTCCATCGAAATTCTGTTTAATAAACTTCTCTTTTAGGATAGAGACTGCATTTTGGAGGCTATGGATTTGACCATACAAAATCTTAAGTCATGCACCTAATGATGTCACTGTGGATGTCTCCATTACTTTGCTTCAGTTCCCCATCTATAATAACTGTAAAACAGGAATAACTGGAGATCCATAAAGGAATTTGCAGCCTTAGATGTTATATGAATATCCTAATAAAGTGCTACTGTAACTGGCAAATGCTTATTCTCCATGCAAAGAGGTTTTGGCCTATCTGTTTACCTGTAGCGTTGTCTTTAACATAGTCTTTATTCTCACAGCCCATGCACAAATCCCATTCTTTCTCCTGCCCTCTGATAGCCTTTACTTTCTTCCAATTTTGTGCATCAGTGACCCGGGTAAGCCTTTGAGAACAACTTATTTGGAGATACCAGGCAATGCGCATCCAGTTGCAGAGGCTGCCCATCTTCTCTTAATATTAGCAAAAAAAGAGCATGATCAGAGAAAGTTATTTGGCGAGTAAATGTTACCAGCCCTATATTGCGGGGACAAGACAAAGCTTATCATCCTAGCAGAAGGCCAAGGAAGAGCAACATGACAAAAGCTGGGGTGAGAAATGTAGGCTACATAATGAACATAATCCCCTGAACAGAACATCTGGCAGCGTGCTGGAGTATTTATAGCTAAAAACTCCAGGCTTATTTACAGCATCTTAAAGATGGCCAAATTTACTATCCGAAATCAGTTGATTGGAGTTGTTTTCCTTACACCAGTTTCAGATTATGTATTTGCTACCATAGTCCAGTGGAAAAGAAGAAGTGCTATGTTAATTTCTAAAATGCAATCTGGGGGCAGTATTTTGTCTAGGGTTGTACGACTTCACCCTGGGACAAAATTCAAGGGTTGGCAGAGCAAGGCACCTGCCAGTGATCCTGGGGCTCAGAAGGCTCATCGCCGCTCCTATTGCCCCCACCAGAGCTCTTTCCTGGCTTTGCTGCTACCACCCTCACTGCCCTTCTCAGACCCTCTAGTGCTGCTACAGTTGAGGTGGGTGCTACCACCACCTATCACTCACCTCCCTCTTTGGAATGAAATCAGTGTGTGACGACTAGCTGCCATCCTAGATTGCTCAAAATTAAATGCTCAGTGCTGCCACCCACAAGCCAGGGAGATTTGTCTGGCTCCTAACGGAAGCAGGGAAATGAATGGCTGGTGTGGTAGCACCTACTTTAGCAGCAATACTGTGGGCACCAGCAGTGCTGGGCAAGAGCCCAAGTTGGTGCTGGAATTTGGTGCCAGTCCTGTCTCACCCCAACATTATTATTTGCGTGCTTGACACCTCTCCCCCTTTCCCCTCCCCATTTCTGCAGTTGTAGACAGTTAGCAGAAACAGGTTTATCATGGTCCTAATGGACCGCAGCAGGTAGCTTGTGAGTTGTGTTCAGCTTGGTTGATTGAGGTTGCTACAAATACTTGAACATCATTCCTGTCCTTAGCAACAGCAAGTCGTTTTGGACAGGGTCTAGGAGTCAAGGAGTAGAATGGAAAAATGCACAGTGTGCAATAAAATTGTAACATAACCAATTAAGAAACTCAACATTTAAAACAGTTTAGAAGCTTCTACTAGGGCAGAAACAGATGTCCTATTTCTTAACTGGGCTAGCAGCACAACATGACAAGTATTTCTGCACTGGCTTATTGTTGTCTTTTAGGAATAGCTGAATTTCTTAGGCTTAGGTCTAATATAACTCAGAGACCAACTTTCCCCCTCTTCCCCAGGATCTTCTTATAGCATCACCTGAGCATCAGGTTAGAGTTGCATGGAAAAATATTCTTAGTGTCTGCCTCACAATCATGGCATTGTCTTCCTTTGGAAATCAAGCAGAGATGTTTGAGCACCTTTCAAAGATGTTGGATAATTTCATTTATTCAGGAAGATTTGAGGTGGCTCTCACCAAGCTGATTGAGGGTATGCAGTTTGAAAATTGATCAATATTTTTAATAGATTTAGCAAATGTGTGTTGCGTAACCATGTGGAAATTTTAACTCATTTTTTTAAAAAAAACCTCACTCTAAGCCTTCAGAAATAACTGGATTGAAATGTAAATAAATTCATGGGATTTTTGAAACTGACTTTTTCAGAACTCTGTAATTTGTGCAGCCAAATTTGGCCTCCTTTTCATGTCAGGGTTGTTATACATTGCTCAGACCCTGTATTCAGTCATATCCTCCTCCTGTGATTATTCTTTTTTTTTGCAACCCTCTTTTGCATCATTTCGAAAGTTTTACCATGTTGCAATTGCTTTTGCCTGCACTGAAGGTTAACCTCTAGCAATTTGGATCTCAGCTTGCCATCTTGTCTCCCTAGCACTGTGAGGTCTCTTATCACATAGTCAGCAAGCTCTCCAAAATTACCTGTGCACCTCAATATTCTGATAGCAGCAGCAACTTTCTCAAAAGGCTTACATCTCCGTTTTTCACATGTAAAAGCAGTGTTCAGAAATCTCACTCTTTTGTGGTATAAAGTCATTTTCATATTCCCTCGAATAAATCAACCTTTTTCTGTAGAATGAAAAAATATTCAGTCTATACATTTATAGGAGGGAGGGAAAGAGGGAAAAACCTCACTGTAATTGTACAGCTGAAGCACACACACACCCTGAAACACATTTTGCTTCCTCATTTCTAGCTGGCAGAAATGGTGGGAACCTTTTGAAACATTGAGAGGAATACACAATAGGGCAAAAGTGGGCTATCGTCAACAGTGACATCACACCTCTGTGTAACTGCAGTGGCCGGCATTCCCCAAAGGTCCCATAGGAATGACGCCACATGCCACATAGCATTGGTTGTGTAACATTAATGGGAAAATAAAGCACTATCTGCCTAAAGGAGCATCGCCACCAAACTCCCATGCTTCTGATTTACAGTAGAATTTCAGCGCAGCACTGAAAATTTATTCCATTTGTAAATCACTCTCCATCAAGGAATGAGGGGGAAAAAAACCACACTAAAAATTATCAAAGGGCAAATTTTAGTGACATTCTCCTGGGTGGCATGTGTTTTTGTTTCGTTATGCTTACTTTATTTCTGAGGTGGCCAAGGAGTGTTTGTAAGTTTCTTTTATTGCATTCCACAACTGATTTCTCCAGGGGTCTTCACTCTGCAGCCTTTGTGGATGCCCAGACTTCTTGAAAACCTCTTGACTTCATCACCTGCATTTTCCTGGAAGTGCATGATGGTGTTGAGATGGCCTACTGTGCACCTGACAGCGGTTTATTGTTCTTTTACAAACAAAGCATTTTTTACTTTTAAAGTCATGCACAGCAATCTAAGAGGCAAAATACTTAATCTTTAATATTCAGAATTAGCTGGTGGCGAAACGCTTTTAGGGAATCTGATGTGAAATGTTGCGTTGTAGGAGGTT
Source organism: Podarcis bocagei (assembly GCF_964188305.1). Lineage (NCBI taxonomy): Eukaryota > Metazoa > Chordata > Lepidosauria > Squamata > Lacertidae > Podarcis > Podarcis bocagei. Next base: position 62,495,971 of record NC_138128.1, read on the forward strand.
GCTACATTGTAGGAAGTGCCCCTTTGCATGGGTATTCACAGAAATAATTGTAGGGGCAACTACAGGTTGCTGACTTACAACTAAATCCCATACACCATCACAAGAGAAGCAACAAGAAACAATGGGGATCTGCTGCATTGTATTGGATTATACATTTCAGAAGTAACTTATAAGAAATGTCTTTATTTCTCCATTTAGCGTGTTCTCCTTAATAGAGAGCATGTGTTGAAAGGGGGGGGCTAGCAGGCCACCCCACTGTTGCTGCGCAGATCTGTTTGGATGGTCACAGGCTGTGATTGGGTACTTGTGTTTCTGGGGAGATTTTGATGATGATGATGATGATGATGATGATGATGATGATGATAATAATAATTTATTATTTGTACCCCGCCCATCTGGCTGGGTTTCCCCAGCCACTCTGGGCGGCTTCCAACAAAGATAAAAAATACACTAAAATGTCACATATTAAAAACTTCCCTGAACAGGGCTGCCTTAAGATGTCTTCTGAATGTCAGGTAGTTGTTTATCGCTTTGACATCTGATGGGAGGGCGTTCCACAGGGTGGGCGCCACTACCGAGAACGCCCTCTGCCTGGTTCCCTGTAACTTGGCCTCTCGCAGTGAGGGAACCGCCAGAAGGCCTTCGGAGCTGGACCTCAGTGTCCGGGCAGAACGATGGGGGTGGAGACGCTCCTTCAGATATACTGGACCGAGGCCGTTTAGGGCTTTAAAGGTCAGCACCAACACTTTGAATTGTGCTCGGAAACATACTGGGAGCCAATGTAGGTCTTTCAAGACCGGTGATGTTACCAATTTGTGGGTTGGGCTCAAAGGTTTTAAATATTGGGCACACAGCTTTGGGCTTTCTCTTTTGCTGCATGCACCGGATCACCCACCCTCCCTGAACTGGGGGTTTTGCGCTTTGACCTTGCTGTGCCTGTCATGGGGTCGCCTGCTTTGGGGGCAGGGGTCTGGTAGGAATTTTGTCCATTTGGCTGATTGGCTGGAGCCATTTGGTTTTTGCCTACTGCGTAGCAAATCGTCACAACTTGTAAGGTTTGCGGTTAAGCATTGGTTAAAAAATTGGTTGGTGGAGGGGTAAGTGCTATCCCTCCAATGCTGGTGTTGCAAGGGAATTCCGTTAAAGGAATCCAGGGGCTTGCCATGCTTTCATCCAAGTCCCTGGCATCGGGCTTGGGCCGCGGGGAGAGGTGAGGGTCTGCTGCCCAGCTTCATTTCTCCCCAATATTGTTTCCCCTGACTGGCTTCCGCTGGAATCCGGAAGTCAGTTCTGTCCCTGGACAGGGGGGACAGATAGTCGGAACCAATGCCTAAGCAACTACTCACAGTTATGTATTTAAATAAAGTTGTGGCCAAAATTATGCCAAAAACCTTAAACAAAAATTATGTGTGATGTTTGAGTTATTGGGGTGGCTTGTGGACCTCAACATGCAAAACAATAACAAAGTAAAGCATTAGAAAGATATACAGCTTTAATTTGTCAATTGAACAACAATACTGTAGGACTCTAAACCAAATTTTAAAAGCCCTAAGGCTGGATTTCATACTTTGTACACAGAATCTTCCTTAGCTGTGGTGAATGCCAGACATAAGTTATGAAATGAGTCAGATATTATTATTTTTATTTTTTGCTAGTGCTTGTCCAGCTATAACATAAAGGAAAATACAAAATGGATCATTCTTTAAACAAAACCTGGAGTCTTTTAGGGTCTTGGCCAAAATGGTCAATAACCTCTCCTATACATTTATCATCGGGAGAGGTCTTCAACTTTTATCTAGGGACACTCAGCAAACACAAGCCAGACAACGGATCTTCACTTATTGTTGAATGTAACCACTCCTTCACCTTGAGCAAAGCGCTGAAGGATAATTCAATTGCACACATCGTAACTGGGAGGGAAACTGCTGTAAGGATGGGCATTTCAATAGCAGGGAACAGTTTGGTATTGTCCAACAGTTCTGCAAAGCTTAAGCTGTGTATGTCACACAATGTGTTCTGTTCTTGACCAATGTGCCCACCTATTTCTCAAGGAACAGTTCCAGATCCAGCACACATCTCTCCCCCCCCCGCCCCCGCATATGTCCTCCTGATCACAAAAAGGCACCACCATTACTTTATATGTTATTGATGTATTTCTAGGGTTACTAAATCTGGTAACATCTTTTTTTGTATAATCTTTTTTATTGAGTTTTACACTGCACATTTAAATTCAAACATTAAGCATCATCATCAGCATTTAGGATTCCCTGAATCCTTAGACTCCCCTCCACTCTTCCCATGGTTACCATTTTCAACCATTTTCAACCGCCTCACATATTTTCTCTATTTTTTCTTAAATAGTTCATTTTTACCTTAGTTTTTAGTACATTACAAGCGTTACTCAAATCCCGCCAAAGTTTTTAGCTGTTTACAGTGTTCTCTTAAGTACATTGTAAATTTTTCCCATTCCTTATTAAAGTTCCTCTCTTCCTGGTTTCTGATTTTCCCAGTCATTTTCGCCATGTTGGCGTAGTCCATCATCTTCATCAGCCATTCGTCTCTGGTTGGGACTTTATCTTCTAGTAACATCTGCAGAAGCAGCATTATTAGATCAGAACAAAAGGCATTCATTTGAGCTGCCTGGTGATCCAGGAAGGCTCTCCTCAGAAGAGTGTAGACTTTCTCAATCTGGCAGATACTCCCACTAGGACTGTGCTATCACCCTAAACCTCTTGTTGACTAGCTGGATGTGTGTATGTATATTTTAAAAATGCACATGGGGGAAGAGTGTCCACCTTCCACCCTGTTACCACCCCTGGGTGGGTTATATTATTATTCTTGTTTCAATTTTTTACCCACTTGCCTTCATAATATCATTCCAGGGCAGGTTACAGCAATTTAAAACTCAATATTTAAAAAAAAAGTTTAAAACAAATTACAGTCACAGGAATAGGGTGGGCCATTGTTCTTGAGTTGGATCCAATTTCTTCATGTTTTGGATAAAATTAATTGTCTGAAGTCCCTTTCCTATCTCAAGAAGACTTTCTATTTCATTTTACCATCGGATAGATTTTCACTTTACATTAGTAAGTGCTGATTGGTAATTAGAAGTGGTAATTCAACATTTTCTAATGTTGAATTTGTTCCTTAATGGAAGCAAGCCCAGTGACCACACACAGATGGTTGCCTGATTTGACTCTCTCTTCCTGACAATTATATTTCTGTGCATGAGGGTGCTATAATTTGGCTTCTTGATCCCTGATGCACATAACTCAGGGCTTCAATGAAGTCAAAACCCCAAAACTCCATGCCCAAGAAAATCAGCCTCAGCAAACCTATTTGTGTACCATCCGCTGCTGTAGGACTTCAGCTTTAAATTGTTTTCTTTTGTCGATCACATACCTTCCAGTGAAATAAGATTCCCCACCAGATTGTAGAAAAAGCAGCTAACAAAAGGATAATAAATGAAATTTTGTTTACATGTACTGAGGAAGAGGAGAATATAGAGCACTGCATGATCCTCAAAGGTCATCTCTCATTGATTTCTCAGGTTTCAAGGAATTGCTTCAGTTGTGGAACAGAAGTTACGTGCTCTCTCTCTCTCCACCCCCCCCCCAATCCAGAGATTACAAAGATCTCATTTCAAACCATCAAGGACAAGCATCACATTACAAAAATAGGTTTCAAAAATGTTTTCTTGTGATGAGGATCTATTGCTGTTCACCTGTGAACAAATGTTGCTGGCCATCAGAATGTCATACCAGCACCTTGAAGACCAGAATGTGAGCGCAAGAGCCATGGAACCACTATGTGTATCTTTAACAAAGTTCAAGAAAACACTTCCTAGAATGATGTGGAATGTGGGTACAAAAAGTTTGCTCTTTAAGCAATTCATTTTGATCTCTTACAACTTTACAAACAGATCGTTTCCTCAACAGGTTAGTTTAGGGGAGAGTAAACACAAAGTATAAATTCAAGGCTAGAAAGGAAACACTCTGTCTTTCTCTCTCTCTCTCTCTCTCTCTCTCTCTCTCTCTCTCTCTGTGTGTGTGTGTGGAGAGAGAGAGAGAGAGAGAGAGAGAGAGAGAGAGAGAGAGAAAGGAATGTGTTGTTGTATCACTTACTTGTTAGTTTTGTGTCCCGAAGAGGAGCACTTTCTTGTTGTTGTTTCTATAAAGAAACATTTATAGAAAAAGTGCTGGCTCTCAGATTTTGACTTTCTGGACTCATTCCTCCACTGTCAAATTCAACCTTTATAAATTATTTGTGCTGTTAGTGAAGATAAAAGTCTATCTGCTAGGACAAGATGGGAGCCAAGCTAGAACATATTATCAATCCTGCCAAGCTCCCAATTCCCCTCAAAATATATGATGCTTTATCTTCTTTCTCTGTAGTATGCTGTATCACTTCCATCCTTTCTCCCTCTCAGCCGTGAAACATCCATGTTATTGAAAAGCCTAGTATCTGGAAGGTCCAAAGGAGAAAATTCCATATTTACTAGAACTTCTGCCATTCCTGAACTTAATTTCAAATCCTCAACCATAAGTCTAGTTTCAGAGTTGGGTTTGTAGCTTAGGTATTATAATCTGTGGTCCTCAAGACTCTCATCAGCCCCAGCAAGCATGGCCAATAGTTGAGGATTATGGAAGTAGTAGCCCAGCAATATCTGAAGGACCACAGATCACATGTTCTGCATACACAATGATGGCTAGGGAAAGGGGCCATAGCTCAGCAGCAGAGGATACATTTGTGTACAGAAGGTTCTGCAATCAACCCCTTATATCTGAGTCTTGAGATCTCTATTTATAATTATCTGATAGCAGGAGATCTCAGAACTCTGACCAAGACCCTGGAGAGTCACTGTCAGTGAAAGTAGACAATCATGGGCTAGAGGGACAGATAATCTGACATGACATAAGGACACTTCTTTTGATGATCACTTCCCTTTTTATGGCAGTCACCCAGAGAGCTTGAGATGGAACACCTTTCTGAGTTAGCAACAGTTTGACAACTGCACAAATTGTATCTGGCAGAACACATACCCTTTTTCTGATGTGTTATGTAGGGCAGAGAGAGAAATGTATATGAGATGTAATGATATGGCCAGATCAATTCCCAGTTAAGTTGATGTGTCTAATGACTATCCAGTTTGGTAGAGGTGGGGGCCTTTTAGGATGATTCACCCAGGGAGACTGATGGGCCCTGCTGCTTTCCCAGTGGTCTGGTGGACATGTTATTTCCTAATCAGAGCTCTGCTAATTTCTTCAAGCATTCAGGTCCCCAGCTCTTCAGGCTTTATAGGTGTCTACCAATTTTAAAGTTAGGAGTTCTGTTTTTGTCTTTATATGGATGTTTATGTACTTTTAATGATGTCCTACAGAACATGAAGCCTCCTCCAAGCTGAATCCAGCCCACTAGGGGCTTGATAGGCCTTCCATGGCAAAAAAAGGAACAGAGAGTTCAAATGCTTGGCAGCCTACAATGCAGGTCTAATGAGTTGTAATTGGCTGGGTGGGTCACAAGGTGTAAATATCCGTTTTACTACTATGGTTGTCTTAATATTTTTATTTGTTTGTTGTTTATTGCTTTGGGGACTTTTCTGTTTGGAAAAGCAGAATAGTTGCACTAATAAATAAATGCTTTACTGAAAGGCCATCCAAGCAAAACATTTGCCCTAATAAATGAATGCTTTACTGAAAGGCCATCCTTACAGCAACCAATTTATCTAAAAGGTGTGGGTGTGAAATCCTCCTCATTCCATACTTCTGATTGCCTACTTTTTATTCAGTTATTAAAGTACTATTGTTATCTTTAGATTCTACTGCCTCCTGGGCAATCATTCATTTTCTAGTCACCTGGAAAACAATTAGTACATAACTCTGTAGACTGGAGGTAAGCAAAGGTTGTTCCCATCTTCTAAATGTGGAGTTGGGGGAGGGGGGAGACCCAGGTAACTCCCAACCGGTTGGCTTGATGTACAGTAGATACCAAGAAAAGTCCTAGAACAGATAAATAAATGGTCAGTCTATGTGGTGTTGCAGGGTTCTGTCCTGAGCTCATTGTTGTTCAACATCTTGATAAACAACTTGGATGAAGGATAAGAGGATGCTTATCTGATTTGCAGATGGTGGCTACTTACACATGTAGCTGTTGCTTAAGGTGCTGTGGCATCTTGGGCACACACCACCTATAGAAGCAACGCTTACATTCAAATAATGTGGTATATTGACCATTACAACCCACCCCTCCACCAATTTCCTAGGTGACTACAGCATTGTGGTAATATTGGATTTACCACATGGCTGGAGGCTGCTGTTGACCGAACCTCCATCTGCACTGAATGTCATGTGCTAAGTTTTTTAGTAGCCCACCATAGTTAAAAGTCCTTGCAATCCAACCTAAAATGTTCAATGTTCATGGAATGAGGAAATGGTTGTTTACAGAATGACAGTCTTTCAATAGCTATTTTACTGAAATGACTTATCACTTGATCAAAACTCAATATAGCTCAGTGGCATGCTGCTGCTTCATCTAGAACCAACATTGCAGAAGACCTCATGTCCCCATTTTGATGACTGTACACAAAACAAGAGACTGTTTGGATATTTTTGCCTTTAAAGGAAGTGATGTGTTATTGTGCCAAAGCACAACTCTTATTCTTTGAATAAAAATAATGAATAACAGGTTTGAATATATCTCTGAAGTTAAAATGGATGAAAGCAGAAATTTGCAGCTAGTGAAATGAGTCTTTCTCGTGGTGAGGCTTGTTTTCTTTTTGGTGTGGTGGTGGTGAGCTATTTCCCTAAATGGTTTATTCTGAACCTAATTCCAAGCCCAATTTGGACCTTATCATGCTCTGAGCGTATGCCCCAGGAGAATGACAGGCTTAACCTCCCACCCCCAGGAAAGCCTAAAACATCTCATTCCTGCCCACCTGCCTGCTTGCTTCTACAATCCCATTTAATATTGTTGCACCTCTAGCAGTGATGGCAGGAGAACACATGAATATAATGCTGTCACTTTTGGATTCAGGCCTTTAATCTTCTTGGATGTGTATATGATTCATACAACACTTAAGTAAATGGGCTGGATCTGAGGACAGGAGAAAACAGTGTAACTGGACTCAAGCCCTGGGTATCAGACAGGCAAACATGGGCATGAACTTGTCCACCGTCTTTAATGCTTGTACAGTCGTACCTTGGATCTTGAATGCCTTGGCTCCTGCAGCCAATCAGAAGCTATGCGTTGGTTTCCAAACATTTTAGAAGTCAGACGGACTTCCAGAACAGATTCCGTTTGACTTCCAAGGTACGACTGTACTGTTGTCAGAAAGAACTCTTGTACTTGCCAATCTTTTAAGGTAGTTTCCCTGGCATTAACTGAAGCTTTCTCAAGCGCACCCCTAGAAGAGAGATTTGGTATGGAGAAACTGTGTGGTAGCTTGAGATAATGCTGCTGAAAGCTGGTGTGAAACCGTTTGCATTTCTGCTGTTGGGAAAAACTAGACAGGCAGTTAGCAGGACTGCTCTGCTGGATCACAAGGCTGTAAAACCAGCAAGTGTTACCCACGAGACCGAAATGTAGCTTATTAAAAGCTTCTTGGTAGATGCATTCATTTGGTCCATGGGCATTCCCTATTGTTTTGTTGATTAGAGAAAACAATATGTATTTACAAATATAGGCAAAAAGTACATTGGGAAGTGGCTATTAAAAATGTATGTAGTCCTTAATGTCCTACAAACTGTGGGGTTTGTTCCAGTTCCTTGTTTTCTAATGAACACTGGTATCCTGGGGCAGCAGTGGAGAAATTAATGACTAGGTAATTTGAATTCACTTTTTTTGTATTGGAATAATAAAACAACAAGGCCCTTTTATGCGGCTAAGCGGCACATTGTTTCTTGATGTGATGGCGTACCTGGTTCATTCATAGCAAAGCTGCTTCCAGAGTCATGTACCCAGAACTTTGAAGACTAGATACAAAGGGAGGATTGCCTTTGTGGAGGCAGTGTAACTCTTCCACCCACTTGCTGGCAGTGTTCTGTGGAAGGAATGGTTCAGGTAGGGATGAAGGAGAATTTCTTACAGTTCACTTTTAAAAGTAAACTGACCTAATATTTTTGGTGAAAATATTTGTGATTCGAGGACCCGATCCCCGCTCGGGGAATAAAGACACGTGGACACAGAATGTAAGGTTAATGGGTAAGGTAAAGGCCACAACTTTATTGATTACAGCATGTGAGAAGGTATTGGCTTAGGCATTGGACCACGGAACATTAGACTCCACCCACTCGAAGAGGGGTGAGTCTGAGGAGGGGTTAACCACCAGGAGGGGGAGCCTGTTGATGCTAATCCAACTATAGGCTCTCTCCTATAGACCCTCTCACCGAGGGTCGTGCCATGGCCCCCCGCCACACGGGCATCGGACAGGATCCACGACCACCAGATTCCTTTAGCGGAATACCCAAAATTGTCGGGGAAGGCGATGGCCACACCTTGCACCCCGAAACACCAACAACACATTCCAATGCCTAACCGCTAAATACCACGAAAGTTGTGACGGTTGCTACGAGGTAGGTGAAAAAAACCAAGAGGCTGGGCCAATTTAGCCAATTGGAAAAAACTCCTACCAGGCCCCCTGGTTAAACCAGTCGACCAACCAGAGATCCATAGCAAAGTCTCAGGAACAGCTAATCTAAAGGGAGTGGAGGGTGGGTGACTCAAAGAAAATGTGTGTGCAATGGTGTGGATGGCTGGCACGGCTGCGTTTGAGCAGCAAGCCACGCCCCCGCCGAGCTTCCCTATTGGGTGCCCAACCTGGGAGGGGCGTGACGCGCCAGCCCTGGAGTTGAAACAGGGGCGGAGCACCCCCTGCATGACGCGGGAATCGTCTCCCGCTCACAACCCCTCCCCTCCTTGGAAGGAGGAAAGGCTTTGTAGAAATGCACACATTGTGATAAAATACATGTTTATATAAAGCATTTTGTATTGATCTTATTCTTTAAAAAAAAATCCAAACAAACACAGATTAACGTTGAAGCAAGAAGATATGGACTTACGAATGAACACATGCAGAAGTGGCATGCGTTGGAAAAAGAGAGGATGGTGGTCATTTGGTTGCTGTGATCTTGCACAGTTTTGCTGTGCTTTTCCCAAGCACTTTTTCCAGGGCTATGAAATCATGTGGTGCCCCAAATGCACATTTTTCAGTGCTGTCCCCCCCAAAGTGCTTTTTTTGGGGGGGAGGGGAACCACAGTTCGAAATCATGTGAGATCACGGCAACCAAAACAGCCACCGTGCTCCTGCGATAAAAATTGGGAAAATGGCATCCTGGATTTCAGCTTCAAAGTGTTGAAAGATATGACATAGCTGCCTTCCTTCTGCAACAGGTCCTCTCTGCCCTTGACCCAACCAGGAGAGATACAGTCTTGGTACATGCACAGGGAGTGGGGTGGGGAGCAAGGCAGCTTATCATGCTGCACCGAACTGCCTCTCATGCATAAGCTGAAGTCAGCTTGTTGAGCCATGCAGCCACTGATTATCTGGTTAATGCCTAATTCCAGCAGGTTAATTAGAGCAGAAAGAAGCAGAAATGTTTGCAATACATTGTGATACTCACACTCAATAAAACTAGATGGAACGGCTGTTCTACAGCGATTTGCCAAATGCCCTATATTTAATTTGGCTAGCTGATGAACTGCAGTGTTTGGCAAATTGTGAACAAGGCAGACATTTATGCCAATTATATCATCTTGTTTGCTATTGTAATTACTGTCGTATCTGAAAGCCACTCTGTAAATTGAAAGCAAAGCATAACAGTGAACTGAAATATTGTGTTTTATGTAATGAATAACCTTTAGATCCACATTTATTTACTCTTATGTTAGGCTATAAAGTAAAATCTCACAAAAATGGGCAGGGCTCAGTGCTGAGAGAGAGAGAGAGAGAGAGAGTATGGGGTGTTGAGGGGTGGAAGTTCTAACGTCCTCTTCTCAGAGTTTAAATATGTGGCCATCATTCAGTGTCTCATTCTCTCAACTACGATCAAATGATCACATTTTATAAAGTCACCCACATGCTTAAGCCTAAGATAACGTACACTTAGTCATGTCAGTCTTCCATGTTATCTTTATAATGCAGAGATTCTTTGAAAATGTGTCCATGGGAAAATGTAGCTGCCACATTATACAAATCTCCCTAGTGGCTGAAACATACAGAAAAATCATGTCACACACAAATCTTCTGACATTTGACCTATTTGCCATGTAAGTGGAGAATCACATTTGACAGCCGTCACATGTAAAACTGCCCATGTATGTAAAGGATAATTGAGGGTGGGGTGGGATTAAGGTAGAACCCTAACATTCACACATGTAATTCCCTCCCTAAATTTTGAAGCAGCACAGTCTGAAGGGGTTTGTATTATGGGCTTTTCTGAATGTTTAAAAGCTCTCAGTGGTGCAGTTACTAAGTTTATGATGTGTCATGGTTTTTTTGTAGAAGGAAATGGGATGGGAATATTTTTATCTGCAGAATAACATTGCTCTCAGGTCAAAAGCAGACTCACTAATCCACTTGTTTTGAAAGCTTTATATTCCTGTGTGATGACTAAACCCAAACAGTTTCCTTCACAATATTTATCCTGATGAATTATAAGCTTTTTGTACTCTCATGCTGAAAATTGCTGAATAAAGCTTTTGGCAATAAAACTGCAATGCAGTGGGCTCTAGTTACAAACATTATATTAACATAACAATTTCACAATATGCTTACATCACTATTTAGCAGCTTGCAGATACTTCTAGTATAACAATATTAATAGTAATAAAATCCCTTAGAGTATCCCATGGCATTTAGATGAGCGAAAGTTACACAGGTTGTTGATATATTGGGCAGAAAGTTGTAGAGTTGATTGTTTTTGTTTCCAAAGTAAAGCAATAGATGGCTTATCTAATATATTTTTTTAATATAAAAGCAGGTAATTTTAATGCTATTTAATGCTATCAATATGGCCACACAACGCACAAAAAGATATTGAGATACTGAAACAGGAAATAAAATTTGTTGAGGCTAGAGAATGAAGGTCTGTAGAAATATGTTTGCATGAGCACAGAGATTGCAATTTTGTATTGTTAAAGAAAGCTTGAGGGAGTTTTGGACTCCCTTATGAATCACAAGAATCACCAAGCATCATATCAGATTTATTTGGCTCAAATTTTAACCATCTAAAGCAGCATTTAGCAGCATGTTTTGGACTACAACTCCTATCAACCCCAGCCAGCATGAGCAAAGGTCAGGGTGATGGGAGTTGTAGTCCAAAATAACTGGCTTATACTTGGTGGAGAAGACATTACAAATGATTACACTATACAGAAAATCCTGGTGGGGATGTTGAAGAAGAAGAAGAAGAAGAAGAAGAAGAGTTTGGATTTGATATCCCGCCTTTCACTCCCCTTCAGGAGTCTCAAAGCGGCTAACAATCTCCTTTCCCTTCCTCCCCCACAACAAACACTCTGTGAGGTGAGTGGGGCTGAGAGACTTCAAAGAAGTGTGACTGGCCCAAGGTCACCCAGCAGCTGCAGGTGGAGGAGCAGGGAATCGAACCCGGTTCACCAGATTACGAGTCCTCCGCTCTTAACCACTACACCACACTGGCTCTTTGATTGACTAGCAGTCTAATCACAATTCTGTCCTTCAACCACGGGTGTGTGGGTTTGGACGAAGTACTGAGATTACACATTTCTTTTTCTATGCAGTGCTACATTATTGAAAGGATTGTATGGATCCCATTAGGGTGGACAGGATGTTGTTGGCTAAATTCGTTATCTGTCCATCCTACCTTTACATTGTTTCATTCTTTGCTCGCATGAACTGAGGAGAACATGGTTCAAATCCCCACTTAGCCACAAAGCTCAAATGGGAGTGTTTTGCCAGTCACTGTCTCTCAGCTTAACCCCACATTGCAAGGTTGTTGTGAGGATAAAATGAGGAGAGTGGGAATCTTTTGTGGGTGAGCTGACAATTTGCTTGGACCATGGGTGAGAACCTGGAACCTGAGAGGGAGGTCTCGGAAGGACAATGAATTGATATTGATATATTAGTAACTTTGCATTAATATAACATTTTTACATGTGACTGTGTATTTTTGTAATAGTTTAAGTTGTCTGTGGTTGTTTCCATTTTTTGTACACCACTTGGAGGTGTGTATGTGTGTGTGTATATATACAGTGGTACCTCGGGTTACTTACGCTTCAGGTTACATACGCTTCAGATTACAGACTCCGCTAACCCAGAAATAGTGCTTCAGGTTAAGAACTTTGCTTCAGGATAAGAACAGAAATCGGGCTCCGGCGGCGCGGCGGTAGCAGAAGGCCCCATTAGCTAAAGTGGTGCTTCAGGTTAAGAACAGTTTCAGGTTAAGAACGGACCTCTGGAACGAATTAAGTACTTAAACTGAGGTACCACTGTATATATATCGGTATAGAAATTAAATAATCAAAATAATCAAACCTCCTTGGAGGAAAGGTGAGATATTAATCAAATAATAAATAAAATACTGTTTTACTCTGTGCCACATCTACCACTCCCTCTGAAATGCAGGCAAGATGTGAGGCAGACCAATAAGAACCATGGGTTACAGCTTCTGAATGAAAGCTTCTAGCCCATGAGGAAAAGAAATCCTCAATTTTGTGGGTTTGTCCGTTGTATCCCCCCCCCCCCATGATAAATGGGCAGTATACACTGGCATAGTTAAATGGGGGAGGGAGTACATAAATTAGAAATCTGTAGTTGGAAGTGAATCTAGCAGCAGTGGCACTGACAAGCTAATTACTTGCCTTGGATTTTTCATTCAAATTAAATCATCAGTTTGTCTAACCAGATCATAACATAATTGGAAAACAAAGATTTAATAGAGTCAAACGCTTTCACTCTTTCCAAGCTCGTCCAACATAACTTTTTGAACCCACCATAATATTACAATAATTTCTGTACAGGGTGAAAACTTATTCATTTGCCCAGCCCTTTTAATGGTTTAAAGCTGGTTATTGTTTATTTCACCTTGCTTATGCTTAGCTGCAGCTATTTGTTTTTGATTATATTTTATTATTCTAGTTTGTTCATATTGTCTTTTCAACATGAATTGCTTTATTCCATGCCTTTTCGATGCCTATTTCATGCCATATTTTTCTGAGATCTGTGCAGATGACAAGTGGCTTAAAATATTTAATAAGAATAGTACAGTCATACCTCGGGTTGAATGTGCTTCAGGTTGAGCACTTTTGGGTTGCGCTCCATGTGTTACTTCTGGGTTTCACCGCTCGCACATGCGCAGACACTCAAAATCACGTCATGCTCATGCGCGGAAGCGGCAAAACATGACCCACGCTTGTGCAGAGGCACCGTCACATCTTACGTTCCATTCAGGATGCGAACGGAGCTCTGGAACGGATCCCGTTCGCATCCCGAGGTACCACTGTAACAACTATAAGCTATAACAATAACAATAACAACAAAATGCAATAACACTGTGAAGTGCTATGCACACACTTTCACTAACTTCTGAAATGTAATAAAACATTTGCAATAAAATACACACCTGCAATGTAATAATAATAATAATAATAATAATAATAATAATAATAATAATAATAATAAATTATTTATATCCCGCCCTCCCCAGTCGAAGCCAGGCTCAGAGCAGCTAACAACAAAAAAAGTAACACAGCATTCTAAAATCAATTCATTTTAAAATGAATTCAAAATCAAATTAAATTAATTGCAACCATTGGGCTAGAGTTCTGTGAGAATTACAAAAGGAGGGTATAAGAAGAAGCACAGTTCATCTTATAACTACCTTTGGGACGAGTTTTATTACATTTTTATTTGGTGCCTAGTGTGCAATCATATTGTAGGTCATGAGTAGGGAAAGCCTCAGAACTGGGGTTCAACATATACCCCTCCAAGTCAATTTGAACCTTGGGACAAACTCGTGAGGGGGCGAAGGCAGGAAGAATGAGGCCGGGCGAAGGCTGGCGCTGCAGCAAAATGCTGCTGAACACGCCCCCACCGTGGCCCCCGGTTGGATGGCCACCGAGGGGGCGTGAGCGCCAGCCAGGTGAGTGGGCAGCAGGGGGCCACGCCCCCTGCTAGCCGGAGCTCGAGCCCCGACCACAACCCCTCCCCTCCCCTTCGTGGAGGAGAGTCTTTGTAGGTCATGAGTAGGGAAAGCCTCAGAACTGGGGTTCAACATATACCCCTCCAAGTCAATTTGAACCTTGGGACTTTCCCCAGGCCTCACCCCTCCCAAGCCACACCCCTTTCCACAAGCCACACCCCTCACTGGTCTTGTTTCACATCCTCCTTGGCTAGAATGTGTCCTTGAACTCTGATAATAACTCTTACTTGCCTGGGTGGAGGATGGGAGGAGGATGCATAGTAATTAGCCTATCCTATAAAGTAAGAATTATACTCATTGCTTTGCCTATTTTTTCCTTATGTACCAATTCATCACTTGCATGTGGGTCCCAGAAGGTTTCCCATGAGGAAATGGGCCCTCAGGATAAAAAGCATCCCCCAACCCTGTTGTGAGGGGTTGTGTTGTTGTTTAGTCATTTAGTTGTGTCCGACTCTTTGTGACCCCATGGACCAGAGCACGCCAGGCATTTCTGTCTTCCACTGCCTCCCGCAGTTTGGTCAGACTCATGTTGGTAGCTTCAAGAACACTATCCAACCATCTTGTCCTCTGTCGTCCCCTTCTCCTTGTACCCTCCATCTTTCCCAACATCAGGGTCTTTTCCAGGGAGTCTTCTCTTCTCATGAGGTGGCCAAAGTATTGGAGCCTCAGCTTCAGGATCCGTCCTTCTAGTGAGCACTCACAGCTGATTTCCTTAAGAATGGATAGGTTTGTTCTTCTTGCAGTCCATGGGACTCTCAAGAGTCTCCTCCAGCACCATAATTCAAAAGCATCAATTCTTCGCCGATCGGCCTTCTTTATGGTCCAGCTCTCACTTCCATACATCACTACTGGGAAGATCTGTATAGTAAGGGGTTGCAAAAACCACATAATTATAAAGTTGAGTGGGACCAGAAGCCCATCAATTCCACCCACCACCACCTTTTTACTAATCAATGCAGTTCAGTGCTGCTGATTGCTCCATCCCAAGGGCCACCTTAGAATCATGATGTCTCTAAATGCCAAATGCACTTCGTAGGAAACTGGCTCCAGATAATCCTGAGCAATTATTGGGAGGGACAAACTGCTTCAAGCAGCTGGTCAGGAACTGCTGCTGGTTTGACTTTGGATTGTTCTGAGTCCTGCTTAATGCTCTCAGAACCAAAATCTGCAGACGCAAACATGAACTATTTAACTTTTCTCATGTTGAATATACACATTTGAATTTTGGTTTTTAAAATCCCCACCTTAAAAATCAGTGACATCCCCATGCATTCTTAAAACATCATTGGCTTTTTGCAGCTCTATAAAGCCTTCTCCTTTTACACACAAGGATTTAAAGCCTAAAACCTTTAATTTTAGCATGAAACATGTATCATAGGTGTGCAAGAGAAGGCTGCATCAAAGCCTCTCAGAATAGCCCTAAGCAGTTATTTAGATTTCTTAGGATAGAACCCACCCTTAGATAATATAAAACTTCTCAAAATAGCCCAAAACAAAGACTTAGTTTCTGTAGGGCGGAATCTACCCTGGCTTAGATAATCTAAAATTTATTGAACTCTCAATTTTGAATGTATAAAAGAGGTAATATTAGCTTGTGCAAGCAAATGGGAACAAGTTTCAGAAATCTGCTAAAGATTGATTCTGGTAAGGCAGAGCTGAAATTAATTTCAGTTGTACTTATAAAGAGTATATTAAAAGAAAAAAAAATGTTCCACTTACATTTAAACAAAAACAACCATTGTAATAATAAAAATGCTGAGTTGCTTGCTAATGCGGCATTAAACTTAATTCTATATTGTGGATGTTCGAAATGTTCCCACAATCAACAACCTCATCTCTTAACAAGAGTTTTCCTGTTCAGGGTTCCAGCCAGGCACCCATGCCACTATGCCCTCCTTCAGCAAACTCCATTGCATACAATTACCCACCATTTTTATTTTTCAGCTGACACTCAACATTTCATAGCTGTTGATGTTTTGTGAGTGCTGCTTTAAGGTTTTGAAATTGTTTCTCAGTGATCTCATTTTAGCTCTAATCCTGTTGGCATTCACTACCAAGTTTGCTTTTAGAGGGTGAGGGAGGATGATAAAATCTAGACTGGGCTCCAAAGATTATCTTTCATTATTAAAATATATCCAGAAAAGGGACCTGTTACTGCTGTCACAGATGCTTACCACCTAATGCTTTTCATTGAATAAGATACTCCACTATCTGTTGGATAGTGAAAAATGCTATCCTAACTTAGATGAGATCTGAGACTCAGCTATACAGTTACAAATACAGTGGTACCTTGGGTTACAGATGCTTCAGGTTATAGGTGCTTCAGGTTACAGACTCCACTAACCCAGAAATAGTACCTCGGGTTAAGAACTTTGCTTCAGGATGAGAACAGAAATCATGTGGCGGCGGTGTGACGGCAGTGGGAGGCCGCATTAGCTAAGGTGGTACCTCAGGTTAAGAACAGGACTTCCAGAACGAATTAAGTTCTTAACCTGAGGTACCACTATATAAGGTTCTAAGTGCATTATATGAATGTGACACTAGATGGTGCTGATCAGCTAATGGCAAATTCCATATATATATATATATATATATATATATATATATATATGAATGACATTTTTTAAAAATAGCATTTTTACAGCAGGTTTTTTTAAATACCTAGGTAGATTCAGCCCATTCACCAGAAAATGGAGTAATTACCTCTAAGGAGTGTAAGGCAGGGATATAGGGAGATAACGAAAAGTTTAGCTCTATTTGCTTTAGCTGGGGGTGAAACTATGACAATTTTTTTAGTAAGACAAGTGGGTAGACTCTTTTAATGATGTTGGCTGTTTCCTTCCAGTTTGCCCTATTTTATGAAACAGTTTAATGATATCTGTTACTTTTCTGAGCATTGTTAAGACTTATGTAGGGCTTCCACACTCTTGTTTTGGGTTAGGATTCAATTACATACCAACAAATTCAGGTTGTGCAGGTAAAGCTGGTTTGGAGCTGTTGTGCACATCAGACTCTATCCTTGCGATAAGGAAAGTGATGGGAAATGCAGTAGAAAGCGTAGGGTAATGCTTGCTTCAATGCAACATCAGCTAGCAAACAAATCAGAGGGAATGCCCAATAAATAGGTCGTATGGAAGCACCTACGGTCTCAATTTTTTAAATTCAATTTTGCTTCCCTTCCTTATTTCAAGAACCCAGACCAGTTATAGCATATCTTTATCTCATTTTATCCCTTCAGCATCTTGTGAAAGAGCAGTTTCGGCAGTTTGTCATAGCTGTCAACTTACAGATTTGAAAATAAGGGACCAGCAGCCTTGAAAATAAGGGACCAGCAGCCAAAATAAGGGACCTGCAGCCTCACCTGTTCCAGGCACGCCAGTCTTCCTGTCCTCCTGCAGTCTGGTCAAACTCATGCTGGTAGCTTCGGGAACACTGTCCAACCAACTTTGTAACCAGATGTTCAACTGAATAGAATCTGAATCACATGCACCACAAGGCCTATGCAGCCTCAACTTAAGATGGCTCCCCAGCCTGGCTTTGCACTGCAAAGTTTGCAGCAACACGTGCAACAAAATGGCGTCCAGCATTCAAAACCCCCCTCAGCCTGCATTAACTAGCCACACACAAGGCATGCAAGCTCCACCCCCCAGTCGTTCTTAGACTTCTTATTGGGTGAGCAACACAGCCAAGCAGCACAGTTGGAGCCTCCCTCCTCCCTGGCCGGCAGGGAGGGAGGGAGAGGAGCTGCTTCCTTTGAAATTTAAGGGACATCATTTAAGGGACATTTAAGGGACATCTATCAATAAGGGAGAGCAGCGGGACATGGCGCTGGAATAAGGGACTGTCCCTTCAAATAAGGGACACTTGACAGCTATGCAGTTTGTGAGCTTATCTTTTATACAGAATCTCATTAAAATATGCCCATGTCTGTATCGCTGGTAGCCCTTTGGCTAATGACCTTCATTAATTGCTACCTCTTTGCTCATTCAGAAGTGAAAATTGTAAATAGCGCCTGTTCTTCTGCTTCACTGACTTTTTTCTTTGAGAAAGGACATTTCACCTTATGTGTCTATACAGCTGTGGTTATTTTGAAGTGAAACGTTTCAGAAAGTGATGTTTTCATCAAATTAAAGAAACCCATGGGAGTACATAGGTTTCTCAAAAATGGTGCGATAGAGTTATCTGTAGCTCTGCATCCAAGCCAATAATGCGTTATCACATTTTTGTGACACTTTCCCTAGCGCTTGATATTTGAATATTTACATCAACATTTTGACCCAACAGCAAAATAAATACCAGGCCATACCTGGAATTCATTATTTGCTTTCTGTTCTCGATACACAGCATTTTGCCCTACCTGGAGTTGTCAAAGATTGGACCAGAAACCTTCAGTATGAAACACACATGATCTATCACTGAGCTATGGCCCTTCTTGAAAAAGTTAAGGAAACTAAGCATGTGCCCTTTTAGTTTGCGTCAGAGGGGCAACTTGAAAGACTCCTTCCACTGAAGTTAATTGGCTCCACTAGTGCAAGCAGTCATGAAAGCAAGTAATCTGGGACTGACAAGTACTATATTCAGTTTAAATGTGGCAATTTAGAAAAGTAACCAAATATGAGGAATCTTCTGTTACCCTAGTGCCAACCACCATTCCCAAAATAGTTAAAAATGAAGGAAAGGTCAGGATGATTTGCTTCAAGGCATCTTATTGCAATAGATTTGTTCATGAAAACATGCCATGTGAAATAGCATGCCCTCAAATCTGCGGCTACTGAGAATTCCGATAGTGTAACGTGAGTGTCAGAGGATGGGAGCAGGGGAAGTAAAACAAAAAAAAGCGGGGGGGGGGACCTTATAGCTCTCTTATAAAGCAGGTTTCTCTAACAGGGGAACACTGCACAGAAAATGACTGTTTGCCAGTAATTGTTTTTTTCGGTTTTTTAAAGCAATTCTGTCAAACCTCAGTAGGCTTCAAACTACCAGTTATGGGAATTGTATCTCTCTAAATGTAAAATTCAATTCTATGTTCAGTTGTTTAAAATTTAAAATATAAACTTTACAGCATAGTAAAAATTGGACTTGCTGCTACTGCTTATTAGTCCGGAAAGAATTCTATACGATGAAAAGGAAGGCGCAGCTCCCGTTGCTTCTCTAGAGTTTATTAAGGGCAGGACTTAATAAATAAGCCCAGGAAAAGCTGCACGATTAAACTAATTAGGCCAATCCAAAAGGGTAAACACTGAAACTCTGGAGGTGTGTTTTATTTAATGTAAATGATGAAAGATTGTTTCGTACTGAATTTCATGTGTCAGCATTATTATTACACACTACTTTCACATTCTTATGGGGCTGGATTAATGCTCATGCTTACTAAATAAGTTCTGGCACAGGAATGGAGGAACTTGTGGCCCTGCAGAGGGAGAGAATTAACTTTATATCATTGTCCCCTGCTTTGTGAGAAATTTTATAAAAGTTTGATATAGATTTATTGGCCATGCTTGCTGGGGCTGATGGGATCTGAAGTCCAACAACACCCAGAGGAGCAGTTTCCCCATCCTAGCTCTAGGGCAAAGCCTCAGCCAACCTAGGACTGCTGATGTAATTCAGAGTGATCATCTTGATTCATGCCTTGGGCTCCTTCTTTATACTGTAATTGTCCCTCTGTTATCACAACACAAGGAAACTATGTTCCCAGCTGCAGGGAAATGTAAAATATGGTTGGCTGAGCCAGAGTCAGAAGTAGACTAATGTTTTATGGATTTGTGGCTAAGTTTGGGTATTGAGTTTCATGCTAGTTTCAAGCTCAGTCATGGCACTGAAACCGCCATAGTTGTCCTGACTGATGACATTTGTTGAGAGAGAGCTGGGAAGAGCATGCCTCTGCTTTTGCTCTTTGCTCTCTTCATGACTTTTGATACTACTGACCACGGTATAATACTGGACTGTTTCTGGGAGTTGGAGTTGGGATCGCTGTATTACAGTGGTTCTGCTCCTAATTTTCAGACCATTTTCACAAAGTCTGCATTACGTAAGTGTGGAGGTGGGGTAGTTATCTCTTGGGACTGTGAGAGTTGTGTTGTGCTGTTCTGCAGGGTTCTATCTTGTCTTCCATGCCATTTGAAGTCTTACAAGCAGGTCACTATGCAGGTGATGTCCAGTGCTATGCCTCCATTCCATCTGAATCAGGAGAGGCGGTTCCAGGGCTAGAACAGTGCTTGGAAGTGGTGATGGACTTGATATGGGGCATCCTGATAAGAAAAGGGTGTTCTCAGAGGCAAGAGGTGGAGAGATGGTCTGTTCTGGAGAAGGTTAGACTCTTCAGGGATTGTTAGGAGATAAGGCCAACACGAAGAATGGATGAGAGACTGAGGAAGTGATTTATGTAAGCCAAGCATAAGCTAAGGGTTAATTATCTCATGCACAACCCTTGGCAATTGCATCATAATGATTGATGGTAATTGGACCCAATTCCAAGCAGAGAGGAACGTCACTTTTTCAAGATGTAGTACGTTCAAGGAGTAATTTTCCTATCAAATACTTAAGTAAATTTGATAGGAAAATCCTGGTAGATGCCACTAGCATGCAAATGGCAAATGGTTCCATGTTTAAAGCACATTTTACCCAGGTGAGATGTCAGTTTTAACTTTCTCTGTTTAAGCTGCAGAATTCTGTCCCCCAGCTTTTTGGAAAATAAACTGATGGGCTTCTGAGAACTGCCATGTAACATACTTTGGTGACAAGTATATACAAGCTGATCAGCAGTGACAGAATTAACTTGAAAGCCAGACCAAGTCTTCCAGTGCACATTGCCAAGAACAGGCCGTATATAAACTTTTATTGCTTCCTTTACAGAGCCACAAAAATACTCCTTAATGTCAGGAAAAGCAATCAGCTGCACAATGCCTTATATTTGACATGATTTATGAACACTCAGCAGGAGGAGAATAAAATTACATATTTGTAGTAGACGTGGAAACACTTTGGACAGGTGGAAAATACTGCATTAACTTCATGTCTACAGTTATGACTCAGTGCAGGTGTCCCTGCAACTGAGAAATGGGCAGAGAAGGAGTGTTTCATGAGGCCTGGCTGCATTGCATCTGTGTTCCACACGGGAACATAAGTTGACCAGCTACTGAATTTCTAGATTACTGTGCAATTCTAACTGGAAGTAACTCCTGTTAAATTCAGTGGGCCTTACTCACTGGTAAATGGGAGTAACTGCCTATATATTGTGAGATGGGGGGGTTATGCCTGAGTCCCTTCTAATTCCTGGATTCAGCAAGGATTCAATCACTGGAATAGGCAGGCTAGCTTCCTGGTGAGGTATGGGTCATTACAGTAAAAATGAAAGTTTCTCTGTGGTGGAGGACAAATGGGTGGGGCCGCCTCCCTCAACTGGCTGGGAGTTAGAAGGACAAAAGCAAGAGCTGAGTGTGTATGAGCTAGAAGCTAGAAGGAGGCAGCAAGCTGAAGCTTGTGAGGGAGAGACATGCTTGATTTCTGCTGGAATCCAGGGTTGTAGCTATGGGAGAAGCAAGACCTTATGGGATATTAATGCCGTGAGCCCCTCCAACATATGATCAGGTTGTATAGAAGGGTAAATGAATCATATATCCTAACTATATTTTCTCCATCAGTTTTAGAAGAATACTTAGTTGTATCTGTTATGAAACAATGTAACAAAAGTCTAAAACTGCCAATTTTATTTGGCCCACTGTAATGAGAGTAGCAGACATTTCTCGGTAAAATATGTAATTAATTAATTAATGGTAGGCTGAGTTCAAAATCTATGCCATATATTCAATTTCATGACATTTAAGTTTAATTACATTTTGTTTTGAACTGTTAGTATAACTAGCATCAGCTTGATAAAACAGAAGAATAAACAAACATTTGGAATTAGACCTCTCACTTTCTCTGGTTAAGATGCACTTTACTTAACTGCTAAGTTTAGACCCAACACCAAGTTCAAATACTTTATCTGCCCTCTCCTGGATACTTTGCATCGGATATATCTCTACACAAATATGGGTCTCAAGAAGAGAAATTCATTTTCCAAAGAAAAAATGTTAAACTTTGCCTGTACACTTTGCTGGAAAGTGTATAAATTATTCCAAAATATCTAGCTGTCAGTGAGGAATCTGAGTCTGTGTTACAGCAAAAGAATGGAAGGATTCTTTATTGATGGAATGTGTATTAAAAGAAAGATGTGTAAAATAACAAAAGCAGACATGGGGTTAATTGATACACTTCTTTCAACCTGTGGCAGCCATTACATTGGCGGAGGTCATGATTTTAGCTCCTCTGCCATAGGATGACCTGATAATGTGCTTGCAGCTTCCACCTGCTGCTTCCAGACTCTACTGCAATTTGCATACCTTTGTGTTTTTGCAATTGAATGCCAAAGGTCCATCTTTGCTTACTAAAGTGTGTGGCACCAGGATCCATACAAGCATGGCTTAAACTAGTAATGGTATGAAAGTCCCATGATGCTTTCCATGTGTACGTCAGAATGCAACATGGGAGTCTAGATTAGCACAATGGAGTGTGATTTTAAAGTACCGGTATGTGTAAATTTTGTCTGGCAAAAAGTTCATAATGAATCCAATTTACTTAATATGGAGAACAGGAAATATGAAAGAGAGGGGATATTTGGGTTTGTGTCTATGTTGTTGTTTTTAATGAAAAGGACAGAAATGCTGAAATTCCACTTCAAAGATTATTGAGCAAGAAAGTTATTTCTATCCTGTGGGTGACTGCAAAACAGTAAATGCAGTTCTATGTAGACAACTGTACAACAGTCAGTATCGAAGCAATGAGCTTGACTAGGGAGTATTGAATAATCTGCTGACAAGAAAAGAATTTAAGAGCTGTTCAGTTAAAAAAATAAAAATCTTGAAATTGTTAGCAACTATGTATATTGCTGCTGTAAAATAGGAAGTCATATTGGGATGTAACAAAACAGAAGGCCAATACAGATAAACAAAAATGATACCATTGTTGTGTTTTGTTACAGTAACAATCTTATTGCTCTATAGAATACAAAGTGCAGAGAGACCAGAGTCATTTGAAGTAGAAAGGGAAAGAACTAGTAGCATTGGGCATTTCAAACCATGCATTCACATCAGGAATAGTGGTACAGAGAGGTCATGTGAATTGCACGTTAAAACATTTGTTACCTATCCTGAGCCTAAGGGACAAAAAGATAGAGATTCAGTGATGGGGGAAGGTCCACAAGAAATAAGTCCTCAGTCTATATTCAGGTAGAGTCTATTGTGCATTGTGGTTGAAAAGATCAGATGATGGAGAGCTCATCTTGAGATTAAGAAACTACAAATGATAAAAAAGGGAGATGAGCCTAAAAAGAGAAATGAACTGGTACCTGCTCGTGGTTATTTATGTACATAATATATCATTTCCAAAGAATTCTAGAATTGTAGAGATGGAAGGGTTCCTAGGGGTCAACTAGTCCACCCCCTGCAATGCAGGAATCTCAGCTAAAGCATCCATGACAGATGGCCATCCAACCTCTGCTTTAAAATCTCCAAAAAGAGTCCCCCACCTTCCACAGTTGAACAGCTCTTAACATCAGAAAGTTTTCCCTGATGTTTAGTCAGAATCTCCTTTCTTGTAACTGGAAGCCATTGGTTCAGGCCCTGTCCTCTAAAGCAGGAGAAAACAAGCTTGCTCTAACTTCCATGTGACTGCCCTTGAGATATTTGAAGATGGCTATCATATCTCCTCTCAGTCTCCTCTTATCCAGGCTAAACACACTCAGCTCCATCAACTGCTCCTTATAAGGCTTGGTTTCCAGACCCTTGTTCATCTTGGTCACTGTCCTCTGCACGCATTCCAGCTCATCAATATCCTTCTTCAGTTGTGGCACCCAGAACTGGACACGGTACTCCGGGTGTGGTCTGACCAAGGCAGAATTTCTGCTGTCGTTTTAAAAAAGAAAGACTCCAGTGTGTTTAGAGGGACATCTTTTCAAATACAGGGGAGGGGAGATGGTGTCCATCTTGGGCTGGGGTGCTCCAGCTGGTGAGGCTTGTGGTGTTGTAACAGCAGAAGAAAAACTGACTCATGGATTCTGAGCCATCATGCTCATGATTGTGGACGGAGAAAGGAATGGGGTCTCCACACTTGTGAATCTCAGACCTCCAGCAATGGAGGTAGAACATGGCTATGTTCTATAGTGCTATCATGGCTGGTACTGCAAACTATAATAATTCATTGAAGGCAATATAATAAGGTGCATGATCACACGACACAATTAGTGCACAAGTGTAACCTTCCAAAAAGGGACACGAATTTTAAAAACATTTTCAGAGAAAGCTCATAATCATTAAGTCAGTTCTGGACTGAACTGAAGAGAGTTTGCAATCATTAATTTTCAGTAACACCCACCTACCCCACCCCCATTATATAGTTGTGTATCTGGCACATTTCCTTTGATATGTTCTTTATGAATTAGTGAAAACCATATAATTGAAGATTAACACTTGTGCATGGGTATTATTCAGCTTCACATAAATAATACGGCTGGCATCCAGATTATAAATTTAAGCAGCGCTAGTATTTTAATGTCTTTTTACAGTATTATTTTTAAACATTTCAATACCTTCACTGCACTGCTAATATGTTCTGTCGTAAGATATATGAGCAGTAATATGATAATTAAGCTTAGTGTCAAACTACCTTAATTAGGTATTAGGTAAACTGTGTGAAGGTAATTAAGGCTCAACCAATTAGGCTTATTACAAGTTACTGAATATAGTTACCTCTCCCACCCCAGTGCAAATTCAGAGTGGATAATATGGTGCTATAACTTTTACAGTACCATACTGGAAATCATAATGGAATTTGAATGAACTCTAAATACTTGTTTTAAATGCATAGTTCTTTTAGAGACTGAAAAACAACAAAGCAGAAATCAAATAAATAAATGTTGTTTACAAATACATGTTCAATTTACACTTTAAAAACGGGGGGGGGGGGTGTGTTAAGTAGCTTTCTTGATTTTGCCAAACTGGATTTCCCTGAGGGAATTTACACCTGAAAACAGGAAATGGTTGTCCCTACAAATGAAGTTTCAGCTTTGTAGTCTGCTGCAGAACTTGTCTCAGTCTGAAAACCTACATTCAGTTTGTTTGCTTTCTAATTTGGGGTGGTGGTGGTGCAGGGAGGGGAGCAACATTGGCACCATAACTGAGCAGGGGAAAAGAATGAATGTGTCTTACTGAGTTATTTAACAAGATTTATATACCGCTTAATCAACAAACACCACTAAGTGGCTTACATAAAACAATATAATGTCCCCACTTGCTTGTCCTGAAGCAGCAGAAGTATTGTAGTTGCCAAAGAACTTACAAGATAAATTCATAAAACAGAACTTAAAGATCTGTTTGTCTCTGTGTTGCACACAACTCAATGTGTGTGTGGGGCTGTGTATTTAAATGTATGCTTAGTACTGCCCTTTGGTCCTGCCCACTTGGTCCTAGGAGATTTGGCCAGATAAGAACCTGACCCTCAGGATGAAAATGGTTCTCCTTACCCTGTCCAAAAGACTCTGGCAGGAAGACTATTGCTTAACCAACTTGCAGCTGGTAGGAAACACTTTGGATAGGACTGGCTGTATTGGTTTATCCTGTTTTGTTTTCCATTATCCTTTTGCCCTTTTGGGAGTGCTTTGTGTACATGTAACCATTTAGTTGTTAAACCTAAGAATAAGATCTCTCTCTCTCTCTCTCTCTCTCTCTCTCTCTCTCTCTCTCTCTCTCTCTCTCTCTCGGAAACTTTCAAACTTGTTTTGCAAAGCCTTATCCTCTCTTTTCTCTAACCCATGCTTAAGAGCTAGATTTCACACTAGATAAAAGTGTTCTTGAGAAAAACCATGGGAGTCTTGTGGAGGCAGCCATGGAAAAAATAAGACTTCCATCTGGTGGCAATGGAAGCGGATAGCAAACAGAGGGGGGCAATGTGGCTGATCTGGTATTCCTTCTTCATATGTGCCAGGCAGGGCTGGGGACCTGTGCCAAGAGGCTTTGAGGGGACTGCAAGGGGATAAAGGAGAGGGTCTGTATTCAGCCTAGTCTGTACCTGTGAGTGTTTTTTGCACAGCCAGAGGAGGCGGGTGTGTGGGTTACAACCAAAGTTATAAGTTAGAAACTGAACTTTGATGGATATTAGACATAAATAAGTAATATGTTGGAAAGCAGATAACTAAAGTAATCAAAAACTAATTCCCTCAATAAATTTGGATAATTGCTTGTTGCAGTTTTGCATTGAGAAACACGTTCCCGAAAACCAAAAATGGACTTCCTCCATTGTGTCAATGTTAACGGTCTAGTTTTTGTACAATGGGTTACAATAGCTTTGCTCTTTAGCAAAAACATTATCCCCACCCCGGTAATGCACCTTTGCCAGTAAATTAGTTATGTGCATTGTATCCGCATGAAGAATGCAAAGGAAAAGTTGTAATTAAGATATGCTTAAATAAGAGTTAATCTTTTGCATTTTATTTTTGCAGTTACGGGAATGAATGTATTCCAATTATTTTGAAGTTAATATAATTAACTTCTGCTGAATGCGGTACTTACTCATAACTACCTAGCTAACCATACTGATAACAGTTCTTAATGAATAAATTGTTCTCAATACAGAGCCACTAATCCTTTAAATAAATGTTTCCAGTCACAGCACTGATAATGTGAGTATAATTCATAAAAAGGAATGCCCATAGTGAATGTGATGGGGCTGGTGCACAGGAGGTCTCCAAGGTCTCTTACATCCCAGGTTTTGGTAACTGCAGAAATGTGTTTGGGAAATTTCTTGACTGAACAAATGTCACCTTGTTCTGTTTTGGTTTCTGCTGCTTTCTTGTGATTCTGCCACCAGTTTGTGGCTAACAATACTGCTCACAGGTGTAAGGAGCATTTCAGATGCTATCTGTTGCTGTAACTTTATCAATGTTTCATTTATCTGAGTGATGTAGTTGGACCTTTTTGGAGGTCTTTAAGCAGAGGCTTGACAACCATATGTCAGGAGTGCTCTGATGGTGTTTCCTGCTTGGCAGGGGGTTGGACTCGATGGCCCTTGTGGTCTCTTCCAACTCTATGATTCTATGATTCTATGACCTATTCCAAACATCCCAGAACAAGCACCCAGGAGCAGCTGCAGTGATCCTGGGTCTGGTGGCAGAGAACTTGCACTTCTACATTCACTGCAGTGGCAGCCCTGTGGATGCGAGGGTCCCCCTTTCTGCTGCCACAGCTGTGGTCCCCTTCCTGAGCATCCCTACTCCCTGGGTAAGATTATGGAGTGGACAGCAGCATCTGGATCCCTGTAGCTTCTGCCATGTCTGGCGGATCTCGAGGACATTCACTGTAGGACCTCTGAGCAGCGAGTGGCAGCAGTGTCATCTCCATGCACTGAGCCCTCACACACTCCATGGACATTGTCATTGCCTGCAGCAACACTGCCAACACTCACCCATGCCATCATGTTATGTGTGTATAGTTGCATGGACAAGGCAGTAGAGGCATCCTGCCACAGATGTTGAGCTTAATATCTGTTACTCACCTTGAGTAGCACAATTTGTTGCCCGCTAGTAAAATACCCCTAACGGCGGCAGAGAAATAAACACATACAAGAGAGGATTGTGCCCTCACTGTCACTGAGACACTGAAGAAATGATCCCAAAGAGAAGACTCCCTTTGGAGTCTTTCTTTGGAGCAGACCATCCCACTGAGGCAGCTCTCTTTAAATAGGACAATCTGTAGTTTCCCGGTATGGTAATATATAGTGGAATTCTGTTTAAATTTAGTAATTATTTCTAAATTTGCATACATGCATATAAATTGGCACATGCAATTTTTTAGGCAGAGCTGTATTCCTTTTAGTTTTCTATTTCAGTAATGTGTTTTCTCTTTTTTTGGATAACTTTTTAGGTCAAACCTACTGTCTTGGTAACATAAGCTCTTAGTCTACACTCTAATTATGTTACAGATTTAAAAACAGCATTGGAAAAACCTATTCCCTCCCCCTCCCTATTTTTCTATAAAATGGTAGGACAGTAATGGAGCAGAGAGGCCGTGTCTACAGCTGCTGACAAGTGAGGAAAAATCTGCCATGCATGTGACAGACAAGCTTGTCAGCCTTATAAGCAAGAGACAGTCATAACTATAAATTTCCTATGTCTGCCAAAAGAACTTTGACATGTACTTTTGAGGTAAAATATACCCAAGGGATCTCTCTCTCTCTCTAGAATAGTCCATCCTTTGTGCACATAAACTTTTTTGACTGACCTATATTAATATTCCCAAATCCTGAATAATTTATATTTCCAGAGGATGTTGATCTTGGAGAATACAGGTTTCTATAACCAATTTATAATACAGTCTGAAATCATGGAACAGAAGATTCCCCTTGGACTCTGTATGTAGGAAATAAACTTAAAGGGCAAGTGTGCCTTCCCTCACATGAGAATTTGCCTTGCCTCGCAGTTGACCTACATTCTTCCAGCTTCACTTTTCAGGGCTTCTTCAGACGATTTGTAATCCTGGTTGGAGAACTCACCTCAGTTCTTGATGGTTTATGCTTTCAAGGAATGAGTCACAAGTGGAAATCTGACGGAGATCCAGCAACTGCTGGCAGGACGTATGAAAAGGATACCAGGATGTTTATATCTCTGAAGAAGATATTAAGATATCAAAGGCTAAGCACGGTGACCATCTGTGGATGGGCTCAGCCATGGCTGTGAAGACTGGAATGTCTCATCCTGGCTCAGCTGGAGATACACTGGTGGAAATCTTCCATCCTGGCTCACCTGAAGCCAGGGTAGCTCCTGAAAATTATTCCAGGAGCATTCCAGGGGTAGGTGGTGGGGAGACTTACTCATATTCCAAAATGTGTTCAGTTCATTCACTTGACAAAGCAACTCTATTTTAAAGACTTGTTTTCCATCTGCAAAGTGGAAAATGAATAGGGATATGGGAGGGATGAGGAAATTTAAGTCAACTCATATCTGCCTACCCACCTACCTATCTAAATGTCATCCCTAAGCAGTGTACAGGAGACCCAATACAATAATGAAAAGCAAGTTAGAACTATAAGCTCAGAATTCAGTTGAAAAGCCTGCTGAACTTAAAAAAGGTATTTACCAAGCACTGGAAGTTCCATGTGAAGGGGACCTGTCTGACCTCAACTGGAAGCGAGTCCCACAAAATTGGGCCCATGATCCTGAATGCATGACTCCCTGTGGATATGAGCTGTGGGCGACCACTAGCAGTGACTTCCTGGAAGACCTCAGTGATTGAAGAGGGATATAAGGCATCAAGCAGCCACTGGGGTATCCTGGACTCAGGTTGCTAAGGACCTTGTACCTGGCCCAGGAGTGTATGGGCAGCCAGTATCTTTGAGTGCTAGAGATAGTTCATGGCGGTAGTCTGTCCCCATCAACAGTCTAACCACAGTTTTGCACCGGCTGGAGCCTCCAGACCAGGCCCAAGGGTACTTCCACACAGCACATTTAAAGGTGAATCTATCACTTTGTCAAGTGGTATGGGAACTGAAATACAGGCAGTTTTGCAAATTTGCACTTAATCTAAATTTATCCAATGAAACCATGTTTAGACAAATGCATATGTTAGGTGAAAATATGCACAAAATGAAATTATTAGTGAGAATAACATGCAAGTAACATACAAATATATTAGGGGAAATTGCTTGCAAATATTTGTACAACTAGTCAAAACGGCATGTGAAACTGAACAAATACTGGAAAAAACGAGAAACGAGAACAAAAGCTCACAGATCCTTCCATCCCAACTTTGATAAAACAACAAATAGTGGCTGGTTTTCAGCATGAGCATATGTTGCATCTCTGCATTGCTACATTCGTAACAATGCTATTTGCATTGCAGCATTGCGTTTCCTTATACATCGCAAAGCGCAATGACACAGAGCCAAAGATCCCATGTGTGAGCAGGAAGCACTTCTGTGCATACAGTGGGAATAGTAGTGTTGTGTTGTTGTTGTTGTTGCCGCTGATTTCAGCCTCCCTTGGATGCACCTCCCTGCAGCGTCAGCTTAATTATATCGTTTCCCACTCTCCTTCCAAAGGGCAGTCAAGCCCTTCAGAAAGTGAACAATATCCTCAATTGTGAGCTGGAGAATTTTAAAACTCCTGTGGATTGGTGGCTTCCTGGAATCACATTATGCTAGAGACTATCAGTCTGTGTTGCTTAGTGGAGCAAGAAAATGCCAAGCTATGCTGAATCTTAAATGTCAAGGAGGAAACTGCTTCAAGTACACAAAGCAGCTCGATGAAAAGTGTTACTTGGAGGTGGCTCCTTTCAGAGAGGGACTGGAGATGGATTGCGCTTGAATTCTCATCATACTGCTAGTCATTTGCTTGTTGATTAAACATGTCACATCATCATGGCTAGACCTCCTGAAGGCAATCATTGGGGCTGATCTGAAAAGCAAAGTAAATTAATGGTCTCTTACAGCCATGATTAATCTCCTATTTGCTGGGTTTCCTAGCTCCCAAGAACTGCCCTGAGCGCCTACTAAACACTGTATATTGTTGAGGCTGCGACATCCAAGGAGCTGGAAAATTATCATGAGATGTTGGGCTAGATAAAAAGACAAGAGGGGGCTCCCAGATTATAAGTGCTTTTTAAGAGGGCCCTCCATCCCGGAGATACAGAGTTGTTGTGCAAGAAGCCAGAGATGTTTCTGTAAATATCGAACCTCCTGTTCTGATTATGCTTTCTCAGAACTCAAATTGTTTACTTAATTTTGCTGTTGGGAAAATGCAATCTTCCCTTCTTGGGGGCAGTATTGTTGTAGCCCAGAGCACTGAAGGTGGGGGGTTGGGGGCTGGCAGAAAGACAGCCAAAACCTGCTTGCGATGAGAGTGCGTCTCTCGGTGTGTGTGTGTGTGTGTGTGTGTGTGTGTGTCCACTCTGACCACAGGAAATGTTAAAAGCATTGAGCCTGCAAACAAGAAGCTTTTGAATAAAGACACAATAGCTCTTCATAGCACTTTTGCCTGCTCACGCTGGGCAGACTGGTGCTTCAGTTGAGTTCAAATGCTCTTGTGGGGGCACAAATCAAGTCTTATAAAATATAGGAGGACAACACAGAAAAATAGAGTGATTTAGCAATTGTGGATTCACTCAATTTTATGGAAAACAAAGGACAGCACTTCCAGAGAAAAGGTGTAGGGTGGAAGCAATCTTCTTGTTTTGAAACCTGAAGGGAAGGTTGTGACCCTGTCATAATGCTTTATATGACAGGGGGCAAAAAAGTAAAGAAAAAAGGATAAGAAACTATGGGAGGAAATGAAACAAAAAATGGTTCAATAGTTAGAACCTCTATAATCTCAGAGTTACCAAAGTTTTCAAAATCAGATATGAAATAGCAATGAAATGTTGACTTTCCAAATATGTTATTTTTACCAGAGTTTGCAATGTAATAATTATCTACAGTGCAGAATGAGGATATGCAGATTGCTGCAGATTGTGGGAAGCTGATCCATGCTGAGCTGTTCTGCTAGTGTCTGAAAATGCATAAATCATTATAAAAGTTGCAATTCTATGCAACAGCTGTGGTAAAAGGGGGGAAATAATGTTACTTCTCTGCCCTAACATTGGTCTATAGTGAATAGGATTTTTCGTGTCTAAAAAAAGAATAATGTCATACATATAATGCAAAATTGTGTGGGCACAAATCAACAAAAGCTTTCTTTTCAAATTAAATGAATGGATCTTTCATTAAAGCATACCTTGGGAATCTTGTAAGCTATCTGTTCCTTCTTGCAATTGTACATATTGCTGAACAGATATTGGATAAAGGTAGGTAGCCGTGTTGGTCTGACGCAGTCGGGGGGAAAAAAAAAATGTCCAGTAGCACCTTATAGACCAACTAAGTTTGTTCTGGTATAAGCTTTCGTGTGCATTGGTATCTGAAGAAGTGTGCATGCACATGAAAGCTTATACCAGAACAAACTTAGTTGGTCTATAAGGCACTACTGGACAATTTTTTATTTTTTAAAAAATAGATATTGGATAAGTAAATGCTAAGACCTTTATATTTTTGGGAGGGTGGGCTTTTCTTTTATTTATTTATTAAACTTGTTATTCATTTTATCTTGCTCAGGGCAACCGAAATTGACTTCCGACCAACCAACCAACCTTGCCCTCCACACACATAGGTGCATTAAAACCAAGAAATGCATCAAAAACTTCCTGCCCACTTCTAAACGGCCACAGATAGTTAAAGGTCAAAGGCCTGGTTATAGAGGAAAGGTTTTGCCTGGTGCCTAAAGATATGTAATGAAGGCACCAGGTGAGCCTCCCTGGGGAGAGCATTCCACAAACGGGGAGCCACTGCAGAAAAGGCCCGCTCTTGTGTTGTCACCTTCTGAACCTCTTGTGGAGGTGGCACATGAATAAGGGCCTCAGGTGATGACCAAAGCGTTTGAGTAGGTTCATATGGAGTTGATGTCTTTATCAAACTATCTGCTACAACCCCAAAGTCTCATTCCTGGTTAGTCACCATCAGTTCAGACCCCATAATCCTATATATGAAAGATTTGTTGTTATTGTTGCCAACATGTACCCCTTTACATTTGTTTTCACTGAATTGCCTTCGCTACCTTGCTGCCCATTTGCTCTCTCTGGAGAAGTCTTTGTTTTATCAACACTGAACAATTCAGTATCATCAGTAAAAATAATTTTGCAATTTTTTAAAAAAATGTGCAAGGATTCGGATTCAACCCTGGAAGAACTTCAAGTCTTTTGAAATGAAATAATATGCAATTTTTTTGCTATAAACTTCACATACTGCAGTACATTTATCATTTGAGACTAATGTTCACCCAGTCATTTTTTCTTTGCTGTATATTTCAAATAATCCATTTTTGCGATTTCATCAACAGTAAGTCAGGTATATGTTAGAGAAAAATGTATTTATGCTTGGATCAGTCTTAAATCTGTGGTAGTTTTTTTTCCTTTGGAAGGCTACATATTTCTTTGGCAATTGCTGATTCTTATGAAACCTCTGATAAAGAGAAATGTTCCTGAGGATAAAACTACTTTTCAATGAAAAAAAATATCCATAAAAGACAAGCTTTTATTCTAATGGGTTAGTGCTTTTAAGATATATTTATGCCTTCGCCTTATTTCCTTTTCAAATGTTTCTTTTCTACTTGCAACTTTTGAATAATACCTATTGCAATTATTGGATATATAAAACTCATTTGTTATTGAATATATACTGGCAACTTTTAACATTTATAAATATGTTATTTCCTCCCCTTCTATTTTTACTCCAACGTAAGTGATCAGCACCCTACAAAATATACTGAACAAAGAGAAGTAGGAACCATTATCACCCAAACACCTTATTTAACAA
Organism: Podarcis bocagei; assembly: GCF_964188305.1. Taxonomy (NCBI): domain Eukaryota; kingdom Metazoa; phylum Chordata; class Lepidosauria; order Squamata; family Lacertidae; genus Podarcis; species Podarcis bocagei. Next base: position 62,529,570 of record NC_138128.1, read on the forward strand.
CTGCAAAATGAAACAGAGCTTGGAAGAAAACTTTATCCTTTCTTTGCAAATGGCAATGACCTGAATGCAAGTATATGTGGTCTCTTGCTGGATATTCATTGCTGAAAAATCTAGCATCTTGAGGAAGCTAACTGCTAATCACAGAAACCTGACCATTCAATTCTATAACTTACACAAGCAAATATTAAATACTTATCTGGATGTAGTGTCTGCCCCCCCCCGCCCCACAAGTGATGTTGTTTACATGTGAAGTCATATATTCTGGAGTCTTTTCTTGTTCACAGACCTAGATAGTTATTGATTTTACTTCCGCGAAGAAGAGCTTGAAAAACAATTACACTGGCCCGGGGGGCCACTAGGGGCGCATTGGAAGATGGCCAACAATACCATCTCTCTGGCTCACACGAGGTAATTAAGAGGCTGATATGGGAGTATGCAGCCTCCCTTTGTTACCCCAGGGAATGGGGAAACACTGTCTTTGCCTGCGGTTGCCGATAAATCACCCCCGAGTTCGAAAGATGCAGGGGGTGAGGGCACTAGGCACACAGCCCTTGTGTGGGTTTATGGCTCTCCCTGACGCTGTCTCCCTGGTTGCAGCAGCTCAAAATAAACAATTAAGAGCAGCAAATGCACATGTTTCGAGTGAAGAACGGGAGTTAAGACTGCTATGTGAAGTGACCTCTGTGAAGTTGAGCGATGGGCTGGATTCAACAGGAAAATATATCAAGAAGAAGACACATCAAAGCTGTTGGTATGTTGGAATGGGACGGAAAGGGGGGGGACTTTTCTTTTTCTTTCTTTCTTATGTGATTACCTAACAACCCCCCCCCCCAAGAAGAACCGTTGTAACAATTAATTATAAGCAGGATGATTAAGAACTGTGTGGAAATGAATTACTAACCAAAGACATGGTTTGTGAAATATCTGGAAAGAAATGAAAGGCTTTTGGAATGACGCAGTTTATAAAAAGAGACTCGTTAGAGGCAGGCTTTGTTGCAAGATTTATGATCGAGGGGGAGGAGGCCAACAGCTTTGTTATCATATTGGACTCTTGAGTATGACCTGGCAGAACCCCCTAAGAAGATCGAGGAAGGAAGGACAGGCCTGCGAAGATTAATGGGCAGACGTTAAGATTGTTTTGTTGAAATGGCATCTGTCTGCTTGAATATGGCTCTTGGAGAAATGAAAAATCCACACAGGACTATATTACGTTTGTTTTCAACTCGCTTGTGGAGACTATCAGAGGTCACAAAGAAAGGAAAAATATACGATAACAACAAGAAGATGAGGAAAACAATAAAGAGAAAATGGATAGAAATGTGAATATTATTTGGACAGAACTGTGAACATCAAAGCAGCCGCAATAGAGATGATTGGATTGGATCCCTTTCTGAGCTCGAAGCATGGGTACCCCCAACAAAAATTTAAAAATTTGGCTCTGTAATTTGGAATTAATGTGATTTGATTGGTTTGTTAATAAAAATTATATTAAAAAAGAAAAAAGAAAAACAATTACACTGGCCCAACTCTTGGGCTAATCTTACTTCAAATTTGGAGAGAACTCTCACATTTCATATTCTTAAATTCATAAATATTCAGAAAATTTATTCAGTAGAAAATTCCCATCAAAACAATGCTTGAACTTATAGAGGAAAAAGTAGAATGGCCCTCAATAAAATCCACAATCTGTTTTAGCAAATAATAGGGGAACCCGGCCATTTTGGAGCCCCTGTAACTAAAGCCCAAGAAGGGACTCAGGTATATAACTATCTGAAAATCTTCATTTAGTTACCACTGTTGATGCATTGGAGGCATGCTGGATTTATACAGTACAATTTGCTCCATAATGTAAATTCTCTCGGCTGCCACTACAGGGGTATGCGAGGTTCAGTGCTTTTCTTCATGGGAACTCACAGGAACTCAGTTCCTGCACCTCTCAGGTGGGCACCATTGAGCAGTTGGGGGGTTTCAGGGGGGTATTCAAGGGTACGCAGTACCAGCTCCTCTTTTTGTTGTTGTTAAAAAGACCGCTGTGGATAGGCCAGTTTGAATGGTGGGCTTGGCGGATGCCTATGCAACTCCACAGCGGCCAGGCAGGAGCAGCAATGGTCACTGGAAAATGGGAAGGCTCAACAGGGAGGGGAAGCGCTGTGGCAGGCCGCAATCGCTGCTCACCATGGAGAGTGGTAAGCAGCCATTGCCAACACAGGGCTAACTTAAGGAACCTTTGCATGTTGAGACCCCGAGATCATAGAATCATAGAATCATAGAGTTGGAATAGACCACAAGGGCCATCGAGTCCAACCCCCTGCCAAGCAGGAAACACCATCAGAGCACTCCTGACATATGGTTGTCAAGCCTCTGCTTAAAGACCTCCAAAGTAGGAGACTCCACCACACTCCTTGGCAGCAAATTCCACTGTCAAACAGCTCTTACTGTCAGGAAGTTCTTCCTAATGTTTAGGTGGAATCTTCTTTCTTGTAGTTTGGATTCATTGCTCCGTGTCCGCTTCTCTGGAGCAGCAGAAAACAACCTTTCTCCCTCCTCTATATGACATCCTTTTATATATTTGAACATGGCTATCATATCACCCCTTAACCTCCTTTTCTCCAGGCTAAACATGCCCAGCTCCCTTAGCCGTTCCTGCTAAGGCAGGGGTGTCAAACTCAAATTCATCGGGGGCCGCACCAGCAGTTTGGTCACCCTCAAAGGGCCGGTTGTATCGGCCTAAAATATTTGAGCAGGCTGAGACCCCTGAAGTTGATGGGCTTTTACCGTATTTTTCGCTCTATTGGATGCACCGGACCACAGGACGCACCTAGTTTTTACAGGGGAAAATCAAGGAAAAAAATATTATCCCTCCCCCCCCCAGCCCCAAAGAGCAACGGACAGGCTGCGTGCAGCCTGTCTGCTTCTCCCAGAGCTTCTCGGGGCTGCGGGGGAAGCCCGGGTTCCCCCACCAGCCCCAAAGAGCAAAGAAGCCAAGACAGCGCACGGGATCCATAGCCGCGCAACCTCTCCAGCCAGGAGCTAAACCTCTCCAGCACGGCTAAAGAAGACAAGGCAGTGAGCGCGATCCATCCCACTCACTGCCCTGGCTTCCTCTTTAGCCTTGCGCAGCATCTTTAGTCTTGCGCAACGGGATGGATTGCGCCCGCTGTCCACCGGGGCTGGACTAGATGACTCCTGGGGTTCCCTTCCAACCCTGCAATTCTATGACCTCGGAAGGTGTTTGGGGTCTCTACCACTGGAGGCTTTTAAGCAGCGGTTGGGGGACCATCTGTCTGGCGTTCTTTAGCTGTGATTCCTACATTGTGAGGGGGCTGGGCTAGATGACCCTCGGGTGGCCCTCCCAACTCTATACAGTCCTACAGTTCTGCAGCAGGAGATCCACAGCCACTTAGAATCATAGAATCATAGAGTTGGAATAGACCACAAGGGCCATCAAGTCCAACCCCCTGCCAAGTAGGAAACACCATCAGAGCACTTCACACAATGCCCACACCATCAGAGCACTTCACACAATGCCCACCATCAGACCACTTCACACAATGCCCACTCCCAATTTTCATCTGAGATACATGTGGCTTCAGTGTCTAGGCAGGTACCCCCCTACCTGCCACACTTCCCCCACCCCACTTAAGCTAAGGGAATTCCTGCCCAGAGAAGCTCCCAGGTGAGGCAAGGGTTAAGATCTACCTCTGGTAGATCTCTTGCGGCTGGAGAGGCACGCAAGGCTAAAGAGGAAGCCAGGGCAGTGGGATGGATCGCGCTCGCTGCCCTGGCTTCCTCATTAGCCTTGCGAAGCCTCCTCCCCCCCGCCCTGGAGAGGCGCGCAAGTCTAAAGAGGAAGCCAGAGCAGCGAACGGGATGGATCGCGTTCCCTGCCCTGGCTCCCTCTTTAGCCTTGCGAAGCCTCCCCCCCCCCTGGAGAGGCGCGCAAGTCTAAAGAGGAAGCCAGAGCAGCGAACGGGATGGATCGCGTTCCCTGCCCTGGCTCCCTCTTTAGCCTTGCGAAGCCTCCTCCCCCCCTCCCCCCCCCGCTGGAGAGGCACGCAAGTCTAAAAAGGAAGCCAGGGCAGCGAACGGGATGGATCGCGTTCCCTGCCCTGGCTTCCTCTTTAGCCTTGCGAAGCCTCCTCCTCCCCCCCCCCAGGCGCGCAAGGCTAAAGAGGAAGCCAAGGCAGCGAACGGGATGGATCGCGCTCGCTGCCCTGGCTTCCTCTTTAGCCTTGCGAAGCCTCCCCCCCCCCGGAGAGGCGCGCAAGTCTAAAGAGGAAGCCAGAGCAGCGAACGGGATGGATCGCGCTCGCTGCCCTGGCTTCCTCTTTAGCCTTGCGAAGCCTCCCCCCCCCCCGCCAGAGACGCGGCAGCCCGTGGGACGAGGCGGGCGGCCTGCGGGGTCGTGCCGGTGGGGGACCTCCGGAGGCGGCCTCTCTGCTCACCACCTCCTTCGTGCTGAAAGGCGACGCGGCGCACAACCAGGCGATGGTGCACTGGACGGGCGAGAACGGCGGCTACGCGGGCCACATGACGAGGTCTGGCGGGCCGGATTCGGCCCGCGGGCCTTGTGTTTGACACCCGTGTCCTAAGGCATTGTTTCCAGGCCTTTGACCATTTTGGTTGCCCTCCTCTGGACACGTTCCAATTTGTCAGTGTCCTTCTTGAATTGTGGTGCCCAGAACTGGACGCAGTACTCCAGGTGAGGTCTGACCAGAGCAGAATACAGTGGCACTATTACTTCCCTTGATCTAGATGCTATACTCCTATTGATGCAGCCCAGAATTGCATTGGCTTTTTTAGCTGCCGCGTCACACTGTTGGCTCATGTCAAGTTTGTGGTCAACCAAGACTCCTAGATCCTTTTCACATGTACTGCTCTCAAGCCAGGTGTCACCCACCTTGTATTTGTGCCTCTCATTCCCCCCCCCCAAGTGCAATACTTTACATTTCTCCCTGTTAAAGTTCATCTTGTTTGTTTTGGCCCAGTTCTCTAATCTGCCAAGGTCGTTTTGAAGTGTGATCCTGTTCTCTGGGGTGTTAGCCACCCCTCTCAGTTTGGTGTCATCTGCAAATTTGATCAGGATGCCCTTGAGTCCATCATTGATGCCCTTGATCACCCCCTCGCTGATGAATAAGACACAAGGACACAGATATTAGGTTAATGTTATTGGGCAAATTTAGGCCACAACTTTATTGGTTACAGAATGTGAGCAGTATTGGCTTAGGCATTGGAATTGACCTGACTATATCTGACTCCTGCCCGTCACACAGGGAGTCCAGTAAGGGTAACCACTGATAGGGGGAGTCCCATCGATGCAAACCAACTTGAGCTCTTCCTGGGTTCCCAACGGGGTCGTGGCAAGATCCACACCCCCAGATTCCTTTAATGGAATACCCTTAAGCTTGAAGGGGCATGTGATGGCCACACGTGGCCACGTGGTCCACCGCAACTCCTTCCCACTGGGAAATGGAGCGGATTTACTTTTTCATTATTGCATATCTAGTTTTTTATTATTATTTTTTTTCCTTTGTAGTTTGCCTTTGCTGTTTAAATATTTCTAGATATTCATCTGACAAATGGTACTCACACACATGCATATCTCCTTAAATAAATTGTCAGGGAACTGCCATCAGAGGGAAGAGGAGAGGTAAGACACTCCAGTGATGCAGGGGAGGGAACTAGCAAGGAGAGAGAGAGAGCTTCCTCGGGGGAAGGAAATCCAGGGGACACCAGGGAGAAAGGGGAAGCTGAGAGTACAGCGGAGGGGAGGCTCCGAGACTCTTCCAGTGAAATCAGCGGAGAGAGCACAGGACCTCCGCTTGGCACGCCCACGCTGCGCAGAAGGCTTCCACGCAGAGAATCTAGGAGACTTGGAGTCAAGCAACTTTTATGTTGGAAGAAATTTAGGTCACGCCCACTGACGGATTCTGCCAGTGACTAAGACAGTCGCGTTTCAAGGGCTGTCAAACCAGGGAAAGTTTTAGCTATACGACTAGCTTGGAGCAGTTTGCAGTTTACGCACAAGCAACCCCAATTCCCATTACATAAATAATCCATACAATGCATTCATTTATTATGGGTCACCTTTTGTGATGAGAGTAAGTGGGTATTTGGAAACTTCATAATCAAGTCATCTCATTTGATGGTTTTTGTAGCACACCGTTGTATCAAATAGATTCAGAAACTAATTTTGGCCTGATAAAAGTCTCATCTTCTCCTCCTCCTTGCAGCTTGCGAAATATAAAAGGCTCCAGGCAAACATCAGCAAGAACTGAATGTCTCTCAGTATGAGCCTCAGCCTCAAGGCCACTAGGAGGTACCTTAACATTTGGAAAAAGTGCCTGAAGACTGTGCCCATGTGATCTAATCCCTGCTGAGTGTTTCCATGACTGTGCCGAAGCAGCAGGAATCTTCTCACAGAAATACATTGGCACATTTTTTAAAATAGAGGTAAGTTTTTGAATCTCCTTGAAGACTGGTTTTGCAATATTCAAAATATCTGAAAAATTTTAGTGCGTGCTTGTCTGCTATATATACTCAGAGAGCAGACCCTCCAAGTGTCCCTATTTTCCAGGGACTCCCTGATTTAGAGAGCCATCCCAGTTTCTGATTTGATCCTGGCAGTGCTTTTTTTCTTAAAAAAAAATGTATAGGGGTACTCTCATTTTCCTACTTATATTGAAATACTGGCCCTCAATGAGGCCAAACTTAGATTCACAAAATGTTTAGGGGTATGCGTCCCCGTGCATCATTATGGGATGGGATGTTGCTATTTTCACCGGAGAAATGTTGGAGAGTATGAGAGAGAAAGCCTGGGAAGCCTAAAAAAGGCCTATACAAATTACGTGACTCAGCTGCTTCACATGCAAGAATAACAAAAACATGACCATTGCTCAAAAGTGCTGTTTTGGAGGTTAACTGGAAGCTAATAATGGGAAATGTCTCCCATCAACAGCTTCCATGAAATATAGATCTGATCCAGTCATACTATCACAAGCAGATATCACTTTGTTCTTAATGCCTAATGAGAAAATACTTATTTACATTTATTGTGAGGTTGGTTTTTTTTAGCACTTATATAAGCTTTCAAGGAGATTGTATGTAAATAATAATAATAATAATCAAAGCAAAATGGCTGCCCCTATGGACCCCTGAGAGCATCAGTGCGTCTTCAGGTTCCAGTGTGCTCCAGCAGAATTTCAGCAGTAATTTCGGTGTGCACAGCGATAGCAGCCCTGTGTGTTAGCCTCTTCAGGCAGCTGATGACTGTTTAAAAATAATCTAAAAAAGAAACAAAAGAAGAGAGGCAGATATTTTCTAAGCTTCTTCTTTTTTTGCAGTTAATAAATCTGTGTGGATTAGTAGAAGGTTTTCTTCTTCTTCAGGATTTCCCTCAAAAAGTCTTAAGGGAAACAAAACATTACAGGAATTGGGGCACATGTGATGGAACAGACATGTGTTGAGATGGAACAGACTTAGACTGAGCCATCCTTGCAATCAAGCAAAAAAATCCTGCTCAGCCTGATGTTAGGGTAAAAACCTCCATAGCCTCCTACTATGTTGGGTGAATGGGTGTTTACCAGAGAACCGGAAAGGTTGGATGAGGAGTGGATTGGTCTTACAGAGCCCACATCTCTTGGCTCCACCCTTGTGCAGCTGGAATGACATTGAAATATACTTACAGTGTGTGGGTTTTTTTCTGAAGTGGATGGCCCTGGCTTGATGCTGAAGGCAAGCTTGTATTCCTGCTGCCTTAACTGCTTGCAGTGTGGAGCCAGTGTGGTGTAGTGGTTAAGAGCGGTAGTCTCATAATCTGGTGAACCGGGTTCGCATCTCCGCTTCTCCACATGCAGCTGCTGGGTGACCTTGGGCCAGTCACACTTCTCTGAAGTCTCTCAGCCCCACTTACCTCACAGAGTGTTTGTTGTGGGGGAGGAAGGGAAAGGAGAATGCTAGCTGCTTTGAGACTCCTTCGGGTAGTGATAAAGCGGGATATCAAATCCAAACTCTTCTTCTTCTTCTTGCAGTTGCAAAGGGTTGCAAAGCTTGGACCCAAATGCTACTTAAGTGGCCCTATCAGATTAGTGCTGTGGGTTGGTTCTGAATGAAAAGTTGCTCCCAGAGCCAATCTGCTTGTGTGTGTGTGTGTGGGGGGGGGGGCGGATTGTTCTCCTACAACTACTGTACCAAGGGGATTTCTCCTCCTCTTCCACCAACACCACTACTGCTATGTAGCAGCATTTTTTACCCTGGTAATCCGGTGTCTGCTGCAGAATGCTCTTACTGAATCACGCTAATTGACAAAAACTGGAAAGCAGTAGGTAAGTTGCAGTAATAGTCAGTGTGACCGCATAGGCAGGCTGTCATTGCTCACTTTCCTTCTATTGCTGCTGGTTCCTGAGAGGGAAATGGAGAGGTGTGGGAACTCAGTGTGGTGAAAGGAGCATTGGATTGGCTTCACCATAACACCCACATGATAGTGAGCTCCCTATGGCAAGCTCCTCCCTCTATCTCACTCAGGAACTGGCAGCAATGTTCAGTATTTGGAAAGCAGGTGAGCAATGATGCCCTGCCTAATACTACTGGTAAGTAGATGGGTTTTGGGAAATAGCATAGTGACATTCTATAGGACCATGCCACATGTTTGCTTGTTTTTTTGATCATTGCCTAGGATCCAAAGAGACCCATGTGCAGAGAGATTCCAAAGATGGAGGTGATGAATGAGTTGGCAAATGAGTTGCTGATTTTTCCTTATGTTGACAACTTGAGTCCCTTAACATTTGCTGCTGGCTATCAGGGCAGACGCGGGGCTGCCACTATAAGAGAAACACTGCAAATCCCCCATCCATGTGGATCTTTGGTCTTGCTCTCTGCCACAAACGGCAGAATAAAACCGTTTTTTTATAACAGGTGAACGGCAGTGTGCAATTTTTCTCACGTTCGTTTTGTTTATATGGATCATGGAACATGACGTGACTCTCAGGCAGTTATACTTCAGATGATCTATTGGGTTAAAATGTAGCGAATGAATTTGATCATCGGTTATTATTTTTTCTTCAGTGAGAAAGCTGAAAAAGGAAAAGGAAAGAAAAGCTGTCCTCACACTTGCTCCCACCAGGAAATCTTATTATTGCCACCAGCACTCCTGATTAATCTCAGATTCATCTTCTGATACAAAAATGCACACGCTTCCTAGACAATGTGCCTTACATCAGAATCAATAATGTCTGGTAAGAGGCCTCTGTTTATTATTATTTTTACCTCACATTGCAAGGTGCCTGTTGCGAGCTCTGAGGGGGGATGAGTTCTTTCCATTGATTCCTTCTTGAATTGGCAGCATCCAAAGGGTTGAGAGTACCATAACATATCAGTAATGAGGTACTATGTTTGAAATAGTTCGTACGTTCAGAAAAATGATCCACATGTAACACAAGTTTTCAAAGCACAAAAAGGCTTTAGATCACGCATACGGAAAGATGGGGTCAGGGAATGGCTGAAAGCAAAACTACATAATAGTGACACCAGACTACGGTGCACGGCACCATTACAAAAGCCACATTACACCATACACACCAAATAGTCATACACACCAAATCGTGAGTGGGGAATGTCTTCACCCAATGCACATTACCTGTTTGGTTTTCCCATGAACTCTTCCTCCCTCTATATGCAGCGTGGCCTTTCCCAGTTACTTGCTGAAGGGGCTGAGTAAGATTTTTTTTTTGGGGGGGGGCTGATTGGCACAGTGCTCTTCTTTTCCACCTGCATCATACTGTCATGAGTTGTTGTTGGAATGGTGTATCTTGTAAAATGCAACTTAAAAGTCTACAACATCAAAATCTAAAACTAGGATTAGAACATTATATGCAGCAAACAACGTAATAATTCTACATCAATATGAGGTCCAGCATGGCTTCCATTGTTATTTTCCAAAGCCTGCATGAATAAATACACCTTCAGCAGGTGCTGGATTATTTCTAACGAGGGGGATCATTAAACTGCCAAAGACAGGGGGTGCCACAATTGGGGTGCTACTGTGGAAAAGGCTCTGTGCTGTGTCACCACCAAATTATGTTCTCTCATCGGTGAGACTACCAATAGCCCCCCCCCCGATTGTAAGGCAGGGTCAGCTACAAATTGGGAGAAGCACTACTTCAAGTATTTTTGTCTCAAACCAGTTAGGGCTTCATATGCAAGCACCAAAACCCCAAACCTTAACCAAATTAAACAAATTATGTGCAAATCTGGGAAAGCAAACAGAGGAGCGTGCTCTAATTGAACTACAGTTGAATCCTATAGTTAGTTGTGTTGGTTTAATAAAATGGTATGCTGTTAACTAGAATCATAAAATGAATCCCAAAATAATCATGTAATGATTAGAATATAGATCTGTTCTTGTTTGATGAGCTCCGCACACAGCATCAAGTTTAGCATAGAGATGCAATGAAAAAGAATGAGACAAATCAATCTTTGCCATCTTGAATTTGGCAAGTTTCACAGGAGGATAAATATAAGGAAACATTCCAGTTAGTTAGCCAATGTATGAATTGATCTGCAGAGTTGAAAAAGTTTGCAATTCCAAGCACATTTTGTTGTGAGTACGTCGCCTTAAAATCAATCGAATCTATCTTCAGGTAACTATATTTATGCTCAAGCTGTTAAATTCTGATCAAATAGAAATAAGTTTGAACGAATATAACACAACTTGAGATGGACATCATCCACTTACAAGTGGTAAGAAAACAGCATCCCTTAGATATCCCTTATGTAATTACTGATGACTTGTCACTGATGTCAATAGTCCTTCCTATGCTTGCTCTACTGACCTGTTTTCCTGGGTGATACCTCCTCACTGTGGTTAAGGATGGGTTTGAAGTGCTTTATTCATTATGGGTACATTTGCTTTCACTGTAACCCTTGCTGTGCTTATTCTTCCAGGGCAGATCAAGATTGCTCCCTGACTAGACACATTCTTTCAAACACAAAGTATCTCTGTGACCAAAGTATTCATAGACTACCAGAAGTGTTGAAATAATGTTTCCGCAGGTGAGTCAGCTGAAGGGCAGCCTGCAAAATGCACACGCAAATACACAAAAACCCTCTTCGAGCATTATAAAAAAATGAGCAAGCAGTGCACCTCAACACTTGTCTAAAGGGGTCTTGTACATGTATTCGCATGACCCCACTTACAAGGCTTTCCAAGAGCAGGAAGCCCAATTGTTCAAGTTTCCCTATCATGGGAGAGTTAAGCCTTCAGACCTTGCTGACATCTGAAGGCAGCCCTGTTTAGGGAAGCTTTTAATGTTTGATGTATTTTAATATTCTTTTGGAAGCTGCCCAGAGTGGCTGGGGAAGCCCAGCCAGATGGGCGGGGTATAAATAAATTATTATTATTATTATTATTATTATTATTATTATTATTATTATTATTATTATTGCTGCGGAACAGGACAAGGCTGAAGCCAGTATGCATGGCCCTATAGCACCTACTGAATTTCTCATGCTTTTCAATGCGCATATTCTAGCACATCAGGGATTCTTTCTTGTGTGTAGATGGTGCCATTTTGACTCAATAAGAACCAGCATTGAGAGATACTAGTTAGTTTGGGTATCCATTTGTATGTATGTATATACACATATTTGGGACATTCGTGGCCAATAATATTAAGTTTGGACCTGATCTGGTCTGTCTGAGCCCCCCCCCCCCCAACCGTTATTTACTGAGAAATCAAAATATAGCTATAACCTTTTTGAGAGAAGTGGATGAAATTTGTAGGTAAGGTGAGTAGACATCTCGTGTCTCCTGATGGGGAAAAACACAAGCTCACTTTTTGCTCAAGAGCACAACAATATTCAAAAAGAATGCATGGGTCACCTATCTATCACTGCTTTGTATCATGTGAAACAAAGGCATGTATCCACAGCATTAGCTCGGACTGGAATATGCTCAGTGGTAACTGTGCAATAAACTGGCAGTATGTGCATGCTGAAGGAACATGTCAGAAGTAGATAGGTAGCCGTGTTGGTCTGCCATAGTCAAAATAAAAAAATTCCTTCCAGTAGCACCTTAAAGACCAACTAAGTTAGTTCTTGGTATGAGCTTTCGTGTGCATGCACATTTTGACTATAGGTAGCCGTGTTGGTCTGCCATAGTCAAAATAAAAAAATTCCTTCCAGTAGCACCTTAAAGACCAACTAAGTTAGTTCTTGGTATCTGAAGAAGTGTGCATGCACACGAAAGCTCATGTCAGAAGTGACACTGATAAGGTAAGTGGGAATAGGTAGTATTTGGCTTTTAAATTGACCCACAAATTAGAACCAATTTGCTAATGCCTTGCTGCATAATGATTTTAAGCTTCATGATTAAGATACTTTTTCCCCCTTCACTCCCACCCTCTTCATCCCAATGATTTATCATTAAAGAAAAATATTAATTGCTGCCCATGAATGCAGTTCCCTGCTGTGATGCCTTTGAATTGGAATGAAGATGGGGGGAGGAGGAGATTCTTTTGCTGAAGAACTGTAGTCTGTTAACTTTTCACCAGTCACTTCTGATCTTCCCTATGTGTGTTAAGATTTCCATATTACAATAGCATTGCAACTGAATGAATGTCAGAAGGTGTACAGATTAAAGCTTTCGTGTATTACAGGATTGTGGTTGTGACATGATAAAAGGAATAGCTTTACTTAAAGAAATACCACTTGTGCAGCGTTTGGCTTTGAATGGTGATTATACTTGCAAAATCAAATGTGCAGATGAAAGATAAGGAGATTTTAGTGCACACGAAACATTTCTTGTTTGTTTGGTATAGGAGCATCCTTAAATGGGACTTTGGGAGGCTATGGTTATTAATCTATTACTGTAGGAGTGGGGATTGTTTGGGCCTCCAGATGTTGCTGAACTAAAACTCATATCAGCTCCAGCAAGCATGGTCAATGTCCAAGGGTGATGAGATTTGTAGTTTGGCAACATCTGGAGGACCAAAGGTTTGCCACACCTGTATTACCAGTACTGCACGATTACATGTAAGGCAAGAAGCCCACTGCTATCTTTCCTCTGACTACAAGGGCAGATTGCTCTTAGACCATGTGCGGAGACTTGTGATCCCACATATGTGATGTGGGATCCTTTTAAGCAGAGATTGGACCCTGGAACTCTATGTATGCAATCAAGTGCTCTCCAACTGTTAGGAGAAGAAGCTGAGGACCATGCTGATTAAACACCAGGAAAAACTTTCCAACAGTAAAACCTGTTCAGCAGTGGAACAGACTCCTAGGAGAGGTGGTGGACTCTCCTTCCTTGGAGGTTTTTAAGCAGAGGTTAGATGACCACCTGTCATGTGTGATGTAGTTGAGATTCCTGCATTGCAAGGAGTTGGACTAGATGACCCTTGGGATCTTTTGCAACTCTACAGTTCTGTGATTCTATGCAATCAAGTGCTCTATGACGGAAGTATGATCCCTCCACAAAAGCTGAGGATTATGCTGAGCAACTTTGACAATCTGCACCTTGCCTCTAAATTAAAAATATGACTTGCAGCCATTCTTCTCAGACTCAGATGCTGCTTCAGGGATGGGGAAACCTGTGAGTCTCTACATGTTTTTTTATTGATAAGGGTCCTTACCTGCCCATTATCATAAGGTCCCAAGGCAGGTTACAGTAGTACATTTATATAAAAAGGTATATTTATAAAAAAGTATATATATAATAATAATACATTTATTAAAAAAACCCAAACCATTGCAATTATAAAACATCAAACTGTTTGAAATGGAACAGAGTGGTACATTGTTGGACTACAATTCCAATCATCCCTGAACACTGGCTACCTATCCTGGCCAGGACTGATGGGAGTTGGAGTCCAACAACATCTCAAGGACTGTAGTTCCCCATCACTTGTTCTAAGCTATGCCTTGGTTTACATTCTGTCAGAAGTGCTTATTCAGGTCACTGAATAAGTCATATTTTTATTTTAGAGGCATTGCAATGGACTCCAGAAGCCACCAGAGTTTCAAACAAAGTGCAAAAGAACAGCAACCTAGGACAAGAAGCAGAAACGAGAAACAGTTTTATGGTGGGGCACTCACAACAACCAGGGATGCTTCAGAGGTGTTTTGAATCCTTTCATGAAAGGGTTTTTCTGTGACCATAATGGTGCTATTTAATTCATTGAGTTAGTGGCCTGATTCAGCAGGAAAGACATTCAACAGCAAAATTTGCTCAGACTGAGGTCTGTTTAGATTAGAGACTACAATAACATACGTTAGGCTCATTAGTTTCTAATAAAGTTTTCCTAACCTTTTCATAAGATGGCAGTACAACTTGATCTGTCTGCAGGCATTCATCTTGATAGAAGTTTCATTAACAGTGTGGCGATTATTAAAATGCAAAATTTTGGGTCTGTGTCTTCATTCTGCCTGTCAAACAGTAACAGCAGGCAATTTGACTTCATCTCTTCCTAAAGGATACACCTGGATTCATTTGAATAGGTAGTTGAGTACAATAGTACATGAAATGGGAAACATTTGCAAGATAGCCCTGCTTTTAAATTTGATATTATTATAGAATGTACATAGAAGCATATATGATAATTATTTAATGCAGACATTAAAAACACCCCATATATTTACAATGCACACATAAAGGAATAATGCACACAATAAAGGAATTAGCACCCAAGATATTTATTTCAAGTCTTTATACACCTAACTGATGAATTATGGAATGACTCTCTTATGAAATTAATTATACAAGAAGAAAGACAGGAGGAAATTAAATACTATAGCAGTTGAAACATTATTAATTGTTCCCCATCTGTCTTTGAAAACTAAGGATTAAGTATTAAGCTTTATATTATGAAGGATAAAATGAGGACTTGGAATATGGGCAGGTAATATTGGAAATAATCATTTATCTTTTGGATTTCTCTCTTCAAATTGCAGAAGATTTACTAAGAAGTTTATTCAGGCTGGAGTAACTAATAAAATTAGAATTTGCAGAATGAGCTCAGTGATGGGATGTGAATGAGCCAAGTGAATGGAAGGGGAGGGCAGGTAATGTTTTCTTAGGGATGCAAAGAACCCCATCAGTGATAGCCTTCAGGCTTACTTGATCACTCAGATTTGTAGATAAATTGTCTAGGAACCAAGACACACTGATGTCCAGGGTAACTTCGTAAATCTGTTTTAAGAAATCTTACTTGGCAATTGCTTCACTAGGAATCAGGAGTCCAACAACATCCAAAAACTCACAGGTTCCCCCTCCGCTGGTCTACACCAACAACCTAGTTACTTCAATGCAAAATTGCTGTGTCCCCCCCCCTTGGTGATTTTCAACTTTGAGGACTTTATATATTTACTGGTTTAAACTTTTAAAATGAACCAATCATTTCAATGATCATTCTGCATTGTTTTTAATGGTATTTCATCTCTTTTGTAAATTTTGTTGTACATCACTGCCATGATATTTTGTAGATTTCTATAAATATTTTTATAAACTAATAAATTTAGAGTTATAGAATTGTAATGTTCATAAGGGCCCAAAGGATCTTCTAGTTCAATCCTTTGCAGTCCAGGAATGTATTTAAGTTGTTTTAGAAATAAACACAGGAAACTATCAGTAATGTTGGACAGGTTTCAACAGGTGATCTGTCCCTGCAGTATGTAACTGCACGTAAACATTAAGTATATTTTATGGTATGCAATTTCAGTTTACATGTCACAGACAAAGCCCATGAAATCTGGCCAATGGCCTGCATGAAATGTTTGTGTGCATTATAAATATGTGTGGCTGTTTTGACATGCAAGCACACTTTTAAAGCACTTCAGAAAGCAGGCTTTCTCATTCTTGAGCTACCAGGAACAGCGGCGTAGCGTGAGTTGTCAGCACCCGGGGCAACGCAAGTAATTTGCGCCCCCTAACCCGGGGCAAGGCAAGTAATTTGCGCCCCCCCTAACCCCTAACCTGCGAGTTGCCCCTGGGGCTGCCGCCCAAACGACGCCGCTTGCCCGGAGGAGGAGGGGGGCAGAGAGGCGAGGAAAATGCAACGGCCCAGCAGCTGCAGCAGCACCGGCGGAGGCGGGGCTGTGAGGAGGGGCTGCCTGGCGCGTCCTCCGCGGCGAGCGCTGAGAGCCGCTGCCTGCCGGGCGCCTTCAGCCCGGACGCGCGCACAGCTCGTCGGTTCCGCGAAACATGTGGCTCCGCTACAGCCTGCGCCCGAGGCTCTTCGGGGACTCCGGAGGCAGCGAGCGCGCCCCCCCCAGATGTTGCGCCCGGTGCGGCCGGCACCCCTGGCACCCCCCACGCTACGCCACTGACCAGGAACAAAGTCTTGAATCACAGAACAATGGAATTGGACAATTGGAAGGGACCCAAGGGTCATCTAGTCCAGCCTCCTGCAATGCCGGAATCTCAGATCAAGTACACATGGCAGATGGTCACCCACCTCTGCTAAAAAAGCTCCACGGAAGAAGAGTCCACCACCTCTCATGGGAGTCCATTCTACTGTCAAACAGGTCTTTCCTTCAGAACATTCTTCCTGATGTTCAGTCGGAATCTCCTTTGTTGTCTCTTGAAGCTAAGGGTTTGGGTCATGTCCTCCAAAGCAGGAGAAAACAAGCTGGCTCCATCTTCCATGTAACAGCCTTTTAGATATTGAAACTAATATTGAGAGCACTGGTAGCAGAACATCAGTGGGACTCTTGTAAGTGACCCCTCCCCCCAGTATCTTTGATCCAGTAGAGCATGCCAAAGAAGTCAAGGGTGCATGCATATAATCTGCTTTTTTAAAATAAAGTAAAATAAAAGCTGAAATCCACCTAACCAGCTGCTTGGTAGGGAAGGTGGACTAAGGCTGCCTAGAGAACAAACCCATTTATGGTGCAAAATGTAGCTTTTCTCAATCCAGAATGATGGGTGCTTGTTCTCATAATGTTGCTTTTGATCTAGATTGGTTTTAGATCTTTCTGTCCACAAGGGTGGGTGTGGTTACTTGATTCTTGTTTGAAAACCCTCCCCTTGATTAGGTTTTCCATGCTGTTTCCTCACAGCACATGCCCCAGGTGAAGAAGGAAGTGGTGATTGTGGTCTTGGCACATGCCCACCCACGATGTCGTTCGACAGGGACTACCTGCATTGCTGGGACCACCTACATCTGTCTTAATCTGCTTTCAAAAGGACACACTGCGGGCCAATGCAGAATCAAACTGCAATGAACTTTTATTTTTGGACTGAAACCAGCTTCTCAAGAGACACTCTGAGTGTCAAGAAATATATACAATAGATCAGGATTATGTGAGGACTGTATAGGGAAAAAAATAGCCAATCAGTCTTCATTAAGTCCACAATAAAAGGTTTGTACACAGGCTAAACCTAGCCTCTACTCTCCATCCTAAACAGTTTATGTTAAGGATTCCAGTTTTCTTTTTCTTTTTTCCTCTTTTCTTTTAATGGCTTTATTGCTTGCTTCTGCTAGGTGGATTTAGGCATATAGATTATATTGAAAATTGGCTGACCTTGTGATGCTCAAACCACTTCCACTGGATTAGTCTCATTAACATCAAAGCTATTCAAACTGGAGGGAGGAATTTGAATAGTGAAACCTTTCTTCTCAGCATGTATTTATTACACATCACACCAAAGCAGTTTTGTGTGAGATCCTTGTGGAGTAACATATTCTAACCATTTCCACTAGACAGAACTTCATGAATTCCTTTATAGGTGCATTTCCCCATTTCCACCACTACAGAGGGAAATGGGATTGTCTTTTCTTAATATGACTACAGTTGATCTTACAGGAAACTTTGCATCTCTAAAGTAATGTCAGAGAAAAGCTCCAGTCTTCAGAGTTTCTCTACAGTGAGTGAACAGGATTCCCCCCATCTCCATTTCATACATCATTTACGACTTGCCACAGTGATTCTCCAAAGTCGGCATATATCCCACAGACAAAAGTACCAAAGAAATAGAAATAAAAAGGCTTTTTAAAAAAGAGACGGGGAAGCTCAACTAAGGCATCATGCGGAAAGCATGTTGTGCCAATTTCCTTCAACTACATCACAATGAAACTGCTTGAAATCCTATACAGCACAATTAGCCCAGAAGCAAATTAATTTCATTTCTACAGCCAGGTGCCAATAGAACTTTACAATTCTAATGGTTAGAATCCTTTGTGTGCAAATTGTTTGTTCATGTCTCTCGGAGGTTGCATCAGACTGTTTGACGGCTGCTGGCTAATAAGTCTGCAAGAGGGTTCAGTTTCAAAAAACATCAAGCATAATGAAAAGGAAAATCGAAGAGATGCTGACCATAATGAGTCCTTCAAATCTCAGGGGCTCATCAAGTTATTTTAGTTCATTGGTCTAAATTCAATACTCAGCTGCCCTTTCCCCCTTTGTTTGAAACGGCACTTCTTTGTAAAACCCTGGAATCTTATTTACAAAGCTGGGTAAAAAGTTTCATAGATGGACTATAGTTTATTAAGTAAAAACAGACACTAGGCTTGCCCCCAAGTGTTGAAGGTGAAATAGGAGAAGCATCATTATCAATAGCCAACAACAGAAACATTCAACAGTATGTTCAGGATTCAATTTCTACTTACCTTTCCTCATCCCTCTCCCTCAAGCCACATCCACACTATACATTTAAAGCAGTATTATCATAGTATCAGAGAAGCATAAAATTGTAGAATTTAAAGAGACCCCAAAATTCATTTAGTCCAACCCCCTGCTATGCAGGAATCTCAACTAAAGCATCCATGATAAAGGGCCATCTAACCTCTGCTTTAAAAGCTCAAAGGAAGGAGAGTCTACCACATGGGTAGGCAAACTAAGGCCCACGGGCCAGATCAGGCCCAATTTCCTTCCTTTGGCCAGCAGACGGTCTGGGAATCGCTGCGTGGATTGTCAGCGCGTGCTTTCTTTCCCTCTCCCTCCCTCTCCCTCACACAGCAGTGCCGCCTCCTCCCTCCCTCCTACTGGCTTCTCCCCACCCTGCCTAGGGGAGGAAGGGGGCTGGGCTTTGTTGGTGCCAGCAGCAGCTGTGCTTGAGCGGCCACCATTTTAAGCAGCCCCTCTCTGGAGCCCTTTTTGTATGCCGCTCATCGTCACTCCGCCGCTGCTGATGCCAGTCCCAGCTGCTTGCAAGACACAGGTAAGCATCCACCAGGGCTCGTGGTGTTCTTGGATCATTATTTTTTTTAATATAGTCCAGCCCCTCACAAGGTCTGAGGGACAGGGGACCGGCCCCCTGCTGAAAAAGTTTGCTGACCTCTGGTCTACCACCTTCCAAGGGAGTTTGTTCCACAGTCAATCAGCTTTTGCCACCAGAAAGTTCCTCCTCATGTTTAGTTAGAATCTCCTTTCTTGTAAATTGAAGCCACTGGTTTGGGTCCTGCCCTTCGGAGCAGAGCTTGCTCCATCTTCCATGTGACAGCCCATTAGATATTTGAAGATGGCTATCATCTCTCCTCTCAGTCACCTCTTCTCCAGGTTAAATATACCCAACTCCCTCAAACTTGTAGCTCTGTCAAAATGGATTTGGCTGACATGACTTGTTTTTGAGAAACCCATGCTGTGTCTTAGTAATGCTGGCAACAATTTCAATTCTCTTTAAAAACTGTCATTTGCCTCCAGTGTTAACTTGCCCACAATGATGCAATGGAGATTTTCATTTGTACTTGCACAGTATCTATGATGTGGCCACATTTAGAATACCGTGTACAGTTCTGCCCACCTACCCTCTAAAGTGATATTGTAAAGTTGGGGAAAGTCCAGAAAAGGGCAACCAAAATTACCAAGGGGACAGAGAATCATTTGGGTTGCAGTTAAGGCAGCAAAATGTCATGGGTCAATACTGACCAAAAACATACCCTCACTACTTACACGATGCGCATCCTCGTGGTACATTTGCTCTATTTTCTAACCACCAACATCATCTTGGATATTGTATTGCAGATGGGAAAAAAAATGAGCATATGACAGAAGAGAGCTTGGGTGGAAATATAAGGAAAGGTTATACACACAAACATGTTGGCATTTTTACAAAACTAAGCCATGAAAACATTCAGTATCATCATTTCTAAATAGTGACATTGTAACAGCCATAAGATGCCATTGTTCATGCTCTATAACCAAAGAAACCACTTGGAAAGTGATGAGTCAATTTTTGCTTTCATTTACGTCATCATTCATTTGACCAAGCCTAGCTGTTTCCAGACCTTTAAAGTGGTCATCATGCAATTGAGTTTTAATTCTTCATTAAAAAAAAAAAATCTACCAAGCTATCAGCTGTGTTCCCTACTTCTTCACACTAGGTTTTCTGTGTCATTTTCATGAAAAAACTGCACACTGCCGACCTTCATAAATGAAATACAAAACTGTATTAACTTTCATGGTGTCTCAATTTAGTACTTCTAGATTTTCATGTTTCAAATTAGGCAGCTATAATAGGTAAAGCAATTTCCAGTGTTTCTTTTATCAGACTTAATTTGAATTACAGCTTCTTCTTTTTCAAAAGAGTATTATTATTATGGGCTGCCCATTATAAAAAGCAATAATTATTTCACTTTTGCATATGCATGTGACTTGGTGTTTCTCTTGACAGATTTTCAGGAAACTTCTCCAGTTTCACAAATTTAATTAGTACATTGGATTTCAAGTTATATACAGCAGATGGTGTGCCTTAGATGATGATAGACTACTGATGACCCTACGTAGTGCAAGTGATAATTGATTGAAGGGAGAAAATGTGTGGGTAAGCAAGATAGAAAGTCAAGAAGATTTAATCACAGTTTGAAGAAGAAGAATTAAAAGTATTGTAATCTAATGGATGAAATTGTCAGTATGATTGGTTTCCTTTTGTGATACAGAGAACTGCAATAAAAACAGGAATATGGTAGAGATTAATGAATCTGCAGTGCCAACTTTCTTGTGGAAGATGTGTATTCCTTGGACAAGATAGATTAATGTTTCAGTCTAAGGATAACTTTTACTGAAAGTAATAAATGATAGCTTCAAATGATAGAATGTTCTTTGATCAGAATGCTAAGAATGAAGCCAGCAACAGAAGGAGGTGGTAGAGTCCCAAAGCATACCTTGCAAGTAGAAAACAAGCATACCTGCTCCTCATAGTGCCGAGTCCCCCTTATTAGGATAGGGGGTGTAGAATTCATGGGCCTCCAGATGCTGTTGGAACACAACTCACATCATGAGTTACCACTGACCACTCTGGGTGAGGCTGATGGCAGGCGGAATCTGAACGCATCTGGAAACTAAAGGTTCCTCACCTCTGATTTAGGTGATCATTTAAAATATGACCCACCATCTTTAATAACAGTAAGTCCTCTTCTGGATCAGACCAAGGGTCCATGTAGTCTGGCAACCTCCTGGCAACAGTAGCTGGTCAGATGCTTCTGGAAATCTTACATGCAGGGCAAATGTCTTCTCCATTCTATCTACATTCTCTTCTCCCCTCTCCACCCCCCACCTATTCAGCAACTTGGAATTGATGAATCTGAAAGAGTGCCTTGTTCAGCTTGAGCATTACAGTCTTCATCACAGGTGTGCCTGGTGCCTCCTTTGAAATCCCCTTTATTTTGCCCAGCATGTCAGCTTGCTGATTTTAATCATGCATATTTTTTTTAATTGTTCCTGCTGGTTTTTACAGCTTTTGGCTATGTTGTTTTTGTAGTTATTTACTATTCTGCTGCCTTTCTCTTTATGGATGTAATTAGAACTACTCTGAGAACTTAAGTTGCTCCAAAATCTTAAGCTAAAAAATGGCATATAAATGTTCTGAACAAATGTATGCATGAGATAAATATACTGTGGACTGAGGTTCCACTCATCTATTGTGCCTAAAATCCATTGATGGTGCTAGCCTCTATTTATGTACCAACCCCTATGCCAGTTGCTATTAATACATCTCCTTTAGGTCAAAGTGTGTGATATAAATGAATGAATGAGAAGGGTACAGGGAAACTGAAGAGACATCTCATTCCTGTGAAGCACTAGTGTGATTCAGACAGCTATTGAGATGTATGCAAGTTAACTATCAAATCACTAGCCAAGCCATCTGAGCTGTGGAGATTTATCTAATATCCAGGTGAGATGCCCATACTTTTCCAACCTGCTGCTGGGATATGACCACTCACCCAAAGCTGTGGGCAAGTCCTGAGAAAATTTGGTTGGAAATCTACTTAATATGACACCAGAAGGTCCTCAACCCAGAAGTAATCTTTTCATCTCAAAGTTTCCTTTGATTCTTTGCTCATATGTTCTTGTGTGTATATGGGGTGGGGGAATGGGCGAGATTGTTTGCCCTTTCTGCTGTGTCTGTTTGCTTCTTACGTCTGTGCTTTTTCTCACCCTTGCTGGTTTTTTCTTTTCTTTTAGACCTCAGGTACAAGCTTGGTTTCAGTTCAAGATAACTGTATGTTTCGAAGTTGTGATAGCTCACTGTTGAATTTTTAAAGAGTTCTTGGAAGCCACATCTCTCTGATTTAGACTCCAATGATGTGAAGTCTCCTGTTTTCTAAAAGCTGATAGCAGCCCAGGCAGCTTGTGAGGTGAGGATAGATGGGATAGAGAAGGAGAGAAAGGCTGTGGAAATCCTTTTATCTTTGGTCATTTTCCAGCTCAGAATCATTCTCCCAAAGCTTCTTTCCCCCCTACCTGTTTGGTGACTGTGCTGTTGGTAGAGAAGGAGATATAGAAACTTCTGCAACTGAAAATGCAACCTCGGGAGGGTTGATTTTGACCTGGAATATAACCAGGATTTGGGGTGGGGATGAGCAAGCAGTATACTACTAGTAACATATTATTTAAATAATCATTTTTCATGCAAAGTTTATTGTATTAAAGTTGTAATTTTTAGCTGTTTAATGCACTGCCCATAACATTCCCCCCACTGTATTTCCCCCCCTCTGTTGATTTCTCTTTTATTTTTGAATACAGCTCCCCCCACTTAACTGAGTATGTCATGTTAACTTTTTGACTTGCTACCTTTCCCCTCCCACTGGAAATGTATACTGCTGTCAACAGCGTTTTATCCGTCATGAGATTTATAGGCCTGCATTCACATTCAAATATTTCTTCTTATTTAAATTCCCACTGCTTATTTCCTGGCTGTTACTAATTGTCCCGTCTAATCCGATCCTATCTAATTTTATTTGTTTTAGCCCTAGGCAATAGCAAAGTTACAGATAAACATACATGCAAAATAAGGCAAACTGATGCTGGTGGAGAAAATTATATAAATGAGAATTCATGAAGATCTAGAGTAGAGATCCTACTTTCCTTCCTTGCTAAGTAACGTTCTATAGTTAGATTCATTTTATAGCAAAATGAAATAAAATGAACATGATAAAAAGTGAACAACACACCAAACTATACCCCAAACGATGAGAATCCCATACAAATTTGTATAAAGCCTTCAAGACCTTCCCACCAGGTCCCAATGACCCGAAGAATGACAAGAGGTCTCTTATCTCCTAGTGAACCCTCATGCTCAGCCCTTTCAGCCTGGGTCTGGAGTTCTTGTCATCGTAGGATCCCTTCTTAATTCGAAATTCCTTCCTCTAAAGCAACAATGTTGAACCGGTCAACTGTGATCAACAGATAGATCACCAGGGTTCTCCAGGTCGATTGTGGGAGTTAAAAAAGAGATTGCCCGGTTGCTCCTGAGCAATCGTCATGCCCCCACCCCCGGTGCTACGTCCCATTGGAGCCGTTGGCGGTGCTGTTAAAGCTTTTATTCCCTTCATCTGCTGGGAAGGAGGGAGGGGTGTGGACTGTTGGGTCAGCAAATTTATGCAACTCTTCCCCAAAAAAGCTCAACAACTGTGGTCACACTCCTGCTATAGGAAGCTCAAAATCTCTTGCCCATCCTTATTAAGAAAAGCTCAGCAACTCTAGTCTCTCCCCTAAAAAAAGCTCAGCAACTATGGGCAATGACAACAGGTAGATCACTGCCAGTTTTATTATACTGGGCATAGATCATAGTCTCTATAGAGTTGGACGTGCCTGCTCTACAGCATGTAATTCTTATATAACCTACCTCCAGACCAGCTCCTGCTTCTTGTCCATGCTCTAGCTCACTCCTGAGGTGGTTTATGACACTCCACAGAATTTCTTTACAGTATGTGTCCCTTTAAGCAGAAGTCTCTCAGGAACAAATCTTGCCCAATTACTTCAATTTTGCTACCTTCCTCCCATCCTTCAAATATCTTGGTGCCAATTCCTTCCTCCCTTCCCTGTCTTCACAGGACCTCTCTTATCTTTGTTTATCCCTTCACAGCCTTTGTTTACATGTCCTCTTTTGCTTTCAGCCTCCCAGTCCTTTATTTCTCTCTGAGTTTATGTCCGGAAACATTCAACTTCATCCAGTCCCTTCTCAGTGCGTCTCAAGTTCTCCTGCTCTCTTTCCTTCTGCTTACTCTCTCAAGGACCTTCTCTAGCTGCTGCTCTGCAATCTCTGCCTTTATTTAAAGGCCTGTCAAGTCTCTCTTCTTTTTCTGCAGCATGGCTCTGCCCTGCCCCTTTTGAGTTCCCTTAAATTCCTAGGATTGGCGCAACCTTTGATTTTCTGAACCATGAAGTATGTCAAAGCTTTGTTTGCATTGGTTTAATTCCTTCATCCCAGCCACACACTCTTTTCTGGTGTTTATGTTCCGTCCTCACTTGCCATTGTCCATTTTTGGAATCATCCAGCTGTGTATGTAAAGCTTCACCATTTCCCCAATCCTGGGTTTTATTTATCTGTGTGGAACTTGCAGGATGGTGGTGATGAGGGGAACCACACACACACCCCTCAAGATTTTCTTGGAAACCTCCAAGGTCTCCACCATGAGTTAGTAACACATTTCTGTCACCTTTCTAAATCCATGCACATGGCACATCTGCTTTACCAAAAGGTGGAGTGATGAGTGAGGAAAACAAAGAGTAAGCAGTCATGTGCACACTCTCAGCTTTCAGTTTGCGCTATTAAAATTCGAACGATAATGATATGCCATCCATCCTGTGAAAGCTTGTCAGATTTCATTTATTCAGCTCATAATAGTCATTAATTCTCTAGCATTACAAGAAAATAACCTGCATGGAATTTCAGGTGATCCTTGGAGTTTGTGTAACAGAAATGCCTCTATGCTCAGTTGCCAGCCACTGGTACAGAAGTTGCTCAATAACAAACTGAATGCCTGTATTCTTATTTAAATTGTGGCAGCACAGTGGGATTTTAATGGTGGATGAAAAATGCATAAAATGCTGGGAAACTTTAAAATAGATCATGCTATCTACTCAAAAAGAAACAAACAACTCCCTCCCCCTTTTTTAAAAAAGCCCCAAGGTGTGTGACTATTCATATACTTAAAATATCCTGACAATGAAACATGCTACTTCTTTTTTACTTTGGGAAAATATGTTGTTGTTTTTCTGAGGAACAAATGATAATGTAGTTTAAAGGCTGATTGCTGCCACCGGTGTAATTTATTGGTTTCTCTCATAATACCTGCTGGGAAAGCAAGTAAGTATAGACACAATGGAATTTCCTGCAGTAGTCATTACTCCTTGTGTGGTGATGGGATCAGAAGCCAACATGCAATAACAGCAGTTGCATTTTAATGTTCTTGCTATGATAGAGGACACAGGAGTGGATAAAGTGGCAAGAATTGATTTGCACACAGTAAAACCATGTGAGTCTTCCCCACTTGACCCACACATGGTGCCATGTTGGTATTGCCAGTGTATGCTGTTTGGTGTGCTGCTATTATTACACATTTACTGAAATGTCCTTCATGAATGAGCATGATCTGAAGGCACTAACAATGTATTTGTCACAATAGGCTGTCACGATTTTGAGACATGCAAAAATGTGTTTTTCAGTGCTCCTTGCATTCCAAGCTATGAGCTGACTTACTAGCTCGTGGGACTGTGCCATTAATTAATGTCACATTGATCTAACCTAGATGGTTAATGGGCTGATTCCCAGAATGTTTCGTAAGGTCTTTGGAAGAGCCTTATATCAGAGAAGAGCTGTTAGGTTTTGCTTGCTAGGGGACTTCCCTGTTTGTCCAAGCTACTATTAATGGAGAAAGTATTTTTGTTCACAGGCTTGCCTTGAAGCCAAGTAGCCTTTGCTCCTTGCATTCAAATCTGTGAGCTGGTTTAGTAGCTCATGGGACTAGGGCATTAATTTATGTCACATTGATTTAACCTAGCACACAAATGGGATCAGAATGAAAATGCACATATTTGCTTTTACAATCCATAATGCATTTTGATTTCTTGCTCCATAAAGTATTGATATTGACAATACGCATGGTATCAAAAAGAAATTCAATTGAAATACTTTCTTCAGAATGCCCAATCACACATTGCATTGCTTTAATTTACATACCATTGCATGTGCACTAAGCATAACTAAAGTTGATCCCCTGAAATGCAGAGTGTCAGAGAATCAGCAAAAGGATAAATTAGATTGGGTGTTTGTCATCAATTCATATACAGTGCTTGTTCCCTACATAATTTATATTACTTACGCTTTGCATTTATTTGGTAAGAGGAAAATTATAATCATGCAAAAGCCACAGCTCATCTTGCCTGCAAAGATTAATCTAGTAAAAGCATGTCTAAGATGGGCTAAGTGAGAAACAGCTTTCTCCAACATCTGAAACAATGAACAATGCTAGTTTTCCAACTGCTCTACACATCCTCTGTGTTTAAATTAATAACTTTGAATCAGTTGAGAAAGCTAACACAGTGCATCATGAAGCTTGTCTTCCTCTCATGGTATAATAATGTCTCATACTCTGATTGTATTGCACTATGGGATGTGAAACGAACCTTAATTAATATTCTTTCAACTACAATATCTATCACTGTCATATTGGTCTAATATTCATGAGATACCAAGGACTGGATTAATGAATGGAAAACTAAAAGAATACTACGATCTCTTCAGCCTGTTATTTGATGGGATGTTTAACCCCTTGTTTTCCGCTACTCGAAGCAAGTTGCTTGTCTTTATGCATTTTTAGTTTTTCGCTATGGGCATAGGGATTCCTTATTCATTTCAGTCTATCCTTTTGTGCTCTCCCCCAAAAGTAATCAGTTCACATTTTCAGGTGTTCCATGTGCACATGGGAATGCGTGACAACATGAGGACCAAGGCAACGATGTTTCAAAACAGGTATCAGAACTTCACTTAAAACTTACTTTTGAAGCCATCACAATGAGATAAATGTATGGCACAGCTCATTTTTGTTCTGACCCTTTAGTAGTAGCACACTGAAGTCAGGAGACTCCCTTTTTCTAAAAAGCAGTCCTGTTCTTCCCCCACCCCTGCTCATCCTCAGAAGCTGCTTCACCTAGATGGACCAGGGAGATGTTATCAAGACCATCTTTTGGGGGGAGAAACTTGATGGATGGCTTTAGCTTGCAGACCTCACTGTCTAATTTGGGATTGTGAAGGAACACCTGTTCCAGCCTGATCCAGGTCAGTTAGCTGATGGTTTTCCAGGTTGAGGCAGGCATGTATTATCAGTGATTTCTCTTTCAGACTTTATACATGATATCAAACTATCCAAAGGTTTTGAAACCAATATTTACAAAGAGTAATGGTGATAATCAGTCCTTCACATATTAATGAGATTTTGTTTTTTTGAAGCATACAGTGCACAGGAATGGCAGCATTTTTAAGAGCAGGAGCTAATAAACTAGTATGTATGTTTGCACTTTAGTTGGCTCATGGGAGTAAGATGTGTTACTGATATCATGCCAGAATGTTGGGTGTGGTGTGGAGCTGTTAAAAGTTTTCCTTAGGAAGAAATAGCCAAGCATAAATATTGTTCCTGTGTGGGTTTTTAAGGTGGCATGCGTGCAAATGAGAAGGGCTCCAATGCAGTTAGTTGGGAACAATGTTAATATGACAACAGCAGTTATTTGTGCTTAAATATGAAACTGCAGGAAACCTATAAAAAGAAGGCTTGGAAACTCACATAGAAAGTGAGCATGGAGGGAAGGAAAGCAGTTTGGGAGAGGAGCTTGGGAACAGTATTTAAAAGTTGCCTTCTCTTTTTACACAATTGTGTGGCAGTCCTGTTTTTAAAACACAGAATGGCCACTGTCTTGTATAGTTTGGCCTTTCCTTTTAACTGTGTGTTAATGTCAGTGAGTTGTATTCAACTGCTGTTTATATAGAGTTGACCTATTGAAATTATTAGACTTAATTAAAAAATTCCTTCCAGTAGCACCTTAAAGACCAACTAAGTTAGTTCTTGGTATGAGCTTTCGTGTGCATGCACACTTCTTCAGTGGTATCTGAAGAAGTGTGCATGCACACAAAAGCTCATACCAAGAACTAACTTAGTTGGTCTTTAAGGTGCTACTGGAAGGAATTTTTTTAATTTAGACTATGGCAGACCAACACGGCTACCTATCTGTTATTAGACTTAAGTTCTTCATGGCCATTAATTTCAATGAGTCTACTACAAGTAAACTTTAGCCGAATACAGCCCAATGGTTTTCATACTTCTGCTAATGTCTATAGTTCTCATGGACAATACTTTGATTCCACTAAATTAGGGCTGCCATATATCCGGAATTTCTGAGACATAGCCATCAGAAACAGCGTCTGGGCGGAAATTGCTGAAACCCATGTCGGCAGTGTTGTTTCCCCTTCAAAATAGCCGAAAAACTTCAAATTTTTGAACCTAAAAAAAGCTCAACAGCTTTTCTTTCCGGATTTTGAAATATTCGGTATTGTTGTCTATCATTAAACACTGATTAGCTATCTCAGTCAGAAGGCAGTCAATGAAAGATCATCAATCCACCATCTAAAAGTCGCATCAGGCCTTCATTGTTGTGTACCTGCCCTTTGCAACTCTCTGCCATAGTAGACAAGTACCTTCTCTATTGTCTTCTCAGTGCCTGCTAAGGACTTTCCTCTTTCAATAAGCCTTCTAAACAACTTTAGTACAGTTGGTATCTGTGTTGGATTTGGTTTGGTTTTCTGTATGGGCTCTTTCTGTTTTAAACTGTTTTTTTTAAAAAAAAAATATTTATAACTTTATAAGAATAGCTTAGATATGCAAGTGTTTTAACTGTTTTTATATTTGTAACTGTTTTATGTAGGTAATTATCTTGTAAATCACTTTAGGATGCTTCATGGGATGTGATTCATAAATGAAATTAATTAATTAGCAAGTCTTCAAGCCCCATATAACTCAAACCACAACACCATTTGATCAGTTCCCTCTAAACTCTTTATGCTCACATGCATTCTTTTCTTAATTAGAACAAGGAAACACTTTATTTGCATTTTTAATACCTTAAACTTCTGGTCACTTTGGAGCCTAAGAAAGAGGGTATATTACGCATAGAAACAAACTGATTAGGTAGAATAATAAACAGATACTTCTTATGAACATCTTTCCAGATTAATATATTTCAGTTGGAAAACCTGTTATAATAAAAGTTGTCATGAAGAACAGTGCTTCCTAATAGGGCATGATATAGAAAATCTGACAGTGTGCACTCATAAGTAAAATCAGCTTTTCAAAATTTGCTCTGCTATGTGCAGTAAATAATTGTTGATGCCCATGGTGAATAAATAAAAACTCTTGCTCACAAGGGCTGGAGTTTTGCAATAACAGCTGACAAAGAGAATACACGTTTGCAAATAACGTAAGCTGAAATAAAACACTTTTCAGTTGACCTACTCTAAAAGTCATTAGCTAGCAGTATGCTGACAGCATGGAAAAAATAATATTCTGGAGATTTTTATTAGTTTTTCAAGAGTTACATTTAAAGCTAGGGCCAATTTATTCAGTTATCTCCCCAATGATCTAATGGACTCCTAATGATCTCATATTGCAGTGTCTTGATGGTGGTGCCTTGTATATTTCAGCTTCAAGCTCATAAAATTCACTGTTCATACTGGAAATCGTGTGCCAAGTTGCTTGTTAATGAAGATAGATGTTTTCTGTCATTTAACATCCAGTCAATTATATGTGTACCTGGGATAAAAGGATTCTTGCTAGTCGCTATAAACATGATGGCATAAATAAATTCTGACTTAGGTTAATGGATAGGTTATCTCATTTAGTCAGGTGTTACTTAGAGTAAAGTAAGATCTACAAAAACACCCTGGAATAAAGATCAGAGAAAGTATCTGAATTTATGGCAGGCCACAAGTTTATTGAGTACCTACAGGATAGTCAACTCAACTTAACTCTGAACTTTTAGTGGGGTACCATAGAATATAGATGTTTTTGCCCTTACCCATAGAAATTCCACCCTAGATGTGTTCTTGGCACAGCTCAATAATTGGGGTTTTCCTTAAAAAAGCTCAGCAACTTTCAGGGTCTTCTGGTTTTTAGTTTTTGAAATATGGCAACCCTAGTGATGGGGCACCACTGCTCATCCAACCTCTGGTCAGTCACATCATTGCTGTTTATCAGAAGGAAGAGAGTGAAAGGTGAGACAACAATGAGGTTGACAAGATGCAGACACAGCAGTGGAACCAATCCAGTGCTCCACCAGTGTGGTTGCACCAAGCCAACCCTCTCACCCCTTTCCCTCTATTGGCTAGTAAGCAGTGGTGATATGACCATTTGGAGGAAAATCTTAGGGAAATCCCAGCAACTCCTCAAGCTGCTCAGCATTTAATTACTTCCTTGCCTCTTAGCCTCTAGTCAGGGAGTTGAGGGAGCTGTCTACATTTCCACCACGAGGAAAATCACTTGACTACAAGTGGAAGCTTTTCAGTGAAGACCCTTCTGGCCCAGGACTGAATCTAGTGACCCATACTAGACATTTTTATTTATATAAATACTTCCATATTGAAATTTCATTTTTTTAAAAAATCAAAGTTCTTTACAAACAAGAAAAAACCACATAAAAAGGTCAAAATGAATCATTGGATCCTGTTGGACAGGAAGACACAGAAGAAGGCTTCCTGCTCCAGCTAAGTTTTGCTCAAGCAATAAGGGCATTCTGAGCTCTGAGTAGGTTGACCAGGTTCTCCACCTGAAAGCCAAGTTCCAAGTTTGTAACTGCAGCCAATAAAAGAAATCAAGGGGGGGGGGAGAGATATTCAAGAATAATTTTACACCCCAGAGTTGATGTTCAGTTTTTCCTTTTCTTTCTGTACTCCTACTTAGCAGTAGTTTGAAGACCTCAAATAAAACTTTTAGAACATGAAAGAAACCATGAAGACTAACCATATGGCAAATCATCCGAGTGTGGCTTCCATTAATAACCTCATTGCAGATTCATAAGAGACTGTGCCAATTAGCTTGTATTCTCAAAACATGCTGAGAATGGACCTCATCGAGTGAATTACTTTGAGCCTCTCTCCTCTTTTGACCCTGGGGGAAAAAAATTGCACTTTGTGCAAGTATATCATGTGGGTGATATTAAAATTAACTCTCTGGCATCCAATTCTTACATTAGATTACAAAAATTGAGTGCCAGAGAGTAGTAAATCTAGTTTTCAACACACAACCACAATGTTATATGCATGCTTACTCTTACATAAATCAAAATGATTTCAAAGAACCTTACTCCTGAATAAATATGCTTTGCATTGCATCCTAAATCTGAGAATTGAATGACAGAATTGTTAAACTGGATGAAACAGGAATGCAATTTGGCCACACATTGATTGAAACAAGGTAATCTGCACATATGTACATCCCTGACAAATATTCCAATATTGCCCAGATTTTAGTATGCCAGCAAGTGAGATGATAGCATGTGCAATGGATCAACATCTTGCTATTCCCTCAAATTAGTAAAAAAATCTGCTTTCAGTAATTCCACTGTACATTAAACCAGGAGGTACTCTATTTATTTGTTTATAGGCCTCATTTCAAGAAATGTTTTCAATGCAGTTTACAACATAAACATCCTCACAAGCCTGTGAGAAAGACCTGAGTCCATCAGTGCTTTCCCCACTTGTGATGCCAAACAGCTGGTATTCAGAAGCCTACTTCCTCTGGCAGTGAAGACAGAATTTAGCCATCATGGTTAGTAGTTATTGATAGCCTTATCTTCCATAAAGATGTCTAATTCCCATTCAATGCAATTCAAAATGGTGGCATCACGACAACTTGTGGGTGTACTCTGTAAGCTGCTCATTCCTTCCTTTCCCACATTTCTCCAAATTCCCAACTTGTGAAATGAGGGTGACAGAGTGAAGGTAAAACAGCAGCTGAGAAGAAGCTGTGGGTTACCTCTAGGTTTCAGACTCTCCCTCAAAAGCTTTTGAGCCTGCCTACAGCCTGCCTTGCTGCCTTGCATCTGTCATGTCCCAGATCCAATCCCTGGTGTGTCCAAGCAGGACTCTTGCCTGAAACCCTGGAGAACTACTGCTAGTCACTGTACACAATACTGAGTTAGGTGGCCTGGCTCAGTATAAGACAGCATCCTATGTTTCTAGCTGCATTTTTTTTCATATTCTTCCTTATCAATGAGCATACCACACTTTCCAAACATACCATAGTATGTTTGCATTAATGCAGTAGCTCCATGAACAGCCATAGTCTTCTAGATGTAAATACTATCCTGAGAGGTTATTTCCACATCTTATCCACCTAGCTGCAGATATCTGACCGTAACCACCAATGATACACAGGATCTACAGAAGCATGTAATATGAATAGACTGGGGAAAAGACACACACTCATAGCATGAATATACTGCTTTAGTTCATTCTAAAGCTAGCCTGGTTTCTACAGCGGAGTGTTCTCACCCAATAGTGATTTCTGGATATGTTCATGAGATGTTCCTATCTAACTGCAGTTCTAAGCTAACAGTTTTTGAGGTTTAGTTGGGGTAGGGAACCTTTCTGGCTCCATGGGCCAGATCCTTATCAGGATCAGCCTCACAGGTCAAATTTGGCAGGTGGGTGTGGCATCAGACCCATTCTAGCCCTGAATGTTTCACCAACCTGAAGCCGGCATAAGGATCAGGTTTGCTTACCCTGCTCTGCTACATTCTACCATACCAACTGTGAACATTTTTTGGCTGCAGGTGCAATGATGGTTCCACCACTCTATGAAGCCCTGCTAGCAGTGGATGTGGGTTTGGCTTGCACCCTAATACACCACATATTTTCTTAACAGAGGTCCAAAGTTTAAATAGTGCTAACTTGGAATTGCCACAAAATCTGAGGACCAGTTGTATTCATCATTAACATTTGTAGCCCCCCCAAATCTTTATACCAATAAAAGATGCAACTTCTGAAATAATACAGTGGTACCTCGCAAGACGAATGCCTCGCAAGACAAAAAACTCGCTAGACGAAAGGTTTTTCCGTTTTCGATTTGCCTCGCAAGACGAATCTCCCTATGGGCTTGCTTCGCAAGACGAAAACGTCTCGCGACTTTGTTTCCTTTGTCTAGAAACCGTTAAAACCAAGGGTGCTTAGCTTGAACAGCTGCAGTTGCGACTTGACTTCGAGGAGCAACTGTTAGCACGTGGTTTGGTAGCCTTTTCTCAGACTTTGCTCACTTTTGAAGCTTTTCCAAAACTTTTCCAGAACTTCTCTTTCATCCATTTGGTAAGTTAAACTTTTAAAACTTTTTTGGGGGGTTTTGGATTTTGGGTTGGGGTGTTTGGGATTCAAGGACTTGGTGTTGGGGAGGGGTTTGCAGGAATCTGTGGGCTTGTGGGCCTTTTTTTAGAATTTTTATGATTTTCTGTGACCATTGGGCAAGGGTGTTTTTTTTTCAATCTTTTTTTTCTGAGTTTGAATTTCTGAGTGGTGGCTGGCTGGGGGAACAGTTGGGGAGGGGTTTGCAGGAATCTGTGGGCTTGTGGGCCTTTTTTGGAATTTTTATGATTTTCTGTGACCATTGGGCAAGATTTTTTTTTCTTTTTTTTTCTGAGTTTGAATTTCTGAGTGGTGGCTGGCTGGGGGAACAGTTGGGGAGGGGTTTGCAGCAGTTGGGGAGGGGCTGGGGGAGCAGTTGGGGAGGGGTTTGCAATTTCTGTGTTGTGGGTGGGTGGGTGTCTGTGGGAGCAGTTGAGGTTTCTGAAGACTTCGGTGATTGATTGTTGAAGCTTTTCCAGAACTTCTCTTTCATCCATTTGGTAAGTTAAACTTTTAAAACTTTTTTGGGGGTTTTTGGATTTTGGATTTTGGGTTGGGGTGCTTGGGATTCAAGGCCTTGGTTCTGGGTTTTAATTTCTGTGTGGTGGGTGGCTGGGTGCTTTTGAATTTTTTGGATTTGAAGCACATCACTGATTTCTTTTTCTGAGTTTACAAAGGTAAGAGCTGTGCTGCCATGGGACCCAAGAAGACTGCTGCTGCGGTGGCCGGCGAGAAGAAGAAGGAGAAGGTGACGCTGGAAATGAAGAAGGAGATCATCCGGAAGCACGGCGGCGGAATGCGTGTGACGGACATCGCCAAGGAGTACGGGAGGAATCCATCAACCATCGGGACCATCCTGAAGATGAGGGAGAAGATCCTGGCGACTGATGCAGCCAAGGGAGTCACCAGGATCGTGAAGAACCGCCCAGCTGTTCTGGAGGAGGTCGAGAAGTTGCTGCTCATCTGGATAGAAGAGAAGCAGCGTGCAGGGGACACAGTGTCTGAGGCCGTCATTTGTGAGAAGGCCAAGGCCTTGCACGCTGACCTCATCCGGGAACAGCCAGGAACCTCAGCCGAGCCAGAAGTCTTCAAGGCTAGCAGAGGTTGGTTTGAACGGTTCAAGACAAGATCTGGCATCCACAGCGTGGTCAGGCATGGAGAGGCTGCCAGTTCTGATGTTCCTGCGGCTGAAGACTTTGCAGCGGAGTTCCTGGAGGTTGTGAAGACGAAGGGCTACGTTCCGCAGCATGTCTTCAACTGCGACGAGACCGGGCTGTTTTGGAAGAGGATGCCCAAAAGGACTTTCATCACTCAGGAGGAGTCCAAGTTGCCTGGCCACAAGCCCATGAAGGACCGTCTGACCCTGCTCTTCTGTGCCAACGCAAGCGGCGACCTGAAGATCAAGCCCCTGCTGGTGTACCACTCGGAGAACCCACGGGCCTTCAAGAGACACAAGATCGACAAGGAGTGGCTGAGTGTCATGTGGCGATCCAACAGCAAGGCTTGGGTCACACGTGTGCTGTTTGTGGACTGGGTCAATCTTGCTTTTGGCCCTGCTGTCAAGCAGTACCTGCTGGACAACGACCTGCCGCTGAAGGCTTTGCTTCTGATGGACAAGGCTCCTGCCCATCCTAAAGGCCTTGCGGTGGACTTGTTGGAGGAGTTCAGCTTCATCAACATCATGTTCCTGCCTCCTAACACCACGCCACTGCTCCAGCCGATGGATCAGCAGGTCATCGCCAATTTCAAAAAACTCTACACCAAGGAGCTTTTCAGGCGATGCTTCGAGGTGATTGACTGCACCACCATCACCCTGCAGGAATTCTGGAAGGACCACTTCGACATCGTCACCTGCTTGAAGATGGTCAACACGGCCTGGAAAGGGATCAGCCAGAGAAATTTGAATTGCGCTTGGCGCAGCCTGTGGCCGGACTGTGTGGCACCAAGTGACTCTGATGCACCAGAGTCAACAGTGGTGCAGGACATTGTTGCCTTGGGGAGGACCATGGGCCTGGAGGTCACGGAGGAGGACGTCTGCGAGCTGGTGGAGGAGCACGACGACAAGCTGACCACCGTGGAGCTGGTCGAACTGCAGGCAGAGGAGGAAGCAACTGAGGAACGGCTGTCCTCCGAAAGACTGAGGGACATTTCCTGCTTGGCAGGGGGTTGGACTCGATGGCCCTTGTGGTCTCTTCCAACTCTATGATTCTATGATTTGCCGGAAGTGGAAGGAGGTGCAGACTTTTGCAGATCTACACCACCCTGAGAAGCACGTGGCACATGACGCTGGGAACTTTTATGATACGAGGGTCATGTCGCCTCTCAGGGAGCTGATGAAAAGGCGGATGAAGCAGCAGACTATGGACAGGTTCTTGAGCAAGAAGCAAAGAGTGGAAGAGGAGCCTTCTTCGAGTGGTCCCCCAGAGTCTTAGAAAATGTACTGTACACTTTGTTGATTTTTAAATGTTTTTCTGTCATGTTTATAAAGTTAATTTATTTTCCCTTCAATTTTTGAACTGCTCTTTACAGTATGTGTGACTTTAAAGAGCAGTTAATAAACTGTTGTTGTACCAAATTTGGTTTTGTTTGGACTTTTTTTGACCATAGGAACGCATTAATTGATTTTCAATGCATTCCTATGGGATTTCGTGATTCGCAAGACGAAAAATTCGCTAGACGACAAAAATTGCGGAACGAATTAATTTCGTCTTGCGGGGCACCACTGTATCTAGTTCTTTCTTTTGGCATGAATATACATAAAGTCATCCATACGAGCAACAAAGCAGAACAGATTTCACACTTATGCATTCTGCTGTTTGCATTACTGCAAGTTATCTTCTATGTCCACAATGGAAGTTAAACCACGGAGATCCACTACATCGTTTGACATACCTATTGGCATTATACAATTACAGTACACAGTGCTTTCTAAGGAGATTGTGTTAAACTCTTGACTTTTTTGTGGTCTGTGATATTCTTTGAGATGTGCAGCCCATCAGATTTATCATTAAAACCAAGCAATATACAAATCATTTGCCAATGTAATCATTCATCCTTTAACGGTAAGTCAGATAACCAATGCATCCTGGATAAGCTTCGGCTTGCATCTGTGTGACAGATAAGAAATTCCATTGGACAGGTTGCATCTATGATAGACAGAAGTAATATCTCCAGCAACAGGAGTACTCAACCATTTAAGTCTCTATAAAGTTAACACCTTCCAAGTAAACCGGTTTTATGCAACAAAGGGCTTATGAGAAAAATCTCACAAAATGTTGTATAGGCATATCTTACAGTTTGCTTCACAAAAAACTCAGGAAATATGAGAATATTGTGCAGAGTAAGGGCTAAACTACTGGCCACGTTATATGTCCGGATTGTCCTTTAACAAATAAAAAGCCCAACCTCTTCCCCAGCCTTATTTAAATCATGGGCAGATAACATGGTGGAACAGCACCACCACTCACCTGAGTTCTGGTCGGTAGAGGCAGGTAGAAGCAGAGAGGTGAGGTGGCAGGGAGGTCTGTGTGGTGCAAATGCACCAGCAGGAGCACCAAATGGCGCTTACTTTGCTGCCACCTCACCCTTCCTAGTAAGCATGATTGACCAGTGGTCAGGTGAGAAGTGCGACCCCACCATTACCAGTTTAAATGGAAGTTTTGAAATGACCTATTATATACTATAGGGTTGGGAAAGGTTCAGAAGAGGGCAGCCAAAATGATCAAGGGGGTGGAGTGACTCTTCCTTGAAGAAAGGTTGCAGTGCTTGGGAGGAAGAGTTGAGTAAGTGGTGACATTGTAGAAGCTTATGGAATCATGCATGGCCTGGAGAAAGCAGAGAGAGAACAGTTTTTCTCCCTCTCTCACAACACTACAGCTTGTGGACTTCCAACGAAGTGAAATGTTGGAAGATTCAGGAGGGATAACAGAACGTAATTTACGCAGCACGTGGTCAAACTATGGAACTCGGTCCCACAGGAGACAGTGATGGCCACAACTTGGATGGCGCTAAAAGATGATTAGACAAATCCATGGAAGAGAGGGCTGTCAGTGGCTACTAACCAAGATGTCTATGCTCTGCCTCCTCAGTTGGAGGTAGCAATGTTTCTGAATACCAGTTGCCAGAAACCACAGGAGGGGAGAGGGCTCTTGTGATCAGGTCCTCTTTGCTGGTTTCCCAAAGGCATCTGTTGGCGACTGCGAGAACAGGACGCAGGACTAGATGGGCCATTTGCCTGATCCAGCAGGCTCTCCTTTTGTTCTGATCTCCCCAGAATGCCTCTGGGACTGATGTAAGGTCCAGAAGCATTCTGAGGAAATCAAGATGGCGGTGGTAGCTGGAGCAGGCACCTGAGCTAGCGCTTTTCCTTTTAATGTCTGACTGCTCATTTCCACACATCTCTGATGCCAGGCTGCTGATGTTCATCCCTTCTCCCTGGAAATCTTGTGTCGAGGGATGTAAGGGTGGAACTGGGGAAGAGGGTGGGGAGGCTGGAAGGCATATTCTCAAAGTGCCCATTAAACCTTTTGCTGCCCTTGCATACATTTGATGTTGTATGTCATTTCTAGAAACCAGAGGTATAGAGATATCTTTTTTGTGACAGTAGTCACTGGTGTGGAATACCCGCATCCCATTTTTTAAAACCAAAAAAGGACTGGATATAATAATAATAATAATAATAATAATAATAATAATAATAATAATAATAATTTATACCCCGCCCATCTGGCTGGGCTTCCCCAGCCACTCTGGGCGACTTCCAACAAAATATTAACATACAGTAATGCATCAAACATTAAAAGCTTCCCTAAACAGGGCTGCCTTCAGGTGTCTTCTAAAAGTCTGGTAGTTGTTGTTCTCTTTGACATCTGGTGGGAGGGTGTTCCACAGGGTAGGTGCCGCTACTGAGAAGGCCCTATGCCTGGTTTC
This sequence comes from Podarcis bocagei, assembly GCF_964188305.1. NCBI lineage: Eukaryota > Metazoa > Chordata > Lepidosauria > Squamata > Lacertidae > Podarcis > Podarcis bocagei. The sequence goes on from NC_138128.1 coordinate 62,568,094, forward strand.
CTGTAACTTGGCTTCTCGCAGTGAAGGAACTGCCAGAAGGCCCTCGGTGCTGGACCTCAGTGTCCGGATAGAACGATGGGAGTGGAGACACTCCTTCAGATATACTGGACCAAGGCCGTTTAGGGCTTTAAAGGTCAGCACCAACACTTTGAATTGTGCTCGGAAACACACAAGATAGCATTTATATAACCAACCTGAAAAAGCAACAATTAGATCAATACCAGGGACAGTCTAGTTGTGTGTAGGAGACCTTTTGGAAGCATTCCCGCGTGTTTTAGCAGTCTTTCAAAAAAGTGTTTCTTTAACTCTGATTACTCTCTCACACACACTCATTTTGCTCATTCATTGAGACTTGTCAATGGCTTGTCTTCACCTTGCTTATGAGTTCCCTTCCTTCCTTCCTTCCTTCCTTCCTTCCTTCCTTCCTTCCTTCCTTCCTTCCTGTTTTGTGAAGTGCTTAGAAGTGCCATCAATTTTGATTTTAATTAATTCTTATGATGTTTTTATAATGTGGCACTATTTTAGTGTTGTTAGCCGCCCTGAGCCCGGCTTCGGCTGGGGAGGGCGGGATATAAATAAAATTTATTATTATTATTATTATTATTAGTAGTTCAAATTTATAATGGCATTTTTTCTTTGCCTTTCAGTTTTTTTTAAAAAAATATGGCTTATTCCCCCCCCCCCACTGAACTTTAACACATCATTAACTTTTGCTGCTTTGTGCATTTTTCTACAGCTTTTTGCATTTATTACACTGACACTAATACAGTTGTTGCTATCCAATAATCTGCAACACAAAGGACCAGGCAGTGTCTGGGCTAATAGTCAAAATATTTGTACAAGCTGTCTCCCAATATGAAAGAATGCATAATTTAAAGCAATACTATTGAGGGGAAACATTTTCAACTTGCAATCAAGCAACGTGCTCTAACAAAATATGCTCTCAAATCTGGAATGTTGCAGAAATAATCTATTGGTTCCTCACTCCAAAGATGGTGGTGGGATGTTTTATGGTAAAAGGGTATATATATAGAGCATTAATTTACCATATAGTAACGGTAATCAAAGGGACGCGGGTGGCGCTGTGGGTTAAACCACAGAGCCTAGGACTTGCCGATCAGAAGGTCAGCGGTTCGAATCCCTGTGACGGGGTGAGCTCCCGTTGCTCAGTCCCTGCTCCTGCCAACCTAGCAGTTTGAAAGCACGTCAAAGTGCAAGTAGATAAATAGGTACCACTCCAGTGGGAAGGTAAACGGCGTTTCCGTGCGCTGTTCTGGTTCGCCAGAAGTGGCTTAGTCATGCTGGCCACATGACCCGGAAGCTGTACGCCAGCTCCCTCGGCCAATAAAGCGAGATGAGCGCTGCAATCCCAGAGTCGGTCACGACTGGACCTAATGGTCAGGGGTCCCTTTACCTTTACCTAATGGTAATCAAATATTAAGAGGAATCATTATGAATAAGTTAACTAATGTATTTTTGTGTGGTGTAGAGGTTAGGGGGTCGAACTAGCATCTGGAAGACCAGAGTTCAAATCACCACTCAGCTATGGAGCTCACTGGGTAACCTTGGGCCGGTCACTGCCTCTCAGCCTAACCTTCCTTTATTGCACAAAGTATCTGTAACAGATACAGAGGCATAAACCTTTCTCAGTTACTACAGCCTGATATTTAAGGCAATGGACACTGAGAATTTGAAACAGTAGTTTGTGAAGTCTTGACTTTCTTAGCTACTTGATAACCCAGTACAGAATCAAGGAAACTTAAATGTGCATAACTAAGCATTGGACGGTGGCCTAATCGTGGAACTGCTTTTATATTTAGTTTCCTTTTTAAAGAACCAAATCAACAAAAGATCCACTTGCAAGAAAAGTCTGGATTTCCCTCCTCCCCACAAATAGCACCACCTCTAAGGATGGTGACCGACAAGAGAGTTAAAAACGAAGGTTAACTGAAGCTGATGAACAGGGACCCATGAAGCCAGGTCAAAATGAGATTCTGCTGAAAAGCAGCAATATGAGCGGCTTTCATAGGATGTTTCTTTTGTCTGTTGAAAGGGAGAAGAAAGTAGGTGGATTTGTCTCCCATTTTTAAAATGCAGCTGTTTCTACATTCATTGTATTACTTTTAACCATGTGCCCTTTTGCATCTACCACACATTTGCCCAAGCACAGACACAAAGCATCCTCAAAGAGCTTGCTGCTACCGAATTACTTCTGTTTGCTACTTCCCTTAAATATTTGTACAGCCCTACCTGATGCCATTGTTTTCCCCAGCTTATGCAAAGTCTGCTTCCAAGGTCAGGTTGGAGTTTCTCCTGGGTTTGAATTCTTGCCTGTTTCCCCTGGTTGTGCCACAGAGAGGTTTGAAGATGAGCACAAACATCTGTCTTCTTTTGGAAAAGAAGCTCTTAGGTATTGCGGCAAAGGAAATTTGAAATCCTGCCAGTGGATCAGATGCACCTATTATTTCAGATGGCGGAGATTTATTGTGGTATAGTACTTTGACTGCTCTTTCTAAAGTTGTCTCCCACACATTCGCCAATTTTTGCTCTAATTGTGGCAGACAGTTCTGGATACTTGTGTTTCAAGATATGCTAAGCAAATCAAATATCATTTCACTATGTAAATAACATTATCACAATGAATTATTCATCTTGTACTCTGATGCACTTTCCTGCCTCTTCAGAAATAGAAATGTACACTTATATAAAATATCTCTCTGAAGACACATTGGAATATTTATGAAAACAATTCATAAAATTAAATCCTGTTAGTTTGAGATTAGTGCTTGACGTTTGTCAGACTAATAACTTTTCATTGCTGGAGGGGACACCCTGACTTTCAATAACGGTAATGAATTCTGTTTGTAAAACATTTTCGACATTCACCATTTTTACTTCTAGAGCTGATAGCAATTCATTGAAAGTTTGTCCGAAATGCTATATATATATATAATCTCTCCTCTTTCCTTTGCACCCGACTGGAAGAATCTGTTGTTTCTATTCTTTAGGTAAAGGTAAAGGGACCCCAACAAAGGTCCATATAGTTAAAGCCATGGTCTTCCCAGTAGTGATGTATGGAAGTGAGAGCTGGACCATAAAGAAGGCTGATCACCAGAGAATTGATGCTTTTGAATTATGGTGCTGGAGGAGACTCTTGAGAGTCCCATGGACTGCAAGAAGATCAAACGTATCCATTCTTAAGGAAAGCAGCCCTGAGTGCTCACTGGAAGGACAGATCTTGAAGCTGAGACTCCAATACTTTGGCCACCTCATGAGAAGAGAAGACTCCCTGGAAAAGACCCTGATGTTGGGAAAGATTGAGGGCACAAGGAGAAGGGGACGACAGAGGACGAGATGGTTGGACAGTGTTCTCGAAGCTACCAGCATGAGTTTGACCAAACTGCGGGAGGCAGTGGAAGACAGAAGTGCCTGGCGTGCTCTGGTCCATGGGGTCACGAAGAGTCGGACACGACTAAATGACTAAACAACAAAGGGACCCCTGACCATTAGGTCCAGTCGTGGCCGACTCTGGGGTTGTGGTGCTCATCTCGCTTTATTGGCTGATGGAGCCGGCGTTTGTCCGCAGACAGCTTCCAGGTCATGTGGCCAGCATGACTAAGCAGCTTCTGGCGAACCAGAGCAGCGCACGGAAACGCCGTTTACCTTCCCCCCGGAGTGGTACCTATTTATCTACTTGCACTTTGACGTGCTTTCAAACTGCTAGGTCGGCAGTCATTCTTTATGTAAATCCAAAATAAACAACATAGCAATGTCAGTCCATCACCTTTTGACATGGATTGCTTCATATATTTGATATTTGAAATATTGATATATTTCCTTATAGCCGTGGGCCAGTGGGAAGAAGCCCCCAAGCTCACCTTTGACTGGCTGCAACCACAGTCAAGTCCCAGCAGCCAGTGTGACTGGCAAAGGAGGAAGTGATGTCTTCCCCCTGCTGTGACAAGGCTGGAACATCGCCCCACCCCCACAGCTGGACCAGACTGTAACCACCCTCAAGCCAACAAGTAAGTGGCTAATAGTGCAAATCTGCCATGAATATAAAGCTTCAGGAGATGCAGAAATGTGGGGGGAAGGTATAGTGTTCTGTAGCAGAAGTAAAAGTTTCAGACTTCAAAATAAATCATTGTTTGCAATTACAATTACCCCAGAGTGTAATTGTTCTCTCTCTCTCTCTCTCTCTCTCTCTCTCTCTCACACACACACACACACACGCACACGCACACGCACACGCACACACACTTGAGCATATATAGACTAAGAAGATAGGAAAAGATTAGACTTTCGAGTTTTGGTGGCCGACTAGCCAATACATCAATCCCAGATTCATTGCAGAAATAGGCATGATTTAATTTTGCTGTCCTCTCTATTTAGAAGACCAGATATTTTATCTGTTTCCAATAACGTTAAGAATTAGCCAGATCTTAGGGAAAAGATCCAAGGGTCATGACAGGTAGCTCAATGAATATTGTAGGCCTGTTCTGTTTGCTCTTGCAGTAATTAACACTAAGACAGTCCTCATGGGTATAGATCAGGGAATCCCATAAAGAAGTGAAATTAGATATTGCATAAATTCTTTGCCCCCAGTCATTCAACCATCTAATGTGCTCATCATGGGAGAGTGGGCCCTCATTTAGGTAAGCACGAATAGGGCCTGCAGCAACGTGGAGTGTGTCTTTTCAAGGTTCCAGGCAGCCATACCTTAGTTTCAGATGCTCCACTTATCATTTCCTTGTTTTACATCCCTCCCCTCCCACCCTGAAGACACTCGTCATTCTGCGGCGGCTGAGGATGCTCAGTCCTCATTGGGCTGTGTTGGGAGATAATTTATTTGCTGAGGTTTTTATTTGGAAATTGCTTCAATATATTTTATAGTAAACCATTCATAAATGGCAATTAATCAATTAATTTGTCCCCTCCCTTAAACATCCTGTCACCCTTTTAAAGATCTTTTTCTGCTCTTGCAAACTTTGTGGTTCCATCATGAAACTTGATACTATCCTCTTGTTTCCTGATAGCCTTGTTTTGGCTACATAACTACCTACCATAAATGATGTACTTAAACTAGTTCCTTTTTAAAATGAACTTTCCAAGCTCTGGTTTCCAGTAGCCTTGAGTCTTGAACAGGGTAGTGCACATTGACAATTTGAATTTTGCAAAATGTCACTTACATGAAATGTGGGATCTTAAGTTGATTTAATAATAAAGAAATTGGTTTTCTGGTTCATGTGATGAGCACAACTGAGTATTAACATAATTGGTTTACCAAGCCGCAAGCCTCTTTTATCCAAAGATGTGCCTTTATCGGCCATATGCTTGCATAGAGTCTTAAAAAAACCAGTGGAAACAATTTTATAGCTTCTCTAGGTAAGTTGATCAGTTGTGTATTTGTTTTTATTAGAAAACAGCTATTCCTAATTTCTTAGAGACCACAGATGGCTCTTAAATAGTAAAATGTTTACTCCTGAGTAAAACTTCACTGAAATAAACGAATAAGTACATTTAGGATCACATCCCCATAGGCAACAAATAGCAGCATGTTATAGGAATGGCTAATTGAACTGGCAGCTGTAGTAAACAAATGAACTAAAAAACAGACACAATACATAAAGAGTTGATCAGGTATTTACTCAGGCTGCTGCTAGGTAAACTTGGCCTAAAGCATAGTCTTACTACATTTCTGATTTCTTTCCTGGTGGGTGCAAGATCCAAACAATTATTCCCAATGGGGACTCCCCTCCCAAAATGAATATTTCTTTTGTGTTTGGTGCTTGATATCCTACAGGTGTTGCTATTAAAACGATATTAAATATTGTTTGCAATTTTTTTTGTTAGTAAGCCATCTGGAGCCAGATTTTTGTTGTCATCTAAGTATATGCTTGTGAGATTAATTTGTCTATTGTTCTATGTAGCTCATATTTAACTAATTATCTTTTTCAGCAGCATTGTGCACTTTCTCCTGGGATTAAAAAGTTGGTTCAGTGTTTCTTACTTTCAACACAAGCTATGGCAGGAATTCATAATGTGCTTACAACTACTGTAAATCAAGGAGCCATTAGCTTGAAACTGACCATACTAAAATCAGAGGGACAGTTTCACAGCAAGTTTAATATATAAGGTCAATGAAGCATTTTGTTCCTTTACTGACACCCTGTTGGCCAGGGCTGGGAGAGACCCAACTCTGTAAATGGAGAAGCCCCTCAAACTGAAAATGGAATGACAGAGATTAGGGTGGGGGATGAATATCCATTAATAGACAACAGCTGTAACAATATTTTTAAAAAGCTTTTATTGAACAGTGTTGGAGACAGAGTGACATCACAAGTCATGTGTTTGCAGACCCACCAAGTGTCCCTATTTTCCAGGGACAGTCCCTGATTTACAGAAGCTGCCCAGGTTTCTGATTTGATACCGGAATGTCCTGCTTTCTTTAGTACACCCCTCTTTTCATCACAGAAATGTTGGAGGATATGGAGTTATCTGCCCAAGCACCCTGGGTTTTTAATGCTTAATGCTTTATTATTATTTTATATACAGTGTATGTTGGAAGTTTCCCAGAGTGGTTGGGGCAACCCAGTCAGATGGATGGGGTAGAAATAGTAACATTACTACTTCTACTGAATAGGAGGTCCCTATTTTCAATGGAGAAATGTTGGAGGCTATGTGTTTAGGCTTGCCAGCGTTTCTGTCCTAGCAGGATTCATGGGGCTTTGAAATCTGCATGAGTAAGAACAGAGAAACAGGAGGAGGAGTTCCCCCCATCAGTCTGTCCCTGAACTGATCTATAACTGCCTGTCAAACAGCTTGCAGAGATACAGGAGACTGCTAGAAGAATAAAAAGGATATTAACTTCCATGGAGGAGTAACTGGATGTGTACTGGTCAGCCTTGCTTCTGGTTTTGCTTTAGTCCTCCTCACATGGTACTGATTGCAGGGAACTTTCTGCTTCTGCACCTATTTAAGAGCTTCTTTAAAAACTTTATACACATGAAATAGCCAATAGACACATGGTGACAGAAATAATGGCCAGATGATAAAATGAAAAGTATCTCTGGCCAGAGATGCAGGAACTGGTCAGTGTGAGACAAGACGATGCTGCCCAGATGCCTTTATGGTGCTTTTGTCTCAGCCTCTTTCCCCACATGGGTAAGAGAGAAGACACACCTTTGGTGGATCTTTGGTGGTTGTTGTTGTTCCAAATGTCAAAGGATTGTTCTTGTATACAGGGAACACTGTGCATTGTAGCTCTCTGCTGGTTGGCCAAGGATGTCTAAAGCTGCAATTCAACCATTACCATCCCATGTTGATGACTGGGAGGAGGATGAAGTGCAGCTTCTATGTGGGCTGCAAATAGAGAGGATCCACTGTGGGTCTTCCGCCATCAGTAGCCAGCATAGAGTCCCATTCTGGGGTAGAGCTGGGCTGACCATGGCTCTAGATAGGCGGGCACAGCAACTCCTTCCCCCCCAAAAAACCCATCCACACCTTGACCAGCAGGAGCCAGTAGGGCTATAGATGCAACAGCAGCTCTGGCACTTCAGCCATACCCAGAATCTGTCTCTTAGCATGCGTCACACTTCTTTCAGAGTACCCAAGATGATTAAATTGCTTTAAAACTGATATATTTTAAGCATAGGCAGGGCCTTTGTCAATGTTCCTTTGAAGAATGATTTCTGAGCATCAGGCAATTAAAGGGAGGAAAAGTATATATTATTAAATTGTGTTTCTACACTGGTAGCAATGTGTAAATAACAAGTCTGTGGCTGCCAGCCTGATCGCTGAAAATAAAAAAACTCCAGGAACTATTTTTATTTAAAAAAGGAAAGAAAAGTCTGTCCTGTGGTTTGTATATTATGTATATGGATGTTGTATATTAATGAAAGCCTCTACAACAACAACACTTTAACTTTCAGTTTACTTGGAAGCTACAAGAAAAATCACCAGTCTAGCATAATAGTAAGCTTCCCATAATAAGTCTTGGGCATTGTGGTAGGCTGGTCTGCCCATGGGGTAAATCTGGCTGAGCGAAAAACAAATACCAGCACAAAAGCACCATGTGAAATGCTCACATTCCATCTGTGAACAAACATCACCCTGTCTCATGCTCCTGGCATACTTTTATTGGCTTCCTGCTTATGGAAATTTTCATCCTGGAGTATTATTAAAAACCAAACAAAGGGATCTCATTCTTCAGCACATCAAGTGAAACCCCAGTGGATTTATGGAAGGCAAATAAACAAAGCCTGCTTCTTTGAGGAATTGTCTTGGAAGAATGTGACATATGGCCGTTCTGCTCTTTGCAAGAGCTATCTCTAGAGCAAATACTTTAACATTTGCAATAACAGGAGCACAGAATAATCGAAAGTAAAGCTAAGGAAGAAGAAGACCAAAAGTAATGGGATTCGGTGCAAGTTCATTGTATCTGCAACAAATATATCCATATTCATATTTAAGTACATTCAAAGCAAGTGAAATCAGCCTCCCCCAATTCAGAAGTAGCAACAGAACAAGAATGCATTCAGGGATGGTTTAGACATAATACTCCAGATTCCTTGTGATGATTGAAAGATTAGGAGTAGGTGACTGTGCTCACCACCCTTCCCCAACCTGGCATCCACCAGTTGTTGTTCTCATATTTCCATCCTTCCTATCCCTTGGCCATGCTGGCTGAGACCAATAGGAGCCAAAGTCAAACAATATCTGGGGGGCACCAGGTTGGGAAATGTTAGAATGCCCTCTCAACTCAAATAGAGGCACACAGCGCTGAGACACTTAACTGTAGTTAAGACTGCAATGGTAAGGGCAGCAGAAATTGCCTTGGAGAGGCTGAATTGAAGGAAAGTAAAGGTTAGGTCCAGTCGCAGATGACTCTGGGGTTGTGGCGCTCATTTCACTCTATAGGCCAAGGGAGCCAGCGTTTCCGCAGACAGCTTCCAGGTCATGTGGCCGTGACTGAGCTGCTTCTGGCGAACCTGAGCAGCGCATGGAAATGCCGTTTACCTTCCTGCCGGAGCGGTACCTGTTTATCTACTTGCACTTTGATGTGCTTTCGAACTGATAGGTTGGCAGGAGCTGGGACCGAGCAATGGGAGCTCACCCCGTCGCAGGGATTCGAACCGCCGACCTTCCGATTGGGAAGCCCTAGGCTCTGTGGTTTAGACCACAGCGCCACCCGCATCACTTGAAGGAAAGTACCAATCTCATAATTAGGGATAAATATCCACATCACTATATCTTCCCTGATGCCACTAAGACTAATATATGTGGACTGGCATGGCCCAGGGAATGCGGTGTAATAGACACGCAAGCTATTTTCTTTGAGGTTGCTTGCTTTTAAAATTACCTTGCCTAACTTTCTTACCTGTTTTCAGAGGATTAGCCCTGTTAGCCTTTAATTTGCCATATTAACGCTTTGATTGTGCTGGAAGGAATTTAATATAGCAGAAGCTTTTGTGGACCACAGTTCACTTTAACTAAAATATTCTTCAGTTGCTTATGTTGATGGACTGTAAAATATTCCTCAATGCAATCTAGAGGGGTGTAATTTTGTGCAAAGAAAATATGCAGTTTACCAGTTGGCTTTATTTTTTGTGTGCTCTTTCTTACATCTAGTTTGTATTCTCAGGAACATACCCTAATGGAATGCATTTCTGGATTTCAGGGCAGAAGCTAATTGAAGTTGCTTTTCAAAGCAGATTCCTGATTTATCTATTTTCTTTCAAGCTGTTTGTTTATCTGTCAGCTATCTGAAGATCTGCATTATCATGAAGGGTGCTCAGTGGCATTTATTGTCTTGTTGATATCTACTGCCCTACAGGGAAATGAAAGCTAAAATGCAAGCTTGGATAACCATTTAGCTATTCAGCCATTTTGTCAGTTGTGAACCAGGAAGGCCCTAATTTAGACTGTGCCCCTCCTGTGAACTCACTACACAGTATTAGTCAAGTCTCAATCTTAACCCTTCTCTTCCCCCCACCCCCCAGTATTGAGATACCAATACAGACAAGGTTGCTCTAAGGTTTCCTGAGGCAATAAATTGAAATTTGTAAAGTTTTGTTTATTTAGAAGCCACTTTCCCACAGTAGACTGTGCTTCAAGCAACTAACAATATTATTATTATTATTATTATTATTAGTAGTAGTAGTAGTAGCAGTAGTAGTTTTTCTTATTTGTTATTCATTATGAGGTCCCAAGGCAGATTAGGGTTAAAACAAGTAATCAAGTTTTTAAGGCATTTTCATATATTTAATCATTAAGATTATTTTTTTTGACAGCAATGAAAACATTTTTGTATTTCCTTACCGCACAGTGGCGTAGCGTGGGTTCTCAGCACCCGGGGCAAGGCAAGTAATTTGCGCCCCCTAACCCGTGGATTTTAGCACTCGAGTCTCTTCCGCGCCCCCCCAGATGTTGCGCCAGGTGCAGCAGGCCCCCCTGCACCCCCACGCTACGCCGCTGCTCCCACCACAAGTCTTCAGGACAGCCATCCGAAGGCTGGCGCGGGGAGAAGGTCTCTCCGCCCCGCCGCCAGGCTTCGGAGCATCCTTCCGAAGGCTGGCGGTGGGAGGAGGTCTCTCCGCCCCACCGCCAGCCTTCGGAGGAGGTCCGAGGACAGTGGGGTTCCTGCTTCCTCGAGGAGGGCCGGCCAAACGCGCCCCCCCAAATGTTGCGCCCGGTGCGGCCGGCACCCCTGGCACCCCCCACGCTACGCCACTGTTACCGCATTTATGCTCACAGCAATTTTTATGTCAAGAGGCAACTTAGACCAAAAGACTGTTGTCCTGAAGCCAGATATTGACAAGAATAGTGTCACATGCCACCCAAATCTGTGAGCACTGCGCAATTACAGGGGTTCCAGACCCTTACCCAGGGTTTGTGTTTCCTTAGGAATGAGGCACAGTGGAGACGGTGGTGCCTTTATGATATATGGTTTATTTACACATATATACAACTTGAGCCCACAATGGAGGGATTCACAGCATTAAGAGCACAACAGGACCTTGCATTCTGAGTTAGATACAGAATGCCCCCTAGGTAAATAGAAGGAATAGATTGAGATTCAACTGACACCTTCTAGAGGAAGGGGTGGAAGAGGCCATTTTTACCCACCTCCCACACATCAACTTTTCAGGGAGTTACAAGGAAAAAGAAGAATAAGCAAAAATCACCTCATTTCTCCAGTGGGAATATCCCATGAGTGGAGTTTTATGTCCATCAGTGAAGATTTATGTCCTAATGCATTGTTTTACTACAGAAGCTCATAGGATCAGAGTCCCAGTTTATTAAAAACCAATGGATTAGTGCCCCAGTAATAGTGGGTGGGCACAATGCCAGTCTCTTCACCTGTAACAATTCACAATGTAATTGTACAGGAAGAGATGGTAGAGAAAGGGATTATTAGCAATCATGTTCAGATAATCTGTTGTTAAGGGCTGAGCTGTTAAAGGGGTTTGGGCTCCGTCCTTGGGTTTATAGAAGTGGTACCTGGGGAAAATGTGCTCTTTTGTGTTGCATTTGCAATGGCCAAACTAGGATTTCAATAGCTAGTTCTGACAACCCCTTGCATTCTTAAAGCCGAACTGCATAAAATCCTCTAGAGCAGTGATATTGTACGCCAAATGAGCCCATAATAGATCATGGTCATATCTAACCATTACACAAAATTATGTGCTCGGAGCACTCTTCTCCAATATTGACAACAGAAGTAGAAATCCCAAACATACTGCAATATATTTCTCCAAGGGGGGAGGGAAGCAATCCATTATTTATCGCCATCATAATGTGAGGAGATGTTGACAGCTACAGACCAATGCATTGTATAATCCTGGGAGAAGTAATAAAGGCAGACACATTTGCATTCAATAAATGCAACAGCAGCACACTCCAATAATGATATTACCTTATAAATAATTTAAAATGAATGAAAATGCAGTGTAAAAATTTCACAGATAACGGGGTCAGAGCCATTTCTTTTGATTACTTGCGATCACAGCAAAGCAATTCATCTCCAGGCAGTTGTCCTGTTAACGATTTTGAAAGAGTAATTATCTAATTCAAGTTTGTTGCGATGCACGTTTAATCCCAGGATCTCCAACAGGAAAGCAAGAAGCTTAACCCCACCTCACCAAAAATAACCCAACAGCAGCCACCAAACAGCAGCAGTAGCAACAACTCTTTAGCCCACTAGTACAAGGATGGGGTCCTCCAGACTTCTCTACGTGACCCTTGGAACTCTCACAAGGCCACACTCTCACAAAGCACACCTGTCACCAGCCAGGCCTTAGAATAATAGAAGCATAGAACTGGAAGGGATCCCTGAATAAATAAATAATAAATATAGTAAATTAATATTGTACAGGTCTTTCAATGGCTATAAACATGTTGGAACATGCTATTGGTACTGCACAGATGCATAGGCAAACACACACTTAAAAATAATATTTAATAATATCTAGCAATCATATATTTAAGTCATATGTTTCTTTTTAGGCCACTTGAGATCTTGAACAAATATCAGATTCCTCCCAGTATAAAGCAGTCACTTTATAACCAATAAAGTTTGATATTTCCATATTTATTGTCTACTGTTTATATTCCGACTTCAGAGACGACAAGATTTTTAAACACTCATTTCCCCTGACTTTGGCTTCTCTGCCTGCTTCTTTATCTTTTCTTTCCACATGGGCAGGAGATAGAAAGCATGCTGGGCGCTCAGATAATTTATTTCCCCCGCCCTTGAGCTTAATTTTTTTTTTTTAATTCGCTTTGTAAGGATTTTTTTCCTTTGATATTTCATGTTAAAGTGGCCTTATAAAAAATAAAAAAGGAAACCTAGCTTTCTTTGTGAGAGAAGACTGAATGTATTAAAAGGTATACACAATTGCATTCTTTTGTAACTATTCCCATTGGGAGAATGGCTTTCAGGAGACACAGAGTGTTGTCTAGATTATAACGAAAGTTCCCCTTGTATTGCTAGCCTTCGTTTCCTTCTACATATCTCTCCTCCCACCTCTCTTTTTGGAAACACTCTGTTTGGTATAAGCGAGATTTTCTGAGTGCAACTTTAAGTACACCTATTCTGCTGGTAACAATGCTTTGCAAAGGCACGCCTGTGGCGCTACCTTGAGATACATCCATTCAAAGCGCATTCCAAGGGAGGCAAAGAAGCTTGAAAACACATTGCTGTGGATATTTACAAATGTTAATTCTTAACTGATGGCACATCTCTGCCTTTTTTCAAGATACTGTAGGAGAGGGACTCTGATTTAGAAGGAAGCGTAAAAAGAATAGAGGGTGATTTGTTGTAAATGGAAATAAGTGGAATATAGTCATTGTTTTGTTACATGCCACCCAATTCTCAAAGCAGTGACAGAATCCAGGGTCAGGTTTCCCTGGAATAAAGGTCAGCGGAAACTGTGGCGGCTTTATAATGTATGGTTTCAATTACACATATAGACAACCTGAGCATAGCATGGAGGGACTCACAGCACCAGCACCCCAACAGATATTGATTCCCTATTCGGCAAAGCCCAGCACAGAGCAAACATGTTTCTCTCCCCAGCTTCCAGCCTGCTTCCACTTCACACACATGTACAACTCTGGCTATTGTACCAGCATCTCTTAAAGTTTATGTAGCTAGTGTGTTTATGCTTGTCTTGTGCCATGAGACAATAAACGCTTCGTATTCTAAACTGAATTGAGTGGGAAAGGAGTTTTCTTATCTCTGGAAAAGGCTGACTACTGGAAAGCAGGAAAACTGGTGTTCTGCTGAAAGACTCGGCTGGAGCTGTGCATTCTCTGCTGACTACACTGGCTGAAGTGTGGTGTAGTACCAACAACAGATGATGGGCACAGGTCTAACAAGTTATGGGCCAACTGACGTCTGCACAGTACTATTTCTCTAGAAAAAGAAGTGTTGGAGCTCACCATGAACTTCTCCCTTGTTCTCTTAGAATAGCAATGGTTGCCCACCTGAGAGGCACTGGAGCTGAGGTCTTGTGAGCTCTGGCTGAAAAAAGCCCTGCTTCTACAAATCATAACAAGGATTTGATGAGGAACAGACCTAGCATGCTCCTCCCTACTTGCCTTCATTGCTGGAAAGATCAGAACACCTGAATGGGGCTTAAATATTAGAGAATATATGGGAAATAGTTTGAAAGGATGGATGGCCTCAAGGTGTGTTATCAAAATGGAAGCAACCACTGGCACTGGTCAAAAATTAGCAACCTGGTGTTTGAGACTTCCCTCTGATGGCTACAGAAGCATTAGCCCCAATCTTGCTTCAGTAGCTTAATAAAAAAGAACATAAGAAATGGAAGAATAGCAGAAAAGATTGGCATTATTTCGGGAGACAGACTAGCCTTCCACTATGTTGTACAAGCTCTAAAATAATCAGTTTTCAGAAACTGGGAAGTTAGAAAATAAAGCACAGTAAGGCGTCAGTAGATACAATCCTTATTATATACCTAGGCAATCAAAATGGAACCTTCCAATATAGTCCCAGGTGAAAACAGTACAGGCTCTCAACACTGAAAGAAAAGCTAAGGTATATCTAATGGTAAAGAAAGATTTCCTTTTGTGTCATTACAACAGATGTAAACAAGAAATATATTGTATTCACTTACCACTTAGAGCTGGGAACAAATTTATTTTCTCCAAGAAATGCATTACTTTAAAATGTGTTTTTATTTTATTGGGAAAAGAAAAGAGTAAAACTCCATGCTTATTTTTGTTGCTCCTCCTGATGGTTTATCTGCTGAAAGCTCTCAAGTTGCTAACAGCATCACCAGTGACCACAAGATTCCAAACTTCTCGAACAATATATAAAAATCAAAATGCAGCTATGCCTCAAAATTCACACTCTCCTGAAGTTTGCAGCGCAGCTCTCCAGCGCTCCCTCCGAAAGGCATACAAAAATGCATATACTTGGAGAAAATGAACAAAAAAGATTATTTCTATTAAAAAATGGAGGAGAGACATAAGACTTCCTATGCATGTTTAATATTTGTCACTGGTTATTCCCATTTCAACACATGCCAAACACCCGGGTAGAAAAGCGTAAATGACAGGCTTGTGGGAACAAATCAAATCAAACTTCAAATTCATGTTCTATCATAACGGTGAAGGGAAAACAAATTGTCCAGATGCCAAATTAGTTTTGGCAGCCTCATTCTTACAGCATTCTTCCTATTGATTGTATTTATCAGTTCAGAGGAAACAAATAGCTGGCTATGGATGAAAATAATTAACAGCAAGAGAAAAGGAATGGTGAGGCTCAGCCGTCAAGGAGAGCAGCGTCTTAACGGAGATATTGATGTTCTTTCGCAGAAGTGTCAAGAAGAAATGGAAAGATAGCAGGGCAATTTCCTTTGCAGTTATAACTACAAAATATCTTTAAACTCTAACAGTCATATATACCAGGATGTAATTCCGTTTCCAGCAGGCTGGTTTATCTTGGCTTTCCTCTGATAGGAAAAGAAGAAAAATGGGTTCCAAGAGAGTTTTTGTTTATTTGTCTTCCCGGGACCATTGACTGTTGTCTCTGTGTTCCTTGCCCTAATGTGTCACTGTGATGGGGAAAAGCAAGAACAATGCACACATATAGGGGATATTACAGTGAGGCCCAGTGGGGCCATTAGACTTCTTTAAGGAGTCTTGCAGCCATTTCATCCAATGACTTCCTTCTCAGCTGTTAATAACTTGACTGAGAAATACACTCTGGGTGAAGTTTGGCGTGCAGGCTCTCCTTGAAGCACATTTATACTTTATAAGAATGAATTCTATTTTACTTCTGACTTGAAAAGGGCATGGAGTATGGTGCTGAATGGCTAAGTGACTACGGGGAACAAAATCAGCCCTAACGTCTTCTCACCTGGATGTAGAAAGGCACTGATGTGGAAGGAATCGGCCCAATATAGGGATCCCCAGTCAGAATTGGGGAATTTGAGCTGACACCTCCTGCATGAGCAGGAAAGAGGGATAACTCACCCCCCCTCTCTCTAGGAGCCAGCAGCAGAAGGCAGAGCTGCAGCAAGTGATGGCACCTCATCCCTGCCAGCCTTTACCCTGAACAAAGTTAAGCCCTTACTAAGCCCTTACTAAACAAAGTTTAGCCAAGCTTTGTGCCTGTAGGGGGAAAAATGGGGAGGATGATTTTGTGTCCAGAACCTGTTGAGTGAACAGGGGTTAGTGTGTGTCTGGTAGGATGCTGTAGCAGTTGGTGGGGTGGCACTGCTCACCTGATTTCCCATACCTGTTGTTGCTGTGGTGTACCAGGAGGTTGAGAGGGTAGTCGTGGTGGTCAGTGATGCACAAATGCACTGATGGAGCCAACATGATGCTCCAGCTGCTGCATTCGTATTGCAATAGCCTTGCCACTGCCTCACCCCTCCTGCTTGCCCTGTCAGAATGGCGCAACTGTGGATGGCTGCATGTATTTCTTTATGAAGAACAACCACCTATTTCAAGGATCCCTCCAAATATGAAGGGCTATCTACTACAAAACTGGTTTAAAGATAAAGAGCCTTAAGAAAGAAGAACAGGGAACTCTGGGGACCGGGGGTGTGCAGGGGAATCTCCTACAACTCTCAGAACGCTTAACAAACTAAAGTTCCCAGAATCCTTTGGGGGAAGCCATGGCTGTCCAAAGTGATATTATAGTGGCTTAAATGAATGGTGTCAATGTAGCCTAAGATAGAGGAGGCCCAGATTTAGACGCTTGCTCAGCCATGAAATTTAGTGGGTGGCCTTGGCCCAGTCATTATCTGCAGAAGGAAAACCATGCATGGTGCCCTAAGCTCCATGGGATCTAAATATACAATAACATATAAAATACTGGTCAGTCTGGCGTATAGGATTAAACTGAAAAATGGGGGCAGAGTGCCCGTGCATTTAATTATTCTTCTTTTGCTTGGTGTGACTGGGTGTTTTGCATCCGTTACCCACTCTGACCCTTCAAGACACATTTTAGAAAGTTGCAACATTAAATTCTGCCAGAGGTACAACTTCCTCATGAATGGGTGGACTGTAAAGTATTATCAGAACTGGACACCCTCTTTGCATTGCCACACACGGGGCAAACGGTGAATTACGGAAACTCAAGTTTGTTGTTCTGCAGCTGCCAGTCTCTAATTAAATGAAATATTTGGAAGTACTGAAAAAGTTGCCCATGTCAGTGACAGATGCTAGGCATTATTTAACAGAACTGAGGAATATGTGATCATTGCTAAAGCTGTCACACTTTATATATATCTCGTAAAATAATTGTGCAGACTCAAAGGGCTTGGTTAACACTTAACACAACAAATTTCTAGGTCACAATATAAAACATGACATTAATTTACTGCTACTGTACTTCAAAATGCCTGAACACAAAGCAGTGTTGCCTATTGGGTGGTAGTGGGAAGGGATTTATTACTGTCATTGTGAGTTAGAATTTCAGGTTTTAATTTCAAAGACGCTTCCTTGTTTTCAGATGGGAAAGACAGGAGACATTCGTTAGATTGCTTTGCAATACCACCTTTGGCTTTTGCAAAGAGAAAAATGACAGACATCAGAAGTAGCTTTGCATTAAGGTAAGGCAAGGAATAATTTCAGCTAATGGATGATTACATTCCATTTACATATATTTTTCCTCTAATTATTTTGTGCACAAAAATCATTGCCCTGCTAAATGATGTGAAGCCTTTTCTACAGTGAAGCGCTAACAATTTGCCTGGCTCATGTGTGTAATTAGTTTAATTAGCACTGTAATTTTAATGGGAGTAACAATGTCTACTGTGTGTGCTTTCTTCCTTGCCGGACACAGCTGAAAGCTGTATTTCTCATTTCAGCAGATTCTTTAAGGGTTGTAGCAATTACATTTTATTTGTGTGAAATCTGAATAGAACAAAAGCGTTCTACCTTGTTCATAGTGCTCAGGTTTGTTCCTTTCAGATTAATTATACATGCTCACTTATCTGTATTTAGGGAAAGAGCTAAAGTGCTGCGAATATCCACCATCATAGGCACATCAGTAGCTTTTTAAGACATGTTGCTCAAGAAGGAGAACTCCTTAAACATGCATTAAGGCACATCAGAATTTGTCTGCTGCAACATCACCTTAAAGCATGTGATGATCATCTGCCCTGCAGCAGATAAATGGAAATGCGCTTGTTTAGTATTAAACATTCTGGTTCTTGTGATGTGGCTTGCTGCAAGAAAGCTTTATGCTACAATACTTCAGAATGTTCCTCCAGGGTTTTTTTTGGTAACTTTTTCTTACTGCAAGAGACTAATACAGCTAATCCTTTTAGAAGTAATGTTTTGTCTTTCTGACGTAAGGAGTCCCAAAATGGGCAGGGAAGATGGTCAGAGCTGATTCAAAGCATTTTGCTGCTCGAGTTGAAGTACAACGTGGAGCCTCCCCTCATTCCATACACTAAAGCCAACTCAACTGGAAGCTTAATTTTACCACACCTGAAGACAGCACCTCTGTTCTTCAGCATCTCATTGCTGCTGCCCAAGCCCCAGCATCGGCCACCAGAAGCAGCTGTCTCACTCTGCCTATTAGTAGGGGTGATTCAGATAAAACTATAGATGCTTATCACACCTGCTACCTTTTGTATTGATAGGGTGGTGGTGATGGTCCATGGTTTCCCTAGCCAATGGCCTTAAATTGCAGCAAAACAGTCCTGTTCCTGGGACCATATTTCCACGTGCCACTATAGTAACAGCTATGGACCATAAATGCGCTCCCAACTCAGGAGTGGCACAAATGTGCAGGAAAAACCAAGTCATTTGGCAACTGGGAAAGAAGCACTGCAGCAGCTGTGCAAATAGCAGAGCAGGCGGGAGCTGTGCTAGGCATAGCTGTCAACTTACAGATTTGAAAATAAGGGACCAGCAGCCAAAATATGGGGTTTTCCGGGCATAGGTATGTTCAACTTCTGAGCCCCTCCAAGCCAAAGGCAGAAAGCCCAGCCAGCAGCCAAACAAAGCCTCAAGCCTCAAGGAAAACCACCGTCACCTCTCCGTTGGGAAGTGCTGAGCAAAGGCGAGTCCCCAGGCAATGCAGCCGATTTGATCAGCACAAGGCATGCAAGCTCCACCCCCCAGTCATTCTTAGACTTCTTATTGGGTGAGCAACGCAGCCAAGCAACACAGTTGGAGCCTCCCTCCTCCCTGGCCAGCAGGGAGGGAGGGAGAGCTGCTTCCTTTGAAACCCAGGAAATTTAAGGGACATCATCAATAAGGGACAGCAGCGGGCCATGGTGCTGGCATAAGGGACTGTCCCGCCAAATAAGAGACACTTGACAGCTATGGTGCTAGGATATGTGTGCTGAACCATCTCATGCCAAAGTGCCTACTGGAGAGATCCCTAAGTTCTGCCCTTTGCTTTGTACAGGGGAAAACACCAAGCAATAGCATAGACTACATCATTCCTCCAGCGATGACAGGTCTCACAGGCAAAGCTTATACTTGCAAGGTTCTAATGCATCCATGAAGGCCCAAATCCTGGCACAGGTCACATGCACACCATACTTCTCTAGTACATTTCACATACTCGGCTCCCCCCCCCCAAAGAATCCTGAGAGTTCCTGGAAGCTACACAGAGCTACATTTCCCAGCAGAAATAACAATCCACAGTTCCCAGGATTCTTGGGGGGAGGCTATGGATTTTGAATTTGCATTGTATGTGTTTTAAATGTATGGTGCAAATGCCCTCCCCACTGCCTGAGCACACACATTCATTTCCTACTCCTTGCCGTGTTGTGTGAGTGGCATTAGGTAGGGTTTTCTGCAACTCAGAAAGTCTTGCATACTTTGTTAATCAGATATTGGTTGAACTAATTATATTTGTGTACAAAAGAGAGAGGCCAGCCTTTCCCGCTCCAAAGAGAAGAAACTAGCATTTGTAAACTGCACAATAAAATGTACATGCCAGCATCCTCATTCAGACACTATCAACTCCTTCTACCCTACTGCAAAATCCAAAATAAGGCATTACTTGAATAGATAGAGAGAACTGAAATGCACCCACACTTTAGGCTACTTTTATTTTCACAGCATCCAAAGAATCCGCAAGATATCACAGCTGATCTCCTTCATTAGGACCTAAAGACCATTTCATTTTGCAAGGTTAAATCTGACCTGCAGGTATTTGTTGTAAATAAAATAGCCGCCTTGTTGTTTTGTTTATGTCTTGGCTGCGATAAAAGTCATATTGTGCTTAATGTTACACTCCTGTTGAGTGGAGAGATAACGGTATCAATTCAGAGACTGCAGAAATGGAAGATTTTATTTCTGGAATCACTGACATTAATAGCTGTTTTATGTTGCGTACAAACAAATTGAATCATAGCTTTGTGAAGATAGTGTTATGTTCCCCTGGCCCATGCCGATTCCTGCATGCTGTGCTGAAGAACACTTCTGATGCAGTAACAACAGAATATATTTGGGTTTGTTCCCCAGAAGGTTGGACGCAAACCAACGGATTCAAACTGCAAGACAAATGATTTGGAATAAATATTGCGAAGAACCCCTTTGATGGAACAGTGGAACAGAAGGCCTCTGAAGGTGGTACATTCTCCATCGTTACAAATTTTAAAGCAGAAACTGAATGATGACCTACCAGGGATGTTGTGGTAGTAGTTTTCCTGTCCGGGGGTGGGGTGGGGTTGCCAGCTGAATTTTGACATTGCTTTAATGATTCTCTATAATTATAGTGGATTGCTTTTTAAATGGAAACCGGTCAGGTTTTATCTAGTAAGGGTGTAAAACAGGTATCTGTTCATTTCACAAAGTGGCTTGAATCAATGGAGTAAAAATAAGGATGCACCACTCAGTCTATTTCTAGTCTGTGTCACTTTTACATGTGTGTAGCCACAAGTCTGATTTGTCCTGTTTTTATATTAATTTGCATTTTTTAAAAAATCTGCGTGAAAATTCAAATTAAAAATTCAAGTTAAACCAGCCTTGTAAATAAGCCTGCAGAAGTTACTAGCCTGAAAATGTGTTAATAGCTTGGGAGGGAGGGAGTGCCACCTCACTTGCAGCAACCAACTGCATTTCTATGCAGGGCATGGAGCCAGGGGTAACCAAGTTCCAATTCACACATTAAGTCCTGAAGGTGCAAATCAGTTCTTATCAAACTTGGCAAAGAATGGACTTAGCCATCATCCCTAGGTAAAATGGATGCAGGTAGATATGTGTAGCATCACAGTGGCAGGCTATGCTTTGACCGTTTGTGCTTTCATTAAATTGTCTACAGGGAGCCCCTGCACTTATGCAAAGGATACAGATGTTCCAGTGGATGGGTCAAGTACACGTTACTGCTTACTTCACTCACACACACACACACACACACACACACACACACACACACTCTCAAATACAGTTTTACCCTTAATGAATTTTTAAAAGGGCTTTGGTTTGAAACAAATGTGAAGGAGTTGGGTGAAACTCAACTGTTCTAGCTTAAACAGTTTGCGGAGCACAGATGAAAATGGAATTGAAAAAAAAGTACAGTGGTACTTCGGTCTATGAACAGTCCTGTTAATGAACTATTCGGGTGATGAACTCTGCAAAACCAGAAGTAGGTTTTTCCTGCTCGCGAACTTTGCCTCAAAAGCCGAATGGTGGAAGGGCATTGGTGGCGGGAGGCCTCAGTAGGGAAAGCGCGCCTCGGGTTGAGAACACTTAGGTTTAAGAACGGACCTCCGGAACGGATTAAGTTCGTAAACCGAGGTACCACTGTAGTAGTTACCTTTTGAATATACAAAAACTGTGATATCTACTCATGTCCAGAACATGTAGAATGGTGGCTTTAATACTCAGTTTATTATGTGCACAGCAACTACAAACCCCTGCTTCCATTTGCATGCCTCCCAGTCATCTTCTTCTGCTCGTGGATAACCTTAATTACTTTGCTTCATTTCTCTTGCTTTCTAAAAACGTTACCAAACATCACAGTTAGCACTACTACTGCCATGGCATTCACTGTTCCATGTCAGTTTGGATGATGTTTTCCTGTCAGTACCTGACTGCATCTTCCTCTTGAGGAACTGGAGGCATGATGAGGAGCGTCTTGTTCAGCGATGTGATATCCTCCTTGGCACCTCCGGTTCCTTGACAGCAATGCCTACCGAACACCTGACATCATGCCAGACTGATGCGGTCCCAACAAGGCATGACAGCAGGTGGCAGGACAACTGTTCCTCTTGATGATAAATAAAAATCTGGGTTTACTTTGAAGTTTCAATTGCCCACAATTCTTCTCTTCCATGTTTTCTTGCTGATCCCCACCATTACACTGAACAAGAACAGAACATCTTCAATGGAAGGGCCTGATGGACAATTTATGGGTCCAACAAATCACTATACAGGAGAGACAATATTATGGAAATATGCAGGAGAGACAATGCTAAGGAAACCCAAACTCTCTTTTTGTGCAGTATTATTTCTTAGATTCCCCACCCCCTGCTAGGTAAGTAATATTTTACTTTGTAGATGATCATACCTGCTTGATATATCAGTTGCACTGGTGCAGTCATGCTAAATGTGACACTAAGTGGGCTAATTTTTTTACAGCAAGGTTTCATAATCCAGTGGACATTGCACAGGCATGCTCAAAACACACACTGTGGTTAAGGCCAATTTCAATATGAAAGCAGCTACGTGGGATATTCTGTATGGGGAAGTAGTTTCAGTGCACCTGAACATCATGTTTAAATAAGGTCTGGGATGTGAGTGACTGAGGACTGTATAAAATATTATTATTGAGATGGGATTCCTGAGAAGATATTGTGGGTGCTGGAACTACAAGGCTGTGTTGATAAAAGTGCCCTCACTTGGGAATGTTGGCAGGCATTTCTTGGTATAGAACTAGTCCTGTACTGACATTTTTTCACTGGAGTCTCATCCAGGGATGGCTGTGGGAACAATGTTCTCACATAGGGAAAGAGTGAATGAGGCCTAAGAAAGATAACTTTCTCTGAGGGGGGGAAAAAACACCACAATTCTGTTAATTATAGATAGATGTGGGGCGGGGGGACACCACACCAATTGTTTCATTTTATTTCTCATAATTTTATTTATTTCATTTCTTTCTCAGAAACAAATTCCACTGAATTCTACTCCCAGCTAACCATGCATAGGACTGCAGCCTAAGTCTGTTTTGTGTTTATCATGCAGCAGCATGCCTGTTTACAAGTGTTTATTGGATTAAACAATTAGAAAATATTTATCCCTTTAGTGTTGTTGGTTGTTTGTTTTTTTGCAGGATTAATATGTTTGCTACATAGAGATCATTTTAATCCTATCCCAAGCCCATTAGCAATTATCAGGAAGCTGGTGGATTTTGTTTAACTAGCCCAGCTTAGTTTAGAAACCATGTTTTCCATTCTAAGTCTTATCATTAATAACTCTGTCAAATAAATTAGCACTTAACCCACTACCCTCCCCCTGGCTAATCCTGAAACATTCAGAGTATGTGACCTTTCGAAACGTACACATGGAACCTATAAGCAGCAACACTGGTACAGCACTTCATTAAATCAGTCTAAAGGGCCTCAGTTTCGTTTTGCACTAA
Organism: Podarcis bocagei; assembly: GCF_964188305.1. Taxonomy (NCBI): domain Eukaryota; kingdom Metazoa; phylum Chordata; class Lepidosauria; order Squamata; family Lacertidae; genus Podarcis; species Podarcis bocagei. The sequence goes on from NC_138128.1 coordinate 62,591,681, forward strand.
TCAGAGTGTGTTGGAGGCAACAAGCCTCTGAGAATACCAGTTGCTGGATATCACAAGTGATAAAGTACTGTTGCACTCACATCCTGCTTGAGGGTTTCCCATAGGCATCTGGTTGGTCACTATGAGAACAGGATGCTGGATTAGATGGTCCAATGGCCTGATCCAGTCACTGAAAACCTTGGGAACTATGATTTGTTTAAAAAGCTGGGGATTTTAGTTCTGTGAGGTAAGCACCATTAACTAACTATGGTTCTCAGGTTGTTTCTTTTTGAGGAAGCTATAATTGGTATAAAGTGGTATAAGTGTGCTTTAAATCTATGGTGTGGCTAGGACCTAATTTTGCTTCCTGCTCGGTCATTGATTAAAGGCTGTTATTTGTTCTGTGATGGCTCATTTATTCATAAATGTAAGGGACTACTTGTGGCTGCGGTGGATGAGTGATGGACGCAAGTTAACCACAAAGACTGCTTGTCATCCCCAAGTATGCATGGCAATTTATTTATTTTTAATCCATCTGTTCCTTCATACCTCGTTCACCTTTAGCTGCAGATTCATTTGCGGTGTCTTGAGTGCTGTTTAAAACAACAGCACTATGTGCATGCGCGCGCACACACACCTACTACACAAACACACATTTGCCAGGCTAGATATCATGCAAGGCTCTTTGAAAATTTCAGTGGAAATCAATGCACAAACAAGTTGAAAAGGAATATTGAACTAGAGATATCCTAAGGGAACCATTTGTTGTGACTTCACAGGTACTTTAGCAGTCTAGGATGGCATATGTCAACCCCCACGCTTTGTTGGAGCGATGAACACAGGAATATCAGCTACTCTTTGCACATGGCAGGGGTACAAACCAATTTTAATAGCATATCTAGACATTCCTAGAGGATCCTTTTGTTAACAGCATTATATGTTATAAATAATAGATGCATTAACAATAATTTCTGCCCGCCAGGTAAGCCTAAAAGAACTGAAACCAAGAAGAATAATTTACCTGGTGGAAAATAAACTGACAAAATATCAAACAACTTGTGGCTTCTTTTTTAAAACACACACACACAGAAAATTTAACTCATCACCAGCTAGAATTGGTGTATCACAATCTACTGCTATCCATTTCCAGTTCTTATAGAGGTATTTGCCCTTTCTTGGCCTTGGAGAATCAGCACGGTAGCCTTGAAGATGGATTCAATTAACAAAAGTGATAGATTCTGACGTTTTGGCGACTGTTGTTCTATCCTTGATTCAACTGTTGTTCTATCCTTGATTTTTTTGAATCAATACGAACTAAAAATATAAGCAACCCAACCGCTGTAGCTAGAAAAAAACACAAGGAAACAACTCCTGGAAGAATTGTATGTTACCTTTATAGCGTGAACCCATATCATACTGAACCATGTGATTGTATTGTTCTTTGAAGCTCAGCTCCAAGCCAACAGCATTCAAGGCTTTGCCTGTCAAGGTCTACTGTAATACCAGAACAGATCAACAACTACTTCCTGCCAGACAACACTTGGAGCCTGGAGGCTGGATAGGTGGCTGCTCCCCATTCTGTTCCTTTTTTGTTTCAGAATTTTGATCTAACTGCATTCTGTTACTCTGCTAATCCTTAATTCTCTTTTAAGTAGAATAATACTTTTCACCATCAGATAATTTGCACCTTTATCTTTGTACAGTACTAATGTGCACAAGCATATTGAGAAAAACACAGCAAAAAAATGCAGTCTTGGTCTAATTGTACATAATATGATTGCACTGAGATTATTTCGTGTTGTGTTTTACAAAAAACCTACAGTGTGAATACATCAATGTACAGAAGGGCTAAATATGTGACGGTCACGCTGAGCCCCAAGATTCTCCTTGTATCTGCAGTAGCTTTTTTAAAAATAAATAAATAAATTATTCCAGTCTGTTTCTGAGTCCATCTATGCTCCCTCCATTTTGATCTATAATTCAGATACTGAGCTGTTCTATGTAAAATAAAGCTGTGTTTCCCATTCACCATAATGGGGAATCTAAAAAATGACTATAATTCCTCCCCCCACTTTTGGCCAAAGTGAATCAAAAGAATAGGCACAGGAGGTCCTCCAGAGTAGATTTAAGCCTTCTAAATTGCAGACAAATATGTTCAGGGTCTTTTTGAAGGTGAACTAAAAGGAATTCAATTTCATAATCCCTCAGGAGGAAGAGGGTGGGGCTTTATCTTTTTCTTATCTTACAGTAAGGAACAGGGGCTCAGTGGTGTGAGTTGTTCCTTGCACATTTATTTATTTAAGCTTTACATTGACCCTTTCCTCCCAGTGCTTGTAGGTGTCTTCCAGTATGCTTTACAATGTGAGGCTGCCTAGAATGTTGTCTGCAGAGTTCTGAAGATCTCTGATGGGTTTCTTAGTTAAAGCAGAGCTTGTAGGATTTTTTTAGCAAACTTAAATGCTGTTGACTGGTTGTTTTTTTTAATATAAAAAACCCACATCTTCTGCTGTGCTTTAACCCCGCCCCCCAAATCTTCAGTACCTTGTAGGCATCATTTTGGAAAGGTTCTCCAGGGCTCATGGACCTAGATAAAAATGAGATAAATGGAAACAAACAATCATATATTGAAGAAAAGGACAGAGGTTTCTTGGGAGGTGGGAAAGACCCCCAAATCACTCAAATTTGCCTTGTTATTGTCCCCACCCAGAGCTGATGATGCACCCTTAAAATATATGAAAAGACTGAATGTTGAGGCAAACAGCTCATGTACAATGTTCTTTACAAACTTTCGGAAATATTAAAAAAATAAATGAAACTATGTAAGAATCCTAATACATGTTCCAGTTAAAAGACTGTAATTCGGTGAGTAGAATTTTTGACTCACCCCTAGCTAAGAACATGAATCCTGCGATTACATGGTTTCTGGGTGTGACAGACTGTAAGTGACATTGTAGATTTAATTTGAAGTGCTGGGGAAATTGTGTCATTTATTTAATGTCTGTTAGTGCTGAAGGGCTTCGGGACACTTGTGTATTTTCTCCCTTACTTGCTCCATGAAAACATGAGTGTTGAGCTGGAGCAGGCCTACAAATATTCTACAAATATGCAGAACTACATATTTTACCTGTTCCCATACTTGACTTCGCTGAGGTAATGTGAATAATGTATATATGTGTGTGTGCACGCACACATCCCATTCGCACACGACCATGTTTGTGCACTGTGAAATCAATCAATCAATCAATCAATCAATCGATTGGCCTTGTCTTGCCAGGGGCTGCTGCCCAAGCAAGGGAAGGCAGCCTTTGATTGAGGCATGGGGGCAGGAGTTGTCTTCTCTCCATCTCCACCATATATCTGCGCCCCCATCCTGACATCAGTTCGCCCTTCTTAGCCATCGCCCTTTGTGGCCAGCCACCACTGCATGCACTGGCTCCCGTAGGGCAGACGGGGAGGCAGGCAGGCTTGGGAAAGGATGGGCAGCGGCCCCAAGCGATTTCCAGTGTGAGCCTCTCTCTCTCTTCCCCATGCACCCTCACTTATTCACACAGGGCCCCAGAATGTAACTCCCCACTTAAGTGGAGGGACACTTGTATTTCATAAGCCTTCCTGCACAGACTCTACAGGGACATTTATCTTTCCACAGATATCATTCTTTTGTACCCAACTGGGGAGGGGGATCAAATCAATTGAAATGGAGTGGGCGATAACAACAACAACATTAATAATAACTTAATTTATATCCTACCCATCTGGCTGGGTTTACCCAGCCACCCTGTGCTGCTTACAATATATATGAAAACACGACAAAACATCATAGAATCATAGAATCATAGAGTTGGAAGAGACCACAAGGGCCATCGAGTCCAACCCCCTGCCAAGCAGGAAACACCATCAGAGCACTCCTGACATATGGTTGTCAAGCCTCTGCTTCAAACATTAAAAAACAAAATACCCTATACAAGAAACCAACAAACCAACAAACCAATACATCAATAGAAACCAATAACAACAACAATAACAGTTTACAGTTATACCCAAATTAAAACAACCACCAACCCCAACTAAACATTTAACCAACACCAACCCGACAAAAACAAAACTGAGGAATCAAAGCTAGAAACATTTTAAACATTTTAAACCATTTTAGCAGTTGCCCCAACCCAAGAGTTGTTCCAGCAATGTCCCTCCGGTATCCCAAGTGCCTTTTAGCTCAGGCATAGGCAAACCTCCCCTCCAGATGTTTTGGGACTACAACTCCCATCATCCTTAGCTAACTGGACCAGTGGTCAGGGATGATGGGAGTTGTAGTCCTAAAACATCTGGAGGGCCGAGTTTGCCTATGCCTGTTTTAGCTGTTCAGGGTGAGTCTGGGGCCTGCCTCCTAGACCAGGTGGAAATGGGCCTTGCAGCAGGGGGCAGCCTTCTGTCCAGCACTCAGGCAGCAGCAATGTCCCTCCTGCCTTCCAGGATTGTCAGGGAAGGCCAATGAACAGTGGGGAGGGTTTAGCGGCGCATCCCTTCCAATCATTTCTTCTCTCTCGCAAGCATCCTCATCTGTGCCACCCACTCTATATTTTTGCTTTAAAAAGAATATATGTGATTGGGAATACTGTGTATTCTTTGCAACGCTCTACCCTCATGGTGAGAATGAAGTGGGCAGACTGCAGGAGAAAGACTCTCAGCAGCCTCCAGCTCTGACACTATGTTTTGTTGCCTTTATTGAATTCCATCTCTTGCTATATATTTGTTCGCATGCTTCTGGGCAAAATGAAAAGGTGAGTAATCAAGGCCTCTGGTGATTTTAAAGTGGCTTAAAGCCCTTCCTTAGCCATTCTATCAGAACTTTTGCTTTTGATCACCCGTCCATGCCATGCGCCTATGTCTATATTTACACTATGTCTTTATTCAACCCCAATACTGGGAATACCGAACTATCTCTTGGGAAGACTGTTTGGTACACTACTAAATCAGCTTTTCTAAACAACAGCAACTTTTTAAAAAAGAGTAATCCTCAAGCCAAGCTGTCTCATAAAAATTGTTAAATCACACATTCACTTCGTACCTGTGCTATTAAGTTGGTCCTGAAATGAATGCTTGGCTGAACAACAAACACATAAACAGGGGAAATCCAACACAAATGAGTTGAGAAATAAGCCGTGTGTTAAACTATCTGCATACCAGTGTCTGTCTCCACACACACCCACACACCCACACACACCAAGGAGATGTTCAAGATCAGATACCGTATTTGTGTGTTCAGACCCAGAGACCTCCCCCCTAAATAAAGACACATTTGACTCAAATTTCAGTTTTGGTTTTTGGCAGAATTTAGCCCACAACTTTATTGATTACAGAAAAGTGAGTGGTTGCATAGGCTCTGGTTCGACTAGCTCCCTACAATCTTGCAGGTAGCGCTGACCCAGAGCTCTATCATAGGTCAGTCAAAGGTGAAAACACCTGAGGTAGCTGAAAAGCCCGGGAACAGACTCTGTTCACTCCCCAGATGCTCCCCTGGACTCAGGCACGGGCACAACCCCCTCACGGGAGTTGACCAAACCAAGTTGAGTCCCTGGATTCCTTTAACAGAATACCCTTCACATAGGGATGGTGAGACCATTCTCCCATCCCTATCACATGAACCAGTACCTATCCGCAACCTTACAAGTTGTGACGAATTGCTATGCGGCAGGCAAAACCCAAATGGCCACAGCCAATCAGCCAAGTGGGGAAAATTCCTGCCGTGCCCCTGTCCCAATGACAGACGACACATGATGGCATAGCAAGGTCAATCACAAAAATACCCTAAATATAGGGAGAGGTGGGCGGGTGTTCCGATGCACGAACTGAAAGAAAAAGCTCTGGGACACGTGCAAGGGATTATATAGGTCCCTCGATCCATTTAAACTGCACCTGTTGGCCAGATTACACCCAGCAACGAGGGACCTACTAATCGGGCGTTGTGGCTATCCAATAGACCCACCCACAACCAGGAGGTCAGGCTCTAGGTTTCACCACAGCACATGCCCTCTTTTAGGGAGGACACAATCTCCAACTTTTTCAGACCAAGGACCCATCTTTTGGGGACCCATTTCTTAATCTTTTACCATATATTTGCATCGTGGTAGTGCTTCTGTTGTAACCCACCTTGGATCAGACTGGAACTCACTAGCAGGTCCTGACCGACCAGCTAAAGACCAGTGTTCAAGAGAACCTAAATAATGGTTTAGATCAGCGGTGAGGAATGTCAGCCCTGGGAGCTCAATAAGTCCCCCAGACCTTTCTACCTGGCCCTTGGGGCTCTTTCCAGGCCACAGACCCCATTGCCCCTGCTCCCTGCTCACCTCAGGTGCAGTTGCCTAGCTGGAATGTTTCCTTGACCTGTGCTAATACCTCTTGCTTTCCTGGATAGAGGATGGAGAGATATGTGGGAGGATGGGTGCGTATACATTTTTGACTCTGCAAGAATATAAGCCATGGGACAAGGACAAGGGCCAGCTACTTTTTCCCTTTACCTTACCCCAGCACATGCCCTCCTCCAAGCTTCCACATGATGAAATATGGGAAAAAAGGATTCCCCACCCCAGTTCAGATGATTTGAGCTATTGATTCCAAATGGTGGATTAGGTCCTACTAGTTAATGTGGCATTTCCTACAGTGTGTTTTAGTTAAGTTGTGGAGCATCTGCTTTGTAGGTTCCCAGGTTCAATCCCCAGTATCTCCAGGTAGGATTGGAAATGTTCCCTGCCGGAAACCCTCGGAAACCACTGCCAGTCTGTGTGGACAATGCTGAGCTAGGAAGACCAATGGTCAGACTTTTGTTTCTAACAAGGGCGGAAACTAGACTTGACATAGTTAAATCCAAATTTGGATCATTCATCTGCTGCATATTTATTGCCACTGCTACATGCTAAGACCTGTGGGTTGAGAGCCCTGTGCAATCTTCAGAAAACCCTTAAGTTGGCTGTTCTAGCCTGGGACAACTAAGAGAATCCTATATAATAATGCAAACTCATTTTGTTTGTGCTGATCCTAATTTAGCCAAAATTCAGAGGGAAATACCATCAGTGTTGGAGGAATACCAAGGATTGCAGAAGTAAAAACAACAACAAGAAGAACAACCAACCTTGGGGAAGAATAACCCTAAGGGATGAAAAAAGTTAAAATAGGGGGAAATAGCCCTAAGGGCCAACGCTCCCTACAATGCAGACTAAGTGTGCTTAGTTTAAGGAGGACTGAGAAACTATTATGATGGTGGAATGGAAGTTTGGAACTCCCTGTCCCTTGAGTTGCATTAAACAATTTCAATATGGATTTTTTTGATGTCTATTAAAGGCACATTTATTCACTTGGGCTGTTGGGGCATCCTAATTTATGTGCTTATGTCGATGTGTTAACAGCTGCAGTCTTGGTTATTGTGATTTGAAAATTGCTTGGTATTAATGATTTGGTGCATGATGATTTTATTGTATGGTATTGTATGGTATCTTCAGTTTTTAAAAAAGCATATTATACTCCCATGTGGTCTTCGATGAAGGGTGGTCTATAAAAGATGTTGATGATTAAACAATAATAAGACATATTTGGCTGACACTCTGAATCAGACCAATCCAAACTGCAACATGTTTCAGTGCCCACTTTTGGGGGGTTCTAAATTTAAATTTTCATTTTCAGCCTTAACTACTAATCATCCAGATCATTTTCAGAACAAACCTCATGATGGAACCTTTGCTGCTACGATTTCAAAAAGTGATCTATTTTTTTGTTTTGACAGAAACTCCAGGCTTTTCTGCATAACTTATTAAAGTATAGATTAAAAGTGACATGTTGATTTGCTGCAGACTTTGAGGATTTCTTTTTATACTTTCTGCCTCCAGCATTATACAGTCCACTGAACAAATAGCTTGTATATGAATCCACTTTCCCCCTCCCCTTCTCCCCTTTTTAATCTTGGGACTCAGTGTTTCTCATTCTAATATTATGCATTCCGAATACATCCAACAAAAAGGAAAACAGAATGACTGAACTAATGCCAGCTAGACTTGACACACACTTCACAGGGGGAAAAAAATTTCAATGGCTCTAAAACTGGTCATTGAGCTTCCCTGCAATGTATTGTTTTGGCACCTTTTTTCTTTAATTAGTTGATACACCTGATAGGGTTTATGTTTTGGCTCAGCCTTCACTTCAGAGCCTCAAAGCTAGACCATTCTCCTTTCCATGCTAACATCACTTTCCATTGCAGGAACACAGGAATGCATCTTACACTGAGCTGGACCATTAGTCCATTTCGCTCATGATTGTCCACTCTCCCTGGCAGTGGCTCTCCAGAGTTCCAGACACAGGTTTCTCCCAGCCCAACCTGAAAATACCAGGGACTGAATCTGGGACAGATGCTCCACCAACAGACGCTCTGTTGTGATCTGAGTTGCAGTCACATAGCAGTGAAAGTCAGGGGAAGGGTAGAGAACATGCAGATTATGGCAGAGAACATGCAGAAAGTATCATGTCCTGTCCAGTGAAACAAAGATTTTGATAGCAGGTGTTGGTATCTAAGAGCTTGGAGAGCGTAAATAAGAATATGTTCCATGAGAAAATAGTTTAACCTAGCAGAACCCTATGTTCCTATCACCCATATTGCACCCTGTTCTGCCCCAGTTCCCAGCACAGGACTCCCAATTGCCTATTCAGATATCCCTTAAAATATCCCTCACACTCCTTTAGTAGATCTGAGCAGCTTCCTCCAATTTGAAGGTCTTATTTCTTCATATGTCAGGATCAGGCCACCTGATCCAGGCATATGATCTCTATTTTTTTACATTGGCATATGCTAGCAATGGACCTTTTGCATACCAAACATATGCTTCTGTACATGATTACCCATGTTACATATTGCTAGACACACATTTCCCAAGGCCCTGTTTTGGTTCTCACCATGCATACCCTCCAAGTGTCCCTCTGATCCAGGAACAGTCCTGGAATTACAAAAGTAATCCCAGCTTTTGATTTAATCTTGGAATGTCCCTGTTTTGCCTGCCAGCATGGGGAGGAGGATGAACCAGCACTTATCCTGAGCGACAGCGGTGGTGGCAGTGGTAGCTGCAAGGAAGCATCCTGTTGCCTCTCCATGGCTGCCGCTGCTGGCCAACATCTCCTGGGCAGCTTGTAGTGGTTGCTGGAGAGAGGGTGAGGAGAGGCTACCACCGCTGAGGCCCAGCCCCATGTGACGCGGCAGCTCTGACGGGCAGGCAGAGGGCAGAGAAGAAAGGATCAACAGAGCAAAGCACAAGGAGCCTTGATTTAAAAGAAAAACAAAAACAATACTTTGTGTGTCTGCATCTAATCTTGCCCTTTTCTAATATTTATTTATCAATGTGTGGTTGCTGCTGCTGGTGGTTTTTTTTTTTTGTAAATCTGAAATAAAATTGGGGTTAAGGGGTTTTCTCGGTATGGTGGAGGATGTGTGTGCTGTGTCCCATTGGTTTATTGGTGGTGGAAATGCTCTGAGGGGTGGGGACAAAAAATGGGCGGAGGTTGAGGAGGGTCAGTTAGGAGGGGGAGTGAGAAATGTCCCTGTTTTCATCTGAAGAATGGGAATGATGTGACCACAGGGCCAAAATGTTTGAACTAGACCCATGCTTGGTTAATAATATTTTAGTCATTACTAACTACAAAGAGACTCACAAGAATCCAGTTCATTATCTAATTTGTTTGCGTTTTCTGCATGACAACATTGCTCTAATAATAAGGCTTGTGTAACTTGCATGCTGGTCTACATAAAGAGTAATATTAAGAGTTTCCATACTACAGTTCAAACAACCACAACCCTCAGTGGTGTTTTAAAATGTTTTTAGTGCTATTCCTCATTATTATTTCTGCATTGATGCTACAATAATAGTCACTTGAGAGGGCTTGATAGATAATCTAATTTAGATTCAGTGCACACCCAAGAATTTTCCATGCTTGTTCTTCTTATTAAAGTGTGAGCCATTTTTTAAAGCACTAGTCATGCATTCAGCCCAATATTTGCTTAGTACCACTGATATTTGCTTTTCACCCATCTATTTCAACTAAGACAACTATTTTTGTTCCTGTAGTTAAGTCAATAAACATCTGACCATGCCCTTCCATTCTAAACTGATACCAGACATAGTTGGATTTATTATTAACATTTGTGAATCCAATGAACACTGAAATACCACAGAGAAGAAACCTGGAATTAATATTGCTAATTTTATTAGGCTAAATTAGATCTTTAATTAATGCACAGCTATTATTCTGATTTTTTGTTTACCCTTTACCTCCAAGCGTTTAAAGGGCATTTGAAAAGGAAATAAGCTGTAGAAGATGACAGATAGAAGCATAGTCAGAAATTGGGAATGAATATTTTTTAAGCATTAAAGCTTTCCAGCAAAATTGCTGCTTATATTTATCAATCTGTTGATAAATTAAGGAAGAAAAGAATTGCTCTGTTCTATTCTAGACATCTTTAGGTAGAGCTAGAAAGATATCCCCAGCCGATGTGGACAGACTCCTCCGAGCTGGAAAGCCCACCACCTGTCCTCTCGACCCGTGCCCGTCTTGGCTGATTAGAGCGTGTCCAGACGAGGTGCGGGCCCTCCTGGGGGATATCATCAATTTGTCCCTTGGCACGGGGACATTCCCAGGGGAACTGAAGGAGGCAGTGGTGCGCCCGCTCTTAAAGAAAACATCATTAGATCCTTTAGATCTATCCAATTACCACCCGGTTTCGAATCTTCCGTTCCTGGGTAAGGTGATTGAGAGAGCGGTTGCTGAACAGCTTGGTGGGTTTCTGGATGAAACATCGGCTCTGGATCCATTCCAGTCCGGCTTCCGCGCTGGTCATGGGACCGAGACGGCTCTGGTCGCCCTAACAGATGACCTTCGTAGACAGCTGGATTGAGGCGGGTCGGGGCTGCTGATTCTTCTAGATCTATCAGCAGCTTTCGACATGGTCGATCACGAACTTCTGGACCACCGCCTTGCCGACGTGGGGATCCAGGGCTCAGTCCTTCAATGGCTGCACTCGTTTCTCTCTGGTCGGGGACAGAGGGTGGCGCTTGGGGGGGAATTGTCATCGCGCCACTCCTTGGTGTGTGGAGTACCTCAGGGTGCGATACTCTCCCCGATGCTTTTCAACATCTTTATGCGCCCCCTCGCCCAGCTTGTTCGGAGTTTTGGGCTGGGTTGTCATCAGTATGCCGATGACACCCAACTCTATCTGTTGATGGAGGGCCATCCTGACTCGGCCCCAGACACACTGACCAGATGTTTGGAAGCTGTGGCTGGATGGTTACGTGGGAGCCGGTTGAAGCTAAATCCTTCGAAGACAGAGGTCCTGTGGCTGGGACGGGGCGATATGGGATTGGGGGGCAACTCCCATCTCTTGCGGGGGCGCAATTAGTGCCAGCACCGTCCGTTAAGAGTTTGGGTGTAATCTTCGACACCTCCCTTTCCATGGAGGCGCAGATTGCAGCTATAACAAAGGCGGCATTTTTCCATCTCCGCCAAGCTAAGCAGTTGGCTCCTTACCTCTCTCGCCCTGACCTAGCCACTGTGATCCACGCGACGGTCACCTCCAGACTGGATTATTGTAACTCGCTCTACGTGGGGCTGCCCTTGAGACTGACCCAGAAACTCCAGCGGGTGCAGAATGCTGCAGCGAGACTCCTTACGAGGTCTTCGCTGCGAGATCACATTCACCCGGTGCTATACCAGCTGCACTGGCTCCCGGTGGAGTACAGGATCAGGTTTAAGGTGCTGGTTTTAACCTTTAAAGCCCTATATGGCCTAGGACCCTCGTACCTACGGGACCGCCTCTCCTGGTATGCCCCACAGAGAAACCTACGGTCTTCAAATAAAAACATCTTGAAGGTCCCAGGCCTCAGAGAGGTTAGGCTGGCCTCAACTAGAGCCAGGGCTTTTTCGGCTGTGGCTCCGTTCTGGTGGAACGCTCTGTCACAAGAGACCAGGGCCTTGCGGGACTTGACATCTTTCCGCAGGGCCTGCAAGACAGAGCTGTTCCACCAGGCCTTTGGCCAGGGCACAGCCTGACTCCCTCCCTCGGCAATCTTCGCAGAGCTCTGGCCCAATGGTTGCCAGTGGCTTGAATTAATTAATTTTTATAATGAATGATTTTAGAATGTTGTTTATGTTGTATTTTTGTACTGTTTTATTGTTGTTAGCCGTCCTGAGCCCGGCTTCGGCTGGGGAGGGCGGGATATAAATAAAATTTATTATTTATTATTATTATATTATTAGAAATAGACAAATCTATCAATTTTAGTTTCTCATTTTTCTAGTTATAAATTCAGTTCACCAAATTTCTATATTAGTTTGCATTTTTGTGTGTGAAAGTCATTGTGAAAAGTCATCAGCATTTTTCAACACATTTCTCCTCATAAACACATTTTCATATGCATCTTTGCTTAATATATATACATATTTGCTAGCAATTTTCCGTAATATTATCAACCTTTATTTTAATTTCACCAATATATTCATTTTTGTGCACACATTCCATACTGGAAAACTGCATCTAAAAATTCAGACAACTGTGAATTTTGAATGCACAGAGGCTTCAGGTATACCACAAGATAATGATGCCCATGACCCATTAGTGTAGTAGATGACTCTGCATGTACTGTGATTGAGCCCAGGATGACCAAGGGACACCACAGGTTTGAGTAGACCTTTCCAAACATGCACAAAGGTCTCAAGAGCACCCCAAATTGATCCAGTTTGACTACAGTGGTACCTCTGGTTATGTACTTAATTCGTTCCGGAGGTCTGTTCTTAACCTGAAACTGTTCTTAACCTGAAGCACCACTTTAGCTAATGGGGCCTCCCGCTGCTGCTGCGCTGCCGGAGCACGATTTCTGTTCTCATCCTGAAGCAAAGTTCTTAACCCGAGGTATTATTTCTGGGTTAGCGGAGTCTGTAACCTGAAGCGTATGTAACCTGAAGCGTATGTAACCCGAGGTACCACTGTATAGGCATGTCAGCATGTTACATTTAATGAGTGGACACTCTGTGCACCTATGTACACAGTAGCTGAGGCATACACTTGCACAGTTCTTCACATATAATGTTCAACAAATGTAGAGTCTGTAGAGCACAACACTTGTAGATGAGCTATACAAATAATCAAGTGCTGATTTGCATATGTCTGCACTTGTATTTGTGTAGTAGAGACCTGTATTCATTGTAAAGTATGAACAAGCCTGTTGTCATAGACTTCCATGGCATTCTCATGGATGCTGGTAACAATATCTGTCTTATGTGATGTTGTCATCCCACACTGACTTTTTTCATGTTGAAAGAGAATAATGCCCTCTCCCACCTTTATATTATGTATCTTTTGAGAGCATGAAAAGGACACACAGTGTGCTTATAATACATATTTTCATGGCCCTCCAATAATCACATAACACAGCTTTGGAAGTTTAATAGTCCCCATCATTTGTGTCAAACACACACAGAATGCAAATCGCAAGCTTTCTAAATCAGGGGTCAACAAACTTTTTCAGCAGGGGGCCAGTCTGCTGAACTTGTGGGGGGCCAGACAATATTTTTTTAAAAAAATTATATGAATGAATTCCTATGCCCCACAAATAACTCAGAGATGCATTTTAAATAAAAGCATATATTCTACTCATGTAAAAACACCAGGCAGGCCCCACAAATATCCCAGAGAACACATATTTTCATAGCCCTCCAATAATCACATAACACAGCTTTGGAAGTTTAAGTAAGATTCCCCATCATTTGCGTCAAACACACACACACACACACACACACACACACACACACACACACACCCCAAATCACAAGCTGTCCAAATTATGCAATCAGTTCATTCAGGCCTCTACAGCTGAGGCACACTAGAAAGTCATCCATGGCACAGAAACAAGACTCCCCACATATAAACACAAGGCTTTAATACTATGTTCCAGAGGCACTAAATTATTCTTCCCAGATGGAAGTACAGTGAAGATCTGTAAATTCTATTAATTCATTACTTCCAGCCCAGCCTTATTATTTACTATGTACCTATCTGAGCTATAATTTAAGAACACAAAAACTACCTCCAGGAGCTGAGCATTACCCATGACGACCCTGCATACGCCCTCTACACTCATTACCAGTGTGAAGACAAAGTTATTTATAGCTGATGTCAAAGAAATGATGAAGGGTCTTTTTAATATCACACTCAGCCCTAGCACCAAAATCACAGCCGGATAAGTACAACACTGTGGCAGTTTTATGTGTGCTTCTGTATACTTATTTTTTCCCTCTGTTAGCAAAGGAATACATAAAAGCTAAGCAGAAGCACACATCACCTATTTCATTTAGTTATTTCGGTTTATAGCTCGGCCAATTCTGAAGACTTAAGGCTGCCTTGAACATTGACTTTCCCATTCATTTCATCTTCATGGACTTGTGGCGCCAACTCTGAAAGAGGAACCATTTTCCATACAAGACACTTTCCTAATCATCGCTTTCTGTATGTTCCCTTAGAACATGGCTGGGAAACATTTTTTGACAAAGGATGCATTCCCTTTGGGGTCCACTTGCAAGTGTTGATCACACATTCCAGTCATGCCAGTGAGGTATGTGGACTGTGGAGAGAAGGTGTTGCCTGTGGACAGTTCTGAGGGTCAGATAGGCCTGGGTTGAGGTCCACACCAGGGCCGGATTAAATCCTGTGAAGGCTTCTAGGCAGCCAAAATCTTGGTGGGCCCCCCCCTCACATTGAACTAAGAAAGCTTAATTGTAATTTTCTTTCAAGATCAAATCAATATTGTTTTGATCCATTGTCGCAGGGCCCCTGAAAGGCATTGAGTCCATAGGCCAGTGACTGCTCTGCCTATCTGGTAACCTGGCATTGTCCACACCCTTACCATGGAAGAAAATAACAATACTAACTTTCTCCCTTCCACTTTTTTCTCACCTATATCAAGGTGGGAGAATAGTAACAATTATAAGGTAAATATAAAACTGGAAAAGACACCTAGGAGCTCAAGGCTTGGAAGTAAATGCCATTATATTCTGTGGACCTTATTGCCATTTAAGTGTCCATAGGACTGCAGCCTAAGTGAGTTTATTCAGAGGTCAGTTCTTGGTCAACTATTGTTCAATACCTTCATTAATGCTTTTGAGGCTGGAACAATGAAAAAAAAGACTGGAAGACAACGCAAAGGTGTTAGAGAAAAGGTTAAACACTTAAAATGAAAATAAACTGTAGAACAGGGGTGAAAAAACTAAAAACATCAACTGGAGAATTACAAAGTTTAATGGCTGGTCTGGGAAGACAAAATGCCCGAGAAAATAAGTAGCACCTACTGAGCATAAACTTTTACAAAATGCAGTATTGAAGCATCAAAACATTTTTGCTAAGTTGGTCCACTGAAGGTTATTGCAATGGCAGAATGACATCATATAATACTTACTGTTGTAGTGGCAGAGGGTCAGTTAATTCTGGAATCACAACAAAGGGAAAACTGCATCAATTCATTTTAAAGCCTATACTTTCTGATGCGATAAACATATAACTACAGTACCACAGTTAAACAGGGGAATGGACATATTCAAAGCAAGCAATTGACATTCTGAACATTTTTTTGTAACTGCAATTTCATATACTTCCTGATGAGTGAATACAGATAAGACAAGAAATAATAGTTTTTGGAGACCCCAGTCATACAAAGTTCATTTTAAAGATCTGTCACTTACTTCTACCAAGCAAAATACGTTTTCTGTGTCTTAAAATGTGTGTGTGCACATTTGTATATGTGTGTGTATTTGTGTGAGAGATCAGAGACTTTAATAGCCTGTTCATCTCCTACAAAAAAGCCTTTGCTCTAAAAGGCATAGTGAACTGGTATATCATTAACAGTGCAAGCCTATGAATGTCTATTCAGATGTAAACCTTATTCATCTTAATGGGACTTACTCCCAGGGATGTGTGTATTTCTTAAACAGACCTACTTAAGTAACCTTTTCTTTCTGTCGGTCTTTGTGCCTCCTGAGTTCCTCTTTTACAGCCTTTCCCTCTATCACTGGTCACATCTTTTTGGCACAGTACTAGCAACAACACACAACCTCTGTGTTTATTTGTGTTTTACCTGGTTTAAGGGCTCGCATTTAATGGCCAATCCCCAAACATTTATTCTTTCCATGTGATCAGGTGGAATATTCTTGTATAACCAAACGCAATGCATGGATATGTTGGCAGAAGTGGAGGATATCCATTGAGAAAAAGTACGAGAAGTAAAGATTGTTCTTCTTTTGCATTCCTCTTTTCCTTTGGTTTGCATGGTTCTGCCAAACACGATGCCTGGTGACAAGTAGATGGTGGTGATTACGATAATTTACACCCTCTCCAACCATTCACATAGGGCCACACTTCCAACATCTTTATTCTCATCAACCAAGATCACTGCCCTGGCACAGCTCTCCATTGCACATTGCCCTTGACTCTGCACCACTTCCTGTGTGTTGTTTTCCTTTCCTCTACACCAGTGTTGGCCAAACTTGGGTCTCCAGCTGTTTTGGGACTACAGTTCCCATCATCCCTGACCACTGGTCCTGTTAGCTAGGGATGATGGGAGTTGTAGTCCAAAAACAGCTGGAGACCCAAGTTTGGCCAACACTGCTCTACACCATCTGGTCTTCCACTGATCTAAAAGCCAGGAGGGTGTTTTCCTGAAAAACTAGAAACATAATAGTCCAATGACCTGTTAACAATAACTCAAAATGGCTGTAGCATATGAACTGCATGTGCTTCCAGTGTTCATGTCTGCACAGGACTGGCCCAAGGCACTTAGCTGCCAGATGTGACTGCCTAATGGAAGGGTGGTGGAACTTGTTAGCCCCGAGGGTCCTATTCTTTTGTGGGCCAGAGACTCTCCTCCCAGGGGCAGACTGGAGCAGAGGGAAAAGTGGACAGAGCAATGAATGTCAGTTTTATCTTCATGTAACAGACTAGTTTCTACACACACTCTCACATCCTTCACCGACCAGGCAAGCCAGGGGCATTGCCAGAGTTCGTGGATGCATTCCAGCCAGGCAAAAACACAACTGGAAAGTGCAAAGCTGGTCTGGTGAGGGGAATAGACTGGGGAGAGGGGTGTGTGACCTGGGAAGGGAGTGTGTTGCAGGAAATGACAGACAGAGAAGCTTGGAGGGTGCCTGGCCTGAGGTTGCCGAACCCTGGCCTAATGGTACTGCCAGCCCTTATTGTGTCTGACAGAAACAAATGCATCCCCCTCTCCCTCCCAACCTGCAAGAGACTCAGGGTATGAAGTGTAAAGGAAGACAACTTGAACAACAACTTTATTTCTAATAAGGTGTCACCAAATGACAAAAATAGGGACAGCAATTTACCTGGGACGGGGACAAGAAAATAAAACAGGGATGCCTCACTCTAAAGAGAGACAGCTGGAGCATATGTTTATGTAAATCTTTGCACAACTGTCAAAGCACTGTCTCCAAAGCCTCCCAGCACACCAAGTCGGAATCAATAAACAAGAAGCCATAGACATCCCAGCACGGCTTTGTTATTGTTGTTTTTTCATCCCTCTAGAACTTAAATAATTTCATTTACTGTGGCTGTCAATATATACAGAGGAAAGTAACTAAGAAGGGATGAAACAGCATCTGTTTCTAACCACTGCTCCCCCCGCCCAAGCAATGCACCACAGCTTAGCTGGCTTTCTGAACACTCCAGCTTCTCTTATAAACATGCAAAATCATGTTGCTTTCTGTGCATCTCAAGGGAATTCAGTCATGAACAATCATGCAGGCCTCTCACCAGGGACCTGCAGAAAAGAACATAATCAATCTAGTCAGGAATAATTTTCTTTCGTTGTTCCTCCATGTGCAAGTAAATTTTTCTTTCTTTCTTCCAGCACAGTGTTAGGTGGCACATCGATAGGCAGTACATCCATCTACCATGAGGCTCAGTCCCACCAACATGCACCCCACCCCACATTTAAAAAATGTGGTTTTCAGAATGCCAAAGCTTTTTCATATGTGCTTTGGGCCTTCTGCTCTTTGCCACATGTTTTCTCATTTAAAAGTGGTTCTGGCACCTCTTTAAAGGTAAAGGGACCCCTGACCATTACGTCCAGTCATGGATGACGCTGTGGTTGCGACGCTCAACCCGCATTATTAGCCGAGGGAGCCGGCGTACAGCTTCTGGGTTATGTGGCCAGCATGACTAAGCCGCTTCCGGATGAACCAGAGCAGCACACAGAAACGCCGGTTACCTTCCCTATTTATCTACTTGCACTTTGACGTGCTTTCAAACTGCTAGGTTGGCAGGAGCAGGGACTGAGCAACGGGAGCTCACCCTGTTGCAGGGATTCAAACCACCGGCCTTCTGATCAGCAAGCCCCAGGCTCTGTGGTTTAGACCACAGCACCACCCGCGTCCCTTGGCACCTCTTTAGAGCAGCAGAAAACAAGAGAATCCAGAAGATCTTGCCTGAAAATGGAACTGAGGCATTTCACTTAAGGGGGAAAGCATGACCTCCATCACATCTGAAGATGCATCCAAATGTATCCTGCCCAGATTGGGGTTGTGAAAGCTCCAAATACCTGCTTTCTAATAAAAATTGAGCCAGGCTTTTATATTAAATTTTACTTCCTTTTATAACACAGTATCCACTCCCTGATGTTATTCTCATTTTATTTCTGTTTGCAGTCGTGATTCCCAATTTCAGACTCATATAATCTGTTCAGGAGTTTAATAAATGGTGGCATTTACATTGTGGGCTGTAAACTTTAGATCTTTGGGATGAGGTAACACTCAGTATGTAGTAGAAGATTTATTATGAACATTGTGAGTCATGAAAAGATCTGAACATTACCCAGTGTACAAGATTTGCCCCTTTGTTATTTACAGTGCAGAGCTCACTGGGGATAAGTATTGGAGCTATGTTTTTTGCCTTTTTAAAAAAATGACCTTATGCGTGTTTGGATATATTTCTTGTATGAACAATCACATATGCATGAAAAGACCTGGTTGAGCACAATAACATTAAAAGGGAGAGAAACTCTGTGCAGGCCAGCAGGTAATTGCTTTTTTCACCTGCCTTGCTCCACCCTCAAGCCCTGTTACTAAAGGCATTTCAAATATGGTTAGTGCTCTTGTTAACAATATTTGCAATTGAAACAGATTAATTGCTTTGCTCTCAAAGGTACAGAATGATGGATTGTCCTACATGTCAGTCTACAAATACATATAAAACCCATTTTGCCCTTTTGGAGAACATGGAAAGGGTATATTACCATTTACAATTTGGATTCTACTTGCTCCAGTCACACATAAGATGCTTTTTAATGCCAGAATTCTTATAAATCACCAATTGTAATCCACAGTTGTGAATAATCAACTATCTGGCTCATTTAAACAAACTTTGCTTCAAAGATCTTCGTAAGCATTGAACAATATTTGTGCCTGAGGATTTATTTTGGCAAGCAATGCTTTTTTTCCTTTTTCCTTTTTACAAAAATGTCCATATATTCACAAGGTCCAGTTCATTGAGAATTCACATTGATCTGCTAAATTGTAAAGCCCTAAATAAGTCCTGTGCATATCAATTCACTCTCTAATTCACCAACATGATCCTAGGGCCGGGCCAGCAATTAATTTCAGAGGAAAAGACAAGCTTGGCTGAGAAACTTTGCAACAGTCTGCTATTGTAGTTGATCTCCATTGGGACTCCCCTCCTTTTTTATATAAAACAAGGAATTTCACAATAAAGCGATGGAATTGAAATTTAAATCACAATGAAAGCTACAGCATTTTGGCCTTGCCTTCCCCTCCATTTGATCTCAGAGGGCTCTAAAATGTGAAGCCAGTTGTGGAAGTCTTCAACCAAGCCACATGGCACAAGTTGCAGAAAACTGAGCCAGCCATTACTAAGGCCTCCTTGGCACAAGGGTTCCAGTTCTGGGCAGGAAACAGCACTTACATCAATGGGAAGGTCACTTTGGAGATGGATGGCATGGCAGAACACATGCTTTGCATGCTGACCATCCCAGGTTCAAAGATTGCAGGTGGTTGGAATCACCTGAAGACCTTGGAGAACCAATAGACAATATTGCTACAGATATGGAGTAGCAGAGTTTGAGGGTGCAAGGGCACCCATAACTGCTAGAGTTAGTGTGTGTTAGAAGGGGTTTCTGGGAAGGTGAAGCAGGAGGTGGGGAGAGCATGTGGGGCGCTGAATGGCAAGTGCCATGAGGGCTGGATGGAGACAAGCTGGAGCAGAGGCACAGAGAAGGTGCTTAGAAAGCCTCTGAATGCAATGCTGAGCTGCTGTGGAGGACAAGCCCCTCTTGAGATGCGAATGCAGAAACTCCGGGCTCCCTCCACCTGCACACAGGTTGTAAATGTGTGTTAATAAGCCATATTTCTTAAAGACACAATGGTCTCTGCCATGTCTTGATTCCCAACGGAAGCACAATCCTGGAGTAGCACCTGGAAATCCCTGGAATTTTGCTACTTCTTGGCAGAGATTCAGGGTAGCACACCACCTTCGTAACAATACTGTGCTTGAAGGATGCAAATTTTGGAGCTGGTATAGCGGCCTCCTATGTTCCCTATGAATTGATTCTGAAAGCATCATTCAGATGATCCAGTGTACAGAACTGAATGACAACCACCATTGGAATGGTGCCAAAATCTCAGCAAGGTGATAGGAAGAGAACAGATTTGTTTGATGTAATTTTAGGTATTTGCAGAGCCTCTCATTCATTCATTCATTTTTGTATTATATTTCTAAGCCACACCAACTGTCTGAATGACTTTGTAATTCTAAAATCACAAATGAATGGCACAAATGTCTTCTTCCCTTTACTTGGAAAATATTTCTTAAAAATATCCCGAGCCTTTGAGCAACATATGAACATTCATTCTTTAAAAGCAGAAGTATTACACACTGATTGCATTTGTATACCGGGGAGGAGGTGAAATAAGGGCTGGTTGTTCTATAAACATGGGAAAGGGATCAAAAGAAATATTCGAGGCTGCTGTAAATGTCAAGATTTTAGGTCTGGTAATTCACTAAAGCATGAAGCAGAGTTGCCACTTTTTGTCCTGGTAGTGCTCTGGTGCCTTTAACAGCCATCTGTGACAAGCAAACTGAACCAGTGAAGTTTAACTAGTACAGAAATGCTGTAGTAGGAAAAACTTAACTGGCTCAATTTTGCTTGCCATACTGCTGTCAAAAGACCCAGAAGCCCTGTTAGAAAGTCCATAGTAGTAATCCCAGTTTAGTAAAGTGAAAACAGGCCTTTACAATAATTAAACCAGAAAACCAGGAAGAATATAATGCTGCTAAGTAACTGGATGACTACTAATTCTTAGTCTTGTGTAACCAGTGATGGGATGGAAAACATTAAGGAAATGAAGGGAAGAGCTAAAAACCCTACATAATCTGAAGCTCCTTGCATCATAAGACTGGCGGACACATACATGTTGTTGTTTAGTCGTTTAGTCGTGTCCGACTCTTCGTGACCCCATGGACCAGAGCACGCCAGGCACCAGACACGTACATACTCTCTCCTATTAGTGAAAGCAGAGATGAACACATTATGAAATGTACTGTTCCTGGTATACTGTGCATTATTCACTGAGAGGAAGGATAGGATAGGAATTTAAGAAATATATAAATGCTTAAGGCCTCAAAGGGCGGGGGAGCACTTTAAGAGGAGGATATGCTTAGTCAAAGTATGATGGAGAGTGCCATCGTACCTCTTAGTTTAAGACCGTATGCAAGCATTGAGGTGCATACCTTTGAACCACAGTGCATATCCCTAGATTCAGGTAGGTAGCCGTGTTGGTCTGACACAGTCAAAATAAATTGAAAAATTGTCCAGTAGCACGTTAGAGACCAACTAAGTTTGTTCTGGGTCTAAGCTTTTGTGTACATGCACACTTCTTCAGATATCCACCTGCGGGGCGGGGCCAACTGGGGAAGGACACTCCATGGGGCCTCTGAAGAATCTGCCTGCCTCCCCCCCCTCAGCTGCCCTACAGCTGAGGGGGAGGTGGCGGGCGGACTGTTTGGGGCAGCACGGAACCTGCAGGTGCCCAAGCCACCCCGTGTCACTCCCGGGAAAAACGCATGGCTGGGGCGTGCTGCAGGCCCCGCAGCGAGTGCTGCCCAGCATTTTGTCACCCCTCTCATTGGTGACACCTAGGGCGGCCCGCCCCACCCCCACCCCTTCCTCTGCCCCTGCCTGGTTTAACTTTCAATATGCTGGAGGGTATGCACAGTATACATAGCAGGAACAGCAAGGGACTGGGGCAAGCATCCTACATTATTTTGTCTGCTTATGGCTGACATTCAGCTTTAGTTTTTCTTTATTTATTTGCAAATTTTATTGAAAAATGTAAAAGCTATTACCAAAAACAATATATTGTCTTCTAAGCTAAATACATGTACAGATGTTAAATCTTACATGTCGTCATCCACATGGCATCAAAACAAACTTAGAAAATCTTTTACATTACATAATCAGCTCACATCCACAGAGTATACTTCAATCAAATGCATTAAGATAATTTCTCCATAGTGGCTGCTGAGACTGAGATGGAAGAGAGATTACTGTATAATTGTTAATACACAATATAAATTGAGACTATATGGAGACAAATGCCTCTTTCTTTGTTATTCCTCTTATCACTCTCTGATGGTGAGTATTTGTCCCATAAGTGCTATATTCCATACATACTGAGTCCAATTGGAAGTAATTTGAAATCCATAGACTTCCTGACTTAGCTGGTTGAGATAATTTAGGACTCCAACCTTAGTGTTGGCTGGATTATGCTCATTGTTTTTGTAAATATGTGTTTATTTGTCTTTTTGCTATAATATGTACAATGAAATGCACATGAATAAAATCCACAACCAAACCATGTGTGTGATCCATTAAATGGAGAACAATGTAGTCCTTTAAGAAGCAAGAGATAGAGGCTCATTGTTTTAACAGTTGCTGTATCTCTGCTTGAAGCTGCCCTGAAGTTAAGTGACTTGCTAAATCAAGAATTAATGAGGATTGCTTTTCTCACCCTTAGCTTAATTTATGTTTTGCTCTGATATTCACCAAACTGGTATCTATCCAAGTGTCTTCTTTGCAACAGTACAATGCTATTTGGCACTAGAAATTGCAGGGTTGTGTCATGGTGCATGTTTCTTATATAGAAGTATTACCTTCCTCTGCTATAGCTGTGTAATCAGTACATTTAAAAAATGCACTTAGGGAGCCTTGGCCAATACGCAGGCCATATATATTTCTTTCTTTCCAAACATGGTCTATATTGAACAAGTTAGAACTAATGTAAGAAAGGTGTTTTCTCATCAAATATTGTATACATGCTGACAGATCAATAGTCCCAAACTGTAATCAACATTATAAAATATTTCCTAGATTCATTAGTTCACACCTCTGTTAGGAAGACATGTGGTGGGTTAAGTTTACATGAACACCTCTCAACCAAACAATCTAAAAGGAAATATTTAAGTGAAGATACAAATGCAATATAGAATCAAAACATTTATTTAACATCTTGTGCCAAACAGATTTTATAAACAGCTCAAGAAATGAGCAATGCTCTGAAGTCAGTAAAAGTACTCCTTGCTCAGAACACAAATACAGAAAAATGGGAATAGCTTGCCAAATATTGTGTTTGTTCATCTGCAGACATCTCAAGAGAACTGCAGGCACTTCTGTCGGGTTTTTCATTTTCAGTGGAAAGTTAGCTGGCATATAATGTACATTAAAGACTGTTTTTTGCCTTGCTCTTATAAAGCACAGATTAAAAGAAATCAGTTACAAGCAGCCCTGATAAGCACACAAAGTAAGTCCACATACAAATCTATTCATTTTAGAGATAGTGTAAACTAGGTTTGTGTGCCAGATTCAGCCTAGTCCCTATCCAAATTGGGCATATTCAGAGGGACAGTTGTTGGACTACTCAAGTAATAACATCCACAGATCACTACAGGGCTGGTTGGGTGACCTAGAGCAATCCATGGTTGTCAGTGGGTGGGGCATCAGAAGAAAGGAGAGGCAGGTAATGAGCGGGAAAATGGTAAAAAGGCCAAGGCCTACCATATCCGGGGGCCATGTCTTCATGGGAGAAGTGGCACTATGTAGGATACATACAAAGGATCACCCCAAAGAACTGATCCCCCCTCCAACAGCTCTTTGTTGGTATCAGGAGGAGACACAATGTCTCAATGGTTTGTACCATTACAGTTCAGAATGTAAAGAACAAGCATGTCAAGGGGAAGCTGGGTGAAATTTCTTCTCACCATGGTTCTTTTTTATGTGCAGAACCTTTTACAGATACTCAAGTTCATGTATGCTGTTTTAGTTGTGAAAGCTGCACATGTGCTTAGCAGAGCTATTCCATACAGTGGTAACTCAGGTTAAGAACTTAATTCATTCTGGAGGTCCGTTCTTAACCTGACACTGTTCTTAACCTGAGGTACCACTTTAGCTAATGGGGCCTCCCGCTACTGCCGCCATGCGATTTCTGATCTCATCCTGAAGCAAAGTTCTTAACCTGAGGTACTGTTTCTGGGTTAGCGGGGTCTGTAACCTGAAGCATCTGTAACCTGAAGCATCTGTAACCTGAGGTACCACTGTACATTGCTATTCAAAAGTCAGTCAATTGAGTTTAATGGGACTTAACTTAACATCAAGGCAGGTGGTCATAGGATTGCAGCTGAAATCTCTTTTTTCTTTGGAAAAAAAGCAGAAATTATCATTAGGAAAGGACCGGGTTCCATCTTCTCTGGTGAAAATGTGCGAGCCATTCACAACAGAAGTGAAACATGTATTTTACATTCCAATCTTTTATCAGAATTCCCAATTGTATGGCATAGATTTTGAGCAAAAAAAAAAGGGGGGGTTGTATACAAAACAATATTGTGGAGATTATCACAGAGTTGACAAAGATAAATCTTTACGATTTCTATAATAGCTAGAGAGGAAAGTATTGACAAAATTAAGTATACGGTCCTTAAAGTAAAAAATGTTCATGCTAAAAGAAAGTGGAAATGAAAAGCATGCTTAGAAAGTTAGCATTTCTGAATAGCTTTGATATTGTTGTAGAATACAGTGGTACCTTGGGTTAAGTAGTTAATTCGTTCTGGAGGTCTGTTCTTAACCTGAAACTGTTCTTAACCTGAAGCACCACTTTAGCTAATGGGGCCTCCTGCTGCTGCCGCGCAGCCAGAGCACAATTTCTGTTCTCATCCTGAAGCAAAGTTCTTAACCTGAGGTACTATTTCTGGGTTAGCGGATTCTGTAACCTGAAGCGAATGTAACCTGAAGCGTATGTAACCCAAGGTACCACTGTATATCATTTGCCACATTGTTTATTTAAGGGATATATTATACACCTCCCTTCATAATATTTTCCCAGGGCTGTTTACAATATTAGGCAAAACAATTAGGTATACAGTATTTAAAGCAAAACGAAAAGGTATAAATAAAGCAGTTAATAGGTAACAGAATTAACTACGTATATGATTAAAATAGCAATTAAAGCAGCAGAATGGGAATAAATACATTTTACTAGAATTCTATGTCTATACCAACAGACATCAAGCACTAGTTTCTCTTTTAACACGTTAAACCATCAAGGCAACTGATACTATAGATTTAAAGTTCTTCCCCTCTCACCATCGTAATGGATTTCCGCATCTATCATGAGTGATCTTTTGTCATTTAGTGACTGTCCAACACAACCTTTACTCAGGTTTTCAAGTGTGACATTCAGCAAATTTATGTTTCAGCATTTTCTCTGCAGAGTCTCAGAATGATGTTTTGCTCTTACAGCTATCACAAAACAGGGCATTTTAGATGGGAAACGAAAGCATTTTACCTTCCAACTACAGCTCATCCTTATCATTCCAAGTGTTGTATTTGCTCAGTGTCAAGAAGCACTCACTTCCTACTAACCAAATCCCCAAACACTCTGTAACCACTTTAAAATCAGCGTCACATAACTGCCCTGTCAATCCAACGTTGGGGATAAGGAAAAGGCTACTGAGACCAGGCCTGTATTTTATGGGTTTTCCTTTTGGAGGTGTGTGTGTGTGGGGGGGGGACTCCATATAGAATGTATACCGGATACATCCAGCACAGGATTATTTTCTGGAGCCCAGTTTAGATTTACCTGAAACCCAGTGTATTCCCACATTAGGAGTATGTTTGCTATTGTTGGAGCACCAGAGCAGGGCAGCACTATGAAATCGCTTTATTGCAGAGACCAGTCAGTTGCACTGGTTGGTACCTGGTGTTGGAGCCAGAGAGGATCTGCGGGAGAACCTTCTCCTTCTGGTTCACACCTGGGAGGTAAACATGGACCAGCAACATAGCTGCTGCAGTTTCATTGCTAACTTCCTGATCTATCCCTATGTGTGGTTATATATTTATTTTACTGTGGGTGAAGATTGGCCACCAACTGACAGACTTTGGAATGAATTTACCAGTATCACCCCCACCTTCCATAGCAAATAATTTGATTTATTTATTGCTTTACCATGTATCCAACTTATTTCTGGAAGCGTTGGGCTGCATCCATGAGAATGATGAACACAAGGTGGGCACCCTGCTGCTCCTCTGAGGGGGTCCCCTTGGACCCTAAAGGGCCTTGAGGTGTTGCAAAAGGCAGGCATGGCTGCTACATCTCAGACTAGATACTGGGCACATGCTATTTTAATGCTGTGGTGGGCCTACCGTTCATGCCACTCTTGGAGAGATGTCCCCAGCACTTGGGCGAGCCCAATGTCATTGGTGAACAGTTGGGCTGCCCACGAAGAGAATCATGGCCTAACCCACACCAGACTTGGTAACCGATAAAGGCGTGGCCATTACAAAGTGATGACAGTATGTGAATAGTTCTGCACTCTTGCCCAAGCACCACACTCCATGCTAAGGGTACAGAGGATTATGCTAGAATATATATTAGCCAAACCTTGATGCCTTGTGTTTCTTGGTTATCTGAAAAAATGTTTGTCCTTCATATATCCTGCTGCGTAACCCATATGCAAATGCCTCCATTCTATTTGAAATTTTGATTTATCCAAACATTTTAGTTGTCAGACAAGTCCATTATGTGAATTAGGCTGTGCTTTTGCTTCTAAACAATATGTTGTATCTGTAATCGTTAAGAGATTCCTAAATGTATTCACCTCTTTTATGTCACCTTGTCTTTCTGAAAATGTTTGCCTTGTGATCCCAATGCAAATAATGTACACTATTAGTTGCAAATGAAAGAAATGATGTACACAGTGAAAAGGAAATGTTGAAATGAAGTGAGTGTTCTGGAATTATGACTCATGTACAATTGGGATGCCTCAGAAGTTTGACCAGTTAATGTAAACAGTTACTTCCTGTTTCACTTTTAACTTTATACCACATTTAACAAGCAAAGAGCTCAACTTCACTTCGGTTCATGGTGCAGAATTTAAATATGCAGTCGTGTGTTTGACCATGTCAGGTGTGCCAACTCTAGGGGCCCGAGGTGTCTTTGGCCCCCTCAATTTCTCTTACTTGAAAGTTTAAGTTCTCTTACTTCCAAATGCTACTCTGATTATTTCTGTGGTCAACGAGTTGCCATGCACTAGAAACCCTTTGTTATTTTTGTGCTGGTTTTTAGTGGTAGTTGTGCTGGTTTTTAGTGGTAGTGGTAGATTTAGTGGTAAATGTGTATTTTGTAATGCCACTTTGTGAAGAGGGTCTCTTGAAAAGTGGGTTATAAATCTGTTAAATAAATCCATAAGAATTACTTTTAAATTTTGCTCATATGAACAACCATTACATATTATCACGATATCTGCATTGCTGCAGTATTTTATCCTGTTTACATCGATCAATCTGCATTATTGTGATTTTA
The DNA here is from genome assembly GCF_964188305.1 of Podarcis bocagei. Lineage (NCBI taxonomy): Eukaryota > Metazoa > Chordata > Lepidosauria > Squamata > Lacertidae > Podarcis > Podarcis bocagei. Next base: position 62,619,608 of record NC_138128.1, read on the forward strand.
TGGACCCTGTGTGTCAAACCATTTCCATTCATTTGATCAAGCCTAACATGACTGCTCAGGTAGCCATAAGATGTATGTTGCAATCTGACTGCAAGTAAAGTATGCATGCCTGAAAAGTCCTGAGCCTTTAGTGAAATAGCTTTCTTATGGGCAACAATTGTAGATCCACATTGCATTATTGTGCTCTGACAATAATGTGTTTTCCGGCAGTTCTCCTCCTGATCAATCATGACAACTTAATTAAAAAAGAATATATATATAGAGAGAGAGAGAGAGAGAGGGAGGGAGGCATCAGTGAAAGTGAAAATAAAATGCATGACATAAAATGGTAGCAAATGGAAGACGCTCTCTCATGATACTAATAGCATTGACCACAGGAGAACATCATTCATGCCACGCACAAGTCATTGCCATAAACAGCTGGAAACCTGACAGCAGTGACAGCAGGATCCAAAGGAGAACAGCTGGCCAAGTCCCCACTGAGATACTTTCAAAGAAAGAATGTGTCTTCCTTCATGGAAACACTTTCCCCCTCCTGCATAATTTACTTCAAGTTGGATTTCTGCAGGAATTGAATGATTTATAGTCCAAGCCTAAACACACCTACTCAGAAGTAATCCCCATTACATTCCATGGGGCTTCCCCCAAGTAACGGTACATAGGATTGCAACCTTAGGCAAGGGCTAACATGGTCATGAAAATGGAACTGGAACAGTGTATGGGTGAATGGGAATAAGGAGAAGTAGAGAGGAACTAGGAGTCTTGATGAAATACACAGAGATGAAAGAACATGCAAGCACTATTATAGACCACTGCAGGCATCTGCCTGAATCTTTTCTCCCTGGGAGGTGAGGTCCAAAGGAGATTCTAATCATGTTTAACAGAAAGGTTTTGGAACAATAGTGGTTGGGAGGGCAAGGCAGGGCTTTCCCCCTCGACCTCCAGTCACTGCTGTCACTGTCTTACTGCAAAGGGTGAGGTAGTGGTGAGGTTGGTACAGTGCAAATGCACAGCAGAGCCAATCCAGCAATACTGCTGGTGTGTTTCCACCACTCTGACCTGATCACTGCTTTGTCTCTTCTGATCAGGGTACACCACAGTCAGGGCTGTTTTAAGCATATGCAGCACCGGGGTGCAAAGATCCGTTCAGTGCCCCCCCCCCCCTGGTTGCCCAGTCCCAGGCGTGGAGGAGGGCAGAGCCGGCCAGTTGCCTCAGCATCTCGCTGGCTCGGTCGCCCCCGAACTCGCGGCGCAGAGATGCCCGCAGCAGAAGAGCCCGCCATGGCGCTCCAACAGACGGATGGGCTCTTCCCTGGCCTCAAGTCTTGGGCCCCGGACTCTCAGCCTGGTGCCCCTGAGAGCCCAGAGCTCGGGTGCCCTGCACACCTAGTGCCTATGGGTAAGATGGCCCTGATCACAGTAACAGCAGTGATGAGATGTCAGGGAAGCAGCTCTGTCCCACAAACCACCACTGTTTGGAATCCTTCCTGTGGTCTGTCCTGCTTTATCAGGGTTCTCAACTGTGAGGAGGTTCTCCCCACTTTAAGCCCACATGCATTCACCCTGAATACCTGAAGAGTGTTGTCATATTGACCCACAGTTAGTTCTTTCCAAATATGCTATTTGAATTTCTCTACACCAAAAGGAAATTCCGTGTCAGGCAACTCTGCATTAGAGCCTCGTAATGCCAACTGGCAATGTAGATTCAAATGTAACACTGAACATCTCAATTAGTTCAGTCTCTCATATTAACAAGCCTTATTTTCCATGATTTATCATTCCTTCAGAAATGGCATTTGGATTTTGAGTGTTATATGAAATACAGAGAAATTCTGATCACAATAACATCTATAATGATTTCGGTCAGCACCTACACCTGATCCATTTTTAAATTTGTTCACTAGGAGTACTATCACTTAGTGCAGGTCATCAAGCCTGAGTTTCCGCTGCAATGAACAATGAATGGTGGTCATGAACCACTATTGGCACAACTGGCAGCAACAGCAACAGATATGTTCTATGCTTATGGTGATATTTTATTCTCTTGCTCATTGTGCTGTTTTAAATGTGCATTTTCTTTTGAAACGTTTAAGCTTTTTATAAACTTAGGCACATTAAATGTGCATTATGTAGTTGACCTCCTTTGTAATGTTTAATTTGGAAATTGTTAAGATATTTTAGTTTTCTGTTAATTATGTTGCTTTGAATGTATGCTTTATATTTGACTTCAGTGATGTTTTATTCTAGATTGTTTTATTTGATGTTTTAATGTAGATTGTAAACTGCTTTGATATTTTTTTCTTTAAAATATAAAGTGGTATAGAAATGAAATTAACAGCAGCAGCAACAACAGCAAAAACAACAATGCTTATAGTCTGCCTTTCATCCAGACAGTGAATGAGTAATTGAAACAAAAGCCATTCCAATGCTATTAACAAAGCAGGTAAAAACAAAACAAAAATCCTTAAAATTACAATCCATTAAAGTCCCCCACGTACACCTTACAGTTATGAACAGAACAGAACAGAAATGTTTCTACACATTTAAAGACTTTCCTTGTTATTATGATACCCTTTCCCCCTCTAAATATATCACTGAGTTTTCAGTTTTGGTATATTTCAGAGTATGTGCTTGCACGTGATCAAAAAGAGCACACTGAGACTTGGGCAGAGTGCTAGCAGCTTTGTCATTCTACATGGATGGCACTGTTGATAGCCGGGTATTTGTAACATGGAATAGTAGTTTCAGATGCATCAACTCCATTTGTGTATTTCAGGGAAGAGACGAATTTGGGTCTAACCCTCTGCCACTGATAGCTATTCAGCTCTACGGCGAAGCTGGAACTAACCACAAGCTAGGATACTATCCCATATCAATGTTGTGTAAATATAAGTGGCTGATAAGGGCATGACCCATAACAGCTGTAATTTTCCAGCATTTTGGAGCATGAGTGTTCTTTTGAGAAGGCTATGCTTACAAATCTCTCACCAGACAAACTTGAATTTGAGAAGGAGAAATGAAGTGGAAAGAAAAGAGAGGTAGCATTCTCATTGCTCCTACAGCTCAAAAGAAGACTCGAGATAACTTACTAGATGGTAGAAAGGCTATATTTATCTTGTTATTTGGTCACCTGCCAAGTAATCAAACAAATAAGTGCAGGCAGGTGAAAACAAAGAATGCATACAAGAGCAGGATGCCTCCATGTCCTGGGCATGAAGTTGATAGCTCCCCAGTCTAGAGATGAGAGGAGATTCTCCCACCTTGCTAAGCCAAGCCCAACCTGCACACTGGGCACTGATGTCCTGTGTTTACCATGGTGCACAAGCCAGACCCTAAAAGCACCGCCCAAGTACCCCCAAGCCTCAGACAATAGGTGATAACTCAAGAGTGCCCCTTACCCTCATAGTGCAGTGCCATAAGGTCTTCCCTTCCTTGCCTGCACTGAATGAGAAGAGCAAAATTAATTACATCAACACACGAAGCCTTACAGGGTGAAGTAGAAGAAATGCAAGGGGGTAGGGAAGAGGTTACCTTCATGCTCTGCCTGTTTACCAGCTAGATGGATACAAGATAATCTTTAGAGGGATCACCTGCTTTCTTCCCCCCTCCCCACCAGCTTGATATCTTGATGCACACTTGCTGTCAACAGCAGATATAAAATGAATGGCTCTTCTTTCCTCTCCTCTCCACAGTCAGTGGGTTACAGTGATGAATGGCTAATAAATCCAATGCAATGTATACTTAACTCCTGAGAAAACATTGCATGGATATGCAGCAATACTGTGGACAAGATATCACTCCTGTTTCGGGTGGAAGACATTACCAAACAATATGAATAAAAATATATCTTTGTTCTAGATGGATGATGCCGTCTTGTAATCAAGATAGTAGCTCTGGCTACCAGCCTTTGAAATCTATGCATTCTTTTAGACTTTATTCCAGAATGTAAAGCAGCACTGGGGACAATCTGATGATCTGAACGGGTGACCTGCTACTTTAAGAATTTTAGGGAGCAGATTGTAGACCTAAAATGGGGCAACCACCCCAACCCTACAAATTCCCAGAACAATTATAGTGATTTCATGGTATCATTAAGAACTTGGGAGGTGGTGGTGGTGAACTGAGATGTGGAACCAGAGAACTTCAGGTCGGATGTTAGCAAAGCCAATTTGGTTCTTGTACTGCACACCTCGAGAGCTGTTATGGTACAGTGGTGCCTCGCAAGACGAAAAGAATCCATTCTGTGATTCTCTTCCTCTAGCGGTTTTTTTCGTCTTGTGAAGAAAGCCCATTGAAGGATTAGCGGATTAGCGCTATTAGAGGCTTTTAGCGGCTTTTAGCGGCTTATCTGCTAATCGGATCAGCTGATAAGCGGCTTAGCGCTATTAGCAGCTTTTAGCTGCTTTTAGCGGCTTATCTGCTGATCGGATCAGCTGATAAGCGGCTTAGTGGCTTAGAAAAAGGGGGGGGGAGGAAAAAAACCAGCAGGAACTCGCAAGACATTGTCGTCTTGCAAAGCAAGCCCATAGGAGATTCATTTTGCGAAGCACCTCCAAAACGGAAAACTCTTTCGTCTAGCGAGTTTTCCGTCTTACGAGGCATTCGTCTTGCGGGGCACCACTGTATTCCAGTTCTCAGCATGATGTGTTGCTTTATTGGCATTTTGGAAGCAGCTGGTGAACTGCAGTGATGAATGGCAAATCAAAGCAATGCAGACTACAGTACGCTTAACTATTGGGCAAACATCACACATTTTTACAGAAATGTGTCATTTAAACTGAGTGTACTAAAAAGAAGAAAATTTCTTTTTGCTGCACCATATTTAGTTTATCCTCATGCATAAATATTTTCTGTACTAAAGGTGTGCAATAGGATATGGAGGCAGAGTGAAAGCAATCCTAAAAGTCCTATTTCTCCTGCCAAAATATAATGTCTGGTTCCTTCCCGGCAATAGTTTCTCCTGCTTTAATGACTTGGTATTAACTAAGCAAAATCCACAAAAGTGCAGGCAGGACTTCCCTTGAAGTTTTTTTCTCCACTGTAGTCTTTACTATTTTAGGCTTTAGGTAGTAATTGTGTGTGTGTGTGTGTGTGTGTGTGAGAGAGAGAGAGAGAGAGAGAGAGAGAGAGAGAGAGAGAGAGGGAGAGGGAGGGAGGGAGGGAGACTGTGTTTTCTATATAAACACATGCAAGCTGTCATGATATTGCATTGGTATAAAACAACTCAAACTTCCAGCCATTATTTAGATGCACAATAATTAATGAAGACATGTCTATGTAGATTTTAGGCCAATGGAGAAGATAAGGGGAGACATAAGCAAAATTCTTTAGTAAATCAGTCTACAAAACATTGGCTCCCCTCCCCCGCCACACAAATTGAACTATCGTGTAATGCTAAACAAATACTATCCTCCTGAGCTGCTGGCGTTCCTAGATCAGAGTCCAGTTTTTAATGTTTGGACTAGGATCATTGGAAAGCTGTTATCTCCATTTTCGCGACTGCCAGGGGAGGAATAACCACTGGGAGGAGTGCAGAGAGAGAAAAAACCCCCATGATGCATCTGCAGCAGCACACAACATTCTGGTAATCTGACGTTTTGTCGCTAAAGAGCTTAGTCATCGAGCTGTCAAAATCAGCTGCAACACTGAATTATGTAGCAAGTAGAATAAGAGAAATCAAAATTAAAAATATGTTGAGAATGCATAATTAAGACATACCTTTGTAGTAAATAATATACAAGAGAAGACTGTATGCCAACGACTTAAAGCTGCAACACAACATGGTCATACTGGTCCCTACAGCCACAGCTGGTGCTGTAACTCTCAGATGTTTTGACTTCACCCGCAAAGGCACACTCCTCCACTGCTTCCCAAGAAAGACAGGTGCCAAACAGTTGATGTATGTCCAATGGGGCAAATACCATATGACTATTTGGATTAAATTCTTAATGTGTTAGCAATTACTTGATAGTTGACAGCAGTACTGCTTGATAATGACCAGACTTTTTTCATAGGGATATTAGGGCTATTAAGCTAGTAAGTCACTATATGTATGATCACTAAGGTTCCGCCCACTGAGGAGTGCTCTCTTAGCTTCAAGATTTCCCCAAAGCATACCTTACAAAATGGAAAAAAATAAAATAAAAGCCAGAATATATATCTGGTAGTACTGTCTTTACTACCAGCGAGTAAAAAAATAAAGAATTTCAGCCTGAATGCCACCCACCCACCGAACACAGTTTACGCAGAATGGGTTCCATATCCATTTCTTGACTTGAGGAGTCTAAGCCTATCATTTGGAATTTAGAAAAGAACACTCATTTCCATCTCATTAGAGGAGTTTCCGGAGAGGGATGATTGCTCTGATCTGTGGAAATGGGCTCCTTTTTCATTCTGTAGCTTTCACATGGACCTGAACTGATTTCAGAAGAGGAAAACTAACATAGATCCAGAATATAAAGAGACCCATGCTTAATGATAATGGAGTGCACTAGAAAGCTTCTTAAACTGATGTATTCCATTATCTCGCTTATTATTCTTAAAAATAGAGAGAGCTGTTTGAATGTTTGAGTGCATTCAATGAAAGGAGCACAGGATTTTGTATCCCAGTCTTACAAAAAGAAGGGCTACCTCTTTCAGTGACTCAAATGATCAAACTCCATCCTCTATTAAGCTCTGTTCTGTCCCTCCACCTGGCTGGCTGGCTGCTGGTTTCCCTGCTCATATTGTGGAAACACTGGCATGGCAATGGCTGTGCAACGACTATAGATATGTAAATATCTCATGTGGAGACAGTCAAATATTAATTGCTTCACTTGTACCATGTGAGGAATTTCTCTTGGGTCCCTCTTAGAGAGGACAGGATTGGAAAGTAACAAAAGTGAGCTTTATGCCAGAGATGGTAGATCTGTGGCCCCAATAGCAGATGGCATGGTGGTGCTCCATTGCTCACATGGCTTCCAGTTTGTTGTGTTACTGCTGCTTATCAGAAGGTACAGAGGGACAGCTAAGGTAGCAACAAGATTGGCATGGTTCAAACACAGTGGCAGGCATGCCAGTTTGGATAGTATTGCCATCTGCCCTCCAGATGTTGTTGGACTGAGCCCCAGCCAGTTTACCCAATGGCCGGTGATTATGGCACTTGTAGTTCGACATCATCTAGAGGGCCACAGATTCCCCACACTCCCTCAATGTTATCCCGTGGTCAAATATACGCCTCAGTGGATTTGCTTTGCTACTTCTACTGACCTTGATTATTTGGGAGGAATAAATATGTGTTGCTAACACTTGGTCATCACTGTGGTCACTGCTATGAGTAAGAAGACTCATTTTAGAGGAGGCAGCAGGCAACATTTAGCCACTAGCAGCTTCTCTGTCAGAACCTGTAGGGGAGATCAGCTTGTTAGTTTCAGAGACTGGGGAGGGATATGCTTGAGAATCTTTCAGAAATAAATGGCAGAAGTGTTTTGGTGCTGGTTACTGTGGAAGAACAAGCTCAAACTTGTTTGAGGTATTCCATCTCCAACATCCTCTGCTCCTCATGGAGGTAGGGGTGGACAAATATCTTAATTTCCCTTTCAAACCATTTGTCATTTTTCCAACCCCAACTTTGGTTCTGGAAACTTTATTATTATTATTATTATTATTATTATTATTATTATTATTATTATAAAAAAGAAGTCCTGATGAAAAATCATCAACATGTTAGTGCAACTTTCTTGTAATATACACATTTTTGCAAATCAATTTTACCTCCTATAATGAATTTTTGTGTATTTTGTGTGCACTTTACCCCAGTGCATGCATTTTTGTACATGACACATGGCTGAAGAACTGCATTGCAAAATTTGGAGAATTACAAATTTTGAAGGATGGCTGTTTCAATTTGTGTACTGTTTTGGAAGATGTGAATTAGGATCAACCCAATCCCTGTGTGCCTACAAGCAGGTATTCTGGGACTCCATAGAACATGATCTGGAGTTACTTTGAACTAGCACAGCATCCCAGATCCAGTTGTCCTTCTGGATACCTCTTGGAATTGCTGCAAGACTGGGCTTCAGGTTTTTTTACAAGCCCAAATTAGTTCTTTTTTTAGCTCATGAAAGCTCCAGGTGCTATTAATTTTCTGTCAGCATGAACAGTAGGTTAAAAAAATCAAAAGGGGGAAAGGGAAAAAGTGAGGGGGGGGACCAATGAACAGGAAGGATTAAATGCTGTTAATAGAAGGCTCAATTTGCAATGTCTTCCTGTTGGCACTCCTCTCTTCAGACTTCCTCTTTGCCTCATTTATAATAAATATACCCTTTGCCCACTGCTGCATCAACTTGTAAGTAAGAATTAGAAAAATCACATATTTCAGAAAAACATAGGGAATTTGGAGCTAAGGTTGATGCCTGACCAGATGTGCCCCATGATCAGCAATGATGTTGTGCAATGTCCATACCCCAGGATTATCATGCATAAATGTCACATCCAGGATCATCACCCATTCACCCACCCCCTTTATCTCTGAGGAGATGGCAGCTGGGGCAATGCAATATTTTCCTGTGAAACTCATGCAATGTGTTTAAACGGTCCAATAATTAAACTACAACACCACAACGCCAGTCCACTTTGGACAGGAGCATGGTGATGTTAGAAATGGCTCTCAGGATGAGGAGGAACTGCTACGCTATCTTCCAGGCAGGTAGGTTGCTGTTGCTCCCTGGGAGGGATGAGGTGATGGGGGAGGGCAGCTAATCCAGTGCTCCTACTGGTGCATTTGCATTGTGGCAACCTCCTGACCGCCTTGGCCCTCCACCCCTCCCAGTAAGCAACAGTGACCCACCAGCAAGCTAATGTAGCAGCTATGCAGCCTAGGATCCACGTACCTATGAGACCGCCTATCCTGGTATGCCCCACGGAGGACCTTAAGGTCCACAAATGACAACATTTTGGAAGTCCCAAGTCGCAAGATGGTTAGATTGGTCTCAACTAGGGCCAGGACCTTTTCAGTACTGGCCCCAACTTGGTGGAACACTGTCACAAGAGACTAGGGTCTTGACATCCTTCCATAGGGCCTGCAAGACAGAGCTGTTCTGTCTGGCCTTTGGTTTGGACTCAGTCTGACCCTTATGTTTCCCTCCCATTATGGTCTTGATTTATTGGCTACTTTTAAAACGAGGCTGCATTTTAAATTGTATTTTAACCTGTATTTTAATTTTCTTTTCTTTTCTTTTCCCCCTATTATGTTTTTACTGTGATTTTATTGGTGTTAGCCACCCTGAGCCTGGGAGGACAGGGTATAAATAAATAAATAAATAAATTATTATTATTGTTGTTGTTGTTGTTGTTGTCTGGCAAGCCACTTCTGTATGGTGCTGTAGCAAATTGTGCCAGCCGCCAGGCTTGTAAGACTGCTTCTTAATCTGCTTTCTGATTGCACAGTATCTGGAAGCACGCTATTACACAATACCAGAGATTTAAATCTAATATGACTCTGCTGTGGGGAGACAGGGGGTGGAGGAGAATACACAGCCGGAGACATAACCTTGTTGTGAGAAAGAATCACCCGTATGAATTGCATGACAAAAATCTCTTTCCCCGCTCCCTTTAATGTGCTTCATCGTAAGCTCATTTTGCCTTATCTTCCTTTGATTCTTTTCTTTTATTCAGAGCAGCACCGGTAATGTCTTAAACCAATTATAATCCTAATAACTCTCACCTGTGCCGGCAGTGTCATAAACTCATTTTGCTAAATCCGCTGTCAAGGAGAACTAGCGTGTGCTAGCTTTAATTCTGCTTTGGCTAAATTCTCTCGTCTGTCTCTTGCTGGGTTATTAGGTGAGTTATAATTCATTTTAGTAATTGTTCTAAGGGGAGGAAGAATCACCAAGAAACTAAAGGGTGATATTTAATATTCATTGGATTAGAGCACACCATCAATGCCGTGGTTATATGATAATAAAAGAGGGAGGAAAGTTTATGCTGAGGCTAGAGCAATATTTTTTAGGACTATGGCATAATGCTCCTGTCATCTACTTAGCAGCCAATCCATCTGGCTGCGGCAGAAGGAGAGATGGGGAAACAGGGCCTTTTCCATTGGCTCAACTGAGAGGCCAGCTGCCTTTGGACACCTCCCTCCCCAAACTGTTTCCATTGAAGCTGGTCATTATATATATATAAAAAACTTTTGTCATTGTAAGAGCTAGTGTCTGAATGTGTTTTTCTCTTTCATCCTTTCCCTTCGCAGAGCTACTATTCCCAGAGTTCACTAGGAAGTGGTGTTAAACAGCTCTGGGAATAGTAGCTCTGCGGGGGGAATAGGGGTCTCTTAACAACTCTCAGCACCCTTAACAATTCCCAGAATTCTTTGGGGGAGGCCATGAGTATTTAGAGCGGTACAGTATTGCTTTCAATGTATAATACAGTTGGGGCCACAGTCAACCTAAGGATGACATTCAGAGTATCCTTACTACGAAACAAATCCTTTTGAACTCAGCAGGTAAACATCTAGAGAATTTTGCTGTATTAGCTAGGTCTTTTGGAGCTACAGAGGTCTGATATTTATGACAGAATAAATGTGACCTATTGGATTAATAGTCCAACCATTTCATGCACTGCCTAATTCATGTGCTGCCACGTAATGAATGTGAACCCCCTGCAAAGACTTAACTACATTCAGTGAGGCATCCTCTTTTAACAGGGCTCTAGCACTTGCATCAACAGGACTGGAAGCTTCCCCACTGTGTAGGCTGAAGAGAAAAATAAGATAGTACCAATGTATCAAATGTAGCCTGAAGAATAAAAGTCTGGTAAAAGAAACTGCACATCATTTCTACACTGTTTGCTATATAACATATGGAAACACCCACAGACGACTTTTCACTGATGTGACAGGATAAGAGCAATCTATGTGAGCAGTTGGCTGTTCTGACCTTTACACGTCCACCATTGCATGCCATTTTTCATAGTGCCAATAATTCACTCTGCCAACCTTGACAAGTCTGTTTGACTTTGATTACTCTTTGTCTATAATCTGAGGCATGATGCGCAAATTAGAACTGAAATCCTGTTAGGAAATTTCAAAGTCAGGAATGATAGGTTGTGACAGAGGGCACTTTGTGCAATGACTGCTTCTATGCAAGACCCCAATGAGTGTATTGATATGGTGCTGGAAGGTGTGTCTTAAAGTGGGACCTCTAGTCTTTAGTGCCTTATCTCATGCAAGAAAAGTAGGGTTGGAGGAGAAATTCGATTCAGTTCACATTCTAATGAGAACCTACTTAGTGTAGACCTTCTGAAACAATGTGCAGCTATCTTTCCAATTTTGTCATGCCACACTCCAACCAAAACTGTGTACAATAATGCATATATTAGGGGAAGGCAATTTCCCTTCATATAATACGTCTATGAATGTTATATTCACTAATCTATGCATCTGTATGTACACCTCACTGTATGCACTTTTTTGTAGTTGGCTGGAGAATTTTGAACAATTTGGAGAAGTGTGGATTTCAAAGAATAGCTGTGTTTTAGTTCATGTATTATTTGGGGATATGCAGATTAGAAGGTTCACCTTCAAATGTGAACTGGATTGAATGTCTCCCCTCTCCCTAACTGCTGCTGCTGCTAAGATATGTATTGAGGAGAGTCTCCTAGCAAACAGTGACACACATGTTTTAAAAATAAATCCACTATGTGAAGTAACATATTCTCTCATTCTTTAGGTACAACTTTTAAATAAGTAAAAAAAGATCATTTTGGATAGTGCAAAATATTACCTATATTTGCTATACATGGTTGCAAATACTTTTTGTTCTTCAGAACATACCCACCAACAATGAAAAAAGTCTGCCCTGGGTGTTCCACATTTCCAACAGTTACTATTTACCTTGAGATTTAATATTTAATGTACCATGTCTGAAGAAAAGTGAATATACTCTGAAATTGTCTGATTCTAAACCTTTTTAGAAAGCCCAGCTTTGTAGGCATTGGATCAGCAATGTGTGGGGAGGGAAGGTGCAGCTATCACCTGCCCCTCCAGGCTCAAGGGTATTCCATTAAAGGAATCAGGGGTTGGCCTGGGTCTTGTCCAAAACCCCACAATAGGGGCTAGGGCCATACCAGGATCCCACGGGGGCACCGGGGGGAGCTCGAGTCGGTTCACATCAGTGGGGCTCCCTCTGGCAGTGTTTCACCCTTTTATCAGATTCCCTGCGATGCGGGTGGGAGTCTGATATAGTTTGGATGATTCCAGTGCCTAAGCCAATACCATGAATACATTCTGTATTCAATAAATTTGTGGCCTAAATTTTGCCCAATAACTTAAACTAAAATCCTGTGTCACTGTGTCCTCATTTTTGGGAGTTGTTTGGGGTCTCGAAGCGCAAATGCTTGATAGTTTGACAAAAAGGGGATAGCTACATCCAGTGCCTTTACACCCCACCCCACCCATCATGAGTGCTGCTAGCAAGGTGACCAGGGCATGCCAGGCCGGCAGCAGAGCACAGTGCCCAGCAGGGAAAGCGCATCTCCAGGAAGCAGGTAAACACTTAAAATGAACTGTGTAAATGCTAAGCAATATTACTTCCTATGTTTGTAGATTTCAAATTCTTCTTTATCCTACATCTACGCTTAACTGAACTGTATTTTTCAATTTCATGATTCTGGTAGCGTATGTGTGTATGTGTGTTTAAAAGCAATATACTTCCAAATATAGATGACTACCTCCTTATGCTGCCTGCAGGACTGCATCAAGGCCGTTTGTGTAATGGTAGATATCAGGCCCTTCGAAACTACTTAGGCATATAACAGGTGAGATGATAACACCTTGTTGTAATGTGTCTGGAAGGCAGGAACATTATTCTAGAAAGATATTGGGAGGGAGATCTAAAAATCCCCTGTAACTGCTTAGCAACTAATCTTGTATGCATCTAACATCTGCTATTGCCAAAGCAGGTGTTCTCACAGTATTTCCCACATAGCCTTGCATGATTCTTGCGAGTTTTTTTTCCTTAAGTCTTCCAAGGTAAGAAGTGAATACCAATGAGAAAGGACAGTCCCGGACTCTTAAGATCTTTCATTTAGCATTCTGGTGTGATTCTCCAAAGTTGCAGAGGAGAGCCAACTGCTAAGATAGTGAAATGTGGCTGGGTGGCTTAAAAATCCCAAGATCTCCTAGCTTATTAGGAAAAGATATATTTTTAGCACTAGGAAAACTCCCCGATGACCTCAAAGAACAAGTGGCTAAAATGGATAAATTTAACTTTTGCTATACGCTTAAGTACATATTTTTTTTGTACAAACCGGAATATATAGAGCCAGCAACCTGCTCTATAACTCTTTCTACTACTACAATCAAAGATTGTAATTTTTTTTACCCTTTTTTTCTTTGTATCTAATTAGCAGATTTTAGATTGCAATGTAATGATGTACTTGGGGTGGGGGATGTTATTTTTTGCTTTGGATTCCTCTTTGGGGCTTTGGCTAGGAGACTGGTATGCCTTGGGCAATACTTGCTTCACCTCAGACCCAAGGCAGAATCTCACTTCCAAAACCCAAAAGTTCTAACAGCTCCCCATTAGACATTTTGTCAGAATTGAATGACATCCCTTTCCATGGAAATGATACCTGTCTGATGACAGACAGATTCAGAATACTTGGTGCTGGAGAAGGTTTACACAAGTTTTAAGGTCTGTCTGTCACTACATTCTAAAGATCCCTTTCTCTCCATGTTGTTTTGAGAATAGGTGCAGGAGCTAGGGAGTTGTGATGAATGAAAAAGAGCTAGAGGCGGCTTCTTCTTCTTCTTCTTCTTCTTCTTCTTCTTCTTCTTCTTCTTCTTCTTCTTATCAAAATTGGCACCAAAGTCACAAATAGTGGTTCATTCCTGTTGGAGTGAATGGATGATACTTTACTGTTGCCCTACCATCACAGCATGGTATCTCCTCATAACCCAGCTCTGCCCCATAACCGCCAAACCTTACAAAGTTGTGACAGTAGGCGAAAACCAAATGGCTCTGTCAACCTGCCAGATGGAAAAATTCCTACCAGGCCCCCATTGCTAAACAGGCGACCAACAACATCCATAACAAGGCCAACGCACCAGATAAAGGGGGGTGGGCGGGCGGGTGATCCGCTGCGTGAAGGCAGAGAGGTCCAGCAAACATCACGCAGGGATTAAATGTTTTGCTGCAACCCCCCAAGCCAAGCCATTGGCTTTAGGGACCAAGTGACTGCGAAATGACCAACCAGAGTGGAGCAGGGCATAGCCCCGCCCACACCAGGAGGTGGGAGATGCCTGGGGGCCCGAGCGCAATGCATACCCTCCTTGAAGAGGATCCGATTTGTTTCACATTTGTGAACCTTGGCTAAGTTTAACAAGGCACAAAGGCAGAACAGAGTGCCTGCTGCATTAAAAGAGGGCATTTTGTTTTGTATTAAGCATAGAACAAGGGCAACAGCAAATAAAGCCTCAAGGTATTGCCTTGCTTACTGTGTGCATATCTATGAAGAGAGCTTTCTTCCCTGCTTCTAGCGGCAGAGTGTCAAACAAAAACGAAGTGAGAAGTGACACAATGAATCTTAGATCTCGCAGTCTGTTCCCCATTGTGCACAGAGTTGCTCTCTGCATTTTGCACTCCCAACCACTTTAGCAAGGCTTTTTGAGGCACATGCTTCCCAGGTTCTTTAGGTTCTTATTTCTATTTTGTTTCTGCATTTGCTGTTAGTTGAAGAGAATGTTTTGTTTGCCACTAGGAGCAGGGAAAGACCTAACTTAAGATGGCTGCTGTCTCTTAGGCTTTGTTGGGAAAAGTATGCAGCAGACTGCGGTCTGGCTCTGATTTGCTTGTGGAGTAATGTTCATCAAATGCCTAAGAGGATGTCATAGTTCAAACTGGGCTCTTTGTCAGGGACTGAATCTGAGAGGTTTGCTAGCCAGGATAGGTATAGGATTTTGGGAACAGGGAGAGTCAATTTAAGATCAGTAAGTCTGAATAAGACAGATGTGAGCTAAGTTCAAAGTCAAGTTTGGTTAGTCCAGAAGAACACCAAATCTACAAGCAGGTTCATACTGATGTCAGGCAGCAGTCTAAATTCAGCATGATGCCTCCAGAAGTTGGTTTCAAGTTAAAAAATTTAAAATAAGGTATTTTGCTTGCTAAGTAAATCAAATTTTGCTTTAAAATTATTAGTAGCCCCAGTGAACCTTAAGTGGCTGGCAGCTAGAAATCAGAAAGAGATTAATGCAATGCGGGTCTGTCTTGTTTTCTATAATATGCCCCAAGAAAGGTTCACAATCCCAAGATAATTATAAAGATCTATTTGAGAAAATAGATAATAGGTTATTGCATTAATAATTTTGCTTTCATATATATTGAACTTACAAAACAAGTTAGGAACAAAATCAGATGAGTTGACGACAATAACCTAAGGTTGGCTGAGTGTGTTACATTGAAAGGAAAAATCAACATGATTTAATTTGATTTCCTTCTTTGGAATTTTTAGCATTAACAAAATGTGTTGAGATGCTACCTGAAATGTATTCTACATGTTACTTTTCTTGAAGCATGCAGAAGCTTCTACCAGCTTCCCTTCAGATGCTTCAAAGAGGCAGGTCCATCCTGATTGGCTCTTGCTAGCTAGGCTGAATGAATAGATGCATTCATTTGAGCAGAGTGGCGAAACCTTTTGGCTCCATAGGCCAAGTCTGACAGATAGGTGCGGTTACTCACTTATCAAAATTCCTTCTGTTTCCAAGACTGGGCTTAAGACCCAATTTACTGCCATCTTAAAGAGGGAAGGGGAGACTCCCAAAGGGTTTTGTGAATCTTCCCTTTTTGAGATCACAGCAAGTTCGTGCTTAACAGGGAGGGGAAGATTCTTCTCCCATCTTATTTTTTACTGCTGAGTTCGGGTGTGGCTTGGAGCTCCCTGTGCCCAAACTCAGCAGGATCATTCTCCCTTCGTATCAGCTGATGTGAAGGAAATGCAATCCTAGTTACTGCTGTTTCTCCACTTCATGCAGACTGCCTACAACCAGCTGGCTGATGGGTGCTTTGGGAATTGTGCAAAGCAGTTTTAAGCAAGCTGCATCCTTCCAGTCAAGCCATGCCCTCACCTGTGTGACGTCAGGGTAGAATACGTGGCTATCGCTTCCTTAAAAACAGCCTCACAGACCAAACGGGGAACCCTGGTGTGAATTTCTTTTTAAAAAGTAAATAGTGGACATGGAACCCTCAAGCCAAATTAGGACCCGGGGGTGGGGCTTAGGGAATTTAACAGTTAGCTCCCTGCTGTGGTTCCAATCTGGATCAAAGGCCTTGTGTTTGCTTTTCGCACCAGCATGAATGGGGGCTTCAGTTCCAATGTGAATGGCAGGGTGGAAGAGTGGTTCATTCAAACTCATGAAGGAAAAGGGTTAAATACTTGCATTCTTCCCATCATGGCCCAGATCCGAATCAGGGCCCCCACACCCACTATTTACCATTAGAAAACCACACAATTTCTAATTGCATGAATGACATTCTTGTACAGCTTGGCCCTAACCTTCAGTGATGCGGTAATCTCACAGAAAGATGCTTGTGTTTCTTTAAGCTTATGGGGCATTGCAGGCCGACTTAGTGTTGTATAAAAGGTAGCAATAGCCTCCTATCTATTAGTCACCCTCCACTGAAATAATAAACCATTCTAAAACCATATTGATTATGGCACCCTGCAGTGACATCTTCCGATGAACTACATACTGCAAGGAGTTTTCTTTACACTTGTCGTCACACTGAGCTCAACGCTTGACTTCTCGGGGAATAAAGGTTTGCTAGGCTGTGTTTGCCCTAAGAAAAGCGATAAGGAACAAACATAAAGGTCATCCTCAAAGCTTTCCTCTTGTCTGACACAGGAAGAGGACACAAATTACAAGGGTTATGTTGCTGTTGTTCCTCGAAGGCATTTTCTTCGCATGTTCTACATTCTAAACATCATCCTAGAATGATCTCCTTAGATGCAAAGCTCCTTCTCACACACACACACACACACACACACACACACACACACACACACACGGCAGGGAGGGAGGGGGGGAGCAATCCCCTAAAATAATACAACAAAGCTTCTTATGGATTTCTGATATTTTCTGGCAGAACATTTTGACTGTAGCCGATGGGCATTTTCCAAAGCAGTGCTGTGTCTTCCTGCACGCCAGACACATCCACAGCTTTGCTCAATTGAAACCCTTGATGTTAGCAGTACAGCCTTTTTTAAGTCAGAGCTACCTGATGTGGGTAAACAAATCTGCAACATGCTTAAACTTTACCGCTAAACAAACTGGCAGAGAAACACGGGGAAGCTATCAGTGCTGCAGAAGCCTTGCCTTTTACCTGAGTGTACACAAGCATGAGAAACAGAAACATTTTTTTTTGTAAAACAACAATAGGAAGGATGTCAGCCTAAAAACTTGCAATATATACCCAGCATACAATGTTAATAGAGCCTTCTGCATGCAGCTTGACCCTGTTCGCATGAGACTGATCTTGGAATACAAAACCAAAATAACAATCTAAGAACCCCATTAAAACTCCCTAACAGAAGCTAAACTGACAGAATAATAATTTGGAAGGGAAGAAAGAGATAATGTAGTCAGTGGAGAGGGAGAAAGAGAGAGGGAGGGAGTTCACCCATTGCTCTAAATGAATTTCACTCTGAAGGTGAACAAATAAGCTTTTCGGGTACCATTTGCCAAATACCTTTTAGAGTTTACAAGCAAAAACTGTTAGCTTGTACATTTCAAAGCCATCAACTGAAAAGAGAGAGATAAAGAGAGCAGCATTTGAAAGGGGGAAGAATGGTAAAGTAATATAGACTAGTACCTCAGAGTCTCTTCAGGAGAACAGGTGAGTTAATGCACAGTTCCTACAGTGATTCCCAATGGTAAACATTCATTTGGTAAAACGTGTAAAATAAAAAATAAGACTCAACACACCTGTGAATATATTTAAAAGCTTCAAATCATACATTTTGACACTTTAGTTAACTTTACAGGTAGTAGTCTGTAGTCATAGGAAGTTTATATGAACAGGTAGTCTGTATTCACATAGACAAAAAGTCTGAGGTATAAAGTAAGGTAAAAGGTAAAGGTAAAGGACTGTTAAGTCCAGTCAAAGCCGACAATGGGGTGTGGCACTCATCTCACTTTCAGGCCGAAGGAGACGGCATTTGTCCACAGACAGCTTTCCAGGTGTCATGTGGCCAGGATGACTAAACCACTTCTGGGGCAACAAAAGACCATGATGGAAACCAGAGCGCACTGAAATACCATTTACCTTCCTGCCACAGTGATACCTCTTTATCTACTTGCACTGGCATGCTTTCAAACTGTTAGGTTGGCAGAAGCTGGGGGAGAGGAACAGGAGCTCACTCTGTCATGCGGATTTGAACCGCCGACCTTCTGATCGGCAAGCCGAAGAGGCTCAGTAGTTTAGACCACAGTGTCACCTGTGTATACAGTACTTGATTGCTGTATGTACTCTGAGAATTCCTGGAAAACTACACACCAGCAGGAGTATACCAGACAAAATTCTGAAACGGATTTTTAAATGGTTGGTCAGTACCTAGAAAATAATGCATTGATTACTAGAAGCCATCATGGGTTTATCAGGAATAAGATATGCCACACCAACCTTATATCATCTATCTATCTATCTATCTATCTATCTATCTATCTATCTATCTATCTATCATCTATCTATCTATCTATCTATCTATCTATCTATCTATCTATCTATCATCTATCTATCTATCTATCTATCTATCTATCTATCTATCATCTATCTATCTATCGTCTATCTATCACCTATCTATCTATAACATTACTAGTCAGTGTGGTTCAACTTTTTCATAAATGAGAAGAGTGGCTGCTTTTCAGATTTGCAGATGACACAGTACTGGCTGGTGTAGCTAACACTACAGAAGATTCAAAATGATCTAGATAATCTGGAACGCAGATAAATGTGGAAATTGGACAGAATAGATTTGTGAGAGAATCCATAAGAAAATGGCACCGAGTAGAAATGGAATGACATCCATCCTTCTCTATTATCAGTGTGATCCTGTCCATAGAGGAATCAGGAAGTGACAATAACATGGGACTTCAATCAGTT
The DNA here is from genome assembly GCF_964188305.1 of Podarcis bocagei. Lineage (NCBI taxonomy): Eukaryota > Metazoa > Chordata > Lepidosauria > Squamata > Lacertidae > Podarcis > Podarcis bocagei. Next base: position 62,638,744 of record NC_138128.1, read on the forward strand.
CTGTAACATTCGAACATAGTAGTTCTTGATACAGTTACTGCTGGAAAATGCATATATATATATATATATATGTTTTCGTAGATTTTCACGGGTACAGGAATGCAGGTTTTGGTGTCTTCGGGTGTCTTCCCGTGTAAGAGTTGGGGTGTCTAGGCGACGTTTCGACGAGGTCTCACTCGTCATCTTCAGGCTGGTGCTTTCGGCTTCTTGTTACTGGAACAGAGCAGGATCTCAGTGTTTGAGTTCCTATAAATACTGTTGAGGGGGTGTGGTGTATAGCCTCCAACGTTCTGGGCAGAGAGGAAGTTCCCAGGTTAGTGTGTCTTTTCTTCTTTTGTTCATTAATTACCTGAGGGATATCTTGAGTGATTTCTTGAGTGATATTCTGAGTACCACTTTACAATGCTACTAAAATAGTTTCCTGCCTATCTTTTTTCACCAAACAAAATTCTATGGAATGATGGCAAAATATATAAGCAAAACACCCTCAAAGATATGCCATTACCTGATGCACAAGGGAGTTTTACAGGATTTGTAATTGATCCGGCAGGTTAACTGTATAAATCAGAATTCTTGTTGCTTATTCTTATCTGCACTGAAAAGTGCCATGTTTAATGCATGATGACAACCTTCAATGTTACTGCATTTAAACTTTTTACTGGATTATATAGGTTAAGGCAGCCAGAAAGGAGGCCTCTCAAGGACTGCTGTCCTTGTGACACTTGTTCATTCACTTGTTACTTCTTGTTGCCTTGTATACTTATGGGCTAATGGCCTGTTACAAGTAACTATGTCTAATTGAGCCCTGGGGCCATTTTGTCAAAATGAAAAGCAGCTCTGGGAGAAGGAAATGTAGAGGCATATAAAAGGTGAAACGTAGCCCCCCCCCAACATTTATTGGTTCCAAACCAACCCACTGGTGTTCCCACCCCCAGGAGGTTCCAGAAGTGTGTTTTCAAAACACATTTTTAGAACATTGGGGATGGGCAGGGAGTGAGCAGCTGGACAGCGGCATTTGGAGAGAAAGAGTGGGCAGGCAAAGGGTTAACCACCTCTTCCATACTGATTCTTCACTCAAACTTATCTGCATGTTATTTTTCTTTTAGAAAAAATATGTCAGGTTTGTGTTAACATATATTTGTGCATTATTGCAGTTGGCTCCTTAGAATGCTTCCATGGGATCGGTTCATGCAAAATTAGAAAGATGTTCTGCTGAAATTACCTTACAAAACCTGTGGGAAATGCCTGTCTTCTGAAAGCTCCTTTCTTATGGAATTGTCTAAAATGTGCGTAATTCAAGTGTTGGAGAAGCTTTCCTTTTCCTGCATGAATCATGCCAGTCACTCCGGTTATCAGCTGGTTACCTGGCAACCCTGGGAAACAGGGAATTCTTGGAGGCATCTGGTGTGGGGATAAGTGAGGAGGAGGAAGAAATGACTTTGTTGGAGCTAATAATGGAAAATGGAAAAGAAAAGGACTGTGAGCTTGGAGGCTATAATAGCTGTAGTAAACTGTAAAACCAGCAGAATGGATGTAGGAAGGAAGATGTCACCATCTAACATAAGGTTATCAGATGTTCCTGTTTCCTGGGGACACTCCCTGGATTTACACATCAGTCCCCATACAAAATCCATTGAATTTGAAAAGTAGCCCCAGATTCATTGAAAAAAATCAGGTAACCTTAATCTAACACCCCACAAAATATTGCAGCATCAGCTGTTTTCTTATCCTCATTACATTAACCTGGTGATCAGGTAAGCCTATGAACCATGGTAAGCAACCCCTATGCTCGATATATTGATTAGGCACATACATTCCTCATCCTAGTGAAAGACTTGCCTAAGATTTTTTAAAAAGCCATGGATTTACAATTTATCCAAGAATGCTCAAAGAAGAATACAGTGGTGCCTCGCAAGATGAAATTAATTTGTTCCGCGAGTTTTTTCGTCTAGCGAATTTTTCGTCTTGCGAAGCACGGTGTCGGAAAAGTTTTGGAAAAGCTTCAAAAATCATCAAAGTCTTCAAAAACCTCAAAAAAGGCTACCACACCACGTGCTATGAGTTGCTCCTCGAAGTCAAGTCGCAACTGTATTAACGGTGTTAAGAAAAAGGAAACAAACTTGCAAGACGTTTTGGTCTTGCGAAGCAAGCCCATAGGGAAATTCATCTTGCGAAGCAGCTCAAAAACCGCAAAACCCTTTCGTCTAGCGAGTTTTTCGTCTTGCGAGGCATTCGTCTTGCGGGGCACCACTGTAATAGGAGCTCTCTACAAGCATTACTAATAAGAGACAGTAGTGATGACAAGCACACTAGCTGCACCCCATTGTCATTTTCATCACCTTCCGATCTGAGGAAAGTGACTGTCTGAACAGGGAACCTGCTGTATCTGTGAAGGCTCATTGTGCATTTTTGCACCCGGATTTTCAACTATATCATAATGATTTTATGGATATCTACCTCACCCACGTATATTTGATGCACTATTGTTACTCCTCTGTATTACTGCAAAAAAAGAGAACAAGTTGTGTGATGAACCTGAATTTGGCCGTAACCATTGAAACTTGCAGGCATCACTGGCCTAATCAAAGATGGTGGGTCAAACGCCAGTGGCTACTCAAATTTTCTTCACAGAATGTTCAGCAAGACAAATTGCTTCATCCTCGTTTTCTCAGCTTATTTTTCCAGCATCCTCCATCAAAAGGAAAATACAGAATGGACTGAAATGATATATTGGTGAAGAGATGTGAAGTGGTTGAACCGACAGCTCATACAATTTGATTTCTGTTCTGCATATATGACGGTCAAAAGCCATAATTTGGGGGCTGATTTAATAAGAAACACAACTGCAAGTGTTTTCTGTAAACACACAAATATCATTTTCACAGCTTCCTCTGCACTGGATTTTATAGTGCAGGTGCTGGGTGTGTGTGTGTGTGTACATATATTGGACCCTTAGTAAATAAAGGACCTGACATTTCAGGTGTGAAACCTTACTGTGCATTATACATGAAATAGGATGTAATTATTTGCTTTCCTGGTTCTTAGTACAGTGCATGACAGATCAGTTCTATTCTGCTTTTTTAATATAATGCAGAGTAGTAATTAGCATTTGCAAACTATTCAATGAAAAAGCAATGCAAAGCTGTGATATTAAAAGAAGTGTTGGCATGGGGCAAAATTCTGAACAATACACTAAAGTTGCCGTGATGAAAAAGAAAAAGAAATAAAATGAATTTTAAGATATTGATTCAGACGTATAATATATATGTCAAAAGAATGGAGTCTTTTGCTATTGTTTATGTAGGAATGAGTTGCCAATGTTGTTGCTGGCAGTGGTGATGATGGCAGGGAGCTGGCACTGCATGGTTTCAAGCCTGAGTGCTTTCATGAGCTGTTGCTATGATTCAGCAGCCCATCCTGATGTTTGCTGCACAAGTTTTGATTCCATATTGTGCAGTAGCTTGACCCTGTTGCCTATAGGGATGATAGAATCTGTCAGTTTTTGTTTTCTTCGGTTTCTCGTTGTTTTCAGTTTTCACATTTCTGCAGCAATTTGCATTAAAAATCTGAGTATGATAAACACGGAGGTGGAGGAGAGCCTTATTTGCACAAAGGTGAACAGTTCCATTACAAATGCTATCTCTCTTTCACTCTTTGCCCACGAGGCCCTACTGTCTGGCAGAGGTGATATATATATGTGTGTGTTTGGATTGAATGCAGCAGCAGCAGCCCTAGATAAGACACAGGGCAAGCTCCTGGAGCCTTCCTTTACCCCACATATTCTCTCAGTAGTCATGACATTTCAAAGCCTTTTTTCTACTTGGAAGAAAAAACCCAGATTATTTTGCTATGCCAGCATCCTCCAATAGTGGTCTTGTAGTGGCAAATTCTGAGCATCCGATTTATAGAGCTTTGCTTGTTATAAATAGTAACAAAGACTGCCTATTTCTTTCTTTCCAGGACTGTATTTTCCCCCCTTTAACAAAAAGGGTTTGCTGCCATTTCTCTCCTTTGCATCGCCATTAATCATTCTCCTTTTATTGTGATATAGCTTTGCGAGCAGATGCGGCTTTATAATCAATGCGCTTTTGAGGGGTGCTGTTCTGGATGTGGTTTATGTGTCGGAATGCCAGAGTTATTTAGTTTTTTTTTTATTTAGATGGAAGGGCTGTAGCTCAGTGGTGGAGCATGTGCTTTGCATAAAAAAGCAAGGGTCCCAGGTTAATCTCTGGTGTCTCTGGGTTAGGGATGGGGGGCAAATCTGATACAGTTCAAATTAAAGGCGAACCTACTGATTCACATTTTTTCAAAACAGTGCTCAACCTGGTGATAACAGAATAAATGAGGTAGGGAGAGATTTGCAGCCTAAGATAGGAAAAGAAGTGGTAAGGGAACACCTAGCTACTTTAAATTCATTAAGATCTCTGGGGCCTGATGAATGGCGCCCAAAAGTGCTAAAGGCAGGGGCAGACTTTGGTAATATGGTGCCCTGAGTGAGGCCAAAATCAGGTGTCCTCCCCCCTCTCACCTTCCATTCTGCATATGCTTTCAGGGGCACTGAACAGTACCCCTCCTTTCTATTAATGGACGGCTACATACACATCCTACTTTCAAAGTGCATGACTTCCCCCAAAGATTTATGGGAGCTGTAGATTGTTAAGGATGCTAGGAATCAGGGGCATAGCAGGGGGCGGGGGAGGCTGTTGGGCTGATCACCCTGGGCACATTTTTGGGGAAGGGGGCACTGCTCCTGCCGCCCTTCCCAAGCCATCCCTGCACCGCTTTGTGAGACCTCTCAGGGAGGGCGGTGTAAGAGAATTGTGGCAGCCACACACCCTTCAGTTCCAGCCTGGCCTTTGCTGGCAAGGCTGGGATCAAAGGGCGTGCGGCCGTTGTGCCCTTCTCATGCTTCCCTCCCCAGATTTGAGCCTTGCCTTTAACCCAGCCTTGTGCAAAGGCGCAATAGCCATGCCGTTCGGATTCTGTTTTTCTAGTTTGTCAAAACCAAAGCAATTTTTCATGGTGTGTATATGGCAATAATTTCTTGGAGAAAGCGCTCTGATTGCTTGACTAGTTGCTTGAGATTTCTGTTTGCTTTGATAATTGCTTCTTAATTATTTCCCAATTGTTGAAACCATGGCTTCCAGACTTTATTAAAAAGCACTTTTGAAAGCATTATCCTTAGGCTTCGTCAACATTTCATTACTACCACAATGCCAACCAGCACCAACGGATAAGAGAGCCAAAGCAAAGTGTTGTTCTACAAAGTCTGTCATATTGTAAACATAAAGCAGATGTGTCAACACACAATCCTCTGGTTTCTTCTACATGGAAGGCCTTTAATGCACGTATATAATTGTCTTGATCCGCAGGCCCAAAGGAGCGCCTGTGTGAATGGCTTGGTGCAGGGATACCAAAGACAGATGTCAAGAACGCCAGAAGTGGCTGTTCAAGTGCTTTGCAACTCACCCTGTTCCCTTCACAGACTTGGGATGGACGCCGAAGCAGCAAGCAGTTGTCATGACTTGCCTGCATTTAGACACTACTTATACGAAAGCAGCTACATAAGCTGGCATTAGTAGCCCAATTGACTCACCCCTGGCTTGGAGGTCTCTTCCCAACGCCCATTCATCTCCCAGATAAGAGAATAGCTGACAGGTAGCCAGTGCGAGAAGCTTCCCATCTCTCGGCTAGCCAAGCACCCCAAGCCCACAGATAAACATAGCATCATAGAAAGTCAGTTAACATATCTTAAAGCAAGTGAATAAACATATGTGAGATCATTCTTGCAGCAACTAATCCTGAAATTATCTTGGCTACCAAGATGGTATTTATAGGCTTTCTGGGAGATGTTTTCATGTTTTGCTCTACACAAGAATGTGTGTGTGTGTGTGTGTGTGTGTGTGTGTGTGTGTGTGTGTAAAGAAAGAGACAGCACTTTCCCTTTTATTAGTAATTTATTTTATCTACATATTTATGATTACATACCACCTTTTCTCCAAGCAACTCACCATGGCATACATGGTTTCCGTCCTCCCTATCTTGTCCTCTTCGGTTAGGCAAAGAGATGGTGACTGGCCCAGGTTCACCCAGTGTACTTCATTTCTCCAGAGTGATGAAATAAAATTAACTAAAGATAAATGTGAACTTGTTAACTTAGACTGCAATCATATGCACAGTTACCTGAGAGTAAAACTCATTGTACTCAGTGGTGCTTACTTCTGGGTCACTATGCATACAATTGTGCTGTAAAGGTCTCAAAAGTGAATTTGAATATTGAGAAGGAGATCTGAATTTTGAAATACAATTAATGCACTGTAAGAATCCCCATTAATTTCAATCTATTGCCACCATCTATTTCTGATTCAGCAATACACAACTCATATAAATATCTGCCAAAACAGGGATTACATGGAATTATTTTAAGCATTACCCAAAAAAGAAGCTGGAAAATAAAGAGTGACTTAATTAACTTATCCTGAGAGTATGCCATGGGCTATTTGTATTTTGTGCCAGCCTTTCAAATATATCTTTTTGTTCTTTTTCATGAATATTAAACACCTAACTATTTTAAAACTCAATTAATCTAATACTTGATTTTTTAAATAAAAAAAATCCTCTCTAAATTGCTCACAAGTCCCACATGCTGAGACTGATACTTCTATATTCCCATGACTCTATGGAAGCTTCAGTTCTAAGAAACAGGACAATGCTGTGGGGAGAAAACATTTAAACAAAATGTAAAAGATGCATTTTGGTAGCTTGTTTGTTCAGGGTTGGGGTGGTTTTTTTTTACACTTGAGTGGCTTCAATTGTTTTCCTAATGCTGTCTTCCTAATGTTTACATCTGCAACTCTCTGATAAACCATAAAGCAATGGTCTCATTTTGCAAATGTTCTGTTTGTCATAGTCAGAAGGCAGCAGACTGCTCAGACTGGAAGCAATGGAGCAAACTTAAATGAATGCGAGGACTTTCGATATTGTAGAGGAATGTGCAGTTTTAAAGTCTGGAAGACTAAACTGTGGGTTTGCGACATCCCTAGAATTTCCTACCTGCTCTGAAGTGTCCTATTTGATTTCTGCAAGGTTTGAACTGGAAAATCAAGCAATTTGCATACAAAGCTGCATTTAAAATATTTGGGCAGAACATGGTGGGTGCTAAGTTTGAATGCAGAAATATTATTTTCTTTCTTTTTGTTTTTAAACACAAGAAGAAAAACAGTTGAGAAGTTCCAAGACAGAAACAAGCAGATCCAAATCCAAAACGTGTTGAATTCTGTATCTCTTTTGATGAAATGGCTAAAGAGGACGTGTGTTTCTGAATGCAAGAGGATGCAGATAAAATGTAACAATATTTATGCAAAAAAATTGCAATTGAGAAATTGGAATTAATGTTGAATTTCCATTTGGTATTCACTTCAAAATTTCCACCCCATCTGAGCTACTTTGCTAACACCATCCAGTTATGTGCATATAGCACCGATTCATGCCAGACCACACTGGCTCACAATCTGTTTTCTGCTCCCATTTTCCCAGTTGCTGGTTTCGACCTTTAAAGGCTTATATGGTTCAGGACCCTGCTTGGAAGATTATGAGACCCTAACTAAGAGACTAGACAAGGTAATCTAGGAGAGGTCCTCCACACAATGCTGTCCATCCTCTCCTTTGCTATGAGGCCTCTGCTGTATCTCCTTGCTGGACGATTTTAGTCACTTAACAAAATATGTCTGTTGATCTGTGTTTGCAGGTTTGCCCTCTAGGCACAGCTTCATATTGGATCCATGGCAGCATGCTGGCAGAAAACAGGGAGAATGTTAAGCCTCATGCTGCGAAAGCTGGTCTTAGGTTAGGAATGGCTACATATATGGGAAGATGCTATGTTCTGATGCTAGAAAAACAAAATGGCTGCCCTCATCAGCCAGTCACACATTTTGATATGAATTTATATCTTAAAAGCTTATTCAGTATAAACCGGGGTTGGGGGAGAGAGTAGCCATTCTCAGATATTTGATGAACTCGGGCCATTCCAAACAAAATAAACATTGGGGGGGGGAAAAATGTTTTTCTCTAGTAAATCCTAGAATAATGCTGATACAACTCAATTGTATTTCTAACCAAAGAGCACCACATATCAAGTGTATCCTTTCTCCCTCTCTTGATACTCTCATGGTGATATTTCTTTGTCAAGGTTTTCAGTGATGTAATAATTTTGGCTGTTGTGGTTATTGGTTAGTTTCAGCTTCCCATTCCTCAGTCTAATTGATCTTAATAGATTACACTGTAGAATTTTATAAGTGGTGTGAAGAAGCTGCTTTAAGGCTGAAACCACTGCAGTTTAGAGTGCCTGTATGTTAGCTAATATGTTTGGTGTATCAGTATTAAATTCTTACCCTCTTCTCTTGAAGGATTCCTTTCTAACCAGCCTTTCCACTTTATGCTTTGCAATTTATATATTAACTGAGCCAAGGTCTCATTTCCAAATATGTCATCATTGGCAACAATACCTTGATTTATCTCTGCTCAAGTTTAATATCAGTTTATCTGACTCTGTGCCGGACATTTTCAAGGCATAAAGCTCAGTACTACAATAAAATTTTCTCTAGAAAGAAAGAGTGGGTTCTGCTAGAGACACTCAGAAAATGCCTATCAATTTGCTTTCTTTTACTTTTAAGAACTGAGATCTGATAAGTGAAAGTGGAAAACTTCTCACTAGCAAAATGACCATCATTATGACGAGTAGGGTGTAGGCAGAGAAAGCGCCCATGCAGTGTGATTACCATAGGCAGAAACACCTACATACCTCTGGTATTCCCTGCGCAGACAAAGATTTTCCACAGGGTTCCTGCCAGTGGACCATTCACTGAAGGGTTGTGAATTGCTTTCCATGTTTTAGAGTTCTCAAGCATCTAGTGTTATTTTCAGAATAGAAATGAGGGGTGTGTTATTGTTGTTGTTTACCCCTCCTTCACCAGGGTGACAATAGTGTAAAATAAATTTTTGTTGTTTTATTTTATTATTTATTAAATTTGAAAATCTGCCTTCCTCCGCAGTTCTCAGGGCAGTTCACAACATACCGTATTTTTCCATGTGTAAGACGATGCTTTTTGCTAAAAAAATATATTAGGCAAAAATTGGGTGTCGTCTTATACACTGATAGTGAATGCGGGGGGGGGGGGAGAGACATGTAATTAATGGCAGCAGCAAGCAGGAAATTGGCAGTGGCTATTGGGTGGGTGGCTGGTGGCTGTGGCAAGGCCTGCTGGTGATTGGCTGTGGCTGCAGCAATTGGGCAGGTGATTGGCAGCTGTGGCGAGGCGGGCAGGCGATTGGAAGCCGCAGCAAGTGGGTGGGTGGGCTGTTGGTGGTGGCAAGCAGGCAGACAATTGGTGGCTGCGGCGAGGTGTGCAATTGGCAGTTGCTGTGGCAAGCGATTGGGAGTGGTGGGCAGGCAGTTGAGCGATTGGCGGAAGTGATTTCCCCCCCCCCCCAAAGCTAAACAACTTAATTTCTTAATTTTGGATTTTAAAAAATAGGGGTCATCTTATACATGGGGGCGTTTTGTACACAGAAAAATATTGTATATTATAACAATTTAGAATCAAAACATAAATTATATCAATTTGAATAAAAAGAATAGTGTGGGTCTATTATCTCTATGTCTATATAAACATGTCAAATGTATCATTTTTTCATCATTTATTTCTAGCTGCTTCATCCTGAAGTGTCCCCCACAGTGTGCTTTAAAATTAAATAAAACCTATTTTTTAAAAAACCAAAATGACTAAGGGATAACTAAGGAATTTCATCCTTGTGAATTCTTATCCAAACCAATGTGATCTGCCTTTCCTGGGCTACTGTGCAGTTGGGAACTAAAGTTATCCTGCAACTCCCACACTTCCCAAGGTGGCAAAGCCATGAAGCCACTATAATTCATATGGCATATTAAAAATATTTCCTTACAACAAAACAAATACATTAAAATGGCTCCAGCGCTGGAATGGAAGATTTGTATCTGCGTGAGATTCATTGGTGTCAATATGCACTCCGAATCGGGGACTGATGCAGGCAAAATGCTGATGCACAGAGAATCTCATTTGCAAAGACTTGCTTTCAATTAGAACAAGCAATATGCGGTCGAGTGAACCACATGCCTCTCCTTACCTTCAAGGAGACTTTATCAAACAAAGAGCTTATTTATGGATGGCAGACTTGTCTGTGGCGTGTAGATAAAAGAACAGAGCCAGCGTCACACCATCCATTCAAACGTATCTTGTTAGCGCTTGTTATTCATCACCTCAGCTTTCAAAAAAACAAAAAACAAGAAACCACCCACAAAGTCATTCTGACTCTTAGCTGTTTATGGCTGTGTACAGAACAAAAATATAGCAGAAAGGCTGGGAAACATTTTCAACACATTTTGAAGCCCAGTGTAATGGTGGCAGTCTATTGACATGAATTAAATATCTCATGTAAGGTAGGACATTTGCCACAGAGCATTTGGAGCTGAATCTTTATAATATGCTGGAATGATCACAGAGGCTATATTCAAACACAGGATTTATTGCTTTAGTTTTGCTTGTTAGAATGCTAGTGGTTCTGATTTCTAATGTCCTTTTACACTGCAGTATCTGTGGCATTGTGGACCTGTGGCTTTCTGATTGATAAATTTTAAATGGCAGGAAAGAACTGTAAACTGGGATCAGGGGTGCCAACTTTAATAAAATATTGTGGGGAACAGGTAAGCCCCACCCCGCTTAATCTACCACAGGACACATGCCTGCACATCATCTGAATGGGAATGGTTATCAACTGGGGGGGGGGCAGACCCCTCATATATTTTATTGGGGAGGCCTTGGCCCCTCAGAGTTGGCTCCTATGACTGGGGGCTCAGCTACATTGGCAAAGAAAAACACCTTATATGTGTTGTTTATGCATTCTAACACTGTGACACCAGACGGTGCTGTGGAGTTGCTTTTTTGCCAACCCGATTTCTCATACAAAGTTTATAATGCGTTAAACTGAAACGCTTCTTTGATGTATCTAGTTCCATCCTGGGATACTACCCCAAATTTTGCCACATGGAATTGCATTGTAAAACTCCTGCAATTTTCTGAGTTAATGGGATTAGAAACTGATTTCCTCCCTCCCGCCCCCACCGGAAACAATTAACATGGAAATGAACACTAAACTTGCGCTGGATTTCCAGAAGTGGAAAGAGCACATAAAATCCAGAAATTATCAGTAAAGAAAGCACCCGGAGAACAGCAACCCTACAGGTTTTGTTAACACTGTTTTATTTATTTATTTGATTTCATCTGTGAATTGCTTTGCATAAAGTATCTTGAAGAGATTTCACCACAAAACATCAACAATTAAAACATTTCCATATGTAAAACCAGCTGCAGATTCAAGACAGTTACAGAATGGAATAAAGATTTCCACTTCAAAGGCTAGCTGGAAAAGGTACCGTAGATCTTCCATAAGCACCAAAAGACAAGAGAGATGGTGTCCATCTGAGGCAACATTCACATATTAGTTCGTACCATTTCCCGAATATTTCCCTAGCTGTTAATTTCCATGTTATAGTTGAGTTTTCACATGATGTAAAAGCCACTTTCCCCATAAGCAAAGATTGCCCTGGCTGCATTTTGCATTAACAGAACTAGGATAATGTACACTATACCTTTGAATAATAGAACTGCAGACTTGCAAGGTTTTGCAAGGGTCATCTAATCCAGTGTTTCCCAACCGGTGTTCCGCGGCACACGAGTGTGCCGTGAGACATCGGCTGGTGTGCCGCGAGATGCCTGGAGGGAGGCGGGCGAGTCGGGCGGCGAGAGGCGGGGCGGCGGCGGCGAGGAGAGGCCGCGCCTCCTGCTGCTGCCTGGCGCTCCTCCTCGCAGCCGGCAGCGCTGCCTGGGCGCCTCCGCGCGACTCTGCCTCGCTGGGTTTGGTCTCCCAGCAGAGACGGGTCACACGCGCACCTCCCTCCCTCCCTCAGCCTGCGCGGAGGGAGAGCCAGAGAGGCATCGCTCCTGCGCGGCGGGAGAGGGAGCAGCCGGAGCGATGCCCCAAACGAGCTGAATTCCGAGCGAGGGACTGAGGGGGGAGGGAAAAAACTTTCACTTCCGTGCGTCCCTCCCGGCGTGACGCTGCGCGCTGACGTCTCGGGGCGGGGCTTTAATGGTGGTGTGCCGCGAGATTTTTTTTCAGTAAACAGGTGTGCCGTTGCCCAAAAAAGTTTGGGAAACACTGATCTAATCCAACCCCCTGTGATGTAGGAATACGCTTGCCCAATGTAGGACTCAAACCCACGACCATGAGATTAAGAGTATCATGCTCTACTGACTGAGCTATAAGACTGGCAACTGGGAAACACAGGTCTGCGAGTGCTCCAGTTGGAGAACAGCCTTTACCAAAGGTGTCATGGGCTTTGAAGACACTCAAACTCAGGATGCAAGGGAGAAACGTGCAAAGAGGAAGGCATGCTTGGCAAATCCACACCGTGATCAACTCCTGCCCAGAAACCAATGTCCCCATTGCGGAAGGACGTGTGGGTCCAGAATTGGCCTCCACAGTCACTTACGGACTCATTGTTAAAATCCTGTTTATGGAAGACAATCTTACTCGGCTATGAGTGATTGCCAAAGAATAATAACATGTGATATCCCCAGGGACTGCAAGAAGCTCAGACCTATCCATTCTTAAGGAAATCAGCCCTAAGTGCACACTGGAAGGACAGATCCTGAAGCTGAGGCTCCAATACTTTGGCCACCTCATGAGAAGAGAAGACTCCCTTGAAAAGACCCTGATGTTGGGAAAGATTGAGGGCACAAGGAGAAGGGGATGACAGAGGACGAGATGGTTGGACAGTGTTCTCAAAGCTACTAACATGAGTTTGACCAAACTGCGGGAGGCAGTGGAAGACAGGAGTGCCTGGCGTGCTCTGGTCCATGGGGTCACGAAGAGTCGGACACGACTAAAAGACTAAACAACAACAAAAATCCAGCATGTGGATACGCATTTAAAAACAGTCTTGGTATTCTATATGCAAATGATAATATTAATCTGGTTGTATCTTAACAGACATTGTCGCAACACAAACCAAATCCAATCTGATCATATGTTTGAATTCTAAAATGCTTAATTAATTTACTATATAGTAATGTTTCCTTTAATGCAGAAATGCATTTGCATTAATCATCCTTATTTGTAAAAAGCCTAATTCCTATTGCCTTACACTCAGACAAGTGTTTTTCATGTTAAACCAGGGAAAGAAGAACCAGGGGAAAGCTCTTCAGATGGTGTTGGACTACAATTCCCATCCTTCTCAGCTGGTTTGGACTAATGGGAGTTGGAGTCCAACAAGATCTAGAGGTCACCAGTTTCCCAGTCCTGCTTTAAACAAACAAGACAACAGAACCATAGACTTGATGTATTTTTTTGGTATTTAATACAAAACAAATCCTAGCTACACTTCTGCCCATATGTTCCGATGTTTACCATGCTTGGTTACCTTTATTAACTGCATCTGTCAAGTTTTCTACAGAACGGGATTACTTTGAGCTTATATTCATAGTGGTTTACAGCAGCAAAGCACTTTAGATACATTAGTTAATTATAGCTCATAATGTTCCTGTGATGTAGAAGGAATCGAACGTAATTCTTTCACATTGTTAATAAATCACGTTGCGTTTGTCTTGACTTTGATTATTCATCTACAAAGAATTTAAATATATTTATTTCTGTGTATTATCTCCAAATGTATAAGGCACCTCTGAATGATGTATGTCCTTGGCAAACCCCTTTGGTGCTATTGTCTGTTATTTATTCTGTTTCAGGAAAGCATCTTTTATTTATTTATCAGCCGCTGAGGAATGCATGCCACAAAGAAAGCAAGTCCATAAAACATGGGGTGATTATGTTAAGAAGAGGTGATTATGTGAAGAAAACGATAAACATAGGAAGCAGCCTTAAACTGAGCCAGACCGTTAGCTAAGTTAGCTCAGTATTGTCTACAGCAGTGTCCTTCAACCTTGAGATTTCTAGATATTGGCTTACATTTCCCATCATCCCTGACTCTTGACTAAGCTGGCAGGGGGTGGTTAAATCCTAACCACAGTTGTCCAAGGCAACTAGGAATGCTTAAACTTGCACAATATAAATACCTAGGAGATGGCTAAGTTACTTGGGGTCCTCCAGATATTTCGGACCATGCTGACTGGAGCTGATGGGATGTGCGGGCACCATATTGGCTAATCCTGAGCTATACAGACTGAAATAGACAGGTCTGTGTCACAAAACCATGTCTATTTTATTGCTTATTGCTGTGCTATAGTTGTTCTATTATTTCATAGGATATATATATATATATATATATATATATATATATATATATATATATAAGGTTCGTCAGCAGATTATTGCAACCTCAGCTGACAAATGGCATGGCATCAGTGAGTCATCACAGATAACACCACAGGACAAATTGTGATATTAGCCTCTGCCACCTCAAACACAATGTCTTCCATTGGAAGTCAAGATCATACTCAGCTATGACTCATGAAGTGTGTGAATTGGCTCTTAACCCTTGTAAGATATGGGAATTGTCCTGGAATGGGTATTAATATGCTTGAACCACAAAACCATTGAAAATTCTTGTATGAAAATAACCTGATCTGCACCTGATGGATGTTCTGATTGAAATTTAGCTACCCACCAGTTTTTTTGCATGTCTTTGAATATTGTGACGCATTTCTCAGCAATTTAAATGCATAAGAATATGCATCTCTCTCTCTCTCTCATATATGTATAAAAGAGAGAGAGGAAAAAAATATTTTAATATGTATTAATAGAGGGATTGACGTACATTTCGAAGGGAACTTTATTAAAATGAATTCCAAATTAATGTGGGAAATGGAACGGAATGATAGTAAAAACCTGCCAAATGAAGTGACCTATTCAAACCCTTCAGTGCATCATACAACAATTATGAAGGACATGAGGAAGGCCCAAAAGTGTGGATTCCTTCTGTGTGGGCTCTGACTTCTCACATTATTTGCATGGGTAGGAGAAATCCTGAGACTTCCATGCTGCTGTGGTAGTGTAAGAACTGTGTTTAAATTTTCGAAATCTTGTACGATCCTTGACACAGTCAAGGAATACAATGGTTTCACGTTTATAAACGTTACCATTTAAAAAGGAAATGGTGGTAGGTTTGAACAAATTATTCATACTGCACTGGGCAAAAGTGGCTGACTTTAGTTAAAGGAGGCGAAAAAATAGTAAAATAAATTAGAATTTAAAATTACTCTGGGGATATAGCCTCTGTCCTTTCATACAAACTGTGTCGCTCCTATAACCTCACACTCAAAACCACGCAGAATAGAAAGCTCTCAGTAGCACCAAGACCTATCTGTTATGCATAATAGCAGCTGGCTGAGGTAATGCCAATGTTAAATACAAAGGAGTCCTAATTGGCACTATGTTACTATTTATAATTGTCACATACACATAATGAATATATTATTATTCAAGAAATGTATAGACGGCTTCACGGCATACAGTCATCGAAGCGGTGTACCTGATAAAAACAGAGTAAAACGTAGAAACAGGCTGTAGAAACAATAAAGTCAGTTAAACAAACTCAAAACGAGAAAACCTAAAAACAACCAAATAAGAATAACCAGATATAAATTGATCTTCTATAAGTGACTTGGTTACACTGCAGGAAAAGTGGCACCTAAATGTAATCCTACAAAGTGCTGGTCTGATTTTGGTTGGTAATGGATTCCAGAGAGCTGGAGCTGTGATACTAAAAGTCTAGTTTCTACTACAGGCTAAGAGCACCTATTGCACATATAATACTCTCAGCTGTGCCCTCAGAGGAGTACAGTTGCCTGTCAGGGATATAGTGGTCAAGGCGGCTCCTTGTCCCAAGTTGTTTAGGGCTTTCAATTCTAACCACAAAATCTCGAATTGCACCTGGTAGCCTGTGGATTCAGCAGAGGTGTTACATGGATAAAATGCTGTCTGAATGCAGCCTAATTTGGGGTTTGCACCCAACTTCCTCCTTGCTGAGTTCGACAAAGACAGCACTGAGAAAGGAGGAGGAAGCTGACAGCCAATGTCATCTCCTTGAGTAGTTGCAAGTCGGAAGGCAGGACACATGAACTAATTGCCTTAAGACTGCTGTGATCAACGGCAGAGTGCAGGGCGATGGGAGATAAGGAAGGAAGAGCCTTCCCTTTTCGCCCTAGTGCTGTTATGGCAGTGAGCACACCTAGCAGCTGGCTCAGTAAGCTGGCAGTGCCAGGCAGGAGGAGGAGGAGGAGGTGTGGCAGAAGGGAGAAGGTTTCATCCCTTCCACAGCTGGATCCCTTCCACAGAGCTGGATCATCAGCCCAATAGGGAGATGAAACTTGGGAGACGAGCCAGGTGGGAACTGAGGAGTTGAATTCTGCTCTGGAAATCTAGGAAAGGTAGGGAAGCTCTTTGAGGGTGTTAGAGTCATGCAACAGAATTCCTGATCTGGACTCTGATGCAGAAATGAGTTTTAAAGCTTTGCTGCAGAAACAGTCTGAAATACAAAGTACAAAAATTCAGACGTTACAAAACAACAAAGCAACACATTGCAAGCGCCGAGTTTCAGTTCTTAAATGTTCCTCTCTCTCTGGTCCCAGAGCGCGATACTCAGCATCTTTACTCAGCTGTAGTTTCAGTGCTAAAATCACATTGCCTCTGCCTCCCTCCTCTGCATGTCAGCATCTCACACACAGACAAGCACGTAGGTCTTAAATAAATGCACACAGCTCCTCAAATTACAACAGCATGAGCTCAGTGGGGAGAGAAAGCAACTTGTGACAAAATCACAAGGTGAGTCATGAGGCTGCTTATCTCATGGAAAAATACCAGCCTTTTGCAAAAGGCTTCTTAGTCTATTCAAATATAACATTTTATGTTCATTAAACTTATAACACAGTGGTGGTGGTGGTGGTGGTGGGGGCATCAGAGGCAAAAATGCATGGAGTATCCAATGTAAAATTTACCATTTTACAGTAGGATAGTTTCTTCTCACACTCACACATCCCTCTCTTTCCTCCATCCAGGCAACCATAAGGCATTTCATACCCTCCAACATGTCTCCGATGAAAATAGGGACGTCCCATTCCATTATGATAATTTTACTATTTATACCCCACCCATCTTACTGGGTTGCCCCAGCCAGTCTGGGCAACTCTTAAAAACATAACAAGACATTAAACATTTTTATTTTTTTTAAAAAAAACCTTCCCTATACAGGATTGTCTTCAGATGGCTCTGGGGTTGGATAACTCCATACGCTCCAACATTTCTCCAGTGAAAATAGGGACATCCTAAGGAAAAGCAGGACATTCCGGTATCAAATCAGAAACCAGGACGGCTTCTCTAAATCAGAGACGTCCCTGGAAAACAGGGACACTTGGCGGGTCTGGCATTTTCAGACTTCAAGGACACATCATATGAACAATATAATATTTCTTCCACAGTATGAATGTCAAGCAGTTTTGACTTCCATGATAATAAGGCACTGGATGGCTTCAGCTTCAAAACTATTATCCAAACATTTGACCAGCTAAGTTGCAAATATAGTATTTCCTTTACCAGGCCTCTCCTTTTTAAAGTATTCACTATTTCTGCTGTTTGACACTTACTGATGACTCTTGTCAGCTTATAATAAGCATTTTGCTCTTCTCGGATGGTCTTCATTTGCATAAATCCCGCTTAACTATTTTCTGTCATTTATTATCACGTAATGTCAGTCCTTTCATTGTTATATGCTACTGAAAAGGTTTTCCCCTCCTGTTTGTTCACATAAATCTTTGAGATAAAACAAACTCCCTGACATAGATAGGAATAACAAAGGAGAGATATGGAGGTGAGATAAATACATTACAGGCATCCACTTCTCAGGTGATTTTTTATTTTTTGCCAAGACAAGAAAATGTGAAATGTAATACTATTTTGTTCTAGTGGTGCTTGAATGCTATGATGAAATTAGTGATGTAACAGGGACATGACTGAACCGGAACTCTAAATAACTTTATTATTATATATAAATAACTTTACTAGTATCTGAACTTTATTATTATTATTATTAAATTGCATTTTTATTTTTATTTGGTGTGTGTTGGAAGAGGGGTGGTCTTATACAGTGAGTATATCCCAAACTCTATATTTTATCTGGAAAAGTCTTATACGCTCAGTCGTCTTAGTCGCCAGAAAATACAGTATTTTATCTATTTGCTTACTGGTGCCTTCAACTGTTTTCAGCGTGGTCTGCATGACCCTGTTGTGGCTGAGTAGGTCCTGACCAGCATTAGCTGAATCGGGTCTGTGGTGGACTATGGTTGAGGCATTAAGATATGATTAGTGGCAAAGATGTGGCCAGTAGACAGTCAGCAAACCCAATATGGAAGAAAGAACCAATAGAGGCAACAGCAGTAGTGGACATTGGGGCTTCAAGGTCCCCAGTGGTGCCCTGTGTGACCAAGAAGCTCTTGGTTCTCTCACATCCACAGCCTTGGATTCCAGCAGAAATCAGGCATGGCTCTGTCTCTCAGCTGCCCAGCCTGCTTTCTCCTTCTAGCTCGGACACCTCAATTCTGACTTTTGTCTTTCTAACTAATAGACAGTGGAAGGAGGGGGCTGCTTCCTTTGTTGCCTTAGCTTAGAGGGCCATTACCAAGAAACTCATCTGGCTATTCCAGCAACTGGATCATTGGATCCAGGAATTAGAAGGAAGTCAGCCTACCTCCCACTTCCCCAACTCACAACAGTATGCTGAACAAGCTGTTAGAATAATTTCCTGAGTAGAAGGCTTAAATGTAACTCAACTGGCTTGGAAACATAAAGACAGCAGCAACCATCCCAGTCGGGACACTGGTAAAGGGGGGTCACAATGGCTAAGCGGTCTCAAGCTTCATCCAGACATCATGGTCTACATATGGAACCAACTGCCTTATCATCAAACTCCTCTCTGCCGTCTGACCTTTGTGTTAAGCACATTGACACGACACAAGAGACTGCCCCAAACACTGGTCTGATTTCCTTGTTAGCTCTTTGGGATCATAGTGATCAAATGAAAGCTGACAGTGCTCGGTAACCTTCTGCTCCTGTGTGTCTATTTCAGCTATGCTGAAACAAATTGAATATACTTTAAGAGTATATCACAAACAAAACAAAGACCTTGCTTTGCTTGCTAAGCCACAGAAGAAACAATTTCCAAATATTTCAGTGACTGCCACGAGAAGACACGTGAAATTGGAGGCTGTGTTGTGGAAATGCCTTGCCACTATGTTGCAGGAGGGAAATGTCAGGCAGAATTTGATGCTGTTGTTTCGTTTTATTCCATGTGCAGTAGCCAGACACTACTGGTTTTTGTTTGA
The DNA here is from genome assembly GCF_964188305.1 of Podarcis bocagei. NCBI lineage: Eukaryota > Metazoa > Chordata > Lepidosauria > Squamata > Lacertidae > Podarcis > Podarcis bocagei. Next base: position 62,658,171 of record NC_138128.1, read on the forward strand.
TTTTATGTAAGTGATTTTTAATGTGAACTGCCCTGAGACCTTCGGTATAGAAATAATAATAATAATAATAATAATAATAATAATAATAATAATAATAATATTGCATAGTGATGTCAAAAATGCAGCTGCTTGCCAATTGTGAACACACAGAGACCCTAAACATATTTGCAGAAAGGCCACAGATTAGCCATCCGTGTTTTATATATTCTATTCATATAATTTATATAAACTGCTAGATTAAAAATAACAATAATCTCCAAGCAGTCTACAGACAAACTTTTAGATAAAGCATGACTAAAACTATTTACATGCCATTAATGTGCCCATTTTTTATTTAGTTGATTAAATATTTTATATTAATTTAGAAATCATGAGCCTCTGATTTTGTTCTTTTTACCTGAGATTTTCTCCCCTGCCGCCGCCACCACCACCTCATAGAGATTTTAACATATGTTGTATTGACATCCCTTCAACCATGAGGCAGTGGCGGACGAAGGAGAGTGGTCCACCCTGGGTGCCATGGGGGGGGGTGCCATCGCAGCCATCGTGCCATCGCTCGTTGTGCATCCCAGGGACGCACCACCCAGTGCAGGAGCAGGTAGCTTTGCCACTGCCATGAAGGCAACAGTATTGCTTTGTATATAAAAAATGAGCATGAAGTCCAACATTTATCCTGAAAAACACATGTAATCCTCTTGCTGCAAGAAGGACACACACATCTATCCTCCTGGCCCTTTTATTGTTCAAGTGGTGTTCAGTAGAAAGGCGCTTACTGCTGCAAGTAACACTTTCTAAAGTCTCTGCCTGTAACTGCGGGACTGTGGCTGATATGGAAACAGCTGGTATTTGAGCATCAGGAAGAGGAACAATGTAAGCAAACCATATGGAGATCATTATTTCTATACTCATTACCCATCATGAAAATCCACTCCTTCAATACTTTGGGAAATTCTCCATGCACCCAGCTTCCTTTAATTCACAATAACACAAGTGCCTATGATCTAGTTCTTGCAAATTTGTTGAACAACAAAGAGCTGTTTATGTAAGTAAGATTCAAAATGTTCTTTCAGCACTCACAGAATACAGCAACAATGGGGGAGGGATGTACAAAAAGGCAAAACACAAAAATGAACCCTCCTTTCCATTTCTTCATAGGGTGCATTCAGAAGTGGAGATTATACTGTTCATTTTCCAGGTTGTAACGCTAGCACTTCTGCCCCCGTTTTTTAATGTTCTGTTTACACTGCATTATGGAACTGTGGCTTTTTTTTATCAATACACTACCATATCAGGCTAAATGTCATTCACACCAGTGGGCCTGGAGTGGTACATCATCAAACCTGTTGCTATCCTGCACCCTTTATGGGCATGTGTGCATCTGTTCCCCCATGATTTATCAATCAAAACAGTGGGAAAGACAGGGGGGGGGAACAATTAACATAGAAATGAGTGCTAAACTTCCACAAGATTCCTCTGGATTTCCAGAAGCAGCTTTTATGTCATCTGAACTTGAAAATTATCACATAAGGGAACATTGGGAAAACAGAATAAAGTACTCTCAGAATGCAACCATAGCCTGGAGGGTTTTCTCTGCTGTTGAATTCTGGTTGAACTTGGAGAATTTCTCAAATTACGGTAACATCAGAATTGAAGCATGCACATTTTCCTGGACCTTTTTGTTCCTTTGCCATTTCCCCCCTTTCCTTGCTACCATTGCAAAAAAGACAAAAGCAAAGCCATATTGATTTAATTGTACCTAAAACTGCATTAAGTTTATTTTTGTATTATGTATAAATGTTGCACTCATGCGTTCCTGAGTTATAGTAAAACACCACATAATAAATGAAACATGGACATTTTGAAGCAAATCATAAAATAACTCAAAAACACCACTCTTTTCTGACCATCAACAAAAGGATACAGAAATCCTGCTGACTGACAACTCTGTGAATGAGAGTCCACAGCTGCAAGAAGACAGTGGAAAGAAGAGTACAATTTAAGAGGAAATCGACTTTCTGAATGTTTGTCACCTACAAGTAGTGGGATCACACACTACAGAACCACATTCATCAGAAGAAGATAATAAAACCCTTGCTATTTTCCAAGCTACCTCTCTGTTGGCATTCCCTCCACTATACTGCTGACCCTTTAGGGTGACATCCAAGATTGACTTGTCTATGCAGCTGAACTTGTGGTCTCAGTATCCAACACTTCACATACCTGGTACTTTAATAGCAGCAGCAGATTCTTAAATGGAATGGCTATTCCACAACATGCCATTAACATAAAACCACCACAATGTTAATATAATTGCTATGAATATTTTCATTCATTTTATTTCATAAAAGTTATATACCGCTGGATTGTTTAAAAAATGATGTGGTTTACAAAATGAATAAAACAGTAAGATTATAGCCTAAAACAGTTAAAAGCAACTATTTAAAACATTCAAAAGGTTTAAATCAGCAACAAATGAGAACATTAATCAATATTCTGTATATCTGGGTAGGCTTGTCTAAACAAAAATGTTTTTAGCAAGCTCCAAAAAGAATACAGTTATGCCAGTTTCAAAGTGTAGACACCGAGACACTAAAAGATAGACTTCTTACAATTGTGGAACAGGTATTATGTGGCACCTGTAACAACACCGGCTCTGCAAGTCAAAGTGGTTAAGTGGGCATTTATAGGGTAAGGTGATCTCTCAAACAAAGTGGTCCCAGGTTCTTAAGGGCTTTATATACTAACATCTTGGCCTTGGCCCAGTAGCAAATCAGCACCCAGTACAGATCTTTGAGCAGGTATTATATGCTGGCAAGGTCTCACTCCCATTAACAATTGCCATATCTGTCCCTTTCTTCTCACCTCCATCAAATCAACAATGAAAAATTATCTCCCTCTGTCTCCTTCTTGCTGACACTCCATGAACAGATCAACTGCTCATTCCCAAAGTCTGCCCATTTACCAATATAATATTGCCACTTTCTTGAGATTTTTAGGTCATCCCCATATGGATAAATTTAAATGCTAATATTATAGAAAGATCAAATTGAATCTCACAATATATTTGCTTGGATCATTATTTTAGAAGGTTGCTAGTATCCCCACAGCCACAGTTTTCAAACAAATGCTTTCTGTGCCCAAGAACTCACTCTATTGATAAGAAAAGGCTCCTGCTGTTACTCAGTATGAGATAGGCTGCAAAATAGTTTTAATTTATGCCTGAATAGAGACTTTTAAAAAGTTATATTCATGGAAAATTAGCAGTCATGGGTAGGGCTGAATGACCCCTGATTAAATCTTCCAGTCTGCAAAAGCTCACATAGGCTGGCTAGTCAAGTGAGTCTCCCATTCAACTGTTTTCTTTTCCAAATGTATAGCTTTTTTTCAGTGACTGCATAAATGGTAGTTGGTAACTAAGTAGTAGAGCACATGCTGCAGTATTTCATCATATCCCCAGGTAGAATGATATCAGGAAATAGGGCTGAAAAACACCTCTGTCTGAGACCCTGGAGAGCCATTGCCAGCCAGACAAAACAGTACTGAGCTAGTTGTATTAATGCCCTAACTCAGTATAAGACACCTTTGTAAAGTTTAGCTCCAAAGTAGGAGTTGCACAATGTTTTGAATTTCTATGACTAATTACTTGTGCATTGACTCTGTGATGAGAGCCGAATAATGAGAAGAATTGGGGTAATTTAGTGGGCTGCACAATGTCAAGGCCACCGCTTGATTATTTCAAGGGATTATAGAGAAAAGTAAATCCCTTTGATTTTCCCACACAAAATACTCTAGACCTATTTGTCTGTAATTTGGCCTGTTTAATCAACTCTAGAGGAGCTCCCATGCCTATAAATTTCATCCACTTGGGCCAACATTTACAAGGTCAATCTTGGGATCTGCACAAACCTCCAATCCTTGTTTGGGTTACAATGAACCTGTTCTCATTAAATGTGTGTTCTCTGAAGATTAAAATACACATGCACTGTTATCTCACCCTTTGAATGAAACTCAAGTAGTTGTGTATTTATTTATTTAAATAATTTATATACCACTTAACACTGTCATTTCTAAGTTGTTTATGATGAAGTTGCAAAGGACATAAAATGGATAAAATGAGTTAAAAGTAAATCAGAAAAGCCATCTAAAATGCCTGCTGAAATAAGCAGGCACATGAAGTTCAGTAGAGAGGGGCCTGTCAGATCTCAGCCAGAAGGTAGTTCTACAGAACTGAAGTGTTTGTATTCTTTCACTAGGTGTCACTATGGTGCTGGCTGCACAGCTAACAGCACTGTAGCATCAAATACTGACTGAAATTTTCTTGTACAGCAAAACAGAAACCCTCATGAAACCAATATGTTATTGGCCATCCTTCCTTTCCTATGGAAGGAAATTCCACCAATTACACGACATTTTAAAGTTCTTTTTCATATAAAAATGGGGGGGGGCACTACTGCAGATACAGAAATCACTGAAAGGCACTATTCCAAATTCAACACATAACTGAGACTACATGGAGATTTTTTTTAACACCACACAAAACACATCCCTATTTTCCCTAGTAAGTGCATTTCTGTACTTCCACTGAAGGCATTAAATTTAAAATGTCTTTGGTGGTGGCGGGGGGAGTATAACTTTGTGGACAGTTTGCAAAAGTTAAAACTAAGAATTTAATCCTTAGAAACATATTAAGCACAACCCTACTATATTTCTACTTGTCATGTGTTTTTTTTCCAGCATATTACATAAAGCTCAAACAGCAAAAACGAAAGACAGTGGGGAAAGTGTAGGAGGAAATCCCAGTGTAGATAAGGTGTTTGATCTTCATGCTTTGTAGTCACAAACAAGCTGAGAACATGTTAGTTCCCTGCTTTTCGCCTCACATTTCCACTGGAGTAGTGATTTTTTTATTCAAACGTATAGCACTGAAGATTTTGTCGCATCTCACATTAGATCAAAAGATTATTAAAAATCTCATTTTCATTCCATTGCCATTTTAATTGTTAACACTTGCAGACAAGCAACCCAGCAAGCGCTACTATGCTCTCTCACACACAGAAGTGCCAAGCCGAAAATAAAATAAAAGAGATCATTATGCTTTCAGTTTCATTCCTTTCCCCCATCGTATTAAAAATACTTCGAATCCACACAAATACTTTGAACAATGACACCGATACACCGGCAGGTTTTGGTTCGTCTCAAACTGCATTATCAGTAATTATAGGGCTTACATTCTGGCTTGATCTTTTCTGACCGGCAGTGAATTTGTTATGGAATAAAGCACCAGCTATGACTTGCTATTGCACTGTGCTGAAAGTGCAGCAAATGAAAATACTGCCATTTGAGTGGGACACATTCTGAATTACAAAATGTAACTGTGCTTCAGACTGCTACTGAGGGGGAAGCAGATGAGGCTAAAATTAATGATCCAGGGGGCATAGATGAGGCAGAGTGAAAGCTAAAAATAAAATAAAATTGACTGCACTACCACAAGTTGTATCTGTAACAAATGAAAGCGAAAGAGAACATTATTCACCAGCAAGCGAGTCAAATAAACCTGAACCATTTCTGTAACACACTGCATATATAGTTTTTGAGACAGAATCCACATATTTCTGCCAGGAATATGTGGGTTCTGTCTCAGAACTGGGCACTGACAAAGTAAAAAAAAAGTTTTTACTAAAGGAAGTAAGAAGGAATGATAGATACCTCTCTGAATGGAACCATGCTATCGTGGCTTAGCAGGTGTGGCCTGTGAATTATTGTTTACAGAAAGTAATTTTTGTACAAGAAAATCCACTTATGCACAAAAAATATATATAGTGGTCATTAGGGGACTTGAGCTGCTTTCATCAATTTGAAGTTACGATTTGGGTGGTGGTGGTAGAGGTGCAAATCACAATTTTATGGTGTTTGGAAAAGCTGATCAGAGACTGGCAGATGGCAGTGAAAAGGGAATGGTAGAGGCAATATGATATGGGGCAAGGTGGTGAACAAAATGCTCCAAATGGAAGGTGCAGTGAATAATCACATATTATTACAATAGCCACCAGAACAGACTAGGACACAGAGGCTGAGCATCAGCACCGATTATATTGGGCCATTTGCTGGTGCCCCTGTATCGTGGCAGGGCCTTCTGGAACTCCTAGCCTGCCCCCAGCAGCCCAGTTGACTTGGCCCCTGCAACAGTAGTGCTGCAAATGCCCCTCACCTCCTGCAAATGGCAGTGTAGTCCTGTAGCTGGGAGCCAAGGAGCAACTGCTTGATAAGCTCCCTTGCAAGCACATGAGGGGAGGTCAACACTGGTTGCTATAGTAGTACTTCCACACAGTCCCCCAAGTTATGATGGGTGCTGGGAAGGCCCAGTCAGCATTAAGGGCAAGTACACTGCAGGCTTCCTGTCCAAGCCCACCCCAAAATCCTGGTGGCACAGTAATGGAGTAAACTAAAGCCACAGGTTTGTCAAGAAATATGTGTAAGAGGCATTGGCTTTAAACTGGTGGCCCTAATAGGATCATTAATGCCCTTGCTTAATCCAGGAAATATAAAAATGTAGGAACTAGAGGCCTGAGAAAGGGATTTCTAGCTTTCTACCCTCAGAGAAACTGGACAGAACTCTAGTCTATTTGTTGTTTTGTTAGGGCCCTTCTAAAGTCTTGGGCACCAAAGTCTGGCCTCATCTGCACTGTACATTTAAAGCAGTTTCATACCACTTTAAACAGTCACAGCTCCGCCACCCCAAGAATCCTGGTAGCTGTGATCTGTTAAGGGTGCCGAGAGCTATTAGGAGACCCCTGTTTCCATCACAGAGCTACAGTGCTCCCACAGTGGCCAACCAGATGCCCATGTAGAACCCACATGCAAGGTCTGAGCCCGAGAACACTCTCCCCAAAGCAGGGGCATAGCTAGCTGCTCTGGCACCTGGAGTAGCGGGGACAGGGCAAGCGGCCCATGGGGGCACCGCACAGGGGTGTCACGGCAATCCGCCCAGGGGGGTGGTGCAGCAAGCTGTTAGTTTCTGTTTTCTCACTGAGCAGCTGCGTGGAGTCACAGGACTCTGTTTACATTCCAGAGACCTTGCAGTCTCACGAGAAAGGGAGACGGGATGTGACGTTAGTGGTTTCCTGTTTCCTTTGTTCTTTTGTTCGGTTGCTCTCTGCTCTCCCAGGGAGAGGATGTATATTTCTTTGCTCTGCGTAGCTAGAAAATAAAGCATAGCAATGTAGCTCATACTATCTCATCCTTCCGCGTGCTGTTTTGATGCTCTGCTGGGACAACGTGCCTGAGGCCTTATCAAAGGATCAGGTCGTCAATTAATTGTCGGGAGGCGATTCCGAAGATGAGCCTTATCAGCTCGGTCGAATGGAGATTCCGACATTTTTGGTCCTGGGCCCAGAAGAACGGTATCCAGATGAACGGCAGTCTACCTGGTGGACGCAAGCCCCACACTGCTGTTTTGGGCAGCAGGGGGCCCCGAGCCACCGAGCCACTCCCAGGAGAGACACATGGCTCAGGCGCATTGCAGGCCAGACCCTGCGGTAAGTGCCAACCCCATGGTGTGCCATTTTGTCACCCCCCTCAAGGATGACACCCGGGGCAGCCCACCCCCCTTCCTACGCCCCTGCCCCAAAGGCACTTATTTGTCTTGGTGCATTCAAATATCCATGAGGGCAAAATACAAATTAGGTGGCGCAGGAGTCAAATGCATGAATGAATTGTGTATCATGCTCCCCATCTTTTTATAGTGGTATACATAGCATGAAATTAGCCTCTGGATGAGTGTATGAGGAAGAGAAGGGCCACCTATATACTAGTTTGATCTCCTTGCAGGAAAGTTGGGATCTAAGTGTAATAAAAAATAAAATAGACCCAAAATGTGGGCAGTATTGACTGTATGAAAATGCTCTTAATAGTGCCTCATGATCTTGAAAGAGCTTGTCAGTAGCTGCTCCTTTTCTTGATCTCTCTCTCTTTTTTCTTCCCTTCCCTGGCTGCGTTGATGGAAGTAGCGCAAACTCCACCTGGAATCTCATATCTAAATTTTTATTAATGTTTTACAACCAACAATTCATTTCAGAACAGTCAATAACTATATACAGTTGTAACCCCAGCGGTCCCTTCAGGCTCATATTGATTTATTGATACTGTAGTCCTAGCAGTGCCACCTACTGGTAAATTCTCAACAGCAGTCATTCTCAGCAAATGAGCAAAAGCTCTCTAGGGTGATGCCACATTATGCTTTAATGAACAAAAAGAGTCTCTGCATATTAGCCTTTGAACATAGACGTGCTTTCATTGCAGTGCTCTTATTACATTTCCTTTTTTTCTTTCTGCTTTCTGACCTGTGGTGTCAGTATAATAAGTAACTGGGATGCAATGCCAAGAGGAAGTAAAAGGCATGGTATGGATTGATTTGTAGGGGCTGTTATGTGGGTAGACTTTACCTTTCCCCCCCAGACCCCCAGACTCATAGATGGTTGGATGTGGTGGGTTTGACTTGCTATGTGCAAAGCAGGATGAATTCCATTTGCAATTCCAATTCCTGATCTTGAGTAGAAGAGTTCTATGGAAGATATGCAGCTGCCCATTTGAATTAAGTTGGGGTTAATTTTTAGTATCAACACTGGAGTGAGAAAGGGTGAAGAAGTTAATTCCATCCATATTGGTATTTTGATGCAATGTCCATTTTGCAACTTGCCTCCCACCAAAAACAAGACAAAATTAGGGGCGCTAGGGACATGGCTGAGCACCACGTGTCCTACAAATCTTGACCAAATTATTCTTATTTAGATAAAAACTATTAAATAAAAGGTTGTATCCTTCTTACTCTAGGTAGACCCATTGAAATTAATGGACTTAAATTAACTTACATATGACTGACAGTCAATATCACCCTGTACAGTATGTCTGGTATTGAGTCAAACATAGAATGTTTAGTGCTTCTAACCCCTACTGATTTCATTGAGAAATTGTTAAATATATGTGTAACAGTGCAATACTATGCATATTTACTCAGTTCAATGGGCCTTACTCAAAGGTAAGTATGTAGAACCAGGGGCTACCACCCCTGCTCACTCTATTTGTCAACCCTCTCTCCTCACAACTAGCTAACCCCTCCTCCCTTTACACCTAACCTATTCTCTTGCCTATCTACTCACAGCTTATGGATAGCCACTCCCCTCACAGCTCATCCCAACCCTTTTTAAAGGAGCAGGAGGTGCTTCGCAGAGTGGTTTGCTCAAGCACCCCCTCCATTAAACCTCAATGCTTCAGTCTGTGAAGCCCCCCATCCATTAAAGGACTTGCATGGGTTGCCTGCCACCCTGTCACCGTGCTGGGGTTGGTGTTGCCACCTGTTAGCAGCCACACAAACTACAAGGTGACAACCGCCTTACGTTTTTATGTATATGGGAAGAAATTGTAACCTAACTTTCCCACTGAAGTCAATGGGACACAAAGGGGCTTAATTTTGCCTGAGTCATGCCCCTTAATTTCTTCCTCACTTTTCAAGTATTACCAGCAAATCCATGAATGCCGTGCTGGTGCAAGGTCAGAATAAGAATAAGGCCCACTGCACAGCATTAAGAATCCTTTAAACAGGAGATGAGACCTTTGCTGATGAGGACATGCACAGCATGCAGGAGCATTAAGTGATTAGTATTGATTGTCATCATGCCTCAGTTGTCTCACCCTGCTGTTCAAAAACAAAATAATGAAGCAAAAATGATGAAGCAACTCAGTGTTCATGAGCTTCCTCAGACTAATTCCCCTTGTCTTTAAAGCAAACTATATATAGATGAGAAAGAGAGAGACCCTATAAACAAACAATTTTTGATATATTTGTTTGATATATTGTAGGAAGGAAAATAAAACGATACAGTAACAACTAGCTCCATCATTTGAGAGTTGATTGTACAACTCTAACCAGCTTCAAATTTCTGCCTAAAATTTCAAATGAACTATTGGCCTGGAATGGTCACATTGGGTTTCTTTATTTCATTTTATTTTTATATATATATATAAATATTTATTAAGATTTTACAGGTTATAACAAACATAACAATACACACACACACAAACAAAAATAACATAAAAAAGAACAAGTATAATTTCAATACCTTATTTTCTTAAAACTTATTTCACCGACCTCCTCATACCTCCCCTTTCTGCATTCCCATTTCAAAAATTTAATTCAGCAAGTCCTCACCCTTGATTTTATCTAATTATCATCCTTACTTTCCTTTCACTTAATCTTTACAGCTGTACTCCATTTAATTTTAAAAGCCACATTATTCTAAGATTCATAAATTTTACAGTATTTCTTAAGATTGTTCTTAAATTTCTTCCAATCTTCTTCCGCCGTCTCTTTCCCCCGGTCTCGGATTCTGCCAGTCATTTCTGCTAGTCCCATATAGTCTATCACCTTCATCTGCCATTCTTCCAGGGTGGGTAGATCCTGTGTCTTCCAATACTTTGCGATGAATATTCTTGCCGCTGTTGTAGCATACATAAAAAATGTTCTGTCTTTCTTTTGCACCGACTGGCCAACAATGCCCAGGAGAAAGGCCTCTGGTTTCTTAGGGAAGGTATATTTAAATACCTTTTTCATTTCATTATATATCATTTCCCAGAAAGCCTTAATCCTTGGGCACGTCCACCAAAGGTGAAAAAAAGTACCTTCAATTTCTTTACATTTCCAACATTTGTTATCAGACAAGTGGTAAATTTTTGCAAGCTTGACTGGGGTCATGTACCACCTATAAATCATTTTCATAATATTTTCCTTTAAGGCATTACATGCCGTAAATTTCATACCGGTGTTCCACAACTGTTCCCAGTCAGCAAACATAATGTTATGACCAATATCTTGTGCCCACTTTATCATGGCTGATTTCACTGTTTCATCTTGTGTATTCCATTTCAACAGCAAGTTAGACATTCCTGACAAATTCTTAGTATTGGGTTCTATCAGTTCCGTTTCTAATTTTGATTTTTCCACTTGGAAGCCAATTTTCCTGTCCAACTTGAAAACCTCCATTATTTGATAATAGTGGAGCCAATCTCACACTTTGTCCTTTAACTTTTCAAAACTCTGCAGTTTCATTTTATCCCCCTCTTGTTCCAAAATTTCCCAATATTTCGGCCATTTGGCCTCCATTCTTTATTTCATTTTATTATTTCATTTATGAAGTGCTTCCTATAAAACATCTCATAAAAGTGATTTAACAATTAAAATGTCAGTTAAAAACAATGTCAAATTTGATAGAGATACACACTAGGGGAAAAAACACACACCTCTCTTATTGAAAAAGGAAGATTTTCAGCACAAACCAAAAAGAACAATAGAGAGTGTTTCATGTGGATCTCTGGTGATGGGTATAAGCCCCTTAGTCTGGAAGCAAGTCAGCAATTGTAAGCACTGATCAGCTCATAGTTACATTGCAAAAAGATTTGGCTTGAAATTGGTGTGTTTTTCAGGGGGCGAGGAATTTTCATGCCAACATTTGGATACCTCATGCCAGTAACAGCACTTTTATCTACACCATACGTTTAAAACACTTTTCAAGCATGTGACTTCTCCCAAAGAATGCTGGGAACTGTAACTTGATAAGGGTGTTGGGAATTGTAGGTCTGTGAAGGGTAAACTACAGTGCCCATGATTTTGGGGGGGGGAGGGGGAGTGACTGCCAAAGTGTTTTCACTCTTACAGTTTCTGCCACTACAAAAATGGAGTAAGCAGCCCTGAAGCTTCAGGGAAATTGCATCTTTCCACCTCCAGAATAAACCTTCTCCAAATTTTCCAGCTGTCTCCTCCAAGAGTACTGGGGATCTGGTAGGCAACCTACCATTCACTAACCTAACTCAGAAATGGGATTTTGCTACTGGTCTAAAATTAATAAGATATTCTGAGTGCAGAGAAGGCTCTGTCAGGCAGTCTGAGGCTACTCCTTATAGGAGGAATGCATTAATTACCTCCCTAGTCTATCCCTACGCTCCCTTTCTGGCAGATTTTGCAAGCCATGAGGGGCAACGGTCCAAGACACAAGTGGTTGTGCCTGAGATTCACCCAACAACATCAGGCAAGAACACTGGGCAAGAACATCAGACACCTTACCAGGATTGTCAGCACGAATGCTGGAATACAAATCCTGATAGATGCAAGTGATTTTCCTCTCAAAAAACTTAGCAAACATGTCACAGAAGTCTTTAATGTCTGTAACACGGCAACAATCGTTCCCCAGTAATTGTTGTTATCTGGAACCAGCACTAACTTCATTGCCATCATCAGTGAGGTATCAGAAAGGATTTCAATGAAAATGTATTGGGGGCTGGGGGAGAGAGAGATGCACATCTGACATGAAATACTCTGACTTTTGCCATGAAAAGGAAATATATATTTCAGTGTACAGGAAATTTGGGGAAATAACAACCCCCCCACACCTTCAGCAAACACTTAGTAGATGGCCTAATTAAAGTGTGCATTCTCATATCTTTAAGACCCAACAATAAATATGCCATTCTGTAACAATTCAGCTATAATACTGCAGCAGTGGCTTTTATTAAACCATTAGGTATAAATTCTGGGACAAACACATTTTCCCTTCATGAATATCAAGTAGCAGTTGATTATCTTCTAGAATCTATATAATCATACCAACACATGCAGAAAACAGCAGCGGGGGGGGACCCCACTGTCAGGAGTTTTGAAGGTTACTCCCCTTTCCACTCCCAGAATGCTGAATGGGCCTTCTCTCCAGGTGCTTGATGCATAATTTATTACTAATGCAAAAACAGAGTTCGCATGAGGATAGCAGCTGGGACCAATTGAAATGTTGATTCCAGTGATACTGTACATTAAGACGCACCTCCCCTCCCTTTATAACTCTCTAATTTAGGAACTGTGGCGAGTTAAGGGCAGTGGTTATAAGTTTTCAAACACACACAAAAGCCTTAGAAAATTATTTGATTAAAATAACAGCACTTTTCTATGACTTTTTGCTTTTGTCGATGAACTGGCAGCTCGTTTCACCCTGCTCATGCCCAATTAAATAGCTTAAAAATGAATATGAACCTGCCCCAAACCTCTCATCCTATGATGGAATAGGTATATATCAGGGATACCATGTCAGAGTCTATGTGAGTTTGCCACATAAAAAACTTTAGGTTGAGGGCGGAGCCTCAGGCTTATTGCTAACAAACACAGCAAAATATAAATATAATCCCTGTTATAATGTATAATAATGAGGTTATAGAATCCTTAGAAGGTAGACTGTAGGTAGGGAATTCCCATTTTTCATGCTGTCACATTGATTCTAATTTTTGGACCAAATGCTGGACAAATGACTATAGTGAAAACACCCACAAAATAGAGCAATAACAGCCATATGGGGCACAGGGCTTCCTACAGCAACCTTTTCCTTCTTCCCTCAGTCAGGAATGGATAATCTGACCGCTTTGCTGCTACAAGTGTTTTAACTGTTTTTAATTCGTGTGAGTTTATTGTTGTTTGATTGTTTTTATTGAGGGAGAGGAGATGTTCCTGGGAGGGGAGGAGCCCCCCATTGCAGTGATTCTTCTGAAGAAGGTGTGCTTCTTACAGAGTTTTGTTTTTTTTTTGCTCCAAATGTACAGACCTGCTATCATCCTTGATTGCTACAAATTTTTGTGACATCAGAGCCCTCTTTGATGCATACAGGGGTTTATCTAAGTATCAGTACTACACCTAAACACCCTGCTCTCCTTATAATATGTTTAATAGCCTCCATGGGGACCCATATATCAATTAAGGCACCTTTTCAATTTATTAGCTGCCAACTTATGCATATGATAAGTTTCAGTCTGCCACTTATCTAGGAATTTCTCACATACTGTGTTAATTATGCAGGGTTAATTAAGATAAGTGTTGACTGCAAATGAGTATTGACTCACTAGAAGTAACCTGGATTTGGCAGGTTTTCTAACAGGTGCAGGGCTGCTTCCTCAATTATGAAAGAGCTGCTTCAACGTTACACATTTGGAGTATCAATAAAACCGAATTATGATTATGGTATTTTGAGAAACCCTCTGTTTCTATACAGCAGATCAGCAGTCATTTACTCTGCCACAGTCCCTAGGGGCCCTGCGAGGAATTTGATTGTGTGTAATGGGCCTCATGGGTTTCTCATGCCTGGCTGTATCTCCACTCAATGCCACTCAAAAAGCTGCTCCCAAAGATGGCAGAGTCCTCTTGGCAGTTTTCTGAGGTATGAACTGTCACATGGTGCAGTGATAACCACAAGCTTAGATGGCTTTAAAAGGAGAGCAGAAGAATACCACAAACTGACTTACTCCAAGTCAAATCATTGGTTCATATAGTTCAGTACTGGCCGCAGTGCCCAGAAGACATTCCCATCCCGCTCTACTTGGGATGCTGAGCTTGGATCTGGGACCTTCTGCATGCAAATAAGATGCTCTGCTACTGAGCTATGACCCTTCATCTGAAGCAAGGTTAGACACATTTACAGAGGGTAAATATCTCAGTAGCGATCAGTCATGATAGCTATATGAAGCCTCCAGATTCAAAAGCAGCATGTTGCTAGGGAACAACAGAACACCTGTCCCTTTAGCCCTGCTTGTGGACTTGCCAGAGACATCTAGTTGGCCACTGTAGGAAGCAAGATGCTGAACTAGCATGACTTTTGATCTCATCCAGTAGAATCAGTATGTACTGATTTTCCAACTTGTCCTAGGAGTTTGCTATTTCCTGTGAAAAGAAAAGAAGGAACCATATTGCAGTCCAGTACAAAATTCAGAAAAGATCAGATTAAAGAAAGTGTGCTTGACTATTTGCTAGGGAGAAAAAAGATAGTAATTTTAAAGACTTGCTGTTCTTACCATGGTTTAGAAGCTACCTGAATCGATTTCTCTATATTTCACTGTACAAGAGATAACTGATAATTAAAAGCTGCTACAATGTGGGGAACGGTTTGCATTTTCCATTCATGAAGTTGCCAGTTTGTGCTGTCTTAGTAATTGCATACCATCAGAGCATCTATATTCCGATGACATTCTTTACTTACATTATCAGGGTAGCACTGATCATAGCTGACATTCAATTGATTATCAGCATTGGAGCTCTACAGGACCATCGCTTTCCCAGGTGTAATAGCATCTATCTCATAATCCTGCCACTTCTTTGTTAAGATAGATATCCAATAATGCAATCCCGCTAGGAACCTCACAGTAATGCTGTGCCAGAAAGGTTCTATTTTGAGCCCAAAATTGGAATTTAAATAATGGACAGAAATGGGCTTTTTCTTTTCTTTTCTGAAAACAAAATTGATGCTTTTAATATAAATGATCATTTCAATAATCTTCCATTTTCTTTTCTTTTTTTTTTTAAAAAGAGGAGCCCTTATGGATGAGATTGCAAGCCTATCTAGTCCAGCATTCCATTTTCCACCATAGCCAATCAGAGTGGAAATGCAAACCTACAAGCAGAGTATGGGGGCTTGAGCCCCTTTCCATAGCCATTTCCCAGCAATTCGCATCTAGAAGGATTTTACAAAAAGAAAGTGGAAAAAGATCAAAGGGAGAGGTGGGGCGTGGGGAACATGCTTGTGAAGCATATTACAAATGCTATCCGTGTGTGTGTGTGTGTGTGTGTGTATACACAGTGCTTTTCTTCTAGAAATCTCTCTCTCTCTCTCTGTATACACACACACACACACACACACACACACACACACACACACACACACACAAAGTCACCATGTTTGATGCATCCATGAATCTATGTCCCCTTGTATAGGAAGCCCATGTGTATCAGAGCTCACTCCACCTTTGTGTGCAGAAGTTCTCCAGCAGCAAAGGATACATTAGGATTTCCTGCTGCAACTAGTACAGCACTGGACACAGGCACAGAGAATCCTTGAAGTAATTGCCCTGGAAACTTTATCACAAGGTGGAGGGAGGGATGCTGTGTGTGGGCGCAATATCAGCTGGGCTGTCTCCAGTGCTATTTTTCTAGAAAAAGAGGTTCTGGAACTCTCCATGAACGACCCCCTCTTTCTCTTAGAAGGGCAATGGCACCCACCTGAGAGCTGCTGGAACTCACCTGAGAGGTGCTAGAACTGAGTTCCATTGAGTTCCCCCTGAAAAAAGCCCTGGCTATCTCTCAGTTGCAACTTCAGGATGCAATGAGTGAGTGATGGCCATCAACTTGGGTGGATCAGGCAAATTAATGAAGGAATAGGCTATCAGTGGCAAGTAGACATGATGGCCATGTTCTGTCTTCACTGCTGGTGGTGGCATACCTTTGTAGCTCTGTTGCTGGGAGTCGCATCCTGCTTGCAGGCATCCCATAGTCATCTCATTAGTCACTCTGAGAACTAGATGCCGGACTAGATGGTCCTTTAACCTAATGTTCTTAACTTCACTTTTTGTTCTGGAACATGCTGACCATTGCTGTGACTAACAATTTCTCAATTAATTCTATATTAGTTGAGCGTGATGAAGTCTTTTAACATCCATTAGAAAAAAGATAATAAACTGAAGTTACGTGGGAGACATCACAGTCAATTATCTTAGATATAAGATAATTGCATCTAACTTGTTCCAAAAACATGTTTAACTTTTCTGCATCCCCAGCGAGAAGGAGTTATATCAGCTCTGAGACTTAAAATGTCAGCAGCAATCAGCAATGGCTTTATATGTTTTCTTGAGTTCTGATGGTCAACAAGACAATGATTTAAAGAGCCTGGCACAGATACAGATGCTCATGTCAGAAAAGATGGCCACACATTCCTCTGACACAATGTTGACTCTCCCTCCGCTGCCACCTCCTGGTGTGGAAAAGGGAGCTACCTCCTCTCAGTCACTGGTAAATTTGCCCAGTGAATTACCTCTGTGACCACCATCTGACCACTTCTGGGAAGGGCTTGTTTCTCTCTTGCCTCTTGCCTTCATCTCGGCATTGGCTGACAGTTGTTCCTGCCCCACTGCCCACCTATTCCTCCTCAAAGCATAACCCAGCTAACCTAAATGCTGCGGAAAGGGAGCTCTGTGGGGTTCCTTCTACCCATCAAAAAGGATGGGAGTGCCTTGTTCACTTATTGGGAATTGTGGGTGCATAGATGGGTCTGAGTAACCTATCATGCAGGGCCCCAGCAACCAGCCCAGCTACACTGACATAATGAAGTGGTCCTAGTTGCAGCAGACACTGCAGACCAACCTACCTAGTCTCTCATTCGTTATGTAGCTTTTGGGAACTGATCAAGGCTTACTCATCTTTCGTCATCATCAGTCAGTGACTTGGTCTGCCATCTCCCCTACCTGGCAGTTGTACACCCTAAAATTATGGAAGAGCAGGCTGTGGGAAGCAACCTTTGCTAATGTTCTATCATGCTCTGCTTTTGCATTATGTAGGCTAAATACAAATTGTTACCATGGCTTAGGAGAATTTCAGAAGGATCTTCTTCTTCTTCTAAAAAATCCTCACTGTACTGACACTGACTCAGAGTGCTAGTTTGCAAAGGGTGGAGGTGTCTCATATCATAGCAGGTTACACAATTAAGATTAATGAGAACATTATAAATAGCAATTTTTGTATTAACTATTGCATAATTTAAAGGTGAGGTTAACCTTGACATTTTACTAGCATGCATGATACATTTCAATAAAACTTTTAGTAAAGAGGCACACTCAGATTTGTTCTGGAGTCATTAAAAAGAAAAATCTCCGTACAACATCTGTCTTGGATACTAAAAGTCTTTAAAAGTCCATTCACCATCCTGACAAACTTTTCTTATCTTTCGTTTAGGAATCCCTATAAATCATGCGATACTCAGAGTTCCAAAGGGTGGTTTCAAAGCGGGTCTTGTCACCTGGGCAGCCCAGGACCGCCACACATACTTCCCAGGCTTACATCCTGGGAAGGTCATTATGGTGCTTCTAATGCAGCTGTTTGACCTTAGAGGTGCACGCCATTGTTTCTTGAGACAAATGGATGCCAAGGAGGTGCAAACTACAGTTTCCAGGATTCTTTGGGTATATATGTTCTAAGTGTGCTGTAAATTTATGATGCGTACACAGCCTATGACTTAACTGGATATCACCTGATATGTGCTGATGGAAGCAGTTCAGGTGCTCATTTGTTAATCATTCATTTGTTAATCATTTGTTAATCGGCTCCTGCAAGGGAGATATGTGCATGGAAACAGTCTTTTGCATGTGCGGCTGACGTGTCCAACTGCATTATGACGTTGATCTGAGTCCCACTGAGTTGGATGGATGTGGCTTTTGATGCAACTTGTGTGATTTATTCCCATCCTGGGCTGCTAGTGGTCCTACATACAACTAGCTGCCTGCATCTAGAGCTGGATTTGGGTCACTTAGTGGTGCAGTCATACAGATTAATGCATTTGTGAATCTGTTCCATCTTAAAGCTGCCTTGGATTTTTGAAATGAATAACAATGATTATAGCTTGTGTATGTTTCAAACACAGAGGTGTCTCATACAATCTATATGCAGATTGCAGTGATGGTTATTATGTGTTAAAAGGCAACAGTCATTTTCTTTCTCCATGAAATAGAATAGAGTGTCAACCTTTATAAAGACATACTTTCATCATGCATATTTTGTCTGAGTTTGCTGACAGCCTTATGAAATATTAGAAGTTCAAACTCATTAACAGGTCACTTCATCAGTCACATTATTTTATGCTGCAAAGGGGACTGATATTTATCCATCCATCTTCAACTTCTAGATAGGATAACAGAGAATACAGGTGCTCGGATTGTGCAAAGGAGAAGGCGTAAATAATGGAGGAAAACCCCCATAAAATAAATGAGTACTTGATGAACTGTAAAATAAAAGCAGCCAAGGACAGGTGTAGGATATAGTCACTTACTATGCCCTTCTGTATTTCCTATGAGTCAGTGCAGCCTGGTGTTTTGTGTGCTATGGAACTGGGCAATTGGCCATAACAACAGAATTGCCCTGACATTGGACAGATGAAAGCTTACGCCTCAGAAATGCATCAGGCTTGATACCCAAATTAGGGATTTTTAAAAACTCTACATGTTTTAAATTGTCAATGAAATAGGAAAGAGGTTGAGGCTCTGTGCCACCAGACTCAACATTTGATACTGTCTTTGCACAGCCTGTGTGGCCAGTGACCTACTTAATTCAAAGACACAGGCAAAAGAAGGATGTTAGATGACAGATAGCAAAGTGTTAATTAGATGAGAGCATGATCACACTACAAAGAGTGCCGTGCATGTGCTGGGTCATTAGTTAGCAGAAATTAGAACTTCACTTTGGGCACTTTATCTTTTGGGTTGTGGTTTTTTTTAAGTTGCCAATTATCAAATGTTTCTGGGATGTTATTCAAACAGATAAGTATTAAGCCCATATACGAAAGAAAAATGTTAAATGTACCAAGCCATTGATTATAATTCAGATCATGGCTACAATACTTTGACTCCATGTGCAGAGGCAGGAGCGCTTCTGAATACCCCCAGTTGCTGGAAAACATAAGAGGGGAGAGGGCTCTGGTGCTCAAATCCTGCTTATGGGCTTCCCAACAGGCATGTGGTTGGCTATTATGAGGACAGGATGCTGGACTAGGTGGCCATTGGCCTGATCCAGCTGGCTCTTCTTATGTTCCTACATTAATGAAATTGACTGCAATCCTATTTCCCATACATACTCTGCAGTGGTAGGTTTGGTTCATGGTATCAAGTAGAAGATGATGCAACTCATTCCAAAATAATAAAAAAAACCTATGAGAAGAGGCTATAAATGGTGTCCATCTGCAGACGATGTGCCTTGACAATGGCAATAAGACTTACTATGGTAATTGTGATACGGTAAGTCTCCTAATGGATTTCTAAAGCAGGCAGGATTAGATAGCACAGTATCATCTCTGAGCTGAGCTAGATAGTGGACCTCTGAGTGCCTGAAACAAGTAATGGGGGCTGAGATCTGCCCCCCAAAGGAAAGAGGTACACATTCCTGTAAGTAAATAAGTGAATACTATAGCAGCCTGGGAGTCATTTTGGACTCACAGCTGTCCATGGAAGCACAGGTCAGTTCTGTGTCCAGGGCAGTTACCAGCTCCATCTGATATGCATGCTCTGGTTATCTCCCGCTTGGACTACTGTAATGGACTTTATGTGGAGGTACTTTTAAAGGTGACTTGGAAACTACAACTAATACAGAATGTGGCAGCTAGACTGGTGACTGGGGGCAGCCACTGGGACCATATAATACCTGTCCTAAAGCATCTTCACTGGCTCCCAGTACGTTTCTGAGCACAATTCAAAGTGCTGGTGCTGACCTTTAAAGCCCTATATGGTGCTGGCCCAGTATACCTGAAGGAGCGTCTCCACCCCCATTGCTCAGCCCAGACACTGAGGTCCAGCTCCGAGGGCCTTCTATTGGTTCCCTCACTGGGATAAGTGAGGTTACAGGAAACCAGGCAAAGGGCCCTCTTGGCAGTGGTCCCTGTGGAACACCCTCCCATCAGATGTCAAGGAGATAAAGAACTACACAACTTTTAGAAGGCATCTGAAGGCAGCCCTGTACTGGGAAATTTTTAAATGTTTGATGTTTTACTATGTTTTTATATGTGCTGTAAGCCACCCAGATGATGATGGTGGTGATGATTACATGGTGAAAATGGTGAGATATAATCTAGGTGCCATTATTATTAAAATTTGTATACCACCCTTCATCTGAAGATGATAGGGCAGTTAACAACATAAAAAGGTCAGGTACAAACTAGGTCAACATTACAAAGAAGCTCTATTTTTCCTTGCTTTATTGCAGAAGTGTCAGCCAATCACCTTTTAAAACCACTAGCAAATATCTTGAAGCAGTTTACAATGTGGAGTGAAACTCTAATGAATACAAAGCAGTCCACAAATACAAATACTATAAATAATCACCAAATCAAATACTGAGACTATAAAATTATAAAAAACAATAAAGACTCTCCTCCCTGAAAGAGAGGGGAGGGGTTGTGGTCGGGAGCCCGAGCTCCGCCTGGCAGGGGGCGTAGCCCCCTGCCTCCAGCTCACCTGGCCGGCGCTCACGCCCCCTCTGTGGGCCACCCAACCAGGTGCCGCTGAGGGGGCGTGTTCAGCAGCTTTTTGCTGCAGCGACAGCCTCTGCCCGGCCTCATTCTCCGTCGTCGCCTCTCCGGGAAGTCAGCAGAATAGGAGGTCTCCGCTACCTGAAGCCAGGGAAGTATTTTGGGTTGTGCCTTTTGTCTGCGGCTAGGCTGAGGGTTTGGCTCTTTTATTCCTTTATTCATTATTATTTCCTGTGGCTAGGACTGGGCTGAGTGTCGCGTTTTGGTGGGAAGTATTGTGGGTTGTGTCTGTGTCTTTTAATCTCGACTGCTGCTGAGGCTGGGCTGTGTGCTTGAGAGTGTGAGTGATTTTCGCCGCGTTTTTTGCCTACCGCTTTCGGAGTGTTTTCGGCGTGTTTTTTCTAGCGTGCCAGCCCCGCCTGTTTTTCCCCTGGGCTTTGTAGCGGCTCCTCTCTCAAGCCGTTGTTAGAGCACAAACCCCACCACTTTCCGGCTGGAGTGCTAGGAATACCACTGCTAGCTGCGCGTCCGGGCTACAGCCCACGTGGGAGCTTCTTTCAGGAGCTGCCGGTTCCGCTTCCGGCCGCCCCACAGCTGACGCGCGTAATTAACTCGCTCCACCGCGCTTCTCCCGACCTTAGGCAGCCGCTAGGCAGCTTTGTGGCCAACCACTAGCTAATACGCAGTATTAATTTTCCCTCTGGTTGCTCCAATTTTGGTTTATTTTACCGTCTGCTGCCGCTAAGCCGCCTTGGCTGCCCACCAGCTGACGCGCGCGTTTGGTTGATCTGGTTGGCCTCTACGTATTTTACTTTACTTCTCCGCTTTTGCTTTTACCGCGTGATCTTCCACGGTGGGCGAGCGGGGGGAGGGCCCCTTTGGTGGTGCTGAGATTCAAAACGAGCCGGCGCTACTGCCTACTCCCTGGAAGGGTCTTTCCCCATTTTGTCTGCGTTAGGTATAGTTGATTGCTTCCTGGTGGCCCCTGTTGTCTCTGACGAGCGTGGACAGTTTAGGCTTGGCTTCTCGGAGTTACTTCCTTGTTCTTTGTGCTTGCTTGCTGGTGACCCCCGTTGTCTCTTACCGAGCGTGGACAGTTTAGGCTTGGCTTCTTGGTGTTACTTCCTTGTTCTTTGTGCTGTGTGGCTCTTCTAGCACCAGGCTCACGTGTGTTCTCCCTACCCCCCCCCCCCATTACTTGGGTCTGTATCCTCTGGGCTAATTATTTTCCAGCGTGGCTGCTTGCAATAGCAAGCCTCCTACATTAGTTTAAAGCGTGTTTGGTTCAGAGGGGTTCAGAGTATTTTTAGCCTACGTTTGCTTTCAAGCCTGTTTACTCTTGTTCTTGTTTGTTACCCCCTTCTAGGAACACCCCCCCTTTTTTAATTTTCATTTAGCTGCTCCTCCTTTTGTCTACTTGCTGGAGGTTGGGAGTCTTGGAAAGGCTTTTGTTGGTTTCACGGTTGCTGCAGTAACGCTGCTTGTAGCTCAGCAGCCAACAATAGGTACTTTAGGCATTGTTATTTAGTATTGGCATCAGGGGAAGATTGTAATTCACTCCCAGCTTGTCCCCTGGGGACCAGGCAGCTCAGTTATTGTTCTATTGTTCTATTGTTCTATTGTTCTGTTCCCCACCACCAGCTTCCTGGCTTTGAATAGCGGCGTTTTCCCCTGGGGGAAGGAGTCACTTAACCCTGCTGCACTCTTCGTAACTTCTTTTGTTAGGCAGCCGGGGGATTTTGATTGTTGTCTGGTTGCCCAGCAACCAAATAGCTTACAGTTTCCTGTTTCATAGGGAGAGAAGCCTGAGCAGTGTGAGGGTGTGAAGCCTGAGTAGTTAGCGCTGCTGGCATTTTGTTTTCTTCCTGGGTGGTTTTAATACGTGTTTATTTCCCCCTTACCTTGGGTAACACTCATAGGGAGGAGTTTGTTCTTTGCAGCTGCAATCCGAATACACTGTACTGGGTTAGGAATTGGGGAACCTTACCAGACACTGACTATTGATCATTATATTCTTTAATCGTGGGATAGTAAGAATAACAAATTGATTTCAAAATTCATACAGGTATTGCATTTGGTTGCTAACCCAACCAACTCCTTCATATATATTAATAATAATAAAAAATAATTGTATAAATAAATAAATAAATAAATAAATAAATAATAAATTAAAAAATATATATATAATAATAATAAAAAAAAATTTAAAAAATTAATGAATAAATTCAAAAAATAAATAAATAACAACAAATAGATAGAAACAGAAACATACATACATTAGTATAGTGTTAGTCATATATATACATATATACACATAAATCTACACACACACACGCACACACTAGTAAGCACCGTTGCGGTATTTTGGGCACAAGGCGGACTCATGGCTCCTAAGAGAAAACACGCGTCCGAAGCCGCACGCAACGCGGAGGGGAGCACATCCAGGGGACAGCAGGGGAAGGGCAATAAACCAAAGCCCGTTTCCCACTTTCTTAACGCTTTTAGATCATTTATTGACGAATATGAACAACGCTACCCCGATGCGAATCCTAGCCCCCCCTCTTCGCCCGATGTCATTCCTGAGACCCAGGTGGTTCCTGGGGGTTCAAGATCCGCCCGGTGGGATGAGTTACCTTGCACGTCCGCCGCACTCTTTGATGACGCTCAGGGAGCTGCGGCGGCTATGAATTCCAGCCCTGGTCCGGTACGGACCAGGTCCCAGTCGCAGGCCATGGCTTCTGCGCCTCGCGCTCGGGGGGGGGGGAAAGCTCGCTCTAAGTCTGCTCGTAATAACGTTCTTGCTGCTCCCAGCTCTTCCACCCGCACGCAGGACAAGCGGCCCAGGGCGCAGTCGCCGGATTCAGGGTCTTCAGCAGGCGAGGATGACGAGCCACAGGAGGTGGAGGACTCTACCACTGCAGCATCGGGGGAGAAACCCTCGGGTAAGAGGCACGAGAAGAAAAAGCACGTCTGTAGGAAAGGCAAGTCAAGAAAGGACGACTCAGACGATGATACAGGTACTTCTTCCTCTGACTATGATAGCGACGCGTCCCTGGGGTCCTACTGGGGGAAGGGCGAGGAAGTGTCTGGTCTCCCGGATTGGGCTCTTTCAAGGAGGTCCAATAGCCACCGGAAAAGGTTCGGGGGGACCCAAGAGTGGAAGGATGGGGCTCTGGTAAAAGACGCCACCATATCCACCTACTCAACCTCAGATGTTATACCAGGTGATCATCTATCCCCCAAGCTACGTGCGAAAATCTTAAATGGAGAGTTTGTTGACATGTTTAAGTTAGTGCCCCCGGCTGAGGAGTTGGGCAGGGGGGAAAAGAGGCCTTCACATGGTAAGAAAAGGAGCAGGTATCCTTCCGTGCCTAGGACATTCGGAAATTGGCTTGATGGTTTTCAGGCCTTTATGGGAACTATCGTTGCTGCCTACCCCAAGAGGGCCGTTCACCTTGTCGCTTACCTTTCACATATCCGCACGGCCTGCGCCCTGTCCGGGGAGGCTGCAGCCATAAGCTACGACAAGAAATTTAGGAGAAAAGCTTCCAGGATCCCGCTGGCACGCTGGGATCAGATTGAGAGCGGCATCTGGTCAGTGGCGGTTGGCCCATACGTGGAGAAGAAACCAGTTGACCCATATCGGTCGGCCAGGAATGAGCAGAGAAAGGATTACAGGCGTCGCGTTTGCTGGGAGTACAATAAAGGGTTATGCCAAAGGCCATCTTGTAGATACCCGCACGAATGTGAGAGATGCGCCGGGGCTCACCCCGTTACATCTTGCTTTAAGGGAGGGAAGCAGCCCTTTCGTGGTGGCCGGGGGTTCCATCATCCCAGTCCCAGGGGAGCCCCCGCAGCTGGGAACAGGAGATGAGGTGAATCTGGAATTGGCCTTCTCCCCTATCAAGCTCGCCCCCCTATGTAACCTTTTGGACTGTTACCCAGATAAAAATGCCGCATCCTATCTCCGAGAGGGGTTTTCAAGCGGGTTCCGAATTCCTATTGCAGGTCCTTTAATTGCGAAAGATTCACCAAACCAGAAATCAGTTAGGGAAAGGCCGGAAGTCGCCGAACGTAAGATAGCCAAGGAGGTTAGCGCAGGCAGGGTGGCAGGCCCGTTCGACAGCCCTCCCATTCCAAACCTGCACATATCCCCACTAGGTATTGTGCCCAAGAAAGCCCCCGGGGAATTTAGACTCATTCACAACCTCTCTTACCCGAAAGGCGGATCAGTTAACGACGCCATCCCACCTGAGTTATGCACAGTTAAGTACGCTTCCTTTGACCAGGCAGTTAAGCTAATACGTAGTTTTGGACGCGGGGCGCTGTTGGCAAAGTGCGATATCGAATCGGCCTTCCGCCTTCTTCCAGTCCACCCTAGCGACTTTAGGTTGCTGGGCTTCAAATTTCAGGGAAAATATTACGTTGACAGGGCCATGCCAATGGGCTGTGCAGTAGCCTGTTCGGCCTTTGAGGCCTTCAGTACGTTTTTAGACTGGGCCCTTCGTTTCAGGACAAATTCCTCTGGGGTCACGCATTACCTGGATGATTTTCTTTTCGTGGGTCGCCCCGTCACTGGGGAATGTGCATTCTTACTTAAGGCCTTTGCAGCCCTGGCACAGGACCTCGGGGTTCCACTTGCAGCCGAGAAAACGGAGGGACCCGCCACGCGACTCACTTACCTAGGCATTGAATTAGATACCGTGGCTCAGTCGTCACACCTTCCTGCTGAAAAAATCGTAGCCCTTAGGGAATTAATTCAGGACACTCTTAGGCTTAAAAAGATTACCCTTAGGCAGATTCAGTCGTTATTAGGTCACTTTAATTTCGCGTGCAGAGTGGTGTCCCCCGGACGCCCCTTCTGTGCCCGCCTTAGTAGATTGTCAGTCGGTCTTAGACACCCGCTCCATAGGGTTCGCCTCCCAAGGTCTGTCAAGTTAGATCTCGAGGTGTGGTTGGCCTTCCTAGAAAATTACAATGGGGTATCTCTATGGCAGGACGTTTTAAATCTGTCCTCAGACTTCCAGGTACAATCGGATGCGGCTGGATCCATAGGCTTCGGCCTGTACTTCAAGGGGCGTTGGTGTGCGCAGCGTTGGCCGACGGCTTGGTTAGGCCAGGCCATCACACGGGATCTCACCTTTCTTGAGTTCTTTCCTATAGTGGTGGCCGTTCACATTTGGACGGAGGAGTTCCGGGACCATCGTGTGTGCTTCAGGACCGACAACCTGGCGGTGGTGAACATTCTTGCCAGGCAGTCATCTCGGTCTGAGAGGGTTTCCTCCCTTCTGCGGGTCTTCGTCCTCCGTTGCCTTGAGTACAATATAATATTTTCAGCCAAATTTGTACCTGGAGCCAATAATGATATAGCTGATGCTTTGTCTCGATTCCAGATTCCTCGCTTCCGGTCGCTTGCACCTGGAGCACAACAGTTGCCCGAACCCTTTCCGGAGTACCTGTGGAACGTTGGAGACGCAAAGTGATACAGGGAGTATTAGCGTCCGTAGCACCTTCCACGCTCAGGTCCTACAAGAAGGCCTGGAGTGATTTCATGGGTTTCAGGTTTAGGTTATCCGGGCTCTCATGTAACGTGCCTCCCACCACAGACGACGTTTTGCAGTACCTTTCACATCTCGACGACCTGGGGCGTGCCCCGAAAACATTAAAAATTCATGTAGCAGCTATCAGTTTCTTCTCAAAAGCTACATTTGCTCTTGACCCGTGTAGTGACTTCATGATACGTAGGGTAATCGAGGGATGGAGCAGGTTACAGCCTCCCAGGGACGAAGGCCGTAAGCCGATTTCGTATGGGTTGCTGTCTCAAATTCGTAAAAAACTAAGGTTGATTTGCTGGTCCAGGTTCGAAGCACGCCTTTTTTCTGCAGCATATTCTATCGCCTTTTTCGGCGCACTAAGGGTTGGGGAGGTTGTGTTTGAAGTTAGTGCACGGGGTTCAAACCGCGGACTCCTGTGCGAGGATGTGCAGCTGTCTAGCTCTTCCGTGTCAGTGCTCATACGACAGTCCAAAACCGATCAGGCCGGCAAGGGTGTCCTGGTGAAACTCTCAGCGTCAACACAGCAGGGCCCATGTCCGGTAAAGGACACTAGGCGGTATCTCGAGCTTAGGCCACCTGGCCCAGGTCCATTTTTGATTCACGAGGATGGGTCGCCCATGTCGAGATACCAATTCACCAGGGTGCTGCGCAAGGCGATTGAGGCCTGTGGGCTATCTGCCCAGGAGTACGCTGCGCACTCTTTTAGGATTGGTGCCGCAACCACGGCTGCGCACTTAGGGCTACCGGCGGATAGGATCAAAGAAATGGGCCGGTGGAGATCAAATGCTTATAAGTCTTACATTCGCTAGTACGCCTCCAGTCGCTGGGCCCCACTTACCTGCCGTCTTTTCTGTCTTTACCCCTAGCGTTGCTCAGAAGAAATGTTTGGATCTGCGGCCACAGTATTGTTCATTGGGCCCGCGCACGCGCAGCAAGTTGCGGCCTGGCACCTAACCTTGGCCTCCCAAATGATGTCCGAGTTTCCTGGTTTGCGAGAAGAGGCATGCGATGGGAGGAGCTGATGCCTTTGCTCCGGGAGAAAGTAGCCAATTTTGGCCCTCCCGACGCCATCGTGATACAGTTGGGAGAGAATGACCTAACCAGCAGAAAGAGTGTGGACTTATTGGGGAGCATTAAAAGAGACTTGAACACTTTGGCAGCATTGTGCCCCAGAACGACGGTGTTCTGGTCCTCCTTCCTGAAAAGACTTGAGTGGCGCGGAGCGCAAAATTGTTTGGCCATTGAAAGAACCAGGAAACTCGTAAATCGGGCGGTAGCCCGTTGGGTGCGCTTTATGTCTGGCCGTGTCATCCGGCATGATCGTATTCGTATTTGCGACCAAGCGCTATACCGGAATGATGGTGTCCACCTATCGGACTTGGGGAGCGACATTTGGCTAGCTAGTGTCAGCAAAAGCATTTGGGATTGGTTGCAGCAGTGAGGGTATTGGCGGCGAGCCTTTGGCTCGGGTGGCGGTTAGGCATTGGAATAATGTGTTGTGGTGTGTCGAAGTGCTAGGTGTGGCCATCGCCTATGCCTTCAATTTTTTAGGGGTATTCCGTTAAAGGAATCTGGGGGTCGTGTATCCGTCCGATGCCTGCTTGGCGGGAGGCCTTGGCACGACCCTCGGTGACAACAGGGGTGAGCCTAGAGTCGGATCAGCATCGACAGGCTCCACCTACTGGTTGAATAACCCATCATCCAATGCCTAAGCCAATACCTTTTCCATTGCTGTAACCAATAAAGTTGTGGCCTTTTCTTGCCCATTAACCATATATCACGTGTCCTTGTGTCTTTATTTCACCACGCGGGGGTCGGGTCCTCGAACCACAAAGACTCTCCTCCCTGAAAGAGAGGGGAGGGGTTGTGGTCGGGAGCCCGAGCTCCGCCTGGCAGGGGGCGTAGCCCCCTGCCTCCAGCTCACCTGGCCGGCGCTCACGCCCCCTCTGTGGGCCACCCAACCAGGTGCCGCTGAGGGGGCGTGTTCAGCAGCTTTTTGCTGCAGCGACAGCCTCTGCCCGGCCTCATTCTCCGTCGTCGCCTCTCCGGGAAGTCACCCACCCTCCACTCCCTTTTAGTCAGGGCTTAGGTTTTTGGCCTTGCTATGGACCTTAGGTTGGTCGCCCCGTTTGCCTGGGGGGCCTGGTAGGAGTTTTTCCACTTGGCACTAGGCCATTTGGTTTTTTCGCCTACCTCGTAGCAATCGTCACAACTTTTGCGGTATTGGTGGGTAGGTTAGGCATTGGAATAATGTGTTGTGGTGTGTCGAAGTGCTAGGTGTGGCCATCGCCTATGCCTTCAATTTTTTAGGGGTATTCCGTTAAAGGAATCTGGGGGTCGTGTATCCGTCCGATGCCTGCTTGGCGGGAGGCCTTGGCACGACCCTCGGTGACAACAGGGGTGAGCCTAGAGTCGGATCAGCATCGACAGGCTCCACCTACTGGTTGAATAACCCATCATCCAATGCCTAAGCCAATACCTTTTCCATTGCTGTAACCAATAAAGTTGTGGCCTTTTCTTGCCCATTAACCATATATCACGTGTCCTTGTGTCTTTATTTCACCACGCGGGGGTCGGGTCCTCGAACCACAAGGGTCCTCGAACTACTATAAATAATCACCAAATCAAATACTGAGACTATAAAATTATAAAAAACAATAAGTAGCATTTCCAGTGAGCATCTGAAACATGTTACTGATGAGCGAGGGTGGTGAAACCGTTTCAGAGAAAACCCCACCATGGACAAGGTCCACCTATACTGGTTTCACTAGATTGCAGTCTTCAGATTGTGGCATGGTCAGTCTCCTCTGATGAGCTCATTAATTGCCCAGGTATACAGCAGGTGATTTGTTAGATAACATCCTGGAACTGACAGGTGTCCTGACATTTTAACAGCTCATTTGGATTGGTGCCTTATATTATTCCCCCGCCCCTTGGTTGATGAGAGCTTTCTTTTGGCTACTTTTTAATCTCCTTGTTTTGAGCGGTATTTCATCCTTAGAGGCAAGCAAGCAATATACTTTACTATAGATCTCCCCTCCTATTAGAACTTTTACTTAGGCCAGCATCTAATCCATTCCATGTGAAAATAATAGGAAGCAAATAAAATATAGGAAGAAAATAAAATATCAAGGCATTAGCACTCTCTGATCCGATGCTAAACAACCCCATAGCAATGCATCTTGAAGCTCTAGATTGTGCTGTGTGAAATATATCTTTGCTCTCCAAAGCCCTGTATCTTGCACAGTTTCCTAACACTAAATAGAGTGTTAAAGCCCTAAACGGCCTCGGTCCAGTATACCTGAAGGAGCGTCTCCACCCCCATCAGTCTGCCCGGACGCTGAGGTCCAGCGCCGAGGGCCTTCTGGCGGTTCCCTCACTGCGAGAAGCAAAGCTACAGGGAACCAGGCAGAGGGCCTTCTCGGTAGTGGCGCCCGCCCTGTGGAACGCCCTTCCAGCAGATGTCAAAGCGATAAACAACTACCTGACATTCAGGAGACATCTTAAGGCAGCCCTGTTCAGGGAAGTTTTTAACGTGTGACATTTTACTGTATTTTTGGTTTTTATGGAAGCCGCCCAGAGTGGCTGGGGAGGCCCAGCCAGATGGGCGGGGTATAAATAATAAATTATTATTATTATTATTATTAGAGTGATCTGGCATAAGTTTCTTATTTGAACTAAAAATATAAAGGCGGAACACAGCAGGACAAAAAATAACTGCTCTGGCTGGCCAGAAAAAAGGAACACATAAAACAGGTGAACTATTTAATGTAGTGTCTAGTTCTAAATTACTGAAATGCTGGACACTGATGGGGTTCCCAACCATCTTCCAATATATATAAGTCTCTGAGTGCCTGTAGCAGCTAATAGTACTAACAGCTACTACAGCAACCCCTGGCTGGAGAGTTCTCCTTCAGCTTTCTACTTGCCCCATGCCCCAGGCAAGGAGAGACCCACAGCACTTGTCTCTTCACCGTCTGTCAATGCTTCACTTTTCCTGGCAGAAAAGAACAAGGCACTTGCTTCTGGCTGTTTCTCTTCCTTGTTCTCTCACTCGCCGACTGCTTTTCTTTACTGCGTTCCATCTGCAAGCAAATGTGCATGGTGGCAAGTTAATTATATATTAGCAAGATATCCTCATCAATTGTCCCAAGTATATGGAGTCATTGCTTTAAACAACAATTGTTGATAATTTGGTTAACAATGACTCTGCTGACGGAGTACAGCAGGTTAGAGGGAGCAGTAGAGAATGCCATTACTTTAATGCTTGGTGGAGCTGCAGCACATATTTCCCAAGCAGAAGACCCAAGGCTCAATCCGTAGTTAAAATGGCGGTGGCATCTGGGTAGGTATTTGGGGCACGACTCAGCAAAATAAGCAGGAGGGCTTCTAACTGAACCAGGGCTGGCTTACTGCATGTTGAAGTAAGCGAAGAAATAGACCATACCATGTCAAGAGTTCTCTCCCCTACCACCCACCCACCCACCCACCCACCCACCCAGTAAGATCATAAGTCCAGGACCTAAAATTATCTAACAGCAATACTGGGTGAAAAGGATGCCAGAGGGGAGGACTGGGGCCATGGAGAGCTGCTGCCAGTCCATCCCAGGTAGTAGGACACATAGCCAAAGCCTCAGTCAAAGTAGGTAACACTAGACTTGATGGACCAATGCTCCATATAAGGAAACTTCATGGATTTGATATTAAAACAAGTCAGCAGATAAGTGAGTCTTTTCCCCAACAGATGATTTGCCTTCTAGCTGTGGGATGGGGAACCTGCGACTCTGCAGACCACCAATTTGTTGTTGGACAACCAAGTCCCATAAGTACCAACCAGCATAGCCAATGATCCGGGATCATGAAAGTTGCAGTCCCTCAGCAACTAGTTCTCCCATCCTTGTTCTGACTGAAGGATTGGGGGATGGAGATTATGATTCTTCCCTTAGGACAAATTGTGCCAACTTTGTAATTTCATTTTATTTAGAATGCAATCTGGTTAAAACAAAGAACAACTTTTTACCTTTGATGTTACCTTTGAACACACTCTTCTTCAGGCACACTCCCCTTAACATGGAATAAATTATAGTTTGTTTGTGTGTGTGCGTGAAAGTGAGGGGAGTTCCATTATGCTAGGAAATATTTAAATTTTTCAGGCCAATATTCACCAGCTTTTAAAAATGGATTCTAGTTTCTATGTCAGCAGCTGTATGTTTTACTAATCCAGAAGATGTGTGCTACACATTTACAATAGCTGATTATGGACCCACCCTTGCAATTTAATATCTAACTGGGACTGCTCTGGCAAGCTATTCATGTGCCGTTTCATAAAGGCAGCCAAAATGATATATGGAATGGAAAGGATTGTAGATGGGGAGGGATGATAGTTAAGTGATGACGAACTGAAAGTGTTTAAGCCAGCTATGGGTTATTATTATCAAATTAAACTGATAATCCTTTGGCGGTCATTAGACAGCCCTGAACTTGAAGATATATGCTCACTCTTAGCTAGAACTATCTGAGTTCAATTTGCAGAGATATACATCACAGAGACAGTGCAGGTGCATATTCTGGGAACTGTTAAATCTGCTCTAGTAGGCTATGAGAGCAGTCATCAAATGCAGCAGAATTCAGAGAGATGACTGTGGTGCAATCTCTCCACCAGCCATTTCTTCCTTAGAATTTGGGGTTGCCTGTTTCACAGTGCCCTCATTTCAGAACCTACTTGCAGGCAGAGAGCTAACTTAGCACAGTGAAGTCTAGGCTGCATACCTAGTTCTCCATTTTCAGAGAGAGTTTGGTTTAAGGGCTGCTTTCAAAGAAGCATCTCCCCTGCAGATTTCCACTTGCTAGTGTAATACTTTAAATCAGACTAAAAAGTTGAATTCTGCCATCTGTTTATGCTGGGTGTGGGGGGGTCAAGAACCCTGAAAAAAATCACATTGCAGGGCATAAGCTTGAATTGGATTGGTCACAATAAACAGAACTACTTCGCCCCACCCCCCAAATATATTGGGAAATATCTCCGCTTAACTAATCCAATCCGATTCCCTTCTCCACCAAGTGCCCCCCACCCCAAGTTCTCAGTGTGTAAAATGCAGGCCTGATTTCTGCCGTTGATTCATCCTCCAGACTTGATGAAGAAGGATTAAATTATTCACTGGGTTTCACAATATTCAGTCGTATGTCTTGGAGCACAAGCTCTCAATTTAGAGATATGATTGAAATGATTTATGGTTCTCGGCTCCTGAATAGGCAGATACTTTTCATGTTGAATAGGGACCCTCTCATCAAGCACCATTCTATTAAATACAAATGCTCTCGGGAATCATCATTTTTATCAATGTTTCATGCACTTATCCATTAATTTAGATGTTTTCATTTTGAGCAAGTGTTTCTGACTCCCTATAGCTTTTTTTGTCTTCAGAGTGAAGCCTGCTACTTTGACGATGTCAGATAAATTTCTTTCTCTTCTGTTTTATCACACAGTTCACTTAATCGACAACATTTTAGCAAAGGGAAGGCATAAATTGCTTCCCCCCACTCCTCATGCCAGAACTGCATGCGTAGTTTGAAATCAGGGCTGATACACAAAATCCATTGTTTCTTTTAACCCCTCCCCTGGGGCCCTGGTTATATAAGTTGTACGAAATTACAGCAGCACAGTTAAATCACAGTATGCCATCTTGTTCAAGACAAATTCAAAGAAAGCACCTCAACCCAATACGAATATCAAGCGAATCCGAGCAGCATTATCTCCAAATTCCCTCTCGCCCACATATTACACAAGCATAGCTTACATTTGAAGGAGTGGAGAGATTAAAGGAGAGAAAGATGAAAAGGGAAAGGAAAGAGAGGGAAGATGGAGGAGGAGGAATAAGCACCAGGTCATGCTCTACAATTATCAGGCTTGGTGTCTTTTACAAACATAGCATGCATTGCATGCATTTCAGAAAGCAATTTCTTGCTCTTTCAAGGCTCTGACATCTACACTAGGCTTCCCAAGATTCACATCAAAAAGAAACCTAGGGAGCCGCAGCTAAGATGTAAAAGAACACAGCTAAGTCGGAACAAAATCATCAAGTCAAAAGAAATCTACTGAAAAGAAAAAAAGAAAGAAAAAGAAATCAGTTCATTAACATTTAATTTCCAGATTGCCATGCGGTGAGTGTTTCATCCAAGATGCAAGCCATTTTCAGATGCTATCTTTTATATCAAATAAACAAGTTGAGTTATATTTGCCTTTTATTGTCATCTTCGTAGACAGTACCTTCACTTTTCCTATCTTTATGCAAATGCATTTTAATAAAAGAGAAGTGGGAACTGCCGGGCTCAAACATCACGACTGCCTAGCAGATTACAGCTGGCCTGGTTTCTGTTTTGAACAAGGATAGAAATTTGGGGGAAGGGAACCATTTAAAAATTAAGAAATCTGGAACTGCCTGACCATCAAGTTTCATGAGGGTACACCATTTTGCCATTGCGTCAGAAATTCCACAGATGTGTCTGAGTGAAGACCAAACCAGACAAAATGACATTCACACAATTAGCAGTTCATGCTCCCATTGAGGTCCCAATCCAGATCATGTCCACACCCCCAATGCCTGCTATTTGATCTGGATCAAAACCTCCTATTGAACTCAACTCAGATAGGTTCACATTGGATTTAGCCTTATGTTCTGTGAACATGGGTAGATAGGTCAATGGCTAACAGCATTCTCAAAATACTTTGTAAACCCTACAGCTCACTCACCACTCTCAAAACTCCCATACAGTGGAACCTCAGGTTACAAACACCTCGGGTTACAAACTCTGCTAACCTGGAAGTAGTACCTCAGGTTAAGAACTTTGCTCCAGGATGAGAACAGAAATTGCGCAGCGGTGGCACGGCAGCGCGGGAGGCCCCATTAGCTAAAGTTGTACCTATCTTTAGCAATAGGAACTGGTGTAGGTGCTGGAGCAATGCAGAAACAGTGGTACCTCAGGTTATGAACTTAATTTGTTCCGGAGGTCTGTTCTTAACCCAAAACTGAGTACAAGTTCATAACCTGAGGTACCACTGTTTCTGCATTGCTCCAGCACCTACACCAGTTCCTATTGCTAAATAGCTAACCAAACAACATTCTTTGACCCAGTTCACACATCATGCTAAGACAAACAATGGTTGAGCATGAATGGGCAGGTTCCCAGAGAAAATATCATGGCTGCTTTGCTTTTCCTATGGTCCTTCTGCTGCTGCTGCACTGCTAAGCAAAGCTTTGACTTAGTATGTCATTCAAACCCAGACTTGTGGTTTGTCTTGTTCCATGAGCTGTAACCAAGATTTGTTCTTGATTTACAGCTCATTATTGTTTGGAGTGAGACTAACCACAGACCTAGATTTGGATGACAGGCTAAGTCAACCCATGGTTTACCGCAAAGCATCTCAGGAAGAGTAAGGCAGCGAAGATTTTCTCTGGAAAGCTACACTTACTTTCTGTTATTATTTGTTCTATTGGTATTGGGAGGAATGCTATTGTGCACATGCCCTGCTTGGCTTGGTCCCTGTGAGAACATAACGCTGGATTAGATGGGCTTTTCATCTGATCTAGTAAGGCTCTTCTTAAATTATGTTCATTTTGGGTAGATCTTGCCAACTTTCTGCAAAGTCCACCTTTCTTAAAACTGTTGGAATATTAATTAGGTACATAATAATTTGATTTGTTTAGCTATAAGCCATAGGAAAACAAGAAAATAATCAGAACTGAGTCACACATTTCACTCTTAATTTAAATTCGGACAGAGGGATCCCACAGAGATGGACGTGGGAGAACTGGTATGTGTGCTTTCAGCGGCAAGGTGATTATATTTATATAGTTTTACAGTTGTGCACATTTGAGCATATGTTCCACTGAAAAAGCATATGGGGAAAAGCCTAGGGGTGTGCAGGGACGCCCTGATTTGACATGTACAGAGGCGGTTTTAGGGTGGCACAACTGGTGTGGTCGTACTGGGTGCCATGCTGCAGGGAGTGCCGAAACAGTGCTGTAGAACGGAGCTTGAGGGGCAGAGTGTGTGTGTGCATGCTGAATTTTAGCACTGCACAGGATGCTGCTGAAATTTGAGAGCCTGAAGTCCACCACTGCTTGTGGTAACAACCTGTGGCCCTCACAACAGGGCAATCTGCCCTGTGCCAACCAAGGGGCCACCCACCCCTCTGTGGATCTGTTCCCAAAACAATTTAGAGGGCATAGCTAAGGGCCTTTAAAAGAGTTTTGAAATCCTTGAAACCCCCTTTTAAAAGGCCAAGGGATGAATGGCACTGTGCAGGATCAAATCTGCTGCTCCTTCACATGGAAGCACCATGCAGGATTTGATCCTTCCACTTAACAGCTAGGTAGGAGAATTCACTCTGGCACAGTGCTGCTTTGTAAGCTTGCAAAGGGGCACCCACACCCCACAGGTTCCATACCTCCACTAAACAGGCAGGAAGTAAAGCTACAGCACTTCTCCCAGGTTGATCTCCAACTCAGACTTTTTCACTGACCTGCCTGCCTCTCCTTCCTTCTTGACATGCCCTGCATCCTGACAGCCACAGGCTGCTCTGGACCACTCTAACTCGGCTCACAGCTATCCATGTCTATCTGTACCTGACTCATCCAAGGCCCATTGAATATGTCTGACTCATCTTGGGCCTCAACCAAATTCAGTGCACTACAGATATGAATGATGAAAGCCACTCATATAGATACTTTATATTCATTGTCCAATGGCTCCTAAATGGTGGTTGTGGGAAAGGGAATACTTCTCATATCTTAATTCTGAAGAAAAGTCAAAAACACATCTGAGATATAAAGAAAGAAAATAAAAACATGTTGGATTTATATTATCCTGAAGGTCAGGATGTAATTCACATAAACTTTTGGAACTGTGCAAGTACACACACACACACACACACACACACACACACAGTTTAGTAGTGCAAATAATACCAATACATGCAGCCTAAAAAGAATTTTTTAAAACTGATGTATAAGGATGTTTAAGAAATTTAACAGCAAAATGGCTTCCCAACTTGCATGTTAGAGATTGTCCTTACTTTGTCAAACACCTTCATATATCATGGGTAAACTTATGTAATTTAAGGCATGGAATTCAATATTTATGTTCACACAGATGCCCTCCTATTAACACAGCAGCTGGAGCTACAAATCCTCATCTGAATTCACCCTCTGAAGCAGAAATGACTGTGCCCTGCAGATTGATAAATAAGCTGTTGCACTCCATGCCAATACGTTAAAGTTAATATCTCATTATTTCAGATACAAAAAAAGCTGAACCCAACAGGAGAGAGATGGCGTAAGATTTTTATGGTTCAAGGGCAGCAAAGTATAATGTGCCATATAGGTGCTCAAAAAGATGATCATACAGACATCCCAGGTTTAATCTCTCCCACATCAAGTCAAAATGTTTAACTCAATTAGTTCAAGAGCAAATCCAGTGATATGATATCCTGGTGGTCCTCAATGAAGAAAATTGGGCCACGTGGACTGGTTCTTGCAGAATTCCTTTGGATGGATATAATCCATCTTTTTATTGCTTTCATTGACAGCTGTTCTTCAACCACACAAAGAAGAACATATTCAGATCAGAAATTAAGATGCTCTAAAATGCTTCCAGGTTTCAAGGGGCCATAAAGTATGAGGAACTCTAAACCTCAGCTAGACTTCATGCAGACTGTAGGGGATGATATCAGTGATGCTTCCACAGGGCAGAATGAGAATTGTTAGATGGGCTGGCTATGCTATCAGCAGGTGAAGCTTTTTATGATCCACTTCCACAGCATAATAGCAGACCTGAAGACTCTGAAATATTTAGAGTGTCTGGAAATATATCGAGTCAAACTAGGCGCTTTTCTAATTCCAGCCCAGCCCTGCCATTTCCTCTGTTAGTAAAAAAGAACAAGCGACAAGGAAGTTTTATTTCATTTTATTTTTCTGTTCCCACAATTCTGTGTGTACCATCATGTTTAAATAAACCTGCAGTGTAGCTAGTTATTAGCAGTCCTCTTAGCAAAGTTGCACACGTTTTCGTTATAAAGCTAACAATATCATGCTGAGGAGTTTGCTTTATGAAAAGCATAAATATTAAGTGAAAAGCATTCTAGTAAAATTTGCATTGTATTCTCTTCTACTAAAACAGAACGGCAAATTGTCACTAGTTGCTAAGTAACCCACAGGAACTCATTTATCTTCAAAGGAAAGCAATTAGGCCTTTTAACCTATTTTAATGGGGGGAGAAAAAATCTATACAATTCAAGCTTCCTTGCTGTCTTTCTGTCTTTGTAGTACATTTCAATATGGGAAGTGCTGATATTAATTTCAGATGCTCTGGAAAAAGACAATATGTCCAAGTTCCCTGTTTTGTGACCTAAGAACCTATCTCTCTCTTATCATTTCATGTATTATTTAGGAGAGGTATCATTACATTTCAACACCCCTGAAATCACACTGGACTTTGACTTGATTACATGGTTGCAGGGGCAACCTTTCTGGAAGAAAAAAGATAAGATGGGGAAACGCCTAAAGACATGAAGATTTTACTGAAACTAAAAGATCGTTTATAACAGTTTCTCCCAACCCAGTGCCCTCTAGATGTTGCTGGACTGCAATTTCCATCACCCTTGATCATTGACCATGATAGTTGGGACTGATGGGAGCTGGGGTCAAACCAGATCTTTTTCTTCTTCTTCTTTATTCAAAAGTTTATTCAAAAATTACAATACAGCTTTGTCCACTGCCATAATATCACAAAATGATCACTCCAACCATATCTTTAGGGCACCAACTTGAGAAAGGTTGATTTATCAATTCCCAACCAAACTCTCGGGTTTCTTAAGACCCTGACACCACATAATTACACAGAATAATTTTATGAGGCACCTTGTGGGTAACTCTGCATCTAAAACCATTTCCAATTTCTCTCTTTTACTTCCAATCCTTGATATTTTCCCTGGGCATCACACCTTATGGATTCAGCTCACCCTGGTACTATCCTTGGCTGTTCATTTATGAGTAATAGCCATACAGCTGGGTATAATTATCCTAGGGAGGAGAGAAGTGAATGCAAGATTCCTTCTGGAAAACTGGACTGTGCCATTTACAATTCCCATAGCACAAGCCACCACAAACCCCAAGACATTTAATCATAAGATTTTAATATTAGTTTTTTGTTTTTAGCGTCAAGTATCATAATATAAGAGAGAAAGAGTGTGAGAACATGTGCTTACTTATTTATCGTGGTAGTTCATCTGAAAAACATATAACAATATAATAGCTAGAAATATCTATCAAACACACTGTTCAGTCAAGAATATATATCAAATACACTGTCCAATGTTCAGTCTCAAGGTTTAAAATCTTTTGCTCCGCATGACTGCAAACGTATTTTCCACAGATTAGGGGGCAAAAAACTCTCACTACATGATATGATTGCTGATCGTCAGATTGATTCTTGACAGGGCCCTGAAGCATCACACTGATCCTCACACTATAATTCCTGATGCCATAAAAAGTGAATTTGTTCTCTTGTGGGTCAACAGAGTGCAGCTGAACTGTGTTTGCTATACCATTTCCCCACCTCTCAGAAAATCAGCTGGACAAACAACCACTTTGTTTAATTTGTAAATGGCTTCCTAAGCTGGAGAGCCAATTTCAGGCTAACAAAACAATAATAATAAATATAAATAAATAAATAAAGCTGCTAGCAAAATGGAAAAAGTGATTGCCCATCTGTGTTGTTACGAGAAGTGAGAATAAGCATCCTTTTTAGGAGTCGTGAAAGCAGACCGAAAACATAAGCCCTCTCTGCTTGTTTGGCATGATTGACATGTGGAGCAGCAACCATGCGGAGGGACACCCCACAGCAACCAGTCATTGAAGTGGAGATGAAGGCCATATGAGGTTGCGGCTGCTGAGCTAGGACTGGCGAATAAGGCTCTCCAGTGCCTTTACTGGTGGGTATCAGAAGGCAGCAATGGACAACAGAATAAAGCTAAGAGGCTATCTAATCCAGCATGCTGCTCTCATGGTGGCCAACCAGAGGCCCATGGGAAGCCCACAAGCAATAGCCATCACCCAACTGTTGTTCCCCACCAACTGGTATTCAGAGGCATACTGCCAACCAGGTGGAAACAAGGCTATACCTGACCCTGCACAATCAACCCAGAAAGGGCCACTGTCATTACCAGCCTGTGTCTGTACTAGGAGCTACTGGTCAGTCGGACACAGTGCCCCTGCGTGAGACTAAACAAGTGCCTGAAAGAAGAGAGCACTTTCTGGCTTCCACTTGTTCTCAGTGACTATAACGATGGGGGTGAATTTGTCAATGTTAGTTTCTTTCGCTTTCTAATTTTTCCAGTCTTAAGTTTCATTCTCTATAGATCCACATCTGTTTGAGATTTGTCATTGTGAAAATTCATCAGCATCTCAGTGAGAATTTCCCCTAAGATATTCATCCTAGCAAAGCAAAAGCACCTAATATAATTTTTGTATGTTATTTTCAATGGTGTAGGCACCCTTCTGACCCTTTCCCCAATTATATAGGCATTTTTGGTACACATTATCAGACTGAAGAGCTGCACTGCGAATCTGAAGAAGCGAGACTTTTGGATGACTGTGTTTAGGTTCATGTGTTGTTTTGGAAAGTGTGAATTCCCCCCGCCTCCACCCTTATCCCAGAGTACCAGCACTTTTATTGCCCTGGGAGTGTCTTGCTAATGCCTTGCCTAAGTCCCCACCTGCTTCTCAAGATGTTCAAGCCTTAAACAGTTGGTGTATTAGCATGTATGGGTCACTACAGTATTGCAGCGAGAACAACACAGCAGGAAGGTCTATAAATAAAATACACGAAATATCTGACCCCTGATATTCAGAAAGGGTCAAGTGACTGGCATTACTGTGGATTCTGGCTCCTCATTTATGTCAAGTACCCCCCCCCCCCCGGTCCCCTGGTAGCTGCAAGTCAACACAGCGGGAGTTCTGAGTAGAATATCTCTACCCTGCCATTATTGTCTGTAGACAGTAAGTTAGAACTTACATCCATATTTTTTTTACTCTGTTAAGCAGAAGAGGGATCTGCACGCACAGTGCGTTGTATAAATAATAGATAAGAATAGTCTTGACTAACCCAAATCATTTTGCACCATCAGCATATTTCAGCCTCCCTCACACCTTTCGTTTGCAGACAGCGAGCCAATACGTTTCATTTATTTATCTGGGTTTTTGTTTTGAGGCAGTAAAATAGTTCAATTTTTTTAAACAACAACAACAATGCCCCCTCTGAGGTCTCATTTGATAATACACTAAGCCTGAGCATCGACTGTGAGCTTTTGTACCTTCTAGTTGTGACAGTATCAGAGCAACATCATAAGCTATCTTCCAGTGTCCTGGGGGGTAGTCCTGTTAGTCACTTGCAGCCCAAGCAACAGTCTAACAGACAAACAAATTTATTTTGACATAAGCCTTTGTGGACTACAGTCCATTTAATCGGGTGCATGAAGTTTTATCCTGAGCTGCAGGTACGAGACTGGGTCATTT
Organism: Podarcis bocagei; assembly: GCF_964188305.1. Lineage (NCBI taxonomy): Eukaryota > Metazoa > Chordata > Lepidosauria > Squamata > Lacertidae > Podarcis > Podarcis bocagei. The sequence continues at coordinate 62,699,373 of NC_138128.1, forward strand.
ATTTTTTTATCATAACATTTAAGGGCTAATCAAACCCTCAAGTGGGGGTGGTGAGGCGGTGCCCCAGCGGCAGATCTGAAGGTCCCAGTCTCCTGTTTGGTCTGCTGTGGGGCATAAAAGTCGGCTGTGCTGTGAATGGGGCAGCACAGTTGGAAAAAGTCATCCCACCCACCCCCTGCATGTGTGGCTCTGTCCATTGGTAAACGGGCAGAGCATGTGTCTGGCCTTGCTGTGGAATTACTCGGTCACCATATTCCAGGTGAGGGAGGAATTTGCCTGCAAATGAATTGGGCCAGTTTGAGTTATTTTCCTTCCTCATAGTACCTGTCACAATTTGGGGGGGGGGAGGCATTGGGTTGGATCCTTAGTCAAAAGCGAGATGGGGTTGGTGTCCCACTCCCAGATCCAGAACCAAAATTCAGGGTTATCTGGTATAGGGGTCCAAGGGTAGGGTTCTGTCTGAAAGCTGAGGTGGGGGGTTGATAGACCTGGTGGGGTCTCCCAATTTGATTTGCTTCATGGAGGGATCGTTAACCCCAGGATCAACCCTGATGGAGTTGTCAGCCAACAGTCATGTTAGCTGATTCAGGAAACATACTCAACGCCTAAGCCAAAGCCAAATTACATTTATAATCAATAAAGTTGTGGCCATTTCAATCCCAAGCCAGTGTCTTGTCTTTCTTTACTGCTTTTATAGTTCCAACTCCCTTCTCCTCAGTGGCCTCTGCCCCACTGCACATGGCTCCGCAAAATGGTCTCTGCATCTCTTAAATCCTTGACATTAAGCAGATGTTAATGTCAGAGAGCATCTTTGCCTAAAGTGTAATTTGAAGTAACACTGAGGATTCCTCCTTAGGAGAAAGTTGGAATTTCCAAAGCAGACAAAAGAGTTTCAATATATGACAAGTGAAGTTTCTCAGGAGGGTTCTACATGTCCCTTGTGGCAAACCTTAAAACACATTTCTTTGGAATGAAAGCCATTGATTTCAGTGGGAAATATGTCAGAGTGTTTTGGATCACAGCCCAAGGCATGATAAACCTTCAAAATGAAAGTAGCTGGTGTGTGTACTGGAGCCTGTGTGTTACTGGTTTGTAGCAAATGCTCTAGTTTAATATGGAAGCCCCCAAGGCATGACTTTTCAGTAAGGCCATTCGATCACAGCAAATGCCTTTAGCAGAAATGCTGTGAATTTATACCATTCTCTAAATTAGGAAAGAATCAATCTTCTGCGTTCCATTATGCCAATTGACAATTTAGAACAATAGAACTTGCCTCGCTTTGGTCAAAGCCTGAACTAAACTTTCAAAAGTGAGAATTCATTTGTTGTTTTTATTTTCACAAGCAAGTTGTGTCAGAAATTTCTTAGCGTGTTTTCACACCCTGTCTATAGAATGGGGGGTAATTTCCCAAATTTTACTGGGACTTATGAAGATAGCTGTTCAAAATGGAATCATCCAATGACTCCCAGATATTTCAGATGTTACACGTTTGGTATTTAGACATGGGGTGTCACATGCAAATTGCTGGGATTCATGTAGTAGAAAAGAACTGATCGAATCAATGATTCATTTAGCCTTTCTAAATAAAGTCTCTTACTGCAATTAAACCCTCATTATAAGGAATGGTGGCAAATTGAATGCACTGCTGCAATCATAACTCAGAAAGAAAAAGGCAGGCAACATATAGGACACAGAGGAGCTACTTGGTAGAATTTAAAGTTTTTATTGGTCATATGTAGATATTGTTATGAGCCAGACTGTTCTGCTTTAGTGGCTCAGCTGTCAACAATGAATGCTGATGGAGGGATAATCAAAGTCATCTAGAAAGGCAGTTTTCACCTACATGCCAGGGTGGGGGCCTGAAACCAATGTGCGAGCTGGGAAGGAATGGACCGGGAAAAGAAAAATGAGGTTGGAAGAAGAGAATTTGTATTCAACTGGTGAAGAGCAAAATTGTAGCTTTGTGTATCTGACTGGCAAAATATAATATAGGGTGGGGGAAGGTTGCTTGTGCGATTTGATGCTATTTTAGAAATCAGCACGTTGCATGCTTGATAGTTTCCCTTCTGTTCAACATGTACACTTGTAAAAAAAACAGGGATGGTTGAGGGAGTTAGATATGTTTAGCTTGGAGAAGAGAAGACTGAGAGGGGATACAATAGCCATCTTCAAATACAGTCAAACCTTGGGGACTCCCTGACAAGGAGGGGGCTTAGCCCAGCCCCCGCAGGGTGCAGAGGCCACACGGCCTGCTCACAACACCACCCTACCCGGAAGTGGATAGGCCTTCCTATCAACAGGTAGACTGGGCAGGGATATATGGGATTATGAGGTCCTTCGAGTTTACCCAAATCCCTTGGAAAAGTGAAGTGTGCGTGTACCCACATGCTCCATCTTTCTGTCTCTTAGGGAAAAGGCGCTGATCTGGGGTGGGGTGAGAAGTGACCAGTGAGGGTGGTGCACACAGCACTACTTCAAAAATTGCAATGTGCCCATGATCTTAGGGTTGGCAACCCCTGTGCTACCAGAAAAGTAATTGTAGGTCCAAGCCACTGCAGTCTCTTCAGACTAATAAACTAACTTGCAACAATATGCTGGATTATTATAGCTAGACTACTCCATCCAGAGAAAATAATTCCAGCCGTTGTGGCACATTCCCCCTTCTCTTTTATTCAAAGCCAATTAAAATCAATGGGAAACTTTTCTCTGACAAATGAAATTCCATTATCCAAGGCCATTCTCCCTAATTAGAGCAAAACTCTGCTTTCATATAGACTCGATGGACTGCTGTGAAGGCAGCAATAGTTGTTAGCATACATCAGAAGATGGAATTAAGTCATTAGAGCACATAAATGAAGATAATGTAAAGGAACAGTGCTCCGTTTTAGCAAAGTAACTGCTAACTTAAGTATTGGTAGAGTACCAGGTAACTCTAAGAAGATAAGAGCTTCCTGGCTCAAGCAGATGGCCCATCTAGTCCAGCATCCTGTTCTCACAGTGGCCAGCCGGATAGCTGAGGGAAACCCTCAAGGAGGCCCCGAGCCCAAGGGCACTCTGTCCTCATTTGATTTCTAGCTCTTGGTATTCAGAAGCATTACTGTCTCTGACTGGAAAAGGACTAGTGTAAACCAGGAAGAATACTGGAAGCCAAGTCAGACTAACAGCCATCCGTCCCGGTGAGGTATGCTTTGCTGATGTTTGACTAGAGATCCTGAAGAATATTTTCAGCTGTAGATGAAGGAGTGTGGCTGGTGTGTGTGCTCTGGGAGAATTCAGAAGGCCAGCTAGAGAGGTGTGAAGGGTGGTATGCAGCCTCGGGGCTAGGGCTTCCCAATCCCTGCTGTGTTGTCAAGTCTCTATCCCACCCCTCAAAAAGGACCTGTATCTAAACAATGCATCTACAATGATCACTCCTCACATCAAATGGGGGGGCACCTTTTGCATAGACACGCACAGCCCCCCCAATCCCAGTGCGGCTCCTGGTAGTACAGGCTGCCTTCGCTCTCCCCAGGCTGGATACCTGGAGGTCTCCGCCTACCTCAGTCAATCGCCCAATCCCGCCTGAGGAGACATTGCCAGGGGATTGGCCAGGTAGGGGGAGGGACCACCCTGCCCACACAACAGAAGGTGAATCTTACCTGCAAAGTGTCAGTTGGCTCCAGAGCTTCTCCCACCCAGCCCTCCCTCAGTTAAGCCTTCTTTTGCAGGTTAACCTCTTCTCCACAGGCATGCGGGCGCTGCTACATCATGGTTGCTGTTGAAGGGCCGGAAAGGAATTTTCCTGCCTTGGCAGGTTTTGCCTTCCCCATAGCAAAACACCACAACTTTGGCGGTTTCAGGCCTTGGACGGAATCCTTTAGTCTATTTTCCTAAATGGAAATAAATGGGGGGGGCGTGAAGCAGTGACCCACGGCCCCCTTGCAGCAGTGATCCCAGGGTTCCCTGTTAAAGGGGTCTTGAGGGGAGGTATTGGCCATACACGGAGAGGTTGTCATTGCTCTCCCCTGTGACAGTGGCAAAACGGGGGGCGGGCTCTCTGCTTGAACATATGTTCTCCAGAGCCAGCTCAATCCACACACATTCTGGATAACTCTTATGTCCCCCAGATCCCCAGCTGGGGACTGAGAAGGATAAACACCCAATGCCTGAGCCAAAGTTTCCCTACACCTGAAACTTAATAAAGTTGTGGCCAATTTTAATCGCATAGCACATTGTCTTGAGTCATTATTCCGCTCGGAGGTCACCTGGGGTTGGGGGGACTGCCTGTCCATGCAAAGAATGGACACGTGAAGTTCTTGACCAACCAAATGCTCTATTTGGATCACAGGTGCTGCACGACAACCAGAGCATCTGTGGCTAATTCATGAAAGGCGTGTACTTTGCAGCACAATCCCTTTTAAACTTGTGTCTCCTCCCGCCCCAAACCTTCTTCCCTGGCATCGTGCTGTTAAGAATGAAAAACTTAAAACACTGCCAATATTTATAGATCTGCACTTGCTTTTGTTCAATAACGGCTCCTCATAATGTGTCTGTGAACCTAGAGCTAATCATGCGATTAGGCATTTTACATTAGTTCCAGTACCCTTATAATTCTTGTCATGGTCGCTAATATGGAGAACTCACTAATGTGGCACATTTTTCTAAGCTTTCTTAATTAAAATGTTTGTAAACACACCGATAGTTGTCAGGAAAGATTATGAAGATGTAGGGAGCGGATGCTGTTTTCTTCAAAAACAAGCAACTTTATCTTTTGATTTTTACCAGTCAGGATACAGCTGGGCTAGAGACTGTGTTTACTTTGGGGGATCAGTATCTTTCTAAAACATTTCCCATCTCATTTAGTTGAACTACTATATGAGTTGGAGACATTATGTGCCAAGTTTCTGCATCTCTGCTTGCAGCCATGAAGAGGAACTTACTGCTATGGACAAGCAAATCTTGCAGTTTCGGTTTCTCTTTGTTTCTTATTCTTCGAATCTTCAGTTCAATTGTCTGCATTTTCAGCTCAGTTTTCCTTTTCTTTTAAAAAAAGAAAAAGAAAAATCCTCATATATCAGCATTGTGCAAAATTTAAATGGTTGCTTCTTTGGAGTGCTGATGTTGCCACCACCAAGTAAACCAGACCAGGGAGCCACTGAGACGGGGAGGGAGCCAGCCTTCCAACAGCAGCCTTCCAACAGAATTCCAACAGAATTCATTTGTTTGTTGTTGTGAGGGCCCCACTGGCACTATATATTTATGGCACTACCATACCACTTTAAATAGCCGCGTCTTCCCCAAAGAATCCTAGGAAGTTTTGTTTGTTAAAGGTGCTGAGTGTTGTTAGGAGACTTGTATCCCCCTCATAGAGCTACAATTTCCAGAGTGGTTTAAATATCAGTTCCTCTTCCCAGTCAGTTGTAGCTCTGTGAGGGGGATACATGTCTCCTAACACTCAGCACCCTGAACAAACTACGCTCCCCAGGAATCTTTGGGAGAAAACACGACTGCTGAAAGTGATATGATAATATTTTAGATATATAATGTAGACGGAGCCCATATCTCACCCTAATTCAGCATATATGGGCTTATTCCATTTCATGCCTACATCAACTTTTCAGACAAGTTAGCCTGTGAACTAGCAACTGAACCTTATTAGATTCATGGTGGAATGTGGATTTGAAAATCTACCCAGTCTGATCTACAGTTAGCAGTGGCAGACTTTGGGCTTTAAAATATCCCCTGCAATGCCAAAATTTGGCACCCCCTACTCCTGCCTTCTGTTATTTGTCGCTGTTGCAGCACCCTCTCATCTTGGCACCCAATGCAGGCGAACTGGTTGCGTTCCCTTAAATCTGCCTATGCGATTAGATATCTATTGTATTGTGCCCTGGAATGCAGGGACAGCCTTGCCAAGTTTTCCTATAAACTTTATGCCTTACTTGGAGTTCATGTTTCATCCCTTTTTGTAAGCTTCAGAGCAGCTCTGAAGAACACCTGATGCATTATCAATGAATGCAAAAGAAGATGGAAAGAAGTTAGCCTGAATTCTCCTGACTTTTACAGCATCCAACAAGGCCTCAGCGTGCCAGCATATATTGAAGCCAATTTATTCTGGACACATCGAAAATGTAAATATCAGCCAACAACCTGTTTTCTGGTGACAGATTTGTGCCATTTCTATTGATATATAAAAAGGACAGAAATACATCTCTCTCTTCCTCCAAAGCACCAGAGTAGGCCAGCTCATTATACATCTTTTCCAACTTTATCCAGAGACCAGCTGTTCAGGCAATACAGCCGGAGCTAAGCAATGGCTGCAGCTTCCTAACCGCTGCCAACTGGGGTGGCAGCGAGTGAACCTTTGCTGCTCGGTGCCCAAACACATTGAGATAGCCTGTAGTTGTACCCACTTGCTCTGGAGTGCTCACAGAATCAGCGGCTCTACTGCAAAGAAAGTGTTTGAAGAGCATAGCACTTAACACACTGTTGCACGCCATGCCTCTCTGAGCGATGTGAGATTCCAGGGATCCCAAGTGTTTGCCCAGGGTTCAAGTTTCTTTTGGAATCAGGTACAGCAGAGACTGTGGTGTTTTTATGATATATGGAAACGATGCCTTATGAGGAACGGCTAAGGGAGCTGGGCATGTTCAGCCTGGAGAAGAGGAGGTTAAGGGGTGATATGATAGCCATGTTCAAATATATAAAAGGATGTCACATAGAGGAGGGAGAAAGGTTGTTTTCTGCTGCTCCAGAGAAGCGGACACGGAGCAATGGATCCAAACTACAAGAAAGAAGATTCCACCTAAACATTAGGAAGAACTTCCTGACAGTAAGAGCTGTTCGACAGTGGAATTTGCTGCCAAGGAGTGTGGTGGAGTCTCCTACTTTGGAGGTCTTTAAGCGGAGGCTTGACAACCATATGTCAGGAGTGCTCTGATGGTGTTTCCTGCTTGGCAGGGGGTTGGACTTGATGGCCCTTGTGGTCTCTTCCAACTCTATGATTCTATGATTCTATGATATGGCTTATTTGCACATATATACCCTGAGTCTACAATGGAGGGGTTCACAGCATTAGCACTCCAAGACGTTTTGCTTCTCCCACAGCTGTAGCCTTGGATTCCAACAGAAATCAGGCATGGTTCTGTGTCCCAGCTGCCCAGCCTGCAGCCTTGCCTGCCTCCATCTTCTAGCTTGCAAACAGCTCAGCTCCCAATTCTGAAGAAATGAAAGGATGTGCGTGCTGAAGCTGTTTCTCAGCAGCTGACTGCCTTTCAATCTGGGGCCATTTAATCTTGGGGTTTTGCACATGAGCCGCTCGACAGGAAGTTGAATAAAAAGCTCTAGCATGTGTTTTGTTTGCATTTTAATGAGAAACTACCTAATCCATGCTTCCTGAACCCAGTATGGAAACCCAGCTATTGTCCAAAATTCAAAGATTTCCAAGTTTTGCAATGCATTTCTCCAACCATATAATGTGTTTTAAAAAGTCACATATTGGGGGAAAGTGTGTAAAAAGGTGTGAAAATAGCATCCATTAGGGGAAATTGATCACAGAAATGTGTGCATTAATCACAATTACATACAAAAATGTCAAAATAAAAAAAATCCTTCCTGTAGCACCTTAAAGAGGTGAGCCAGCGTACAGCTTCTGGGTCATGTGGCCAGCATGACTAAGCCACTTCCGGCAAACCAGAGCAGTGTACGGAAATGCCGTTTACCTTCCTGCTGGAGTGGTTCCTATTTATCTACTTGCACTTCGACGTGCTTTCGGACTGCTAGGTGGGCAGGAGCTGGGACCGAGCAACAGGAGCTCACCCCATTGCGGGGATTTGAACTGCCGACCTTCTGATCGGCAAGCCCTAGGCTCCCACAGAGCCACCCGCATGCCTTTCCCTCAGGAGTATCCATGGCTTATTGTCTCGTCTCTAGTTTGCCAGAGATAAAAATGAGAAAACCCTTCTCTCAGAAATACAGGAGACTTACATTTCAGCAAACCAGAGGGATCCTGAAAAGCCACATGAAAAGGAAATGTAAAGAAGTTCAAGCTACTATTCATGTTCTTTTATACATCCAATGGAAGTGGTGTGTGTGTTTTCCTTTTCAAAAGTAGATGAATCTCTATTAAAGGTTTACCTGAAGGCATAACAATCTCTGTCATCTGGATACAGATGAATACTTGAAGGATCAACGACACTTATGGTGTCACCTATGACTCTGGAAGACAAAATAGTTATTCTAACATGGATCACAATAATAAAAATAGTAATAACAACAGTTGGTCTAGAAATTTGATCACCGGAGAAGTTAATGGGCTTCCATTATATCAAGATAATAAAATAATGCCCTGGACATTGTTAAGTTGCTAAATTGAAAAACTTCGAGCCTGTAAAAAATTGCACTGCGAAGATATCTTAAGTGTCACTTGATATCATTGAGTTCATTTAAAAGCCGCTGTATGTGCTGAGGTATCAAAGAGAAAATGGATCAGAGTGAAGCATGTGAGGCACACTTTTTGCCTAAATTTACATAACTCGTGCCTGGAGTCAGTATTGGACTGGATGAGGATCAAGAACTGGAACCTTAATCCCAGCAAAATGGATGTTCTGTTGGTAGGTTCATTCCCTTCTACACAGGGTTCCAGTCATGGTGTATAAGTTTGGGCAAAACTGCTGCATCCTCCTCTTGGCTATAGTGGTGTTACTACTCATTGGGACCAGCAGCAACAGCCATTGTTTGTGGTGGGCCCTTGCACAGACAGATGCAGTTTGCTGCTCGTGGGTGCAGTAGAAATAATACAGGTGGTGGATAAACTCAGGCTACAACTTCATTGATGAACAGTTGGTAAGCGAGGGTAGCATTGGCAGTAGGGTGAGGATCAATTTCTATTCCAGCAGCTGTTGGAATGGCATCTATGCTCTGGGGTGGGAAACACCCAACTTTCGTATGGGAGTCAGGCAGTGTATAGACTAGGACTGCCATCTTTGAAACAGTTATTGAGCTTTTTTTTAGTTTTGCCCAAAGTTGTTGAGCTTTGCTTTGCAAAATCACATTAAAAATGACTTTTTTGAGCTATTTTAATGGAAAAGCGGTGAAAACAACACTGCCAACATAGGTTATCATACATCCAGATTTTTCCGGAGATTTTTTTACCAAATTCCTCCCAGACCCTGCTACCAACGACAGTATTCCGGATATGTCCAGGAAATTCCGGGTGCATGGCAACTCTAGGAAACCCAGGCATACTGCAGTCAAAGCGTCCAGGATCCCATTGGCTGTGCTGGCTGGGGATGGTGGGAGTGGGAGTTCTCTGTAGAGAAATTTGATTAGGATACTGTCCCTTGCAGCTTTATCCAATGAATGCATCCCTAGAAGAAAAGCTAACTGAATTCAGGAAACTTACTCTGCACCAAGTAAGTGTGCACAGGTTCTCAGTCCCAGTCTGATTGTGTTCTCTCACAAATCATGTTCTCTCACGAGAGTTTACTGGAAGATGAGCATGCTTAGACACTTTATTTATTTATACATTTATTTGGATATTTGCATGCTGCTACTTCATTTCACTGTCTGCAAAGTGGCCCACACCAAAAAAAGGTGAGCAAGACCTAAAACTAACAGCCACAGCAAATAATAATTCAGCCCCTCAGAGCCTAAAAGAGGGCAGTTTTGAGCTGGTGCCTCAATAGTGCCTCCCTTGCAGTCACAAAGGTAACAGAAGTGATGATGTCTCAAATATGGAACACTTGCCTCACACATGTGAGGGAACACCATCACTTCAGTTACCTTTGAAGGGAAAGGGCCCCAGAGGAGGTCATCTGTTGCAGATTGGTTCAGGCTGATGTGGAAGAATGTGGTATTTCAGAGACTCACCGCAGATCTAAAACAGATCTAAAGTTTTAAACCATCCACATTTTGTTTGTTTTTTTAAAATATTTTTTATTACATTTTTTCCAGATAAAGATATACAGTACAAGAAAACAAAGAAAACAAGAAAAGAAAAGAAAAAAGATAGATCATTTCCAAAGCTTATCTCAATCTTCTATCGGACTTCCCCACATCTCCCGCACAATGCAATCCTGACAATAAATTTATCAGCAAATTATAACCTTGTTTCATGTGTTTCTTTTGTACTTTCAATTGCATTTTAAGTTTAAATTACTTATTATCCATTTGCTCTATTAACGAATATATTATCATTTTTAAACAAACCATCCACATTTTGTATTATACCTGGGAGAAACCTGGTGACCACATAGCCATGCATCTACTCCTGTTCAATCAGTTTTGCACAGAGTTATTGTCATTTCTGGTGCCAGTTGAGAAGAACCTGAACCTGTTTATTCATCCATCCATCATAAGTCCAAGCCCCTATACCCATGTTTCTGAGATTATTCAGGTTGCTTTCCCAGGTGCACTTCTGTTATGTATGTGATTTCCATTATAAAACCCTTGCCCATAAAACTAGAGAGGAGGAAGCAGATCTTTTTTACTTCTCCCCAAATCAACTTTAAAGGTCCCTACCAAAATAATCCCTGTACCTCTGTGTCTGTAATTTGACAGGTTTAATACCTCTATGTCATTGTTGTTTGTTATTATTTATTAATTGCCTTCCACATATATGTCTCAAGGTGACATACACAACATAATAAAAGTGTTAAAAACAACACAGAAAATAACTGCAAATAAACTGAAAAACAATACCAGAGACCTATTCACCCTGCTGGGAATATTGTGTATTATTTGTACACAAATTCCCCACAAAACAATGGAGAAGACCCTTCCTTAATCATACCAAAATGGTAAAGGCTACCCTTATAGGTAAATCCTTCATAAGGATCCCTTACATCAGAAAGGATGACTATGTCTGTAAATTTCATCCATTTCTGCCAACCAGGCTGTAGCTTAGTGGTAAAGCATCCGCTTTGCATGCAGAACGTCATAGGTTCTATTCCAGGCATCTCCAGGTAGGGAAAGGCCCCTTTCTGAAGCCCTGAAGAAATGCTGACAGTCGGTGTTGAGAATATTGAGCTAGATGGAACCACGGTCCACCTCAGCGTGAGTCGCATATAACTTGATTGTGAGTCGCTTTGGATTACCTTGGCCAAGATAAAGTTACTGACAAATTTAATACGGTAAATGAAACATAAATAAGGCAGTTTCCTATGTTCCTAAAAAAATTTAAAAAAGGAGATTCAGAAAGAAGAACTTTCTGGTGGTAAGGGTTGTTCAACAGTGGAATGAACTCCCTGGGAGGTGATGGACTGCTTTCTTGGAGGTTTTTAAGCAGAGGTTGGATGGCTCTCTGTCATGGATGCTTTAGCTGAGATTCCTCCACTGGAGGGGGTTGGACTAGATGACCCTTGGGGTCCTTTCAAACTCTACAATCCTATGATTCTATGAAAAAAGTTATAGATAGTTCCTTTTTTATTTTTTAATAAAATTTTATTTTTTTATTTTTTAAAAATGTAACCACTCAGGAGGGGCCTGAAAATACTTGATTTTATTTTATCTAACAAAATTTATATACAACTTGATTGTAAAACAACAACAACAGCAAACCAAATATATAAAATCCATCATAAACATTATTAATAAAAATGATTAAAAACAGATATTTAAAAGTATTCAAAAGATCATTAAAATATTTTGTACCTAACAAGAAATAAAATGCATGTAACTTCTACATGTACCGAAAAATGGATGGTGAAGGCACTCACCTGATTTCAATATCCAGTTCTGGCAAAAAGGGGGGATTTTTTAAATTTTCCCACAATAGTGAATGGGGGATGTCAAACATTTTCAAATCAGGATTTGGATTCAAACCCCAAAGAAAACTGGAGAGTCTTGTAAACACTTCATCCTGAATCATGCTCTTTCCCAAAGCACCAAATTATGGTGCAAACCAATGCACATCCCTAATACCAAGGGTTACTTTCAAGAAATCTGTACAGTGAGAAGGATATGTAGCATGGGATTATCTGTGAAAGAACATGTAAAGAAAGTTTTAAGAGTATTTCTTTTTTTAAAAAAATAAATAATGTCAGTATCCCAGAAGTGACAACAATATGATTTATGGCTGTTCTGTTGCACAAGGCCATGGTCCTCTTTTTGAAAAGAAGAATATAAATCTTCATATAAGACATTGCATTGCTTTATGATTTATTCTTTGTTACTCTGGATTTTAATGGCAATGGATGGAAGGCAAGAAAGAGTGTCCCACAGGCGGAGAACTGAGAACAAGGAAACTTTACAAGGTTAATCTCATTGTTCTATCATTGTTTTTCTTGAATTCCTCTAAGAAAGAGGAATGTTGGTATTTCCCAACAGGGATTATTGTTAAGGCTAGAAAATTTAAAATCTCAGCTATAACTTCATCCATACTTGTTCATTTCAAAAAGCCATTCTTGCTGCAAAATTCACACATATTTTTAGGAGAGATGGAGTATTTTTCAGTAGTGACTGAGGTCCTAAATGCCCCAGGCTCTGCACACATAAAGATGGACCTTTCTTTTTTTAAAAAAATTCTTAGTTATCGATGGAAGAAAGCCAGTTCAAACTCCACTCAAATTGTGGGATGAAATAGGTAGATATCACTCGTTCTACCCTTTCTCCAAAATTGACTGTCAGGTGACATTCATCTCAAGCTTGTTCTGACAAATAGTTTAAAAATGCTATGATTTCATTTATTTATGCATTTATAACACCCTACAGTTGCATATAATTGGCTTGAATATTAATTCGATTCTACATTCACTTTGATGGATTTGGAGGCTTTATGTGGATGCTATTGTAATCCACTTGGAACTTAATTAATTAGCACTATCTATCTTGCCTTTAAGTCTCAAGAGAATTACAATAAAACCTCAAAAACTATGACAGTAAGAGGAACAATAACCTTTGATATTTCAATGTCTTTATTCCATGATAGTAAAGGATGTGAACCTAGTTTTGGATCTCAGAGACGACCTCTGCCAACTTCACTATAACAGTCAATGTATTGATTCAAACAACAGCAACAGCAACAGCAACAGCAACAGCAACAACCATTTTATTATTTGTAAGCAGCCCATCTGACTGGGTTGCCCCAGCCACTTTGGGTGACTCAACAGAATCATAAACTGATCATGATATCAGCTAATGGATATTCCCATTGTGTATTTTATGAATATTTGTTTACGAGATTGTATGCTTCTACTCACTGTGCTGATTTCATTACCTTCTCAACCTGCAATTAATAACATTAACCTATGAAAGTCCCATGGACTGCAAGAAGATCAAACCTATCCATTCTGAAGGAAATCAGCCCTGAGTGCTCACTGGAAGGACAGACTGTGAAGCTGAGAGTCCAATACTTTGGCCACCTCATGAGAAGGGAAGACTCCCTGGAAAAGACCCTGATGTTGGGAAAGATGGAGGGCACAAGGAGAAGGGGACAACAGAGGACGAGATGGTTGGACAGTGTTCTCAAAGCTACCAGCATGAGTTTGACCAAAATGCGGGAGGCAGTGGAAGACAGGAGTGCCTGGAGTGCTCTGGTCCATGGGGTCACGAAGGGTCGGACACGACTAAATGACTAAACAACAAAATGGAGGAAGAAAGTGGTTCAAAGGACTGAATTTATCATATTCAACACCAGAGATCAGAAATGGGGATTCTGCAGCTCTATGTACCACTGATCTAACTGAGTGTAACAAGTGGAAATTCCTAATTGTGGGCTTTCAAAGAGAGATCAACGTACATTTCCAAAACGTAAAATATCAAAGCTGACTCATCAAGTGACCGATGAAGAATTCACTACAATAACATTAAAATCTCCAATCCTACTTTAACCACACTTTGACGTGATCATCCTCAGACTCCAAGAGTTCAAGGACCAATTCATGAAACCTGCTTATCATAGTGGGATGTGTGTCACTCCAGACGTATAGTGGCACAGAATGTGGCAGCATGTGTTGGGAGTGGTCTGGCAAAAAAGGGCTACATATCATCAACCCTACACAAACTGCACTGGCTGCTTTCAGAGCCCAATATAGGATGTATGTGGGGGTAGAGAACAGAGCCTTTTTGATGGTGGCTTCTCATTAATAAAGCTCCTTACCTGGGGAGATTTAACTGTCTCTCTTACTGATGATGTTTAGATGTAAGCTGAAGATGCATCTCTTCCCAAAGGTCTTTGAAAGAGGTGTGATGAATTAATATCATATTAGGATTATGCTGCAGCTGGATTTCCCCCCAGTATTTTCTTCTGCATATTGGATACACCATATTGTTTAAATTGTAACTGTTGAGTGGATATTTCTTTATTTAAAATATTTACTGTATTTTGGAATATTAGTATAATTAGTAATCTATGAATTGATTGAATGAATATCAGCACTAGATCTGCACCACAGTACTTATTCAATGCTTTCAATTGCCCGCAATTTCCTTCCAGCTCATTACAAGCAGATCAATTATTAGGTAAGTGTTTCAGCTGTTAATGAATCATCCTTCAGTTGAAGGGTTGTTGCTCAGTGGTAGAAAACATGCCTTGGATGCCAAAGATCTTGGCTTTGATCTTCAGGTGGGGCTGGGGAGGAATAACCTTGGGACTACATCTAGCCAATGTAAACTAGAGTTTGAAACCTGCAGGCCTAGGACCATGTGTGGCCCAGTTTTCTCAAGATCCCTCAGCTCCAAATAGCTATTTTGTCTTACTTTTTCCCTGCTCTCTATGAAAACTGAAGAAGTCATTGTGCTGGTGTACAAACCTGAAATTTAGAATTGTATCCTGAAAATGTATATGAGAAGTTGTGCATATAGCAATCCACATCCATGGGAGACAGGGACACTGGCAGTTTAAACTAAAAGCCTCACTTCATTTGACTAATATTAATGTTCAAAGTGTTCTAGGTAGTGCACATTTCATTGCAATTAAAAAGATTCGTCAACAACTTGATGGAGCTTGATTCTGATTCTTCCCTCCCCTATCCATTTTTTCCTTTTGTGTCATGTCTGTTAGATGGTAACTCTGAGGCCAAGGGCTGTTGTTGTTGTTACTATGCTTTAAGCCACTCTGGGAGCTTTTTTATTGATTATGATTGGCGTAAAAATACATAAATAAATATTAACGTGCTGGTTAAAAGACAAAGAGCTGAGGCAGAGGACAATGCTGCCTCTTTCCTCACAGATACAAAAAGACCATACAGAAGAAGAAATAGGTCCCAAGTGTTAAAACAGGCAATGATGCAGATCCTTTGATGTTCCATTGATATACCATAGTATCTCAAAGAAGATCTGACCAGTCTGAGGTTTTCTTCAATCCTGAAAAATGGGTAGAACAACTCAATTTTTTGAAATGCTGTTCATCATAAGGCATCCGCTTGTGAACATTGCTAAAAGGAAATTCCTTTAAAAGGGGGGGGGGATCATGTGTCATTTTTTTTTTTTTTGTCAGTATCTGTCTAACTCTGGAGCATACATTACATACTGGGACCTTATGAAACGCTTCACAATTTTGTCTTTCATCATTCGCACAAGTCTACTAGGATTTTCCCTAATTTCAATTTCAATACATCTGGAAAACTGTCTTTTCATTCTTTGTGAATCTACAATGAAAAAAAATCAAGGTAGGACTTTTGAGTCTGATGTTCAGAACAGAGTCTAATAGACGATGATTAAAGATTCTGTAGCAGCTGTTACGTATATCGACAGCAAATCGACTGCTATCTGCTCCATTTTAATGAGGCTTAGAGTCTGCAAGTTCATTAGAAAGTATGGCAGGCGTTATGGATCTATTTCACAGGACAGTTTGTCTCTAGCTCAATCACAAGTCTACCTTGCCTAGGAAGGTACTTTGTGTAGGGCATCACTACTACTGCAAAGCAAAATTGGAGAGTGATAGATCAAGGGTAGAGGACATGCCTGCCAAGCTGATGGTTTGAGATTCCGTCCACGGTATCTCCAGTTTTAAAAAGGGGCGGTGGGAATGAGCTCAGCCTGAGACCTTGCAGAGCCAGTACTAGATGGATCAAACCAGATGGATCAGTAGTTAATTCAGTATACCACAGTGTCAGGGAACTGCCATCAGAGGGAAGAGGAGAGGAAAGTCGCTCCAGCGATGCAGGGGAGGGAACTAGCAAGGAGAGAGAGAGGGTTCCCACAGGGGAAAGAAATCCAGCGGACACCAGGGAGAAAGGGGAAGCCAGGAGCAAGGTGGAGGGGAGGCTCAGAGACTCTTCCAGTGAAATCAGCGGAGAGAGCACAGGACCTCCGCTTGGCGCGCCCATGCTGCGCAGAAGGCTTTCACGCAGAGAATCTAGGAGGAGACTTGGTGTCAAGCAACTTTTATGTTGGAAGAAATTTAGGTCCCGCCCACTGACGGATTCTGCCAGTGACTAAGACAGCCGCGTTTCAAGGGCTGTCAACCGGGGAAAGTTTTAGCTATACAGCTAGCTTGGAGCAGTTTGCAGTTTACGCACAAGCAACCCCAATTCCCATTACACACAGCTTTGGAATATTTAGAAAGATCTCCCTCTTCCCATTGGAATCACATTCTTAAAACTTATTTATTCCCTGTCTTCACATTCTACCTTTTTCTCCAAGGAGCTCAATGTGGCATGTGTGGCTCTTCTCTTCTCATTTGATCCCAACAACCACCCTGTGAGGTAAGTTAGGTTGAGAGGCAGTGACTGATTCAAGGTTATATAGGGTGCTTCATGGCTGAGTGGGGATTTGAACCCTTGTCTTCCAGGGCCTAGCCTGACACTCTAACCACTATGCCACACTGGCTCAGTAGCAAAAGAGAGCCTGGTGCTATGGGGAAGGGATTCACATGGATATCCAGTAGTGAAAGGAATCAAAGGTAAAGGTGAAGGTAAAGGACCCCTGACAGTTAAGTCCAGTCGCGAATGACTCTGGGGTTGCGGCACTCATCTCACTTTACAGGCTGAGGGAGCCGACGTTTGTCCGCAGACAGTTTTTCCAGGTTATGTGGCCAGCATGACTAAGCTGCTTCTGGTGAAACCAGAGCAATGCATGGAAACACTGTTTATCTTCCCGCCATTTGACATGCTTTCAAACTGCTAAGTTGGCAGGAGCTGGGACCGAGCAACGGGAGCTCACCCCATCACGGGGATTTGAACCACCGACCTTCTGATTGGCAAGCCCTAGGCTCAGTGGTTTACACCACAGCGCCACCCACGTCCCCCAAAAGGGAATCAACAGGACCCCCCAACTGAAAAAGGGTGGGTAAGAAGGTCAGGCACCTTCGTTTGGACACACTTAATGATAACCATGCTTCACTGTTGTATTGGAATTGGAACTTCCAAAGGCCTGCACCACATTATTATTCTGGATGTGAGGCTCACCTCTATATCCATGTGTTTAGATTTCATAGATAAAAGTTTACTGTGGACCCAAGGACTTTGTCTGTATATATTTCTTGTCTGTATATATATATATTTTCTATGTCTGTATATATTTTCTTGTAAGAAGGAGCCAATGTGCTATGTGCATCCACAGAGCTCTGCAGAAGCAGGCTTCCACACATGTTTCAAATGAAGAGACATCTCGATACACAGAAAAAGATGTCTCTTCATTTGAAATATGTGTGGAAGCCTGCTTCTGCAGAGCTCTGTGGATGCACAGTCGTCTTCTTCTTCTTCTTCTTTGGCAATCACTCGTAGCAGAGTAAGATTGTCTTCCATAAATACGGTTTTAACAATGATTCCATAAGCGACTGTGGAGGCCACACTTCCTTCTACAGTGGGGACATTGGTTTCCGGGTGGGAGTTGATCACGGTGTGGATTTGCTAAGCGTGCCTTCCTCTTAGCACGTTTCTTCCTTGTGTCCTGAGTCTGAGTGTCTTCAAAGCCCATAACACCTTTGGTAAAGGCTGTTCTCCAACTGGAGTGCTCGCAGGCCAGTGTTTCCCAATTGTCACTTTTTATGCTACATTTTTTAAGATTTGCCTTGAGACAGTCTTTAAACCTCTTTTGTTGACCACCAGCATTACGCTTTCCATTTGTAAGTTCGGAATAGAGTAGTTGCTTTAGAAGACAATAATCAGGCAGCCGCACAACATGACCAGTCCAACAAAGTTGATATTGAAAAGAAGAAGAAGAAGAAGAGTTTGGATTTGATATCCCGCCTTTCACTCCCCTTCAGAAATCTCAAAGCGGCTAACATTCTCCTTTCCCTTCCTCCCCCACAACAAACACTCTGTGAGTTGAGTGGGGCTGAGAGACTTCAAAGAAGTGTGACTAGCCCAAGGTCACCCAGCAGCTACATGTGGAGGAGCGGAGACACGAACCCGGTTCCCTGGATTACGAGACTACTGCTCTTAACCACTACACCACACTGGCTCTCATTGCTTCAACACTGGTGATCTTTGCTTCTTCCAGTACACTGATATTAGTTCGCCTGTCTTCCCAAGTTGTATGTAATATTTTTTTCCTCGAAAGATTCCATCAACAGTGTCTCCAAAATTTTTTACACATCACTTGGATGCACAGTAGAATGTGTGAGGTGGTGGTAGGGCACTTCTTCAGCCTGATCAGGTCCCCAGCCCTTCCCCATAATTTCAGCAAAGGAAAGACTAAAGGGGCTTGTTATACAGGAGATGAAATGTAGTTCAGACAGACAGCTTTGTTAGGACAACATGCTTGAAGTTAAATGTGGCACCTCTCCATTCTAAGGTTGCAGTGCAGTGTTTCTTTTCTTCGTCTGTACGAAAAGAAATGGCCAGGAAAGTCACTCCCTGGTCAACTTAAAATGTGCACTCTGACTCAAATTTGGAAAAGAAACTGCATCTAAATGTACACAACTTGCCTTATTATTCTGGAGACCTCTGAAGCCAGAATAGGATAGTCAAGTTAAAAGCCTGGACAGGTGATACAGAGTTTCAGAGGCACAGAGCACAGGAAGCTCATTTAGCAGCACGGTGGCAATTCAATTTCCCATCACGGAAGAAAGGAAATTGGATGGAATGATCTGCACAAACACCTCTTGCCTATGCCAATTCTTAGGAGAGGTCAACCAAGCTCCCTCATTATCTGCCTCAGCTCTCCCTGGGATTGGCGAGCAGTGTTTCCAACTGGGTTAAACATTTGGAACCTGAACATTGGAGCTCGATATGCAAAGACTAAACAGGAAATGAAATAAAACAAATCCACTGGTGGGGCAAAATAGAAACACAGACTGGCACTAAATAAATACAGGACTATCCTTCCTGAATAGAAATGGTTAGTGCATTACCTGTTATTGATGTTCCATGTTTGGCATGGGGATTTTTAAAACCCAGTGCCAGCTCAACAAATGTTGCTGTCTGAAACGTAGCCCAAATGCCCACATGCTTCAGTGCACTCAATGGAGACACTCAATTCCTCTCCCCCACCCTCACTTCTTGGTGCTTCCTGAAGCAGACTGCTTTTTTTTTTATTTCTTCATTTAGAATATGTATATTCCATGTATTTGCATCAATCAGGGTGGCTTCAAACAATTGAGAACAAAACAATCCCACCAAGGAGCATGCTAAAAGCAGCAAAAGTCTTATCAGACAAGAATATTCTAAAAGGAGGGTCTACCACATTAAAAAAATAAAATAAAGTAAATCTTCTGGCCAGAAATATAAATGGTTGCCAGAATGGAAATGTTTTAACCATTTGGCAAAAGAAAAAGAAAAGAAGAAGAGAAAAACAGTAATGGAGAGAGCCAAACAAATCTCATAGGGCAAGATTGAATAAAAACAGTCAACAATTTGAGGAGAAAGGAACTGACAGGTGTTGTCTTTCTTAAGTCAGGCCTTGTACACGGAAGGGAGATATTCAATGAAAGGTGCTGAAGAAAACTCCCTCAGAACTACAGCCATTCAGAGTGTGTGCTACCTCACTGAAGACCATGCCATTCTCCTTGGTTGCAAAACAACACCTCTATTCATTTCACCTCTTGGCTAGTTGACTTTAACAGTAACTGATTTAGCCCTTAAGCTGCAGACTGAATATCCCTTACACTTTCAGCACTGCAAAATCTGGGTATGACCGCAAAGATGGCTCTCTGTCTTTTGCCAAACCATGCTCACTTGACCTTTGGTCAGCCACATCACTGCTGCTTATTGAGAAGTTGAGGGGGTAAGATGATGCATTGGTGAGGTCAGCATGGTGCAAATACTCTAGCGGGAGCACCCAGTTGGTTCCACTGATGCATCTGCACTGCACTGACCTTGCTTTGTCTTGCTCCTCCCCCTCTAGTCCTTGGTAAGCAGCACTGACGTGACTGACCAGTGGTCAACAGAGCACCGCCTCCCAAGCACATCACCCAATACTTTCAAATCATGCAGTTTAAACTAAGAGACCAAGTGTTAGCATGGGGCATAAATAGCATAAATACATAAGAGTTAATTTGTGACTTATGGGTAGAGGCTGAAGGGGAAAAGATCATGAGGATTCCATTTTAAAAAAAATCAGAAGAAAGGAAGAATGTAAAGAATGTAAAGATGTAAAAGAGTCATTTTTGAAATGCTGATTAGAGTACAGTGGTGCCTCGCAAGACGAAATTAATTCGTTCCGCAAGTCTCTTCGTCTTGCGGTTTTTTCGTCTTGCGATGCACGGTTTCCCATAGGAATGCATTGAAAATCAATTAATGCGTTCCTAGGGAAACCGCCTTCAGACCAGGTCCGGGGACAGACTCTTCTGAAGGCTGGGGGGGGGACAAGGGCTTTTCTTCCCACCCCCAGCATTTTAAAAAACCCTGGGACAGCGGAGGACTTCTCCGCTGTCCGGGCGATCTTAAAATGCTGGCGGGCGGCATTTTAAAATCCCCCCGGACAGCGGAGGACTTCTCCGCTGTCCGGGGCGATTTAAAAGCCCCTGGGAAGGCAGGCAGGGGGGACAAAGACTTTTGCCCCCCGCCAGCCTTCAGAAGAGGTCCTGGGGGCAGCGGGAAGCGAAGCGCTTCGCTTCCCCGCTTCCCCCCGACGTCTTTTGCAGCAAGGGGCTGCAGGGAGATCGCTATCTCCCCCCAGCCCCTTGCTTCAGAAGAGGTCCGGGAGCAGCGGGAAGCGAAGCGCTTCGCTTCCCTGCTTCCCCCGGTCTTTTGCAGCAAGGGGCTGCAGGGAGATCGCTATCTCCCCGCAACCCCTTGCTTCAGAAGAGGTCCGGGAGCAGCGGGAAGCGAAGCGCTTCGCTTCCCCGCTTCCCCCGGTCTTTTGCAGCAAGGGGCTGCAGGGAGATCGCTATCTCCCCACAACCCCTTGCTTCAGAAGAGGTCCGGGAGCAGCGGGAAGCGAAGCGCTACGCTTCCCCGCTTCCCCCGGTCTTTTGCAGCAAGGGGCTGCAGGGAGATCGCTATCTCCCCGCAACCCCATGCTTCAGAAGAGGTCCGGGAGCAGCGGGAAGCGAAGTGCTTCGCTTCCCTGCTTCCCCCGGTCTTTTGCAGCAAGGGGCTGCAGGGAGATCGCTATCTCCCCGCAACCCCTTGCTTCAGAAGAGGTCCGGGAGCAGCGGGAAGCGAAGCGCTTCGCTTCCCCGCTTCCCCCGGTCTTTTGCAGCAAGGGGCTGCAGGGAGATCGCTATCTCCCCGCAACCCCTTGCTTCAGAAGAGGTCCGGGAGCAGCGGGAAGCGAAGCGCTTCGCTTCCCCGCTTCCCCCGGTCTTTTGCAGCAAGGGGCTGCAGGGAGATCGCTATCTCCCCGCAACCCCTTGCTTCCGAAGAGGTCCGGGGGCAGCGGGAAGCGAAGCGCTTCTTCCCCGCTTCCCCCCGACGTCTTTTGCAGCAAGGGGCTGCAGGGAGATCGCTATCTCCCCGCGGCCCCTTGCTTCAAAAGAGAAGACCCGCTGTCCCCGGGGGCAAGCTTCGTTTTGCGAAGCAAGCCCATAGGGAAATTCGTCTTGCGAGGCAACTCGAAAACGAAAAAACCTTTCGTTTTGCGAGTTTTTCGTCTCGCGGGGCGTTCGTCTTGCGGGGTACCACTGTATAGGCGAAACCAGTAACACGTGCACATAGTCTAATTTCAATGTCTATATTCCAGTACTGGTGCTTATGGTGGGGCAGAGCCTACACCAGCATTCCTGCTACTGCCCACTCCTAAATCCTGGGGGGAGGGATATTTTTAAAAGGAGAGCCAAATCAGTCATAATATGCAGAAGCCACAACCATTCCCATTTATTTGGGAGTTTGAAGATTTAACAAGTATGCATGCTGTAGTTTACAGGAACAGGGATATGCAGTTGCTGCACCAGTCTAAAAAAAAAAAAGTTCATATGCTTTCCTCTCAGGGCTTCTGGCCTATCAATTCATTTCAAATTCATTGTCTCTAATGTACATAATGCATAGCATATTGGAAGACCTGGAACAGGACCAGATAAAGCATTAAGCTATTAAAAAGAATCATTATCTTGTGTGTTTAAAAGCTAAACATCCTCGAACAATGTAGCAGGGCTTATTTTACTTCTAGCGTTGCTTTTAAAAATCTATTACTGCTCCAGGAATAGATGAGTTAATTTCTGCAGACTGCCATTGTAGATAAGCTATAGCTCTTGGCCGTGATACAGTCTGTACGGTAATCGGCACAGTTGCTGCCTCTGCCATTATTAATTATATACATCTGTTTTGCGTTGTCGTTTGTGATTACCCGTTTTACAGGGGAAAGATTGCTGTGAAAGAAGAGCAAAGTCTGCGAGGGCATTTCGGGAGCAAGCCCTTGATCACAGGTGAAACATAGTTTGCTAATAAAAGGCCAAGTTGATTCACACTTGCTGATACTTTGAGCTTTAGGAATCAATTATGTGGAGTGCTTGCACCCTCCTAGGAGAGGCCATTCACTTTTAAAACAATGCAAGGAGGCAATAATGGACTAAATGAAATTGGGGGGGGGGGGAGAGGCAATGCAGGCCTCCAACCAGAACTGGAGAATGGGGGGGGGGAGAGAGAAACAAACGATTCTATTTTAATTAAATCCTAGCAACAAAAAGAACTCTTGTTCAGCTTTATAACTGAGCACCATGACCACGCAATAAGTAGTGCTGGATTTCACAAAATGTCCTTCCATTTAAGGAAATTTAAAAGTTCATTGAACCATCCTAATGTGGTTCAATTTCAGGTGCCCATTGTTGTTTTTTCTTAAAAATATATATTATCTGTATAAGTTGTGTGTGTGGATTTTGTGGTGAGTCAATAGGTGCTCATGTCTAGCCATTATCAGCAATAGCTATACATGGAGAACTGAGGAAACTGAACAACATCTGGGTCCAGATAAGGATGCTGCATGCATCTGGAGGTGAGCAAGACCCTGCCTACAACCTCCAAGCAGTGTCCACATGGCCCGTGCTCATCTTCATCCTGTTAGTTCCATGACCACTGCCTTCTCTTTCCCCAAGACTCACAGGTGAGCCATGGATAGAATGAGGAGGAGGTAGGTTTCCTTTCCCCTGGCAATCCTTTCTGGGCTCATAAGAAATAGCACACACAGGTAGGGATTCTGGAACTAAAAGCCACAGACACATCCTCACTGGGAAAAGATGCTCCACCAGGATTTTGTATTTGCAGCCAGCACTCTGCTCTTCCCTGAGAGAATCAACTGGGCTTTCAGAAAGTGGGAGATGGTTGAAGGTGCTATGTTTATCCTGGTTTAATTACTGAAAAACTACTTTGTGTTCTACATCCACAGCATATCCTAAATGTTCCCTTTGCAACTGTATCAGCAGCATATTTCTTTCCTTGGCTTGAACACAGGCTTCTCAGTCTATCCCCTACATCCTATAAAGAACAGACTCCAGCAAAAAGGAGGCAAGCCAACTTCCTTCAGGATTAGGGGCCCTTTACTGCAGGAGATGCAGCTAGTCGGAGCTGATCAAAAAGGCTGCCAGGCATTTGCGAGATGTCATTCAGCGGGCTGAGCACAAAATAGCCACCTGATGCCACGGAAAGCATGCCAGAGCCATAATTACCTGAGAACCACAAATTAAACATTCCTAGCCAAGGAGAGGTACTTGCGGGGGGAGAAAGGAACCACATGAATATTCATCTCCTAAAGTGGAAGAACAAAAGTAGGCTCATCAGGAGGATCTGACTTCAACAACTAAGATGGTGACTGAGATAGAAACTGCTGTAATCTGTATAAAATGGGGGGGGGGAGCTTTAGGTACGTAGAGCTAGGGGAAAGGTAAATACTAATACTAATACTAATACTAATACTAATACTAATACTAATACTAATACTAATACTAATACTAATACTAATCTATTTATACCCCACCCATGTGGCTGGGTTTCCCCAGCCACTCTGGGCGACTCCCAGCAGAATAAAAAAGTGATAAAATATCAAACATTAAAAACTTCCCTAAACAGGGCTGCTTTCAGATGGCTTCTAAAAGTCAGATAGTTATTTCCTTGACATCTGATGGGAGGGCATACCAAGAAGGCCCTCTGCCTGGTTTCCCTTAGCTTCGCTTCTCGCAGTGAGGGAACCACCAGAAGGCCCTCGGAGGAGGACCTCAGTGTCCAGGCTGAACAATGGGGGTGGAGACACTCTTTCAGGTATACTGGGCTATAAATTGGTATCACTCCTGTCACAACACTCAATACAGTCCAATTGACTTCAGTGTGCTGGATTATGGCTTTCTTCTGCAGATCTGAATTGGCTTCAACTGATCAGCTTTGTTCATCACCACAAATATTTACACAACACAGTACTGTGCATGTCCACTAGGAAGATGTACATTGAGGCCAGTGTGATTTGCTCCAGGTGTGTGGGCAGTAGTGTAGTGGCAGATTCTTAAGTCCCTTCATGATAGTCACAACCACACCCCCACATCGCAGAAGCAACTCATTTTTCTAGTGTTCCTAAATGCTTAGCTTTGGAGCATAAACAACAATGCCTCGGTGTTCTTCACATGCACCTTCTCCAGAGGAACCGTAGGAGCCTGTCCTTAGTGGCTGACTCGCCTGCCTTCCTTCTTACTGGCTCCAATCAGCAGATAGGGTGAGAAGACTTCTCAGTTACTAACAATCTTCCTTTTCATGCCAACTGGGTTGCTCTTAGGACCCTGATAACTGGGACCCCGCTGCAGATATAGTAATGGGTCTTTGGACCTGCACCAGTCCAGCTCTGCATAGGATTGCAGCTGTAATTTCTATCAACATTTTACCTTGCCATTCCAAAAGCATTCCTCAATGCACGGGAAATTGGTTTATGCATTATTAGCCTGCAGAAGAGAAGATTAAGGGGATACGAGATAGCTGTCTTCAAGGATCTGAAGGGCTGTCATGCGGAGTAGAAGATTGTACTTTGTTGCTCCGGAGGGAAGAATTAGAACCAGCGCATGGAAATTGCAGAGAAGCAGATTGTGGCTAACCATTAGGGCGGAGGATGTTTAAATGGTACAAGGTGGAGCAGACTGCCTTGAGAGATGGTGAACTTTGCTTTTGCAACAGACGATGAGCAAAGAAGCTCCTCTCTTTGTCCTCCATTCTGTAGAGTCCGCTATCAGCACAAATTGTGGGGAAAAGAATGTGTCTGACGGTACCTTGAGACTAACTTTTTAGGTGCAGTTTAAAATAAAAATGGCATAAGCTGTTCATTGGTGACAACTTACTGATGAAGTACACTATCACCTACAGTAGCTTATGCCATTTTAATGTAAAAAAAGGGTTCTAAAAAGTTAGTCTCAAGGTACCACTTGCCACATTTATTTCTCGCTATTATAGAAGATTCACAAGGCTTTTTGAATGATATCAAATGCACAGCAGGGGAAGACAGGATGATAGGATGACCCTGGCAGCAGTGGGTAGGAATAAAGCAAAAGCCACATCATGGATGAGGAGGAGGAAGGGCAGCATTAAGAAGGTGGCAGTGGGCTCTCAGCAACTGCCCCACTGTGCCAGTTGCTGCCACTGGAGAAAAAGAAAGCTGTAGAAGATGGCTGGCGCTCATCCAGAGAGGCCATGGCAAAAGGGCTTGGTTAGAGATTGGGAGAGAATTTGCAGGACTCAGATTCCAATTCTGGATTTCTCTGAATAGATACAAGACACATGTGTTGGTTCAAAGCCATACAGTAATTATGCACATTTCAGTTTAGTGAAATCAGTGGGTGGGATCCAATTAGTGCGCTGGCAGAAGGGCTTTTGATCTACAGACACCTACACAAATGGAAGAGGAGTGAGGGCAATTCAGTGGGTCCAATTTGTTCTTTCATCCAAATGTTACTGGTTTGTAACTCCCCCCTTCTTTATTTTTCAGTTTCCAAAAATACATATAACAAATGCTCCCCGTATACCTCCACCCCACAAGAAACATTCCATTCATATACAATGTAAATAATGCAATCGAATATTCAGTAAGCTTGTAAATAGTTTAGAACTGATTGCATCATTTAGGTGTTCTGTATTCTCCGTCTTAGCAGATTGTCCCAGAGTGAGTCATGGTGAGGGGACAATTCAGCTTTCCTGTGTACTGAATAAACATGTTTCGAAATCACATGTAGTCTTTGTTCCCTGAGCACTCTAAGATGCATTGTTAGTTTCTACCAGTTTCTACCTTGAAGTACAGGTTCTGACTACAGTATATATGCATGCTTTATTTGTGCCAACACAGCATCAATTGCTGTGAGTTTTGTTTTTAGTCTATTATTTTAACTTTTGGATGTTTTAAAGTATTGTTGTTAAACTCTGTGATAATTTCATTGTTTCATCTTTTTCTGTAAACCGCACTGAGGCTTTTAACAATAAAGTGGTGTATACATTTAATAAAATAAATAATATAAAAGAATATAAACTTTGTCATGTTACATTTTGTGAAAACAGGTACAGCATGAGCATAAATGTATTTATTCAAAAGTACTCTACAGTGAGTTGCAAGGTTACATCCTGAGGCCATAGTGAGTATGCATAAGATTGCGGCCTTAGTTGTTCACCCAGTGACATAATGTCACCAAAGGCTTCAGTGATATGACAACTTAGCAAAGCACATTGCATTCTAAGGAGTCCTATTGAGATAAACAAAGTTTTGTATGAACAGCCTAAGTGCCATCACTTGTGAAAGACATTGGGCCAGAAAAAATTGCTGTCTGAGATTTCCACATTTTTTAGGAGAGAATACCATTATAATACACTATTTTGCAAAAAGCAGGCAGCTGAGATCTGATAAAATATAGCACACCCTGTATTCTTGATGAATGAGCATCTTGTCATACGTTATTACTTCTGGTCCAAATCCGAGTCTCTGCACACAGTCAGAATAAATGGGCTGTACACAGGGATTTTTTGTAACATATCGATGCTGATGGAATTCTTTCCCTGAGGCTGCAGAGCAGGAGTGAAAATCTATACCAGCACCATAGTTCCTTCTAGAGAAGAGCTATATCACGGCAAATCTGCCCCAGAGAACTCCTTCAGAGGCCCCAATCCTAAGTGCGATGTTCCATTTCACTGCAGAAGACGCAGTGTTCCAACACGTGCAAAAAGAAGAATATATTCCTAAAATAATTGTTGCTGACCCTGGTTTTGCACAGCTTGGACCTTAGGCTTGCAAGGCTGAGAGTGTGACAGACTGGGATGCATTTTACAATTTAAAAGTGCAATTATGTTGTCTTTATAGGATAATTAACAACCCGGTGTGGGGTGATTTCATGAGACATGTTTTGGAGAGAAAGGGTCACAGATGTCCATGATATTATTTTACTGTGGAACATAAGCTTTCTAAAGGTTGCCTTTCCAGCAAGTATATGCTTGCTGCAGTCCACCCAAAATGTGCTCACCCTCTCCTGCAGCCAAGATATGAGATTATTTTCCAATGAAATGTGAGAAACTTATGCATAAAAGCAAGGTGCACGCACTTACAAGGCAGCGTTCCTGGTTTCTGTTGTTCTGATATATTATATTCTCAAATTACAACTGAAGCACGGCTATAAAACAAACCACAGATAGTGCATATTTACTTTCCTCATGGGAGAATTGTTTCTTGCAGAACATGAGATCAACACAAGCCACTTGCATCTTTCTAAAGGGCGGGAGAATGAGAACAGCCTCTTCACTGGTTACTGACGGTGGTGGTAGCGTTAGGGACAAACCTTGACTACACTCTCTGCGGAGAAAATTAGCATGGATTCCTGACACCATTATGCACCTAAAGACATCATGCAGGGATGGAGATCCTGGCCAAACCTGAGTTTTTGACTTCGGCTCATGGGCCCATGAAACATTTGCAAATGTTAGAATTTATGACCGTACCTTCTTTGCATGCAGAAAGTCTCATGCTTAGTTCCTGGCATCTGGAATACTGTTCTTCCATATCACTGACTGAAACATAGTTGTTCCTCCTCCTCCTCCTCCTCCTCCTCCTCCTCCTCCTTCACCACCTTTGTATACTGTCCTCAATCCTAAGGGCACTTAGTGTAGGTATAAACTTGTCAAACCATTCCATTCTCATTGAGTCTGAAATTGTCCAAATCTTCCCTTTAATCACTATTTTTGGCCTACTCCCCACATAAAACCCACCATTCCAAGGGAGCACAACTGACCTATATCCCCCTTTAAATTTTAACTCACTGAAGTCTGGTGCAAGCCAGTAGCTAGTCCACACGCTCTGATTCATATACAACTATTTTAAAAGGGGCAACCATGTGGAAAGGTTACATTATTTAGTGTTTTTGTGTTGTTGTTTTTAAAAAAGAGAGAGTAAAAGACATTATGCAGATCCATTGAATTGCACGTGGTGTGGGTAGAAATATGCTTTTCTCTTCATAACACTAGAATCTGGAATAAAATGCAGCTGAATGCTGGGAGATGCAGGTGGGACAAAAAGAAACACTTCTTCGCACGCTGTCCAGTTAAGCTATGGAATGTGCCAGCACGAAATGTGGCCGTGGCTACCATGGCCGATGGCTTTAAAGGGGGATTAAAGTACAAAAGAAAAGCTTGCTGCATCAGGCCAATGGCCCATCTAGTCCAACATCCTGTTCTCACAATCGCAGCCAAATGCATGTGGGAAACCTGAAAGCAGGACCTTCCAGCAAATGGTACTGAGAAGCATGTCTTGAAAAAGCTATCAATGGCTATCAGTCATAAGGTCAATATACTACCTCCAGGATAAGACACGACATGCCTCTAAATAGGAAAGCGGGGCCGCTCCATCACTGACCAGCTGTCCTTGGCTTTTCCTCTTATTCAGTTGTCACAGCCCATCAGACTGCAGCAGAGGGCAGCAGGGCTACTCCACCAGCTCTGCCGAGAGACCGACTGCCTTTGGCTCTCTCTCAACTCGCAGCAGACAGTCCATCAAGCTGCAGCAGAGGAGAGATGAGAAGGAAGCCTGCTGGGAAACAAGCTCCTTTTGGCTCTTTCTCTCCCTGAACTGTTTCCCCCACAAGTGGTCATTATGAAGCTTTATAAACTAGCTTGCTTGCTTCCCTCCTCTCCCCCCATCCCCTTTGTGCTGTGTCTTTTAGATGGTAGGCCTGAGGACTGATGCTTCCTTGTGCTTTATTAACCTGTAAGCTGATCAGGGAAACTTTTCAGCTGCAGAGTGGGGTAGAAAGCCTTCAAATCAAATCAATACAAGGATGCTGTTTTCCAATAGCTGAGAAACAGCAGTGGGAGAGCCTTATTGCCCGCTTTGTTCAGTCACTGTGGGGAAAAGAATGCTGGAAAAATAGGGGCCCTTGGTCTGGTTCAGGAGGACTCTTCTTACTTTTTTATAATGGCACACCTACCTCCAGATTGTGCTGGTTCTTAGTGAGGAAACCATAAGAATAACAGTCAGAGCCAGGCTGCTGCAGGATGCTTTAGAATACCACTTGTTGTAAATCTCAAGTGGGGAGAGTATGTTCGTGCACAAGTTCTGCTTGTGGGCTTCCCCTAGGCAACTAGTTGACCACTTTGAGCATACTGGCCAATTGTCCCGTTTTAAGCAGGACAGCCCAGCTTTCGTTGAAGGCACCCTGGCCTCGGCCCTGGTTTCGCGTAGCGGATGAGTGAAAGAGTGGAAAGCAAGCTGGCGCACAGGCAAAAGAATGAGGAGATCAAGCAAACGGGTGGGAGAAAGAGCGCAGGGATCGGGCAGGTGGGTGGGAGAAGCAGCGCAGAGATTGGGTGGGCAGGATATGGAGTGTAACGCTTTGCCCTCCTGAAATGTTGGAGGGTATGCTTTGAGAACAGGCTGCTGGGACTGTAGCATGATGTAGCAGGACATTTCTTATGTGCCATTGTCACCAGCTCTGTGATGTGGTCCATGAGTATAGCATTTACCAATGTAGACATCTCATCCCATTGATAGTGTAGAGTATAAGTGGGGGAGCCCTTTTTGGGGGGACAGCAATCTGGCGTGGTGCCCCAAAATGTGTGTTTTGGGGCCCCATGCCAGAAAAAAGTGCAGCCTGAAATCATGCGACATTGTGGCGACCACTTGGGCCGCTGTCTTCTCGCAAGAAAAAAAACAGGTTGTCCCATTTTCCCTCGGGGCTGTTCATGGTTATGGAATTGTGATAATACTCCTTGCCTGCCTGAATGGAAAATGGAGAGATGCATGGTGTGTGTGATCCTCTGACTTTTGTGATGCTGAAACATAATCTCCCATACAAAAGTGAGAACTACATTCATTGCTCTGCCTGCTTCTGCATCTATCTTTGCTCACTACTGGGATGTGGCCCCTGGAAGGTTGCCAACTAGGGAATGTGGCCCTCGGGCTCAGAAAGATTCCCCTCCTTTGATGTAGGGGTTCATTTTGGAGGCCTTTCAGTAACCTTAGTACTTCCTCTATGACATGTAAAGTATCACTAAAGAATGCAACATCCTTCACGAGGGATCTTTAGGACATGATGTTGTCTCTTCTTGTGTTAGCACTGTGATTACACAGAGCAGGGCAATATCCTTGACATTTAGATACACTTCAAGTACTAGCTTTAGACACTTTTATTTTATCTGAATAAAAGGCCTGCACCACAAAGCCACTTTATATATGTAAGTCAAGCTCATCATTCCAAATAGTTTGGTGTTTATATTTCTGTTTAAAATCATATATGCTCTGCACCATTCTTTTCCTACAGTTTGTGGGGATTTTCTTTTTATTGCTATATTTTCTGCATTTTTAAATCAAACAAGCCACTAGGGAGGGATACTGGCTTTGAGCCTGGGTAGAAGCTCTTTTTTCTCCACCTACTGTGAAATTACCTCCTTCTTTGCCTTTTGTTTCTGGGGGTTCCTGGCGCACTGGTCTCTTTCCCAAGAGGAATTGAAATCTCTGTATATTATTCATGTAGCTACTCACTGAGCGGATACAAAAGCAGCTTAGAATATCAGACTGTACAAACTGTTGCCCAAATGCTATGGGATAGAGTTGTTCAATGGCAGAAAACAGGTAATGAAATTCCCATGTCAGACCAATTTTTCTTGGTGAGGGCATTAGAGCAACCCAGAATTTTGCAGACCTCTTCAAACAGAATGAGAAAGTTGGAAAATAACTTTCTGAGCACTTTCGTGTACAGACAAATAAGGTCCGGTAGCAAAGCAATCAAAGATGAAGATCCTTTAGGAATTCCTTAGCACACAATACAGCTCTTAGCAAGAGAAGATTAACCGGCAAAAGGTCACCGACCCGTTCTGACCCAAGTGATCTTTGCTCAACTTCTCTAGTTTTTAGTTCTCAGGTACACCTTTTTAAAAAAGTTGTCCGATTTTTCTTCTCCAAAAAGAACTGAGAAGCTAAAGATATGAGCTGCAAAGGAGTCAGCAAAGAGTTAAGGCTGTGGCTCTGTAAAGTTCTTTGTGTAATAAGTTTTCATGCCAACATGGCATCATCCACCAAAAGATTTACCTGCATTTGCCTCTGAACAGGAGTTGTGCGAGAGCACAACAGCGCCTGTGTACACTTCTTGTTAAGGCTTGTGCAATAAAGTTCCTGAAAGGTTGTGCTTCAAGTGGGGTTGAAAACCAATAAAACAGCAGCATAAAAGCAAATAAAAAGCAGGTTCAGCAGATTCACAAACACATAAAACAGGACCAGCTCTTATCATCTTCTTGCTAAACACCCAATAACTCTCATCTGAATGTGTGCATTTGCTTTGTAAGGACTGAGGTGGTGCGGGATGATGGAATTTCTGTTTGCAGTGATGGTTTTCCCCACACACGAATACCACCATTTGAAGGCTGTACTATTTTTCTTTTGGCTGCCCTTTCTTCAGAGACATATGAAACGGTTGCAACATCAAAGGATTGCACTCATGCCAATGCACAAAAGAACGGAAATGCACATTCTAGCACTTACTGGCCCCTGTTTGGGGCAAGATTTGGGAAGGAGTCTACACCAGATAAACTCTGCACAGTCTGTGTAGCTGGGCTTCCTAAATAAATTTGGTTCTCATAGGTTTATAACGTCATATGCTCTTGTTTTGAAGCTGCTTCTGAGGATATTATGCACATCTACAAGTAATGAGTTGATTCAATTAGTTCTAAATGTACTGTATTAAGGTTTGATAATTCAAGAGGGAAAAGATCTACGTTCCTTCTTTAAAGGTGAACTGTTCAAAATAAGAGCAATCTGGTCAACAAGTCTGCTCAGTCTCTTGGATTTCAGGATTTGTGTTAAGGTGGCTATAGCCTAACCAGATCAGCAACAGCCGATGGAGGTAACACAATCTTGCTCCCTGATCCTCATGACAAATATTTAAGCCCACAAGCGGCCTCATAAGATTAAGAAAATTACTTACATCAAGCATAATCTGTTACTCTGTCTGGAATTTAGCCTCGTCAGACAGGCTAGTCGGAAAAGCATTTTTCTTTGCTGTTAAGAAGAAATTTATGAGGATAGTTCATTGTGAGAGGGAAAATAAAAAATATATATAAGATAGCAAAATCCAATTTTCTTTGACTTGGTTTCTTTCTGCAGGTTAGCTACCAGAGAAAATTAAAGTAAACAGCACGTCTTGATGTCAAAACCCACTTCTCAGAATTCCCAAATTCTATGATACAAAGAAAATTAGCCATGTGAATAAATCATTCCTGTGCTGAATTTCAACGCAACCCCTTCTGTGCTCAGAGTCCTTATCTATTCCTTGCCATCAATTTTATTAGAGTATATATATATATATATATATATATATATATATATATATATATGCAGGTTTTGGTGTCTTCGGGTGTCTTCCCGTGTAAGAGTTGGGGTGTCTAGGCGACGTTTCGACGAGGTCTCACTCGTCATCTTCAGGCTGGTGCTTTCGGCTTCTTGTTACTGGAACAGAGCAGGATCTCAGTGTTTGAGTTCCTATAAATACTGTTGAGGGGGTGTGGTGTATAGCCTCCAACGTTCTGGGCAGAGAGGAAGTTCCCAGGTTAGGTGCCTTTTCTTCTTTTGTTCATTAATTACTTGAGGGATATCTTGAGTGATTTCTTGAGTGATATTTTGAGTACCACTTGGGAGGGTGATTAGGTGTGGATTAGTTGCTAAAGCTTTTGTGTCTTGACCTCTTGAGCTTGTGAAGAGTTTTTCTGAGAAGATGGCTGTACTGCACTTAGTTGTGCTCTGGCTTGGCTTCGTGTATAGGGGCGAGCTGTGGTTTTGTGCCCTGTGCCAGCCAGATCTGTGTAGGGATTGCAGAAAGCACTCACCAACCTGAGGAAAGACAACAACATAATCATTCTCCCAGCAGACAAAGGTAATGCCACTGTTGTGATGAACACATCGGACTACCAAGCAAAACTATCAAATCTACTCCAAGACCCTACCTACCAACCTATAAAAAACAGATCCCACCACCTATCTGGAAAAAAAAAAAAACCACCAAATCCAAAATAAAAGCCTCTCCTATCAGTGAAGAAATCCAGCTAAGAATCATCCCCAGAGAAAAATCATCCAGATGCCCCAAACTCTACGGTCTCCCCAAGATACACAAAGAAGGAACACCACTCAGACCAATAGTCAGCTCCATAGGCTCACCTCTACAAAATCTCGCTAAATTTCTCGCTAAGCAACTTCAGCCCTATGCAGAATCTATCGCTTCACACGTTACAAACTCCTTCCAGTTCATAGAAACAATAAAGAAGCAAAACCTACATCCCGATGACCTACTTGTGAGCTTCGATGTTGTATCTCTCTTCACACAAGTGCCCATTAATGAAGCCTTGACAGCCATTCAAAACAAATACAATCCCCCCGAATACATCCTGGACCTGACCAACCACTGCCTTACCAACACGTACTTCATCCACAATGGACAAAGATACAAACAGATAGAAGGAGCACCTATGGGATCACCCCTCTCACCGGTCATCGCAAATCTGTACATGGAACACTTTGAAACCAATGCTTTAGACAAGTCAGAACACAAACCCAAACTTTGGCTCAGATATGTTGACGACACCTTTGTAATTTGGCCACACGGGAAGGAAAAACTAGATAGCTTCCTCACACATCTCAACAGCCTACACCCCAAAATACAATTCACTATGGAAATAGAAGCCAACAACCAACTTCCCTTCCTTGACGTCCTAATCTACAAAAAACCTGATGGCTCCCTAGGACACACTATCTACCGGAAAAAAACACACACCAACCGCTACTTACATGCACAATCACACCACCACCCTGCACAAATAAACTCCGTAGCCAAGACTCTCATCTCCAGAACCAAACGCCTGGCTGACAAAGACCACTTGACAACTGAGTTACAGAATCTCTCAAATGTGTTAATCGCCAACGGATACCAGCAAAACAGGGTTACGAAGCTAATCCAAAAAGAAACACCCCCCAAAAACCAAGACACAGAAGAAAACAATGGCATGGCCCTCCTTCCTTATATCAAGGGCACTACAGATAAAATCAGCAAAATCCTCCATAAACACAATATCAAAACAGCCTTTTGCACCAACCAAAAAATAGCCAATATCCTCAGAAACCCCAAAGATAAAATCCAGTTAGAAAACCAAGGGGTCTATGAAATACCCTGCAAAGTCTGCCCAGCCACGTACATTGGACAAACAAACAGACGAATAAATGCACGTATCGCAGAACACAAGAATGCCGTCAAAAAAGAAGAAAAAAACTTCCTCTCTTTACCAACACATGAAAGAAACAGGACACGAAATTAATTTTGCAGATTCCAAATTGCTCTTTAACATGGAACATCACCACAAGAGAATAATCATGGAAGCCATCGAGATAGAGAAACACCCTCACAACATGAACAAGCGTGACGACACGTCCCGCCTGCCAGACATCTGGAAATTAGCCCTCCCCACAAAAACCGACACCAGAACCAGAGGCACACAGAACGCCATCTCCAATCAACCACACCAGACCCAAACCCAGACCCTCTCCACAGATAAATTACAGACACCATCCAGTAGCCAAACCATAGTGGCACCTCCGGATGCTGCACCCCCCTGCAATCCCTACACAGATCTGGCTGGCACAGGGCACAAAACCACAGCTCGCCCCTATACACGAAGCCAAGCCAGAGCACAACTAAGTGCAGTACAGCCATCTTCTCAGAAAAACTCTTCACAAGCTCAAGAGGTCAAGACACAAAAGCTTTAGCAACTAATCCACACCTAATCACCCTCCCAAGTGGTACTCAAAATATCACTCAAGAAATCACTCAAGATATCCCTCAAGTAATTAATGAACAAAAGAAGAAAAGGCACCTAACCTGGGAACTTCCTCTCTGCCCAGAACGTTGGAGGCTATACACCACACCCCCTCAACAGTATTTATAGGAACTCAAACACTGAGATCCTGCTCTGTTCCAGTAACAAGAAGCCAAAAGCACCAGCCTGAAGATGACGAGTGAGACCTCGTCGAAACGTCGCCTAGACACCCCAACTCTTACACGGGAAGACACCCGAAGACACCAAAACCTGCATTCCTGTACCCGTGAAAACCTACGAAAGCATATATATATATATATATATATATATATATATATATATATATATATATATATATATTGGTCTTTGGTCGCAAGGTGTAAATGGAGACACAAAACACAGTAATTATATATTTATCAATAATTATTTAAGCAGCTAAATCATGCTACCCTCTTAATGAGCCGTATGATTTGCAACTCAGCTAAATATATAGGACTTGACCCCAAGTTTCACTCACTTACCATTCAACAACTTTGCTCTGTCTGTGGATTTATTACTAGGGGAAAGGGCCAAAAGAGATTCAATGGGTAATTTTAATCTGTTTCAGTATTTTAACTTTTGCATGTTTTGAAGTATGGTAGTGGGATTTCTTTCTCTTTATTTTCTTGTTTAAGCTTTTGAGGGTTTTTTTCTCCATCAAGCAGCATATGAATTTTATGAAATAAATAAATGAAATCAAATTTATTGCTAACTTCATTTAATGGACAACCCTGTCCTAATGATGGTAGCCTCTGTACTGACCTATGATTATGTTCCCGAAATGTTAAGTCCTCAGTTCCTCACTATTTCTTGTTAAATAGCTGGTGAACAATATCCTCGAAAAGCTCCAGGCAGAATCTTTGCCTTTGCTCTGACTCTCCAGATCTATCGGTGCATCTCTGTCTCACCTTAAGAATAACAAAAACCTTCAGCAATACCAAATTATTCATTGAAAGAGGGATAAGATTATTATCATCTTCTGATTGCATGACTAGGCAGTCCTCCTTGTGTCTCATGACCACAGTGTAATGAACTAATGCCGGCAGACTACAACTTCCATCATCCTTGACTGCTGGCGAGGGCTGATGGGAGTTGGAGTGCAATGACAGCTAGAGACACACAATGTTCCATCCTTGCTATATATCCTCCTCCTGCAAAATCTCATGTATTTAGGTAGCTGTCAAATTTTTAAAACTGATTTTCATAAAGTTTTATTTTGATACAGATTAGATTTCATGTGGATTAAGCCAAGTTGTGCGTTTTGGCAGTATGGGGAGGGTGTGTATATATAATGTAACAAAGAAATCAACATTAAAATAAATTATCTCTCAAAAGCTCAGCAACCTCCATGCCCGCCCAGTTTTTATTTAGTATTCCAGTGGTCACTGGCTGGTTTTGATTTCAGATCCAAGCAGAGCTGTAAAAATATGACTGCCACAAAAGTTGCATAGGCTGAAGAATAATGTCTGCATTACAAAAGCAAGGAGGCAAGATCTGCTGTGAGGAGAGGTGAGTGTTGCTTAACACTCCATTATCCTTGATTGATTGGTCCACCCAGTCCTTGCTATGCTCCATAAAATAGCCTTGATTATTGGTTTGTCATTTTGAAAATAACAGGAAATGGGGACAATATTTATAGCGCAAGGACTCATCTGTTCTCTCCACTATGATGCTGAGCTTCAGAAAGTAGGTTACAGCTCTAAAAATTTTTGTGTCCCTTTATTGTTGAAAGAAAAAACAGCTTAACAACAATAACAACAACATCCTAAATTCTCCCCCAAATTGTTCCAAAATATGTTGTACTTAGTGTGCCAGGTAAATATAGGAATTGTGGACCGATTTCACTTCATCATCAGAATATTTCACTAACAGACAAGCTATCCATACATTGATAAGAAGTCACTGATATATGATTTTCACAAATGTATTTGGTCATTTGGATCAATTTAATTAGAACATAGGACCTGTCTAGACATCATTTCTATTGTGCAGTCATGGGGTGAATATATGTGATCTCACTTTCAGTACTGTTTATGCCTGCAAAAGTTTTGGGGTGGATATACTAATTCATACATACGGTCAGTGTATGTGCCAATAACTTCCTCCTGAAATCCTGTAACACAGCAAGCCTGGACTATATCACATTTTCAAGTAAGTGAAATCCCATCTAAAGAGGGGACTCTCGCAAGGCCACTTGAAGTCAGAAGCAGCCTGCATTGACATAAAAAGATTGGGTCCTTGAAAAATTGCTACGTGGAGGGGAAGAAGACTATGAAGTCCAGAATTTAAAATTGTCGCAGTGTTTATCAGCAAGTGTTTATCAGCAATTTGTCTATGAATTTGCTAATTATTTCTGCTGTTAGCAATTTCAGGGATAAATAAACCAATAATAATAATAATAATAATAATAATAATAATAATAATAATAATAATATCTGAAGAAGTGTTGTATCTGAAGAAGTGTGCATGCACACAAAGGCTTAAGCCAAGAACAAACTTGCTTGGTCTCTAAGCTGCTACTGGACAATTTTATATATATATATTTAATAATAATAATAATAATAATAATAATAATAATAATAATAATAATAATAATAATAATAATAAAAATTTATTTATATCATGCCCATCAGGCTGGGTGTCATTCGACATTACTACAATCTTTGAGTGGCGCGAGATTCCAGGGTTTCCAGGCATCCAAGTTTTCGAATGAGGGAAAGAGGAAACTGTGGAGTCTTTAGGATATAAGGTTTGTTTACACAAATATACAAGCTGAGCCTGTGGTGGATGGGCTCTCACATCCCAAGGAGGTATTGCAGGACTCTGCCTCACACACTTCACCATGCTGCCTCCTTCTAGCTTCTATCTCTCACATACCTTAGCTTGGGCTGGGGTCTTTCTAACTTACAATCCATTTGCCTCTGGTGCAGGGTCACTTTTCTTCCCTAAGGACTCACAAGCTGAGACCATTATCAAGAAGCTGACCTGGCTATTCCAGCAATTGAATCCTCCACTGGATTTTAACCAGATCTAGGAATTAGAAGGGTCTCAGGCATACAGCCTGACCCCTGTCCCCAATCACAACAATACTAATAATGCTAATAATAAAAATAATAATAGATGCAGGAAATTCCAATTATCCAGCTCAAAGATTCACTGAAATAGCATGCCATTTGAATCAAAGATTTACCTCACTATATAATTGGGATAGTGGGTCCCACTCCCTTTCCAGGTTGCAGTTTTTAAAAAATACGGTGCGCTTAACTTGGTCAATACTTTCTCCTAAGATAATTCAGGAAATCTTTACATAGGAACATCATCATCAAGCCTTTTCCCCCAAACAGGAATCTGTTCCACTTCATTAACTGCCTTGTACAATAGGAACCACATATTAATCAACTTATCTGAATCAGTTGCTCTAATGAGTACTGAATTTCACCTTCTGGTGACAAGAAAGCTTTTAGTGAAAAACGAGAATCCCGATAAAATCTCCCCCCCACCCAACTGCCAAATGATCCCAATGAACAAAAGCCCTTATTTGAAAAGGCCAAGTGCATGTTAAGACACTTGCTGTTTTTTTTTGTATCTTTATTATAGATTTTGTTGTGAATTATGTGGCAATTTTTCAGTTTGGTTGTGTATTTTTTAATGTATTATTTATTATTTATGATTACTTTTGTTATGTTGTAACTATGCTTTTTCCCCCCTTTCAAGTTGCACTCCACCTTGAGCATGGTTTGAACTGTGGAAAGGTGGCATACAAATACAATTATGTATGAACCTGATCCTCAGGTGACAAAGATGGATCCGGGAGCACCCCAAACCTCTGTATCTCTTCTTTCAGAGAAAAAGTTACCTCATCCAGGACAGGCAAATGGCCCTTGTGTTTTAATATTTGGTTGGGAGCCGCCCAGAGTGGCTGAGGAGGCCCAGCCAGATGGTTGGGGGTATAAATAATAAATTATTAATAAATAATAAATTAATAAATTAATAATAAATTATTAATAAATAATAAATTATTATTATTATTCTCCCAGCCTGGACTGCACCTTCACATATGCAGTTCCTTCTTTCTGGATCCGAGTATTATTTATTTGGCCTATCCATACTGAATGAAGTCAATCTAGTGAATGTTTTCACAACATTCACAATAAAAAGCAGCATGAAGTCTGCCAAACAAGTTGGAACTCTCTACTTTGAAATGTAATTTATTCTTATATTCTGGATTTGTCTTGACAGGATTGCAATATTTATGCAAATCATCAGATAGGTAAAAACCAAGACTATGTGGTTAGAATTCTCAGGGCTTGTTTCTAGTGTGAGAGACCCCTCTGATTTACCTCATGGATAGTAAATACTAATACTAATACTAATAATAATAATAATAATAATAATAATAATAATAATAATAATAGAAGGTTTATTACTGATAGAATAATGGCTTTAAAGTTAAAGCTGCTAATATATGTCACAATTTTATCCATGAAATTAAGGTAATTTGTAGCACTTTTATTCTACTAAATGATTTGTTTGGGCACACTGTGGTAAGACTAAATATTCATCCTTAGTTGAAGTAAAGAGATGCCAGTAATTACAACTTGTATTTGTATTTAATGTAAACTAACAACTGACATAGAAAAGGTGGATTAGGGCTGATGTTTCTGAAGCTGGAGCCTGGGTTTGAAAAATAAAAAGGAATTTTTGGATTTTGCAAAACAATGCTGTTTTAGTGTGGGGGTGAATTTGCCACACCCCACTCCCCTCCTAATAAGATTCAGATGGTATTGCCCATGGGAGGAGCATTTTGGGGTGATCAGGCAAGAGTTGTAGGATCTTAGGGAGGAGCAGAAGGATGCCAGGGACTGCGAATGCTGCTTAAATTTGCTTGCGTAATTTCCATTCCTGACCTCTGACAAACATGCAAATTGCGGGAGTTTCCACTCTCATTTCTGCCACTTTCATTCCTCTTTCTAATTGAATTCTCTGACAACCCCTTACCCAAGTAATTTTCTATCTAGGCAATCAACAGACATTATCATAGATCAAGAACCTATTCCAGTCAGCAAAATCATTTTAATAGAGTGCAAAGTAGAACAGATGAGCCAAAAGAAGGTATGGCCTAGCTAGAGCCCTGTAGGGTTGTGTGCCCCTCATCTGCCTATCTACATGTTTGTGGCACATGAAAAATGGGTGGATGGTTGGATTAATAGAGTAATTGGTAAAAGTGTGCTTTCCCCTTTCTGTCTCTTCTTATAACCTTGAACACAGACAGAAGCTACGGAATGAGTGTTTTCAGAAGCTAAGGGATGAGTATTTTCAAAAGCTCTATAGATGGGAAACTGCCACATTTTCATAGCTCTACTCTATGTTTCTCTCTGAGAACATACACATTGTCAAGGTAAATTAAACACACATTATGAAGAGTATCTAGATTTTGCACAAATTGCTTGAGAGACTGTAGCCGGGTAGCCATATAAGCAGGGCAAACAGCAAGTTCATTAATACACACTTTTAAAAGCACGGCTAAGGGAGATAAGCATCCATTTGGCAAAATTAATTCCAAAATAAAAGGCTCCGGAGAGTAGGCTGAATCGGAGAAAAGAACATTTGACTGGAGACATATAGCCATTAATGAAATGATTGAGTTACTCAGTGGCATGATGTCAATAAAAGGGGATATTAGACCAGATTGATCACGAATTCTGAAAAAGGCTGCAGAGTATGTGTCAGTCCTGGGAGTACATTTTCCCATCTGCCATTGTGGAATCCGGATGCATTTCTTATTGACATTGTTTACTTAATTCTTTATTTAAAGGAATAATAGTTCACTTTACTGGTGTTAAGGCAGTTTTTGTGTTTTCCCCCTTTTATTCAAGCACTGATACAGTTAAGTTTGGGTTCTGAACATTTTCAGCATATCAAAGTAAAGTGATGCAACATTCAATCCTAGTCTATTTAGGGCCAGTTTTTATTTTATTTTGTTTATATACTGCTTACTAGAACAAAAGAATTTTAATCAGTTTGCATTGTGACCTGTCATGCAATGAAAGGGCGAAAACAAAGTAATGTACAATAAATCATTCATTCTCACCAATGTGATTTGGTAATCAGATAAGGTTTTGAAGTTAAAAGTCATACAACCAAAAGTATCACATAGAGAGGATAAATGCCCCATGGACATTATTTTACAGTCATTTTATTATTTACCAAATTCAAATGCTTCCTTTTTTCTATAACAGAATTCAAAAGTAGTAAACATGGAGTTCCCGGGCCTGTCTAGACACTGCTTGAACTCAGCTTGTCTATTTTGGCAAAGAGAACAGCTGCATCATGATGTTACAGGCCTTTTCAAAATACACAGATATACAGTGGTGCCCTGCAAGACGAATGCCTCGCAAGACGAAAAACTCGCTAGATGAAAGGGTTTTGCGTTTTTTGAGTCGCTTCGCAAGACGAATTTCCCTATGGGCTTGCTTCGCAAGACGAAACGTCTTGCGAGTTCTTGCGAGTTTGTTTCCTTTTTCTTAAAGCCGCTAAGCCGTTAATAGCCGCTAAGCCGCTAATAGCCGCTAAGCTGCTAATAGCCATGCTTCGCAAGACAAAAAAACCGCAAGACGAAGAGACTCGTGGAACGGATTAATTTCGTCTTGCGAGGCACCACTGTACACTGGAGCATGTCAGTACACATGCACACAAGTATCCATGCCTGCATATACAGGGGGGAAAATAAGCACACAAAAATCAGCTGGGGAGAAAAACAGTATATATCAAGAAAGTAGGGCTTCAATCAAATGACAATCATTGAACTTATTGGGGTGCACTTCATCCAGGTGGGACCTGGATGAAGGCAGGCTGAGGCTGATGCAGCAGTGACCCATCTGCCCCAACAGAGCAGCCTCCATTACTTTTCAGTAAACCTGTATGGAATTGTGCTGTAAATAATTGTATCCTAGGCAGAAAAATGATTATTTTGTGTTTCATAAATTATGTCCTATTTCTAGCATAACTGAATAAGGAGAAAGGTTATGATAACCCTGTAATATAAGCAGTTTTTAAAACAACAACATATAGCTTTGAACAAGAGATTATAAACAGCTTCTTGCTTGCTTTTCACATTGAAGCTAATTTCATAAGCCCTGAGTGTACGTTGCAATCCAAGGCCATGTTCATGCCCACAGTTCAATGCTGTTAATGTAATGATGATGGCAAAATATATTTATATTTTAGTTTCTATACAAGCTTTTTTCTCACTACAGTTTTTGCACTTGATTTACTTGATTTGCACTTGGGCCCGGTCTTATTCAACATCTTTATCAACGACTTGGATGATGGACTCAAGGGCATCCTGATCAAATTTGCAGATGACACCAAACTGGGAGGGGTGGCTAACACCCCAGAGGACAGGATCACGCTTCACAGGACAGGATCACACTTCAAAACGACCTTGACAGATTAGAGAACTGGGCCAAAACAAACAAGATGAACTTTAACAGGGAGAAATGTAAAGTATTGCACTTGGGCAAAAAAAATGAGAGGCACAAATACAAGACACCTGGCTTGACAGCAGTAAATGTGAAAAGGATCTAGGAATCTTGGTTGACCACAAACTTGACATGAGCCAACAGTGTGACGCGGCAGCTAAAAAAGCCAATGCAATTCTGGGCTGCATCAATAGGAGTATAGCATCTAGATCAAGGGAAGTAATAGTGCCACTGTATTCTGCTCTGGTCAGACCTCACCTGGAGTACTGTGTCCAGTTCTGGGCACCACAGTTCAAGAAGGACACTGACAAACTGGAACGTGTCCAGAGGAGGGCAACCAAAATGGTCAAAGGCCTGGAAACGATGCCCTATGAGGAACGGCTAAGGGAGCTGGGCATGTTTAGCCTGGAGAAGAGGAGGTTAAGGGGTGATATGATAGCCATGTTCAAATATATAAAAGGATGTCACATAGAGGAGGAGAAAGGTTGTTTTCTGCTGCTCCAGAGAAGCGGACACGGAGCAATGGATCCAAACTACAAGAAAGAAGATTCCACCTAAACATTAGGAAGAACTTCCTGACAG
The DNA here is from genome assembly GCF_964188305.1 of Podarcis bocagei. Classification (NCBI taxonomy): domain Eukaryota; kingdom Metazoa; phylum Chordata; class Lepidosauria; order Squamata; family Lacertidae; genus Podarcis; species Podarcis bocagei. The sequence goes on from NC_138128.1 coordinate 62,743,006, forward strand.
TAAGAGCTGTTTGACAGTGGAATTTGCTGCCAAGGAGTGTGGTGGAGTCTCCTTCTTTGGAGGTCTTTAAGCAGAGGCTTGACAACCATATGTCAGGAGTGCTCTGATGGTGTTTCCTGCTCGGCAGGGGGTTGGACTCGATGGCCCTTGTGGTCTCTTCCAACTCTATGATTCTATTCTATGATTCTATTATTTTCTTTGGTGATCACCATGAGTGGGGGGGGGCAGGGGTGTGGAGAATTGAAAGGAAATTTGTTTCAGAAAATCCATCTGACACCTAAAATTCTTTATAAACACAGTTTGCACGGAAAGAGCACACAGCATGACCTATGCTCCCTTGCTTGCTTGTTTTATTTGATTTCTAACTCACCTTTCCACCAAGAGGCTCAAGCCAGAGTACATGGTTCTCTTACTTCCATGTATCATTTTTACACTAACCCCGTGAAGCAGGTTAGACTGAGCAATTTTACCTGGCCCAATTCAAGTGTCACACAGTTAAATGGCCAGTTGAACCTTGGTCTCATGGACCTAGACCAACACCCTAACAGCTACACTGTCAAAGAAGAACACAATTCTGGGAGTTGCTAAAACCAATAAAACCACAATTAATGCCAAAAGTGTTTATCTGCAATGATCGGCTAACAAGGGAAATACCCTTCCCCTCACAACCAAAAGAATGACAAGGACAAAGTGCAAAAAATCAAATCATATCAAGGCCCAATGTATCTGGGAGAAATAAGAATGTCCTCACCAGAAGTCTAAAAGCTGACAATGTTGGAGCAGGCTGATGGTGAACCGATCTGGGGAGAAATGTTCATATATGGGGTGAGGGGGTACAACCATTGAAAAGTCTGGTTCTCTTGTTGCCATCCTTCAAGCTTGCCTCATAGGAGGCACATGGATAAGGACCTCCAATAACTATTGTAGGGTTCAGACATGGGGAAAGGCAAAGACCCCAGCCCTATAAAGTTTTATCCATCAAAACCAGAACTTTGAACTGAGCCCAGGAACCCAGAGTATTGATGGACTCTCCTTGACTGGATTTTCTTCTGAGCAGGGGTAGTGCTGAAATAAATGGCCTAAATTCAATTCATTTTATGTTCCGGTGTCCCCTCTTTCCTTATTTGAGCTATCATTGTTGCTGTACTCATTGTAGCTAGTCAAATAATCTACTGCCAAGTTTTGGGAACTATTCTTAAGAGAGTAGTTATAATTCTGGCTTTTTCTGGCAGCTGTTCATTTTGCTAGTGTTACCTGTGGATCAATAGCAGGACTCTAGCAGTAATATATTCTCTGGGGCAGCTTATTCTTTGACTTACAGCCAATTCCAATATGGTGTGTGTTTGTGCGTGTGCGTATGTGACAAAGAGAGAGTGAGAGAGAGTGGGGATCCCTTTTGTAGAGGTACAAGAAGGGGGAAAGTTGTACCATAACTGAAAATCTTCGAAGAGTCTGCAAAAAAAGAAAAGAAAAGAAAAGAAACTTACAAGAATTTAGTATCGTATTCTTTTCTCTCCACCCCTTCCAGTAAAAAAAGAAAAGAAAAAATGAATACATAAGGATTTTCATATCTAATATAAGGTTATTCTTCATGGGAATCCATCCCAAATTATTCCCATGGAGAAATATGTTACATTGAAATTGCCCCCCAGACAAGACTTTTAATTTCAGCTTGATTAATTTGTCTACTCTACCGTAAATTGCCAGAAAATAACTTCCTTCACAAAATCTGTGCTCATTTAATTAGACCATGAAAAAAACATTGCCATCTTAGTAAATATCTCATTTCACCAAACATCAAACAGTTCAGCATTAGCTTATTTTCTTTTTCTTGATTTGAGGTGTTTCATAAAATGTCAAAAATGGTATTTGTCTTATGCACTTGGTTTCAGAATTCAGTTTCTGAGCTTTGGCATTTCCTGCCCATAAATTTCCTGGACACAGGACAAGTATATTAAAAAAATGTTTTGGGAAATATATAAAGGGGGACATCATTGTAGCCAATACGAAAGTGTGTGTGTGTGTGTGTGTGTGTGTGTGTGAGAGAGAGAGAGAGAGAGAGAGAGAGAAGAATCATTGCTTCAACACTGATGATCTTTGCTTCTTCCAGTACACTGATATTAATTCGCCTGTCTTCCCAAGTGATGTGTAAATTTTTTCGGAGACACCATTGATGGAGTCTTTCGAGGAGCTGGAGATGGCGTTTAGAAGTGGTCCATGTTTCACAAGCATATAGTAAGGTTGGTAGTACAATAACTTTGTAAACAAGCATTTTGGTTTCCCTGCAAATGTTCCAGTCCTCAAACACTCTGCACTTCAATCAGGAGAAAGCCGCACTCGCAGAGCTCAGGCGATGCTGGATTTTGGCATCAATGTTGGCCATTGTGGAAAGATAGGTAGGAGAAGTGATCAACATTTTCCAACGTTACATCATTGAGTTGGATTTGTGGCACTGCAGAGGCGTTATTTTGTACTTGTTGGTGCAGCACTTTGGGTTTTTTGGCTGTTGAGTGATAGGCCAAGCTTTTCGTAAGCTTCTACAAAGATATTTAGGATGGTTTGGAGGTCATCCTCTGAGCGTGCGTGCACTATGTTGTCATCAGCATACTGAAGCTCTATGACAGAAGTTACAGTAACCTTACTCTTTGCTTTCAGCCTGATCATATTGAAGAGCTTTCCATCTATTCGATATATGATTTCCCTTCGACAAAGTGTAGGATCATGGCAATGAAAATAATGAATAGAATAATGAATTATTATAAGGTTATTGCTAGTGTTACCTAGTGTTATTGCTAGTGTAACACAACCCTATTTAACACTTGATCCCACTGTGAATAGTTCACTTTGAGAGCCATTGTTATCTGCGATTGTTGCTGTCATATTATCATGGAGGAGTCAAATGATGTTTACAAATTTATCTGGGCAGCCAATTTTCAGAAGGACAGTCCACAGGGCATTACAATTTACAGTATCGAAAGCCTTAGTCATGTCAATAAACGCCATATACAGGGGTTGGTTTTGCTCTCTGCATTTTTCTTGAAGCTGTCGAGCGGTGAAAATCATGTCCACTGTCCCCCTAGAAGGCCGAAAACCATTTAGAGATTCAGGAAGGGTCACCTTGGATATTGTTAAGAGACGGTTTGCTAAGATCCTTGCAAGAATTTTGCTGGCCGCAGTTAATAAGAGAGATGCCTCAATAGTTTCCACAATTGGTTCTATCACCTTTTTTTTAAAGAGACTGATAATTTTGGCATCCCTAAAGTCTGCTGGGATTTCTTCTCTTTCCCAGATTTTTTCGATGAGCTTGCGAAGTTGTTGTGTAAATTCAATTCCGCCCACTTTGAAGATTTCGGCAAGTATCCCATCAGGTCCACTGACTTTGTTGTTTTTCATTTGGTTAATAGCTGTACACAACTCTCCCTGATTTGGTGATACTGCAAGTTCATCTCTAACTTGTTTTGGTGGAATTTGTGAGAGGACCTCAGCAGCTACGGGGGAGTTGCAGTTAAGGAGATGTTGGTAATGTCCTTTTCAGCTCAGTGCAATAGCTTCTTTATCTTTTAGAAGTGTAGTACCATTTGTTGAGTGTAGGGGGCATACACCATGATTTATTGGCCCATAGATGGTCTTTGTGGCTTTAAAGAAACTGTGCATCATGAGTGTTGGCTAAGTGCTGGATCTCTTGAGCTTTTTTTATCCACCAGGTGTTTTTTAGTTCTCTGGTTCTTCTTTGAACCTCAGCCTTAGCATTGGCATAGGTTTTTTTCTTAGTGGCACAGTTTCTATCTCTTTGCCAGATCTGAAAGGCCTTCCCTTTCTTGTCAATCATGCTTTCAATCTCACTGTCAATCTCATCAAACCAGTCCTGGTGTTTCTTGGTTTCGTATCCAATAGTTTGTTCACAGGCTGCAATAATGGATATTTTAGCTTGGTCCAGTGTTCCTTGATGTTATCAGGGAATTCTGAAAGCAGATGGTCCTTAAGAGTCATTTGGAAGCAATTCCACTTAATGGGATCTTGAAGGGCTTGAGTATTCATTTTGTGCCTTGGTTTCCTTTCTTGAAGCCTGTGTTGAGGTATAATCTTGATAGCCATTGTGGAGCTTATTAGTTGGTGATCTGCCCAGCAGTCGTCGATGCTTGTCATAGCTCTGGTAAGGAGCACATCATGACGATCTTTAGCACGGACAATAACATAGTCTAAGAGGTGCCAGTGGTTTGACTGAGGATGCCTCCATGAAGTTTTAAATTTATTTTTCTATCAAAAGAGTGTGTTGGTAATAACAAGGTTGTGCACTGCACATATTGTCAAAAGTAAGATTCTGTTCTGGTTGCTGTTGCCAATTTCTTCTTTCCCAATAGTCCCAGGCCACAGATCGAAATCTCACCCAACTCTTGCATTAAAATCACCCAGGAGGATAATTTTATCTTCCTTATGCGTCTCTGATAGGACGGTATCCAGCTGAGAGTAAATTTTTTCTTTAATGTCTTCATCAGCATCCAGTGTTGGTGCATAAGAGCTTATAATAGTAGCCTGTTGGTTTTTGGTGAGCTTTATTCAAAGGGTTGAGAGTCACTCATTAATGCCGGTAGGGACTTCTGACAGGAGCTTCTCAAGATCGTTTTTGATAGCGAAGCCTACCCAATGTATTCAATGTTCTTGTTCAGATATACCTTTCCAGAGGAAAGTGTAGCCTCCTCCCCCCCCCCTTAAGTTGTCCCTCGCCTGTTCTTCAAGTCTCTTGAAGCACTGCAATATCAGTGTTAAAATGTTGCAGCTTTCTTGCAATGATGGCAGTTCTGCGTTCAGGACGCTCACTGTCTGTTATCTGACAAAGTCCATATATCCCATGTTCCAAAGTTCAATTGTCTTTTACGACCGCTAGGTGGTGACCCCACTGGGTGCGGTAATCCAGTCAGGGAAAAAGGGAGGCAGACAATGTTTAGAGCACCTTTTCTAGCCCCTCCCCCTTTTCAGGGTGAGCAGAGTGGGTCCTAAAAAGGGCTGCTCAGTCATGAATACAGCTGCCGAGCTGCTCAATTGCCTCGTTCCTTGAGTCAGAATGACTGAATCTGTATCCACCTCCCATGTGCCGGTTCATGACTAGGGGCTTCCAGACTTTTGGGGTTTGGGTTGGGTTTTTGGAAGATGCCTGTGTGTGAATTTGTTTTATGTGTGTAGATCAGTGCACACTGACCAACACACAGTCTTCACAGTAGGGCTCTGTTCCGATAGCATGAAGTAGTCACAACAAACCGGTAGATTCCTATCTGATGCAGCCTTCAATGGCCTTCACAGCCGTTGTAACATACCACTTGTTATCACCCGTCTGTTCTGCCATTGAGAACTTCTTGGATCATTTTTTGTCTAGCTCCTTCCCTTTGACCTTACCGCCTTGGGTGACCCTGCTGGGAGTATGACATTCCCGATGGCTTCGCTCACAAGGGTCATAGAAACATGCAAGCCCACTCACCATGACACGGTAATGATCCAGCGGGTGGGAGGGCTCAATCCAGATGTATATGAAAATGGGTGCTATTCAAGATAAATACCTTGTGTAGTATTCTGATGCAGAATAGCATTACAATGCAGGTGCAAAATCCAGAAAGACAGCTCGTTATTCCTACCACCATTGTACTGTATAAGTGTCTGCATGTGCAACTGATACTGCTTTGTTACCTGCACACCATTTGATATTGTATGGGTTTTGGTACATAATACATGGAGTACATGAATTTTCCTTTGCAGTGGCATCCTGACAAGACCAGCTGTTTTGCAAATGGAAATGTCCCTAGGTATGCAGAAAAGGATTAATAGGCTGGAGCAACTGAAAGCCAGGAGACTTTGTTCAGTTATTGGTTGTATTTTTGCTTTTTCAACTTTTAAGTTGCTTTGAGGCTCTGTCTCTCTGCAGGTATGTTGCTTCATCCAGACCTTACCCCATGCACCCCATCACCACTTATAGCGGCTGAGGTTGCCAAGCTGGGAAATACTTTTCCACCTGTGCTCGGGGCGCTCCCCCTGTCAGAGCACCCTACCTGAGTGTTTTGGCTTGGCTAGAATGCACCATTGAATTTTGATTCTTCTTGTTTCCCTGGATGGAGGATAGAGGTATGTTTATGCACATGTAGAAACTAGGCTACTGTACAAAGGTAAGTTTTTGCATGCATGGTTCCACTCACTTTTGCCTTTGGCTCCAGTCAATACTGGCATGCGGCCGCCAAAAGGTTACCCAGAAGGGAATGTGGCCCTTGGAGTGATACATGTTCTCACCCTCTGCCATAACTGTTTGGAGCCATGAGTATCGGGGTAGCAAATATTTTAAAGCATTTCTTTACTTATATGGATTCATCTTATCCATCTAGTGCACAGCTCAGAACTTGCAACCATTCAGAATTAGAATATCTTGATCCTGTGGTTAATTTATGTACTACTTAATGTCAAAATAGGCTTCTAAGCAGTTTACTGAGTATAAAAACCTGTTACATGGCCATTAAAATATAAACATCTATAATTAAAATGCACAATAAAACAATCCCATTAAAACAACACAGCAATATGGTGTAAATGCAAAGATCCAAACTGACTACTTCTTATGATTTTATTAATCTCCAATGTGTTTTGAACTGTAGCTCTTCCTTCAAGGAGCTCACGCTTTTTAAGCAAGGCCTTTTTAAATAATAATAAAAAACTTCTTATCAAGATGCCATTCCTCAACTTGCTAGGCTAATTTTTTTGGGGGGATAACTTGGATCTTGGGCACAAATATCAACAATATCATATAAAAAGGTTAGTCCCAAAAGCTTGGGAAAGTAACAACAAAAGCCCTGGTACCTAACAGTGCGACCCCATACATTATGTACTCAGAAGCAAGCCCCACAGAGTTCAATGGAGTTTACACCCAGATTAAGCAGGCAGAAACGACTTACCAAGTGGGGTGGAGCCATGAGGTTTGCTTCACGGTTGGTCACTATTGCTTACTATGAAGGAGCGGTGGAAGGGCAAGGAGGCTGGCACAGTGCCAATGCACCATCAGAAGTACCAGATTGGCTCCGCGGCTTTGTTTGCACTGTACTGTCATGAACTGACAGGACTTCAGGGAGGAGGAAAATGAGGAAGAGGATCCCAGTAAGGGTACAACTTGGAGTGAGTCACACAGGAGCCAGCTGGGGATGGGGAAGGAGAGGTTGGTGTAGGTAGTACTCATGGGGTGACAAAGGACGATGAGGGGACAAGGGACAGTGCACAGGAAGGCGAGTAGTGGGACCCCTCACTAGAGGCAGCGAGGCCCCTGTCCTCATAAACATGGCAGGTCCTGAGACGTAGGGAACAGCAGGCTTGGCATTCCAGGTAGCAGAGGTAGGCCAGGGTCTGCAGCCTAATTCACTAGCTGCCCAGGTGGGGAAGGAGGCATGTGATTCCTCAGCTGAGACAAACTGAGAGCAGGTGAGGGTTACATGCCTCATCAAACCCAGATGCTGCAATCAGCAGACACAGTAGAAGAAGGCAACAGAGCTGAGGTGCTGTGTCTGCTCAACTGCCCACGCTGAGGGACCTTGCCTTGGATTCTCCTTGGACCATCAAGGGTTTCTACTTTGCCTCTGGACTGTATCTGGACTGCTTAACTTCTGTCTTGGCTTACTTGGACAGACCCCAGACTGTGTTTCCTGATATTTGGACTTTGCTTGTGTGGGATTGATCTCTGGACTTGGAACTTTGTATTGGCCCACTGTCTGTCTGCCAGGTAGGTCAGGGGATCAGGACATGTACTAGCCTGCAGGATGCCTCTTGCTCTCACTCCCAATTAGCAACAGCAACCCACCTGCTGGGAAGCTAGCATACTGGTCCAACTCCACCCACTAAGCTGCTTCTGATGGCAAATCTCAGCCCAGGGTCTGAATGGTCTTTGGGGCTCTCTCCAGACCACATCTCCCACTGGCTTGCTGGACATTCTCCTCCAAGTTATTTTGCCTGGCTGAATACGTCCATTAACTGTGATGATGTGTCCTTCTTGCACGCGGCGGGAGGATGGAAAGGTTTGTAGAAATCTCTTGTTTTTAATTTTATTTTGTAGCTTGAGTATTGCCTACTATGGAAAGTCAGTCACATCTACTGTCTCTCCCCCCCCCCCCTGTTTGCCTCTGGCCCCACTCACATTGTCTCAGGCTGAAGAAAGGTTTCCCTCCCTCCAGTGTATTAGATTTCAGCCTTACGTTTGTCACACCAGCCACTAAGAGAGCAGCTTTCAACTGTTGGGGTGCCACCACAGAACAGGCCCTTTCAGTGGCCACTTCCAAACCCACTTCTGAGAGGCAGAGGCACTTAGCATTTGCGGCAGCCTTCTGAATCCATTCAGGGAAACCCAGAAGCAGGTCTCTGCTCTTGAGCCCTCTGCTGCCGGGTGTACAAAAGGCGACTCCAGTATCTGCACACAGTGCTCCTGCTAACTGCAAGGCAAATTGCCAAGCAGATGATTAGTGCTGTCAGGCTCTGACAGTGCTGATCATTTCAGGGACAGGACCTTTGGCCTATGCTTAAGCTCCATCCCCCCGCAACAGTGACTCACACTGTCACGGCAGACAGCAAGAGCACTAATTGTAGAGTACAGTGGGGGATATTGTACTGTGCAGATCTGACTACGGCAGAAGGTGTGCAGCCATCTGCTGTGCTAAAACGTACCAGGATCAGGGTTATGACATCTTTCTACGCATTCCGCCACATCTTTCTACCCACTGAGTGTGTGATCTTTTGAAACATTCTGTGCTACAAGGAGTTTTGTTTCGCAAACACTTTTTTTTCTAATGCACCAGGGCTGTTTGGTTTGCTGAGCATCCACAGCTACTTTTCTTTTCTTTTGCTTCTTTGCTATTCAAATTAGTGGACAAATGCATCAAAATGTACCATATTTTTTGCACCATAACACTCACTTTTTTCCTCCTAGAAAGTAAGGGGAAATGTCTGTGCGTGTTATGGAGGGAATGCCTACGGGTGGCATGCCTACGGATTTTCCTCCTCTAAAAACTACGTGTGTGTTATGGTCGGGTGTGTGTTATAGAGCGAAAAATACGGTAATCTCTGAAAGCATTTGTGTCACTTTTCTTTCTCCCTATAGTGGGGCTGAAAGGCTAGGCTTTCACACGGTAATAAATTTGCCATACCAGCAGAGGGAAACAGTCCATCCTTCTTTCAGCTAAAGAGACTGAAGGTGGAACTGCGAGCTAGGAGAAACCACAGTCATATTGTTATGATCCAAGATAGGAGGATGCCCAGCCAATGCAGGGATGGGAAGAACATGCAGAGGAAAACTGGAAGGTGGGAGGGAGTGCTTAACCCTTTCGCCAACCACTCCAGCAAGTGCACTCTAGGCAATTTTATGAATTTATTTCCCCAGATAGCCTCCAAACCCCGGCTATAACAAACAAAAACATTGAGAAGTATTTGTGGGTAGAGAATCGGAAGTTATGGGAGGAGTTAAGTATCCTACCCACCTACCTGTTCTCCCTTGCATACGCTCCAGCCCCCTTCAGTCCTTGCATCCCATTGGGGTGAAGAGGGAGTCAGGACAAAGTTCCTTAGCCAGGTCTGTTCTTGTATTAACACTGCGAGGTATGGATGGGGGAGAAATTGGATTCATTTTGTATTTGAAGGTGAATCCAACCTAATCCACGCTTTCTTAAACACAAACTTAAAACACAGTCGATGCAGTTCTCCAGCCAAGTAATGCAAAAATGCAAATGCAAAGTTTCATCAACATTCTTAAGTTAGTGAAAACAACGTGGGAAAAGGCTTTATATTATAGAAAATTGCCTAGCAAAAATGTGTGTATTCGGCAAAATTGCCTACAAAATTGGGTCGAAGAAAGTTGCTGAAATGCTGATGGGTTTCCACGAGGACTTTTAAAAAAGGAAACTGATCAGAACTGTATTTAAGACAGATTCACTCAAGCTTATTATCCAGTTTGTTTAAGCCAACCTTAGTTGTCACTTTGGGGGATTCCACACATAGTTTATCTGAGAAAAGGTCATGGGGAGAGCTGGGCTTTGGGGGATCAACTGCTGTCTGTCCTCCTGAAGGCTTTCTGTTTTGCTCTTCTTAAAACCACAGGGATGCTACCTGCTACCCCATTTTATGGATTAGTATTAGCGAATTGTATTTGTAAAGCCTCTAGAGGGGAGGAAGAAGGGCTTGGGATTTGCTGCTTCTCCTTTTAGTTGCAGAATCAGCAAGTATCTGTAAGGCTCAAAATCTAAACAAATCGTATAGGGAAACAGAGAAGGGGGCGGAATAAGAAAGGAAGAAATGAAAAAGAAGAAAAGAGGGGGAATGAAAATGTCCTCTAGATATCAAGAATATCTACCAAGATATCTATCAAGAATAACTAGGAATAAAACATCTGACAATTACTTCTCTGATGACTGGAGGGAGTTGTAAATTCCAATTTTTTCAGGGACAATTCCTTTTAAAAATGGCAAAAGAGCTCTTTGAGGAGGCAGGGGGATGTCACGGGCAATTAAACCTTGTTTTATAGATTTAGAGTTGGAAAGAAAAGCGAGGGTCATCTTGTCCAATCTCCTGCAATGCAGGAATCTCAAATAGAGCAACCACGATAGGTGGCCACCCAACCTCTGCTTTAAAACCTCCAGTGAAGGAGAGTCCAGGACCTTGCAAGGAAGCCTGTTCCACTATCTAACAGCTCTTACTATCAGAAAGTTCCTCCTGATCTCTTTTCTTGTATCTTGAAGCCATTGCTCCATCTTCCATGCCCTTTAGATCTTTGAAGGTGGCTACCATAGCTCCTATCAGTGTCCTCTTATCCAGGCTAAACATACCCAACTCCTTCAACCGTTCCTTGGTTTCTAGACCCTTGATCATCTTGATCACCCTTCTCTGCTCATGTTCCAGCCTGTCAATATCCTTCTTGAATTGTGGTGCTAAAAAGAAATAAAACACCTCTGTCTTCTACATGTCTGGATAAGCTTGCCTAAATGAAAACGTGTCAAAATGTTCTGAAGAGTACAGCAAAGGCAATTGCCTGAATTCCATAAGCAGGGCGTTCCAAAACGTAGGTGCTGCCATACTAAAAAAATAAAATAAATCAATTTTTTTCTTTGCTGTGGAGCAAGTATTATGTGGCACCTCTAGCAGTGTCAGGTCTATGGATCAAAGCTGTCAAGTGGGGTAATGTGATCCTGCAATAAACTGGTCCCAAACTGTTAATGGAATTAGATACTAATAGTATCACCTTGAACTTGGTCAACCAGTACAGATCTTTGAGAAGGGGAGTTAAATGCTGACAGGGTCTCACTCCCACCAGCAACTGTGCTGCAGTATTGTGTCTGAACACTGTTGTATTGCCAGTGCTATTTACATGACCACACAACCTGCCGGTTGGTACCAGTTCATAAATGGGCAGCTGGGCAGCTAATTCAGAATCACTCTCTTTAGCTGGATATTATGGACCAAGAAATGATAATAAAAGAGGTTTTATGTAACTTATTGCAGGATCCACCCCCAGCAAATCCTACTCAAGTTCATAACAGTTGACTAGTTAATCCAAGGATGGTGAATGTGGTCTTCTTGAGCATCATCTTCTGTTGTTTATTATTTGGTCCTAACTTGCTCATTGGCTCTGCCTCTTGTTTTTCCTTGGATCCTAATTTGCTCTTTGGTCCTGATATCTAGCTTGCTCCTTTGTCCTACCTCCTGGCTGATGCCATAGAATCTGGTTTAAGCTCCTTGGCTTGGTGCAGGCAAATGCCTATATCCCCCCACTCCAGATCTTTCCTCTAGCACTAAGTAAATTGTAGAAACATACTTTGGAATTCTGTTTGGTTTATTATCCTGAAGAATGAGGTAATTTCCAAAGATGGTCAGAAAAATGCAAAGTTTGGCTTCTCTCTCTCTCTCTCTCTCTCTCTGTGTGTGTGTGTGTATATATATTATAAAATAAGCAGAACAACATGCATTTTCTTTTTAACATATGCTGTGCCAGTGTAGTTATAATTTATTGCCCAATTTAGAATAATTTTCTTGGAGAAATGCAATGTAATTTTCTACCTCCTCTAGATAAAACCAGATTATCTCCAGTTTATCAGTGCTCATTTTCAGTTTTAATTTAGACAAATGTGAATTCTAACATATTGCAAATGTAGCCCATGATGCGATAGGATTTGAGATCAGCTTACCACTGTGCATATATCTCTACTGTGACTGGAAGATTTTAATCCACCCTTCTGGAATACAGAATCACTGATATTTGGGAATATTTGTTTTCCCATGGTAGTTTTGCCCAACATCTGAGTTGCTGATTAATGATGCTGAATCTGACTATAGATTTCACCTTTCTGGGTGGGTTTGTAGCATCTTAATTGGATACAGGTGGATGTAGCCTCTCAAAAGGCATACCTGACTCTTCAACAGCTGCAGTCCTTACAAGACACTTGAATTTCATAAGTAGGATGTAATCTAGCTGCTGCTACCTGAAGAGCAAAACAAATAGTCATTTGCAAGTTTATTTGGCATTTGAGAGTTTTGTACTCTTTTCGAAGAAGAAACAACATATTTTGAGCTGCAAATCATTTCAGCTCATTTAGCTGAGAGAGCCTAGTTGATTATTTGTAACATATCCACCATGTGCCCAGAAATATATAGGTCACAATTCAACACAGAATTAGGCGCACTCAGTTCACTAAAATCAATGGGCTTAATCAGACCTTACTATTTGCTGTGTTGTGGCTATTATCCTCTTATTTTACCTCTCCTTTGTATTTTAATTAATTAAGAAAAGGAGGAATACTCAAGCCAGTGCACAATATATCCTCATCAAAGCGAGTGGGACAAAAATAGCTACTGTGAATTATATTGCAGTTTAGGATAGAATCTTCATCATAATTCAGCGGCAATATTAATTGGCAGTAAGCACATGTTAGATTGCAGCCACTTCATTGTCTCACATATGTGGCACTTAACAGATGTACAAGACCAGTTAAATACGTATATTCTGATGTTATCAGATGTTAACATTTACTCAGGTTTATTCTGATTGGCAGGGAACACAAGATTTGAAAGGTTGTAGGAGAATCTAATTCAAACAAAGCGTTTTCAAGTGACAACCAGAATCTGAGATCTTAATTTTTATGGAAGGAGAGAACCTTATATGCAAAGAGGTTGTTACTAAAGGAAACACATATAGGCTGCAATCCTATGTCTCTTGGACAGTAATCCTGCGCATGGTACTGTTGACAGTACAGATAAAAACATGCATATGATCACACTGTTATTGATTCTTATGTGGAGTATAAGCCTTCTACAGCAGAAACACAGCCATGAACATCAATGACACATCAACTTATGGCAAACTGCATGGATTGTCTGTCAACAAGGGCAGTCTGTGACCCTCCCCAAAAAGAAAGACCACTTACTAGTAAAAAAAAAAAGGTTACTATACAGGCATGTGGCACTTTCCCTTTGATCCATTTGCCTTTTGGACCATTCTTTTCACTCTTTTGATACAGCAGTTTTGCAATAGTATCCCTATGCAGCACTGAGTCTTGTGGATTGAAGGCTTCTACTGTGCCAGCATTGGCACGAGGGCAATTGAAGCTGCCGTAAGTGTGGTGGCAATGAAATACCAGATCTACAAATGTGCATTGTTTTGGAATTGCTACATTGAGCCACCTGACCAAATACTATCTATTGTGTCTGACAGCTTGATTCCATGGAGTTTGTTCTTGATGCTGGGACTTTTTAACTTCAGACATTTAAGATTGAAACTCAGTTTTGATGCAAGAAAAACATATGATCTGTATTACTTTACTGGCCCTCCTGTGTAGTGATGGGGGATAACTTTGATTTGGTTTGCATTTAAAGGGAAATTTACCAAATACACGCTTTCTGAAATTTGTCTGTCTTTGAATTTTTCAATACAGTTCTCCAGCAGAGGCACATGTGTAAAAATGCATATATTAATGAAAACCACATACAAAAAAAATCATTATTTTATGGAAAATGGCTTGGCAAATATATGTATATTAGGATGGACTGTCTAATCCTTTCACTCTGCACAATTTTCCCAATGAAACCACCCTCCTCAAAATATCCTCTTTTGTCCAAGGAAAGGATTTTTGTTCTCTCTGCCTATAACAGCTTGCATTCCAGGGTAGAATTCTGCTTTTCATGCCTTAACCTACTTATCCCAGGGCAAATAGAAGTTATGGATGAAGAGGAGTCTTTCACTGGGACATGAAGTGCAGGAGAAACAGTTAACTCCACGCAAATATTGTCGCTGGTTTTTTAAAAAATAAAAATAAAAAAGTCTGCACATTTAACCACTACATTGTTTAATCCTAATTTTGTATTTCTGGATATAAGAATAAGATGAGAGAATAGTAGTCCATTTTTTCATGCCTTAAGAACTTATTTCCCCCCACCTTTCCTTGGCCTCTCAGCCTGAGGTAATTCCCTGCCTTTCATGGTTCAATAAATTCTATGCAAGTTGAGCAATGAGGGTGGAGAGGCTTGATTCGCCTTCATGCTCCTCAACCTTGCAACATAAATAAATAAATAAATGAATAAATAAGCCAGCCTCAGCTTTTGCAAACATTTGAGACAGTTTTGCATGTATCCTCACTCTCAGCACAGAGAAAAGGAAGGAAGGAGGTCCATTCAAAGTTCCTAGTCTTTGTAATTGCTAGTATCTGTTACGATATGAGAGCAACGCAGCTGCAAACTGGCAGCTTGGTGAAAACATCACATGATGTGACTAGCTGTGGGAAATAATCTTCCTGGATGTTCACAGGCTTGAAAAGTCTTTGTGAAGTGTGTAATATGAGACCTTCCTGTTGCGTATGTGAAGGAAGTCTTTGCCACTTGCTTGCTGAACACTGAACTGTTCAGACATGTTTTTTGTAGAGTTGCACAGTCAGAAAATAAACAAGATGTAAAGGACTTTCTGGCTATCTTCTTTCCCTGCTAGGGTAGCAAGGGGGAGAAGGGGGGGTGCATTTTCCATGCTGGGAAATGTCGCCTATCTCAATCTCCTGGACTTCGGAGATTGCATCCAGGGCAGATCACCGGTAAGCAAGCCCGGGAGCCTGGGAGAGCTGCCAGCCTCTCCCGATGGGGCTTGTTTTCCAACAGTATCTTCGTCATTGCTAATATCTCATCGTTGATCCAGAACCTATCAAAACAGCTTTCTTGGCTTTGGAAGAATTGCTTCCATAAACACCCATTCTTGTAGCCTTGCGAGGATCGCTTCCTTCCTTCACATCCCCCATTGCTTGCTCTTTCCTGCCCCCAACCACCTCTGCCCAGCAGCTTGCTTAGGTCGTTAGTGACAAGCAGATCATTACATTGGCTACAAGCTAGTGGACAATCAGAAACTGATTCAGAGTCATGGAAGCCAATAGATGATGCCCCTTCTTGATCTCTGAGCAGATGCTGCTAATAAAAATGACCCCTGGAAGCAGTGCGGGCAGTTCTTGCAATGTGTGTTTGTAAGCAGAAAAATAAAGGGTTTCCTTTTTTGGTAGAACTGCATTGGAAAAGCAATGTACTGGAAAGAGAACAGCCTTCGAGAGTGGCTAATAGGTAGGAGCAAGGGGAGAGCAGATAATTGAGAATTGAAACAACACAAAACTACTTCCAGAGCCCTCTTACTCTTTAACAAGGAATTATTTCTTTGCAACCTGAATTGGTTCTGCTAACACCACATTCATAGTTCCTTAATATTTATCCTGAAGTTAAAGCCTTTAATTATGAAATAATAAGGAAATGGTTGTCTGCTTTGACATAATTTGTTTGCTTGAAACAACTGCCCAAAAATGAATGGGTATATCTTAAAGTTAAAGTGAACATACCAGAATTGAAAAACCTCCCCTCTACCAGTCTTGAGCTGGTTTATGAAATAATATGAAATAATATTCTCAATTTATAATAATAATCTTCTTGATTTGAAGTTGGGAACTGTCAAACGTTACCCTGATGAAAGAATAGTGGGTGCTGCCAGTGCAAATGAACATGGTTCTTCTGAAATATAGCCTAGAGCAAGAGTGTTAAGCTGTGTTCATATGCAAAAAGCCTTTGTCATGGATGTCCCTAATTCTGAGGAGTCCTCTAATTGATGGATCCTCTGGTCATGCGATGGAAGGTGGAACTGAAGATAAAATAACAAAAAAGCAGATGTGAAGGTCATCATGATTGTTGTGTGAATGCATTGGAAACAGTTAAGCAATTTAAACCACAGTTAAGAAATTAATCAAAATCTTAAGAGAATAAGGGATCAATCCTAAAATTATAACATTCAGCACAGTCAATGACAGTAGCTCAATGCAGATAAGGCACACCACATGCTAGGTGAACTGGGCTAATATATCCAGATTTCAATAGGTTTTTTAATATTAAAAATGTCATCGAACAAATTCAGTACAGGGCTAGAGCTCCTACATATTTTATACTGAATACCCTTGAAGGTATTTTAACAAGGCTGTTAAGTCCCCCTCATAAATGATTCTCGTTTGGAAATGTTAGCACAATGAAGGACTTCAAGCAGGAGCAACTCTTCTCTCTCTAAAATTTTGATGCAAAAGCGTGATTTTCATATATGCACTACTATATCATCAAAGCTCATTGTGATGGCACATGTTGAAGCAAAACCTTGATAGGATTGTTCAGTGCCTGGATGGAAGATTACCCAGTCATGCTGTGTATGCAGCCTCCAGTTCCATATTGGGGGGAAATGAAACACATCCATGAAGGATGGTTGGGGTTTTGCCTGATGGCCCAGATAGCCACACATTCAAAGGCATCTTGTGACTCTTACGTATCTGTCTGACTTTTCAGTACACATATTTAACAGTGAAAATTTTCCATCACTATCATAACTCAGCTAAACACATCAACAGGATGCAAGTACTAAAATAAAAATTCAGCATCTGTGGCCCAATGTAACTACATAAAAGGATCATGCCGGAAAGTGGTTTCAGTTCTCATTCCTAATAATTTTACTCAGAGCAACAAGCACCTTCAGATATTGAACCACTTATGGAAGCAATCTCGATGGGCTTTGCATTGCACCCATACACCTAATAGAAAATGTCCACCTACTCAAAAAGATTTGCATTTTAGTGTGAAGGAAGAAATCAGCAGCCATTAGAAATGAAATAACAGCAGACTGATAGGACAAATAATCTACCAAAGATGGTGGATGAATTCAAAACAAGAATACTAATGTTCCCAGAGCTATTGCACATGCACGATCTAATTAATACTAATTGTTATTAGTGTTGTTATTTTTATATGGCATGTGCAGGTCTGAGGTTCAGGAGATAGCTGAGGTTTGAATGAGGGATTCAACCTTGAGCCACCCTGATAAAAATACAAAGTCTTGAAGGAACAATAGCGGTCATGAAGCTTGGGATCCCAGCCGAGGCTGCAGTCCTATGCACCGTTACCTAGGAGTAATATTTATTGAACACAATTGGACTTACTTCTAGGTAAAGACAGATGGGGTTCTGTTATAAATGCAGATGAGGGACCTGCCCCTCTGGCATTTTTCCTCCTAATATTTTTCTTTAATCAGCCAATTTCATCTATGGAAAAAATGGATTTTCCTTTCTCTTTTATTAATGAGATCAGCACTTCCTCGCAGTCATGCTGCAACAGTGCTACCAAAAAGATAAAGCTTCTATAAGAATGTGTGCCTGCCAGCAATTACCATAGCTAGTAAAATCTATATTTCAAGTACAATTGAGGACTGACAGGAACATGCCTAGGATTTTCTTTTTTGGAGGAAAGAGTTCTTTAGCTCAGAAAAACACACACAGCCTTTCCACAGCAACATAAACATGCACAAGAGCTACACAGATTTTGATGTTCAGCCTCCAGCGGCTTTATAATGTTCACCCACCATTATTAAATCAATACCCCCTTCTTTGGGGAGGAAAGGAACAGTTTATGGGAAATTTTGATAAAAACAAAACACCACCTGAAACGCCAGTCTTTACAGTCGGATCTTCCTTGGATGTACAACCACCTTTTCTGCTAATGCTCTTTAAAGCTAAGTATATTCTCTCTCCTCATGTGGTGCTTGTTTTGAGCAGAGAAAACAGCTCTGTCCTTTTGTGACAGAGAAAAGCTTATTTCTTCAAAGAAAGAGGAAGAAACAACTACAGAAGCTGTTTTGCTTTAGCTGGTGAAACGAGATCTAAGCACATGGTTACAGAATGATGCTTCAGTTCACAGGGAAAAGATTTCTTTCTTCACAATATGCTATGGAGCTCATTAGTATATTATTTACCCACAACACTTACAAGCTTTCCTTCTCCTTCCTATTTGGGAATGTTTACAGCAGTGAAACTTGAAAAGGCTCCATCTTGTTTGCAATTCATTTGTACTGCAAACTTGTGACTGTGGTACATAGAGAAAACAAAGTCACCCGGTAGTCTTAAAATATTTATTAATTAAAAAAAAGTTAAAATATTTGTTTATACAAAGATGAGACTAATCTCATGCAAACTCTTCGCATACAGTAAAAATAACTCAAATATTAGTAGGATGGATTTACAAAATAACTTCTTTATAGTAGCTTTTTAATAGAGAAGTGCTGCTGCGCTGTTCAGTGTGCTTGGAGCACCATCCAGAATAATTTACTTACAAAGCCATTTCTTTTCTTTTTTAAAAAAAAGATTTATACATTGTTCTATGGGGAAAGGTGCCAAGATTTTCACACTCTTCACTATGGTTAACAATTAATACCTTATTACTACTACTACCCATAAAACTAGACTTAGACCTATGAACATTGAGTAATGATATCCTCAGTACCACTGAACCTTGGGACCATTGATGTTTAATGTACAAAGCTGCCCAAACATTGCTGTGCAGCAGATTCCTAAGCGCCTTTACTAGGAAGTAAGGTCCAGGGAGCTCAAGGGTTCCATACTTCCAAGTAAGGATGCATAGGAGTACAGCCGTAGATATTTTTTCTTAAATGGTTAAAGAAAAAAAAGTATTGAGATCATTATGGATGGCATCTGCTTCTGCTTAATTACAAATCACATCAGATTTAGAATTTGTGTATATTACAAGTAATTTGCATAATTAAAACAATTAAGGGACTGACATATCATGGTAATTAGAAATGCATCAAACTTGAATGTTGTACAAAAGAGAGCTTCAATATGAAACATTAAGTCTCTGAGAATGAAGTATCCTACAGATTCCTGCACAACAGTCTTGGACATACTTGCACCGAACCTTCCTCTGTGCACAGATGGCAATTTGGGTTGTCTGGCTTTCCTCTAAATTGCTCGGATCCAAAACTCAAAACGGTGACACAAAATGCATGCCATTCATTTCTTCCGCTGTAGATGCCACAGTATTTGACTTGCGTTCTTTTCTGCGTGTCTCCTTTTTATCTCATTTTCCGTAGCCGTATCCTGTTCTCTTTGTCTCTCTTTTTAAGGATAAGTATGAATTGGTTGAAAAAATGCTCCTGGTCTTTCTTCTTCTGAACAAGCCGAAACCGCTGATCTGTGCCATATTTCTCTGCAAATTCCTTAAATGTTGTCCTGGGGAGCAGGTGGGGGAAACCAACATAAGCTACATTTTCACAAAGCTCTTTGTTTGTCAATATATTCTAATTCTTTGGCCCTTCATTATATGTTCACCTTTCTGCATTGAACTCATTCTTAATGTGTCTTGTCATTGTCAGTAATGTTGGAAGTAGAAATGTGAAAGCCAAAATGTTGAAGTCTCATTGATCTACCCAACTTCTCATCCCAAGCCATTATTTTCATTCTGCAGAATGTAGACATACTTATCGATTGCAGGAAGCTTGATTAATAATTAGTTCACTGTGGACCATCCACAGTAATTGGATAGGATTCTCAAAAATTAAGAATGTAAATTCTTCTTTAGCTTCAGCCTGCCAATCGAAAGGATGTGACCCACATAATTTTAGCTGGAGTTAACAACACTATAAAAATTTACAAGGAGAAGACTTTTGTCAGACTCCATTTAATGAAATGCCTTTTGACTCCAAACTGAGAAATGGGGATTGGATCTATTTATTTTATTTTATTGCCATGGACCCTTAGAAGGAACAAATCAGAGGCATAAATCTAGCATAGATGAATGGGGAATTTGCTCGATTAAATATACATTAGTGTGATTTTAACATATGGAAACTGAAATATTCGCTTATATTTGTGTTCCAAAAGGTTTAATTTTGTATTAAGGTCTTTCCTGTGATCTGCTCCCTGGCTATGAAAGCTAGCCACGCCTGAGCTTCAGTCTCAGTTCTCTTTGGATTCCCCACCCTCCTTTATTTTATGTGTCTGTGTGTTGCCTGAGGGAGTATAAGTGGGAGACCTTTATGGGAGACCTTGCAATGGAAGTTCTTTGGCTGCCATATTTGGAGCCAGGGAGGAATTTGCCAGCAGATTAATTGGGTCTGTCTGAAGGCCTTGCCACCTTCATAGCAATTGTCACAACGTACTGGTGGATAAGGGATTGGGTTGGCTCACTGGACACGGAGTGGCCCTACCCTGCTCCACACTATCAGAGTATCCCCTTAGTGAGATTCTGGGGGAGGGGCTCTTTGTCCTTGTTGGGGGCTGATGGGCCATAGCACCCCAAACAGTGACCGTGGCAGGTTGCGCTGGTTTGATGCATGTGGGACAGCCCTTAACCTTGGTCAACCAGCAGTCGGACTGGTTGATTTCAGGATACATACCCAACGCCTACACCAAAACCTGTTCATATCTGTAATCAATAAAACTGTGGCCTGTTTACACCCCAATACTGCTGTCCTGTTTTACTGCCATTGCTGTTATGTACAGCCTCCACCTGCTCGTGGCTTCGCTGTGCCTGGGGCTGCAAAAGCTGTGCTATACAGGATTGAAGCTAATTGCTTCAGGCTCAGGGCAGAATAGGTACAGGGCACACAGAGACAGAACCCACAGAGGTGATTGTGTTTGTGCAGAACCCCTATGTTGCTTTTCATGAAGTTGAGCCCCTAGTTAACTCTTATCACTTTAATCCTGGGGTAGGTGCAGTGACCATAAATACTGCAGCAGCTCCCAGAGAGTTTTGTTCTTATAAAATGAACACAAATCTGCTCCTGCCATTCTTGTCTAGCTATCACATTATTCTGGAGTGTTTTCTGTTAGATTGCCAAAGGAATACTTTTACTCATACTATCAACAGAAGCTGCAACTATATTGTTTATATCAGTATCTGACGGCATGCACAATTCTTTAAAATGCTAGTTAAGAAACAACCTTCATGTTTTATTCTTTATATTTGTAATATGAAGCTTCATTATCATAAAGAATCTATCTTGATGATTTGCAAATTCCGTTAAGAGAATCACATTTTTTCACGAAGGGATTCTCAACAGCTTTTATGGAAAACAGCTTAGGAGAAGCAAGTAAGCAACCATTCAAAATCTTACATTTATTGTACAGTACTGACGATAAATTCTTATGTGGAAATAATTTGGGTTTTCTCAAAAGGCCGGCAAAGGAAACGCTTTACTGATTTTGCATTATAAACACACTCTTGTACTTATACAAACTGCAAGCACTAATCACATCTGCAATTGGGTTCCTTAGTCAAAAGCATAATGAACTACTGCAATGGATTTTTAACAAGTTGTTTAGTATGATATGATAAAAGCTACGGATCAAATCATCAAATTTAACATATGACTATGAAGATCTCAATCAGCACATTGGCTCTGATACTTAGTGCACCAATATATGAACATTTTGCGACTATGGACATCAAACACTACATCTAATATAAAATATACACCTCATGTACATAATCTATAGAGATGCTACTGGCTATAAAGTTTCGATCTTCCTGCATGGCTGAGTTGAGAACTGAAGGAAATGAGAATTGGTGAAGACTAGCACTGAACTGACATTTCAAGATTGTCAAAAGTTCAGCCTGAATTTGGGGAGAGGTACAGCTTACTGGAACACCCACACAGTTCCAGTTGGCAGGTGAACATCTGGGAGATATTTTGGGGGAAACATGGCTACCACAAAATGGCACCCACCAGCAGAATTTAATGGCCTATGAATGAAGTCGTGGGAAGGAACATAGGAAGCTGCCTGAGACTGAGTCGGGCTCATTGGTCCAGTTAGCTTGTTTTCACTGCCTGGAAGTAGCTCTCCAGGGTCTCAGACAGGTCTCCCCACTCCTACCTGGAGATGTTGGGGATTGAACTTGGGACATTCTGCATGCAAGACAGATGCTCTACCACTGAGCTAGGGCCCTGCCTTATGAAATGGCTCAGGACATGTGACCTAGTTCAGAGGGGCTATAGTGGGCACCATATAACAGGATTTTGAGGTTTCAGATGCAGTTTGCCATAAAAGTTTTGAAGTTTGCCTATAAATGTGAATTGAATCAAATTTCTCCTCATCCTTAACCACACCTTAGCTTCTAGTTCAAGGTGCACTAAGCACAGCTACTGTGCAAAAGCTTTAAACTATAATGGGGCTTCCTCAGATCTGCCTGGAGTTACAGGGCTTGCTGCATTGTATCTAGTGCTTCAAATTTGAAACAACAATATTCACATTCAGCACTGCATAGATTTCTAGGCAAAACAAGCATAACCCAATTCTAGTCAGTGTCTAAGATTCTTAAATAAGATCAATGCCAGAAAATAGTTCCATACCGTGGTGATAATTTAGATTCCTCCAGAAGCTTCTTAAACTCTTCTTTGGCTAGCAGTAACTTATTTTTCTTTTCCTTGTATTCTTCTCTTATTCTGGTCTTGACAAACTGTTCAAATATCTTAGGTGGAGAATAATAATAATAATAATAAGAAAGTTACACATTATTAAATTTGCTAAGTTGGTTGGTGAAGTTCATATTGGCTTCTAGAACAAGGGTGGTGAACCTGTGGTCCTTCAGATGTTGCAGGACAACAACTCCTGTCACTGCTGACCACTAGCCTGATAGACGTCAGAGTGCGCAGCTTAACCATCCCTGTTCTACAAACAAAGCATGGTTCTGAAGCACATCTCCTTTCAATCATTGGAGAATGGGGACTAACATGAAAGTGTTTCAAAGAGAAACCATTGCATGAGAACCTCATTCAATTTTGTCTATGGAGAGTTGTTTTAATCTGCACCCACCCATACACCCACACCAAAAAGCAACAGTATATAGTATAATAACCAATGTATTGTTATTAGCATGACTACAGTCCTATGCAGTGTCCTGAGAGTGAGCTAGCCTCAGTGCAGCTCAACCAGTAACTCACATTGAGCTCTAACAAAACATCTTCATCTAGTTCAGGCACCCCCAACCTTTGGCCCTCCAGATGTTTTGGACTACAATTCCCATCATTCCTGACCACTGGTCCTGTTAGCTAGGGATCATGGGAGTTGTAGACCAAAACATCTAGAGGGCCGCAGGTTGGGGGTGTCTGATCTAGTTGTCTGAAACACAACCTTTAACTTTTGATTAGAAATGCAAACAATCTTGCAAGGCACTAGCTGTTGGTGTGATGTAGGAACCCCAGATGTCATCTTTCCTTTTCCTTTGGAAAATGTCCCAGAGCTGCACACATTTACATTCCCCCTCCACTATACCACTGATCAGCAACATCTGAATCAACTCTTGAAATTGTTTGTTCTAACTCCAGGGATTTCACAACAGCTTCTGGGAGTTTAATCAGGGGAGGTTTCAAGACAAAGTTTGTGGTTCAGCAGTTGAATTCAGGTTGGACGAGGTCCTGAGTTCAGTTTAGGGTGTGCATTTGGAACAAGTTTGTTTTTTAAATGGATGAATGAGATCTTTTTAGTCCATTTGTTACAAGCTGAACCCAAATGTGCAAGCAACTCAAAATGTGAAGCTATGGATTTGGTGCCATTTGGTGTCATCTTTGCTATTTTCTTCTTGTTTCAATGGATGGAGTGCTAGGGGAAAGCAGGAGGTGGGGAACTGGGTTATTCTGTAGCCATCATAAGAACGCTTGAACATATGAAGATTTTGCTGCATCAGGTCAGTGGCTCATCTAGCTTGGCATCCTGTTCTCACCATGCCTAATTAGTTGCCTATGGGAAGCCCATAAGCAAGGCCTGAATGCAACAACATGCTCCCCTCATTACACTCTGATAATCTGATGTTATTTTCTTAGCCTGTGTTTTGGGGCAAAATAATGATATAAAATATGGAAGTTATTGACAGTGGAAGAGAATCTGGTTCTCTCGTTGGAATCAATGGGAATCAACAGAAATTGGAATGGCAAAAAAGAACCAACACTATGAGAAAGCAAAAGGAAGTTTTCCATCATGAAAATGAATAGAGCAACTGTTGCTGTCATCACACACCCCTAGTTCAGTTCCCAGCAGTTCTAGTCAAGAGGATCTAGGTGTCAGACTGTAGGGGGAAACTCTGCAGGAGGCCTTAAATAACTGTTGCTGGTTGGATCATACAGCACTGGGCTCAATGAACTAATGTTTGGCTCTGTTTCATAAGTTCATAAAGGGAGTTTGGCAAATTGCTGGTAGGCATGTAAATGAAGCAATGCTATACTTTTTGATGGCACCTAATAGTAATTGATTTGACAGGTAATATCTGCCTGCAAAGGGAAATTGCTTCACAAAGACAATTTTACTTCTGTGTGCCTTAGTACTCCTAGTGTATGTTCCCCAAGGCTCACGATATCATTTCTTTTACATCTGTAGAGTAATCATTGTTAATCTGCTGTGACCTTTTCACAGTAATTGATCTGTGAGATGAGATGAAATACCAATAAAACAAGAGAAAGTTCAATTCACAATCCAATTCTGATCCACTTAGTTCCAGGGTAACTGGCTTTCTGCAGAAAGATTGGAGAGGAAGTAGCTTGATGGTTGTTCTAACAAATGTAAACCCGAGGCTCTTTGGGCAGGACTGGAGTCACCATCTATGCATGGTATGGCATGTAGCTGAATGTAGTAGCTAATTAGATGTTAAATAACAGTAGACTGTTGGGCCTGAACCACGGGCCGAAGGCTAACGAAGCAGTTTTCTGGTTAATTGCAGCACCATGATTCATGACTTGCTTGATTCATGCACTGGCATAACAAATTGAAAAAACCATTGGTCTAGAAGGCTCATTGCAAGATTCATTGAAGTGACTCAAGTGACCACATTTGCAAGTGGAGTAATTTGAGGGCTGGCACTTAGGTTCTAACTTGACTGGGAGCTACCACAGATGAGCAGCAGAGCTCATATTTTCCATGCAGATGGTCCCAGGTTCAGTCCCTGGCATCCAGGTAAAGCTGAGAAAGGTTTCTGCCTGAAAAGTTGGAAACCTGCTGCCAGCCACTGTAGACAATGCTAAGCTGCATGGACCAATGATCTGACTTGGTATAAAGCAAGCACATGTGCTCATCATATGGTGCATATTTTAGGGAGAAAACAGCATGTGCTGAATGGGAATTACAGAAATGTAGCTCAACTCAACTGATTTAGAATAGCCTATTTTTATATTTCATACCAACAAATGATGTCCTCCTCCCCATCCAACTACAGGTAATGGGCAAATGGAAGCAGGCTTCAGTCCAAGTATCCCTATCTGCACATGAAAACTGCACATGGAAACATGTATGTGATTTCCCAATCCAGCAGCTATGATGCACATTTAGCCTTGCAAATAAATTGCACCTGTACTGATTAACACTTTAGGAATGGGGTGGTGGTAATTTTGGACTTCCCCCAGTCAGCTCTCCCTGCAAACTGCCTTATTGGCATATCTATGCTTCTTCGCCAGGGCCATGCATGCACAGCTGGATCATAGCCATTCTCTTCTGAGAACAGCAATAAACGAACTATTTTCTGTTAGTAGAGCAAGGATGTCTTTTAATTATTTTTACTGAACCCATCTCAGGTTCTTTTTTAAAAAACAACACCACATCAATGTACGTTCCTTTTGACTGTTCTTGAGACTGCCAAAGAATAATATGATAAGGGGCCCACTTTAATAGTTACAGGAAAGAGCTTTCCATGAGGTCAAAAATAGATGACCACATTAAGTTAAAATTGATAAGTGGCTCATTATCCCAGCACCCGAGCCCCTAAATGCAATGCTATTTCTAGACCCCAAATCCACTCATTTGTTGAATATTTTGCTGTCGGGAATGTAGCTTCATTGTGGGCAGAGAGGAAAGCCATCTGTTGGGACATAACGATCAATAAATAATTGCGAAACGGCAATGCAGCATGGGGATTTGAATTTAATCAAAAGAAGCCCATTCCTCAGATAGTCTCAAGGGAGCTGCACCTAGTTATTTGCTCCGTTAGCAAACAAATTCTTGCGAAAGTTCAACATCTGACTCGCTGGCCTTTCATACAACGGAGAGATAATATGAGAACAGACCTTTCTCTGTTCATCGACAGGCCCTTCCAATAGACGAAGTGATAAATCTGCCCTTTTCAAAGCCCTTATCTACTTAGGGGAAGAGGCCACATCAATAATACAACACATAATTTGCCAAATAGTTTTTCATTTTTAAATATAATCGGTTTAATCAAGTATTATTGAGCTAAGTGGGAGCCTGGATGTAGCAGGGTTTAGTCCTGTCCCCAAGATTATTTAGCCCCATGCTGAGGTTGCACACATTCTCTAGGCCCCTCCCATGTGGTAAGATGGTGAACTGCATCAACAGGGAGTCTGTTGTATCTGTGGAGACTCCTTGCATGATTTGGAGCCCTGATACAAAAGGCTCCCACTGCAGAGGTTCACTTTCATCAGATAAGGGACCCAGAGAATCACCATAACATCAAAGGTAGTGGGCTAAGCAAAAATAACTGCAGCTCTGTGTTCCCTTGTAGCTCAAGATATGTTTGAAAAAGATTCTCTTCTACCTGCAATCCAGAGCATCAATTAGAATGTCAGAATTCTAATGCATAATGTGTCAATAGACTTAGTTAGTAGGAGGCCACCTCTCACCCACATTCTAATGGAACACAACTATGGCTCTGAACAACCCACAAATATTTTGCATCCTAATTCAGGCATGAAGGTTTAGCCACAAAATCTAGTGTTCTAGCTTTCACCTGTCTCTAATTTTAACTTGTGTAGTGCTTATTTGTATGAAGAGTTGCTAAAGGTGAGATGATCAATCCTGCAATAAATGTTAATCTTTCCAGTTGACCAAAAGGAGGACATTTTTAACACTTCATAAAATTTCCTTCTCTGCAATTTGATTACCCTCTTTTACTAGTAGGAACACAATTTTAATCTTCAATATAAAGAAGAACTGAAAATTGCTTTTCATAGTCATTTTCCTTGAGTACGTAATATATTCCACAAATGAGACCCATGTCACCAATATTTCAAAGCTAATATCTATAGTATAAGCTTTATCGACTGTTCATTAAGCAATTTTACTATATCATGTACATGCTTGATAAATGAAAGGCGCAATAAAGCTTGATTGACTAGGCACGGTCTAGACTGTGCCCTTGCTTAAATCACTGAAACAGAATACAGTGTTCCCCTTGCTGTATAAAACCGTCTTCTAAGTGCATTGTTAGGTTACAGTTTCAAATTCCCAATTATAATTTTACCCTAAAAATGGTAGCCATTCTTTGCTAAAAGGAAACACATTTTAGATATGGCTCACCCCAACATGATCACTATGCAAGGTGCTCAGTCTCCTCATGAGTTTGAGGTCAAAGGTCTGAAGCAGGAAGCCTCCTAAATTCATGGGGGTTCATTTTAGGATTTTGAACTTCTGCACCATCAATTTTTAATTACACTGGGAGCTTCAAAGGTAGACGGGGGTCTCCACTCAGTGGCATTGAATGGGTTACCAGCATCCGGGGCTGCGTGGGAAGGAAATGGATGGAGTACGCATGCACATTCAACTGCCTAATGGTGTCTGCATCACCCAGGAGATCGCAGCCGCACAGATAAGAAAAGAAGAGTCGTTCTGTTGCCTGAAAAGGTCACTTCCTGGCTCTCATGGAGAAGCCATTTTCAATGGAGCCCAGCAACAGAAGTGTACAGCTCTATTGAGGCAGCACCAAATGGTACCGCCCTTCATCCACAAATCTCAGGGCAGTTCACATCATTTGTAAACTGGAGATTCTGATCACCAGGAAGTTATATAATTTAAAGGACTGCTTATCTATTTGTTTCGGCTATAATAGTGACCTAAAGTACAAAATGTGGCTGCTTTGCTAACCTTAAACATTGCAATAGTCCTTTGAATCATAAGGAAATAGTGTGATGCCCTCATTATTTTTCTTGTTGGCACAGAATAAGGCCTATACTGGCTTGGACTTATAGAAGCTAGCGTGAATCAGAATTTATTTAGTAGAAAAGACTAGAATGGATACCCAAGTTGAACAACCAGGAGACTGTCTTCCAGCACCACATTCTCGCATGAGTCATGTGACCCATGCAAGATTGTGCCCCCCAAAAGTGTTTTTCCAGTGCAAGATTGCAGCACCCAAAATGGCTGCCATGCTGTCACATAAAAAAGGGGATATCCCAGTTTTCCTGGGACAGTTGAAGGATATGTAGAATGTCCATGGCAGGTAAAGTATGAGGAATGATGCACTAATTCAGTAGATCAAAGATTGAAACTAGCCAACTGTTTATCTTTTGTCCATCATGAATTCCACAGAATTGGATGGACTTCCCTGTTTCAACTTTCCTTTGCATGTCTGCTTATATTTTCAGTTTGCCTCTTTCTGAAAGATATTCATCGCCCATTTCCCTCAGTTTATGTTTACAACATGGAAGCAAGGACCCATTTGTTTTCTGATGCCCATTTTTATACCATAGTTATTTCAGGTATGTCATGTTCTTTAAAAGAGTAACGTGAATTGTCTCAAGCACTCTGAACTGTCGGGGGAGGCATGCATTGTTATAAAACTTTAAACTCACCTGTTTACGTTCTTCTGAGTTCAGTAGGAGATAACGTGGATCAAATACTATTTTGTGTAACTCTTTTTCCCATGTGGAAAATGCAGAGACCTGAAGGAAGATATGAATGGAAGATATATAAACAATTTTCTGAAGGTTTTGGAATTAACCTGGCTGTAAATTCAATTTCTGAGTGAGAAAACAGAACACTGCAAGAATGCCACAAGCTACAGCATTTGCCATGACCTAACTTATTCAAGAAACAGAATAAATCTTAATCAAGGGAACTGGGATTAAGAGGAGAACTGGCTGTGAGAACAGAATGGAAAATGTATGATGCAGGAATGAAGAACAGCAAAAAAACCAACATGTTTGAAGGAATGATCAATACCATAGGAAACAGATCAGAAATCAATATGACACAACTATAACTGTTTCATGGTGTCCCTCACCTACTCTTTTAACCAGGAATTTTAATTCAGAAATTATCTTATTCCTCAAATTCATTTCATTCAGCTTTCAAGTTTTCTTCTTTTGTAATGGTCCTCTAAATACTTGTTACCGATAGGTTTTGTAAGTTGCTTTGGGTCAGTTTTCCAGAAGTGACTAATAAAAGCAGATGCAAATCATGATGATGATGATGATGATGATAGATCTATTTGAATCAGCTTTCAGATCAGGCTTAGGCTGAGTAGAAACTGGGATGAGCTAGCTCACTATTTTTATTTAACAGGATTTATATACTGATTAATCACCCAAAACTTATTGGTTCACATAAACCTATATAAAATTACTAAAGAAAGTAATTGTTCCTCATTAGGTAATTCATGCATGTAATTCATCCCGCTTTGCTTATTCTTTAGCAGTTGGGGTCCATAAAAACAAAACACAAACCAAATCTACAGTAGGGCAAAACCTTAATGAAACCAAAGTGTCATAAAACAGTGAATAAGCTTTAGAGTTCTCCAGAACTCTTCATTGGGCTAGATGCTTCACTGGATCTTGCTTGCATAGTTATGAGACACATGTAGCTCTTTCATGGCTGGGTCCTTCTGGTTTCACTCTGTAATAATGGTCCCCTTTTGTCTGTCTCCATATCTGTACCTATCTGCCAACATCAGAATACAATGTGAGCCAGTATAACATAAAACAGGTACTGGGGCAGTCTTAGGGAAGCCAAATAGACTATGTTGATATTGAATCTTGCTCTAATTGGCCTTCCAATCAGGGGAGAAACTTAGGTCAAACATGTTGGGAATCTCCTATAGGAGATCATTGCTCTTTAGGCTGAAGGCTTGTGTGAAAAATTTACTCAAAGGGCAAGATCCATGATTGTGCCAGCAAATACAACAATACTCCCTTTCCTCCCCTTCCCTTGTGTCCCCAATTTCTCTCCAGGGGGTTCCCCAGCCCTGTAGAGAAAGGGAATGTTTAGATAAGCATAAGTCTGTTGCATAGGCAAGACACCATGATTTAACACCCAAAGTGTTAAACCTAACAAAACTTTATCATTCCCACTGAAATACAAAAGTTGGTAGAAATAAGAACAATTTTCAGATATTTATGTCCCGTAATGGATT
This sequence comes from Podarcis bocagei, assembly GCF_964188305.1. NCBI lineage: Eukaryota > Metazoa > Chordata > Lepidosauria > Squamata > Lacertidae > Podarcis > Podarcis bocagei. The sequence continues at coordinate 62,773,471 of NC_138128.1, forward strand.
GGATTATTCTGTTCTAACCTGTCCTATTCAATGCGCTTCTTCATAATGAACAGAACATACTCTTAGAATCATTAAAAAATTGTCCAGTAGCACCTTAGAGACCAACTAAGTTCTGGGTATAAGCTTTCGTGTGCATGCACACTTCTTCAGATACACTGAAACAGAAGTCACCAGACCCTTATATACAGTGGGAGGGTGGGGTTTTTCTCAGGAGATGGGTGATTGACTCAGTGGGTATGGTAAACCTGTTGACGACTTTAATTAGTCCTACTTACTGGTAGTTGGTCTCTAAGGTGCTAGTGGACAATTTTTATTTATTTATTTTGACTGCGTCAGACCAACATGGCTACCTACCTGAATCTTAGAATCATATCATTAGAAATATGTCAACCATGGGATGTGGAATTAGTTAGATCAAGTCTAAGTCAGAGACGGTTTTGTGTGTAATGGAATGTAATTAAACATGTTTTCATTGGGTACCTGAACTGTTATTCAAAGACCTAAAATCAGGCAATAAGAAAGATTATAAGCTCTCTGGGCACAGATTACATTTATATCGTGTCCTTTACATCACGTAGCCTTTTGTACAACAAATGGAAGCAACGTAACATCATTCAACAGTGATAAATGTTGATAGGAAAGCAATATTAAAAAGCATTTATAGAAGCGGTAGGAATCATGAGATGGTTGCAACATACTGTTACAAATCTTGAGTTTATATTGTGTTCTCATAATCTGCTGGAATCAAGCCAGTTCAACCTTATTTCTTACCCCTCTTTCCAGAAGCATATCTCTGAAATGGGTAATACGTTCTTCCAATGGAAGTATAATCTGATCTTCAGACGCTTTCACGTTTTTCTCTTCGACCTTCTCTAGCCCAGCGTTCTCAGGATCTTCCAGTCTTAAATAATGCAAGTAATATGCAGGATGGAATAAATTTTTAACGCTCAATTATCTTTAAAAACTCAGCAGGAACTAGAAAAATAAAAGCAGCAACTTGTTGCACAGAGTGTTCTTGAATTAACTTATTTTTGTCTAAGTTTAAAGATATGCAGCTAGCGTGTTCTTCACCTCATTCTTTAGAGGCATTAAAAAGAGACTTTCCCAACCTGGTGCCCTCCAAACATTTTGAGCTACACTTCTCATCAACCATGCTGGAAGGGGCTGAGTGAAGTTATAGTTCAAAACATCTTGAGGGCACAAGGCTGAGAGAGGCTCCATAAAGGATGCCTTTAGTGGAGCTGAGAGTTCAGATGGCACACTGTTAGGACTGTTTTACTGGGGGATAGTCCTTACTTGGATGTTCAGCTTTATCTGAAGAAAAACTCCTACCTTGCTCCATTTAGGATAGAGTGTGTTCTCAACTTCTAGACTAGGGGAAAGCTCTGAAGTGATGTGGCACCAGATTTTGATTTGTGGGAAAGCCACTTCCGCCCCACGGAGGAGGTGAGGTTGAGGGCTTCATGGCCCCAGCACGGGCACGGCGGCTGGAGCCCAGCACCTGCGCAATTGGGGGGATTCCCGGCCATGTCATCCCCTGGTCAGTCAATCAGCTGGCTCAGGGGGCATGGCCTGCCCTATTTAAGGCAGGACGAGGGCAGGGATCTCCCTCTTTGCTGCCAGTCAGCTGTTCCTGCTTTCCCCACCCTACTGCCCTATAAGGGTTTTGTTCCTTGACCTTGCTATGGACCTTGGTTGGTCGCCGTTGAGGGGCCTGGTAGGAATTTTTCCACTTGGAAAATTGGCACCAGCCACTTGGTTTTCACCTACCTCGTAGCAAATCATCACAACTTTCTTGGTATTGGCAGTTAGGCATTGGTATTGTTCTGTAGATGGAAGAGGGGAGGTAGCGCCATCACCTGTCCCACATATTGAAGAGTAGTCCGATAAAGGATTCTGGGGGGTGTGGCCCTGTCCGAAGCCTGGGGAGGTGAGGGCCTAAGGCACGCCCCCTAGTGGTCACCCCGAGGGAGTTCCTAGTTGATGTGCATCAGCAGGACTCCCCCTACTGGTGGTTAACCCTTCCCGGACTTCAAGCGGACGGGCCGAAGTCGGATATAGTCGATTAGGACCAATGCCTAAGCCAATACCGCTCATCACCAGTAACTAATACATTTGTGGCCTTGTTTAGCCCATTAACCTTAATGATTGTGTCATGTGTCATTATTATGGGGTGGGTGGGAACTCACCACGCAAAGATGTCTTATTCTGAGCCCCTTTTGAATGATGCATCTTCTCAAGATATTTACATTTATACATTTCCTACTTAGATGTGATAGGGCTTTAAAGTCAGTGAAGTGATAAATATTTGTTATCTCTTTTTACAAACAGTTTCTTCTATTACCCACTGTGCTTACTATAAGCTTAGTCAGGAAAGGAAACAGTGTTTTAACACTTGTTAATTGCTTGCCTATGTATTCCCACCAAGCCATTAGAAGCAAGAACCTCTAACTTTCCCTTCTAAAATACTTTCTATCTGTCACTTCCTACACAGCAGTAGATTAACAAAAGGGCTAACAGGACCTGGCTTGTTCAGTGCTAACCAGAGACAACTGGCAACCCATTGTATTTCATGCCATCTACAGTGTGCAAGATTTGTTTGCAGGGTGACTAAAATGGTTGCTAGTTTTATTATATGTGTGCTATGTAAATTATAAGGGCTAGTTCCTTGGGCATATTGGAACTCTGCCATCTCAGCACTGAAGAAGCCCCTACAGAAGTTCCTCCAGTGAAATAAATGGAGATGCTCACATGCTCAAGAGATACATTATTCACCTGATGCGGGTGGCGCTGTGGTCTAAACCACCAAGCCTCTTGGGCTTGCCGATCATAAGGTCAGCAGTTCAAATCCGCACGATGGGGTAAGCTCCCGTTGCTTTGTCCCAGCTCCTGCCAACCTAGCAGTTTGAAAGCATGCCAGTGCAAGTTGATAAATAGGTACCGCTGTGGTGGGAAGGTAAACCGTGTTTCCGTGTGCTCTGGTTTCCATCACAGTGTTCCGTGTGCCAGAAGCGGTTTAGTCATGCAAGCCACATGACCTGGAAAACCTGTCTATGGACAAATGCTGGCTCCCTCGCCCTAAAAGTGGAGATGAGCGCTGCACCTCATAGTCGAATTGGACTGGACTTAACTGTCCAGGGTCCTTTACCTTACCTTTACCTATTCACCTGACTGCATCTTAGTCTCTAGCATGGGGAACAAAACTATAAGGGACATGGATTAACATTATTCTGGCATTCTTGCTACACAATCAGTGGCTTAAATATATTGTAGTTCCAGTAATATCTGTTGTAGAAACTTTCAGAAAAGAGATTATTCTCTCTGATAAAACCAAGCTGAAATCAGCTAACTACATTTGCACCTGATTAGAAACTTTTAGCCATTGAACATAAGCATGATTTTATTCTCGAAAGGTTCTAAATGGTTCAGCCGAAATGGGAAATGTTAAAATCTTTCAGCTAATAAATTCCATTACCCAGTAAAGCAATATGAGTCCTAACATTATTTTCCTTGCCATCAATAATTGCATTATACAAATTCACTCTTAAATTATACTAAAATGGGTATTGCATGATGTTAGTAGCTCCAAAGGCATCAAATTGTCACTCTTCATATAATAGTGACTTCAATATTATATTAGCCATTCTCATTCTCCCGAAATTATCCTTTTCTGTAATATGATCTATAAAGCTTCCAGTCCAATTTCTGGTAACCAAAAATAATTTTTATTTCCAGAGAAATGGGTGGAAACCCAGAAAGCTACTTCATTAACGAAGATGCTCTCTGGCTGCCTCTTTTTTAGTACGGTTAATTAAAAATGACGCAAATAATGGTGAGCATTACTGTTCCCAACCCTAATCCTGTGGAAAACCATCAAATTATATTTTAATTTGATCCTAGCTTGTTTTTAGGAGGTAATTTAAATATTGTTTGATTTTATACCAATGTGATATATTTGACGTTAGCCACCCTGAGCCCAGTTTTGGTCGGGGAGGGCGGGATACAAATAAAGGTTTATTATTAAGAGACTAGGGCCCTGCGGGACTTGACATCTTTCCGCAGGGCCTGCAAGACAGAGCTGTTCAACCAGACCTTTGGTCAGGGTTCAGCCTGACTCATTTCTCTTTGTATAAGAACAAGAATGAAGGAGGTTCCCAGCCTGCTCATAGGTCCTTATAATATCAGTGGAAACAGTTGGTCTTGGACAGTATTAACCTCTTCCAGTTTTAACGTGAAGATTGCCACTTGTTCAGTTTTAATTTTAATTGGTTGAATTAATTGTGGGATGTATCTTAATTCATTGATCGCTTGTATTATGCATATTGTCTTATTTATATGATGTTAGCTGCTCTGAGCTCGGCTTTGGCCAGGGAGGGCGGGATACAAATAAATATTACTATTTCTAGGTTAGCGGAGTCTGTAACCTGAAGCGTATGTAACCCAAGGTACCACTGCATATCAAAATGTAGTATGATTCATACAGCTATTATTTTTCTCAAAAATGTATTACCCCCAAAGAACAAGTTCTATTCCTGATTTGGCCAGGATACTGTTTCAACAAATTGCATTTATATTGTAAACTGCCTTGGATGAAGGGTGGCATAAAAATTTAATAAGCAAACAAATAAAATACAAAAGTCCATTAAAATTTTTACTAGTCAGATATTCTGTGGGCACAGTTTACAAACTAAGCTGCAGAGGAAAGTTTAGGATGGCTTTCAGTTAAGTTCTCTGCAGAGTAAGCCCACTGAAATTAATGAACATGACCAAGTTAGCTCTAATAATTTCAACAGCTCTACTCTGAGTAAAACTTTGTTGAATTCCTCCCTTAATCCATGCAGATAAACACCTCTGCTATGGTTGGGTTTAATTTTAATTAAAATAATTTAAATTTAAAATAAGGACTTGAAATTCTTCATATAGTCAAAGTCCATTTTGGCATCTTCAGCAAAGGTTACTTCATGGATCTCATGTCAGAAAAAAATATTACTTACTTATTTCTCTTTGTTTTAGTACTGTGATCATCATTTAAATCTTCTGCATAAGAGCCATCACTTTTATCTGCTAAAAGTAAAAAAAAAAAGTAGTTAGACAAATTACAAACTTTACATTAGATTAATCAGCTAATAATTGTTTAGCTTTAGCTTTTCCTAAAGTCTATTCAGTTTCTAAAGATGTGCCCATTTATCTGGCAGTTTGGAGTTACCTTAGAACACTAGAGTTCCTGATAGATTTAGAATGATTTTAGAACAACAACATATGGCAATTTCTTGTTTTGATCTTCACACATTTTATTTAATACTACTTTTTTAAAATGAAAGGTTGTCATTTCACATTTGGATAATAAATAAAAAGAAAAATATGTTCATTTTATTGCTGACAAGTTGAAAAATTTGATAGAAGCTCCTTTCTGCCAGAAGTGTCGGTGGTATTCTTACTCAAATGTAGGGGAACTATAAAGCTTCTCTGTCATTAAACTTGACACACCGTATTGCAATCAAAAACATGCAGACATTACTGTCTCTCAAATTTAGAGGATAGCCCAAAGAAATGATCGATTCCTGTTTTGGCATAGATATTGTCTAACAAATTACAGTGGGATGTGGCTGTTTTTCAGAAGAAGTGTGATGTTTATGATCCCATTATCTATTTCTGCAATTCCGAAGCACTTTATCTTTTCTGCATATAGAGCACCACACTCTGAATAAAAATGAACTGGAGACAAACTCCAGCTCAGTTCAGTGTGGCTTGCAATTTCTAGTGTGTCTTCTAAATTCAACATGATTTCTGATAAGCAGCACACTTTTATTGAGGGGAAGGGTGAAATACTCCTATATGCCCTCCATTTTGAATATTTAAATATGAGGCTGGTCTATGATGAGAGAGGGAGTCATGGAGTAATTACAATTAAGTGTGTGAGAGAACTTTAAAATAAAAGTGTTCTCCCCAATCCAACTAGGGACTGTATCTATAGGCGCAAGGGCCCTCAAAGGTCATCTACCCTTTGTGGACACATGGAATACATTGTGATGCTGTCCCTAAAAGGTGGACACTCCAGCTGCTTCTTAAAAACCTCTAACAAATAATAGCCTACCATCTTTAGAGGCAGACAGTTCTACCATCCAACAGATAGTACCACCAGGAAGTTCTTCTTCATTGTTTCAACATAAAGTCCAATTTCTTGCAAATCTGAACCCAAATGTTTTCAACTCTCTGGAGCAGCAGAAAAGGTTGTTGGTCAGGTTGTTGAGTGAAACACCCAGGCATCACATATTCCAACTGTGCTGGTTCAATGCAGCTATCAGGCCATGTTCAAGGTCTTGTTACTCTAAAGCCTGGAGCAACTTGGGACCAGGTTAGCTGAAAGACTGTCTGTCCCTGAATAGAGTTTAGAACACTTATGGTGAATTTTTATTCATGGCACCACACCCTATACAATACCACAGGGTGGTGACTCAAAAAGGGCATTTCCCAACATTGCCCCTGCATTATAGAATGCCCTTCCCCCTGTCAAACATGAAGCATCAGCCAACAGTTATTTCTCTCAACTTGATGAGTCATCTTTTTGCCTAAATTTTTCCTGAGCTATAATATTGGACCCTGTTTTTACTGAATCCCCCTTTTTACCTGGTTTTATGATAATAGTTTTTAGGTTGCATCTCTGTCTTTACAGTAGTGCTTCCCTCTTTTCATGTTGCATTTCTGTACACCGCTTAGAGATTTCTAAATACAAAATATTTCAGAAATGCTTTTAAATAAATGAGGAATTTGCCCCATCATCTATATGGCAGCCATTCAAGTATTTGAAGATTGCTATCATATCACCTCTTAGTAATCTCTTTTATAGGCAAGAAAACAGGCTTCCATATGACTATTCCTGCTTAGACTGCAATAATTCCCTGACCTGATCTAGCAGTCAAGTCCACACATACACACAAGCCTCCTTTAAACATTGAAATATTGGCAATCAGCTGTTTGGGTGGAATATTCAGCTGACTGGCAGGACTCCAAGTTTGTTTGTTTTTTACCCTCAGCCCCAGCTGCTACACATGTGATCTATTAAATCAGAGTCAGGAAATGTGACTTTAAGGTCTATGCTCACACTTTATTTCAGTCATTTTGCCCTTAATGCTGTATTCTGTGCTATGCTAAACTCACTCTTACAGGTTCAACCCCTTCTGTCAGAAAATAGGAAGTGAATTGTTCTATTTTAGTTCAGAGTCTTGGTCACATTGTATATCAATTTTCCGAAGCAGGCTGCTAAAGAAATGAATCAAGGAACACACATGCCCACATAAAACCAAACTGAACAAAATTACATTTCTTACTACCCCAGGACAATTTGCTATAATACCGCAATGGCTGAAGACCAAGGGTGCTTCCAGATGGAACTGTAACATCGCAAATGGGTCATTCGGGTATTGCAAACAGGACACTGGCAAAATGATTTGGGGGGGGAGAGTTTTGTTTATTGAATTTTCCCTGGAAAGGGGAAAACCTGATTGAATGAGAAAAGAAATACAGGCTGGCATTTTCATGTGGGTGCGGCAAAAATCTGACATGCATGAGTAGCACTGCAGTTATATCCACTCTGCTTGACAACATAGTAATTTGTGAGGAATCAGATATGAATGCTGTATAACAAGGCACACATAAATGCACAGTAAAGCTGGGTACTATTAGTACCCAGTAGGGACTGGTGAGACAGCATATGGGTGGGTCACTTGGAGGGGGGAAGTGTGGGCAACTCGGCACTGTGAAAGGCAGCATCAATCTGATGCTCCTGCTGTGACACACCACACCTCTGAATGCCCTGTGACTTTCTTCCCACCTGTTTTTCTTGGCAACTGCCAACGACCCACAATATTGTGAAGCCAGGAGAACAACAGGGTCCCCACCTGCACAGCTTCACTGGCTGGTGCTCACAATACCAATAATAAGATAACATGCAACCTGTTCTGTTGAGGGAGGTCCTTGCATGCAAGAGACTGAATGTGGCCCAGGTGTGGAACCATGGACACTCCTTAAGAGTGCACACTTCACTGAAGTTATCTGCAGACATTCTGCCTGGGATTATTTTAGCAGCAATTTCCCAGTAGCTGAAAAACTAGGTAAAATTAATCCCTACAGCCTTATAACAGAGATCGTTCTAGTTCTGATAATACTCCTCTCCCTCTCTGAACTGGGCCAGCATGTTTAAGGGAGCAGCTGCATACCCTTCCCACAGCCACCCAGCATGCCCCATACTGTATAGGTAGTCCGGTTGAAAGCACGACCAAAAAGCCAGCATTCTGTTCTTACAGTGGCTAGCCAGGTGTCTATGGGAAGCCCGTATTCATGACATGAGCACAATAGCCTTCTCCCACTTGCAATCCTTAGCAACTGGCATTGAGAGGCTTAGAGCATCTGATACTAGAGGTTATGTGCAGCCATCATAACAAGTAACCATTGATAGCCTTATCGTCTACAAATTTGTCCAAGCATTCTGCTGATGGACTTTCAACCTTCTTGAAACAAAAATAGACCTAACCTATAATAAAATATGTAATAATACAATACTTGATGCTTATCAAAAGAGTATATATGTAACCATTAGGAATCAGTAGTGCAAACAAAGTATTATCTTTCTCTTAAAGAAGACACAAGTTCTTTAAGTGATTTTAAGCCACAGAAGAACCTCTTAGGAAGACGTATCTGAGTTAAGCTGTCACAAGTTAGCAGGCATCTGAGATGGAACATCTCTAAAACCTTTTATCACCCCATAGGCCTCTCTGAGCTGACTAGAAAAATCGACACAGGGATAGACTTTAAAGTTATTTGTCTCTGTGTGAGAATAGATAGCTTGGATAAAGAGCATATGGAAAGCAAGCAGTTTCAAAAAAGGCACCAAAAGCATCCACTTTCTGGAAGTAAACAGAGCTGGGAAACACAATGACTAACAGCAATACAAGAAATATACACAAGGGTCAGCTCTATACTTTATTCAAAACCAAATGCAAGATCTATTCCCGAAAAGGATAGGGCAAGACTGTATTGTTAAATTGGCCATAAATGTGTTTATTAATGCTGAAGCTGACTTGGTACCAGATCAAGCTATTAGATTCTGCTGAGTTCACATAAAACTGAAACTGATAAAGAAGAATGACAAAGGGAAACGAAAAGCATCTGAAACTTTAGGTTAGGACACAAGTCCACTTTAACCCCAGTTGAGTTATAGGGACGCTGAATGAGAATTTGTACAAGAGGAAAACCATTTCATTAATTCCTAAGTTTCTAGCTCTCTCCAGAGCACAATCCACTGGGGAGTTCTCCTGTGTGAGCCCCAATGAGTGAATGAGAGCTCCATCTGAAATATACGTTTAAACCAGTATTCTACAACTGTAAACAGTCATGGCTTCCCACAAAGAATCTTGGCACCTATAGTTTGCTAAGGCTGCTGAAAGATGTTAGGAGACTCCTGTTCCCTGCACAGAGCTACAATTACATGAATGATTGAACAACCAAGGCCTCTTCCCAGGGAATTCTGGAAATTGTAGCTCTGTGAATGGAATAGGGGTCTCCTAACAACTCTTGGCACCCTTAACAAGCTATAGTTCCCAGGATGCTTAGAGGGAGAGGTGCCATTTTTTCCAGTTGATTGAGGGGGCCCAATGCGCCATCCTGATGTCATGCACGTGACATCACGCAGCATCCTGATGTCATGTTTGCATCATCTTGAGGAGCCAGGGGGTGTTGCTGAACACCCTCTGAACATTGAGGGAGCCAGGTCTCCTCAAAAACAATATGGGGGTGAAACTGTGTCAGCCCCTAGGAACTGGCACATACGCTTTGATGGAGACTATAGCTGTTACAGTGGTATCATAGTGCTTTCAATGTATAGTGCAGATGGGGTCAAGTGTTCAGCACATTTGGAATCAATTTCACTTCAACATCCAAGTAAAAATGCTTCAGATGTGGTGTTAAGGTAAAAGGTCAATTTGACCATGAGGATAATTGCCTCAGCACACTGATTCCTCCCTACCCCGTATTCTATCAATGGCATTATTATACCATTTCTACTTGTTTCTGCTGTTAAATTCCCAGGAACAAATCACTCAGCCCAAGCCCAATCAGCTTTTTAATCTGTTAGCAAAGGCTCTTTCTCAACAGCTGCCACCTGTCTATCTTTAATTCTGTCAGGGATATATAGGCAGCCTTGGACAGAGAGTTCCAAAAAAAGTGGAGCCTTTTCAGAAAAGCATGTAAGCAAGCAATCTCAAGAAGCCTCTTTCCTAAAACGTGGGTGAAATACTGATGCCTGATTAGACACAGCATTTCTTTAAAAAGGTGGCTTCTTATTATGGAGACAGAGTCAACAATTAACAAGGAAAACCCTGCAACAAAAGACAAGATTGCTTAGCCAGATAACATACTTTCTTACACTTACATCTTTTCCCCCCATCATGGAATTCACAGAACATGCACATGTTCTGCTTAACATAAGCAAAGTAGTAGCCTCATATGCTTTCAGACCATGTCCAGTTTGGAAAACATCTAGTGCAAAAACTACACAGAATTCAAAAGAGCTTTTGTTCAAGCCCATTTCAAAAAGTTCTCCATGGCTGTGGCTGCATGGCCAGTAGGCTTCCCAATTCTGGAGAAACCACTCCTGTTGTCCCTATTCAACCAATAGGTAAAAAGTATTAAAGGCACCTCCTAGGCCTGCCTCTTAAAGGGGGAGGGATAATCAAAATCCATCATGATTGGGAAAGGGTGTCCGCCTAACCCTAGAGACATGAACCAAGCAAAATCTGAGATGGACCAGCAAAGGCAAGACTTTGAAAAGTCAATTATAGAAGGTTATGCTAGTATGAGGTCACCACTCCTTAGCCAATGAAGGTGAACCATCAGGTAGACCAGGAAGTTGAGTGTTTCCACTGGATGCCACTTAAGAGTAATCTTATTATCAGGAATTAAGACTCATAAAAGTCGATCTTTTTGTTTTGGCGGCCAAAAAGATCAGAAAGAAGACCCTGGATAATATAGCAGTGAACTGTAAGACCATTATTTGTGGTGTGACACCCTTTTTGCTTGTATTTATTGTTGATTCAGATTTGTCATGGCCAATGGCTAGTACAATAAAGTTATTTGGATTGGATTGGATTATTGGGAATTCGGGAATTATTGAGGGGAATTAGAGGATCTAGCAGGGCCTAGGGATCTCTAGCTCTGAATCTCCTGAATCAGAGGGTTGAACTAGATGGCTTACATGGCCCCATCCAACACTACAATTCTATGAATGAGTAGCACATAAGCAAGCAGGAAGACAAGTCTAAAGTGGAATTCCCCCCCCCCCACCTTCCCCAGTATTGTCTGTTTTGACTGGCAGCAGTTCTTCAGCGTCTCAGGCAGAGGTCTTGCGTTTCATTTCTGATCCTTAACCCTTCTTTTTAGAAGGAACAGAATGTGAGATGCATTGCATTGAAAAGCATAATGCACACCCATGAAATGAGCTTATGACACCTACATGAATATCAGTGAGCATAAATTGTTACACAAATGTGCAATCTTTTTAATTATTTTCATTCATGCATTCATTTCAAGCACATTTGATTTCATGCAGGAAGAGATGCTATTAACCTATAATGTTCTGATAACTATGGTTAGTCTCACTTTTGTCCACCGCGGCAGTCTAATTAAAGTTGTAATAACGCCACAATTCAGTTCAATAGGACACTTAAAATGTAGTTTATTTGGGCCGTTTATCTTGTGCACTGACCATTTTTCTGGCCTTATCTTTGTTATGAATATACTAATAAGAACTTTAACTGCAGTTGCCATGGGAAAATGGCATGGTTATACCCCCCTGCTTTATTTCAAGAAATCATAAGACAGAGCCATTTCTTTCCCCCCACCAACTATGCTTATTTATTTATATATTGCTATACATACACCTTCAGTTCTGGACCCACTTGGTTCTGCTCTGAACCATCAGTTCCCAGTTGATCTTCATCTCTTGCTTCCATCCATGACCAGCACCAAGTCCCAAGATCTTAACTCCAAGCCCTATTGTCAGCTCTCACTGGAGCAGGTCCTGGGCTCTTGTCAGTGCCCTCCCTGCTAGAATGTGGTCCCGTTGGCAATTCCATGCCAAGGCTTTATGTATAACATGCTTTGCACCCAATCTGTTGCCAGAATGTTTGGTTTTCTGACATGGTAAGCCTAGCTACAGTGCAAACAAACAACTCCATAAAGGTTATCTTGAATGTGTGTGTGTGTTTTTTTGGGGGGGGGAGTTTGCATTCTCTGAGGGCGGTGCAGTGGGGATATTTTTTACGACGATGTTGAAGAAAATGGAGAAGCCCATGTTTGACAGAACTCTGTTACTATATTGAATTTCATTATGAGCATAACTAGTAATAAGCAACAATTTGAGTTCACCACTTAAGCGATCATCAGACACAACAAATTAAGAACTTTGTTCTTGAAACAACTGTTGAAACATAAATGATCAGAGATTTTGCACGAGCATTGCTGTTACATTAAATATTCTATATATGTACAATAAAGTTACTTATGGTTATTTCATACCTTGACTTCGATAAAATATTCATACTAGAAACACTATCAATCCCAGTTATTGCTGTTTTAAATGCCCTTCAGAAAGGACATATTTTCATGATTTCAATTAATGTTCAAAAGGGGATTGAAATATATTGTTCTAATGTCACTGTGGGTATACCTTACTTAAGCCAGCATAGCTGCACATAAATGACCCCATTTGTTATAGCATCTCCGTGTGGGATTAATATGAGTGATTTCATATCAATCATCATAAGAAATAATAAAAATAGCAAACAGATATATAAGAACGTAATATAAAATGACTTTTCTTCTTCTGATCTATAGATAGTGTCTTTGGGGAAAGCTTTAGCTCATTAGTAGTCTTTGGCTAATTAAACAATCTATGGCCTTTTAAACTGTGGGGTAGCATTGTAGTAGTTTGTTACTACATTGTGCATTTCTGTGCTTATATTGTAAACTGCCCTGAGCTCCACAGATGAAGGATGGTACAGGCGGCAACCATTTCGCATGGGAGTTCCGTTCCCGGCTCCCGCTTGCACTAGCAGAACACGTATAAGCATGCCTTGCCCCATTCCACCCCACCCCACCTCTGTTCCACCCCAGTTCTGCCTCCTTCCGGGTCCCAAAGGACCCACGCATCAACGATCGCACGTCAATTGGACTCATCTAAAATGGTTGCCACCTGTATAGAAATTTAATAAATAATCATGGTAGTATAGCAGAGTACATGCCTTGCAGCCAGAAGATCCCCAGGGGACTTTGGGCAAGATCCCTGTCTGAAACCCCAAAGTGCTGTGGCCATTCAGTTCAGATGGATCACTATGAGGAAACTTCCTATGCATCTATAGGATTTACTGCCTGCCTGGGACTTGCAGCTCACACACGGGCTGTGTTTGACTTGGTGACTGACAAGTTGTGCAGGCGGCTTGATCATCCTGGAATAAGCTCTAAAAGAAAGTTGCATCTTGGTTGCATAACAGTAAAAAGGAAAATATGTATGCTCGAAGGTGTTTCCTTCCTAGCAAAAGATGAGCGAGCACTGCTGATTTGCCCACCAGTACTAGACTTTAAAAATATTGTATCAATACACACACAGACACATACATATATAGAACACATACAATTTTAAATATATCTGAGCTCAGCAGCAATAATTCTTTCTTAGTGCCAAGGATGTCTTTAAGAAGTCTCCCGTGTCTGAAGATTGACTAACAATACCATGTTTTGGACGGAAGTACCTACATTTCTGCCAAATCTTCCATCATTCCAGCGAGATGGATCTTTGAGATTTGTTTCCTACAGCTGGGTTAAATAATCATTTATTACAGGACAGCTCCCCTGGGCAGCATAGTCAATAAAACATTTGGATAAAACAAGCTACGCTGGGGCATTTCTGATAAGAACAAATGAAATATAACTGCATGGAAGACAAAAGAAGGCAGATTTGAGCTAACATCCCAAGTCTAATTGCATTTTGGCAGTAGTGAAACCCGCTAGGCCTGCTTCGATCTAAACATGTTTAGGGTCAGGTTTTAAAAATAGGTTGACATAAAGAATTCTTGGCTCCCTGATCACAACAGGTGGGTGCCCATCTTAACATAATTTATCTATTGAAACATTTCTATGTTGCCTTTTGCTCCACAAAGGAGTTTACAGAAATAAATATTTTAATAAAATAAACTTTGATTTTTAAAATCCAGAATTATATATAATATAGAGGAGTGACATCTGGTACAATGAAAATACATTAAAAGCTTAGAAGAATAAAACTGTCTTAACTACCTAGCTAGAAATCATGAATGCCATTCTAACCTCTCTTGATACAAAATTTCACAAGTGGGGCACTGCCACCAACGAGGCTTTATCTCAAGTTTCCTTCAACCACCCTTCTCTTGGTGGTAGTAAGGTCTCCATAGATTATCATAACTGATAAGAAGGTCTATGTAGGAGGAGGAAATTCTTCATTTAACCTGGTCCCAAGCCATTTGGGGTACTCCAGTAATAACCAGCAATTTGAATATTAGACCTTTTAGTATAAATCGGAACTGATGAGGAGATCATTCAAAGATCAGATGCTGAACTAACACAAGATCAACATTCAAGTTACGATCACTTGACATTCAACTTTGCATATTTCATGGCCATCATCTCAGATCTAAGTAGACATCTTTTAAATTTAAATAGATGAAAATAATCACAGCATTAGTTACTTGCTGAAGTTTCCAGTTTGCGTTTATGAGGTGGGTCTTCAATGATTCTGTTAATATCACCACGATTCTTTAGATCCACAGGCTTCTCCCATACTGACAACTGCATTGTAGGGTTGAAGAAGAAGACTCGGTCATCTCCAGTCCAGACTATACACCTATTTCAATCAACAAACTAGGCTTAGAGAATCACAAATACAGTGTGGGAAGAAAGATATTTCTTGCAGTGCTAATTCTAGTCTTATGCTGGCGTTCCCAGCCATGGTTCTAAAGAAAGTAGGTCTATGCATGGTGACCCCACCTGCTGCATTGCATTCCCATTATCTGGCCAGGCTGTGTAGATTCTCCTTGCAATTTGGAACAATGATTGCACACAGAGCTTTCATGTGTAAAAAACAGTTCCCCACTTCAGACCTTCTCCCTCCAATGTGTGGAGGGGAGCACAGTTGAGTAATATGGACACAAAGGATGGGTTGGGCCAGTATGTACAGCTGGGGCCAGCAAGGTGCTGAACAGAATATGACTTTGGTATTTTCCATAAGTGAATGCATATTCCATCCATAGTTCCACATTCATGTGCAGCTGTTGGAGGCTGCTGACTTGTTCACATCAGTGCCATGGTGAGGGCTATTTAACCCTTACCCCTTGGCCATTTTCCAAATAAATGTCACCTCCCCAGAGCTGCTGCTATCCCAAGAATGATAAATACAATTTCCGCCTGTAGGGGAAAGGGAGCATCTTGGGGAGGACAAATTTGGTCATGGTAATGGTACACGGTGGCAAAAGCTGAACACCGCTGCCGCCACCATTGAACTAATAGGCAACCTGCCCACCATGACTACATTTTAGAAGATCTGTCATGGATTTGTCATGTATAGTTTGGCTCTTTTTAAAAAAATCCATAGACCCAATAATGTATTTTTATACAAGCATGTCATGCAATAATAGGATGTAAACTTTGCAAAAGCTGGCTCCCCAGCAGGGCTGTTAGAAGAAATTTCATTGTTTCATGACCCTGGTATATGTTAAGAAATCATCACTCACAATTATCAGCACATTTTCACAACTAGTAATTGTAATTGCCATAATAATAGGTTACTACTGCAACACAATATGGTAAAGAAAGAAATACTATTTTTTTAAGGCCATGGTTCATTTCTAAATTGATGCAGGCTGGTGGGACAAAGGAGTCTTCAGCTGTTTTGCATGATATATGCCGTATATAATTAATCTACCAGCTATATTTATCAATCCATCCAGGGGTGGAACGAACAATAACCAAATATACATTGTACAAACATTTATAAGGGTTTATAAGGGTAGGCATCACTAGATTCATTTTACTAACAACTGAAATAAATCTAAAATCTAATAGAAAACCAGCAGATTCTAGATAACAAAGTTAGTTTTGGGATTAAAGCAGATTTCTAAAATCTGAACTTCAGAGTATGAATATATGTGTCATTGGAAAAATATATATTAAACTTGCACAAAATGTTATTTTATTACCAACCATAAATACTCCACAGGGGCACAAAAAAACCCTTAAGCTCTTATCTGTATGGTAGGTGTCAGATGGAGGAAGGAAGCTAGATTTCAGAATGAAAGCTTGCATATAAATGAAAGATTAATAAAGATTAAGCAGTAGGAAGATGGAATTAGTTTTCACATAATAAATTAGGAGTAATTAAATTACAGCAAAATGTTACTGAAATTATTAGTAATACCTAATGGCTTTGGAAAGAAATCTACTGGGCAATTTTCAAACATGTTATCTGTGATAAAGGATTTTTTCATTTCCAGATGAAAGAAGAAAAGACTTAGTTTAAAATTATTGTTCTTGTTGAACTATGAATTGGATAAACATTTTTTTCCTGTGATTTTTGTAATAATGTTCAAGGGAAATTTTATGATTGTTTTTGTGCATGTTTCGGAAGCATGGTTTTTAATTCCACTACCAACCCTGTTAATCAGCTCAGAAACTGTAAGCACATCATTGACCAGGTTTTTAGCTCACAGTAGATCACACTGAAGTTGATAGAAAGCTTAAGGAGCAGAAAGCTAAAGTACTATAAATATCATGGCCATGGAAGCATGCACATTAAGGAGCCAGCATGTGATGTGAGAACAGGAGGATAAATCAGTACTTAATTGATTTAACATAAGACTAAACGTACCGACTCAGTAAAATAAATATCTGGATTATATGAAGAATAATATTGAGTGCCACCAATGAATGCATAAACACTCATATTATTAGTGTCAGTAACAATCAGGGGCAAAGACCTCTGCATATGGCTTTCTATGGATGTTCTCATATACCAGTTAAGAATTTGTAAGCCTTTCCTCCCATGTCCTATAGCTAATCGATACCATAGAGCTGCTATTAACCTTGAGTGGGGCTGGCACAGCATCCTGCCTGTCTCTTCACAACCAATGGGACAGTTTTGGACAAAGGAAAATGGCAGCCTCAGGCAAATGAGCAGGCCTCACAAACTGCTTTGAATTAACAAATAACCACAGAGGATCCTGATCACTGATCTTCCAAATCATCTCAAGATAAGCTGTTTGTTCAGCTCAAAGCAAAGGGCTAAAACTAGAGAAACTCAAAAGAATGCTTGAGGAACTAAATATTGGCAAATTTCAGCAAGAACTGAGCTGATCCACACCTCCCAAATGGACTAATGTGCACATCCGCTGGCGTTTGCACTTTCAGAATGTTCAGGTGCAGTTCTTGACTTCAATAGTAGTAGTAATAATAATAATAATAATAATAATAATAATAATAATAATAATAATACTTGATTATTTATACCCCACCTGTCTGGCTGAGTTTCCCCAGCCACTCTGGGCGGCTTTCAGTAAAATACAAAAATACAATAATTATTAATATTATCAAATATTAAAAATTTCCCTAGACAGGGGTGCCTTTAGATGTCTTCTAAAAGTCAGGTAGTTGTTTATTTCTATGACGTCTGATGGGAGGGGGTTCCACAGGGACTAAATCAAGATACATGCAAGAATGCAGCTTTAAAGAGAAAATATATTTAGAAATGCATATTTTGCAGAAAAAAGTAGGCATTTTAAAGTAGGACTTAAATAAATATTAATTTTTTGGTGCATATTATTATTTTCTAAATGCATAGATTAGTGCAGAAACGGGGGTATTAGTGAACTTATGGGTGAACAGAGGCAAAAGTGCTTGAAATAGATTGATTCACCTATCCCTAGAACTATGAAGCGGCACAGCCTATCAGATCTATGAAGACAAGAAATAGCTGGGCTTTCTATTTTGCGGTGGGGGTGGGAAGGCTTGCAACTGTACTCATTATGCTGATTTTATTGCTTGGCTTGTATTGTTCATTGTATTTTATGGTGAACTACCCTAGCAGCCCCTTAGAAGGAATATAAGGATATGAACTAAATACATAAAATAAAAGCTAATAAATATTCAGAGCTGTAGATAAGTGTCCCAAATAAGATACAGTTTTCCAGCAGTTAGAGATAAGGGTGGGTGAGCCCTCTGTGGATGGCATTGGAAATAAGCTGAGCCATGTTCCAAACAATCAGGAAATGGTCTAATTCATTTCCAAGCCAAGTCAAATTTTACCCCTGATCTGCATCCACTAAAACAGAAAGTGGGAAGAGGGCCCCCCAACTCCTGCAGAATAATGAGGCAAGAAGATTCTTAACACGGGTGACCCATCCTGTTTTGCCACCTGAGGCACAATGGGAATGTGCCACTACCTGCCTACTCTCCCTGCCATCCTGGCCATTTCTTTTCTTTTCTTTCTTTTTTTGATCCATTTTTTGATGTTTCAATGCATGTATTATTTACATAGAATTTCATATTTCTCATTTTTATACATTCACATTTTCTATTATATTTTAAATCCACATTTAGTTTTTACTTAATTATTCCATGCTTTCTCCCCTCGTGACTCAAAGACTTCCCTCCACTCGTGCATGACTTCCTAGCTTTGTTTTAAGAGTTATTATTGTGTTTGTACTGTGGTAATTTATTTATTAAACAGTTGTTCTTGTACTTCTATCTATATTGACTTTGTGAGATCAGTTGATTGATTGATCTCATGGCCATTTCTTTTTGCCTGCCCCGGGGCAACACTGTGCTAGAGGTGCCAACTCATGGGGCCCAAACTACTTTGCCCCCCATATCTTTGGTGAAGGGGCGCTCCCCTCCCCAATGTCGAGGGGGCAAAGGAAGCCGAGCACAGAGCCGAGCACAGCACAGTTTCAATGGCTGGCTCCTCCTCCTCCTCCTCCTCCTGCCATGGAAGGAGGCCAAGCGCAAGAGAAGAAGGCCACTGGCCATTGAAGCCGCGCAGCACTTGGCTCTGCACCTGGCTTACTCCCGATGATGTGACATCACATATGCAGTATGGGAAAGAAAAAATAAAACTTTCGTGAGCTACTTGAATAGGAAGCCGATGAACTAATTGTTTGGAAAGGGAGAGCAGCAGTATCTCATCTCAAGCATGATAGCAAACTTCAAGGGTGACCATTTTGCACATTCTACTTTACTATTTTGCTTTTGCAATGGAGGAATACACATGAAAGTAGAAGACGGCAGGCATTTATCTATTCACTGTCAGTGAGCTCAATGTAATATCCATTGTAATATACATATACAGTGTTTGCCTTGGAGCCAACACATTGAGTTCTGAGAGCTAATTCTAAACTAAAGCGGGAAACCCTCAGTCTTTTAAGTAGTGAGATGTTAAGAGATGCACAGGAGTAAAATCTTCTGAAGCCTTTTTGCCAATAAAATTCTTGATCATTTCCTTGTCCTGGAAATTTTGATCATTCCACAATTCATTCTCTCCTCTGTTTCTAAATTCCACTTCTCTGGTCTGTGTTTTCACTGCCATGCATAATAAGAGAATTGATTACCACCAAAAACACACATTCATTGTGTGGACCGTTACCACTGGGCTGGCTGAAGTCGAGGTATTTATTTAGTAAAAGGAAGGTAATAGCTAAAATAGAAACGGTCCTTTTCCATATCTAACTGAAAAACCCAGCAAGCCCCTCTGGAGAGGTGCTTAGAAATGGATCCAAATGGCAGCTCCCTCTAGAAATGCCTTCACTTTCTCACTTCTAACCCAATTTGACATTTAATTTAACCATTATCGGTCTCATCTCCCAGAATCGCACACTGCTTGTCCCTATTTGGCATAATAAAGGTTTCAATTATCCAAATGCAAAAGTATGGTAATTTGTTTCACTCACAGGACACTAATTAAAAAAGGTGGCGATAGAAGAATTTTATATATAAAATCTTCTGAAAACTAAGGCTACAATACTAAGCACACTCAATCAGATTTAAGTACCATTGTGTTCAGTGGGTGTAGGACTGACATGTTTAGGATCACACTGCAAAGGTATAAACTTCAGAAAATAGTTCTAAAAGCACTAATTATTTGATGTGACAAACTTCTGTTTTTTAAAATCATCTTAATCTGAGAAAGTGGGGTTTAGTCCACAAAAATGGACGCCACAGTTAATAGTCTTCAAGATGCCACAAGGCTCCTTCCTCGATAGTTAAGATTAGCTTTTTAAAACCAAAACTCCTGGTTTATAGCTTGAGTTTAACTTGGATTATCACCTTCTGTATCACACATTCTTCATTCATTTTGCAGCAGCAAAATGTCCTCCACTGATTTAAAAGCCAAGAGGGCAAGTGGTCTTTGAGGTAAACCTATGTCTGATTTTTTTGTTTTGTTTTAATCTGCAATGTTATCAACACTTAAAAGTTCATATCTGCTAGAGATGAACATCTATTGCCTCCTCAGTGATTAACACTGTGCTGATTATTTTACGCATGTGTAGTTAGATGTTCCACTGTGTTCAGTGGGGCTTACTCCCTAACCAATGTAGGCTTGCAGCTTTAACTATAAAGACCCTAGAGCAGCAGCTGAACCCTAAATAATTTAAAGCTCTATTTTAAATAAAGCATTCCAACAAGCCTCCCCCCCCCAAAAAAAAGAACTGTGGTTTTCAGGGAGCACACACAAAAATTACAGGGATTGTCTCTGGAAAGTATAGGGCTGCCATACGCCCAGATTTTCCCAAACATTCAAAGGCGGAATTGGCATCTGGGGGGAATTTCTGAAAGGCAGCACTTTGTCCTGGATCTTAGGGAAGTCAATTGAAAAATTGTGTTTTTTGCAAACTTTTTGAAATATGGCAAGGCTAGGAAAGAAGGAACACCTGGATCACATGATAGTGCTTGTGACTGAATCAAATGCTAGTTAAACAGCATCAATACTGTGGAAAATAAGTATTGTCTGGAGGGAACAAGAAATATCAGCAATAATTGAATCATAGAGTTGGAAGGAACCAAAGCAATTGCCTCTCAATTGAAGGGATCTAAGTAGGGGTGGGGGGGTTCCTTTTGGAACTTGCATTCTTAAACTTGTTTATAAATGATATGAAGTTTGGGGTGAGCACTAAGAGGTCAAGTTTGCTGATGACACCATTATTCAGGGTATAAAAAAATTTGCAAGGAGCTCCCAAAGAATATCTCCAAATGTGATAAAACAGAATTAAAATGACAAATGAGGTTCAATGTAGGCAATTATAAAGTGATGTACAAGGGTGTAAAAAACATCCCAACCACATATACTGAAGTGGCAGTGACTGATCAGGAAAGAAATATTGGGATCATGATAGATAGCTTGATAAAAATTTGAGCTAGTGTGTCACAGAGGAGAAGGAGGTGGAGGAGGAGGAAGAGGAGGAGAGGGAGAAGAAGAAAGGCAAATTCCATGTTAGAATTTTAAGCATTTAAAAATAAAACTGTCGCTTTTATAATGCCTAACACGACAAATTTATAGAGCAGTCACACTTGGAATGATACTGCAGTTGCTGTGAATCACAGGGGGTGAGAGTACTGTTGCACTTGGCGTCTGGGGAACACAAGCAGTGTGATTGTATCAATATCCTGCGTGCAGGCTTCCCATAAACATCTGGTTGGCCACTGCAAAACTGGATTGATCTTTGATCCAGTAGGAATCTTATTCTGTTCTTGTCTAGTACAAACCCCTGCTGATGCAGAAACTCCTGAAAGGTGGCCATCCAGCCTCTAATTAAAAATCCCTTACACAGGGAAGACTACTTCCTTCCAAGGCCATCTATTTCAGGAGCAACGTACATAACCATTAGCCAACCAATTCACTGTAAACACAAAGAAGACCCTAGTGGCATTTTAAGAACTAAGGGTGTGATCTTATTAGGACTTACTTAGGATTACATCCCATTAACTGCTGTGGGACGTCCACTTAAATGTGTATAGGGAAAAGCTGTAACACCTTTATTGTGGTATAAAATTTTGTGGACTAGAGTCCACTTCATCAAATGCATGAAGCATGAGCCTCAGTTGGGAGATATACATAGATATAGCAATTAATATAGATAGATGATAGACAGATAGATAGATAGATAGATAGATAGATAGATAGATAGATAGATAGATAGATGATAGATAGATAGATGATAGATACTGTAGATATAGATAGATAAATGTAAAGGACTGTTACAGACTGTACCTTTGCATTTCACAGTATTTTAGCTCTGCTGTTTACATTTCCTCTGTGTGTGTGTGTGTGTGTGTCCCCCATCTGCCTGCCCATCCATTCATACCCATATACACAGATACACCTCACAAGGCTATAGAGCAAGTGTGACAAACTTTTAGCCCTCCAGGCGTTGCTGAAATATGGCTCCCATCACACACAGTAAGTGTGGCTAATGAGCAGGGATTATGGGAGTTGTAGTTCAGCAACATGTGGAGGACCAAAAATTCTGGTATATAGGAAACCTGGTATATAGGGAAATAAATTGTGACATCAAGCTATGAACAGTTTGACTCTATTAAACAGGATTTCAATACACTGTGGATTAATAAAAAGGAACTGAGGTGTATTATGAGGTTTAAAACTACCACGTAGGATGCAGAGATTTTGAACCACTAAGAACAAGGAAAAAGGAAATATGTTGCTTTTTAAAATAATTCATACATCCAGTCTAAATATATTCATAATGGCACACGCATTCCTCTAAGCAAATGCAATGACCTATTTATGTTCTTTTAATGTACCTAGAAGACAGAAAACGTCATTTTCCTTTAGGTATTTTGCCTGTATGTGAATTGTGAATATGATGCATTAGTTGCTATGACTATTCTATGGCCTTGTAGTATGCCATAAATCATAGAATTGTTGAGATGGAAGTGACCCTAAGTATCATATAGTCCAATCCCCTAAAATGCAGAAATCTCAAAACATGGTCCCCCATCCAATTTGGAACCAAACCAGACCCTGCTTAGCTTTGCAACTGTGCTAGCTGCACTGCTAAGGGGAGCAAATATGGGTGGGGCAGGCTGCACAGAAGCAATCAGAAACTCACCTTTTAATCTGCTTTAAGCTATACAACCTGGAGTCCCTCTCAGAATTCCTGCTCTTGTTTCCGAATGACATCCCAGCCTATGCCTGGTAATGTCACATCAACCACAGAAGCATGGAGCCAACCTACGAGTGGAGAGGGTTGGGGATCAATTCCAGGTTTTTACTGGGTGTAGTAATATTTCATAAATATTTTGATTTCCTATCTAAATAGGCATGAATTAATAAGATGCTCCTTAAAGGATTGCTCCATGTTTCAGTGTGATTCTGTGATAGATTATCAGGTGGAATCAGCTTGATTTTAAGTGTCAGGTTGTTATTATTATTATTATTATTATTATTATTATTATTATTATTAATTATTATTATTATCAGATTGAGTCTCTATGGTTCTATTGGGTATTCTGCCATGATTAATGTTATTCCTTTGTGATATTATGGATTTTTTTACAGTATTGTTATGAATCAGAGTTCTGAATTAAGGTTGGGATGTTAGAACTGGGAAATAGCCAGACTAATGTGTGATTAAGATGGGAAACAAGTGTGTAGTAAGAGTTGCCGTGGACCCACAGATAAGCCTCTGTTATTAGCATATGTGAAAGCTAATTAAATCAGGCAGACATTTTAAGACATGGCCCCTCCTTAATCCTAGGAAATTAACATGAGTCAGGCACTAATTGAGTGAGATTGAGTGAGGCAAGCTTCCTTGAGATGATAGCCTGGTAGGGAGCATGGGATAAACAACTGGGAAGTTCAGAGCATCTAAGGGGCTAGGTGTGAAAAGCAGAAATTGAATAGGCTTCTTCGCTTCTTTAGGGGATAAAAGTTGAGAGTTTAGAGTGGCATGGAGGATTTAAGGAACAGTTACTAAGCAGTGGGCTGGCGAGTCAAACAAGCAGGATGCTGGTGCCTGTTTTGAATCCAATGTTGTGGCTATGGGAGAGGTCAGAATCTCTTGGAATGTAATGCTGGAGATCCCTCCACTGGATTCAGCTTGTATATATTTGCAAATAAACCATATATCATAAAGGCACCACAGACTCCGCTGTGCCTAACTGTCCAGAAGGGAACGCAGACTCTGGTTAACACGCCGGGTACTCCTGGAATTTCATACGGCTTGGAGATTGGAGTGGCATGTAACTTTATGGAAGCATGGGAGTTGTCATGATAACAACAGCTAAAAATGGGAATCAGCATGATGCACAAATGGAAGTGTTTTTGTCTTAACACCAAGATAGGGTTGCACCCTGCCATTCTGCTCATGCAACAGACTTCCTCTTGTACAATGGAACTTCGCCTACTCCCCTTCAGCTCCCAAGCACCCTCAGAACCTGATACAATGAATGAAAGAGGAAGGGGAAGTTCTGTTGCAGTGTTAGATACTGTACAACCCGGAAATATCATTTCTCAGGAAACAAAACAGATCCCAGGTGTCCCTCGACTTTTTATCTGAGCTGCTGTGTAACTGACAGCACAATCCTGTGCATGCTTTCCTGGAAGTAAGTGTCACCAAGTTCAAGGAGACATGCTTCTAGTTACGTGTACCATAATTTTGAGATTTTGGTATATATATTAAATATTATTTTTTCCAGTACTTAATGTGGACTTTTAACTAGTCATCCATTCCGAATTTTAGGAATAGAGCAGGTTTCAATACAAAAATGTATTGATTTCATTTTTTTGTACAGTTATGAGACCAGTAGCAAAAAGTTGCAGTGATAGTTTCGGAAGGAAGATTGTGAAACATGCCACTATTTCCAAGATATTTGTTTCTCCTCTGCTTAATTGGCCATGGCAAAACAGACCCTCCATTTGGGTGGCAATAGTGCTGATAGGATGAGTGAAACTATCTGGAGTAGATAGGCTTACCATGGAGATCCTGGCACAGGAGTGGACGCCACAGGCTTGTTGCCCTTTGAAGAATTGTCATCGCCTGGGAGCAGTTTTAAAGGGTGATTCTTCACATGGAAAAATAGAGAGACTGATCAACAAAAGACATGTTTGTTAAGTATAATTGGTTTAATTGACACAGAAATGGAAAATGCCTCTGCATTAATGAAGGTTCAACATTCAATCTTTAGAGTTGGTAATTAACAAATTGTTGTTTTCTGCTAGCTAACGTGTGAGTGTTGTAACCTTAGTTCAGGTGACAAAGGTACTGAGTTGCAAATAGCCATTTTGGATGGTGTTGCCTTTAGTCTTTTGTCTCAAAACACTGTGGAGTGAAGATGTAAATGAAGCTCTCAATGAAAACAGCTCCAAGTGAAATGGAGAGAGAGAGAGAGAGCGCTTATAGGTCTGTTTGGATTTTTTCATATTTTGTAAGATGCTGAACTGATTATGCTTAGTCAAGCATATGTCTTATGGATAATTTGGCTGTATCTTTGGTTATTTTGTTCTGTTTTGAAGAATTCTTCAAGTAAAACTTTGAATAATATTTTTATGGGTCTTGACAATGTTTATTTCCAAAAAGAGTCATTTATTATGCATCCACTCACTTCATGCTTCACAATATTAATATCTGCAATAATCATTATACTACGTGCTTCACTTCAACTTGCAGTCTCTATTGAAATTAAAGGTAAAGGGTAAAGGGACCCCTGACCATTAGGTCCAGTCGTGACCGACTCTGGGGTTGCGGTGCTCATCTCGCTTTATTGGCCGAGGGAGCCAGCGTACAGCTTCCGGGTCATGTGGCCAGCATGACTAAGCCGCTTCTGGCGAACCAGAGCAGCGCATGGAAATGCCGTTTACCTTCCCGCCGGAGCGGTACCTATTTATCTACTTGCACTTTGACGTGCTTTCGAACTGCTAGGTTGGCAGGAGCAGGGACCAAGCAACGGGAGCTCACCCCGTCACGGGGATTCGAACCGCCGACCTTCTGATCGGCAAGCCTTAGGCTCTGTGGTTTAACCCACAGCGCCACCCACGTCCCATCTATTGAAATTAAGCATATGCTATTTTGCACTCATACAAACAATACATCAACCTATAAGGAACTTAGCAGGGAGCAATAAACAAAAGAACTAGAAAGAGATGAATAGAAAGGTAATTGTAGTCCTGTACTTAATCTTGATAATAACATACTTATGTACAAAACACAAAAAAAATGTGTGTGTAGATAAAACAATTGTCAGGATTGTTACAGAAAAGAACCACTCTACATCAGATGTTATGACTCAATCCTATTGTGCATTTCAATTAAATTATTATTTTACCATTCATTTATTTGAAACCATCACAACTAGTTCCATTTCCATTTCAGGTGGGGTGGGGATGTTATTGTTATTTATTGTTTATAAGCCACTTTGGGAGTCATTTGAATTAAAAGTGGCATAGAAAAATAACAAATCCAATCACATTATGCTAGGTTTTAGGTGAGAAAAAGTATTTGAACCTAGGTCCATTGAATTCCAGAAACCTTATTCACTGCGCCACACATTAATTTATAAATTGCTCTGTGATGCTTCTTCAATGTCACCCTATTATTACTTTCCTAAGGGGCAATCCTGTGCAACAAAATACAATAAATAAACCGGAACGTACGTGGTATAAAAAAATTACAGGGTTTCAGCAGAACATTTTGGAAATGAAGCAGTACGACCACCCTGAAATGTTAGCAGGCATAAACAGTACTGAAAGAGGAATCATATATAACTGCCCCAATATGAGCACAAATCATCATTAATGCCCAATAAAAAGGACATCTGAGTGCCCCCCTTAACCTTTCACAGGATTTGACTTTTCCACATGCTAAGCACCTCACGCAGTTGTACAAAATGCACGACAGCATTTATCTATCCAGTTCCACTGTCACAACTTTTATGAAGGTCATAGCCTGTTCATTTATGCTAGTGGCTTAAAGAATGAGTGAGTGAATAGAAGGAGAAGGCAGGTCCATAAAGGGCTACAGCTTGACAGTGCTTTTTCTTTAAGCACTGTAGGACACTTAGAGAGTGCTCTTCAAAATTACTTCACGGATTCTTGTAGCATTTAAGAGTGCCTCTGCAGGCCAGTGGAGAGATGAAGACACAGAGCAATGTTGATGTGAAACATGTACTTCCATAAATCCACAAGGACTCTGCAAGGCCTATGGAGAGGCAAAACCTAGAAAATGAGGGGAAATGTATTGATCAAGTACCTCTGTTCAACCTTCTGTTAAAACAAAAACAGTGAAGGCTGAAATATGTGGAGAGGCTGAGGAAATTCCAGCAGGGATCCTCCTTAGTTTGAGAAAATGGCAGAGCCAGTATCTTTCCCCTGGAAACAAGAGGAAGTTTCAGGCAACAAATGCAGTTTTACTGACTTATGGAAGCGTAGCAGATTCTGATGACAGACCTTGTGTGCATTCAGGACTGCATTTTGTGAGAAAAATACAGTTAGAAATGTAATTTTTGAGGGGAAAGACTGCCCCTGACATCCATTCAAAAGTGTCATATGGTGGAGAATGGAGTATCTGGAGTTCTGACTGACATTACTTGCCCAGGTCATATAATGCCAGTCTTAAAAGAACTCAGTTGGCTGACTATTCATGTTCAAGCTGAATTTAAGGTGCCAGCACCTTAAACCCCTCAGTTTTTTGGGGATCTAAGCCCTTCCTCCCATATCAACCTGCCCACACAGTAAGGGCAATGACTTTCTCCAAATACCAACTGGATCAGAAGTGAGGTTTGTTACAATAAGAGGGCTTTTAAGCTCCATCTATCAAATGCCCTCCTCAAGGAGGTATGCCTGACACCAACTTTGCTATCTTTAAGAGACTTTTTTTTTAAAAAAAAAAGTCACCCAGGCATTTAAAATATTTGAATTATTAGACCTGAAGTACTGAAAACTCTCTAACTTTTAATGGTGTTCTTACCTGCTGGTTGTTTTGTTCATATTAATTGTTTTGAGATTTAATTTATAAACCACAAACAAATAATTAAATTTTGTGTGTGTGTGTGTGTGTGTGTGTGTGTCTGGTAGCTATTCATGAGCAGAACAGTTTTGGCTTCAGTAAATATTCCGTCACCAGTGTGCAGTTTTAAATGGTATAGTCTCATGAATTTTGAAGCATGTGATCTATCTGAATCTTTTACCTGGTTCCAATGTGCAGTGAGGGGAGAAAGTATTTGATCCCCTGCTAAATTTGCTCGTTTGCCCTCTGATGAAGAAATAACCAGTCCATAATTTTAATGGTAGGTTTATTGTAGCTGTGAGAGACAGAATAACAACAGGAAAACCCCCAGAAACCAAGATGACAAAAGTCAGAGATTGATGTGCATTATAATTGTGAAATAAGTATTTGATCTCTTTGCAAAAGATGACTTGGTATTGGTGGCAAAACCCTTGTTGGCAATTACAGAGGTCAGACATTTCTTGTAGGTGGCCACCAGGTTTGCACACATCTCAGGCAGTATTTTGCCCCACTCCTCTTTGCAGATCCTCTCCAAGTCAGTAAGATTTCGAGGCTGCTGTGTAGCTACTCAAACCTTCAGCTCCCTCCACAGATGTTTGATGGGATTAAGGTCTGGAGACTGGCTAGGCCACTCCAGGACCTTCTTGTGCTTCTTCTTGAGCTACTCCTTGGCCATGTGTTTTGGGTCATTGTCATGCTGGAATACCCATCCTCAACCCATTTTCAATGCCCTGGCTGAGGGAAGGAGGTGCTCACCCAAGATTTGACGATACATGGTCCCGTCCATTGTCCCTTCGATGCGGTGAAGGTGTCCTGTCCCCTTAGCAGAAAAACACCCCCAAAGCATAATATGGTGGGGATGGTGTTCTTGGGGTCATAGGCAGCATTCCTCTTCCTCCAAACATGGCGAGTTGAGCTGATGCCAAAGAGCTCGATTTTGGTTTCGTCTGACCACAACACTTTCACCCAGTTCTCCTCTGGGTCATTCAGATGTGCATTGGCAAACTGCAGGTGGACCTGTACATGTGCTGTCTTGAGCAAGGGGACCTTGTGGGCTCTGCAAAATCTCAGTCCTTCACGACATAGTGTGTTACCAACTGTTTTCATGGTGACTATGGTCCCAGCTACCCTGAGATCATTGACAAGTTCCGTCGTGTAGTTCTGGGCTGCTTCATCACCTTTCTCCTGATCATCACAACTCCATGAGATGAGATCTTGCATGGAGCCCCAGACCGAGGGAGGTTGACATTTATTTTGTTTTTCTTCCATTTGCGAATTATTGCACCAACTGTTGTCACCTTTTCACCAAGCTGATTGGCAATAGTCTAGTAGCCCAGTCCAGCCTTGTGCAGGTCTACAATCTTGTCCCTCACATCCTTGGACAGCTCTTTGGTCTTGGTCATGGTAGCTACTTAGGAATCTGCTGGATTGATTGCTTCTGTCGACAGGTATCTTTTGTACAGGTACAGTGGTGCCCCGCAAGACGAATGCCTCGCAAGACGGAAAACCCGCTAGACGAAAGGGTTTTCCGTTTTTGAGCTGCTTCGCAAGACGAATTTCCCTATGGGCTTGCTTCGCAAGACGAAAACGTCTTGCGAGTGTTCCGATTTTTTCCCGCTCCCCCCCTTTTTCTAAGCCGCTAAGCCGCTAATAGCCTTTTAGCTGCTAAGCCGCTAAGCCTTTAATAGCTGCTAATCCGCTAAGCTAGGTGACAACAGTTGGTGCAATAATTCGCAAATGGAAGAAAAACAAAATAAATGTCAACCTCCCTCGGTCTGGGGCTCCATGCAAGATCTCATCTCATGGAGTTGTGATGATCAGGAGAAAGGTGATGAAGCAGCCCAGAACTACACGACGGAACTTGTCAATGATCTCAGGGTAGCTGGGACCATAGTCACTATGAAAACAGTTGGTAACACACTACGTCGTGAAGGACTGAGATTTTGCAGAGCCCACAAGGTCCTGTTGCTCAAGACAGCACATGTACAGGCCCATCTGCAGTTTGCCAGTGCACATCTGAATGATCTAGAGGAGAACTGGGTGAAAGTGTTGTGGTCAGATGAAACCAAAATCGAGCTCTTTGGCATCAGCTCAACTCGCCATGTTTGGAGGAAGAGGAATGCTGCCTATGACCCCAAGAACACCATCCCCACCATATTATGCTTTGGGGGTGTTTCTCTGCTAAGGGGACAGGACACCTTCACCGCATTGAAGGGACAATGGATGGGACCATGTATCGTCAAATCTTGGGTGAGCACCTCCTTCCCTCAGCCAGGGCATTGAAAATGGGTTGAGGATGGGTATTCCAGCATGACAATGACCCAAAACACACGGCCAAGGAGTAGCTCAAGAAGAAGCACATGAAGGTCCTGGAGTGGCCTAGCCAGTCTCCAGACCTTAATCCCATCAAACATCTGTGGAGGGAGCTGAAGGTTTGAGTAGCTACACAGCAGCCTCGAAATCTTACTGACTTGGAGAGGATCTGCAAAGAGGAGTGGGGCAAAATACTGCCTGAGATGTGTGCAAACCTGGTGGCCACCTACAAGAAATGTCTGACCTCTGTAATTGCCAACAAGGGTTTTGCCACCAATACCAAGTCATCTTTTGCAAAGAGATCAAATACTTATTTCACAATTATAATGCACATCAATCTCTGACTTTTGTCATCTAGGTTTCTGGGGGGCTTTCCTGTTGTTATTCTGTTTCTCACAGCTCCAATAAACCAACCATTAAAATTATGGACTGGTCATTTCTTCATCAGAGGGCAAACGGGCAAATTTAGCAGGGGATCAAATACTCCCCCCACTTTATGACCGGAGCTTCTGAAATAGATAAATGGTACAATGCATTCTTGAAACTTGCACAAAGGAATTTGGTACATTGAAAAGCAAAATCTATGGAACAAACCCTTGCTATCTGTTTGATTTCTGCAGATAACTATCTACCCCCAATATGGATAATATAATGAGAAACAAACCTTCTCATCTTCACTTTCTGTTGGCTTATTTTTCATTTCAGTATGTAGAATCAGGGTTGGCGGGCAGGAGGTCCTGTTTGATTCTTTGCCTTTATCCGAAACTGAAACACAAAAGTAATTGGATCCAATAAGTGACTATATCCCACTGAGCTGTCAACGACTTATATTTTCCCCATTATTTGGGGTTTTTACAGTTTAACTGAAAAAGCTTGTTAGGCAGACATACAAAAAAGTTGCCGCCCACCCACCCACCCGCCCATGAGTAAATTATGTTGCACTTAGAAAATGTGCATCTCTGCAATACCCAACACTTTGTTGTCAAAATATGGTTTTCCTCATGGAGGTACAAAATGTGCCAGAGAACACTAGCCATTGCTTCTTGAAATTGCTGAAGTAGAACTATATGATCAAGAATTTTTTTTTCACTAGTTACTTCTGGCAATGGATTGGAACCTCATAACATTCACATAGCCCTTGAATAACGTGTCTCCGTAGAGCTAATCCAGAGATGTCTAGCATGGACCTTAGGTCAACAGGTGTTACATATTCCAGGACAAAGAAGGAAATCTGTGGCTCGTGTGTCCCACCTAAACTTCATGTATGATACAGTCGTGGTGAGGTGTAAGAGCAGACCTTAGGCTCATGCACTCACCCATATTGCATGTAGAGTTGTCAATATTAAGCAGGCTCGCTTATTCAGATATTACATAAATGATACCCATTTTTTTTATTTTCTAACCATAGAATTTTGTTTCTGCAAGCACAGTGAGAAGGTGCATGATTTGAGCTTTGCTCCTCTGCTGTAGCACATAATGGTTTTCATACACATTAAGTTGAAACCATAACCAATTTGCCTTGTTGATTTCAATGGAACTAGTGCATGTGTGTGTACTACAGGTTTCATGCTTACAGAATAAAATATAGTTATTTATTATTTGCTTTATTTTTATTTATTTAACAATATTATGTACCAATTAATTAAGCAGTCACCATAGTACAATATAAAAATATTCAATAAAAGACAGACAGGCATAAACATGGTCAAAATTTGGATAAAAACCATCAGTTCTGAAACAAATATACACAATAAAATTACATGTCTAAGTACACTTCCCTAAACAAAAAAAAAGGCTTTAGTAGATAATGAAAACAAAACATTAGCAGGTGCCTGCCTTATCTGCCATTGTATAGAATGGCTGGAATATTACACAAAATTGGGGGGTAAATAAGTAAGTACTAGAAAATAAAGGCATGAAAGAGACAGCTCTTACGCTCTGTGTTGAGTCCCAATTGAAACCATATATCTGACAACTCAACTTATCAACTCATCTATAAAATAACTTGATTTTGGTGGTCTGCTTCAAAAGAAGCCAGCAAATTAAATCCCATCTCTCTTCCTCACCAGTGGCCTGCTGGCAGATGCTCCTTTCACAGAGAGAATGGCTGTGGGCATTGCTGCTAGTGCGGTGCATCAGCTGTGCACACAACGTAGAAATCTCATTCACAATTTTGAAACTTCTGGTGCAAAGATAAAGAGATACCAGAGATGGGCTCTTAGGCTACTTAATCTTACTTTAACTCTGCAAATTGAGATTAGTGCTGGGACAAAACAGAACCACTGACAGGATGTTGGCAGGCACACTGTTTTACAGCGCTAAGGGCATTTCCCTTGGTAGTAGAAAACAATAGAGTTGCATTTCTTCCTAAACCTTCTAAAAATAAGTGAATCAGCCAGGGAATTAAGAGTCATCATCAGTTTTAAACATTTATCCCACCATATACATTTCTATATACATAAAACTGCAATGATTTGCAGTGCTGCATCAAAATCCTGGATTTGTATGAAGTCAGGGAGGGAGGAGCAAAATGGTATACAGATTTTAAAATGGTGGTTTTAAACAGTGGCAGAGATTTGAATAAAGTAGGGGTGATGGGACACAGAGGAGACCGGGGAGAGCTTGAACAAGCTGGCAATATGGAGTGGGGGGAGCTTGAAGGAACTGTGAGGATATTGTGGGAACTGTGAGGATATTCACTGCCCCTGTGTATCCTGCCGCCTGAGTTGATCACCTCATCTTGCCTCATTTGTGAGCTGGCCCTGTTCACGTCTAAAAAGTGATACATTCCTGTGTGAATGAAATGTGAAGTCTTTACTTCTGATTTCAAACCTCTGAGCATGATCCAAATGAGCAGAAGAAGAAAAATCTCACAACCCATAAAGCTGGCAAGTGTGGGCAGACACAATCAGTCATCCAAATATTTCCATTCATATTTTGACAAGAGACAGCTGCTAATCAGCACTCAAAATTCATCACAGTGTAAATGCAGTGAGAACGACGAAATCATGCTTTCACCAGCACTGACTTTTTTATCTGACTCTGGAACACAAAGAGTAGTGCTCGTCTCTTCCACACCTTCCTATACAGTAATAAGAATGTAAAAGCAGTCCTGTGGATCTAAGGGGCCACATAATCCGTCATCTTGTTTCCAGCAGTGGCTAACCAGATACGTCTGGGAAACCTTCACACAAGACTGTAAAGCAACAGCCTCTCTTACTGACTGATATGCAGAAAAGCCTGCTACCTTCAAACCCGGATACATAGCAGGTTGAGGCTGATGTCAGAAAGGGGCACCTAGGGAGCAATACTAATATCTGATCTGTCTGACTAAGGAGTGGGGTTGGATACAGAAGAGCGTGAGAGAAGCTCCATCACAGCAAAAAGCCTGCAGCATCAACAAAAGATGTGGCCTGTTCTGGAACCACCACCAATAATGCTGCTATCAACAGTAGGTTTAAATTGGGTGTTTAGGTGGGGAAATAGGAAAGTCATCTGAGGATCCACTGGATCCTAAGACAGCCCATTTGCTGTCAAGGGACCAAACCTGCACCCCTTTGTTGCTTCAGCAGAAAAGAAGCACGTATACCCAGGGATGTCCAGGATTTCCTGGGCTCAGTTCACTGTATATGCATCTTATGACAAGAACGGCTGCTTATGTACACATATTAACTTAGCCTAGCCTACCTGCTGGCTGGAAAAGCAAGATACAGATATATTGCACACATCGTTAAACTATGGAATAGACTCCCACGGGACAGAATAATGTCCACCAGCATGGATAGCTTTAAAAGAGGATTAGAAAAATTATTATTATAAATCATTAATTCAATTCCTACCCTGCCTTTTCTCTGAAAGCAGCCCAAGGCAGCAAAAAAAAAACAAAAAAAAAAAAACAACAACAACAACAACAACAACATTAAAACCACCTCCAAAACACTTCCAGACTGGGAAAGCTTGAAAAGGCACATTGAAAGAGGAAGGCAGGTACCAAAAATTTAAGAGAGGCACCAGCTACCTAATGTTCAAAGGGAAGGGATTCCAAATTCACGGAGGATACAGCTACCAATGGCTACTAGGTATGGTGGCTATATTCTTCCTCACCGATGGAGGGAGTATTCTTCTGAATGTCAGTTGCTGGGAATCACAAGTGGAAAGAGCTGGTCTTGCATTCAGGTCCTGCTGTGGGGCTTCTCATAGGTATCTGGTTGGCCATTGTGAGAACAGGATGCTGGAGGAGATGGGCCATGGACCTGACCTAGCAGGCTCTTCTTATATCATTTCTTTCACAGATCAGGTCAAGAGAGCCACAAAGCAGCTTCTTTACTTTATTTGCAGTATTTCTGATAGTCACAGCAAAGTACTAGCTGATGAGAGGTGGTCAGAGAGATATTTTTGACTCTGTGTGTGTGCATATTTGTATTTGTGTTTGTGCTGGTATAGCTTTGGGGTCTGGCTCCACTCCCTGATGGAATGTCCCTGCCAGTAATCTGGCCTTAGAATGAAAAAGGTAACACCCCCCCCCCCGATTTAGGTTATGATGTCAAATACTTGGTACTGTCAGCTTCACAACCATGGTTATGTGCACTGCAAATGAACCGTTCCTGGTTTGCTTATACACAGCAAGGTCTGCATTTTCAGCTTGGTTAAAGCCTCTGATACCCATTCCTTTTCTTCTCTAAGACTGCAGGAGCAGCTAACAAATCAACGCGTTGTTTACAGACGGCAAGGCGATTGATGAAAATATTTTGAACACTATGTGCCTAATGTGCCTGCTGGAAAGAGAGTATGCGAGAGGATAGGAGAGCTGGAGCCGCTTTCATTGGAAAGAAATACTCCTTTAACAGTCATTGATTCGGCAACGGCTACAGAGATGTGCAAATAAACCTGCATACCCAAGGCTTTTTACACACATAATTGGCTCTGGTGCTTTGCCTGTTCTAGCTGAGCTGAGCCTACTCAATTGCTCTCGGAGGGCTCAAACTGCAGAGCTCTATGACACGTCTCAGTATTCCTTGCTTTGTGCTCTTCCACAAATAATCTCCAGCTCGAAAGCTGTATATTCTGGTAATACAAGCAGCTAGAATATTGCAACACTTGAGAATTTATAGAGTCCAGATTAATTGAATAGGAATAATACAACATACACAGAATAGATTTTTCACATATTTTGTTTTGTATTTATTATTACATTTATACCCCATCTTTCCTTTGAGGAGCTCAAAGTGACATACACAGTTCTCCCCCCTCTCCATTTTATTCTCATAAGAATACATGAAGAACCTGCAGGATTAGGCCAAAAGGCCCATCTGGTGCAACACTCTGTTCTCACAGTGGCCAACCACATGGCCATGGGAAGCCAATAAACAGAACCTGAGCATAACAGCACTTTCCCCACCTGCTTTCCCCAGCAATTGCCTCCAACACTGGAGGCAGAATTAGCCATCATCGCTAGTATCCTCCATGAGTTTGTCTAAGCTTTTCTTGAAACCAGCCAAATTGGTGCCCATCATTACTTCTTGTGGGAGCCAAATTCCATTGCTTAACTATATGCAGTGTGAAGGTGCACTTCCTTTTGCCTGTCATGAGTCTTCCAATGTTCAGCTTCATTGGAGGCCCCTAAGTTCTAGTACTGTGAGATAGGAAGAAAAGCTTTTCTTCACACCATGCACAATTTTATAAACCTCTACCATGTTCCCTCTTACTTGCTTCTTTCCCTAAACTAGAAAATCTTTCATCAGAGGGGAATTTCTCCATCCCCTTTTCTGAACCTTTCCCAGTTCTACAATATCTTTGCCGAGAGGAGAACTCTGAGCAGAGGTGTTCTATGCTAACAGGGTCCCACTCCTGTCATCAGCCATGCCGTAGCATTTTGCATTAACTGCAGCTTCTGGATCAAGCCCAAGGGAAGCCCCACATCAAGTGCATGCCAGTCGTCCAACCTTCAAGTCATCAGTGCCTGAACTACTGTGGACAAGCTCTCTAGGCCAACGTATGGCTGTAGCTGTCACATTTTAAGAAATTTGTTTTTATATTGATTTAATCTTATTAGGGTTCAGTTGCTTTATAATGATTATCCTTTAAATATTTTTAGCTTTTTGTATTTTATCTATGTTGCTTTAATTTGTGTAAACCAACTTGAGTCCTCAACCTGAGTGAGATGATGATGATAATAGCAACAGCAGCAGCAGCAGCAGTAGCAGCAACAACAACAAATGAATCTGTGTCATCCAAGAATGCTTTCAGGTACTCCACCACAACTCTCTCCATCACCTTCTCCAAGAATATCATCTTCTCAGACCACCAAGGAAGTGCAATGATGTTACTGACTGTAAATGAAGTTACTATGAAGTGAGAAAAATGTTTCTTGGACCAGCCACAAAGCAGGGGGAAGGATCATGCAGTCCATTGCACTGTGGATTGTCTGCTTTAAATTGCCAGTTTGCAAAACCTTTGTAAGTTTAAAGGGGTGGCATGACCCCCCCCTTCAGCAAAGCATTTGAAGATTAGTCACGTGAGAGAAAGGGAGGGATTGCTCTGCAACTGCCTCCCTTAAAGTTGCAAAGTGTTCACAAATATACAGTTTAAGGAAGAGGTAGTCATTTTCTCCTTTTGCAGTGCTGCTAAAGGATCAGCAAAAAGAGAGAAACTTTTCCAGTTCAGTCCCTATTATCAATTTTTAAAAAAACAAAACCAAAAGAAGTATGTGTCTCTACCATAACTGTGCTGTGATGTCAAGCTCAGCAAGAGAAACACAGAGTGTCAAGCCCTAACGCTATCTGAAGAAGTATTGATTTGCATGATCAAACAACAAGATTCAACCAAAAGACATTTGTGGAGATGTACAATGGCTTCTATGTGTGCACTGGGGCTCTCAGATGTCACTTCTTTTTTAAAATGTATTTTTATTAGAGATTTTCTTTGTTTACAAAAGTATGTGCAATGTCTCTTTCCCCTCCCAAGTAACATTTTTTACAGATCAGTTTCATTTGTTGAGACATTAGGAAGAAAAGGGAGAAAGAGGGGGCTGGGGAAGGTGAGTGGGGTGGTGGCGGTGATGTTTCTATTTTACTTAATATATGTGGGGTTTTGTGTCAGCGTCACTTGTGCAGGTTCTCTGCTATTCACTTGTGTTCCTTTGGGGTGAGAGAGGTTGGGGTTGGCCTAGGGTGTGCTTGTTTGTTTGTGATTGGCTGTGGTGGTCTTTGTTTTCATGTGTGAGTGGGGTGGGTGGGTGTTTTGGATCAGGTTAGCCATATTAATTTGTATGCTGTTGGTGGATTTTTGTCATCTTGTCGGGCTGTGTATGTGATAAAGGGGAGCCATACCGGGGTGAAGGCGTCTTCTTCTGTTTGCCCTTGTGTCCGTTTCAGTTTATTGGTTAATTTTTCTAGTAAGGCTGTTTCCCATACTATTTGGTACCATTGGTCCATGCTTACTCCTGGCAGGTCCCTCCAGTGTCTGGTTATGATGTTTCTGGCTGCTGAAAGTAGGTGGGTTATGAGGTCTTTGTGGTGTAAATGGGCATTATTTCACTTCTGACTCTACTTCTTACTACTGTGTCAACATCTGATGTCAAAGGGGAAGCTTGCCAAATATAAGTGCAGGCAAATTTGTCTATGTCTAGTCAGTGCCAAGCATGTACCTACAATTCTGTTCCATTTCATTAATCTGTCGGTTTCTTTTTTTAAGTAATGATCTGAAAATGTATTTTAATGTGTATCTTCTGTTTAATGCTTATTTTAAATGTGTAATCTCTTTCTTTCCCCCTCAGAAAAACAGCATATTGTTCGCATGCAGAAGATCTGAAGTTCAGTGCTTGGCATCTCCAGGTGGAGCTTGGAAAAACTCCTGCCTGAAAACCTGGAGGCATTTGGACTAATAGTCTAACATAGTGAAAGGCTGTTTGCTGTGCTCTGCACAGCAAATGTTAAAAAAGTTCCAAGAACTGCATCACAACATTGGATAAATTTGAAATCCAGTGGGTAGCTACATTCCAATTTGCACATTCATCCAAGAGGTGTGAATCAGGTCATCTTGTACTGAAATTTACGAAGACTGAATTCCTCAAGCATCTCTGGCCAAATGGCCTAAGTTGCTCTGTTTGAAGTGGACTTCTAAAGCTCTGTTACATAAGCAGAAACTGCCTCCCAGCAACTAAATCCATACTATTCTGTTATATATGAAGACTTTGACATTTTAAAAAGACTTCTATTTAACTAGGTAACAGTATTCAAACTCTGCCTCTTAGCTGGGTTCTTGCCATGTGGAGGATTCAGTGATGTCTTCCCACCTATTAAGCTATTCTCAACTATTGTCTGGTTTTAAACTGAAAAAGGTGTATTTTATATCATGTCATAATCTTATGCTGAAAATGAAAATCAGTTGTTATATTATTGAAAAATGATCATCTAACTAGAGTGTAGCAGAAACAAAGGGAGGCTTAAATCTAACAATGCAGCCATGCTACTAGACAGGAAAATAGGTTGTTGGTGGGTTGTTGTTGTTGTTGTTTAAAAAAGCCATTGCATTCAACAGGGAAGGAAGATTTCCCCTAGAAGAATATTTACACCTGCCGGAAGAAGAAAACATTGCGAAAAAAGTGCACTCATTTTGTCTGGCAAATTTATTTACTCTGATTCTGGCAGATTCTGTTCTCAGACAAGCCATTTTGAACTTAAGTTTCTAGCACGGTAGATGTTCCACACCATGATGAGCATGGTGCCATCCCATGTTTTCAACACAATGACTTGTTCTTCAGCAATGAGTGGCAGAACTGCAGGTTTGGTTTACTGTCAGCGGTACAGTAGGAAAGGCTAAATGCTCCCCACAGACCTTTGCACACTTGCATGGACTGAGGTGAGCAATTTTACAATCATTTATCACTTTAGCTTCCACTGTGCAGATATGGCTTGTAGCTTATTATATTCATAGCTGGTATGTGCAGCTGGAGTGAAGGTGGACATGGGTTTTTAAAGGACAGGCAGCAATTTACTAGTAGAATAGATCAACAAATATAATCTTTTTCAAGAACCCATGCCTTTCAAACATGTGCTGTGATGTTTATGGATTTTATTCCACAAATCACGGCCAATCCTAGGCAGTGTTGCCTGTTATATACTGAAGTTCTCACCCTGGGCCAGCAGGGGGATACTATAGATAGTTCAGGTCCACATATGCAAATAAGGGATCGAAAGTGACGTTCAGTGATTGGATAGTTACAGAAAATGGTTACTGTTGCGTTCTAGTGGAGCTCTATATAAGCAGGCTGGCTGAACCCTTCAGTTCAGTTCTGTTCTGGCCTGTGAATAAACAAGAGCTGTTTGAAGAATTGCTGTGTCGTCTGATATGTTCGCCCACAACTTAACATTGCCCTTCTAGAACTCAGTAGGGAAGAAGATGGGGTCAAAACTGGTATCAGTTGGCTCTGCCTTCACCTACAGTTGGGCTCCCTCTGTCTTCTGCCCCAGCAGTTGCAATGAGCAACAGCTACTACTGTTAGAGCTTTTATCAACTATAGCATCAAGTAGTGGCTTATGAGTTCAGTTATTCAATGTATATGGCATTGGTAAAGCTTACAAAACAGTATTAAAAAGATACGGTAAATTAATAAATCCTTTCTTCTGAGACAGCATAAACAATTAGCATTGAGAACCACACTAAACTGCAACAAGTCCAAGGCTGATTTAAAATGCAATTAAAATCCTGGCTGAATTAGAAAGGTCTTCACCTGGCTCTACAAAAGGATCCAGATGAGCATCTCTGGGAACAATATTCTATAGTCAGGTGCCAACATTTAAAAGGCCCTCTCCTTGCTTCATTTCACTTGGCAGGGCTATCCAGATATCAAACACTCCATCCAAACTTTCCTAATAGTTCCAACACAATGCTCCTCAGTGGAAACAATTCTCAAATTCAGCTGAGAGTAATTAAGAGCAATCACTTCTTAATCAATTATCTATCTGTTTTTACAAACATATATGTCTTAACATGGTACCTTGTGCTGGACAGATGTGGATAATAACCACAAAACATTATTTTTTTATAATATTTGAATGCCACATTTGAAGGTAAAGGTTCCACATGAACAAAGCCATAAAAATAAAACAGAAATGACTAAAACAGTAGCAAAAAAACATTCAGTTTCAAACCAAACCAATGCTTCAGCAACAGTTAAAACTATAGCTCTGGGATGGAGAACTTTTTTCAGTTCAGGGGCCACATTCCCTTCAGTGCTATCTTCTGGGGGTGGGTATGACATGCTAGTGATGTGAGGGGCAAGATGCAAAACTGGTCAGAGCAACAAATGTACAAATTTTCCTTTGTAGTGAAAGCTGGTCTCTCTCTATCTTCCATCCAGACAGGCAAGAAGCGTT
Source organism: Podarcis bocagei (assembly GCF_964188305.1). Classification (NCBI taxonomy): domain Eukaryota; kingdom Metazoa; phylum Chordata; class Lepidosauria; order Squamata; family Lacertidae; genus Podarcis; species Podarcis bocagei. Next base: position 62,814,251 of record NC_138128.1, read on the forward strand.
ATCAGAGATCAGGGACACATTCTGGCCAGACCAATGGCCTGCAAAAAGTCTTGGAGCCAGATAAAGAGACCAAAAGGACAACATTTGGCTCCTGGGCCCAAGATTCCCCTTACTTGCTTTTGTTACTTTTCAGCACCAACTGAAATCTTTCCTCTTCCACCAGCTTTTGGGGATGTAGTCATCTAAAAGCACTGGTCAACAGCAAGTGGAGAAGGGAAATGGCGTGTTGTTTTTGTATCACACTGTTTTTAAAATATTTTGATTTATTTCTTTCTGTTGTGAGATGCCCAGAGATCACTTGATGATGGGCAGGTATATGGTACACAATGGCTTCTCAAACTAACCTGTGTGATGGTTATTTGAATCCATTCCAGTCTGATTCCCTGCATTTTGTTTGGACAGAAGCAACTATTTCATCTGTGGCTCAGACTGAAATCTAAGCCAGACAAGAACTACCAGCCATGGAGGTGCTTCATTGCAGTTTGCCGAGTTTTGTGAATGTGCCAATTTATGCTCCAAGTTTCCAAGACTTTGCCAAGTTTGGTGTCATTACCAGACATAACCATAAATCTTAAGGAAGGTATATTAGGGAAGTTGGGCACTAAATAAAATCTTACAAGCAAACATACATTGTATTGAGCAATGATGATTTCCAAACAGCTTGTTACAAAGCTGCTGGTTTTATTTAAGGGAACTATTGATCAAACTTCATGGCAGTATTTACAAGAAATGATTCCAACCAAAAGGCTTAATGCAGCCAAAGTATTCCATGCCATGATGAATAAAATATCGGTAATCCATCAACTGAAAGTCATCATAATGTGAATTAACAGAACGAGTAATAGAGTTGATAGCTTACTCTATCACACCAATGATCTTTATGAAGCTTTCGTATGCTGATGGTCATGTTTTTGCAACGTTTTCAAAAGAAACTCTTTTCAGTGAGGAAACAAACAAATGTACATTTTAGTTATTCATGAGGATAGATTTGTAGGACCCCAAAGCACATAACTTCTCAGGTGACAAACATAGCCAAATGTCTGAGAAATGAATAGCTAATGATTGAAACGCTTCCTTCCTGTTGAAAAGTGAAGCACATCACTGCAAGCATTTCTGTTGATGCCTCTGCTAAAAAACAGTGTGATTAATGGCAGAATGCAGGGAGCAATCATGTGTGCAAGAGACAATGATATACAGATTACAAACAATAAATCAAAAGAGCCTACTTTTGAAGAGATGCCACATACAGAGAAACCAGGGATGCCCATATATCCATTAATGGATTTCTGCATGACAACACAATGCTATTGAAACTGCGCTACATTTTTAGTCCTCGCTGTTCATCTTCATTCTGGCAAAATAGTGGAGACATTTCCTTTGCTAGCTCTGTTTAGGTATCATTTACAACATAAACATCTCCTCCAAAAATACACACTTTGGATTAGTGTACACAATATGTACACAATGTGTGCATCATGTCACAATGTGTACACATAGTAATTCTCCACTGAGTGCAAATAATGTTCTCCAAGCCATTACAATCCTCCTGGGACAAAATGGAGCACAATCCATTCCATAATATGCAGCTGATAGATTCCAGATCACAATAATCCACTACTGGAGAACAGCTGTGTCTTAGTGATGCAGCAGCCTCTTGGTTTTAGAGGATCTTGGTCAATTGAACCTCAGTGGAACCACCTCCCACCACCCTAAGACCTCATGGATATTCACAGATGTTGGTAGCTGGCTGGTTAGATAACTGCACGTGATGGGTGAATCCTCCTCCTCCTCCAACCACCTGTTCATGAGTTATTCACAGTTTGAAGCACGAGCAGTGTCCTGGCCCTGATGTCACATCCCTTGGTTAGCACTGTCCTCCAACATCCATATGTTCAGCACAGTCATCCTATGTGGCTCGCACATAGGAACTCATTTGCACTGTATGCAAGGCATGGAAGTCAGGAGCAGGATTAGCCTACAGATGCAATCTCAAAAGTGGGGCCAGGCGTTCAGCTTGATTCAAATTGTGAATGCCCTGCACAGGAACAGGGCTCAACAGGATTGTTTATCTGCCCTCTGAGCCAAGAGGGAGAAAGAGGAGCTGGAATCCAAGTGGTAAGCCCAACAGTGGAAATTGGAGCAATTAATAGCTATTGCTAGCTATTGCAGATATATTTTATACAGGAATGTCAGTATCTTTCCATGCTTAGCTAGCACTTGGGAGTCTGCCTGGACCACATGCCCTCTTCCTAGATCACACACCTTACTAGCCCTGCTCTGCATCCTCCTTGAGTGCTTTTGTCTACGGTATTTGGAATGTGTCCTTGAACTGTCTCCTTGCCTTTCGCTTGCCTAGATGGAATATGGAGAAGAGTGTCTCAGAGAGAGAGAGAGAGAAAGTGAGAGAGCACTTTAATTTTTGTGTTGCTGAAATGTAGCCTACTACACAAAGGTAAGAACCACATCTGTTGCTGTGTCCACTTTTTATACTGGCAGAAGGATGTCCAAAAGAAGATGCAGGCCTTGGGCTGGAAAATGTTCCTCACCCTGATTCATAGCTACTACAATGAACACTACGGTGCTGGGAAACTGCTGTTTCAAGAAGTGGGGCTCAAACAATCATTTTCTTGATTTACAGCAGGTCTGTACATCTTAAGATCCATCAGGTCTGATACAGTTCATCAGCCAGGTGATTGACAACCCCTCATTTTTGAAATTTGAGGCCAAACACACAGAAAACCAGGTTGCAATACTTGGCTGGTGAGCTGCATTGGCAGTTCCTGCTCCTTAATTCAGGATCTGCAGAGTTCTTTCCTTTTTTTGATACAAATATTGCTTTATAAAGCATTTGGGGGGGGGGGAATCAGACCAATATGGAAGAAGACATTAAGATGGAAAACTGAACATGATAGGGGAAAACAAAAGGTAGGAATCTATTCGTTTTGGTTTCTCACGTTTTTGCAGTAGGCTAGAACTTAAAAAAAAATCACAAACATTTGCCAGCATTTTAGCGCACATTTCTCCAACATTATTATTATTATTCTTTTTGCAATTTTGCCTAAAATACTTTTTTTGCCATTTCCCTCAATATAATGAGTCTTTGTTTTCAGCAATATATGCATTTTTATGACATTTTCCCCTATCACATATATTTTTATGCCAGTTTTTTGGTTGGAGAAATAAATCAAAACATTTGGAGAAGTGCAAATTTTGAAGGAGAGCTGAATTTCCGTGTGTGTTGATTCAGGAAGTGTGAATTACAAAAGTTCAAACAAAATGTGAACTGGTCTCCCCCACCCCTAGCAAAAAGAAAAAAGAATAGCTTAGGAAAATGACACCAGAGTGGGGTGTGGGGGGGTCTGTGTGGGAAGAAATAGAGGATATGACCTATGAGTGACAGATAAGGAAAAACAGGAGTGGGAGAAATGCTGACATTTGTCTGTTCCCAGCAAGATGCTCTGAAATCTGTCCAGATTACATCTCTGTTTCAATTGCTTCCTGATAACAATGTCACCTTTCAGACTTGAATAACTGATATCTGGATCCTGAAACTCAAATAATATATACTGTCTCCTAGGCATGATGACATCCATCTTGATACATTTCTTGGTAGCATTCATTTAATGTAAATTTTAAGTTATATGTGGCCAAGAAATGCCTTGTTCTACATGGATCCAGGAAATTATTTAAAGATGTCCATCACAGGCTCTACAGAATGTATTGAAATCCAAAGTCGTGCCCTCCAAGAACTGGCAGAGAAAATTATGCACACTTCTTTCACAAAAAGCAAACAACAGTTTAGGGATACTGCAACGGGGGGATGTCCAATAAAAGAAGTGCTTTTGTGAAGCCATCGAAATAAGCATCTCTCCAAAATATTCAAAATCACCTTTCGAATGTAGGTTCCTTAAATTTGTTCCATTTTGTTGCTGCAAATAATACCACTCCTAAAAGATGAATGTTTTTAGCATTTCAAAATTCAGAACACATTGACGATGTTGTGGCATTAATTTCTCCAGTGAAATACAGACTATTGTGACAGAGTGGCAGTCCAACTGACGGGTAATCTCCAGCAACTGGGAAAAGACTAAATACCCATCAAAACATATGCAAGGTAAAGACAGACACTGTATGTGTTAAATTGGTGCAGCTGGAGAGTATTGTAAGCAGTCAGCTGTCCACACATACACTTCTACTTTCTTGACATCCTTTGCAGTCATAATGCAATGCCTGAAACAGTTGCCTCTCTTTAACAAGAGGAAGGGATGCAGGGTTCTGTCCTGGACCTGTTGTTGTCCAACATGTTTATAATTGGCTTGGATGAAGGTATTGAGGGCTCATCCAATTTGTGGATGACACCAAACTGGGAGAGGTGGCCAATACTGCTGCAGCTGTATTCTGTGTATGAACCAGCTGATATATAATGAAACCTAGATGCTTGTAGCACCAATGAACACTGCAGCAATAAGAAATATGGCTAATTCCATACCAACAAATTCCAACAATAAACTTGTGGAACTGGAAAAACTACTGTTGAGGAGCCAAACAGGGTTGCCAAATGTCCAGAATTTCCCAGACATAGCCTGCATTTGGCCCTCATAAAAAGCATTCAGGTGGAAATCTCTGAAATGTCCAGGAAAATGTGGACGTATGGCAGCCCATGTTGGAAGTGCAAATTTTGTTGAGATTTCTTCAACAACTTTTATGTTCCAATTTCCACTTTTTGAAATATGGCAACTCTACACTAACCACTTTTTCCCCCACAGGAACTTTATTAGTGTGAATGTCTCCACCCCTTTATTCATCTAAATTGCTTGTTCACTCTTCATTGTTCACACAATCCCAGCTCAAGGAACAACACTGAATTGCAATGAAACAGTAAGTCACTTAAATACAACTCAATATGAAATCAAACAATATACTAACAACAATGGCAGCACCAGAACACTAATCAAATCAAATTATATTCCCACCCACTAATCTGCAGTCAAAAATAAAAGCTCAAACACTGACACTTCCTACAAACATTCTAACCCAAAAGTCAGTCACATCAACCCTGGATAAACCAGTCTAATGGGAAGGGTAACAACAACAGCAGCAGCAGCAGCAGCAGCAAATTAAGGGGCACCAAAATTTAACCCCCATGGTTTGAGATAGATGCCTGAAGAGGGCTATTGAATTAAGGTACTCTATCGCACATGAAGACAGGAGTGCCTGGCATGCTTTGGTCCATGGGGTCACGAAGAGTCGGACATGACTAAACAACAACATATCACACATGAGGTGACATTGAAAATCACTTTTTAAAATTGAAGTGGCATATAAATCTTGCCAAATAAATACATTAAAATATGATCATGCTCCATAAGGCAATATCACCCTCTGATGCAATGGTCTGGAACAGAATATGTAAAAATGTATCTGATTTGTATATATTTTGGATCCCTTGTTGTGTGTAACCACGATAGATTCAGTACCATTTACAAATATTTCTGTTAAAAGGGCTTTTCAATTTATTACTGTGGCATTTATTGCTGTGGGAAAGTATCTGGTTGAAAAATATGCAAATATGCAACATATGCTGTAGCAGTATAACCAGGAGAGCGAAACAGAAACACACCTGTTAATGTCTGATCCACCAAATTGGTTGTCATGAATGTCACAGCTGGTGAAGAGATAGCCGCTACCCTGGTGACTTGAGTTGGCATCAGAGGAGTCATTCGGGTATCCATCCTAGAAGCAGCACCTGCATGCAAACCCATAATGAGCACATTACTAATCTGGTTCCTTCCCCCCCTTTTTTTCCTTTTTCTATTTTTTTTTTAACTTTGGGCATCATCAGATGCTGTTAGCAATTATTATTTCTTGGCAAATATTTTACAACACAATTATAATATTTACATGAATACATTTCTTGAAAAATAAATAAACCCACTTCATTTTTACTCCCATCTTGCTATAAAAAATACATCCAATCTGAGGAGTCCTCAATGAATAGCAGAAAAAGGAGCCAGTGGAGGGGATGCAGAAGAGTTTCAGAAATAGATGAGGGGGTTTAGAAAGGACATTCTCCAGTTTAGAACTCCCAAATCTAGCCCACCTTTGAATTTCAGCTTAGTAACAATAACAGTAATTTATTATTATTTCTACCCTGCCCATCTGTCTGGGTTTCCTCAGCCATTCTGGGTGGCTTTCAACAGAAAATTAAAAACAGAATAAAACTTCAAACATTAAAAACTTCCCTAAGCAGGGCTGCCTTCAGATGTCTTCTAAAAGTCAGATAGTTGTTTATTTCCTTGACATCTGATGGATGTTCCACAAGGCGGTCGCCACTACCGAGGAGGCCCTCTGCCTGGTTCCCTGTAACCTCACAGTGAGGGAACCTCCAGAAGGCCCTTGGAGCTGGACCTCAGCGTCCAGGCTGAACAATGGGGGTGGAGACGCTCTTCCAGGTATACTAAGCCGAGGCCGTTAAGCTAATAATGGTTTGGCACTAGCCATCTCATCTTTGTCAGTTTTGCTCTTACCACCGCCATCACAGTCACCAGCTATGGGGCCAAAAGACAGGACCAATCTTCATGTCCAATAATAGTCAGTGCTGCTCAAGTTTTTAATACAGGCATTTCATGACTCAGCTTGGTTATAGATGTGTGCTTACTCCACCCTCAGCAAATGTTTTTTTCCCCTTTGTGCTTGAAGGCAGATTGAAAATGGCATATTCCTCCAGAATAATCCACATGCCAGAATATAGAATTCTATCTGTGCAAATAAATCCACTTCTAACACTCTTTCCAGTGTGGCAAAGAATGAAGATCCAGGATCCAGACTGGGAAGGCTTGATATTCAGTGGGTAGCATAGCAACAGGCAAGGAACTAGTTGAACCATCAAATCAGTGTTGTCATTTAGTATATGCATCCTCTTTCTTTATCTTTGCATACCCATGGGTGCACAAAATATTCATTCATTCATTCATTCATTTAGAAGAATGATAAAATGCTCAATTAAAAGAAAAATTATTCAACCGATGTGCAAATAAAATTGAAAATAAAACAAAGCTGAAATCCACATTCCACTAAAAACAAAAAAAACCTAGAACCATCATAATTCAATTCAAAACAAAGATAAATGTATAAAAACACAATTAAAGACAAAAAAATCAATAAAATAGCCCCTAATCTTAGCTATCTATTGAAATTCGTTGCAGGATTTCACGTATGTTGGCCCCTGTAAATCAACTGCTCTAAATGCAGACTTCTTGTTTTTAATCAATTAAAAAAGTAGCTGTGCAACTGTGTATTAGAGTGGCAGATTACCACAGCATCCTTTTATGGGTGAATGGCTGCATTAATTTCCATGGATGGCGGGGGTTCATTCATTCATTCATTCTGTTTGTATGCCACTTTTCCAAACACTAAAATCATGTTGAAAGATGCATACAACAAAGAAACTGGGATGCATTTCAAACCAAAACTACAAAAAAATTTCCTAGTAACACAGCAAATCAACAATGCAGTAACAATTTCCTAATAACAATTTCCTAATAACATTGCAAAACAAAACAAAAATTCAGTAACATAAAAACCACAGTTCAATACTATATATATAACAACATGCAGCATCCAGTCCTAGAAATACCCCTCCCATGATGTTGCTCGCAGTCCTTCTCCTGCAAGAGCTTTTTATCAGGCTTCCAAGAGGAAAGGGTAGGGCAGCTGGAAACCCCCCTCCCATGTTGCTGCTCTAGGATAGTGTTCTAGCTGCATTGGTTAAAAACCTGCCCACATTCTCTGGCATTGGATTGCCCAGTTTTCCACCAACAGATACCCCACAAAGGGTGGTGGTGGGGAGAGCAGTGCCTTCTTCCTCTTCCTGTCAGCAACTTCAGTGCTGTGGTGATGAGAGCAATAAGTTTCTGATTCCCTTTCCCTTCCCCCCGAATCTGGAAACCAGTTTTAGGGGTAGAGAGGAGGGGTGGGGGAGAAAACGGTGCAGACCGGAATGAATTTCACAGGGCTTTTGACGGTTTCTAATAACATGCACCAATACACCACAGTCTTCTAAGGATCACTTCAAACATGTGTCCATACCGGCAGCTGCTACTGGAGTAGAAATATTTCGTGCAATTGGGCTATTTTAGATGGTGAATCCAATCCAGATATTATGGTTTGCTGTGAGGATGGAGGGGAGAGGAAGGTTACTCCTATTTCTCAAGGAGATCCGCACGAAGAAATAAAACAGGTGAAGCTTATCCTGCTACAGGGGGCAGAGGGAAGAATTTCATCTCAATTACTGAAGTGTCAGGAACAGCAACTGGGGATAGGGAGCTAGCAATCCCAGCTGGCACACAGAAGCATTTTTTCCCCATCCTCCACTGGAAGTGAGCAACATCCAAATCAGTTCTGAATGAGGGGAAATGGGAGAAGGGAAAACTCTCTTTCCCAACTCTTCCTAAGCATTTTAGAATAAAAATAAATTGATCTGCTTCCTTCTCCCCAAACTCCACCCCATAAATCTGAGCACTGGTCAGCTTTAAAACACACATACCTGGCACCAACAGTCCAGTATTTACTGCTTTCCCCATTTTTTAATGTTTTTATCATGCCTTTTAAATGCATTGTTTCTTATAGGATCAATTACATTTTCACAGGACAAGCCTGGAATTCAGGCTATAAACTAGCACTGTATCTAGCCTCTTATGAGATGAAGGCAGGTTTAAAAGGGGGATGAAGAGATATCATAAATCATTCTACTACTGCTTAGGTGCGGGTTTTTTTTTAGACTCCATCATTTACAGCAGTAGAAATGGGAAAACATATGTAAAGCCCAGAAATGCAACAAATGCAAGAAAGATACATAAGACTAACAAGAAATAACATATAAAGGGGTAGAGAAATGTAGACTAATTTAACTGGCTGTTATGTGCAACCGAGCCAGCTGTGCTCCCTAAATCTATGTTCTATGGATACCATGAGCATCATTTGATGAGAAGTAGCAACACCCCCCCCCCCAAAACACACCCTAATGGATTGTGGCACAGGTGAATACTAAGGCTCTCAGTCACAACTATGTTTGTTATTGGTATGAGCTTTCATGTGCATGCACACAAAAGCGCATACCAATAACAACTTACCGTAGTTGGTCTTTAAGGTGCTACTGGAAGGAATTTTTTTATTTTGTTTCGACTACGGCAGACCAACACAGCTACCTACCTGTAACTCGTCACAACTATGGTTAGGTTGTATACATGTTCCTATCTACTCTGCACCAAGTATCCTCCCGCTGTTGGTTTGGGAAACAATGTAGACATGTCATTATCCACAATTCATCCATCTTGGATCTATACTGTCATTTCTTATGGTACATTTCCCTCAAGCCAACTTTAATTCAAATTGGAGGAAAGAACAACCTAGTTTCGTTTAAAGCTGGTAACATTGTCTACAAGCCTTGATGTTAACAAGCAAAGTGTATTTCCACTTGCTACAAAAGCGCTAATAAGATAATTTCATAAGCACCACCAATGATATTACAGATAGGCCTAAATGACAATTTCATGCTCACTCCTTAATATCCTTGTGTTCCCCAGAAGAGTTTTAATTATTGCCTGTAGACGATCGAAGCCAAAGGTTTTCAAAACTCATTTTGAGTGGACAAATCCATGGAAAAGAAAGGGAACAGGGCTATATAAGCCTGTGGCATGGATAAAAGGTTGTAGAAGACAAATCCATGGAAGCAAAAACGATTTGCCCCAAACAGGAGGCTGCCTCTTAGCAGTGTTAGCAATGGAGAGTCGCAGAGCTGCACGTGTAACACTGACTGGGCCACCGGAGGCAAGTAGAGTTCATGCTTTATTCATCACTCATCAAAACAACATGAAACCTAGGCTGGAAATGTCAGGAACTTGATCCCACAGTCTCAGGTTGATTAATATAATGATCCTGCTTCTCTCTGCAGCAGTTTTTACTTCATGTGGTGCTGGAATTCAGAGCAGGGCCTGAGAAGGACAACAGTGCCATGGGAGACAGATGAAGGAACAATATGTAGGACCCAAGGCAGAGAAGGGCTTTACAGAGAAGCACCAGCAGCTTGAACTGAACCCAAAAGGATAATGGAAACCATTGGATGAATCGACTTGCACCATCCCAAATCCAGAAACATGTAAGATGATGATCCTACTGGATCAGGCCAATGGCCTATCTAGTCCAGCATCAAGTTAACACAGTGGCCAACTGGATGCCTGAGGGAAACCTGCAAGCGGGATCCAAACATAAGACTACTCTCCCTTCCTTCGGTTTCCAGCAACTGGTATTCAGAGAACTGCCATCCCCTGGGGAGGGAGGCCAGAGCCAAATGCAAGGCTACAACCAGCAGTTGCCTCAGACACCTTATAAACACATATAAGATTGGGAGAGTCACACACATAAAACATGATCCAAATTTCTGTTTTATTTGCTTTTATACTGTTGTTTCATCGGTTATAGGTTTTGTGTTTTTGTTTTAATGGATATTGTTTTTATAGAGCATTTCAGGAATGCTTTTGAATGGGTAAATGAGTAAGTGGTTTTTAGTTCTTCCGTGAGAGGGTGGGCTGGAAGGTAACGGTGCCACTCATTGTTTATATGGGTTGAAAGGGTACTCTCCCTATTCATTATACTAACGTACTGTTCTGTGCTTAGGAACAGATAACATACTGGAAATTTTATAGCACTACTTTATGCTTCTGAAAGGGTTACACTGTCTTTTCAAGTTATGTCAAACTGTTATTCAGACAAACTCTGCCACATCTTGCTTCATTTCTGTAAAGCCTTCTGTTCTTTTTTTTTTTACAGCTGGGTATATTAACATAAGCCTTGCCATTCTCATTGTGTGCATGCTTGTGTGAAAATTAACTTACAGTTTGCATCTACAGCCCATTTAAGTATATATTTTTAAATTTTCCATGTATGGATAAAGTCCAACTGCTTGATTTAAGTATACCTTATGCTCACCCAATATGCTTGATTGATTTAGAGCAATCATAACCTTTCAGGAATAAATATTTGCACACTTTAGCGCTACAAGAACATAAAAAAGCAATCTCTACAATAGATTGCTTTAGAATTCAAATGCTAAATAAGCACTAAGGATTTGGCTTAATGTCATAATGTAAGAGAAGTGTTCAGAATGAAGTGAATATAACCCGGAGGGCTGAAATTATATCTAAGCATAATCCACAAAAGTCCTAACTATAAACCAAGCAATCAGGGTGCTTTTTTATTATTATAAACTTTAGGCCAATTTTCTTGTTGTGATTACTTCCCTGCCATTCCGTATCGTTGAATGTAAAAGGAGACTGCTTGATAACTAACTCATAGCCTTTTAAGAAATAACTCCCATCTCCTTTGACAATATTTCAATATGTGCTTTGTTATATGAGTTGCAGTCTGTGCTAAAAATGCAACCAGCATTGTATGTTCTCTTTTATAAAACTAAGGTTTAACAGCAACCACCTTTTCAACTGAGCAATGGCTGAGGCTATGTTGGTTCTAACCAGGACTTCTTTCTAGCAGCAGCCAAGACATGGGCAGGAAGTGTCACCTCCTTGAGCTCCTGACAGCTGAGTGAGGAGGTGGCAGCAGGAGGCAGTGGAGAAGTTGGCTCCCCTGGGGCATTTGCACTGTGCCAGCCTCCCCTCCGTCTCAACCCTGACCCTCTTGGCAAGTAGCAGGAACTCAGCAGTCAGGAGAAGCACCACTGCCCATCACATTTGCTGCTTCTGCCTTTACCACCACAATGTATAACTTTCCTCACCCCAGCTTCTCTCACCACTATTTAATCTCTCTAGGCTTCCATGTGGGAGTGAACAGCTGATGCACAGTAACTGTTATTCTTTATTATTATTCCGTTTATGTACAGTTTAGTGCCTAAATCGGCTTCTAAAGCAGTTTACAGGTACAAAATCCAATTACACAGACATCAAAATATAAACCATAATTAAAATACCCAAGGAAACAATCTCATTCAAACAGAAAAGCAAAACAATTAAAGCAGGAGACCCAGGGTCAAAAGATCAGGGGGTTTGCCTGTGCAAACAGGTGTGTTTTCAAAATCCCCTTAATAATCGCAGGATGGCTCTGTCAATGTTGGTTTCTGCCGTTCACAACTCAGGCATTTAAAGAGCCTTTTGCTTATATGTCACAGCTAGGGGGAACAGTGTCTTGAGCTCTGCACTAGTGTATTGGGCGGGGGACTTTGGGACTAGAAGTTATATTTAGCTCAGTGGTGAAGTACACACACTGCATTCAGAAGTTCTCTGGATCCATTAGTTGGTGTCTCCAGTAAAAGGTAGAAAGAACCAGGTGATGTGGGTCTGGTCCTCTGTGTGAGACTCTGGAGAGCTGCTGCCACTCAGACACCAGGCCAGCAGATCAATGATCTGACCCTACTAGTTTTATATGTTCATATGTTCCAGATGGCAAGCTTTTGAGGGATGAATTTCAACCCTGAACCTTCAGTTGTCTACCTGTTGTTCTGCTTTCAGTGGCATTATTTGGGCAAGTGAGATTATAGCATATAATATTAAAGCCTAATACCCTATATAAATGACTATGTAATTGTGCTTTAATGCTTTTTTCAAAGATGATGACCCATAGAGTAATATGATTCGGCCCAAATTCAGTGAATCTGGCATGCTAGTGGAAGGATTCCTGCTGGTGCAAAGGAAAGCTGGTGACACTCCACTTGGAGTGTCAGGAAACCCCCCAGAACATTGCACGAGGGGGAGGGGATCATTCTGTCTAGCCATCAGAAATGCTTGAGCTAAGGGAACGATCAAAAGATCTTCGTCTTATTCCTCCTTCTGCCTTAATACTTGCCCTTTTGGGTTTAGCATCCATGTTTTTATGTAGGAAGTGGTTTTGCCATTTGGCCTTCACAAACATGGCAGCTAGTGGTGTCGTGCAATTATGCATCCTTGTGTTCCCTGCAGAGTGTAGTCTTGGACCCAGCTCATTGCAGTACTCCTCTGTGGCTTCGTGCATACAGTGGTACCTCGGGTTACAGACGCTTCAGGTTATAGACTCATCTAACCCAGAATGAGAACAGAAATCATGTGGTGGCGGTGCAGCGGAAGGCCTCATTAGCTAAAGTGGTGCTTCAGGTTAAGAACAGTTTCAGGTTAAGAACGGACCTCTGGAATGAATTAAGTACATAACCAGAGGTACCACTGTACCTCGTAATGAATTATATCATTACTACCCACAAGAACTTCGGCTAGTTTCCTAATATAACTTCCCTTTAAATAGAAATAAGAATTAATGTACTACTTTTGGGGCAGTATCATGAGGAGTAAACCACTCAAAACACCGACCTGGAGCTTCCTCCATTTGTCCCCTCCTTGAAGAGCACAATAGATATTATCCCCCCTACATTCTTCGGTTGCAATTAGAGGTACTTTTTACACCCTGTGTGACAAGAAGATGGAGAGTGTTTTATGGTAGTAATGGCTAATTGGTGCTGTTATTTATGTTTTAGTCTCATTGATGCTCGGGTTTTAGAAGCTGGGATGGTGGAGGATTAAAGTGCTGCCCAAACAATGGAAAATGATGGGGCGGATGACTACTTATATAGGAGCCCCTTGTTCAAAAGCACATCAGAGGCAACTTTCAAAGTTTCAAAAGAGGATAAAAGATAGAGCTTCCTCTCAACCAATTAGCTTATATTTTGTTGCTTTGTTTACCTACCTAAGGAAAGAGTCAAGGGTTCTCTATTTCCAATTATTCTGTCAAAAGTGGAGTAATTGGTTTTCAAATCAGGCAATTTAAAAGCAAATAAAAATGAGATAGTGCTCTAGCCACCACAGTTTTTTTAAATAAAATCAGCTGCCTTGCAGCACAAAAAAAGGAATCAGGCATCCCCCCTCCCCACACTCCAGCGCCCAACTCCTCACTGTAAAATACAAAAGCTAAGACATTTATTTATTTTTCATCATTATTATTTAGCACCTGTTCAGCACTCTTGCAGCTGGTTCACACACTTCATTTTGTAAAGTTTATGTCCCCACCTTTCCAAATCCAGCATCAATCTGTCAACTCACCTACCAGAACCGCTGGCTTACCCCAGCCTTGTACAAGCATCCATTATCATCAGAATGATGGTGCTACCACAAAGCTAGATAAAAACACAAAGCTCCAATTAATCAATTGTGATTCAAGAGTACACAGGCTAGATTGAGATTGCTGCAAATACCTGTGATTTTCTACTGCAGAAGCAAAAATCACATCTTTGCTATAAGGGCCCTGCCTGGGAAACCAGGTCTGAGACTATTATAATCTGATTCATGGGGCTCGAGGGTTAGTGTCTATATGTCCTTTCAGCATTTATTAGTTTATTCTTTTAAGCATCTATGGGTCCCCCCCGCCCCCCGCCATAGGTACTCAAAAGTGATTATACTTTCCTATTGTCAATTTCACATCAACAGTAGACCTTGCAGAGGTGAGGAGAAAGATTGTTAGTGCTGCCTCTGCTTGTTAAAAAAATTGCTCATGACTCTCCAAGTGTGCAATATGTTGAGTATTCAACTGCATCATTTCTGCCCATTACACAATATGCAAAATTAAGGCTATTATTGAGATTATAGCACATATTATTACAGTTATACACAACCTACCATGACATTTGTGTGGACGTTGGGACTACAAAATGCTCAAAAATGTTGGAAAGTTAGAAATACGATGCAGAACAAAGGGTTTTTTAAAAGAAAAACACCAACAATTATTTTATTTATTTATGAATTAATATACCTGTGCTCATATGTATCCTATAACAGTTCCACATAACAAGGCAATCAATATGAATATATATTCAACCTTATATTCTAATTTGGTCATGCATACAATAATACAGAGTTACAAGTAATCACTGAGTTATTTAATCTACCCAGGTGAATCCAAGTATTGCTTTTATTTTTAACGAAAAGCAGTGATGGGGGTAGAATAAGGTTACCAGATTTTTTTCAATGAATCTGGGGACACTTTTCAACTTTCTACTAAATAGATTGATTTTGTCAGGGGACTGATTTGTAAATCCAGGGACTGTCCCCGGGAAACGGGGATGTCTGGTAACCTTGGGGTAGAATCCATAGGGAGATTGCAACACGAGCAGAACCCCATTCAATTTCCCCATCTTCAAAGCTGCTGTTTGTCCCCCAAAAGATACTATCTGCTGCAAACAGAGATTCTGGAGCTGAGTGAGAAAGGGATATAGAGCTAAACCCTTTCTCTTTGAACCATGAGCACAATCCAAAAACAGCTCTTTGTCAAGAAAGAGATAGAGTAGGTTCTAGTCATTTTTAAAAACAAAACAAAAACAAAATGGGGGGGAGTGGCAGACCTATGGCCCTATAGATTTTGGTTTCCCCCCCATTAAGCATATTTTTATTAAAGATTTCTTGGTTTACAAAAGTATGTGCGACGTTGTTGACTTCTAGCTCCCATCAGTCAACATGGCTAATAGTCTGTGGTGACAGGACTTGTAGTCCAGCAACATCTAGAAGGCCAAAGGTTAGCCTCTCCTATTTTTAACTATTGTGCTTAACATAGTTTGGCCCTTACATGCAATACCAGTGCAAGGGAATGTTGAAATATAAAGGGACACGTTTTTTCTCCTTTTCTTGACTGGAAACCTATATGCATGAAGACATTTGAAACTCCCAGGATATTTCATATCTCATAGTAAAATGGCATTTCACAAAACAAAATGAAGCAGCACGCTGAAAAGAAGTCATAGATACCACAGATTAGAGATCTCCCTGTTTCCCAGAAAAGCACAATATCAGCCTCACAAAATATGCATAGAACAAACCATGAGTGATCTGCGGTCTTTATTTTTTTTAATCAACTGCATAATGATTTTGGCTACTTATAAACACAGATCATGCTTAATGAAGCCTACTGAAATCAAGAGACTTAAGCACCCTTAATTCCATGTTGGAATGAACCCTTGTTTGGAAGCTTCCATTTCTAGTCATTGCAGCAATGGTAGAATACTAGTAATTTGCCCAAAGCTAAGCTAATGAATGAATGGCTGAACTTGGATTTGAGAACTAGCCCAGGACCTGCATCTCCTTCCTATGTTACCTATCAATCATCCAGCTCTGAAAATCACATTGGTTTATATGAGTATATTGCTCCGTAAAGTATTAGTTAACTATTTTAAAATGAAGCCAGAGTATAGGAACTCATTGCAAACTCAGTGAAGTTAGTATGACAAATCCAGCTACGCCACACTTAAAACAGTTCAAATAAAATATCCCCTGCCTCTAAAATTTAGAATTCTCCACAGCTTTTATAATCACCTTTTTAGTATTTCCTATATTTAGTTAATATGCATGTACTATGCATATTTCCTTAGAACTAAGTCTTTTTTGTCAGGGTATCTTTTCTAAAAAAGAAAAACAAAATAATGTGTTAGAGAGGAAATGCTACAGATTGATGGCTGAAAATGATACAGGTTTAAAGACCCTTTGTAGGAATATTGGCTTCAAATAGCAGCAGTGGATCTCAGATAGGAAATATTTTTGTTTCAGTGCATAAGTTTATCATCCTGCACACAAATCTGAAAATGTAATTTCAGAAAAACGGGAACATTTTTATCTGATTGTCTACATATTTGCCCTTTATTATAACAGGACAAACTCCTTCTTAGTGCTTATTAGATTGTTACATTTATCTGTAACAAGCAGATTAATAACGTAAAATGATTTTCTACTGTTATGAGACAGAGAATTTAACAAGACACAAGTAGTGAGTTATTCACAAAACTCCCACCACTTTTAAATGAAATCAAGAGCATAAATCCCCTCTTGCTGTGCTCAAGAATATTATCATTCATCTTTTCTTCTAGTAGAAATGATCTTATGCTTCAGGGTATAAATGAACCACTTATTTTGGGTTAGAGGGAGAAACACAACATAAGCTAAAGCTCAGCAATCTGTATACAATTCCTTGCACATTCAAATATACTCTTTGTATACGAGTATATTTGGTTACGAACTTACGGTAATTCATTTCGGAGGTCCGTTCTTAACCTGAGGTACCACTTTAGCTAATGGGGCCTCCCGCTGCCACTGCGCCACCGCTGCAAGATTTCTGTTCTCATCCTGAAGCAAAGTTCTTAACCCGAGGTACTACTTCTGGGTTAGCAGAGTCTGTAACCCAAAGTGTTTGTAACCCAAGGTGTTTGTAACCCGAGGTACCAGTGTACTGAGTTCTGTCCTTTCTTAAGGCTTATCTGAGGTTTTCCAGTAGTAGTAGACAAGTTTATGGCTGCATATGTATGTATAGGTAAACCATGGTTTGGCATTGCAAGGTTGAGCTGCAGCAAGTCTCAGACTTCCTGACTAGCACATCCCACCTGCTCTTTCAATGAGGCAGAATTTGGAGGCTTTTGTTTCTATTCTAGAGCAGCCACAGCTTTGCTGTAATCTTTATTCCCAGAAAAACTGTCGTTAGTCATAACTATGGTTAGTGAAAAGTCAACTTCAAACCATAGTTTAGGAAAGCTGGATTGCTTTCACTAACACTTTATGGTCCAGACCTAATGCTAAACTGTGGTTAATCTAAAACAGAAGTGGATGCTCACAATGTCCTCTTTGTTTGAGCAGAAGAAGCCTAAAGGTCACGGCAGCTTGTCGTCATCATTTTAAACCATAGTTGAACATTATATGTGAACCAGGACTGCAACAAGCATGCAAAATGTACATAGTGCAACTGAGAAGCAAGGCTTGGTTATAAGAATACAACTCTTCTTTGCAAGAATGAAATAATCTTTTAAATTAAATATAGTTTAGTTGTCAAATTTGCACCCCTGAAAAATGTAGACAAATAACCTATGCCTCCCCCCCCCCCCACTCATCTAATTAATGTTTTTATATATTTTTTATTTTGGAACAAAGTGCCTATTGTTTTAGCTCCATCTTGTTGCTCATCCCATTAGTGCTATCCCATCCCCATGTAAGAATGAAATTCCGTATGGTGCACTATGACTCTTAGTTTAAGTTCCCAGTCAGTCAGGTATACATGCACATGTATGTACCCACAGTAACACGGTGTACAAATGAGAGAGACCAAAATGATCAAGGGTCTGGAAACCAAGCCTTATGAGGAATGGTTGAGGGAGTTGGGTATGTGTGGCCTGGATAAGTGGAGACTGAGAAGAGATATGATAACCATCTTCAAAGTGGAGCCACATGGAAGATGGAGCAAGCTTTCCCACCCCTCCTGCTCCAGAGGGTAGGACCAATGGACAAGAAAGGAGATTCTGACTAAACATCAAGAAGAGTTTACTGACAGTTTGAGATGTTTGACAGTGGAACAGACTCCCTCAGGAGGTTGTGGACTCTCCTTCTGTGGAGGCTTTTAAGCAGAGGCTGGATGGCCATCTGTCATGGATGCTTTAGTTGAGATTCCTGCATTGCAAGGGGTTGAACTAGATGGCCCTCAGCATTCCAAAATTCTGGAATTTTGTTATCTCAGCATGTGCTAGTTCTATGTGCTAGTTGCAGCTTATAAAAATTTTATCTATAGATTCCACGTACCACCTGACCAAATGAAGTATGAGTCTTCTACAATTCTCTTTATACGTGGCAGCATGAACAACTGTCTTTCTGCATCCTGATTGTCTTTATGAAGCGTAGTGTTTGTGAACACTCATTAAGGCTCACTGTCATTTAACTTTCTGGGAAATGAGCAGACTTCAAATTTTAGCACAGCCCTACCACCAAACCAATAAATATGTTAATTAAGAAAAGAAAAGGGGAAGGAAAACATTGTCATCTTGCTTTGGAGTACTTTGCTTTGTAATGGTGGGTTCTTTACTATCTTTACATCTGTCTGAGTTAAATGAAGTAAATTTGCTGGAGAATGTGCGGGTGGAAGTCTCCTTTCATTACTTTTAATATCTTACTGATGCTTCTCATTTGGGGTTCTGATAACCCAGGACACAAGTTATTTTCACAGCTCATTTAGATGACACATGAAACGTATAATGAGTTTGATGCCATTGTAGTAAAGGCCCATTCTGTCCGCCCCCCCCCTTTTAACCAGGATGTACAGAGACTGCAGTTCTCAAACTGGAATGACTCTTATTTCCTTCAGTAGCACTATTCAAGTATAAAGTACAGTATTTTGTCCTACTTTTCATAATATTGCCCCAATGCCAGTTATGATATTCACCATCCCTTCATTCCTCTAAGATAAAACAGTGAAGTGGTTTTCTCACTGTGTTCTGGGAATCCTGAGGTTCCTTGGATTACTTAGTAAGAATATAGAATCATAGAATCATAGAGTTGGAAGAGACCACAAGGGCCATCGAGTTCAACCCCCTGCCAAGCAGGAAACACCATCAGAGCACTCCTGACATATGGTTGTCAAGCCTCTGCTTAAAGACCTCCAAAGTAGGAGACTCCACCACACTCCTTGGTAGCAAATTCCACTGTCGAACAGCTCTTACTGTCAGGAAGTTCTTCCTAATGTTTAGGTGGAATCTTCTTTCTTGTAGTTTGGATCCATTGCTCCGTGTCCGCTTCTCTGGAGCAGCAGAAAACAACCTTTCTCCCTCCTCTATGTGACATCCTTTTATATATTTGAACATGGCTATCATATCACCCCTTAACCTCCTCTTCTCCGGGCTAAACATGCCCAGCTCCCTTAGCCGTTCCTCATAAGGCATCGTTTCCAGGCCTTTGACCATTTTGGTTGCCCTCCTCTGGACACGTTCCAGTTTGTCAGTGTCCTTCTTGAATTGTGGTGCCCAGAACTGGACACAGTACTCCAGATGAGGTCTGACCAGAGCAGAATACAGTGGCACTATTACTTCCCTTGATCTAGATGCTATACTCCTATTGATGCAGCCCAGAATTGCATTGGCTTTTTTAGCTGCCGCGTCACACTGTTGGCTCATGTCAAGTTTGTGGTCAACCAAGACTCCTAGATCCTTTTCACATGTACTGCTCTCAAGCCAGGTGTCCCCCATCTTGTATTTGTGCCTCTCATTTTTTTTGCCCAAGTGCAATACTTTACATTTCTCCCTGTTAAAATTCATCTTGTTTGTTTTGGCCCAGTTCTCTAATCTGTCAAGGTCGTTTTGAAGTGTGATCCTGTCCTCTGGGGTGTTAGCCACCCCTCCCAGTTTGGTGTCATCTGCAAATTTGATCAGGATGCCCTTGAGTCCATCATCCAAGTCGTTGATAAAGATGTTGGATAAGACCGGGCCCAAGACAGAACCCTGTGGCACCCCACTAGTCACGCTTCTCCAGGATGAAGAGGAACCATTGATGAGCACCCTTTGGGTTCGGTCAGTCAGCCAGTTACAAATCCACTGAGTGGTAGCATAGTCAAGACCGCATTTTACCAGCTTCTTTACAAGAATATCATGGGGCACCTTGTCAAATGCCTTGCTGAAATCAAGGTAGGCTACATCCACTGCGTTCCCTTCATCTACCAGGCTTGTAATTCTGTCAAAAAACGAGATCAGGTTAGTCTGACATGACTTATTTTTCAGAAATCCATGCTGACTATTGGTGATCACAGCATTCCTTTCTAGGTGCTCACAGACTGTTTGCTTAATGATCTGCTCCAGAATCTTCCCTGGTATTGATGTCAGACTGACTGGGCGGTAATTATTTGGGTCCTCTCTTTTCCCCTTTTTGAAAATAGGGACAACATTTGCCCTCCTCCAGTCTGCCGGGACTTCGCCTGTTCTCCAGGAATTCTCAAAGATGACTGCCAGTGGTTCTGAGATCACATCTGCCAGTTCTTTTAATACTCTTGGATGCAGTTCATCTGGCCCTGGAGACTTGAATACATCTAAACTAGCCAAGTATTCTTGTACTATCTCCTTAGTTATTCTGGGCTGTGTTTCCTTTGCTGAATCATTTGCTCCAAATTCTTCAGGTCGGGCATTGTTTTCTTTATCAGAGAAGACTGAGGCAAAGAAGGCATTGAGGAGTTCAGCCCTTTCTGTGTCCCCTGTTTGCATTTCACCATCTTCTCCTCTGAGTGACCCCACTGTTTCTTTGTTCTTCCTTTTGCTATGAACATACCCATAAAAGCCTTTTTTGTTGCTTTTAACCTCTCTAGCAAGCCTGAGTTCATTCTGTGCTTTAGCTTTTCTGACTTTGTGTCTACACGTGCTGGCTATTTGTTTGAATTCCTCTTTGGTGGTTTCCCCCCTTTTCCATTTTTTGTACACATCCTTTTTTAATCTTAACTCAGTTAAAAGTTCTTTAGATAGCCACCCTGGCTTCTTTAGGCACCTTCCATGTTTCCGTTCCATTGGTATTGCCTGACGTTGTGCTTTTACTATCTCCCTCTTAACAAACTCCCATCCATCATGAACTCCCTTTCCTTTTAGTATTACTGTCCATGGGATCTCACCCAGCACTTCCCTAAGTTTTATGAAGTTGGCTTTCTTAAAGTCAAGAAATTGAGTCCTAGTATGCTTGGCTGCTCCTTTCCGCTGTATAGAAAACTTCAGAAGAGCATGATCACTCGCGCCTAATGATCCTTCCACTTCTACCCCACTAACCAGGTCATCAACATTGGTTAGGACCAGATCTAAAATGGCTGTTCATCTTGTTGCTTCTCCCACTTTCTGGACAATGAAGTTGTCTGCAAGGCCAGTGAGGAATCTGTTTGACCTTATGCTCTTGGCTGAGTTTGACATCCAACAAATATCCGGGTAATTGAAGTCCCCCATTACTACTATCTCCCTTCCTTTTGCATGCTTGGCCATCTGTTCCAGGAAGGCATCATCTATGTCCTCCATTTGGCTTGGGGATCTATAGTAAACTCCCACAATGAGGTCTCTGTTATTCTTCTCTCCCTTAATTTTGACCCAAATGCTCTCACTTTGGCTTTGAGGTTCTAAATCTTGGATCTCTTCACAGGTATACACATCCCTGAAATATAACGCCACTCCTCCTCCTTTCTTGTCTGGTCTGTTTCTCTGAAATAGATTGTATCCCCCCATTATTACATTCCAATCGTGGGACTTATCCCATCAGGTTTCAGTGATGCCTATTATGTCATATTTAGCTTGCTGTACCAAGAGCTCAAGCTCATCTTGTTTATTTCCCATGCTTTGCGCATTAGTGTACAGACATTGAAGTCCATTAATCATTCCCCCGTGTCTCTTATTTAGGGATTTTTTCCTCTCACCACTAGGTCTGCGTGCTGTTTGCTCCATTTGGTCTATGACATTTGGATGATCATCTTCATCAATTGATAGACTCCTACCTTCAGGAGCACTGTCTCCCTCCCCCACATTAGTCAGTTTAAAGCCCTCCTGATGAGGTTTCTGAGGTTGACAAAAACATTTCTCCCAACCGTTGTGAGGTGCAGCCCATCACTTGCCAGAAGTCTATCTTCAAGAAACTGCAGTCCGTGATCTAAGAATCCAAACCGTTCCTGTTTACACCATTTGCGAAGCCAGCTGTTCACTTCCACTATTTTCCCCTCTCTCCCTGGGCCACGTCGTTCAACTGGGAGGACAGATGAGATGACAATTTGTGCATTTAGTTGCTTCAATTTCCTGCCGAGAGCCTCGTAGTCTCTTTTGATCTTCTGGAGGCTATTGCTTGCAGTGTCATTGGTTCCCACATGAACCAAGAGGAAGGGGTATTTGTCAGTGGGTTTTATGATTCCTTGCAGTCGTTCAGTTACATCTTGGATCTTAGCCCCAAGATGTAACTGAACGATATGAGATATGGCAGCCAGTTCACCATAACCAATGTTTTTCAATGAATGGACTTGAATGTCATAGAACCATAGCATTGGATGGGTTCTTCTAGGTATCTAGTGCAACCTCCTGCTCAGTGCAGAAAATCTGCTTTAAGACCACTTGTGAGGAAGATCCTACCACCTCTCTCTAGGCCATTGGTTCCTCTGTCCAATTGCTTTAACCTTTAAGTTTCTGCTGATGTTGAACTGAAACCGTCCCTCCTGTAACTGAAGCCTGCTAGAATCTAGTCCTTTTCTCTGGGGCACCAATGGAGAAATTTGTTCCCTCTTCTATGTGACAGCCCATCAGTTACTTGCAGAACATTATCAAGAACACCACCACCTCTGCCTTCACCAGTCTAAACAGTTTCTTTTCCATATTGCTCTTTATTGCCCTTCTCTGAACCCATTCAAATTAGTTTTAAAAATTCTTATATTGTGGTACCCAAAACTAGATATAGTACCTGTACCTTCAGTTCACACGGGGCAGAAGTGAACTTGTCCATGAAGTGCACAAACCAAAATATGACCCAAAATTCTTTCCCAAGCACAAAGCTTCCTAGGTTGATGCTTCTTGATCAGGCAGTCTAAAACTGAAAGCCTTCTCCAAAAGTAGATGATTTGGGAAGAGCTGTGTGAGAAGCCACATGTGGAAGTATTTCAGGGGAAATTATTGTAAAAAATAATATTTCCTGAGCAACATCCCTAATGGTTTTTATTGTGGGAAGGGGGACAGATGAACTCATATACTTGCAGCTATAGCAGCAGGCTGCTGTCCACAAAAGTCTAGGTTGCATGAAATGTGCTTGTCTTTAAAGTGGTTCTGCTCCTGAAGAGCTTGCTGCTACTCTTCTGGAGAGTGCCATTTATTTCATAACAGGAACCTAAACACTATTGATTTTTCACAGGCAGGGTGCAAGGCACAATGTGTCCACTTCTTCCAAGATAATGCCTGTGGATTTGAACCCAGTTCCACCCCCACCCCCTGCTCTGTAAAGAAAACAAAGTTATGATGGATAGATGGACAGGAAGGAGGGGAAAAAAATAAATGTTAGGTGTTTGGCTGTTGCAAAAGGCTTCATTTTTTTTAAGGAAGTAAATGCTGCATGTGCATGTTGGAAAAGCATGAAGTCATTGAATTTGAAGATGCTCGAGGAAATCTACCTCCCAGGAATTGTGATTTTTGGATGCCTACAGGCAGCCCTATATCCCGTGAACCTGGCAAACCATTTTTAAGGTCTCCAGAGTCATTAAAATGGAAAGAGATTTGGAGCATGATCGTGAAGTGATTGAGTTTTATTCTGGTCCGGAGGAAATTGCTAAACAAGCCAAGCTTGATTCAAGACCATCACTCATCCAGATGCTATTGTTTTGTCCCTTTTCATGGTGAGACATTGAATTGTTTCTTCTGCATTTCTACCACACAGTGCAGGCATAAGCCCGCACGACTAGACCTGAAAAGCATTGCGTTCCCACTAAGAACTATCCACAGAGTTCTCTCCCTGACACATGCTGTTCTGAAGGTTCCCCCAAAACAGAAACTCAACACAAAGCAAAGTAAAATTCTGCTTTCAAATCAAGATGGCTGTGAAAGCTTCCAGTGCCTTTTTCACTGCACACAACAAAACCCCAGCAAGCAAGTTTAAGCTGCAGCTTAAAGATAACATGTTAGCGGACCTTGGGGAAGCTGGAATAAGATCTAGGGTTGGACTAGATGACCCTGATGTCCCTTCCAACTTTACAATTCTACAAATGATTGACATGTTACTTCTAATAGCATCATCTGATTGGCAGGTCATCAGGGTCAACAGAAAACAGCTTCATAGGCCAAACTGGGGGACCCCCCCCGCTTTATTAGACCTTTTGTCTAGAAAATTCCAAGTAGCAAGCAAATGTGAACTTTTGCTTGCCTAGGCTCAAGAGAACATAATAGTAGATTATTAAACTGTCTCAAATCTAGGATTATTCCACAAGCCACTTTGACCCTTTCTTATCTTATACCAAAGGAAGAAACAATATATCTTCCTAGGGTGAATGGGTTAGTAAATGCAGAAGGAAAACAGTAGACCCCATTTGCCATATCCAGTCTGACAGAATGTCATTACAGAGCAATTAATCCAATACTGAGGGTCATTTTGCTTGTTGTTTGCAACAGTCAGCATAAAAAGCGCATACAATACCGTTCTATTCCTAAATTCATTACCCTGAACCTACATATCTCACAGAAGCAGCTGCATGGTAAAACGGAAACAAATATAAATAATCAAATAAGTATATTTATAATTCAAATACATCAACATCCTGGAGATTTAGTTAGGTGCCTTTAAACATAAATAAATGTTGATTAAATGTGAAATATACAATTGGAAGAAAAATCAAAGAGCAGGAGCTAATTACGCTGTGCTGCAAGAAAGTCATTATGGATTAATTGCATTCAAGCAAGAAGTGTATTTAGGAAAAAGGTTGGAAGTAGAAAGTAAAATAATAATGGTATGAAGGACTTTGTATTCACTAGTAATGCCTCAACATGGCACCCTTTACCAGTACTGAAGTAGAAATTCTTCCTTTGCCTTTGACCAAACACAAGATATGCTATAATCCGACAAAGACATATGAAACATAATTTGGGGCTGTGCAGGTAGTACAGCCCTGACTCACCTTCAGAAAATAAATATTAAATAAAATCTTCAGTCAACATCAGTGAACAGATTTCTATTTGGGATGTGTACGACCTGTCTCCTTACCTACTGTCATTGAGCCTTTCTTCTCAATGTTCCTCAGGTATTTCTCATGAGCAGGAACCCCCAAATTCACCTCTGAAACTCACTTTAGGTAAGTCTAGTGGCTACCAGGGACAGGGCCTTATCCATGGTGGGATCTCATTTATTTTCCTGCCTTTGTAAACTGAAGGATCCCTGTGTGGTGTGCAAAGCAATCCATTATGCCAGGAGTAGACAGGAGGAAGATTCTCCAGCATGTACCAGGCTTCTCAGCAGCAGCATTGCTATTGCTATTGCTATTGGAAGAGGGGGAGTGGTGAGGCCTCAGGGAGGTCAGTGCTGTGTAGGCACACCAGCAGGAAGCCTAGATTGGCTCCATCAGTGCACCTGCGCAGCATCAACAAGACCAGCACCTCACCTGCACAATGTCAACCTTCCCACCTGTAAGCAGCAGCAACCTTGCTGCCAGGAGGTCAAGTGTACAGTGCTACATTATACATAGTTTCAACAATTTGTGAAACTCCTCGTCCGTGTTGATACTTCTGGTGCCTACCTTGATGCAGGGGATTAGACACCAAAATCTAGTTTTCAACCAGAGGATAGTTAGGTACAGAGATAAATAGAAACAGTGTTTTTTTTTCTGGGGGGATGCATAGCCTTAAACATTTTGTGAATCTTTGTACTTTTGTCCATTTACTGTATTTATTTCCTCCAATTTGAACTATAAAATGGTGATTTTCTTGAGTCAAAATGAGAGTACCCCTAAACATTTTTTTAAAGAAAAAAGCACTACATGGAAAGATAAACCAATACATAGATATAAGATACACAGATAAATATTGGATATATAGACAGACACATACACACATTCAACAATACAGTAGCTTAAGAAAAAATGCACCAAGTTAAACAGAAGAATTAGTCCTGTGTCCCACTACAACTTTTCGTGAACAACTGCAAATGCATGTGTTTCACTTAAAGGTCCTTATCTCACAATAATTGCGGGGACCCCCCCAAAAAAACAACAACTTTGGGGGTCACAGAGGGGGCAAAATATATTTCTAGGTGGGTGAGAAAGAAAAATAGCAGCATATGTTAATAACTCGAGTTCAGAAATGGGGGCAAGTGCCGGGGTGAGATCCCTGAGCCCCTCCCCCCAGTGCTGTCCCTCAAATTCTCTCCATAGACTCCCATGAGTATCTGGTAGAGATGACCGAGTTTCCCTTGTTTGCAAAGTGAGAAAACAGTACCATTGTTTGTGAAACTTATCCTTTTCTTTAGCCCCTTAGTGCTTTTAGTTGAGCTGTAATATTTTACATGAGACCAATTTGCCATATTTGATCAATTCATGCCTCAATCATTTGCTTGTTCAGACTCTTTCGGGCTTTTGCCACATTTATCCTCACTGCTGTGATCATATAAACCTTGCAGAGTAAATTATGGACTCCCTAGCATGTTCTTCAAAGATTGACAATAAAGCTAGTTTTAGATCACTATTTATTGTTTGCTGCCTCCCACAGTTTTAAATACAGAACACCTGTATTGCCCTACATCTCCAGTACATGTATATATGACCCAGTTTCTCCACAGTCTCTCCAACACACCAGAATCATTTTCTGCTGAAAGGCTATGGAGGAAGGGACCATTTATGGACTACTTTCACTGTGTGTTCTCTAATACAACAACTACAATGGAGTTGAAGCAGGCCACAAAGTTTGTTTGCTTTTATTATATTAAAAAAAATGCCTATTTTAATTAGTTCATAAGTTTGAAAGAAATAAATGGCAAGGCAGAACAAATTCAAAAATTACTTTCATTCATATTTAATAGGAACACACTGTCTAGATTGCATGAAAAACCATAAATGGCTTCTTTGTAGTTGTCTCTACTGAAACAGAGCAAGCGAGCAAATCTCATAATTACGGCAGAACTAAGTCTCTGTGTACACAAGGCAGGAGGAAAAAGAACTTGATGCCCACAACTCTAATGATGCATTTATTCCAAAGCTGACTTACAGAATTCTCATGTTTCTGAACTTTGAAAAACTCCACTGTGTGTGTGTGTGTGTGTGTGTGTGTGTGCGCGCGCACTACTTTTTTCCCCAAAAGCAATGAAGCAAGGATTTTTTTAAAAAAATAAAAGACTTGTCCAGAGATACCAGATAATTGCCAGTGGAACTGACATTATTCCTTCAAAAAAAAGCAAATATAGATTGAACACCTAAACCATCATTGGCGGCAATGGGGGGGGGGGACTTGGGATTCATGCCCTTGGCTGCCTTGTTCCATATATTATAAACCGTGTAAGCCTAAACAGGTTTACTTGGAAGCAAATCACACTGAGTTCAGCAAGGTTTATTCCCTAGCAGTTTGTGTGTTTTGGATTGCAACCTTGGTTTTGATTTGCCTTTATATATCTTTGAGTTTAAAGAAACTAGTGCATAGAATGGAAACGTAAAAAGTCTACAAACAGGTGTGTGACTTTAAAGAACATCAGTAAAGTATGGGCTGCCAGATGCTGCATTTCCCTGGCACTTTTGCCAGAATAGCCACTGCCAAGTAAGCGTAGTTTTCTGGACAAGCGTAGCAACAAACCTGTGAGAAAATGTAGTGTCAAAAAGTTAACTTCAGAATGTTGGGTGGGGGTATGTGATAGCACACATTATTTCCCAGGCTTCATGATGATCTGCTGTGCTACATGTTCATGTATCGAGTGGGGGAAACAAACTCCCATTGGAGCTTCTCATATGCAGGTGTTGAACACACAGTACAGCTACAACTGTTCTTATAAAAGGTAAAGGGACCCCTGACCATTAGGTCCAGTCGTGGCCGACTCTGGGGTTGCAGCGCTCATCTCGCTTTATTGTCTGAGGGAGCCGGCATACAGCTTCCGGGTCATGTGGCCAGCATGACTAAGCCACTTCTGGTGAACCAGAGCAGCGCACGGAAATGCCGTTTACCTTCCCGCCGGAGCGGTACCTATTTATCTACTTGCACTTTGACATGCTTTCAAACTGCTAGGTTGGCAGGAGCAGGGACCAAGCAACGGGAGCTCACCCCGTCGCGGGAATTCAAACTGCCAACATTCTGATCGGCAAGCCCTAGGCTCTGTGGTTTAACCCACAGTGCGTGTTCTTATAGTTTAGCCTTAAATAAACAAGAAGTTCAGAAGTCATCTGAAATTGTTCTAGTGCTTCCTGGCTAATTAACTTTTGTTGAGATCACCATACATGCATACTAAACTTGTCATAAATAATGAACTTTGTATGTAGGATCAGCACAGTATGCCATTGAAACCAACAGTTCAAAATGTCCACGCATTAATATAATCAATTGTTTGTTTCATTTTTTTACAGGGTATCTACTCATAGCTGTAGCATGTGTGAAAATGAAGGCACTAACTCCTCCTACGTCTGAGGGGAACTTCTCAGAAATACAAAGTTTGGTTCACAATTTATGACACCGATGCAACAACAAAAGTCAGTATAGTAATATAAATTTGGCATGCCCAAAAAGCATGTCAGTATTCTGCACCAGATTAATTCTTCTCTGGTTTGGATTATATAAACTGAAATGGGAAAGAACTGCCTCCCCTTACTTGGTTTAAGGACAGAGTTTTCTCTGTTCCTCTCTGGTGCTTAGTAATTGAATCGCATAGGATCCAACCCCTAGGGGCTGTGGGGGCTCCCCCCATAATATAATATTTTAGGGGGCCAGGCCCCCACAAAGGTGATGGGCATTCCCATACAAATGGTGTGTGTGCACTGCATCGTGTGATTGATTATGCAGGGTGGGGCTTACCTGGGCCCCCACAATATTTTATTCAAGTTGGCATCCCTGTTGAATGCTATGCCTTCAGAAAAAATTCTGATGGTCTAGGTACCCAGGATACTGCCTTGGTAGCATGCCAAGCACCAGAAGAGGTGGTGAGATAGGAAGAGAAAGGTGAAAGGAGGAGAAAGAGAAATGTGACAGACACTATCAATGCCCCAGTTACATGAGCCAGGTAAGAGGGCTTTTTAAATCCAATTGGAGAGGAGTCAGAGTCTGTGTGCTCCTGATTTTTTCATTAGTAATGTGACAGTTCTGAGCACAATTTGAACCCTAAGTTATTTTTATTTTATTTTGGCATTCTTTGGTGTGCTGAGCCCAGTTCCAAATCAAAATGAAGATAGTGTGTTCACCCATCATTGGACGTGAAATGTGTTGGCATGAAATTCCAAAGTACCTTTACATTATTTTATTAGAGCATTTAAATGGCAGGCTAGAATTCATTTCCAGTTTATTAACTAAGGTCATTATTGCAGCAAAGTGATAAAACTACTTCCAAGTCACTTGTCTGCCACCCACGAGCTACTTGCTTGATAGAATTGAATGTGGAATCACAATGATGAATTGTGTGAGATCACACATAGTGCCGCAAATGCCATTCTTGCCTTTCCCCTTACATTTTGATTGAACTTCTATATCTGTATATTGCCAACTGCATGTATCCAAGTTGTTGTGGCAACTTCAAGAATGTTGGGAAATGTAGATTTCTATTTGT
This sequence comes from Podarcis bocagei, assembly GCF_964188305.1. Lineage (NCBI taxonomy): Eukaryota > Metazoa > Chordata > Lepidosauria > Squamata > Lacertidae > Podarcis > Podarcis bocagei. The sequence goes on from NC_138128.1 coordinate 62,844,271, forward strand.
ACTGATGGAAAATGACATCCCACAGAATTCTTGTCACATGCGAAGCAGATGTAACGGTGCTCTATCTTCAATGGAGGGAAGGAAAGAGGAGACAGGAAGACCTCGATCCTTGCTGCTTCACAGCCAGTGAGTAGGTGGAAAAGGGAAGAGTTCTTTGGTTTGATTTAAAATCTGAGCTATTGGAGAAGAACTATTGGAGTGGGGCAGGGCTTTCTATCTCAGAGTATTGGCCTGCTTTACAATCTTGCCAAATCAGCATTTTAAATCATTGCAGACCACCACTAGTATTATCCTTAGGAATTCGTGTCCAGAAGTTGGAAAAGAAGTAGACAAAATGTTAAGGTAATATAATTTTTTAGCATCTTATAAAGCAGAGACATCACCTTGCCAACAAAGGTCCGTATAGTAAAAGCTATGGTTTTCCCAGTAGTGATGTATGGAAGTGAAAGCTGGACCATAAAGAAGGCTGATCGCCAAAGAATTGATGCTTTTGAATTATGGTGCTGGAGGAATCTCTTGAGAGTCCCATGGACTGCAAGAAGAACAAACCTATCCATTCTGAAGGAAATCAGCCCTGAGTGCTCACTGGAAGAACAGATGGTGAAGCTGAGGCTCCGGTACTTTGGCCACCTCATGAGAAGAGAAGACTCCCTGGAAAAGACCCTGATGTTGGGAAAGATGGAGGACACAAGCAGAAGGGGATGACAGAGGACGAGATGGTTGGATAGTGTTCTTGAAGCTACCAGCATGAGTTTGACCAAACTGCGGGAGGCAGTGGAAGACAGAAGTGCCTGGCGTGCTCTGGTCCATGGGGTCACGAAGAGTTGGACATGACTAAACAACAACAACAACAACAACATTTTTGCATACACCCCAATCTCCAAGGAGTGAGATACTCCTTGAAAACAGAACCTGGCAGAGCTCCCTAACCACCTCTATCTTTCCTGGAGGTTGGAAAGGGTGGTAAGTGCTCCTCAAGAAGATGAAGCAGCTTTGGATTCAACAAGTTCAAGAATACTTTGACCTGACTCTGAAATGCCACACTTGTCTTCCTAACACCAATTGTCAATGGCAGAAACACCACTGATGGTGTTTCTACCAATGGTGGTAGAAACTGATGGTGTTTCTACCAATGGGATTTTCCAAATGTGTAATAGGGCCTCCTACAGCAGGCATGTCCCTTCTTCCAGTGAAGTTCCTATGTGGGTTATAAGTGCATTCTACCTTCATATTACTTTTGTATCTCTATGTTCTTATGATAGGATTTGTATACGTTGGAAATTTGCCTCTGACCTGATTCTGTAGTACAGTTATGTACTAGAATGTGGAAGCTGCAGCCAAGCCTAACACTGATATATGTTTTAGGGGCATTCTTACTGCAGTATCTGAGATCAGTAGTATGAAAAATATTTCAAAAAGTAGGTTATACAATCTTTTCTAGTTGTTAAATCAGGATATCTCCTTTGCTATTTTTTCCTTTTGGGGTGGGGGTGGGGAGTGGGATAGAATTTCTATAAACTCAATAAAAGAATATATATAAACACTCCAACTCATTCGAACAACTCCTAGGCTGAATTAAATCTTGGCAATTATTTTTTCTAATTACATTTTATGTCTATTATGAAAGCAATTACATAAAAAATAACAATGATGTATGGCATGTAGCTCTGCAATATTTTGCCATGTTTATTGGCCTGGCACATATTAATATCCTATTCATTTTTCACAGAAAATCTTCAAAAAAGTTGCAGTGACGGTAGGGAAAATTTATACAAAGCTACTTGTTCAGAATGGGCAGGGAAAATTAGGAGGACATGAAGCTCCAGAGCTCTTTAAAATCCTGGGTAACAATATTGGTCAACACAGCGCAGCGCAGCGCAGCTTGAAATGAATGCAGAGACTCCCAAACCCCTCTCTGTTACTCTCAACATCCTTTCATTACCCATCAAAATAAAGTACGCTTTTGTAACCCTACTGAGTATACTAGCCTTTTCCAACCTGCCACTCTCCAGATGCTGTGGACTACAGCTGCCAGCCAGCTGCTTCCAGACATCTGTCCAATCCCTTCACAGCCTCTATGTATTCTGATGGAATGGAGGGGGGGCATGTCTCCAGTATGCTGATGTCGTTGTTGTTTAGTCGTGTCCAACTCTTCATGACCCCATAGACCAGAGCACGCCATGTCACGGTGCTCCAAATCCCTGGATGTTCCCAACAGTTTCATATACAGTGGTACCTTGGTTCTCAAATGCCTTGGTGCTCAAACAACTTGGAACCCAAACAATGCAAACCCAGAAGTAAGCGTTCCGGTTTGTGAACTTTTTCAGAACCCAAATGTCCTCCGTTTTGAGTGTTATGCTTCCGATTTGAGTGCCACACTTCCGTTTTGAGTGTTATGCTGAAGTCTGTCTGTTTTTGCTATTTATTTTGCGTATGTTTTTGCGGCTCTTTTTTGTTTTGTTTTTGCGACTGAGGAACCCAGTTCAGCTACTGATTGATTGAGTGATTGATTGATTGATTGATTGAGTGACTGTAGTACATTGTTTATTGCTTTCATTTTATGGATCAGTGGTCTCGTTAGATAGTAAAATTCATGTTAAATTGCTGTTTTGTTGTTTTTAAAAGTCTGGAACGGATTCATCCATTTTGCATTACTTTCTATGGTAAAGCACACCTTGGTTTTGGAACGGACTTCTGGAACAGATTAAGTTTGAGAACCAAGGTACCACTGTAGATGTTAAATAGCACAGGAGACAGAATGGACCCTTGTATACCTTGACTGCTGAAAACCCAATAAACACTAGTAATACTTTCCCATAACTAGTAATACTTTCCCGTAACAACTGTGAAGGTAAGAGTAGAACCACTGTAACACTGTGCCTCCAGCTCCTAGAGTCGCTACTCAAGAACACCACGGGCAATGATGCCAAAGGGCACTGACAGATCAAGGAGAACCAGACAGACTGTTACCTTTGTCTCTCTTCTGATCAAGATCATCAATCAGGGTGACCACTCACGGCTGGCCTGGGATGTTTTGCCACTTGAGGCAAACCCCGCCTCCACCACACTGTTGGGATGCGTCTGGGGAGACGAGGGCATTTGGCAGGCCCCCAGCTGGCTACAGCCCTCCGGCCAGCAGCTGGGCGAACTCCGGTTCTTGGGACAGCATCAAAAACTGCCACTCAAGCCTCAGAGACCTTTAGATGCAATCCAGCAGTTATAAGAACTCTTTGCAACGGAAGTAGTGGACAGAGGCATATGTAAGCATATTTACAAGCGTTTATTCAGCATCAGGACAAAAGAAAAACATGTCTGCTTCCCTTCGTGTCCAAGCTATATACAAAACGGAAGTATATACAAAAGCTATATACAACGGAAGTTCCCAGCAGACTGTGCTAGAAGTAAACAGACATGTGACATACAACAACTCCCCATGCCTGTTCTAACGGTGGAATGGAACTATATCCTAACACACACTCTGCCTGTGCACCCCAATACCATTCCCCCCTCCCTGTCCCTCCAACCTTGACTGATGCTGCACTGCATCAGGCAAAAGTTGGATAAGTTCAGGAATGCCCCCCCCCCCCAGTTCACCCACCCAGATCTATGTAATAATACATCCAAGGAGTCTTTCCACAGGATTGTAATTTCCAGATTTTGGAAAGCCTCAGATGAAATGTGTGTTGCTTTAAACTAGTTCGGGTTCAAAGCATTCCCTAGAGCAGTGTTTCCCAACCGGTGTTCCGCGGCACACGAGTGTGCCGCGAGACATCGGCTGGTGTGCCGCGAGATGCCTGGAGGGAGGCGGGCGAGTCGGGCGGCGAGAGGCGGGGCGGCGGCGGCGAGGAGAGGCCGCGCCTCCTGCTGCTGCCTGGCGCTCCTCCTCGCAGCCGGCAGCGCTGCCTGGGCGCCTCCGCGCGACTCTGCCTCGCTGGGTTTGGTCTCCCAGCAGAGACGGGTCACACGCGCACCTCCCTCCCTCCCTCAGCCTGCGCGGAGGGAGAGCCAGAGAGAGGCATCGCTCCTGCGCGGCGGGAGAGGGAGCAGCCGGAGCGATGCCCCAAACGAGCTGAATTCCGAGCGAGGGACTGAGGGGGGAGGGAAAAAACTTTCACTTTCGTGCGTCCCTCCCTGCGTGACGCTGCGCGCTGACGTCACGGGGCGGGGCTTTAATGGTGGTGTGCCGCGAGATTTTTTTTCAGTAAACAGGTGTGCCGTTGCCCAAAAAAGTTTGGGAAACACTGCCCTAGAGAACCTGGCAATGTTGTGAGGAATAGGTCCGATTGCAGCTTAGGCTGACCAGACCAAAGGTACCTGGACTTGGACTTCTTCTGAGATGCTCACTTCATCAATTTCCATGAATGCAGGAGAAAGGCATAAGCCATTTTTTTAAATACGACACATATTTCTATCCAACTAGATGCTCATTCCTTTCTCTAGTCACATTGCAGGACTAGCTTTCATTTTTCGTGTAGCGCTATGCATATTGTTCTGTGAACTGACAGTTTTTTTGGATGAATAACATGCATTATTAGCACTTTTAAGTATATATCAAAAGTGAAAGTGGGTCCCATGTTGCAGCTTGGGACTCACAGGTGGGTCACAGACCTGGACTGGCTGAAGACCACTGTTGCGGGGAAATAGTGCATTGATATTTTATATTAGGAGATTATCCTTTACATAGAAACTTGGGAAGCTGGCTTATTATACCAAGTCGGACCACTGGTTCCTCTAATATGGTCAACACTGACTAGCAGCAGTTCTCCATGATTTTAGAGGGAGGTCATACCCAGCCTTGTAGATACTGGGGGGTTGAATCTGGGGCCTTCGGCATGAGAAGCAGGTGGTCTATCGTGAAGCTATGGTGCTTTCTCATCATGAGTTTCATCAACAAGGTTAGGAATTAATATAGATGGTGGAGTACCAGTCTAATAAAATCCTGTTGTGGGTTAGGGGAGGAGAGCGCTAGATGAATGATGTGCAAAGCTAAAGCCAACCCCTCTCACATTGTTTCAATCATATTTCAGGGTGCTGTTCCCACACTTCCCCAAGAAGAAATGAATTGTTTACCATTCAGCAGCAACAAAAAGCTTAAAACTGCTGTTGCTCGTCACCCCATCAGAACTCAACTTCAGCTTTAGATCGTATTAAAAAGATTTTTCTTGTAAAAATTTAAATCTGATCCATCAATCCAATTCTTGGAAGATATGTTTTGTGTCTTATAAAGCACTACAATTTAGTGCAATTTTTTATTATTAGCAGTCTCCGCTCGAGAGGATCATAAAGTTAGGTTACAAAAGACTGCTGTAAAGGGAATTCATTAAAAGAAGATTGCACAGGCTTACATGTGCTTTTCATTAGTTTTGCTGCTAACAGCTCAGAGAAAGCTGCATTTTACTAACAGTAGGGAACAAAATCAAAACAAAGCAAGCAAGCAAAACAAAACAAAAAAAGAGATCCAAAAAGCACAGTGAGCAAATCACTCTTTGGAGACATATAATTTCAAAACATAAGGTAATCAGCAATTTTAGTCATACTCAGGGCAGACCTACTGAACTCAATGAACCTGCCTAACTTAAGTCTGTTGGTTTCAATGGGTGACCTCCAAGTATGATTACTACCATAGTAGATAACAACAGCCAAGAAGGAACTGCTCAGAATTCAAGGTTGCAAATTTAAATATATCTGCACATAAAAAAGAAGTCTGAAAAAAGCTTCTTATGCCCCAATCATTTTTCTGCACCATTCAGAAGAATGGTAGCATATGAATCAGTCTGATTGAGTATTTTCAGCACTTTTGATGACACATGTTTGATCGACTGCCAATCACTATAGAACTAGTCTCTCGGTGTGTAGGTGTGTGTATCTTTCACATGCGCAAAAGGTATTTCAATCGACCATAGCTGAGTACAAAGCAAACAGCTACGCACTGTAAATACAAAAGTTCAATGAGAGAACAAATCTCACAAGGATTCTACAAATCATCATTTTCTCCCCTCTAATATAAAGCTAAAACAGCAGTTTTGCATCGGTTCTCCCCCCCTTTTTTCTTTTGCTTTGTAAGGAGGACACAGCAGATGTCGCCCAGATGCAAACAAATGTTTGTTTGCTCGTTCACCTTGTTTCTTTTACAGATTGTCTCTTTTCTCCTTCCCTCCACTGTCCTCTTCCCTTTCCATTCCCCTCCTCTCTCACTCTTTCTGTTGAGGCCCTCTGGGGACAAACCTCTGAAAAACAAACTGGGATTGCTGCTATGAGAATACAGGCAGCTATTGCAAAGGTGGGTTAAGGCCTGTGATAAAATGTGGAGATTCAGATGAAAAGAAATTCTCAGCAGAAAGTAGTACCAAGCAGAAAATAACTACCACATGTTCCAGCCATTGTATAGACAGCTGGAGGCAGCAATGCTTCTGAATACCAGCTACCACAGGAAGGGAGCGTGCTCTTGCACTCAGACCCTTCTTCAGGGCTCCCCCCAGGCATCCAGGTGGCCACTGTGAGAACAAAAGCCTGGACTGGATGGGCCACTGGCCTCATCCAGGAAGATCTTAAGTTCTTATGCTCTTAACCCTGGAAAGGAGTCATAGTTCACTAGCAGAATGTATGTTTTGTACACAGAAGGACCCATGTTCAGTCCAGAATATCAGTAGCAGGTAGTGTGTCACAGCAGTGACACTCACCTGACATCCTGTCAGTCATGTTGCTGCTGCTTAGATGAGAAGAGACAGGGTAGCAGCAAGGTTGGCGCAGCACACACACACTAGTAGAGTCAAATTGATATTCCCCTGGTGCATTTGCCTCACACTGACCTTATCACTACCTCTCCTTCCAAGTAAACAGTAGTAATGTGACTGGCCAGGTGAGCCCTGCCCTTCCACCCCATCCCCCACTACTGCCCAAATATCTGCCTTTTTATTCATACTTGAAAGTTACCAATCAATGGCTAAATATTAGTCAAATTCTGTCGCTCAACTCTGAGAAAATCTGGAAGTTTCCTCTCCTTTCAGAATACCCATATCTAATTATGCGAATGGTAATTGGAATGTTTTAGCCACATCGGAAATAAATATCCTGCTATCATGCCATCTGGTGACAGATGTATTTTTTGTCCTCCAGGACTCTGCAACTTTCTGTGGCTGGGTGGGTTGCAAATCACTTGTTGCCTTTTCTCAGCCATACTGAATGCCTTTATAGTACATTTAGCCTCCGAGGAATTGAGTGTGCAGATTCCGAGCCTGTTTCTCCAGGGCATACCCTGGAAACTAAATAAAAAAGAATGTGGAAACCCACAGCTAAATATATATTTTTCATGCTCACCATATGCACTAGCTGTTGGGAGGGGAGGAGTCCTTACCACCCCTTCAGATCCTACATTTCCACCATGAATATGAATTCAGCTCATAAAGATTTCTGCCTTGCAGGAATAAAGCTGTGCTCGGAGCTCCAGGAGTTCAAAAACAAGTTTTAAAATGACTCATCCAGATGTTTGAACAGTGTGTCTGAATATTTTGGATGAACAGCTTCTGATTCCATCCAACAAAAGTTCTGAAGTCTATTTTTTAAAAAGCAGCAGCAACAAAAGCAACAAGAACAACACAACTTTTAATTAAATTTAAAACGTTGGCTTGACTGCCAAAGCAAGCCAACCCAATGGCTTCTGGACAAATCATGTCAAGATTTATAAGTGAGACATCACCACCACCACCACTATTACAATCATTATTATTTTGTGTGTGTTTGTACAGAAGGAACAACTACCTCTTCCATCAGGAAGCAACAAGTGGCTCACCGGACAGTCCACTCTTTAGTTGCTGCCCATAAATAGTTTATACAATAATTAATCCAATAAATATTATTTCAGGATTTACTCAAGCCTTTTCCATTGAATTAGCGCTTTCACTTACACTTCTTAGCGGTGAGTGAAGAGAAGTGTAAGCTCCAAGTCGTCTGACTGAAGTCAACGCTACACGAGGAAAGCAACTACAGTGGTACCTCTGGTTATGAACTTAATTCATTCTGGAGGTCCGTTCTTAACCTGAAACCATTCTTAACCTGAGGTACCACTTTAGCTAATGGGGCCTCCCGCTGTGCCGCCAGCGCGCGATTTCTGTTCTTAACCTGAGGTACTACTTCCGGGTTAATAGAGTCTGTAACCCAAGGTGTTTGTAACCTGAGGTACCACTGTATAGTTTGACCTGATCATTTCCAATGAACAGCCACAGGGAATGGTGTATCATGAGATAATGGAGAGCAAAGGGAAGTGGAAATACACTATGTTGGCGGCATTCTGGAGCAATAGGAACACATTGGCGTCTTGGGTGGTCCTGCCCTGTCATTAATTCCTTTTGAATGAAGGTACTTACAGAAACAGGAGCACTCTGTGCCTCACCCCTCTTCAAGGAAAATAACACTGATATTGCCCTGAAACGCCTTGTCATTTATTTATTAGCTGCAGCTCATTTGGTAATTGCCCGGGGATAGAAAGATGCTGCTACCATCTAGACAAATGGTTTTTTAAAGTGCTATATATAGCTATATTACAGAAATTAACTCATCATTTCAAGATTTTGCATAGAGATGCAGATTTAGAAGACTTCACTGCTATTTGGTGGACTTATCTAACCTTTGGGGATCTCGTGCCTGCCAAACATGATTTTATACAGAGATATTTATTAGTTACTTATTTACTATGTTCCCCTTTGAGGGCTCCTTAAGCATCTTATCTCCTTTACTCCCTCTGATTTACACCTCTGTGAATCCCTGGTTCTTGTTTTCTTTGTGGTATATTCATTTTGTACCTCTGATTCATCAAATGTTGAAATATGAGGTCTACATTGCTTTCCTGATGCAGTTTACAATTGCTTTATTTCTCATATTTCTGGTTAGAATATAATATAATAAAATAAAATTTAAAAACAACCAGGCAGAGGGCCTTCTTGGTAGTGGCACCCACTCTGTGGAACACCCTCCCATCAGATGTCAAGGAAACAGACAACTATCTGACTTTTATAAGTTTTTAATGTTTGATGTTTTTATCGCATTTTTAATATTCTGTTGGGATCCACTCAGAGGAAACCCAGCCAGATGGATGGAGTATAAATAAAATAAAATAAAATGAAGGAGAAGACCACCATGGAAATACAATTTTTAAGATGTATTTTCTAACACCTAATTGGTACTGGTGTACAAAGCTCTATACAGCTTAGGATCAGAATACCTAAAGGATCATCCCATCCCGTACAATCAGTCACTGAATTTTTGCAGGAGAGGGCATCTTGCATACCATCACATCATAAAATCTGTTCCTTATCAGAATTGGGCCTTTGGAACTCCGTCCCATTGTTTAGACACCTGCTAAACATGATTCAGATTCATGGAGGAGAGGGCAATAGAACACTTCTAGCCAGCATGGCTATATTTTGGCTCCACAGCTTGAAAATCAGTTGTTGGTAATTGCAGGAGGGGAGTGTTTGGTTCCTATTTGTAGGTTTCCAATGGGCATCTGGCTGGCCACTGTGAGAACAGGGTTCTAGACTAGATGGGCCATTGGCCTGCTCCAACAGGCTCTTCTTCCTGCACTGCAAGAGTTTGGATGAGATGACTCTAGGGGTACCTTCCAAATCTCCTCCAATTCTGATGCTCCTTTTTCAACCAACCTTCTAACATCTTTATACCAGTTGGTTTCTGTCCTGGATCTGAATTGAGTTTATGTTATTTTAAACTCTTTTTATATTTATAGCTGTTGTTTTTAAAATTGTTTTCATATTTAACTGTCTTCATATATGTAACTTTTATATACGCCATTATATTGTGGTTTGTTTTGAGATGCACCCCGGGAAGTGATTCATAAATGAAATAGAGACCACCCAGAACAGGAAACTGGAACTCTTCTCAATCTGTAAAATGTGGTAGGGTTGTTAAGAGGTTCTTGCTGAAACAGTCCTTGGTCACAGTCTTAAGATCATTAACTTGGGAGAAAGCTCCAATGAACAGAATGAGAATGATTTCTGAGTAGCATTGCTCTGTTGATCATTCTGTAGCAGGCAGAAGCAACCACTTTGATCAAAGCTACATCTTTGGATTCCCCCTACACATTCCTATAAATGGGTCGGCGGTAATGATTTTTTTACTGGTCCTTATTTGCTTACTCATTACTCATTAGAACTGTATAGCCACCTGTCAATAAGCATTCTGTGGGTGGATTAGCACAAAATATTAAAAAAAACACAAGTGGCAATAATAATTAAGTTGATTGATCTGGATAATTTGCTAGCCGATTTTGAAATAAAAATTTGCCACTAAAACTTTTAGTTGAATCAATATATTCATGTGAAATAATTCAGTCAATAACAGTAACATTTACAGTGCAATCGTTTGCATATCTATAAAGAAGCAAGCCCCATTAAGTTCAATAAGGCTTATTTCTTGTTAAGTATAGGGTTGTAGCCTCAGCCTCTGTTCTCTTACTTCAAAAAGTGAACATTTTCTGGCTTGCAGAATCTTAGAAGACATATTAGATAAAGCACTATATACTCATATATGTGCGATGGATGTGCTGACAAACAGTGCAGGGAAGTCCATGCATTTTGCATCACAGCGAAGCTTATTCCACAACAGCTTGTCATGTAAGTTTATGGAAAATCACCAGTGCAATGAATGTTTAATGATGGAATCCATTTTTCAGGCTTCACTTGTAGCTTGTAGTTTTTATTCAAATCATGTTCTCGGTGGCATCCATGCAATGGTCCTAATCCAGCAATGGCTGATGCATGCAGAAGAAAACATTGCCATGTAGAGACTACCCTGTCTGCATTCACAAGAAGCTGAGGGAAATGTGAGTTCCTGGCAATCAATATCTATCAGAAAAGAGGTCTGACTAGATATCTGCTGCTACAGTTATGGAGTTCCTTCATCATCAATCCCTCTTTCCCTTGGGATAGAGGATTTCAGTCCAGTTATCCCCCCCCCCTAAGACCAGTGTTCTTCAACTTCAGGTCCCCTTGTTGGACTACAACTCCCATCATCTCTGACCATTGGCTAAATTGGTTATGGATGATGGGAGTCGAGGTCCAACAAGATCTGGGGAACCAAGATTGAAGAACACTAGTCATAAATCAATGGCAGTGTGGGAAGGGGAAAAAATGCTGAGCTTTGAATAGTTATTTACTTGCTACCAGATGTGAAAGAGCTGACTGATGTGCATATGAGCTGAAGATTGCTTATTATTAAATTATGCAAAGCATATGTTTAAAATTGTCCTCCTAATCATTCATTAGAAACATATTAGGATTCTTAACACAGTGAACTGCTTTGGCACCATAGCAAGACACATGCATCTCAATACTTTAAATAGTCTTGTGAAAAGTAACATGCCACAAAAACAAAGGCATGTTACTTTGCAGCATGTCCCTGTAAGTTACCTGGATCTCTACATTTTGCATACACTTTTGTATGTGTGATGCTATTAGTATCATGGAGGCCGAATCTGTGGCTACAGATAAGGCCGGTGTGTATCCAAGTTGAAGGATTCAAGGATGAAAAAGTGGTCCAAGGTTGAAGTGGGGAGGGAACAAGAATTCCAGTGCATATTGATAATTGGTCATGCTTGTTACCATGTGGGCCTGAGAAACAATCCCCCCATCACACTGATTCACACATGAATGTGCAGCAGTTATCCGATTGTGTGAAGTGGGTCCTGTGGGGGGAAATGCGTTTGATTGGCATGGAAAGAAACCTCTGTCTGACTCTGGTGACTGATCTGTGATGGCTTAATCACACATATAGGTCATCAGTTGATGCTACCATCAACAAGGGATGTATACGCATGTGTGAAGAAGCCTGTAGTAATCCTTACCAACCCTCTGTCGCTCCAGGGTAGGTGAGCATTTAAATTCCAGTACTGGAGATGAGGCTATGAGTCTGAGAAAACAGTAACTTGCCTAAGGCTACTGGGAGAATTTATTACTGAGAGATAAACCAGACACTAATCTTACATGAAAACCAGTCTGGGCCTGCCGATTCAGAACTTTGAAGGCTCTCTTCCTGGCCGACAGGAGGGGGTGATGTTATAACAATGGGAAGGAAGAACCACGGCTCTGCTTTCTTCTTCTGTTCTCTGTCTCCAGTTAATTGTCCTCAGCAGTTTAGAAAGGTGGGAAGAAAGAAAATTAAATTATAAAATCAGGGGGGATGTGGGGTAAGGATAACGGCTTGATGAGTTGCTGCTGGATTATGTGGTGTGTATTATACAAATTTTAAGCAATGAACCTATGGTTCCCTGCACAGGAGAAACAGACCAGGAGGTTTCTCTGAGCAATGTGCAGTGATAACTACTGTGACTGTAAGTCTTTCGCAGGCACTGCAGGCAGTTCAAAGGCATTGCCCCACCAGCCTCAGGTTTCCCTCAACTAGTCCCCACCTACCTGTCTTTATACTTAGAACCAGTCTCTGGCTGTCAGCTTCCTCCTCAGTCTCAGTGCTGCCCATGCAGAACTCAGCAGGGAGAAGAATATGGAAGAAACTAGAATTAGCTGGCTCTGGCTTCACCTAGAGTTGGGGCTCCCTGTCTTCTGCCCTGAGAGTCTCAATGAACACTGGCCACCAATGACTAGGACTCCTGTAATCAAACACCGATTTCAGAATGGGTCTGGAAGTTCTGGTGAACAATTCAAATGATGCTTTGGTCAGTATGTCTGCCTGCACCTATATACGAGGGTTGGGACAGGATGTGCAGCTGTAATGTTACCTCTTTAGTCCAGGACAGTTTTGCCTTCCCGATCTTTTAACTGTGGCATTGCGTAATGCCAAATTGGGATTTTGGGGAAGATGGAAGGTCGCTTATTGTCGGCATGATGATTTTAAGCATAAGAACACATATACAATTGTTGTAAGATGAAAATTTTAATTCAGTATCAATGAAATTATGCAGGGAGTGAATGTAATTATGAAATGCTAATTGCAATAGAAAAAGAGGCCAAATCATGTTGACTCTCATTCTGCTTAGTGGGACAAAATGCTTATGCATTTGTCCCCTTAAAGACAACAAAGGAGCTTCCAAAGCCTGACAGTTAGTTCTGTTCCAAGGGCAATTGTGAATCTGGGCACAGCTAAGCTTTTCAGGCTTTCTTGCAGAACCATAAAAATTGGAATTATAGCCATAAAGATCAGTATTACAAGGAGGGGGGGGAGGGAACAGATTTTCTGCTCTGCGACTGAAGCACAGACCCATAGTCTTATTAAACAAACAACCAAAGGAAGGAAAAAAGGGATCGATGGAACTTAAATTCATGAACAATATATTCAGGGTGAATTAGCCATTTATGTGTATAGGAAATTATTCCATCTGGGTGCAGCCCATATCCTACTGAAGTCAAGGGCAAAACTCACATTGATTCTAATTGACTGGGCACCTTATATTAATTTCATTTTAAAAATAAACTAGCAGTACTGTAATTTTTTGAAAAAATACACCATTTTCCTGCAGGCTGTTATTTTGAAAGCAAGTTCATCCATAAATCTTTATTTTCTACCAAAATCAGAAAGGGCATGTCATCTGCTTTTGCTTTACTCTGTGACCTGATAATGCTTCAAAATGAGATTCTGTTAGGAAAAATAGTTTCTAGTCTCCCTCTGGCTCAGGTAATATGTGAAGTAAATTCAAACAAATGGTGACTGAATAGGGGTCCTCAGGGAGAACATTGTGGTGAAATGGGGGTTTATGTGTCAATAAGAATGCTATGGTTCTAGAGGGGCCAAATACTTGTTATTCCAACACCTTGCCCAAAAGACAAAACCATCCATCTACCCACTATAATCCTCAATGCAATTTGCCAGAAGTGGAGATCACACACACTACAGAGATGTGCACTAGGAACAGATCTATCCTGTGACAGAGCAAAACCAGTGTGCTGATATATTTTTTAACCTGGACAAAAGCAAGTGTCCTTACACCCAGTCTATGTACAAAAGTCAACTAGACTGACAGTTAATTCTTACTAGAGCATTGTCCACAGTACCTAAGTGAAGAGGCTACCTTACAGGTACAGGCACATTCAGCTATGTCCTCCAACACCTTGCTGCTGATTTCCCACCCACCAGCATCCATCATCTGAAAGTGACTGTCCCACTCTGCCTAGTGGTAGGGATCCTACTGTAACCATAATTCTAGGCCAATGGAAATTTCTTTGTGAAGAATTCTCTATCCTGCCGACATTGATTTCATTTTTTCTTTTATAGGGTAGTCAAAATTTGATACCTGTGTTGATAATTTTGGAAACACTTGAGAAGTGCTTTCTTTCTAGAATGCCATTGGCTCTGGAAGCTACACTTTTGACTGCCATTTAGCAAACAGCCTCTCCTGAAGGAGAAGCCTAGTGGAAGTGATCTCTGAACATGAGATCATTGTACCTTGGAGTACCTTGGAGCTCACAGCAGGAACAGAGTCCATATGGGTTGAATGTGCCACTTCCACCTTCCTTTTAAAGAATTCCTCCCATTGGTCCTAGGATCAGCATATTCCACCCACCCCACCCCAGTTCTGGGAATGTGTTGAGGAAATGGGAGGGCTTTGGATCCAGTGGATCAAAACATCTCTCAATCTCAATCCATCCCATCATAATGCTCCTTTTTCTGTTCACTCCACTAACACAGAATGTCCTGAACTCTGGTGTAAGTCCCCATAGTGCACACACTCCCAAAGGGAATGCTAGAGAGGACTCAGGCAGTCCAGTGGTCAAATACAGTTTCAGGTCCAATGCAACAAGAAAGATTCAAAGTCAAACCATAAGTCCAGGTTCCTACCTCCGAAGAAGATCCAGGATTGGAATCCTACAGCCAGTTCCAAAAGCATGGCCCAGCAGAGTTCCCAAGACAGCCAAGCCATGGTCCATCAATGGTGAAAGCTGAACAGACACTGTCACTGCCTTGCTTCTCTTTTATTCCTCCCAAACATACTTGATGCACCTGAGCTTGCTCTAGCTGAGTAGCTGTGGCTCTCCTCTTAATGAGGCATGCGATTCTCACCTGCCCCAAGCTTAATCACCTCCTCCCAGCCCTAGCAAGTCTCATGATCTTCCCCTGATCAACTAGTAAGTTGGGCTGTGTTCTCTTGCCTGCCTCGGTCTCTTAAAGTGTACTTTCCGTTGTTCCTAACGCTTCAGAGTCCACCGCAGAGACTGGGACATCTCTGGTTCTGGTGGTGTCCCCTCCCCCTGGCTCCCATGAACTGACAGCTTCACCATCAGTGTCCTCTGATGTCCCTTGAGTACCTCCTAAGTCCCCAACCTCCCCTTCCCCATCTTTATCTTGCCCCCATGTGTACCAAGATACTCGCTGGGGTTCTATTTCCCTTCCTTGGTGTCTTGCCAGTTAATGACAGAGAAAAGAAGTGGGACAACAGTAGCAGATCTTTCCTCAGGAGTTGGAGCGAGGTGTCTCAGGTTAGCTCATCCTCTCCAGAGGTGGACCTCCTTCTCCACCCACATAGGAGATCCACAAAATCTGATAGACTCTGAAATGCCCTCCCAGAGACCACAGGACTGGACGCTGAGGCATTTTAGGTGCTGTTCTTTTGGCTTTTACCTGCTTTTAAAAATTGTTGTACATGCTATTTTTGTTGTGGATTATTTTAATTATGTGCTCTTTTAATATTTCATTGTAAATCATCCTGTAAATGCGTTTCAGTGAAGGGCCTTATACAAATATTTTAAACAAATTAATAAGCAAGAATCACCTCTTCTGTAATTGGGAGTATGTTTTATGCAAAACATTCCTTCTCACTTTCCTTATCATTAAGATTAATTAAAATCTATAAATTTAAATACCATATTGGATACATCTTCAAAACTCATACCAGAACCAATCTGAATCACCAAGATCAATCTGTTATACAATGAATTTCTCTGGCAACTGTTGAATGCCCAAAGGCATTGTCAACATTAAAATCATATAAAATCCTACACATTCTGTTAAATTGTTCATTCTTAGCCACAATACTTGCCTTTATTTTGCTCTTACTTTAATTCCCGAGGCCCAAAAAGTATGCCTGCTATATTCTACATCAACAACTCCCTGAAAGATACTGATCTTTGTCAACTGAGTGCCCCAAGGGTAAGAAACTATGTTTTGGGGAGTGTAATTCATACTCCCCATATGTCTACTTCCTGCAGACTGCTACTCTGATCTTTCAGTTATGAAATCATGTTTTAAAGTATATTAAACTAGCAGCCTCATACTGACACTAATCAGGAATTCTTAAAAAAAAGTTCTGTTTTGAAATCAGTGGTTAGATTAGTGCAGTTTTGAAATTTCCAGTCTGCCATCTTGATTCAAAATTGCATCCAATTGTCTCCAAACATAGTTGGAAACAGACTCCTTGATCTCAGGAATAATCATACACAATTTGGTTAAAACCAGTGCCATTTTGGTTTGGTCTACCATCTTAATTCTTGATGGTGGTGTCAAATCATATCCAAGCATAGACAAAAACTGCTCTTTGATCTAAGAAATCATCTTGCAAACTTCAGTGTCCAAATGCATAGGGGATAGACCAGGCATCCCCAACCTGTGGCCCTCCATATGTTTTAGCCTACAACTCCCATGACCCCTAGCTAATAGGACCAGTGGACAGGGATGATGGGAATTGTAGTCCAAAACATCTGGAGGGCCGAAGGTTGGGGATACCTGGGATAGACAACTTTCCAAAATATATAGTACTGTAGTTTCGTTTTTGGTTGTTGTTGTTTCGCTTTCCCCAAAGACCTAGAATGTAAAGTAAACATGAACTGTTACTTTGAATTAGAAGCGATGGGATAGGATGGATAAGTTGGATAGTGGTTTGGATATTATTCTGAGTAATAAAACATTCTGCAACTGGTCCAATTAATACTAATCAGCATCTGAGGAGACAGGACTTTAATTATGAGAGGAGTAGCATAATGATTCGTGCATTTTAAGCCTATCTTTTGTCTAATAATGTATAAAGGAAAACTCTGGCACACCCATTATACACGTTTGATATATATATTAAAAAACCCTTGGAGCTTTCTTATATTTCCCTGCCACACTTTGCTGCCTAAGAAACACTGGCTTAAAAACTAATCTGTATCACAGTTGGTAACTTCGATAAAAAAGCACATGAAAAAAGAAAGGGAAGGGAATCAATTGGAAGCTAGATAGAAAACACACAGAGAGAATAGTGAGTTCCTGATTTTTACTTTGTGGACAGTTATCTCATTGTCAGGTAAGGCTGAATCAAAAGCCAATTGCAATTTCAAACCGTTGGCAAGCGGTAAGCCTGCAGTGTGTGTGTGTGTGTTTAAATTATTCAACTTTGTGTAGTACAGAGCACAGCCAATGTGATACAGCATAGTCATTACCAGTGTGTTGCCTCACCATGGTAGCATGAGCCCCCCATTAAGATTTTGCTTTACATCTTAAAGTGTATGTTAAAAAACAACTCTTCAATGAAATGCAAAAATTGGAAGCTTACAGCAAAGTACAATAGTTGAAAGATTAGTAGAGCTTTTATCCAATATTACAAAGGCTTTGCCTCCCATTGCTGGATAATTAACTTCAGTGTAAAAAGCATGTGTGAATTGCGTCAGATGCCAAAAGTGTAGCTCAAGGCTTTACATTTGTAGGGCTTGCATGGGCTTCAAACCAATACATTAATCGTGGTGCTGACTGCCTTTGCTCCTTATTCACTAAAAACAAGAAGAAGAAGCTAGAGATCTTGGGTAATTTATTGCTGGAAAAACAACAATAAATGGCAATTATTTTCAAGAGTAAGGGAAAAGAAGGATAATAAGGAACATTCTTAAATATGTGACAAAATAAGCAATTTTAATTCTTTCTTTCTTTCTTCTTGACTCTATACTGCAGGGGTTGGGATGCGGCAGAAGCCCAAGGGATGTGGCAAAAAGTGGATGGAGCAATAGCGTAATTCCTACCTTTGTGCAAGAAGCACTGTCACAGTTCAAAAACAGAAGACACGCCTGTCCACGCAAAGCATTGGGGAGAGGTCAGTGAGCATGGGTGATTATTTCTGATGCCGATGCTTCATCATTTCTTCTGGCTATGTGTATGTAATGCGGTTTTCAATTAATTGGGCTGTGATTTTATTGTACCCTATGGGATGAGAGGCAGTTTACAAATGCAAAAATAAATAACATTCCAGGGAAGCAAAAGTACCTGAGGAGTGCATGGAGCTGGTGGAAAAGGGGCATTGCCTGGGAAGAGTCCCAGGGAACAAAGAGGAGAGGCCTAGAGGGTTAAAAGATCTCCGTCTGCTCCCAACATTTGCTGGAGTAAATTATTCACTCAGCTATTCATGGTCTGGCAACCTTTGACCAGCCTTGCTACTTTCTCTGTGGGATCCATGATAGGCTAGCTAGAACATGACCGTACTCTTGGCAGGACTGGGATGAAAGCATCTGTGGCACCAATACAATGCACCCTCATTTATGCATCCCAAGTTTTTCTTGATCCATTTAGGCAAAACCAAGCGGTCTGCTGAAACGAAGTTCTCAACTAGAATAAAATTCTTGCATAGATTGCTTTGTGATTTGTTTGTTTTTGTCCCTGTCTCTGACCATATGTCTTTGTGTTAAGACGAGCTGGATGTCATGATAACTGCCCATTCTTTTTATACTAGAAAAATGTTAGTCTCACACATTTAATTTGATTGAAAATTACCGTTATGCTGTAAAAATGTCCCAAGTTTAAATTCAATTTACACTTATTTTATACTGGCATGAGCAATGGACACAAACCACCAGCAGTTTATCCCGAGTATCCTATTAAAATGAATGCTCGGAAGGGGGTTGGATGGGGACTTGGAACAGGAACTGTCACTGCTACAATGTGTAGCAAAACATTAGAGGGGGGGGAGCACTCCTGGCACTGCTAAGACTGACCCCAAAAAGGATCAATCTAATCAAACTATATGTGATGGCCTGGGATTCCGAGTCTGAGAGTGAACCGGAGGAATCCCAGCTGGCACAGGAGTCCCCGCCTCCAGGGCTGGCTGAACTGGGGCAAGGCCTAGATGCTGAGGAGCCTGCACCTGTGGCAGATCCTCAGGGGCAGGCACCAGGTGAAACCATTCTGGCCCCAGAGGTGCTGGAGGACTCAGTGGCTACAGGTGAGCCTCCCCCGGGGCCCAGTAACCCTTCGGCCTCTCCTGAACTGCAGAGGCTTAGGGCAGAGAGGCGAAGGGAACTGGTTTCTCCCAGGAGGAGTGCTCGCCTTAAGGCCAGGAGAGGCGGGGCTCCTGGGGGCCAGGACCGCCCCCGGCCTTAGAAGAAGATAAAGGCCAGGCAGCCCGGGCCCAGGTTGCGGGAGCAACGTCGTTGTGGAGTACCTGCTTTTACCCAGACCTAGATCTGCACTCCCAGTGTGCCTGTTCCACGCCCAGCTTCCTGCTGCTGCCCTACCAGCGTTCCTGTTTCCCCGCCCGGCTCCCTGTTTCGGACCTCGCGTCTCATCTAGTGATCATCTACCCTGCTAGAGACTCTGGACTGAACTTCGGCTACAGTATTCGTACCTCCCCCCCCCCCCGGGGACCAGCACACTATATAATCCATTTCATTTGTACAAAAGCCAGTCCTTTATTTCTAAAGAAAAGATGATTAGGAAAATAGCAGGACCCATACAATGGAAACTGCCTCATACTGAGTGAGAGAGTACTGGTCCATTGAGTAAAGTCTTGTTTGTTTCAAATGACAGCTCTGGTCTCGTCTAGGACTCAGGCAGAGTCCTCACCCATTCATGACACCAAATATCTCTTTGACACAGCTAGGTACCAAGGACAGCACCTGAGGCCTTCCGCATTCAGTGCATGCACTATACAGTGGTACCTCAGGTTAAGTACTTCATTCGTTCTGGAGGTCCGTTCTTAACCTGAAACTGTTCTTAACCTGAAGCACCACTTTAGCTAATGGGACCTCTTGCTGCCGCCGCGCTGCCGGAGCACGATTTCTGTTCTCATCCTGAAGCAAAGTTCTTAACCTGAAGCACTATTTCTGGGTTAGCGGAGTCTGTAACCTGAAGCGTACGTAACCTTAAGTGTATGTAACCTGAGGTACCACTGTAGATCTTCTTCACACATTCTGTGTGTCTATTTGTAGCGGAACCTGGATTTCTGAAACATTGTTTTAAATTTCCACTTAAATGTTCTTTTCTGCTAGAGTGGAGGTGCAAACAAACAAGACAGCAAAATTGCTCACTGAAGACACACAGAAGGAGCAAAAAGAAATTTCTTCTGGCAACAATTATCTGTAAATGTACACACTAAAAATAAAATGTCAATGCCTATCTAATCAGATGCATATGAATAGGTATTGGATAATAAAAAAACCCTGTTATCTGTGTTTCTTCATTATCTAACAAAGCTTTCTGCAGATTTTGGCAGACACTCTAGGAGAAAGGAAAAGGTGTGGACAAGCCAGCTGAAATAAAATAGTAAGCCTTTAAATGTTTAACTGTCCCACTGAATTTTTCATGTTATAGGGACTACTCTTATTACCTGTCTCATTAAGTACTGCAGATAAAAAATAATGAGAGGGCATTAAGTTCAGAACAAGGAACTGGTGTGGTGCATGGCTTCAAAACGAGGGTGTTATTCAGTGCAGACACAAAAAGATAACCCCATCTTTTTGTATTTTCTTAAAAAATAAAGAAACTTAAATTCCCCTCTTTGAAAAAGAGCTGAGGGGAAGAGTAAATTCATGCCCAAAGGCACGTCACCGATGGGAACTGAGACACTGGTGTAAATGAGAGCTGCCCTTTATCAGTATTTACAGAGCAATCCTTTGCACTGGGCTGGGGGATGGTTTTGATCTGGTGGCATTATCCCTCTGCCTGGCCCTGCCAACCTGCAAAGTAATAATGCCACCTTCTCGTCACAGACTCAAAGTTCCCCATTCTACCCACCAGGGATGGGGCTGACTGTATATTTTTATTTTGCTTTTAATTAATATTTCCATAGGCCCCTCGCTGTGATGCCAAAAGGTGTTTTCTGCAGGCCCCAAGACCTTACCCATATTTTCTTTTTTAATGAACAATGGGTGACTTAAAACAATGACTTAAAATAGTCTAGGATGGCTGATGGAAAAGCCTTTTACAAGTCAGCCTTGCAGTTCTCGCCACACAGACATTGGCACTTTGGTCACACACGCTGAGTGTGCCCTGAGAGTTGACCATGAGCCAATGGGGCCTTCCATCCAGAATGGGTTAGCTACTCCTGCTCTACAGAAAAACCTAAAAAAAATATCCAAAAGCCAATCCAAGGAGAAAATGGAACAAAAGGCACTGGATTGCCTCTTGACATGTCCTTTTTGCCTGATATAGTTGATAGGGAGGTCTGGCCTGATTGAGACATTTTCTTAAGTATGTTGGGTCCAAGGCATTAACTAAATACTGTGGGAAGTGATAAGTTGATTTGGTATTCTTGTCTATTTTGGGGAGGATGAACCATAGCAGAGTATTTACAAAGCAAAGTGTTTGGTCAATAAGTGTCTTGAAGATTTGCTTCCACTTTAAAGACAGTCAAAAATATTTGCTGACAGTTATAAAGTCTCAATGCTTTTGGAAAAACACCTTAGATGTTATATTTTGTAAAGCTGAAAGACATTATTTCAAAGATGCTTTTAAGAGTTTCCTTCCAGAAGATTGTTATGCTTTCTTTCTTTTGAAGTATTGTTGTTCCGTAATAAAGGGCATGGTGCTGCCTCCAAGTAATATCCCTCCCGCAAGTTTTGTCAGGCTTGAGTTTCTCCCACTTTCCTTCCAATTGCTCAATTTTCACTTGGATGAAATCCTTGAAACTAAACATAGCCATTAGAATTGTGTCAGGTTACAATTTGTTATGAAGTCCGATATAGCAATAGTTCCTCCCCTCCACCTTTTATTATCATGTGCCACAATCTTTGGAGTCTATGGCCTCCCATTCTCTGTAGTGTGGGAACTGCCTCCAATATGTATGGAGGTCACACAACACTTAAAGCTTTAATGGATTGGTGGCAACTGGAATACACATACAAACAAACAGAATTCACAGTGCCTGCAATGGAATTTGCCCTATACCAAGTCAGGCCATTGTTCCATGTAGCTCAGTACTGTCAAAACTGAGTGGTGGAGGCTTTCAAACCTACAAAGAGACACCAGGGATTGAACCTGGGATCTTTGACTGTCAAAGGAAATCCTCTACCAATGAGCAATTTCCTTTCTCCATCTGAGGCATTCTGCCTAAATATCTGTTACTATACTCAGCGAACCATTTATCCAATTAGGTTTCATTCCACCCTGAATCAAAGTGCTTGAGGCAACACAATCTTGAAAAGTGGGGTTGAGTCCTGATGACTCAGATTCTGTGACTAGCAGGGCCATCTTACCAAAGCAAAATGCAGCTTAGCAACAACAACAACAACAACAATAAGTGACTATGAGCTGATGAGACATGAGCATATCCAATTCCCATTTTCAAACATTGATAAATTTAGGGTCCAATTTGCCACACTAGGGGGCATCTGACACAGGCTCATCTTTTCAATGCCTGAAACCAGCAGTA
Organism: Podarcis bocagei; assembly: GCF_964188305.1. NCBI lineage: Eukaryota > Metazoa > Chordata > Lepidosauria > Squamata > Lacertidae > Podarcis > Podarcis bocagei. The sequence goes on from NC_138128.1 coordinate 62,866,838, forward strand.
CATATAGTTCATATCACTTCTAATACCCATTCAACACACAATAAGCAATGAAGTGATTGCAATATCATAAGCAAAATCAGGCATCATGAGATACTTTAAAAGTCATGAGATTAGTAAGTACTCTTATTTTACCATAAAGGTAAAAACAGAATGCTTTAAGTGTAATATTTCAAGTGTTCCAAATGTGGGTTCAGTTTTCATTAATTTAGAGTGTTCTGGAACTTTGTAGAATTTTGTAGAACCTTCCAGAATGTTAAAATTACATTTTCCCCCAAAGCTCTCAGCATTGTTCTTTATTAGACAAACATATCATGTGAAAAGTATACTTGTGTCATTCCTAAGAACTAAAAGTGGGGAGAATGCTGAAGAAACTCCTTAGCTAGGGATGACCCTGGCACCAATGCTCATTTCTTATTTCTTACTGGACTAAAAACCCTTCCAGATGGGTGTTCTATTGTGGGTGTATTCCGCAACATGTTCTAGATACAATACACCCCCTCAACAGTATTTATAGGAACTCAAACACTGAGATCCTGCTCTGTTCTAGTAACAAGAAGCCGAAAGCACCAGCCTGAAGATGACGAGTGAGACCTCGTCGAAACGTCGCCTAGACACCCCAACTCTTACACGGGAAGACACCCGAAGACACCAAAACCTACATTCCTGTACCCGTGAAAATCTACGATAGCAAATATAATAATAATGTATTCTGCAATGTTTCACCAATGCTGTCACATTATTGCTGTCCAGAAGTGCTATAAAAAAAGAAAAGTGGTACAGAAATAAGCCAGAGCATTTGTGGTATAAAAGGTTTTGGGATTTATTGATTTTTCAAAGTATTGAAATTTCAGCAGGAAGCAACAGGATATGCACTGAATGGAAATGAAAGTGTGAATGTCCTCGAAATTTTGTGGGTGCAAATAATGCTGAAAGTAGACTTGTGCACAAATCCTCTAGTAGCATCATGAGCACAAATACTCATGGATGTGCAATAAGAAAGGATGTCTGAAGAGGCTGAAAGGCAAATGGGAACTCCGCTACCCTGATTTAGTCAATTAATTTCTATCAAACCATGATACAATACAATTTCCCAAAGAACTGTGACCTCCTCAAGGATATTTCATCTCATCCAAAAACTAAAAATGTAAGTTTTATTTGTCTGTTTAAGTTGAAACTCTCACTTTTATCATTTGGATTGTATCTAGTGGTATTCCTTCACAGAGAGAATATTCTGGTCCAGTGGAAGTTTCTATCAGCAGAACAGGGAGAGTGAGAATTTTTTTTTAGATGCTCTCCCTGCCCCCTCCAGCCAACACACCATATTCTATTGCTTCTCAGACTCTCTGGTGTAGATTTGGGGAACACAGAGGGACTCAAGAGGGATGGGAAATAGGCAAACTTGGTTCCCTCCCCATTTTGCTGGGAGAATCCTCCACTGCCTTCAAGTGCCTTTCATCAGGAGAAAGATACCATTGGATAGGCCCTTTTGTTGCAGTTGTTTGAGCAATGTTCTTGTTACAACTTTCCACTTCAAGGGCTCTTTGCTGTTTTTTTTTTAAATAATAATATTCCAGATAGAAAATGAACTGTTTTAATAATGAACTTCAAAACAAAGGATTGGCACCAGAGATTTGTGTTGACCTCTGATATGTGTTGTGAATTGTTAAAAGATTAATGAAGCCAGAAGTTCAACTTGTTTTTGTCTCACACATTCCTTCCATAGGAAGGTCATTAATGATGAATTGCAACTAGGTTCTTGGTTCTAATCCTTTAAGCATTCAGCTGGTTCAAACTCTATTTGTTTCGCTGGTGCTCAAGTTAGCAGAGGACCTTTGAAGATTAGGCACGCAGTCATGCAGCCTGTCCACAGTAAATTGCATGTGCAGCAATGCGACATTGTTCCCACATCCATCTTAGGCAGCACAGACTAATTTAATCCTGACATGTTATTGATTCAAAGGGTATTAAAGTCCAATAGCCTCTGTATGAATTTCAGAAAGGTTGCCTCTAACCTGCATCAGAGCTACAGAAATGTTATTTGCGCTTTATTGTTCAGACCCAAACACATAAAGCTACACAGATAACAAAGGCCACAGTTTAGGATATATTAGTCCCCAAGGAATAATACCAGGTACTTCATAGGTTGGCCATGAATTGAATAACAAATGTCCAATTACCAAGAACAGCCAATGTAGCAGAGCAGTCAGCTGCAGCATACTCAGAAAATGTGGGGTCAGGACAGCAGTGACATATAGGTTGTGCAGATACACCATCAGAGTCAATCTTGGGCTCCTACTGGTACCCCTATGAAGTTCCAACCTCACCGCCATCCTTCCCTGCCCTTGAAGCAATGAACTGTTGGAAGGAGAGCAAAATATCATCCCACCATACTGGTTGCTCCTGCTGAGGATTCTTGGATCTTTGGTTGAAATATGATACTGGGGCTGGGAAAGGCAGAGATGTGAGTCTTATTAGAGGCCTACACAGACAGATAACATTTTCAGGTGCCATGTTCAGGCCTCTGAGCAGCTTCAGCCGCCACAAAATATACTAGCCCCTAATAATGGACTGTGTCCTTTATTAGCCAACCATACCATGCATGTGGTTATTTATTCATTTATTACACATATTTATGAATCTCCTTTCAGCCCACAGAAGCCTCCAAGGCTATATGTAATTACAATGGTTTTTAAAAGGCGGGGGAAAGAGAAGCATAACAAAACCAGAGAGTGGAATTAACCCCCCCCCCACTAGCCTCTTAATTCCATGCACTGTTCTTAAAGCAACAGAGCTAGGTTATGGAACTGATTTGTTATAAGGCCGCCCTGCATATGTTCACAACAGCTGATTTTGTGCCAAGAACTGGGCGTCAGAATAACAAAAGGGTCAATACTACCTACCTATCTAGAAGCAGAGCTTCAACCTTTCTTTTGGTTTATTGCTCATTAGAGCTGTTGCTGAGAAGAGTTAAATAAATATAAGCAAAAATCAATCACTGAAACGAACATACGGAATAGTGCTGTGCAGAAATAGACCCTTCAGTTTCTTGAAAGTTTTATTCCTCTGGGGAAAGATTTGTGCCTCATTCCTCCTGCATTTGATAATTTCTCCAGAATGGGCTGTATCCAATGCACTTGTTCCTTTAGCTCCTCACCTCCCCTCTGTGCACCCTGCACCCTCCCCCAATCTGCTCTGGGGGGTTTGGGGAAAATCCCAGAACAGATTTAGGGGGTCTGCAGGGGCTCAGAAGGAGAGGAAAGGAGAAGTTCTGTTGTGCATCCAAAAGTCCTTGCACTGACAGAATGAGTTACTTGAATAGTTGATTGCATAGTGTATTTCAAATTTCAGTTAGTGTGGACTTACTTCATTGCTGTAAGGTGGCCCTGGTGGGAGGTTGAGTGTGTCCCCCAAGCTGCCTGCCCTTCCTGACCTGAAAAAGCTCCATGGGTGGAGTTACCACAGAGCCAGCGTGGTGTAATGGTTAGAGTGTTGGACTAGGACCAGTGGCGTAGCGTGGGGGGTGCCAGGGGTGCCAGCCGCACTGGGCGCAACATCTGCGGGGGGCGCGAGTCCAGAGAGAAGGGACAAGTTCCTTCCTCCGCCGGGCTCCCCGCCGCCACCGCCAGCCTTGCGCTTTGGCGCGCGCGCCCCCCCACCGCCGCTGCGGCTGCGCTCCACTCACTGCTCGCAGGAGGAGCAGCCGCTGCAGCAGCGCTGACGCCGCCACCGACGCCTGGCCGGGCACGGGCAGCCTCCGCACCCTGACGCCATCCCCTTCCCCCTTTTTTTCCAGAGCTGGGGGAGGGGGAGGTTTTAAAAGGGGGTCTTGCATTGGCGATCCTGCAGCACTTTGGGCCGCACGACGCGAGCGCGCAGCACGAATCAGCCACGACCCCACCCCGTGCATTTCCCGGGGAAAAGTGCTCCGCGTGGGAGGCGCGTTTCCCCTTCATTCCCTCTCGTGCAAATCCTCCTTGGGTTCCTTCCCCCGTCTTTCCTCTCCCTACCTCACAAAAGCCTCACCTCGTCGCCTCCTCACTGCCTCTCGCCTCCGCAGGAGCGTTTCCCTCCGCGGAAGAAGGAGCAGGGTGCTTCTGTAACTTTGGATTGCAACTTCTTGCTTCCCTGGGAAACAGAGCCCGGCCGGGTCAGTTGTCCAGCGGAGGGCCAGTTCCTCCCTCCCTCCCTCCCTCCCTCTCTCTCTCTCTCTCTCTCTCTGCAACCCTTGCGCCCCCCCTGCGTACTACTTGCAATGCAACTTCCGCGCTCCATGCGCTTTCATAGAATCTGTCGAGCTGGAAGGGAGTCGAGGGTCATCTAGTCCCACCCGCTGCAATGCAGTAATACGCCGCTGCCCCCCTACAAGGGACCGAACCTGCAACCTTGGCCTTATCAGCGCCGTGCTCTTAAACTGAGCCATCCGGGCTCCCCTTTCCCCCACCTTCTTGCGTGCCTGAACCTGTCCGCGTTTTGCATTCTAACACTTGCAAGCTCCATCCTCCAGCAGTTCCCTGACGCCGGCTGCGCTTCCTTTCAGGCCAATACTTGGCAGCCATAAACTCGCACCGTGTCCAATATCCTATAAAAAGCATTAATCGGAATACCTTGCAACATTTCACCAAAGAAAATTGAGACGCCCTATTCCATAATAATAATAATAGTAATAATTTTATTATTTATACCCTTCCCATCTGACTGGGCTGCCCCAGTCACCTTGGATAAAAATATAATAAAACATGAAACATTTAAAAAAACTTCCCTTCAGATGACTTGTGAAGTTGTAGAGTTACTTATCTCCTTGGCTTGGGGGGTGTCAAATAAAAATAAAAATAAATTATTTATACCCTGCCCATCTGGCTGGGCTTCCCCAGCCACTCTGGGCGGCTTCCAAAAAAATATTAATACGTCAAACATTAAAAGCTTCCCTAAACAGGGCTGCCTTCGGATGTCTTCTAAAAGTCTGGTAGTTGTTCTTCTCTTTGACATCTGGTGGGAGGGCGTTCCACAGGGCAGGTGCCACTACTGAGAAGGTCCTCTGCCTGCTTCCCTGTAACCTCACTTCTTGCAGGGAGGGAACCGCCAGAAGGCCCTCGGCGTTGGACCTCAGTGTCCGGGCAGAATGATGGGGGTGGAGACGCTCCTTCAGGTCTACTGGGCCGAGGCCGTTTAGGGCTTTAAAGGTCAACACCAACACTTTGAATTGTGCTCAGAAACGTACAGGGAGCCAATGTAGGTCTTTCAATGTAACTTCACACATTATTATTATTATTGTTGTTGTTGTTGTTGTTTAGTCATTTAGTCGTGTCTGACTCTTCGTGACCCCCTGGACCAGAGCACGCCAGGCACTCCTGTCTTCCACTGCTTCCCGCAGTTTGGTCAGACTCATGTTTGTGGCTTCCCCTCCCCATCCAGCTTGGTTTCCCTAGCCACTCGGAAACCCGAACCCTATGGAAATAGGGATGTCAAGGTTGCAGGTTCGATCCCCGCACGGGACAGCTGCGTGGTCCTGCATCTTTCCTCAGGGCCTGCAAGACAGAGCTGTTCCACCTGGCCTTTGGTTTGGACTCAGTGGGACCCTTATGTCTTCCCTCCCCTTACAGTTTTGATTTGTGGGCTACTTTTAAAATGAGGCTGCTTTTCAAATTGCATTTTAACCTGTATTTTAAATTGGTCCCTCCCCCCATTATGTTTCTATTGTACTTTTACCGGTGTTAGCCGCCCTGAGCCCGGCTCTGGCTGGGGAGGGCGGGGTATAAATAAAATGTATCATCATCATCACCACCACAGGGGGTTGGACTAGATGACCATCGGGTCCCTTCCGACTCTACGATTCTATGATTCTATAAAGTCAAGTGTTACCGGAAAAATCCGAGGGCGTGCTCGCACTTGAGTGCTAAAATCCACGGGTTAGGGGGCGCAAATTACTTGCCTTGCCCCGGGTGCTGACAACCCACGCTACGCCACTGACTAGGACCTTGGAGCCCAGGGTTCAATTCCTTGCTTGACTATGAACTTCACTGGGTGACCTAAAACAGTCACTGCCTCTTAGCCTACCTCAGAGGGGTTATTGTGGGCATTAAATAAGGAGGGGGAGAACCATGTATGCCACCATGAACTCCTTAGAGAAAAATGTGTGGTATAAAGCCAACAAATAAATAAAATAATAAATGAATGTCTTCACCAGGTCTTTGATTGAAGCTTGGGAAACAGGGAGGGTTGTTGAGTGCAGCCAGCTTTTGAAAGAATGAAAGGACGCTCAGAAACATCTCCCAAGTACTGCACCAATGCGAATTTCAGCAAAATTGTCTTTTTCCTTTGATCATTTTCAACCACAATTTCTCTTCTCTGTTTTCTGGAGAACGGTTGAAAAAAATGGGAAATTTTTTTTTTTGACATGGCACTAATGAGCTAAAAAAAGGGATGCGGGTGGTGCTGTGGGTTAAACCACAGAGCCTAGGACTTGCCAATCAGAAGGTTGACGGTTCGAATCCCCACAATGGGGTGAGCTCCCGTTGCTCGGTCCCTGCTCCTGCCAACCTATCAGTTCGAAAGCACATCAAAGTGCAAGTAGATAAATAGGTACCACTCCAGCGGGAAGGTAAACAGTGTTTCCGTGCGCTGCTCTGGTTCACCAGAAGCGGCTTAGTCATGCTGGCCACATGACCCGGAAGCTGTACGCCAGCTCCCTCGGCCAATAAAGCGAGACAAGTGCCACAACCCCAGAGTCGGTCACGACTGGACTTCATGGTCAGGGGTCCCTTTACCTTACTTTTTAATGAGCTAAAAGCAACCAAAGGTATCAAAGTATCAGGTCTTTGTACCAACTCTGAATTTTCAGAACTGAACTCAGACCATATGGTACCTCCCCAAGAGGTGTCTATTTGGCCAATGTGACCAACTTTGAGGAAGCTCTGATTGGCTGGAAACTGATGCTGAGAAATTCAACCCCACCCCAACCTAAAGCCCTGCTGCCAGTGTCTGTATGATTATTGGTGTGCTTTAAATAGCGTGCTTAATGTACACATCTCTTTCACTCTAAATCAAGGTAGTATGATGTCCGTTGACTCTTTAAGGACATGATAAAATGAGCCACACAGGCCATTGTTTTCATGGAGGCCCTGAATAGACTTTTAGTACAGACTAGCTCACTGTGCAGCCCTTTGAATTCACTCAAATTAGAACAAATCCTGAAACTTACATAAATGATGTAATTTTTAAAATAAATTACTGTTTTATAGAAATCAGCCAAATTATACGTGTTTCAAATACAAAGTGCTATAATTGCTTGATTAAGTGCTCTATTCTAATTGCCAGACTGCACATTAGTACAGGGGAAAGCAACGTGATGCATGGGGCATTCATAGGAAGACAGCTATTTATTTATTTTCTCTTTTTGCTTATCCGTAGAGGATAACTGTTGCAGGCACTTGGCAAATAGTTCTGCTCATTAACTTTTCATTGACACAAGAAATGAGTTACACGTCTATTTCTCACGAATACTTGTCTAGATTTTAAAATAGTTTAATTTCATTTTGTAATTATTTCATTTGTAACCAGGTTTGAATTGCAGCTCATCCATTTTAGGACCAAAAAAAAGCACAATGTACTGAAAAACCACACACCCCTTAATGTTTTGTAAAGTAAGCATCCAAAGTCAACCAAACAAAAAAATCTAAACACATAATACAACAGTAAATTATTTGCTAATGGTGGATCTAAAGCAGATATTTCCCTGCTCTAAATTTTACTGGAGCAACTTCCCCCAAACTTATGTTCTTCAGGTACATTGGACTACAACTCCCATAAGCACCATGCTGTATTGTCAGTGGCCAGGGATTATGGGAGATGTAGTCCAGCAACATCTGAGGGTCTCCAATTTAGGGAAGGCTTCACTAGAAAATGGTAAATGGGCAAGAAAGTTGACAATCACATCTATTTCTGGTTCTGTGATTTATGGAATATCCTGATGCTCCCTCTGAGAACATATCACTTGTTCTGCTGCAAACATCAGAAATCCCATTAATCCCGTTACAGCATAAAATGCAAAGCCATGCATTTCATTTGCTTTCCCACCACGAGGCGTGGAGACAATTAGCTCTTCTTTCTTTGAGAGATAAGTCTCAGGTTTGCTCTGTGTCCCCTGCCACATTTTTTGTCATGTCGGCTGTTAGAGAACTCCAACTCTTTTTGCTGGAAATCTATGGAGCATTTAAATGTATATAAAAATGAAGCCTCAGCTGTTCCCTGCCCTGCTCTCATTATTGCTATACATCTGTTTCACAACGGCCTACATTAAGCATCTTAAAATATATTATTGAGGCGATTCTGTCACTAGCAAGCCTACACAATAACATTAAACTAATATAAAGTTGTTAATAAACTGCTTCTTTTTTTAAAGGGGATGAGCTCAGCCTGTTTCAGAAAGCTGCCATCCATCAGATTACTAAACAATCCCTGGCCTAACCCAGTTTCTCATAACTCTTTAAATTGAGGCAAGTGGTGTTACATGTGACTTCCTTCCAAAAGTATTTCCTCGGGGCTTTCCAGCATTTTGCAATGAGCTCTAGAAGTGGCTGAGCAAAGCAATGCATTTTCACTTTTGAGAAATGTCAACCTTCCCACAGGGTTTTTTTGTTTGTTTGTTTGTGTGGGTTTTTTTGCACCCATTAAAACATGGGTGAGGGGCAAGATGGAGGCTCAACACGGCTGCTCAGGATCTTTCAACTGTGCTTCTCAATGACAAGTGAAAGCCTGAGCTGGGCAGTACAAGAACAGTGAATTGATTTAGCTGACACTGAAGTAAAGCTTAAATAGTGAGGCTTTGGTACAGTAAGAGTCAGAACTGTACATCTTCTGGAAAAAGAATGAAATCTTGGGTATATGAAAGATACCCTATGAAGTTTAAATTGAGATAATCCAACATCCCTAACATTCTCAAATTCAAAAATGGCAAATTCATTTTGTAACGAGATGGGTAGTTCTGAACTGTGCATTTTGCGGCACTTGTGAGCCATAATTGAGACCAAATACACACAGAAAATCTCAAAGTGCAAAAGTGAAATTCAGGGAGATTATTGCTCTTATCCAGAGCTTATCCTACCAGCTGCAGGTTCATGGCCACCATTTTTTCTCTGCGAAGTCCACAGGAGCTGGGGGGTCCCTCAGAGGAATGCTGGTGGGGGAAGATGAGTCCCCCTCCCTTCCCCCATTTCTCCCTTCCCATAAAAATCAGCTAAGATGCCCCTTCATTTATTTTATTTTTATTTTTTTAATCACACTCACACCCCACCTTTCCCTGAAGCTCAATGGCTCTCTCAGTCTCCATATTGTTCTCACCACAACCTTGTGAGGTAAGTTAGGCTAAGAGAAAGTGATGGGCCAAAGGTCACCCAGCAAGCATCATGTCTGAGGAGGGATTTGTACCCTGGTCTCTCAGGTTCTAGTCCATCACTCTAGCCACTGCAATACAAAGGCTGTTATAGCTTTTGCTACCTATGATTGAATGGGGCAGAAAAAGTGGTGTGTCCAAGTTTAACATGAAACTTTGCTTTCTGGCAGTACTGGAGCCATCCAACTAATGTTTCTTTCGTGTGTGTGTGTGTGTGTGTGTGTTTTCTTAAATGTAAGAGATGACAGACATTTTTCTGCAAAGATACATCAGTGAAAGTTCATTAGCTTTAATGATAAGAAATGAGGATTTGGTTCTTTTGTCTTTTCAGCTGCACTGTCTCCAATTCATTTTAACTAAGGAGCTTTAGGAATTATGTCCATTTCCAATGCTAAAATATTGTATACATCTGCAAGCTCATAAGGGCCATTTAAATTAATTCAGACAATACGCCGGCAACGAGCAATCGGCAGTAATAAATGTTTACTGAACTAAAGCACACAATATTATTGCTTTTCACTACTGAACAATTCAATGGGACTGTTATCTTTATCCTTTGCAAAAATAAAAAATGGATTGCTGCCTGCTCAGGCTAAGCAAGCGGGAAAATACAATCCTCTGGAAAGCAAACAGTATGCAAATTCACTGGGAGGAAAAATCAACAACGGTTCTCTTGCAAAATAATCTTTTTGCACACTGTCAACATAGCGCAACTGCTGAATATAATAAATGAAAGGACACTATAACACTAGTCAGGCATTTCCAAAAGAAGCAAAGATAATTGTATGAAAGAGGAGAGCCAGGCTGCGCTCACTCAGCCTGCCTCTGTCATCATCCTTTGCCATCATCCTGACCCAACCCTGCCAACAGGTTCCAGTCATGTCTGCAGAGCAATGGACTGCTAAAAGCTGACTGTCAGTCCTTGCGAACTGAAACCCTGAGCACACAGGCTTTCCATCTCATTGAGATAGTCTGCACAAACTTGGAAGGCTGCCCTGATGCAAATATGCCACTCCTCATGGACAATATTGGAGAGGGGCCATGTGGTGGCAGGGTAAGCATGTGAGACCCTGCTGTATTCCCTCCTGTGTGTATTGCCTGAGGCCTGACTGTTCACTGGGGAAGGATACAGCTGCCATGTTACACCACTGCTGAAAGAACTGCACTGGCTAACAAGATAACGTCAAGGTGCTGGGACTGGTATACAAAGCCCGATACAGCTTGAGACTGGGATATCTGAAATATTGTCTCACCCTTTATATATCTAGTCGCTCACTGTGCTCTATCAGGAGCCAAACCACCTATGTATTAAAACTTAAGGTGAAGAAATAGAGATAAGTTGCCCCAATGCATGGGTACAATATCCATGTAAACTGGAAAATGATATAATTATGAAAACAGTAGAGCTGTGCTGAATGTTCACCTGCAAACATTTAGGAAAGCAAATAGCATTTTTTCATGGGTGCAGAAATAGTCCTTAGACAATCCCTGGTTTCAGCACTGTTCAGAAATGTTTTGCTGACATATTGCTGTTTCAGGGGCTTTTCCTCTCTCTGACTTCTCTCTGTTGGAGTGATGCCAGCCAGTCAGAGGCTCCATAGTCAGTGTGATGAAGTCACTGAGGGAAAATGTAGACAACTTAAATTTGGGTCACTGTTTCTCTCCCTCCATATGATGAATGAGTGGAGGTGGACCAAGATCATGCCTGCTGAGCCCAAACTTCCGTGAACATGTGAAAGGGGCCTTACACATGTACAGGATTTCAGAATGTGTGAAAGAACCTTCATACATACAGCCACGTGCACAAAGAAGCCCTTTTCATGCACCTACTCTGCATGGAGATTGCAGATAGCAGAAATGGAGGGCTCAAACAACCAGAACTAGGCTGCTTCCTGGACAGGTCTCATGAGGGATCCTAATCAGTCAGGAGCATAATGTATCTTCTCTAAACCAGCAAACCCTTGAAAATTGACAAGAGACAATGAGAGCTTCTGGGTCGCCTTTATGAACCATAGTTTTCAAGTGCTCCACCAGCTTAAAGGAGGTCATTGACAGAACAAAGTCAGCATGATGCACAGTGTGAGTCTTCCGTCTCCCTTTTTAGCACACTCGTTAATTGGCTAGGGCAGGGGTTGGTGTGGCAAACATTCTCACCTCCTTACAGTGTTCCACGGACATTTACTGAAATGAGAAGAATGCTTTTGGCATCTGATGAAAATTTGCTCCAGAGGGTTGGATGACCTTCCAGAACAGTGTGGAAATTGGTGTTGGGGACTCCAGGGGAAATCACCTCCACTCCTCTTCCATTAGTGGAAGCTGCTGCTAGGTCAAAAGCTCTTTTGTTAATGTAAAGACTCCTGTTTGCAGAAGGAACCAACCAAATGCAACCCAATGATGATGATGATGACGACAGCATAATCACACCTTGCAGCTAGGGTGAAATTATCCTAATAGGTTGTACATCACTTTCAGTCTCATTGAAAATGCATTTCACTGTATTTTTAGTGCTCAGATTTTCACTGACATAACTAACTTTGTGGTGGCTAGATACCTTTTGCTGGATACTGCATCATATCCCCATCATGACCCTGTATCCAATCCACAGTACAGTGATACCTCGGTTTAAGAACAGTCCGGTTTAAGAACAATTTGGTTTACAAACTCTGCAAAACCGGGAATAGTGTCCCGGTTTGAGAACTTTACCTCAGTCTAAGAACGGAATCTGAGTGGTGGAAGGGCACTGGTAGAGGGAGGCCTCATTAGGGAAAGCGCGCCTTGGTTTAAGAATGGTTTTGGTTTAAGAACGGTCTTCCAGAACAGATTAACTTCGTAAACCGAGGTACCACTGTATTGCACTACCGTGATATCCAAAGCCATCTTAACACAAACTTAACACAAACACTGCCACTGACTCTTCCATACCCCAAACCCTAAATAAACCTGACATCTTAAACCCACTTTAGGTTCCACTGAAATTAGTGGTGCATACTTCTGGAAAAGGAAAAAACAACAACACTGGTTACAATCATGCACACTTAGATTGTCTGAATCCCATTTGCTTCAAGTGGGATTTATAAAAGCCAACTCTGTGAACGATTGCAGCCTTACCTTCCATCAGAGCAGCTGGCAGGATCAGGCTGCTGTTGAATTAAAATGGATTTTAAAATATTTTTATTCAAACCGAGGCCACAATCCTATACACATCTTCCAGGGAGCAAGCCCCATTGAGCACAGTGGCATTTCAGTCCAAGTAAACATGCACATAATTACACTTCACCTATGTATTCATCCATCTCCAGTATTATGAGTCAGGACACAGTAGCAAGGTGGCACAGTTTGCATAAAGGTCAATTAATATTAATAAAACAGGTTAAAAGTACTCTGTATTAATTAATAACTCACAACGCTAGTAAACATGGTGCCTTCCAGATGTTGCTGCCATAGAATTCCAATAAACAGTGGCCATTCTAGCTGGGGATCATGGGAGTTGTAGTCCAACAACATCTGGAGGGCAACAGTTGGTTACCCCTACAAAACACATTCTCCAACAACCATCAAAATAAAAAGCCAAAGTATTTCCTAAAGAACTGAAACTGTAGGCCTTTATTTGTATGATATAGGGTTTTTAAGTCCCACCTTTCTACTGCCTCTGCTAACTCAAGACAGCTTACAACAATTTAAGAGCTATGTTATTTAATAAAGTGTATATACCGCTTACTAATGGAAAGAAAACCACTTAGTGGTTTACAGAGAACACTGAAATATTCATCAAAACATATGAATAAAAGCAAATGTTAAAAGTTGGCATAAAATTTTATCAAAATATAAATAACATCAGATAAAACCTAACCTTTACATAAATGACCAAGTACTTAGTAGACAAAAACCTGCCACAATAAAAATGATTTCAGCAACCAGCGAAAAAAAGCTGGAGAATTTAGGGAATGCACTATCCAAAAGGTGCCTAGCTTTCCTCTACATTTTAACACCGCTAAAAATGAATTTCAGCAGACAGAAAAAGCTGGCATGTAGTTATCATTTCTGATTTAACTTTTGAGATATGATGTCGTCTTATAAAGGCAAAAATGAATCTTTCTAGTTAGAGAGACTTGATGACTTATACTCTGGGGAATGGGGTTCAGAGCCCTTCCAGACCCTCAGGTCACTGGAGCAGATTCATTCCAACATGAAAAGGCACTTGAATCAAGCTCAGTATGTGTAATAAATATTCACAAGCACTGCAGAGTCTGTGCCATACTATACTGGCATATCTCCTTGACACGAGCTCTTAGTGTTTACAAAAACCACACATAATTGCCCGTAGATATAAAAGCCAGTTACCAGAGTTCTGAGTAGCGACAATGATGAATTTCAAAATGGGAGGGAGGGTTGCAGCTCCAAGTCCCCCAGTACAAGATGCCTGAGTCCTGAACAAGAAGAATAGGCAGGCAGAAAGCTGCTTGCCTCAAAAGTGAAGGTGGCCCTGTGGAGACCCAAACACATTGAGGGGAATTTCAGTGGTCAAAGACTGCTCACCGGTGCCTGATTCCTGTTACCCACACACTCACCAGGCTATCTGTGGCTTCAATGGGAGAAGCTTGAATTGGGGGCCAGGACACAGTAGCAAGGCAGCTCGAGCAATGGGTCCAGAATACCACCTTCCCCTTTCCCCATCCTTCTTTGAAAATAGATGCTGCTCCAGTGCCATCATACAGCTTCCATCATCCCTGGTGGAAATGGACAGGCCAGAGATGGTGGGCAGTGAAGTTCAGCTCTATGGTCCCAAGTGGAAGCAAAAGCATGGAAGTGCCACACTAGAGCCAACTGCTTCCTGATCCTGGCCTCGAAGATAAGCAAATCAGGGATGGTTTCCCACTGAAGGTAGGTTGTAGTGTCTGCCCTAATTCTGGCCACAGAAGTCAAGCAGAGGTATCTGTCTCTGCAAGCACCTCTGGCCTGTTTATTGAACCACCTCTGATTACAAGCTAATCCAAAACCTTCTCAGTTGTCCAATTCCAGGTCATCGAAGCACTCTCCCCCTCCTTTGAAAGTCCCTGCAAAATACAGGCCATGTCTACAATGTCTACAAACATGCCTACTTTTCCTTATAGTAATGGGCATTTTTCAAGTTAACAATTTCAAGTTAACAATGTTTATGATACAGGAAGCAGAATCAGAGAATCTGTGAAAGAATCTGTGCAAAACCATTATGGCAGAATGCAATGCCAGTGTGGATTTCGCCAATACAATCCATGAGCCAATTCCTGCTCCCTCGTCCAATACTGAACACATTTTTTAAGAATGACATTTTGTGCCAAGTTGACATTTTATCCTGTATTCCTCCATGTGTATTCATGTGTGCATGAAGATTTTGCACTGGAATTACTCCCACAACCCCCCAAATAAACTGTTGCAGGACGCAGGAAGCAAGCCAAGCATACTTTTATGCACCCGAGACATAAATAGCAAAACTCACTTGGAGCCATCCAGATGAACGCTAATAATCCTGAACTTGCTTACTGTGAAGCTATGTGCATGGAACACTGGTTCGTGACCTGTGTGTTTAACCAGCACATCACTAACTCTGGTTTATTTTGCCCGTCTGAGAAAGGATATAAATCTGGTGCCATGCACTTTGCACTTACAGCTTTTCAGAAGTACTGCATTATTTTAGAGAGAAAGATGCCGGCCTGCTTTTTGTTCCTACAATTGAAAAACAACACACAACCTACTTATGCAGTTATTATTTCAAACTCTTTCTGCTCGGTATAGTCACTTGTGTGGGGTATATGTGCTGACGTATTATAATCTGAGTGTAGGGATAAATTTATGGGTAGAAAGCAAGCTGAATATTGTCCGTTAATGCAGTGAAGAACCTTTCTGCAAATGAAGCATGCTTGAATGTCTGTAATTACCATGGATACATGCACATGTCCTACACCATGTGCTAGGAACCTGTTTTTCCTAGGCTTGATAAAACACATTCTGGCAAGCTACAGATGCCCCACAGCACATCTACACCAAAGCATTCAACACATATTCTGGTCTGACCTGTCTTCTTGCATTTCACAAATGCTGAAGTGGAATGGCCTGCTGTGAATATTTTTATATTTCCAGAAGGAATGCCTTGGAAGATAATGTTTTCCAGGTGATATACTTTTAATTCTCTTTTATGCGTTGCATCATCAGGGCATTACTATCTTTTACCCCTCGGTAAAAAGGAAATGAGTTGTGTCTGATCGATCTAAAAAGGCAGAACGATGGCCAGAGAGATGCGTTTCTCTCTCAGTGATTCATACATATTTCCAGGGAAGAAGTGTCAAAGCTCTGTGGAATTTGCTTTTAAGCACTGCTGCTTCTAATGCATTAAAGAACATTACACCATATATTTTTATGAGGGGAAAAACAACAACAACCCAGATATCATTTCACCTGTTTTTCCAATTCAACATTTAACCCATTTGAACTTTTTGCACTGGGGATTTAATAACAGGAGGAAGCATGGTGCTTAATGAAAAAGAATGAATTTTGAATTTCTCACTTAGTACATCACAAACACAGCAGGAATACACCATGCCATGGAGATCCACTCTGGTTTGCATATCACATTTGCAACTCATTAATATAATTTGCATATAATGATGGACGTGTGGTGCTATATCTGAAATAGGAATCCACAAATCTGAAAAACTTCAGCCAACCCTTCAAAACCCTGGATACACAAATTTAAAAATTATGTGAGATGGGAAAATAATAATGTCTGGGAGCTTAATTTTACTTCTCTGCTTATTTGTTTCTCTGGACTTGGAAGGAATCGACAGGGCAGGAAGTCTAACTGCTGCCCTAGGCTCAGCTGGGGGACCAACCAGAGGCAGAGCAAGGGAAGAAGGGGGCATGAGAAGACGGCAGCTTTTAGAACATCATAAAAAGGTCCTGGAAAAATATGGAATGTGTGGGTGTGTGGCAGCTGGAGTATCATGGATGTGCAATGCCTGAAGGGGATAAATATTCTTTGGCATGATATATTCCACAGTAGTTTGCATACCACTGAAACTATAGCATCTGGAAACCATTGTATTTCAAAATACTTTCTTCAAGACTTGATTATTTGGAATACACTCTACTTGGGGCTATCCTTGGACTTTGTCCAGAAGCTCCAGCTGGTGAAAAATGTTTTGGTGAGGCTTTCAGTGGGGGCAGACAATGTCCAGCACATCATAGTGGCACATAAAACCATGCATGGGCTGCCCACATGTTTGCAGGTCAAAGCCTGGGTAGATTAAAATACCTTTGCGTTTTACTCCACATACATATTTTTTTCAAATATGCACTGGACTTCAGATACCTGGTGTCACTAATACTACAAATTATCAGCAGTATGTTTTAAGCTAATATACCCTGTTGAGGAACAGTTGCTTCTGAGCTACCACTTCTATTTCACAATTTTGTGCTAACCGGTTTTCATTGCACCCAAACTGTAAGACAATGCTTCTTATGTAGCTTTCCTCAGTCTGCTAAAGAACAAACAGGTTCTAGATTCCTAGACATTTCTAATGTAAATAGTAAAGGTAAAGGTAAAGGGACCCCTGACCATTAGGTCCAGTTATGACTGACTCTGGGGTTGCAGCGCTCATCTCGCTTTATTGGCCGAGGGAGCCGGCGTACAGCTTCTGGGTCATGTGGCCAGCAGGACTAAGCCGCTTCTGGCGAACCAGAGCAGCGCATGGAAACTCCATTTACCTTCCCGCCAGAGTGGTTCCTATTTATCTACTTGCACTTTGATGTGCTTTTGAACTGCTAGGTTGGCAGGAGCTGGGACCGAGCAACGGGAGCTCACCCCGTTGTGGGGATTCGAACCGCCGACCTTCTGATTGACAAGTCCTAGGCTGTCTGGGTTAACCCACAGCGGCACCTGCATCCCTCGCCTGTAAATGGTACTTAGCCTGAATGAGATCATTCCAATAGTTTTCAATTCAGTAACTACCATATAAAACATTTAATTAACTTTCCTACAGTGCCAATAAGTTGCTAGCATGAGCTCTTTCTTTTTGTTAGCTGGAAGAAGGGGAACTTAAATCTTGTTCTCATCTCTAGTATCTATTTTTATCATGCAATCTTCTCCAGTGGCTCCACTAATATTAATACATTGTACGCAACATTTTATATGCAGCATTTACTGTCACTGCTAGTGGTGAGCTCCACTCCTGAGAAACCATTGGGGAATTTCTCCTCCCCCTAGAGAAATGTGATGAAGTGGGTCTCCCCAATCCTCTGTTCACAAATCGGTCATAAGTGCACAGTTTTACAATTTATTGGGGGAGGGACAAACACCAGTTTAGGAGCCTGAACTGCCCACCCAGCAAACTTTACACACATACACACAAACACACATTCCTACCTCTCCAAGTTGGGCAGTAGCAGAGCAAAAAAAAAGGGGGGGGACCAAACATAGCACTGAGGTGGATGGAGCCCAGAACGCTGATGGGAATGCACAGTTCTGCTTCACAATCAACAGACTGATGAGGGGAGAGAAGATGATTTGATGAGGGGAATGATGATAATTCCCCCCCCCCTTAGTTGATCATCTGAGGAGTGGGGTTCTGGGGTGTCCTGTGTGTGTGCATGTGGACCATATGGGGGTTAATCAAGTTAAGACCCACCCCCTAGATATAGAGGACAGTGTTTTTGCCAATTGCACATTTATTTATTTATATTTTATTTAAGAGATATATACCCATCTTTCATAAAAAAGGGAGGGGGAGAAGAAGTCACTCTGTAGATGCTGCTTTTATAGGTGCTGGATAGGACCAGTTTTGTCATCCCACTTGCTGTGATGTTATTCTTAGGAGGCAATGCTAGCGCGAAGCCACAATATTAATTCTAATAATAATAAATAATAATAAATTTTATTTGTATCCCGCCCTCCCCAGCTAAGCCGGGCTCAGGGCGGCTAACAACAATCAAATAAACAATCAAATAATAACACATTCTAAAAATTTCATTATAAAAATTAGTTAAAATCAAGTTGATGGCAACCGATTAAACAAAATTCTGTGCAGGTTGCCCGAGGAGGGGGTCAGGCTGCGCCCTGACCAAAGGCCTGGCGGAACAACTCTGTCTTGCAGGCCCTGCGGAAAGATGTCAGGTCCCGCAGGGCCCTAGTCTCTTGTGACAGAGCATTCCACCAGGTTGGAGCTGCAGCCGAGAAGGCCCTGGCTCTAGTTGAGGCCAGCCTAACCTCTCTGAGGCCTGGGACCTTGAGGGTGTTCTTATTTGCAGACCGTAGGTTTCTCTGTGGGGCATACCAGGAGAGGCGGTCCCGTAGGTACGAGGGTCCTAGGCCGTATAGGGCTTTAAAGGTTAAAACCAGCACCTTAAACCTGATCCTGTACTCCACCGGGAGCCAGTGCAGCTGGTATAGTACTGGATGAATGTGATCTCGCAGCGAAGACCCCGTAAGGAGTCTCGCCGCGGCATTCTGCACCCGCTGGAGTTTCTGGGTCAGTCTCAAGGGCAGCCCCACATAGAGCGAGTTACAATAATCCAGTCTGGAGGTGACCGTCGCATGGATCACAGTGGCTAGGTCAGGGCGAGAGAGATAAGGGGCCAACTGCTTAGCTTGGCGGAGATGGAAAAATGCCGCCTTTGTTATAGCTGTAATCTGCGCCTCCATAGAGAGGGAGGTATCGAAGATTACACCCAAACTCTTAACGGACGGTGCTGGCACTAATTGCACCCTCGCAAGAGATGGGAGTTGCCCCCTCGATCCCATATCGTCCCGCCCCAGCCAGAGGACCTCTGTCTTCGAAGGATTTAACTTCAACCGGCTCCCACGTAACCATCTAATTCTGTAGAGTGAATAAATCCATGTGACACAAACCAGGCACTGGAGGACTCCTATCTATGAAATGGAGGAAGAACTGAAGGAAGAATGCAGTTCCAAGTTCAGATGGTGAATTCAGCCTCCAAGCAAATTATTACCATTGACTAACTACTGTTACTTCCACCGCCTTGAAAGTCCTGGTGATGTGCTAGCTGGCATAAATGGTTTTGGGTTTCGCCCCCAGCAGACCAGACTACATATTTTCCAAATCCAATGGATTGGATTTGGACACTCACACTTGAAACTGAGTAGAAGTCCTCCTTTGATATTCCAATGCACCAGAAAGAGCATTTGTATATTTTGTTTATCTTACGAATCATTGTTACCACTGGGAAAACCAGTGCAAACTGGGGAAGAAGAAATGGATGACTTCTAAGAACCCTGGGATATTTTCTTCACAGGTGGCAGGGTGTCCTCAGCACAGAAGTGGGGTGTCTTGAGAACCCCCTGCACTGGTGTGACTAGGAGGTAACATTCACTATGCAGCTCCAAGTCAGAGTGGAGTTACCCATAGAACAAAGATGGGACACATGAGGATCTTCAGACCAAAAATGTCTGGAGGTCCACCATGATAGAAACATAGGGAGTTACCTTGTACATGTACACAGTCCTATAAATTGTTCTACTTAGCTCAGTATTATCTACACTGACAGTGGCACTGACAGTGGCTCTCTGGGACTTCAGGCACTGCCACCATGCTGCTATCCTGCCCCACCCTCATCCCTGTCATAGTGCTTATAGACAGGCAGCCTTTCTTGCAGCAGCTCATAGCAAGTCCGTAGCTTAGTGACAATAATCTTCTTTGTATGCAGAAGGTCCCAGGTTCAATTCTCAGCATCTCCTGGTAGGTCTGGGAATGTCCTTTGCCTAAAATCCTGTACTGCTACTGCAAGATCAGTGCAGATAGTATTGAGGTAGACAGGCCAGTGGTCTGACTAAGTATAGGCCAGCTTCATGTTACAGCAGTGCGTTGGGAGTTCAGGCATTAACAAGTTAAGTTGAATACCCCATGCAGATTCTTAATAAAATGTGTCCAAGTTAATTCCAATTATTGTATGTTGTCTTCACTCAGCAACGAGGGCAATGGGTCATTGAATTAGTAATGTATAGGGAAAAGCAGTTGAAATAATTAAATGCAGTGACGTTTGTTAGGGGAAAACACAGTAATTCCAAATTAATGGGGAATAATTGTGAAAATTGCCGTCTGGAAATAGATCCAGGAGACAGTAATTCAAAGTGGGAGCTCTTAATTCCTGGCAAATGTGATAATGTTGGTGGAGACCACACTCAGTAATCATATATTATTTCTGCTTCTCTAACCCTTCCAAAAAGCAATATAGGAAACTGACAGAGTAAATGGGGGTATTTAAATGATGCTGAAAAGCATGAAGGCTGCAATCCTGTACACATTTACCTGGGCATAAGCCAAACTGAAAACAATGAGACTTCCTTCCAAGTAGACATGTACACCACATTTAACACCACAGGCTTAGGTTTCACAAGCAGAACCTATAAAAACTCAAAACCCATAAAATTGAAAATGTCAGCATCTTTTTTTATCCAAAAATGAATATTTCACAAGGAATTTAATCATCCGCCACCCTGAAGAAATCAATTTCGTAAGAATAATATAATAAAATCTCAAAGTGCTAAAAACAACCCGCCTCTAACTCTATGTGAAAAGAAAAATGAAAGTCCTGTATGTGCAGGTTTAATTGTTTTGTTTCAAAAACAGACATTTCTCCACCACCAACAACTTGGTTAAAGGTAAAGGTAAAGGTACCCCTGCCCGCATGGGCCAGTCTTGACAGACTCTAGGGTTGTGCGCTCATCTCACTCTAGAGGCCGAGAGCCAGCACTGTCCGCAGACACTTCCGGGTCACGTGGCCAGCGTGACGAAGCTGCATCTGGCGAGCCAGCGCAGCACACGGAAACGCCATTTACCTTCCCGCTATAAAGCGGTACCTATTTATCTACTTGCACTTAAGGGTGCTTTCGAACTGCTAGGTGGGCAGGAGCTGGGACCGAAAGACGGGAGCTCACCCTGCCGTGGGGATTCGAACCGCCGACCATGCAATCGGCAAGTCCTAGGCGCTGAGGTTTTACCCACAGCGCCACCCACGTCCCAACTTGGTTACTTCTCTTTTAGATACTACTGCTTAGTGAACTGATCAATAAGAGATCCAGTGTGATACAGAGGTAGACCAGGGTCCCCATCCCCACTTCTTCACCAAGAATCTCACTTGGTGACCTTGGGCCAGTCACTCACTCTCAGCCTAACCCACCTCACAAGGTTGTTGTAAGGATAAAATGGGAAGGGAGAGAACTATGTATACCGCCTTGAGCTCCATAGAGATCTAAATGCACTCAATCAATCAATCAATCTGTCACCAGAATACTGTCAGTGTCTGCGTAAGTTCAGAAGCAGGTTGTGGTGTTTCCACATAAATGATGTCACTACAGAAAAGGCTCGCCAATCAAACCTCCATTAACTTTGGCACCACCAGAAGGGCCTCACCTGATGCCTGGACTGTTTGACCTTGAACAGACTTCAATTTTTGTGCTCTTTGTCTATCTTTCCCCAGAAAATATTTCCCCATTGTCATTTCATTTGTGTTAGCCTTTGTGATTTCAACTGTCTCAATGACCTGTGGACAAAAAACATCCCCGTATATTACCTATCAGCCATTTCACAGGACATTTCTTCTTCTTTTTATTGTAGAAAATGGGCTTAACATCTACTATTTGCTGACATGGGTGTTTTGGGTCATTATATTTCATGTGCAGAAACCAACACTTTATCAACAATAAGCACCACTGGAAAGAGATGGAGTGAGTCGAAGAGTGCATCTCCGATCATGTCCCAATCTCCTAAGATTGCTATAGCCGCAGCCTAAGGTCATCAATCTGCAAAGAGTAAACTATGCTGAGACTCTGGAAATAAACAATACATTCTGTGGCTCCTGAGACATGTGAAGCTCATTTTCAGAGGGGGAAATACAGCCAGACTTTGAACCTGGAGACAAAACAGCAGTTGTGTGGCAACCTCCCCATTTTTTTCTTGAAAAGAATAACATCTGAAATGACCTTCCAATGATACAAGGTAAACTGCAGCAGATTGGCCTACCATTAAGAGACCTCAAGCCTCCACTTAGCCTTGCTTCACGTTACAAGTAAAACAAAAGGTGTGGTTCTACTCCACTCCCCACATGATGGCAGGGATGGACTTAGAATGAAGCATACATCCTTCTCTGACAGCCTCTCACAGCTGAAAGAAGCATCATTGATGGAGGGAGGCTGCCCAAAATGGAGTTGAATTGGCCATAAACCACTGAATCCTCTGCTACTCCTGCTTTCAGAGAGAGACCTGATATGGGTCCCTCAAAAAAACAAATAAAAAACAACAACTGCCCTATGTTCCGCCCTGACACTAGGAGCTGGGGGCTTAGGATTGCTCTGCCCATAGGTGCCAACGCCCTGGGTGCCCAAGCACACAGAAAATTCCCCATAAAGGGGTCGGGCACCCATGGGTTGGGCACCCAGGCACCCATAGTTGTGGAACCAAGTAGGCATTCCTGGCTCTGCCCATCTCATAGAGTAGAGTATATTTTATGCTTTGTACATATAAAGTTCTAGATTCAGTCCCAACAACTCTAATGAACGTTTTTCAGAACTGACAAAGACCTTTGCCTGATACTACGGAGAACACTGAGCTAGGTGGACAAATGGCCCAGCCCATTATTAACAGGAGCATGCCTATTTGTGCCTACTCAGAACTAAACTCCATTGAGTTCAATAAGTCTTATGGGTTGGTTGGCATCTGTCTTGAGAGGCAATGGAGTGCACCTCTAGGGGTGAAGTCAAACTGCTGCATTAGCAGCACCAAAGTGACCTCCCTGGGTGCAAGCCTGGGCAGTGTGTATGGAGGTCCTAGGCTGCCCAGATGACAAGACCCTCCTCTTTGCCCCACTGATATGTCCAAAGGAAAGCAGAGTAATGCGTTTGGCACCAGCTTGGCTGCAGGAGTTGTCAGCATACAAGATGCCACCCAACCATCTTAAGGACTCCACTCTGGATTTGTGTGGGGTTTACTCCTTAGCTTTTCCTTCTCCCAAAGATACCCTGAAAAGCATTGGAGGTTTAGGATCAGAGTTTTCCCTCTTCTATAGGTTGCGGAGACCTTTGGAGGAGGGGGGATATGAAAGGAGTAGCTCTCCACCTTCTGTAGCAGTTTCTTTTTCTTCTTTTTAAAGTTGTAATTCAAGGGATTTTTCAAGTGCAGTTTTAATAGATATTTTTAGACTATGCTTTAAAATTGTCAAATTTCCTCTTTCTATACCCTGCCCTGGGATTATATGATGTAGGGTGGGCTATAAACATTTATAATAAATACATAAAATAAATATAGGTATTTTGCTTTGAGGATAGTCATATCAATGAAATATGGTCCCCTGAAGTCTGCTCTGTGTAGCACTGTTTCTGCTATCCACTCTGTTCTAAGAGCTATTCCACTGAGGTGCCATAGCACTTGATGATTGATGGGGATCCATTGGTCAAAGTGAGGAAGTCGCATTCTTTTACTCAGTTGCCTTACCGTGCTGCTTTTGAAAGTTGTTAGGACTACTAGGGAACTTTCCATGAAAAGCTAGCCTACCAATGATGAGCTAGTTAGACTTCTGGCTGGATTTGGTGTATGGCAGCGTTCTAAGCCCTCAAAGAGCTTGATCCACTGTCCAGTTAAGCCAAAGAACTTGGATTGAAGTCACTTTGTATAAGATAGATGAAAAACGACTTCGAGCAAGCTCTTCCAGTTCTTTTCACCAAAGGGAAGGCTGAAGCTGGAATCCTTTTCAACTTCAAAAGGATAAAGGCTGCATTCCTAAACCGGTTGTGTTGTGGAGGTTTTGAATGTGTTCTTTTTCATTCACAGACAAATGCTAGTTTTGTGACAGAAGTGTGCAAGCAGTCTAAAGGAACGCCAATTGTACATATTATAACAGATATTAATTTGAAAGACACTTATTCCAATTTTATGTTGAGACAGAAATTATCACTCAATAACTATAAACATTCATTTGCTTGCTCCATTACATTGCACTAATGCTGGGCAAATAACCTGCCACGAATAAATGAACTGCTGGATTTTTCCTCTTCATCTATTAGCAAATTAGCCACAAATGATCAACATTTGTCATTATTGAATTATTAGAAATATTTGAGGGGAAGACTTATGAGTTGAACCATATGCACGTCTATTCAAAAACATGTCCTCTTAAATTCAATGAAATTTACTCCTGGGGCTAAGGTGGTGAATCTATTTTCAGATCAAGGGCCAAGCACGGCCCACCCATGAGACAAGGTGAGGAGACCACCTCAGGCAGCAGGATTCACAGCAGCCTCTCAGCGAATAGGAGGCAGTGCTATTCTCCTCCCACCCCTCGGGAAAAAATGGTGTACGCTGCCCTCTAGGGCCCCTGCCCCTGCCTGGAGTGATTCAAAATGGGCCCCATTCCCCATCACAATGGCCTTTGAGTCCCACTTCAACCATAGGGTAAAGTTCATCTGATTCCCCTGCTTGTAATGAAAACAAATCATTATCCCCCCCTTGTTCCCACTGTAGATCTTCACTCACCCCATCTTCCCTGGTGGGGATGGCTAAGTGGGAATTTGAACCTTGGTTTCCCAGCTCCAAGTCTGGTACTCAAACTATTACACCATGCTGGCTCTCAAATGACTAGCCTATTCTCCATGCTTGAATAGCAGTTCTCCTAGTGGTCAGCAACAGGTGGATTAAACATGGACAAAGATTTATTCCACAAGCAAAGTGAAGGAGGAGAATTTCCAGCTATCTTATATACTGGCAATAAAACCAGTGACACCATTTTGTATCTGCCACTTATCGAGATGGTCATAAGTATTACGACCAATTTGAAAGGGGCTTTGGCTTTGTTTATTGCAGAGGAGGAACATTTCTCCCAGAACACAGCCACCGATAATACTTGGATAATGGTTGCTATTAAAATCCTGTTTTACTGTCAGCAGAATTTGCTAATGAGGCAAGCTGACAAGTGCATGAAAGTCCATGTGGCAACATCCCTGGCGTTAAGAAGCATTTTTGAACATGTAGTGTTGTTTGGCCGTTAAGTTACTGATAGGAAAAATACTTAGTCACTTCCCAGCTGTTCGGTGGCAAGCTACGACATAAAATTTAAACCATTAAATAAGTCTGAAAGCAAGAGAACAGGTGGCAAATGGTTTATATGGCAGATGGTGCCTTTTTAATATTTGTACTGGCTGCTAATTTACAATACAAGAGTCCATAACAACCATGCCGTATTTTACCTTTCTTATTCCAGAAATTGGTGAATTGTAGGAGGGTATATGACAATAAATACCACAATTCTTCTTTGTAACAGGTAGAGTTATCCTTTGGCTAGGCTGATGAAGCACATATAAAATGTATAACAATGGATTTCTATTCCAGGTGTCCTTTGTTCCCAAAATGCGAATCAAATTCTAAAGCTTGTGTATTTTAGACCCTTAAACTCATCTCAGTTTCACAGCACCATCCTAACTACTGTACATCGTGCTGAATTTAATGTGGCTTACTCTCGGGTAAGCAGGGCCAGGAATGCAGCTGAAAGTTCTATGTAGGTCAATAATAAGCAAATAAATCCCCTTCTTTTTTGCTTTCTAGAAGAGAGCATATTTTATAATAGGCAGATGCACCGAAGAGTTGCCTCTTTCTTATTATAGTAATTCTATAGTCAGATCTCTATGAGAAAACCCTGCTTCCATGGCACATTTCACCCCTTTGCCTGGTTTATGAATAGGTAGACAAATGAATAAGTAAAAATTCCAGAGCAGCTAAAAAGAGACACAGAGACAATTGTGACAAACAAGACATGCAACATAAATCCTTCTAAATTAAAATGGGAACAATCATGGCATTGTAAATACCATCTGATATGCAAAATCATCACCTGCTAAATCCACAATGCAAGATAAATAAGGGTAATCATCATTTTATAAAGCGTGGCATCACATAATCTTATGAGCGCAGTACCTATAACATGGGTTTGCTCTTATTTGAAATGTAAAGTACAGCGCAGTTGTATAGGCAGTAATTTGAAAAGATCTGTACTGGCCAAGACCCAACTGCTTTGAGACTTGGATCTAACCACTAAACCTGTTTCTGAAGCATTCTCTGGAGCTCATATCAGCTGCAGCCTGAGCTCACTGCCCCAGTTCCACTTCTGCTCGCTATGGTGGTATTGCTGCCTACCGCTATCATGTTGAATTAAACACCTATCCATTAATATGTGCTACATAACAATTATTATTTATAAAGTACCTGAAACACTGGCTCAGTATTATCTACACCAAGGGAAACCAAAGTGATGTATTCCAGATGTTCTTAGACAATTGCAGTGTTCATCTGCCCCCAACCAGAATGGCCAATGGTAAGCTGTAGTCGCATTGGCTATCCCTGGTCTATACTTTCATCAGGCAGCAGCTTTCCAAGATTTAAGAGACACCATAAATTGAACCCAGGTCATTTTGCATGCAGAGCACTGAGCTACACACCATATAGTTATTAAAAAGAGCAGTCCCTGACTACAGACCTACAGCATAATGGCAAGAGCAGGGAAGCTGCAATACTTGTGCTGTTCAGCACAAATGCGGTATTGTGTTGTATCCTTCTTCGGGTGTGGCTTGTTTTGATTCCAAAAGCATTGTAGAGGCCCTTGGGCAGAAAAGTGACCTAGAAATATGGATATAATTAACTAAAATAAAAAGGAAGGAGGAATGGACATTTATAGTCTAGCCTGGAGGTGATAGAGCAACGGTAGCTCACTATGACTTGTTTGCAAAGCATTTTGAGGATAACATTATTTACATCTGCTGGGACCTTGACTCCATTGTTACAGAAGATGAAACTCAAGAGGTGTCCAGAACGCTGTCTAGTCCTATTACGTTGAATGAATTTCAGTTAGTAAGGCTTGCGATGTCAACAAGGTTTTTGGATCTACCAGGGAAACCATGTGTGCTCTGGATCCTTGGCCTTCTTGGTTGATAAAAAGTAGCAGGAAGGGGACAGCTGGCTGGGCCAGGGAGGTGATTCATGCCTAGGGTTGCCATACATCTGGGAAAACCCAAACGTATCCTCTTTTGGGGGGGGGCAGCATACAGCGGCGTAGCGTGAGTTGTCAGCACCCGGGGCAACGCAAGTAATTTGTGCCCCCTAACCCGGGGCAAGGCAAGTAATTTGCGCCCCCCCTAACCCCTAACCTGCGAGTTGCCGCTGGCGCTGCCGCCCAAATGACGCCGCTTGCCCGGAGGAGGAGGGGGGCAGAGAGGCGAGGAAAATGCAACGGCCCAGCAGCTGCAGCAGCACCGGCGGAGGCGGGGCTGTGAGGAGGGGCTGCCTGGCGCGTCCTCCGCGGCGAGCGCTGAGAGCCGCTGCCTGCCGGGCGCCTTCAGCCCGGACGCGCGCACAGCTCGTCGGTTCCGCGAGACATGCGGCTCCGCTACAGCCTGCGCCCGAGGCTCTTCGGCGACTCCGGAGGCAGCGAGCGGCCCCCCCCCAGATGTTGCGCCCGGTGCGGCCGGCACCCCTGGCACCCCCCATGCTACGCCACTGGCAGCATGCCCATCTGGCTGGATTTTTACATTTTAAAGGAAATGTCCAGTTTTGGGGGACTCGGGCGGCTCTGGCTCCGGCTCTCATTTGGGCTGTTGTGCATGCCATGGCTGCTGCCAGCTGAGCTGGGTAAAGAGGTGAGGTGGCAGCAGCCCTGCATGCCTGCATGCCTCTTTCCCTAGCTTGGTCTGACAGTGACTTGGGCTGTCCTATGTTTTGCTCTTTAAGATATGGCAACCCCATTATTTCCTCCTTGTGAGAAGGGGTGGTCCCTGCTGCTTGAAAGAGGCAGTGGTAAAACCAATACTCAAGAAACCCTCCCTGGATTCAGAAAATGTAAGTAATTACCTGCCAGTTGTCATTCGCCCCTTCTTGTGCAAGATTCCTGATTTCTAGATCCATTTCAATTGGGGTTTAGGCCCAGTTTTGGCACAGAAACTGCTTTGGTCACCCTGTATGATGACCTATGTTGGGAGAGAGTCAGGGGGAAATGTTAATTTTCCCTGACCTTTCAGCAGCTTTCAGTACCATCAGCCATGGTATCCTTCTACAGCAGCTGTCAGAGTTAGGTGTGGGTGGAACCACTTTGTGGTGGTTCCGGTCATCCTTGGATGGCGTTGTACATTTTCAAGAAGTGTATACCTTAGCGAGAAAAATTATGGAAGGGAGAGAGAGCCTTATATTTATATTTTGTTTAAGAGGTTTACATAAAATTGTATAAAATATTCATTAAATATAACAATAAAAGCACACTTATGTAATGTTCACCAAATGCATACACATACACACATCAATTCCTTTGAGTTCAGCACTAACTAAAATTTGAAATCTATAGAGCTACACTGCTGTCAAAGTGATGGAGAATTCAAGCTTCCTTGCTAGACAAAAAAGAAAGAAAGAAAGAAAAAGACCTTACAATAAGCTGCCTCTGTATCGATTCACATGCAGCGCCACCCCGGGCCTCCTGCTTGCTTTATTTATTATCTCCGTTAATCACCATGGGAGCATCAACAGATTCTTCCCAAGGGTTTCATGGACAAAGCAATTTGCAAATCACAGATACTACACAAAGCCCTGGAAATGCATGCAAACTTTCCCTTCGACCGATTTCCCTTTCCCCTCTTTCCCCTTCCGAATTAATTGTAGCTTTCCACTTCCAAAACAATTCAGGCTGCTCTCTTGAGATGTTACGGGGGACGGAATGTATGTCCCCAAAACTGGCCTTCTAATTTGCAAACCATAGTTCATAGGAAGCCTGTTCTGTATCTCACTACTGGGAGGAACA
This sequence comes from Podarcis bocagei, assembly GCF_964188305.1. Lineage (NCBI taxonomy): Eukaryota > Metazoa > Chordata > Lepidosauria > Squamata > Lacertidae > Podarcis > Podarcis bocagei. The sequence continues at coordinate 62,896,038 of NC_138128.1, forward strand.
GGAGAAAGCACAAACCTTAAGCAGCTAATACTGGATGAAGTTTTTGCATGTGTGATTGATTCTGGGAGGCCCTAAATAAATTCACACATTACATTATGACAAATACTATTTGTATTGATATTGGCCACAATCCAAAGCATGCCTAAGCCCAGTGATTCCATGTTAAACATGCATAAGCCCGGTTAAGCACATGTAAGCTCAGTGATTCCATGGAGGAGCAGCCTTTGGCTATCATGAAAGGCAAAGACTAACTTTTAATGTATTTCAAGAGGGAAATTTGTTGGAGGTGAAAAACTCTCCTTTTTTACTACATCAGTAATTATATTCTATAAGGGAGAGTTTATGGAAGAAAACTTACTTCTTTGGCTGTTTCTAAAATCTAGCTCTTGTTATTTAAGTGTATCTGAGCATTTTCTTTTGCTCCTTCCCAATTTTGGGAAGCAATTTCTTTTCACTTGCTCTTCCCGTTCTCTGTCAGTGTCCAAAAGGAATTACAACAAAAGTATTGGCCCAGCTCCCAAAGAAACCAGGCCAACTGCATGAGTTGATATATTAATGACCTTCCTGGATCAGGCCAAAGGCCCATCTAATCCAGCATTCTGTTCTCACAGTAGCCAACTAGATCCCTGTAGGAAATCTGCAAGCAGGACCCGAGTGCAACAGCACCCTCCCTGTACGTGATTCCCAGCCTGTGATTCAGAGACATCCATCAGCTGGAGGTAGAACACAGTCATCATGGCTAACAGCCAGTGACAGAAATAGACCATGTGCCCATCCACAAAGCCCTTATGTTTGACAATGGATGAGAGCAGCTGAGACACAGGACATTAGGGTGTCTGCTGAAAACAAGCCCCCCAACAGAAAATGGAGATGTGGAAAAAGAGATGAAACTCTTGTCTTTGATAGCTTATGAAGCTGGATGAGAGGTTAAAATTTGCGGGAGGGGGTTGAATTCTGTGAAGTTAATAACAATGGGAAAACCCAGGGGAAAGAATACCTTTCTCACTCTCAAGAACTGCGAGTTCTGTGCTTATACAGCAAAAAATGTTCTGATATGGGGCTGGTGCTTCTCTAACACGATATGGTATGGTAGAGAAAAGCTGGAGGGAGATAAAAGCATCCTTTATCTCTTCCTCCCTCTCCCAGTCTGAACAGCACTGCAAACTTCCTCTTTCAGGTTGCCTGAAGACCTCAACACAGACATTCCTCTTGATGGGTGGAGATGGTGTATCATCATCATCATCAAGTAATAATCAAAAATTGTTACTAACAACATTATTAGTGGTAGAGGTATCTAATGTTCCCATTCTATTAGAGCAAGAGACTTGCACTAGCAGAACGTAACAAACGCAAACAAATAATGTATTACTTATACCCCGTCCATCTGACTGGGTTGGTCCAGCCAATCTGGGCAGCTTCCAACAGAATGGTGTCCCCTGCACACCCACCCACCCACACCCCGTTAGTTCTAGAGGGTTGGGGGACTCACTACCTTGTAACACTCCCTCCTCCCCTCGACCCAAAAGCCTTTGCCAGAGGTCTCCGCATAACATTATTATCAACTATTATGACATGCTCCATCTGAGCAAGAGAGAGGCAGGCAGGAAGCCCCTGGTGCCAGTTGTTGACACAGATGTGCATCTGTTTCCATGACATTGATGTTGCAATGCTCACCCAAGCCCAATTAAACTGACTGGATATGCTTTGCGATACAAATGAGATTTCACATCTACATCCAAAAACGATTAATACATGTCTAGCTGCCAACAACTGCAATTGGAATGCTATCATCATCACCACCACCTTGATGTGCAATGGAGTCGTACCATTAACTAACAAGCAAATATATATGTAACAAATATTGTTTTCTTTCAAGGCGCTATAGGAGAGCAAACCCCTAACTGTTTAATATACTCCTGTAACACTATTTCCTCAGAATCTAACCTGCTATGCAAAGACAGGACGGTGGTAGTGTTAAATGAAAGGTTCTTATATTATTCCATTTTGTTTGTTTCTATTATGATTAGATTGCCCTCTCTAAAGTTTATGGATGGCAAATATGAAAAGAGAGCTCATTATCATATTATTCTGCAAACTGGATAATGAAAATACAATAATCTCTGGGGTTCGCAGATGGCACTCTTCTTCCAAAGATTTATTTTGGTAGGAGTTGAGGGCAATAAGTCATGCTTTATAAATGTCGACATACTGATCTTTTTAACTGAAAGGCAGACTGGCTGTAAAATATACTTTACACATGGGATTAGCTCTATATTAGATTATTTGCTTCCTTGATGTTTTCCCAATCATTAAGTTCTGTAGAGAAACAGAAATGTAATTTTGTTCTTGACAGCAGAGTACTACTTTTTGACCAATTGACCATTTTTTTTTTTTACCTTTCGGGAAAGGAACTTTAATTTAACTTCAATATCTTGTCAACCATGCAGTTCAATGGGAAAATATCATGACTAAGGTGTTTTTCAGGAGAAAATGGGTACTCCACATATTTTACTATAAGAAGAGTTTCCTCTGAAGTAGCATTAAGTCACAATTAGACATTTGTTTCAGGGCCAAAATTATGCATACATATTAATTATTACCAGGTATCGCTCTTGCTTAATCCATTTAAATTCAGGATTCCCTCAAATTTCAACCTATTTGCACATACTCCAAAGGTTCTGGTGAATTATTATTATTGTCATTGTTAGTGTTATTAGAATTAATTTATTCATTGCCTTCTAAACTACTATCTTGAGGCGATTTACACATAAAATAATTAAAAACAGTTAAAAACACAAAAACAACAAATAGCATTTAAAGCAAAACTAAAACCCTAGCAAATGGACACTCATAGTGAAGACCTTTTTGCCCCCCTTAGGAAAGTTTGTTGAAACAAATATGTCTTCAGCTGTTTACAGAAAGTGCAGATCATCTTTCAAAGATGCCTGATCTTTCAAAAACAATGCTGTTCCACAGAACAGGGGCAGTCACACTAAAAGCCCTGCTATGAGTTACTGCAGAATGGACTTCTGAGATCTTTGGAACTCACAGAAGAGACTTTCCCACAGACCATAGCGATATAATGGGTACATAAGGAATAAAACAGCCTCAGTATCGGAACTTATATCTTAACACCAACACCTTGAACTTGGGCCGGGTAGCAAATTGGCAGGTGTTATATGCTGGTGGTAGTTTGCCCCCACAAGCAACCTAGCTGCCATGTTCTGTACCAGCTGCAGCCTCCAGATCAACATGGGCAACCCCACAAAAAAACGCATTGCAATAATACAACCATTAAGTTGTCCATGACTAGATGGCTGTGGTGAATGTGAATGTGAATGCAGTGAGGTTGAGTTGCCTTTCCGACACTGGTGTTGCTCCCCCCACCCTCCCAATCTCTGATCATGCACAGGAGACATATGCATTTTGTGTTTTTATATTGTGATTTTATCCTGTGACCCACCCTGAGACTTGTGGGTATAGGGTGGTGTAATGGGATGATTAGCTGCTTGTGCGTAAAATCGTGCTCCCTCAGAGTTTGTGCGGCTCCACAAACCTCTGTGTGTGACAGAGCTCCTCAAACATGTCTGCTCTAGTCACTCGTAGAGTCTGACAGTGGCTGTCTGCGGAAGCGCTTCCAGCAAAGAAGCTCCTTAACGGAAACGCGTCTCCTGGACTCACGGCGTGACAGTTTCCGGCGAGGCGTGGGTCTCCCTATGGGAGCCTCAGATACCTCCCCACTGTTCTCGCTGGAAGCGTCTCTGAGCCCTCCCTCCTGCTCGCATTCCCTCAGAGATCCACTCCTCCCCCTGCTGGTTCCTGCTTCAGCTGTTGAGTCTCTTTCTTCCTCCCTGAGCCCCTCCACCACCTGTTCCTCCGATGGCAGTTCCCTGACATCCACCTCCCCTCCAGGGCCCCCCTCACCCCCTCCCATTTCCTCTCCTCTGGGAGGTGAAGGGTTAAAACCCCGAAAAGAATCTTCTTCATCTTCAGACGTCTCGAACAATTCCCTCCATCGATCGCCGTCCTGGCTCGCTGAATCCTCCTCCTCCTCGGAATCTGTGAACCCCTCCAACTCCTCTTCTTCGTCGGTGGTGGCAAAGTATTTCCTCCGGAACCTCGCTACAGGCTGAGGTTTACGTGGGAACCTCTGATGAAAAGTTTCTATTAAAACTTCGTCATTGACATCCTCTGCCCTAACCCAGGTGTTTTCCGACTCCGGTTCCCCTTCCCACATTACCAAATACTCTACTTGATCTCCCTTCCACCTGGAATCGAGGATCTCCGCTACATGGTAGCTGTGTTCCTTCTCCTCCATTGCTGGCCCCCTAGTGACCCTCCCTTCTCTGTCCCCTTTATACGGTGACAGCAACGACCTGTGGAAAACTGGGTGCAGCTTCATGTGGTTCGGTAACCGGAGTCTGAAAGCCACTGGGTTGACCTGCTGCGTGACTTCAAATGGGCCCAGCCTTTTGGGTCTTAACTTCTTACAACCCCCTTTGAATGGCAACCCTTGGGTTGACAGCCACACCTGGTCCCCCACCCTAATGCTTTCACCTTCCCTTCTGTTTTTGTCTGCCTGCCTCTTATATTCCTCCTTAGCCCTGTTTAAGTTGAGTTGGAGCTGGCAATGGATCGCTTCCATTTCTTCAACGAACTGTTCTGCAGCTGGAACGCTCCAGTTCTCCCCTTCCCCCCCTGGGAAGGCTCTGGGATGGCACCCGTGATTAGCCAAAAAGGGGCTCATCCCCGTGGACACGTTCTCTGCATTGTTGTAGGCAAATTCTGCCAACGCCAGCTTCTCCACCCAATCATTCTCTCTGTCATTCACATAACACCTCAAATATTGCTGGAGAACACCATTAGCTCTTTCCACCTGCCCGTTGGTTTCTGGATGACGGGCCGTTGAGAAATTAACCTCTACATGCAGTAAGCTCATGAGCTTCCTCCAGAACCTGGAAGTAAATTGTTTCCCTCGGTCTGAAACCACCCTCAAGGGGGCGCCATGCAACCTAAACACATTTTCTACAAACAATTTAGCTGTTTCTTCTGCTGTGACCGCATGTGAGCAGGCTATAAAGTGGGCCATTTTAGTTAACAGGTCTACCACAACCATGATGGCTGTTTTCCCTCTAGACCTTGGCAGATCAGTCATGAAATCTATTGCCACTGCTTCCCATGGTCTTTCAGGTGTGGGTAGTGGTTCTAATAAACCTGCCGGTGCCCGCCTCTCCCCCTTGGCTCGTTGGCATTGGTCACACCCTCTCACATACTCCCGCACATCTTCCCTGACCTTGGGCCACCAAAATTCCCTGGTAACCAGCCACATGGTTTTGTGTTGCCCAAAATGCCCTGCTGTGGGGCTATCGTGCAGTTGCTTGAGTACCTTCTCCCTCAATTCCCCTTCAGGTATATATAACGCTCCCTTGTAGTACAATGCCCCGTTTCTCTCCTCAAAACCCCCGGGTTTGTCTCCCTCCCTCCTGAGACCCCTGAGTTTGTCCTGGGCGTATTCATCATGCACCGTTCCCTCTACCAATTCCCTTTGCCCCACCAATGCCGCCCCACACACCCAGCGGTCCTCTGGAATGACATGGGTCTCTTCGGGTGCTCCCTCCCCCTCCAAATATTCAGGTTTGCGTGAGAGAGCATCCGCCCTAACGTTCTCTGGGCCTGGCACGTAACAAATCTCAAAGTTAAATTTGGAGAACTCCTGGGCCCATCTCAACTGCCGTTGGTTGAGCACTCGCGCAGTTCTCCAATACTCTAGATTCTTATGGTCCGTGCACACTTGCACCTTATGTTGTGCACCAATTAGCAGGTGCCTCCATTTCCGGAAAGCCTCATGAATAGCAAGAAGTTCCCGGTCGTACACCGTGTAGTTCCTCTCGGATTTGTTCAGCTTTCGTGAAAAGAAGGCACACGGTCGCCACTCTGACTCCTCCTTCCCCGGCTGCAGAAGAAGCACCGCCCCCTATGGCTCTGTCAGATGTGTCTGTTTCGACCCTCAGCTTCTTTTGTAAATCCACATGCAGAAGTTGTTCTTCAGAGGCGAAGGCCCTTTTCAGTTCCTCAAACGCTCGCTCCGCCTCCGCCGTCCAAACAAACTTCTTTTTACTGCTGAGACAGTCCGTAATGGGCGCCGTCAGGTGGGCGAAGTTTCGGATGAACTTACGATAAAAGTTTCCAAACCCTAGGAACCTCTGCACATCCTTCTTGGTTTTGGGTGTTTTCCATTCCAGCACTGCCTGAACCTTGCCGGGATCCATGGCCAATCCCTTGTCTGACAGGCGGTACCCCAGGAATTCCACCTCCTTGGTATGAAACTGACACTTCTCCAGTTTCACCCACAGCCTGTTGGCTTGCAGCCTGCTCAACACTTCTCTGACGTCTCTCACATGTTGCTCCTCATTCTCCGAATACACCAACACATCATCTAGGAAGGCCACGCAATTCTTGTAGAGCAAAGGACCCAGTACGTGGTTCATAAAAGATTGAAAGCACGCTGAGCCTGCTTGTAATCCAAAAGGCATAACGAGATATTCAAATGCCCCCAAAGGGGTAAACATGGTGGTTTTCCATTCATCCCCTTTCCTTATACGTATCAGGTTGTACGCCCCCCTTAGATCCAGCTTTGTAAAAATCTTTCCCTTCCGCACCCTGGTCAAAATATCATCAATCCTGGGCATAGGGAAAGCCACTGGTTCTGTCACTGCATTTAACCGCCTGAAATCACATACAAGTCTCGGCTTGTCCGTGTGCTTTTTATCCACAAAAAACACTGGGCTACCCCCCGCTGCTTTGGACTCTCTGATGAAGCCTCTCTTCAGGTTCTTGTCAATGAACTCTCGCAACTCCTGCATTTCTCTGTCTGACATGGCATACAACTTGCCTACAGGAAGCTGTGCTCCAGGGAGTAAATTGATCTGGCAATCAAAGGGCCTATGCGGGGGTAGTTGGTCAGCTTCCTTCTCGCTGAACACATCGCTGAGATCTGCATACTGTGGTGGTACCTTCACCTTCTCCATTACTTCAGTCCCTGCTAGGGTGGCTTGGGCCCCTGCTGAACCCTTTTCCCCTTTGCAGTGTTCTAAGCAATGTGCTGAACCAAAGGAAACCACTCTTTGATGCCAGCCCACCAGCGGATCATGTAGCGCTAGCCAGCTCATTCCCAAAATAATGGGAGCGCCTCCCAAGGTGGCCACATTAAACGCTATCAGTTCTGTGTGCCTTGCCACCCTCATTATCATTGGGACGGTCTGCAAGCTGACTCCTCCTCCCAACAACTCCCTGCCATCGATCGTGGTCACCTGCAGGGGGTTGCTTAAAGGGATCGTCTGTATCTGGTGTTCAGCAGCAAACTCCTTGCTCATAAAATTGCAGGAGCTGCCTGAGTCCAACAGCGCCTTTATTTTTAGGGGGTGTCCATTTTGCAGCTCTAGCGACACTTCAATCACTAGAGCAGGTTGAGGAGCTTCTGGCACGGGCACTTTCACTGCTCTTTGGCCTGGCTGCAGTGCCCCGACTGTGGCAACCAGGCGTTGGCTTTTACCTGCTCTGTTTCTCCCTGCTCTCCTCCCTCAACAGCTCCCACCATCCCTTGCCATTCCTTCCTCTGGGGGCAGACGCTGGCAAAGTGGCCTGGCTGCTGGCAGAGATAGCATTTCCGGGCACCCTTTCCCTCCTTCTTAGCCCCCTCACTGGGTTTTGAAAATGCGCGTGCGCGCGCTGTTCCGATTTCCATCGGCTCTGCCGGCGGGAAAGCTGGCTCAGGAATGTCTGGAATGCGGAACTCCTTCCAACGTTCCCCTCTCCCTTCCCGCCTCTCCAAGGCTCTTGCCTCCTGACGCGCTCCTATGGTCAGCGCAGATTTGGTCAGCTGATCCATAGACACCGCCCTGGGGCTCCGGGACAGTTCGTCTTTCACAGCCGAAGAAAGACCTTCTTCAAATAGCATCTGAATGGGTGCCGCCGATAAATCCCAACCCAATCTGTGAACCAGCATGGTAAACTCAGTCCAGTACTCACGGACAGATCGGCTTCCCTGCTTGCAAGCCATTAGCTGTCTGCGCACCACCCCTTCCTCAATATCGCTGGAAAACATGATATCCATTGCACGAAAGAACTTCATCGTGTCCTTTAGGACGTCATTGTGCGTTGCCATTAGGGGTCGAACCCAGTCCCGCGCCCCCTTCTCAAGATGCCCAATTACGAAAGCAACTCGCGATTCCTCATCAGGGAACTCATCAAACTGCACATTAATGGCATATTGCATCTCTGTCCTAAAGGCATGGTAATCCTTGGGGTCCCCCCCAAACTTCTGCACCAATCCTGGTACCTTTCTGGGGAACTGAGTGGCTCTCCCCTTCTTGTCTGCATCCTGAGCCCTTCTCTCCTCAAGCCTCGCCGTCTGCAGCGCAAGTTGGACTTCCAACGCTCGGTATCTTTCTTCCAAGCTTGGACCAGCCCCAACCCCTGCTCCTCCGGTTCCGGCTGGTTCGCTCATGATGCTTTCTCCTGCACAGGCAGCGTACAGAGACTGTCAGACTGCTGTAATGGGATGATTAGCTGCTTGTGCGTAAAATCGTGCTCCCTCAGAGTTTGTGCGGCTCCACAAACCTCTGTGTGTGACAGAGCTCCTCAAACATGTCTGCTCTAGTCACTCGTAGAGTCTGACAGTGGCTGTCTGCGGAAGCGCTTCCAGCAAAGAAGCTCCTTAACGGAAACGCGTCTCCTGGACTCACGGCGTGACAGTTTCCGGCGAGGCGTGGGTCTCCCTATGGGAGCCTCAGATACCTCCCCACTGTTCTCGCTGGAAGCGTCTCTGAGCCCTCCCTCCTGCTCGCATTCCCTCAGAGATCCACTCCTCCCCCTGCTGGTTCCTGCTTCAGCTGTTGAGTCTCTTTCTTCCTCCCTGAGCCCCTCCACCACCTGTTCCTCCGATGGAAGTTCCCTGACAGGTGGTATACAAATTTAATTAATAATAATAATAATAATAATAATAATAATAATATTGAAATTCTCTTCACTGCCAGGAAGGCGGTTACAACGGAGGTGACCACCTCACCAAGTAACATACCTTGGTAAATAGTCATATGTACTCACCCTCAGTTTACAATTATTTACTGCCATCATGCATCCTGGAAACATGAGTTTCAGTTTATTGTTTAATTAGACAGCTATCGTTGTATCCCATGTTTGCTTTGCTATGGAAGATTTATTTACAAGCTTAAGTAATTAGCATTTCCCTCCTGCTCTATGAAACTGTTGTAACCTAATTAGCAACAGAAGGCATGCCCACAAGGAAGCTTCCCATAATCCATGTTCCTTCCTGTAGCACCAAATAGGAATTGTGGGAAGCAAACTCGGGGGGGGGGATGGGGCCAGGTATATCTTTTTCAGGGCTGCACTGTGGACTTTTTGCAGTTCCAAGAGACATAGTAAGATAGGGTGCCAATCTGGGTCATGAACCAAAGCCATATGGACTGCAGTGATCAGATCTCCTAACTGAGCATTATCAACTAAATAATTGGACACTGGCAGAGAGTCCACATGTACAGTCATTTCAAACTCCTGCCAAGGGTCCAATGGCCTCCAATAGTGGTTCCCCAATTATTTTCCCCATGGACCATGTGAAAATTGATGAAATCTTGGCAGACTACTTAATTATTATTATTTTGTACATTGTAGTAAGTCTAATGCACTAGGCTAGATGCTATGTGATTTTTAATTGTATTTTGACACACACATCCTAGACCACCTGAACAAAGCTCAGATCACAGTTTGGGGACCCCCAGCCTAGACCATTAGCTCTTAGTATTACAGGATCTGGCCTTCAGGTAAGTTTTCAATGGGCCACCATACTCCAGGTAGACAAGAGAGCTGGCTTCAACCCACACCTGTAGTTTTCCATCTCTTACAGAAGATCACCAATAGTGCAGTGTGAACCAGAAGACAGGAAGAAACAAGGTGCTTGATGTCAGAGGTGTTTACACAATCCAAGCTGTATCTGTTTTCATATATTTTTTTAAGTCCTATTGTGCATTCTGCAGGAGAGGATATCTATGAATAATGCAATTTCTTGTGCATGATTGATAATGGTTTTATTGCTTAGGCACTCCTAACATGCCATTTGATATCCTATCTGCCTTATTTTCCTGAGGAAAACAACTGCTGTCGAAACCTGACATGTTTATCATTGCAAAGCCAAGCCAGTTATCTAAATGGAAGAGCTCTTCTGCTGTGATAATCTTCTATCAAGCCTTAGGTAGTTCACATGGAGTACATGCTATAATAGCTGTACATTAAAAATGCATCTAGTAGGACAACTGCTTCTCACTGGAATGCTTCTCCATTGATATGGAAGGAGCCTCATGCATAAAAGGATGGAGGCAGAAATCGTGATAGGATCTGAGGCTGCTGTTTTTCCTGCACTGATTAAAGAACAGCTCATTTGCCCTTGGAAAGTCCTCAGAAGATGTTTACTAGTTAACATGGAATGAGGGTGATAGGCCAAATAAGGATATTTTGTATTGACTGTTGTAAGTCATTCTGAGAGCTTATTTCAAGTAATAAATGCATGAGAGGGAGAGGGAAAGGGAGAGAGAGAGAGAATGTGTCTGTCATTCAGATTGCAAGGCTGATGTTTTATAGCTTTCATGCAGAGGCTGCCTCTTGTTAAGTCAGACCCTGGTCCATCTAGTCTAGTATTGTCAACACAGTGTGGCAGCTGCTCTCTGGGGTTTCAAGCAGGTGTTCTGTCCCATCCCTACCTGGAGATGTCAGAGGCTGAACCTGGAACTGTCTACATGCAGAGCAGATTGCTCTGGCCCCTCACTCCATACAAAAGACACAACTTTTGAGTGAAACTTATCATGTGCATTGTCTCATTCATATGCACTGTCCCCATGCTCACCCCAACAGCAATGTTATGTCACACGTCATCAAAACACCACCAACGTTCTAGAAATCACTGAAGGATCATACAGTTCAAGCAACCAATGAGTACAAATGGATATGTCAAAACGGATGCCCCCAAAACGAGTTCAAAATGTGGGGCCATTATTGGGAATAGGAGAAATGGGAAGACAAAGCTTAAGCAATTGCACATGAACAATTTTGGCTTCTTAGAAAAAATTCTGTCAGGATCTACTTCAAAGCTGAAATGCTCCAATGTTCTTTACAGTATCCAACTTCCACCACAATTACTTTGGAAACCTAAACCAGGAACTTTACAATGTAGTAGTTCATCTTGGTCTACCAATTTGCAAACCACAGATTTTTTAAAAAAATGTTTAACAATGATAAATAAGGGAAATGGATCATACCTGGGAAAGGTGATGTCAAAACTGGTATTTTGATTGGTGACAAAGTTAGCACACGACATGGCTGGATACTTGTCGATGGTCCCTGAGGGGCATCTGCATCTACTGATACCATGGCTGCTGCAAATGCAATGGTCTGGTTACTGCCAGCTTGTTTAAGGCACCCACCTATGGGAAAACCAAGTATGATTTGCATTATATTCATTGAACATTGAAATTTTTTGACATTCACATAAAATCATGCACTCAGCAACCTAATCCTGCAGAAGTCCCAGAGGAGTCAAAGGAAAGATTCTATCAAAGCTGTTCCTTTCTCCATCTCTTTGACATGGTTAAGATATTCCCTTTTTTGTAATCCATGGAAAACCTTTACAACCTAGTATGTATCAGATATGTATCAGATATGGGGTTCAATCACCAAATGCTGAAGAGTGGATAGAGAGTTTGGTTTGAATACAGAAGACTCAGATTGAAATCATTGCTCATCTATGAAACAAGTTGAGCTCCTTGGAAGAAAAGGTGGGAACTGCATGCAACATATTTGCACCTTGCTTTCTACATAATATAAATAAATCTATTATAATAAATGATCTGTTATTTTACAAAATTTATTAACATATTGATTATCAGAAGACTTTGAGGAAGTTTAGAATTAAAATAACAAAAAAACCCTAAAAACAAATCAGAATAATTCACCATCCAGTAGAACAACTGAACAGCTGACAACAGTGAATTTTTTCAGACGTTACATATTTAGGTGTACATCGGAAAATATAAACGACTAAAGTGATAAAATGCATTTCCAAACACACGTTAGATTCCGGTGGTCCACTTGCCAAGAAGCTATAATGGGGTGCAGCTCCTCTTCAGTGTATGATCAGTAGCAAGCCAAAGATAGCCTCTGTGCAGGGAGGGGCTGCTGCTGCTAGGCACTGAAAGAGCTTGGACACAAGCTCATGGCACAAATTTGCATAAAAATGCATATGCTAATGCATGCATATATTTGCCTCTGAGAAATTAGCATTAAGGCACCCTATTAGTAAAGGGGGGAACCAACTTTAAAATGGGGCTGCACAAAACATGAGGATCAGACCCCCAGACCACACCCTAACAATTGCCTACTCCCAGTAGTGGCCAGTGGCCACTGGGACTGGCAGGGCAGTAATAGTAAGTAGAACCAGAGCTAATCACAGGCAGAACCTACTAATTCAAGACTTGTCCCCATCCTCTTCCTTGTTGAGTTGTACTAACTAAGGCTAAGGAGGAAGCTGGTGGCAGGTGGAGGCTGGCTGCAGACCAGTGAGGCAGTGCCCCACTTGCCCTTATGGTCTGGTCTTTACTGCCTGGTTCTGTGTAGCTGCATATACATTATACTTCCCCTGCCCAAGAATCTTGGGAACTGTACCCATCATGGATCTACAATTCCCAGCACCCTTAGCAAACTACAGTTCCCAGGATTTAGAGGGTGTGTGCCTTAAGTTTATGGTGTGTACACAGCCTTAGCATGTGAAATGGCCCTTATATTTGCTCCTCAAATGAAGCAGAAGAATACGTTATCAGAGGGTTTCTAACTTTTAAGAGCAGAAGAGATGTGCAAGTTGATTCCATTTAAGGAGTGGGAAATACTGTGGCAATGAAGAAGAATTAACCTTTTCCTGCATAGCTTTTACCTCCACAAAACAGGTTTAGGAGGAGACCTTTGGTGCTTAATCACTGCTAAGTATGCTAAATCAACAGGAAAATGGATAGTAAAAAAACTTAAGGAAAGTTAATTTGACAAACAACAGCTGTTACCCTCTCTGCACTGAGCTCTGCATTCAAAAATTAAGCAATCATTAGCTTATTACATCATTTAGCAAATGTTTTCAGTTCAGGCGGAAATCCTCACAGCAATAGAAGGCGAGTAGTAATTCTGAAAAAGCCCTGTTTGATCTGAGTCATGACTTTAGGCATTTCCTAGCGACATATATTATATGACAGATTTTCTTTTGATGCCATTACCTACATGATTGCTGGGAATATATAGTCTATCTGCTCAAGGAGGTGAAAAGTTTAATAATGAACTGGCCTAGATGTCACAGGATGCATTTGATCTACTTTTTCTTTTAAAACACCAAATAAAATGTAGAAAGAAAAAAGAGGGTATACGTCCAGAAAAGATGCAAGAGAAATAAAACAACCACCTGACTTGCTACCATTCCTCAAGTGCATTCAAAATCTAGTTTTAAGCAGCATTCTTCCGCTTTCAGAACTTTGTCCATCTTTCTCTTGGGACAGCTGGCTTTCTGCATATCTCACTTTATAAATAAAAATGTTTTAATCAAACTCAGGATACCTGACTAACCATGGCTGATTCCCCTGCTGGATGCAGATTTGGGATTTTAGAATTGGTTGGTTTGGGGTTGTTGTTTTTACTAGAGAAGTGTTTGTCATCATACTGAATGTTGCAGAGATGGAAATACAGTGGAACCTCTGTTTTCAAACGTAATCCGTTCTGGAAGACCGTTCGGCTTCCAAAGTGGTCAAACACCAAATATCAAACGGCTGGCTACAAAGTCAATGGGGGGGGGGCAACACCCTGGAAGCCGTTCAACTTCTGAAAAACGTTCGAAAACAGGTGCAATTACTTCCAGGTTTCTGGTGTTCGGGTTCTGAATTGGTTGGCTTCTGAGATGCTCGAAAACTGAGGTTCCACTGTAACCTGTACATTATAGAGTCCCTTAGCAGAGGCTTACGACCCCACCAGATTGTTGATAGATGCTGAACCATTCAGTGTCACACTGGAAGACAGATTTTATGTCCACAGCAAATTAGTTCGCAAGTTGTTCGCTATGTTCTCCACAACCAACTGGGACACCTTTGGATGGGAGGGAGATGATGTCCTGCTTGACTGCATTCATCAACAAGCAGCATCTGAAATCCACTGAAGTGCCCTGTGCCAAAGGCAGCTGGTTTCCCCACAGAGTAGCAACCGGAAATGGCCCAAACCTAATATAAGTGAGCAACTCTTAGCATGCATCCTGTCAGCTAAATTTTATAATGTTTACCTTCCAGATGTAAGGTGGTAAGTTCAGCATTTCCCACTGTAACAAGCAGGATGAGGCATACTTTTTGTTTTCATATAATTGCAGTAAAGCTATTCATTTCTTGCTGATCTTAGGGATAGCTCAGTTGGTGAGACTCTTAATCTTAGGGTTGTGGACTCGAGCCCCACAATGGGCAAAATTCCTGCATTGCAGGGGGTTGGACTAGGTTATCCTCATGGTCTCTTCCAACTCTACAGTTCTATGAGTCTATGAGTCTAAGTGTCACATGTGTGTGTCACAGCATACTGGAGAAATAATACAGTGGTGCCTCGCAAGACGGAAAGAATTTGTTTCGCGAGTCTTTTCGTCTTGCGATGTTTTTCGTCTTGCAAAGCATGGTCCGTCGCAACTGCGCCTCTTCAAGCGGCTTTAAAAAAAAGCGCAAGATGTTTTCGTCTTGTGAAGCAAGCCCATAGGGAAATTCATCTAGCGAAGCAACGCAAAAACGGAAAACCCTTTTGTCTAGCAAGTTTTTCGTCTTGCGAGGCATTCGTCTTGCGGGGCACCACTGTAATAATAATTAAATAAAAAATTGTCCAGTAGCACCTTATAGACCAACTAAGTTTGTTCTGGGTACAAGCTTTTGTGTGCATGCACACTTCTTCAGATACACTGAAACAGAAGTCACCAGACCCTTATATATAGTGGGAGGGTAGAGTAGGGTATTTCTCAGAAGGGTAGTAGGAGATGGGTGATTAGCTCAATGGGTATGGTAAATCTGTTGACAGTTGACAGGTTTATCTGTTGCAGCGGCACAGCAGCAGCAGGAGGCCCCATTAGCTAAAGTGGTGCTTCAGGTTAAGAACAGTTCCAGGTTAAGAACGGACCTCTGGAACGAATTAAGTATGTAACTAGAGGTACCACTGTACTATTTTTAGAAACAGATGAATGTCCTCTATCAGCTAAAGCATGGTGGGCTGCCCTGAGATACTGGCTCAAGATCTCAGTCTTTGGCCAAGTGAAGGGGTTACTTGCATACCTAAACAATGAGGAGTTTACCAGCTCATGGATGAAAATTATGGTTAGAAAAGCCACTTCGATTGGTATGCCACCTTCTCTCCTGTACCATCTGGGCTATGATACCGCCCTGGAATCTCTGAGGCAAAGGCTCTGGCAAAGGCACTATCACATAGTGATCTCCAATCTCAATCTCATTTTATCTGTGGCCCATTAGCAGTAGGAATTCACTATGAGTTCAAGTTTCAGACACCTGCATATCTTAGAAATTTGTCTGTACCAGCATATTGGCGTCTTTTCACCAAAGCCAGACTAAATGTATTCCCATCAGAAGTGTTAAACGGCAGACTGAGAGGTATCCCTTATCAAAAAGGGATCTGTGTGTGCTGTGTGTCGACTGCATGAGGCATATTTTATTGCATTGCAGACAATATGATCAAGCTAGGGAACTATTGATTAAACTACTATTGGCAAATCGGCTGGGTCAATCTGAAGCCTACTATATCAAATATCTTCTGGACGACAAATCCAATGATATCACAGTGGCCGTGGCAAAGTTCCTTTCAGTAGTCATACGAATCAAAGATCAACATACCCATGACTAAACAAATAACGCTTTGGTCTTCCTTCCCTGGGGGGTTGTCTGTATGAATCTGTATTTTATTCTGAATCCATGTTAAGGGTCATTGGACAGCAATAAAGATTATTATTATTATAGTTGTTGTTCTTAGAACTTCCCAACTTGGACAATGGACATAAAACTATATCATGTAAGTCACCATCTCTGGCTATAACTCTGTTGTCTTAAAACCCTACCAAGCTTATAAGGAGTGGTCTAGGAAGAAGCACTTGTGACAGAAAGTTAAGTAACTAATTTGGATATTAGGTTCTTCTTTTATTAGGAAGGCCAAACATTCTCAAGTTTCAATGGATTATCCTGGTTTCTGTAATAGTGATCTTGCTGCTTTGGGCATGTGCACACTCACACACTACACAATTACTGTAGAATAGAAGAAAGGACATTGTTCAGCATTAGAGCACACGATCCAATTGCAAAAGATCCCAAATTGCATTCCTGATGTGACATCTACAGGTATGGCTTGGAAAGATTCCTGTCTGAAAATCTCAGCTGCTGCTTTGTGTTATAATACTGAGCTTGGTGGCCTGATATTCTGAGTCAGTACAAGGCAGCTTCCTATGTTTCAGTGAAATATGGCCGGCACTTGAAATCAAAGACAGAATAAATGGAGTTTGTGAATCAAAGGCCTCAGGGGAAAAGGCGGAAGCCTGTCTAACCAAAGAGAAGCAGAAAGGTAGACATTTAGCAGAGAGTTTGTTCCTCTCCCCCCCCCCCAATGATTCAGCAGCTCTCATGATTACTGATGGCTATGTGTTGATTATGTTCTTCTGTCTCATATTCCTCAGAAAACATGCCACTTGCTCAGAAAATTTGATGGATTGCAAAAATAGAGTGAGAGCTGCCAGTCCCTGCTAGATCTGTATCTGAAGTTAATGGATGTTAGGATTATACATTTTCTTGTTTTGCTACAACAAGTCTGGCCGCATGTTTCTTAATTGTTGCTGCCGCTACTGCCGGCTTCTGCCATATGGATATTGATTGCTGTTGCTGTTTCTCTGTCAATTCAACTAGTTGTTGGCTGCCAACATGCTAGAAGGCTCTCACAAATGTGAAAAACAAAATATTTGGGAAACTGATGAGCCTAAGAAACTTCAGTGAGTAATAAGAGAGAGCGAGAGAGAGAGAGATCTTTCGTTAGAAGCAACAACCACACACCCCCACCTCTGCACTCTCTTTTAAAAGAACTTCCATTAACCTTGAGAGAACTCTACCAAGTACTTTTCTGGAGCAACGCTGGCAAATTCCCACTGTGTCAAGGATATGTTCTGATATGCACGTCGTGAATGATCACATGGGCAACCTTGTTGGTACTGTAATACATTTGGGAGACTGCTTGAGGGAAACCTACAAAACAGAGCTCGGGGTAGGCAACATATGCAGAGCACTTGAACATCTCTATGTTAAGCAGAAACTGTATAGCCCTGTTCAGGCATTCTTAAATTGTTTCCATGGAGGGGGTGCTAGGTTGTGTGTAGGACCCCAACCCCTCTACACTTGCCCTGCCCCTCTGAGCAGGAAGGCCCTGAAGGTGGATTTGTAAGTGTGTCACCTGAACCTATATACGGCTTAGGCCCAGGCTATCTGGTCTCCCATTTGAAGCTGCCTGGGCTCTGAAGTCTTCAAGGGAGGCCCTTCTTTCAGTTCTACCACCCCCACAGGCATGCTTGGTGGGGACACGGGAGAGGACCTCCTCCTAGAGAAGGAAAATTGGCTTCCACCATGTTGGGTGCCACCTTGAGAGCCAGTGTGGTGTAGTGGTTAAGAGTGATAGACTCGTAATCTGGGGAACCGGGTTCGCGTCTCCACTCCTCCACATGCAGCTGCTGGGTGACCTTGGGCCAGTCACACTTCTGTGAAGTCTCTCAGCCCCACTCACCTCACAGAGTGTTTGTTGTGGGGGAGGAAGGGAAAGGAGAATGTTAGCCACTTTGAGACTCCTTCGGGTAGTGATAAAGAGGGATATCAAATCCAAACTCTTCTTCTTGTCCTGCTAGCAGAAGGCCTTTGGGAGCTGACTGTTTTTTTAAGGAAAGGGCTTTAATAGTACTGTGCTGTTTTTATTAGCTGTATTTGAATAAATTTGTATTTATATAGTTTTAATTCTATTGAAAGTTTAATTCTTATTATCTTTTAAGCTTTTTCTATTATGTCTGTGCTATTTTGATTTTTGTAAATTAAATACTTGAATCCTGTTCTGGGGAAAAGGGGAGTTTGTAATCATCATCATCAACATCACACGCTTACAAGCCTTCTTCAGACCTTCTCATTCAACATGTCACCTCCTTGAAAGGTACAATGTCAGAACAGAGCTTCAGTTGGTTATCAATCCAACCTTATACATGGGTGTAGCCAAGGAGAGCAGGGTGGGCAGCTGCCCCTCCATTCAATCAAAATGAATACAAATCAGTTCAAATCTGAGGCTCTGCCCTCCCCCACAAAAGCCTGGCCCACCTAACAAAAACCCTGGCTATGCCCATGCCTTATAGAATAGATTGTAGTGGTGCCTTTCAGAAGCAGTTTGAATTGTGGAGGAGCCATTTGCCACCAACCCCTAATCCAGATGAGTCCTTCACAACAAATTGGGGGAAGCAATGGGGAGCACTTTCACCTTTGTGAAGCCCTAAACACTCCACTGCCTTGACTGATAGTGGTGGCCCCAAACTCATGGTAAGCTCCCCCTTCCTTGCAGGTTAAAGATCTGTGGTAGAAGGAACAACCTGTAACCAGAGACAGAGTTCCAATGCAACTCTGACCCTGAATGGATGAATGAGCAAGGACATTATTCTTCCCAACAGCTTACTCCTCAGACATGGGAGACTACTGGAGAGATGACAGAGTGTGGAGCCTTGCTTGAGATATGCATTTATCCTAGGCTAAAGCCATCCAGTCTCAACCACCTTTTCATTGAATTGAACTGAAAAATGTGGCAAAGTGTTTGTGTGGAATGGTCCTTATTAATACAAAATTAAGAAATAATCAGTTTGTTTGTGTTTCTGGAAGAGAGAATAATTATTGATGCATTAGTTTCACTTCTGAAATTATACCCAGTAATTCAGAATACCAAAATCTGGGGAGAAATTCAGATGAGGAAAATCTCATCCCTAATTCTGATTGTGCAGCACAAAACTGAGAACCACTCTACCCACTGGTTCATGGATTCTCAGAAACATCTCAACTTTAAAATGTTTGCAGTCTTAAATGCCAAAAGATTAATGTCTGTGGCTTAGAAGTTACCACTGGGATTGCTAACATGGTGCTCTCTAGTTGTTGTGGACTACAACTCCCATCAGATCCAGCCAGTATGGGTATTTGCCAGAGATGATGGGGGGGTTGTAGTCTACAACATCTGAAGCTTAGCTAACCATAAGCTACAGAGTTTAAAAAGTACTATCATTTAAGTTGTTGTTATCCAACTCTCTGACATTTTGGCAACTTTAGTAATTCTTAAGCAGAGCAAAATAGCACTAAAATATTTTCCATGAACACACACACTTACACTTTGGTCACCTAATGATTGTTTCTGGGCTACCACAATACAGCTGCTTCTGCCTTCAGTTTAGCAGTACTATAAAGGAATGTGCAGTGTCCATTGATCTTTCCAGAGCAGATACTTTTTTCTGATGAAAACAGATAGATTTTCTTTACAATGGCACACGTTGCTGCGGTCCTGCTTGCTGGGAAATGCTTTCAGTGCAATACTAGTGATAGAGATGTCACATTTTCTTGTAGATACCAGAAGTGATCAAGAGCATGTTTATTTCTTCACAAGTACATAAATGCTACATGTTCTGATCTCAAAGTATTTGCATTCACCTCCATAGATTTCAAAAGCTGATTTGGAGGGTCCTATGCAGGCCAAACGTACAAGGATGTTAAAAGATGCAAAAACAGTTGGTGGTGACATCTCTCTGGGGGATTCAGCACATTCCTAATTCATTTAGCTGCTTCAGAATGAGTAGGTTTTGACAAGTAGAGTCTCATAGCTGGTTTCACAAACAGCTTGAGTCAACCAACATATACTTCCTGGGCTGGCTATCCTCTTTGTGAGCAGAAATGGAAGATGCATGCCCACTCACGTCTTCAGCATATGAAAAGGACTGTCAACGTGTATGTGTGTTTGTGTGTACTGGCCATTCCAAGCCAGGAAGGTTTCTTCAGAAGCAACACCTAATTGGGGACTACTTCCATATATGCATGCTGTCTCTGTTTAGAGTGGTCTCACTGAGGTAAATGGGAATGAATGAAATATGCAATAATGTCAGTTGCTTCCATGAAGCAAAATGGGCTTATAGGCATGCATGTTTGTTTCAGTGGGTCTCAGTATGTTCTGCTTTAAGAGTGAGCATGCCAGTTCAAATGATTTGTAGATTCTAATGTGGAGAATAAAGGAACCAAAGTGCAATGTCAACAATGGCACAGGACCCCTATATATTTGTGTCGGGGGGGGGGGAGAGATAGGTTTTGAGCTTTGCAGCCGTCACTATGCTCTCAATCCATAAGAAGCTAGAATACATCATGCCTAGAATTTGAGCCTTGAACTTTTACTAGCAGATACTTGGATTGAATGCAAAATCCAGGCAGACAATGGGGAATTGGAAAGACTTGGAGAAAGAAATGAAATGTATCTGGAGGAAGATGCTTAGATCAAACGGTTTGCTCAGCCTTAGAAATGGGCAGACAGGAACAGGCACATCATTCAGAAGTGATCATGATTATTCATTGTCCTTTCAATATTGTACATAAAGGTCAAGGGGATTTTAAACACGTGATTCCCTTGGCCTGTACTGTGTGCCCATTCTGATAAAGTGGTTTAATTATTTTAAGGTTCAGTATGAGAATGTCACATAACAATGGTGTTTACTGAAAGCTAGACCTTTGTATTAAGAAAAAAATATTTATAGAACCATGAATTTAAAAGCATCCTTCATGCTAAGGTTGCAAACAGTGACTCGCTTGTCACCTGTGTTTAAAAAGAGCAATATTGCTCCCTGGCTTCGGAGCCAGCAAAATGGTTATTCTCTCTGGCTACACACGATTATAATCTTATGAGTGATACCACCCAAATAGGGTGTAGGTCTTTGCATCTCTGCTCACTTGTTTCCTGGCAAAGCTACATTAGGATGCACTAAATTAGAAACTTATAAAATGGCAATCAGCAGTGTGTCACTTTGAACACAATATTGTAATCCTGAGACATGCAAAGTAATAATCAATTAAAAATTCACAAATCCATAAATGCAAGCTTGTAAAGTCTTTTATAATACTAAAGGGACTCACAAAATATAAACATTCTTTCATTTTTTAACCATATTGATTTTTATTACCTGTTTGTATTATGTTGGAAATCATAGTGTTACCAGATATATATTAATTTACCACACGCTGTATTCCAACCATGCCAAAGTGCTGTGACTTTAAATCCTGGGAACTGTAGCTACAGATCCAGGAACCCTTAATAAACTACAATCCCCAGGATTCTCGGGGAGGCAGGGAGCCATGTGCAATGTATGGTGTAAATGTGACCTCTATCTCACAGGGAGTCTTTATGAGTACTACATACTTTGCCCTCTAATGTGTGGAGGACAATAGGGATGTACCGTATTTTCCGCTCTATAGGACGCACCGGAAGATAAGATGCAGCTAGTTTGGGGGGGGGGGGAGGAAACAAGAAGGATAAAATTCTGAACCCCAGAAGCCAGAACAGCAAGAGGGATCTGGCTTCTGGGATAGCCTCTTGCTGTTCTGGCTTTGGGGACAGCCTGTGAAGCCTCCGCAGGGCAGCGGGGTAAAGGCACCCCGCTGCCCTGCGGAGGCTTTGCGCAGCCATCCCCAAGCTAGAACAGGGAGATGGAGCGCTGCGCAGCGCTCCGTCTCCCTGTTCTGGCTTGGGGACAGCCTTTGAAGCCTCCGCAGGGCAGCGGGGTGCCTTCTCCCCACTGTCCTGCGGAGGCTTTGCGCAGCTAACCCCAAGCTAGAACAGCGAGATGGAGCGCTGTGCAGTGCTCCGTCTCCCTGTTCTGGCTTTGGGCTTAGCCGTGCAGCCTGCATTCGCTCCATAAGATGCACACACATTTCCCCTTACTTTTTAGAAGGGAAAAAGTGCGTCCTATAGAGCGAAAAATATGGTAATTAAAGGTGGGGTGAGTCTGACCAAACTGCGGGAGGCAGTGGAAGACAGGAGTGCCTGGCGTGCTCTAGTCCATGGGGTCACGAAGAGCTGGACACGACTAAACAACAACAACAGCTAGCACATCCCCACTCTCAAATGAAGGGCACTCAGGCTTCAACATTGCATGCAGTTGTGGGTTAGGCAACTCCTAAGCCCACCATCTTATCATAACTGTGATTGACTCTGAATTTGTTAAGGCCAGTTGTCAGGCACACATTGGCTTCAAGGCTTTGGGAACCTTTGTTGCTGAGCCTTTTGGAATATGCCTGGTGAATTAAAAGGGCTGCTCTGGACCAAACAATAGCCTTTTGCTGCTGCTGTTGTTTTCTTGCAGCAGAAGTGGCATGTAGTATAAATCAGGTTATTTTTTGTCCCTTAAATAACCCAACTCCTCAAAGTAATGTCACCTCCTTTACAAAGGGACTCACATTGATTGCAGCAAGTGACAGCTGCTCCCATCTCACTAGCACAAACTCCTGCTGCTTGCTTGTTCTCTCGTGTTGGACAGCACTCATACCTCAATCTGGTTTATTTTTGTTTATTTAGCAAGATGTATATACTGCTTATTCAGAAAACCCCCTCTAAGCAGCTAATATAAAACAATGTAAAATATTCATAATATAGATAAATAACTTAAAACAACAACAACTAGACAAATATGTGCAATTTGGTCAACTATAGATAAAAGTAACACCACACAAACATACACACAGATATTGATCTCTATCTCTCTGTCTGTCCAAGTGCATCTCTCTCAGTCATTTCATGGGGTGAAGCAAGCATCCGCAGCCAACTTCACATTGCCAGCATGCCACAAGCAAGTACACAGGATGGCACACTGGATAGTGGGGGAGAGAGTACTCCCACCTTCCTTCCACATCCTTCAAACTCAGTTTGATTGCAAGGGCACAGAGCCTTCCAGCTCTAGCAACTGATCTGCCACATCAAGAAATAAGATTAAAACAGAGAATTGTCAACCTAGTGCTCATAGGCATCAAGGAAATCCTGTGTGGACACCCTGGTGCTCACATGTACTGGGTTACCAATCACATACACAGGAGAAACACTGATTCATATTCATAAAAAGCTCAGTAAATCCACGGCACAGAATTCCTAGGCACAAATATCAATGAAGTAATAATAGTGAGTGCCTCTGAGCTTATGAAGAGTTTATTTCTCTCACCAATGAGCAACTGTAGCCTGCACACACTCTGAGAATTAAGACATTCTTAAGCAGGTATTTCTGGCCCCTGAGCATTCCTCTGTGTTCTTTGGCTAAATATTTAATCCCGACTTCAGGCTTGGTCTTTGGTTTGTACTCCTGCCTTTACCATGGGCTTTGACCTCTGGACCACTTCTCAGTTCCAATTCCTGCTTGTTATCAGACTCGACTCAAGATTCCAGACTCCTCACTTGCCTTCAACAGCTGCTTAACAGCCCAGGGATGCATACAGACATGGACCCATTGAAAAATTACTGCAAGACAGCAAATGTTGCTGTGACTGCCTGGTATATATGACTGCATCAAGATGCTTAATTAGAAGGTGCCATTCCTGAGGTCAAGAGCTTCAACTGGGGGGACTGGAGCTGAAAGGACAGTGTTGGCAGAAATTTGCACGGATAGGCCTTGCCAGTTCAGGTGGTTCATGCAGCCTGCAAATCATATGGGCTGATGTTGCATATCCCTGAAGCTGACTGAACACACAGAGGACTAAATACACAGTTTCATGCTCCTAGACAGAGACCATGAAGTTCTTATTCTAGGTGCACAGTGAAACACTAAAGCTACTGGCACTTATAACATTATGGTTCACTTCCTTTTGCCCAATGACATAAATTATGAAAATTTAAAGCATCTAAATAGTGTCTACCAAACTTTGCAAGGCTCACATTTCATTTGACCATTCCAAACATATTTGGAGATTAGTCTTGTACCCCCATTCTCCATGGCTCATGTGACAACAGGGTTGAGGGACTAGATCCAGCTAATGGCCTGGATTCCTATCTCCTTCCACTTTGAGCCAATATTGACAGGTGGGTGAGGCTGCCCACCTTGCGATCATCTTACGCCACAAAGATATCAAGTGGTTAGTTTTTCTTTGCCTGCATGGTTTGATTTCAAACTGTGAGGACAAAGCACAGTTCTTTGAAGTGCCAAAAATCAGCTGATTGTTGTCTTTGCAAACACCGATGCCTGCAGAGGCACAGGACCGAGAATGTTGGGTGGTAGTCAACTGAGTGTTACTCAGAGTAGACATATGGGACTTAATAGGCCTAACTCGGTCACGTTCATTGATTTCAAAGGGTCTGCTATGAGGAAAAATTAGTTGAATACCATTCTCTGTTTTGATAGGGAGTCACATCTTTACCTGCCCCACACCTGGCATCATATATAACATAAGATGTGGGGCAGGTGGATGTGGATTGGCCAAAACAGTCTCACAAGCCAAATGGGGAGATATAGGAAGCTCAATTAGATCTTCAGGCCAAAGATTTCCATAGCTATTACAAAGTGTGAAAACACCGTGGCAGTCTCTTAGCTTAACTAGTACCAAATGATATTTAAAGATGTATTTACTGTTTGCAGCATTTATATATGCCAACACATATATGCATGTTTGTCATATATGTGGGTGTGCATGCCTGTGTTTCAATGAATACCTTGCCTTTTGATCAAAAGATCTCCCAGGCACAAGAATCCACTGAATACCAAGTCTGGCTACTGCTCCATCTTGCTCAGTACTGCCTACACTGACTCTCCAGGGTTTCAAAAATAAGTCATTGCTAGTCTTAACTGGAAATGCCAGGGACTAAACCTAGGACATTTTGCAAGCAAGACATGTGCTACTTCTGCAGGGAATGGGGGAGGAAGCTGGCTCCTTTTAGCTGCTCAAGCTCTGGCTGACAGTGGAGTCCAGGCTTGCAAAAACCTATAGGTGCCATGTTACTACTTACTCCTGAGAACTGCAAAAAGCATAATAAATGTGTATGGCTTTCAGGGAAGAAAAGAAATATGCTAACTAATGTTGCACATCTTGAAATATTAAGTTCAATGAAGTAGCTTTCCTTGGAAATCAAAGCTACTTCAAGGTAATCAAAAGGCTGTGTGTAACTTGGCTGAAGGTCAGGCTGACTTTGACAAATGAAGCAGTATCTAATGAATGGTTGATTATGTACACCTGCTTTTTAGGTGGCACATCAGATAAAATAAGAACATTGCTAACTTATCATTAAATGACTTGAGTCCTTTGACCCTTCACAAACTGAAGCAGACAAAATTATTTTTGCCTTGAAGTCTGTCCTCTGTTTAAACAACAAATATTGACCAGAGTTGGGGAAAAACAACCCTATAATTCCTAGGTGATAAAATAATGTGTCATTTTTTCTATCATTGGGTCAACAAAAAGATTATGCAGGTTTCTGAAATCTGATTTTATCTGCCATAGTATATTGACCCATTGCTCTTTCCTACAGAAAAAAAAAATCAGCTTCCAGGTATTTGCAATTGCCAAATCAGACATCTGAGCTTTGCCAGCCTTCAATATTTCATAATGAATGAGCAATCTGTTTTTATTTATTCAGCTGTCACTCCACTTGGGAGAGAGGGAATGCTAATAATTATGGACAGTGGAATTCCTTATGTGAATATTCTATTTCTCACCATGAATCCCTATATATGTTCAGCCATGACAATCACATTAAAACTGTTCTAAAAGAAATTACATTCCTTCACACACATTATTCGACAAATAAGTATCTCATAAATGCAATCTTCCCAGCACAACTTCCACAGAAGAACAATTGAAAAGAATTTTAATATCAACAGTTATTTGTGTACTGGATTGTTTTATGCTTCAGTATTCCAAGCAAGTTATGCAAATCAGAGTTTAGTAATCTTCCTCTTTTTGGTCATTGCATAACAGCATCCCACAACCTAGTGTGCTTCATGTGTTTTGGACTACATTTTCCATCAGGCCCAGCCAGCAGAACCAGTGCACAGTCGTGATGGGACTCATAGTCCATCAACATCTAGAGGGCACCAGGTTGATGGAAATCTTCTGTACGGCTTTACTATCATCAAGTTATCATTCACCAAAAGGGACCACTAACAAATACCCTCTGAGATACATGAGTACAGTCTTCATGGGCCTCTATGCCTCACCCATCTGTTCCCACGGTTGTCTTTTACAGAACTCCACCTTTCCCACAGGATTGATCTTTAATGGAATAATTTTAGCTGGTAGACTTGCAAAAATAACAGAGCAACAGGAGCTTGATAGCATAAAACAACAGTAGCACAGTGTCCCGTTTGTGTAATCTCCAATGCATGATCAGGAAAGCTTTTGGAACCCTTTCCTGCAAACTTTAAATTGACTTTAACACAGGTCACTCAAAACCACTTGCATCAGATGAAGTGGACTGTAGCCCATTATTATGACATTCATTTCTTTATATTTTATTTTATTTTATTGCTGCAACAAACTAGTATGGCTGCCACTGGAAATCAAATTAAGTCCAACATAGCATACTAGCATGATCATTTAATGAAACAGAAGCTCCCAGAACTAAAGCTGCTACACAGAAGGTAAATCAGCTGAAAAGAGCGAAATCTGCTGCTGCACCAAAGCATTAAAAGTTAGCAGAATCCTGGAGGAAGGGATTACTGTAGCTTCCTATTGGAAATTTTGCTTTAACTAGCCCCACCCTCTACTCCCAATCAGACATTTCACTTGGCCCTTCCCTCTCCCCATTTGCCTTCCATGGGAACATAAGAAGAGCCCTGCCTATCTAGTCCAACATCCTGTTCTTCACTGTGCCCAGCCAGATGCCTATGGGAAACTTGCAAGCTAGATTCAAGTGCAAGAGCACTTTCCCCTCCTGTGGTTTCCAGCAACCAGTATTCCAGTGGTTCATGTGAACTACTTCAACTATGTCAGCTTCATCAACAAAAGGAGCTTGTCCTCCAAGGCATCTTCCATCTTTCTGAAAGGTTACAATATAGTCCCCAAATAAGTGGACTGTCAGTTACATGAATAGAGTTCACCAACAAACTAGCCTCCTAAGGAGCTACGTTTTCCACATTATACCCCCTTTTAAAAAAGAGTATAATGTGAAAAACTCACAGTAAGTCAATTGCTCTTATTCTTCCAATGAACAGAAAGATCAAAATGCAACAAATGCAACAATAGATTTCAGTTTGGTGTTCTTGTAATATCTGGCCATTAGCAGGAATGACTACTAATAATGGATCCTTGCTGGGATGTAGACCACAACTCTCTTTCTCATCCAGATATAGATAAATACACATCCCTATTATTTTGTCCATCCGCAGAGTATTTTATGGTTTTGTATAATTTTCAGTGGAAGGCACAATAGCGGATCAATAGGGAAGAGCAGCAAGAAGATAAGGCAGCTTTGTGTAAAACATCTGAAAAGCCATTGAAGTTCAAGAATTATCTAACTTGTCTGACATGTATCAATGCAAAATAAAAATCTAAGCTAATTGGAATAAATAAGTCTTGCTGGCTGGCAAGGAATCACATTTTTCCGCCAACAAAGAAACTCTGTGCTGTATGAGAAAATTATCTCTTCTCATTGTGTAGCACTATTCTGGGAAAATACAAGAAAGAAGAAAATTGCATTAAAGCAATACTGTTTTCCATTAAGAAGAAAAGCTGTAAAAATAAGACAGGGCAATTACCATCTGGTTATTGTTTGAAATACATTTTTTTATCTAAGCAAATGGAGGAAGGACCAGTACAATCTTTAAAAATTCAAGTGGCTTGCTATGCATTGCATTCTCTAATTATCATTATTCAGAGGCTTAAAAAAATAAATCAGAATTGCTGCCAATTAGTATGCTTTTGGGGGAATCCATAAAATACAAGTCCAGATTTATCCTTTGAAAGATATATCTTCTGGCCCTTTCTAGGCATATACTCAAAAACAGCAAACAAATCAACCAATTTCAGCTTGCTTAGCTGTGTACCGTACCTGAGATATGCAAATTTATGGAATTGATTTCATGCATATTGTGGTATGTAAGTTGGTTTTAATGAACTGATGGATCAATTAACCATCCATGTTAATAACCATCTACATGGGATAATTTGAGTGCTAAAAATACACATTTGAAATTAATATTCTACAGAAAGTTGGCTCAGCTTCTTAAAAAGCTAATTTTGTTGTTTGACAGCAAACTAAGCTATTCCGGCAGGCTCTTGCTGAGTTGGGCATGTGGTAAAACAGCCACATGAAGGTTAGATTAACTCAACACATGTCCCTCCCCCCCCCCCCGAGCAGACTATTGGAATGCCATTTCCCCATCACAGCGTGCTGAGGCAAACATGTATGGAGGTGTCCAGAACCTATGTATACTAGAGACTTCCACTGCCACCTCACCTCTGATAAAGTGGTGGTGCGCAGTGAAGGTTCTGTTAGCAGACCTTGCCCCTTGGGTGAATTAGACTGGAATAATTACTTGGCTCTTTCAGTACATCAGGTTATGGTGTCCCATCAAAGTACACTGTGTTGAAGACAGCAACTTTGTACTAGGATCCAGAATTTTGTTGCTTTTGCAGGATTTGCTGTAACCTGTCAACAAGCCTGCTACAGTTTGGCACATTTTGCAGTCTGGTGCATTTTTCGGGCAGAAGTAAGGCCCCAAACTCTGAGATAGTATACTCAGGGGGGTTTCCCATGTCATTTTTTAAAGGGTGTAGTGTCTATTGCTTTCTCTTCTGCAGGTGGTTGGCTGCATTCATGGCTTCACCCCAGAACTTCCTTGAGACAGCAGCATCAATCAGCATGCTCATTGACATTTCCATTAGCGAGTGATGCTTTCTCTCGGTGATGCCATTTTGAGAGGGCATATACAGAGCAGTGGTTTGATGCTGTATGTCATTCTCCTGCTTGATATTATGACCAGTAAATTCACTTTTGTCCGTGCGAAGCACTTGCACTTTTCTCTGGAATTTTTTGCTGGTGAATGTTACACAATCCTGCAGTTTTTCAAATAATTCTGCTTCACTCTTAAGTAGGTAGGCCATGGAGAAATGACTGAAGTCATCAATGAATGTGAGAAAGTATTTGTTCCCTCTGGCTGTGAGAGTTGACACTGGTTTGCACATGTCACTGTGCACAAGCTCCAGAGCAGCAAATGCTCTGTTCTCACTGACCTTTGAAGACAGCTTGTGAGTTGCTTTTGCCTTAATACAGATGATGCACTTCATCAGAGTACTGCAGGTTGACAATTCCAAGCATCTTGTCAATTGCTTCTTCAAAAGTTCCTTGGTTGCATCTGGGAATCTGTGCCCCATTCTGCAATTCCATTTGTCATGTACTTATTGCTTATTTGCCTTTGCATCTTCTGTTGAAAGAACAAGCTTGTAAAGATTACCATCTATCTTTGCAGTGGTTAGTACATCTTTTCCCTTCTTAATTAAGCAGTTGTTCCTGTTAAATGGTACAGGAAGACCCTTGTTGGTTGCATGCTTCATGGAGAACAAACTTCCACAGAGATCAAGAACATATAACTTGTTGAGTATGGGAATGAGCTTCAACTTGTCCCTTGGCTGGACACACTTGAGAAAGCCTTGGCCCTTCCCTTCAGCAGTGATGCTGTTCCCATCAGCAAAGTAAATCTGGTCGTTTGGATTGAGTGATGCAATGAAGGACTTGGCATTTGACATGTGACTGCTTGTGCCAGAAACAACATACCAGTGATGAGGCATTCTGTTGTGGATAGCTTTGAGGCGTGTGTCCCAGATTTCTGTAGACGCATCACTTGCAACCTTTGCTTAGGGATTGAGTTTCTTTTGAGTTTTCTTGGCTGCTCAGAATCACACTTGTGGCAATATTTCCTTAGATGTCCCATTTTTCCACAGTGAAAACATTTTCTTTGGTCTTTTTGCTTTCCGGTAGCCTTAAGAGATTGACCTTGACAAGGGTCTGTGCTACATTCACCATCAAGGCATTCATTTCTTCTATGATGCTCCTCAATGAGTTTGGTAAAGACATAACTTGAGTCAAATCAGCTTCTGGTTTGGTTTCCAGGGCGTTTATCAGCAGAGCAAATGACTGGGCTGAACTGCATAACACGATAGCCACTATGTAGTCACCCTTCATGTCCCTCCTGATTTATATCAATTGCTGAATAATCTCAAGGATGGCATTCAAGTGAGCCTGCCTATATCTGCATCCTGCTTCAACCCAAATGAATACAGCCTCCTCAAAAGAAACAGCTTTGAATTCAAAGTGAAACATTGCTGCAAATTGCACAGATCAACAGGAAGGAAAACATAGAGCTCAAGAACATAGTTATTTATTTTTAACTAACCTGGAATAGGCTGGGGTGTTAACACCACTGCAGGAAGAGGCCTAGGGGCAGTAGCTGGCCTAGATAAAGCCACAGCTACTTGATTTGTCATAACAAGAGGTTTATCGTGTCCCTGGTAGATTCGTAGCTCCTCAGGATGTATCCATGATGAATCCAGAGCAAAGGCATTGTTTAAATAAATCTGCCCAGAAGAGGAGAAAGAAAAAGAGAAAAACATTGCTCATGATATAATTCAATTGACTGCTATGGCTTCTTTAACATTCATTGGAACTCTCCATTATCAGATTAACCTTGGCTTTCTGAAAAGCTTCTAATTATTTGAATTCTCTGTATCTACCCAAGCGATCTGATGTCAAACCTTTGTAAACAGCACTGCCAGAACAAATATACAGCTTAAAAATTTAGAATAGAAAATAATTGTACTGGCAGAAGAATGGGAAATAAAGCTGAGATATTGTTTGCAGTGGGTGCAGTTGTGCCATTCATTATTCACTGATAAATCCAACTAATCAATGAATAAGACTTGTGTGAGAGAATGAGAGGTAACCAGTTAACATCATCAGACTGCATTGCTTCCTTCAAGTAAAAAAACCTCCTGTTTCATCTACATCTTTTATGAGTACTTATAATAAAAAAATAGTGGATTTGATGCAAAATAACTTAGTCACAATTTAGCCCTGTGGGAGAGAGAGAGAGAGAGAAAGAGAGAGAGAGAGAGAGAGAGAGAGCGTGCAATCCTAATGCCCAGATCCACTAGCTAGAGAGGGTTAGGATATGGCAGAGGTTCCTCTCCACTCATGGAGAGGTGGGGAGGCTACATCCACAAAAATCTCCATAGCCATAGATCTAGCACTGGAGGTACTTCTATCCCTGGCAGTTGGCATTAGGCCTTGGAACAGACCTTTTAATGCAGTGAGAAGCTGGGACAGATTGCAACCTGTACCCAAAGTCCCTTCATTCTCTGGAGATCCTCAAGATTTGGCTCCCCATGCACCCAAGAACCGAGGTAAATAATTTTGTTTTACTGCAACCAATAGGGGGATTTTTTAATTTTTTTAAAAAAGATACATATATGAACAAATATAAGGTAAGTCCATCCCGCTGCCTTCTACCTTGACTGCTGCAAGCTGGTAGAACTTTAGAAACTGCAGATAATCCACCACTTCACATCCCCCCCACTTAACAACTGTCACTCAAGTTCCATTGGTTTCAATGGGCTAAAGCATATATAACCTCCTCTGGCTCGAACCATCTCTATCTCTATCATCTAGTTACAGGTAGGTAGCTGTGTTGGTCTGCTGTAGTCAAAACAAACCAGAAGCACCTTAGAGACCAACTAGTTCGACTACTAGTTGGTCTCTAAGGTCTTTATCTCTATCTCTATATATCTATATATCTGCTTCCCAGTTAATCATGGATACCTTTTAGTGGAGCAATGGTGTTTTAAACAATTCAGCTGATTAATTGTGGCAGGCATGGTACTTACCTTATTTAATGCAAGATAGTATTCAAGCTACATAAGCTTCAAACCTGCTCCATTAAAATTGGAAGTTTCTTATTGATTTCATTAGGAGAAATACTATACCCACTGTGAATGCATTTCCATTTTTGAGACTATTGATTCATATATAAATTCCAGAGCCCTAAAAGACTATCCAAATTACATGTCTCAGAGGATCCTCTGGGATTCTGTTTATCAAATGACAAACTTTGTGGCCACAAAGAAAATTGCTTTGTGTTTATTATATAACATGGAAGTCTGACATTCAAAAAAGAAAAGCATTTTTTAAAAACAAGAACAACAACCACCCCTCTTGGCATGCCCAAGTCCTTTTGACCCTGGCCATGATGCATAAATCATATGATATCAAATGATGCATGTATATCACTTTGTTCGTAACATTCTTTCTTATGAACAGGGTTGTGCGTATACCTGAATCTTGGTACAGACACACAACAAATAAAAATCATAATTAATTTTCTTAGTATATCTCAGTAAGCCTAAGAGTTAATCCAAATGTGCAGGCAGACTCATGGCACTAATTTCCTAAAACTTTGCCATGTGTAGAATGTACACAGTGGGTTGCTTCCTTGAAAGCATCCCTACATCATAGAAAGGAAATATCATTAAACTGGTAGGCAAGAAGCCTTCTCCTCAAATGAGAGCTTTCCATAAGCTTTGGAACAGGGATTTTTCAAAATGATAATTCCCCACAGGCATTCACAGGTGAGAGCTGTTTCCTAGTTCTACTGAATCTCTCAGCAGTGTTTGATACCATCGACCATAACATCCTTCTGGACCTTCTAGAGAGGCTGGGAGCTGGGGGCACTGTCATACAGTGGTTCCGCTCCTTCCTCCTGGGCTGTGGTCAGAAAGTGGTGGTGGGGGATGAGTGTTCAGACCCCTGTGGGGTGTTCAGACACTTGTGGGGTGCCTCAGGGTTCTGTCCTCTCCCCCGTGCTTTTCAACATCTATATGCAGCTGCTGGGAGAGATCATCAGGGGGTTTGGGTTGGGTATTCATCAATATTCAGATGATACCCAGCTCTACCTCTCTTTCAAATCAGAACAAGTGAAAGCGGTGAAGGTCCTGTGTGAGTGCCTGGAGGCCGTTGGAGGATGGATGGCGGCTAACAGATTGAGGCTGAATCCTGACAAGACAGAAGTACTGTTTTGGGGGGACAGGAGGCGGGCAGGTGTGGAGGACTCCCTGGTCCTGAATGGGGTAACTGTGCCCCTGAAATACCAGGTGCACAGCCTGGGAGTCATTTTGGACTCACAGCTGTCCATAGAGGCACAGGTCAATGTATGTATGGCTACCTTTGAAGGTGACCCTGAAACTACAACTAATTCAGAATGTGGCAGTTAGACTGGTGACTGGGAGTGGCCGCCAAGACCACATAACACTGGTCTTGAAAGATTTACATTGGCTCCTAGTACGTTTCCGAGCACAATTCAAAGTGTTGGTGCTGACCTTTAAAGCTCTAAACGGCCTCAGTCCAGTATACCTGAAGGAGCGTCTCCACCCCCATCATTCTGCCCAGACACTAAGGTCCAGCACCGAGGGCCTTCTGGAGGTTCCCTCACTGCGAGAAGCCAAGTTACAGGGAACCAGGCCGAGGGCCTTCTCGGTAGTGGCACCCGTCCTGTGGAACGCCCTCCCACCAGATGTCAAAGAGAAGAACAACTACCAGACTTTTAGAAGACATCTGAAGGCAGCCCTGTTTAGGGAAGCTTTTAATGTTTGATGCATTACTGTATTTTAATATTTTGTTGGAAGCCGCCCAGAGTGGCTGGGGAAACCCAGCCAGATGGGCGGGGTATAAATTATTATTATTATTATTATTATTATTATTATTATTATTATTATTATTATTTACTACTACTGATCTTTTTGTGTGTGGAATCAAACTTGAAAAATCTTCTTATATCCTTGCATCTTTTATTATATTCATTAATTGCCCCATGATTTAGTTATCTGGGTAATGCACATAAATTGTTCCTTACCAAGATGGAAATGGAATGTGAAGCTGAACCTTATGTTTTCTTCTTATGAACTGACCTGGATACTGCAATCATCATTGGAGGCCCTTCCTTGTGTGCCTCCTCCACAAGATGTCCAGAGGGTGGCAACATGAGAGCTGGCCTTTTCTGTGGTGGTTCTCAGCTTGTAGAATGCTTTCCCCAAAGAGGCTAACCTCCTGCCTTTGTTATGTATCTTTAGGCACCAGGCAAAAACATTAAATTTCTGCCAGGCCTTTGGCTAATTAAACAACCTATGACCATCTAAACTGTGCATGTGGAAGGGGTTATTGTTTTTGTTTCTTGCTATGTTATATATTTTTTAGTTTTTATATTGTAAACCACCCTGTGATACTTTGATAAAAAGTGGTATAAAAATTTAATAAATAAAATAAAACACAAATACCTCTCTCACGCAGTCTGTCTAACATCAGTACACAACATGAGGCTGGGATTCCCCTACCAATATTTTGATCAAACATACACTTCCAGTCTGCTTTCTTACATCTTCTAATCTTTTGGAGTCTGCTATCATTTGGCCTTGGTCCCATTCACCTAGCAGTACTTAAAAGCTTCCTTTTCTACATAGGGTAATGATCCTGGTTTATGTAGATTAACTACCTGGCATAAAGGATGCTCAAAATATTGTTAGGCCCCTGCAAAACAAGCACAGCTCAGAGTGGGATATCATTTCCAGCGAGTCCCTCCCCACCCACCCACATTGTGCTCCCCATTGCTGCATTAAGGGCTCCTCAGTGTATGGACTGAGAGCTTCTTCAGGTTTCCTGGACCAGGAAGAAGCTGCTCACTTTCCCCTGATTCTAAAGTCACCAGGCTAGCAGACTTCTGTACCCGGCAACACTTCAATCACAGCCACTGCAAATAAATTCTTTTTGTATCTAGGTTAGAAAGACTAGGTTTCAAATCAAATCAGCAACAGCTTAGAAACTTTAGTCCCCAGTCTGGCTCAACACTGGCTGGCACTGTGGTTTAAACCACAGAGCCTAGGGCTTGCCGATCAGAAGGTCGGCGGTTCAAATCCCCACAACGGGGTGAGCTCCCATTGCTCGGTCCCAGCTCCTGCCAACCTAGCAGTTCGAAAGCACATCAAAGTGCAAGTAGGGAAGGTAAACGGCGTTTCTGTGTGCTGCTCTGGTTCACCAGAAGCGGCATAGTCATGCTGGGCACATGACCCAGAAGCTGTACGCCAGCTCCCTTGGCCAATAAAGCGAGATGAGCGCCGCAACCCCAGAGTCGGTCACAACTGGACCTAATGATCAGGGGTCCCTTTATCTTTACCTTTACCTGGCTCAACACTGGAACATGGGGGAGGCAATGAACACAATGGGACCCTATCCTCTTTTCTTTCCTGCAACAGGATGCTTTTCATCAGTGGTTTCTGTCTGAAGCTTGAATAATGCTTCCAGTCCAACCCCTGCTGATGGTCTCTAGACCCAGCTCTCTTGAAGTGGGTGGGGTGCAGAAGCCAGGATGCACTCCAAAATGTATAAAATAAAACGAACATCAGGGAGGGTTTATGTGCTCATTCTGCTGCTGGTGAGCCAGTGAGTGAACCACATCAAGTGTCTTCATTTACATGCATGCATACATATCCATACATTTTATTTGTATACCACCTTTCCAAAGTTCAAACAGTGCTCAAGGTGGCTTGCAGCAAGAGAAAAGATACATAACTACAGCATAGCTAAAGTTCCCATAAACAATAAATGAAACATTAAAGATACACAACCAAACTGAACCATTTCCACATAAGGCCTTATTATGAACAGGTAACCTGGCTCTGTTGGGTCATCACAAACTAAGTCAAACTCAGAGTACATCAACTGAAATCAACAGACTTACTACTTGTCCACTGTTTTCAATGGCTCTAACTCTAAGTATGACCAACCACGGTGATTGCCAAATTCATTTTATTTCAGGAGTCTTCCAGTTGAGGTTCATCAAAAACTTTTAAATAATGACTCAGGTTCTGGTCAGGTTTGTGGTTGAGGGAGGAAAATATAGTTTTGGGTTGAGATTCAGGATGGTTAGAAACAGCATTATTAATTCACTGTTATTCATATATTTTATTGCAAAATTTGTAAGCCAATTTGGAAGTTTAATACTGAGATCAATATTTTAAATGAATGAATTGTACCCCATACATTGGTACAGTAATATAATTCTACCTCCAAAATCTCAATGCCTGTTAAGTGAAGAAGAAGGCAAATTTTAACTTACCTTGCAGTTTGGAAGCCTCTTTTCTACCCAACTTTTCCCAGAATGGTGTGGAGCAGCAGTTGTGTATACTTGAGGAAAAAGAGGGACAAACTCCACACTTGAAGAAGGTGAAAATCCAATCACTGGAGAATGAGCTCCAAACATCCACTAAAATAAAGTTTTTAAAAGGTAAGAATACACTCTAACATATTAGTCCATACAGCTTTTGTTTGTTAATTTTTCATGTTTTCATTTCTATTTCATATGTATTTTTGAGTGCACATTATATGATTCTTATGTATCCTTTTGCTTCCTCCAAAATATGAAAAAAAAATCACTGGGGTGGGGAAACAATTCGAAATTTACTGAGTTCAGCTATAAATTACTACTACTAAGAGCTTATGCAGCAACTCAGAACTACAATACCATGGTGAAGAGTGACTGTGATCCTAGTACACATCTAATATTAAATATGGCAAGGGTAAAGAATTAGTGGAGACCAGCTGGAATCTGACTAAAGCTACGGTATGTAGATATGAGTATGTCTGCCTATGATTTCAGGAAACAATTCTATCTCAATGGAGTGCAACATTTCACCCTGAATTCTGTTTTAGATGCAATCTAACAGGAATCCTACTCATAGATGAGTCATCCCAATTCACTCCTCAAGCAGACCTCTCTTCCATAGACTATTTCCACTCCATTCTGTGCTGCACAACACCTTTGCTTGATGCTGCAGTACATCTGATGGTATTGGCTGTTGTGAATATAGCCATGACAAACCACAGCACGGCACTAGTGTGGTGTCTTGAGACAGTTCTCAGTGCTAGAATGATGCTACAAGTCATGTCCCTTCCCAGGTACAGCAGTGGTTGTTTCACATCCTAAACTTCTGTTTTTATAAGCAGTGGCTCATATGACAAGGCTGTTGGACATCAAGCAAATGTTTTAAAACCATAGCTAGGTGGATGACAAACAGCATAATTTAACTGCGATGTTCAAAGGAAATCTCACTAAAATTAGTGATCATTCAGCTTTTACACAGGCAACAGCAAATCAAAAGCATCTACAGGGCCTTTGGTATATCCAAACTAGAGGAATGTTATTGCTTTCAATCCAATTCCATGGTTCTCCAAGTTCATAAATTTTCATTCGGTCCTGGAGTGTGTCTTTCCCTCATCACTATGCTCTGTTCCTACATGCAACCATCAAGTGCCAGTACAGATTTCTAGCTTAGACATTTTATTAGGAAACTGGAATTTATCCAAAGAATTTGGAGTTCAAACATCTAAGTGAAACAGCATCAAATTTATGTCAGAGGCATTGAACACCACACATAACTAATTCCATAATTAACATAGTCAATGAAATCTAATGCATGTATTAAAAAATACTTAAGGCTAATCTCTAAGCTGATCATTCACCACTACTTTCAAATGTGCCTTACAATCCACACACACGTGTGTGTGTGTGTGTGTGTGTGTGTGTGTGTGTGTAACCAGCAGTGATGATGAGATTTATTGCTTGAATTAATATGTGATCAAGAACAGCTAATGCCTGCCATATAACATCAAAGAACATCAGAGCAGAAGACACTGAATGCAATTGCTTATTTCAGCATTTTCTTTATATGTCCAGCTGATGCTGTCACAGTAAACTCAAAGTGATGGTGAGAGGGTTAGTCCTAATGAGCAGTGCAGCCACCCACTTTCTTTTTTTTATTAAAATAAATATTTTGCAGATTTCTAAACATGAAGGGAAACACAAGTTCTTAGACATTTAATACCTCTAGTGGTAGCATCCTGGCATAGCAACGGGGGGGGGGGGTTGCAACACATCCTCTCTTAAATCAGTCCTGTTCTACACCTTGAGAAAGCCTTCTGGAGCAGGCACAAATATTGTAAAAACAGCATAGTGCATTGAATGAATACAACAGCTGGCCCAAAATGCTGGTATTTTTAAAAGAGTGTGATAACTTTGGTTTAAGATGGTCAGGAAATATTGCTTGCAATATTAGAATAACCTGTAGTTTTTATTTAGATGAGCTTTATGCAATCATCCAGATTGTATGGAAGATGATTTGTAATGCAAAATAAATGCTCAAATCCAGCCTTCAAATCACTGCCCAGTTTGCGACTAGGATGCATCTGCAATAGGCTCGTGTAACTCCATTCTTTTTATCGAGTTTTCCATAGTAAACAACTCTATATTCTGATTGACTGCTGTAAAATACACGGCCCTGTTATTTATGGATTTATTAGGGTATCAACAGGAATGAGTATTAAGGGAGTAGCAGGGCATAGACCTTATGACAGTGTCGTTCCAGTGCAATCGTGAGAGCGACATTACTAAAAAAAACACGAGCAAAGAATGAGCCCTAAATGTCAGAGGACTGCAGTCTTGTAAGGAAGGCACACTATTTTGGATGTATTTTATAAACGTATGAAGCTCAGAAATGTGCAGTCCGTGTGGTTTGAGAGTGAAAAGGAACGAGCTCAGCATTAGCAATAGCTTCGTATTAATAGTTAATGTGGTCTCTCTCCCTCTCTTTCCCTCTCGTCTTGTCTTTAAAGTCTGGTGGAGACACAGTGCGGTTCAACAGGAAGGCGCAGACACACGTCTGCAACAGCGAGGAAATTTACGGGCGAACTTCAGCACCACGGCGCGTCGGACAGCGACAGAAGTTGCTTTCCCACCTCTTTCACTGCCAGCTTACGCGTTTCCCAAGGCTCGTAACGAGTTTCCCAATGTCCCCTTTCTCATTCTCCTGGGCGCTTTTGAACCCACCACGGAAAAGAACCGGCGCGATGGGAGTGAGGAAAAGCGAAGTGCGCTTTCAACAGGACCCTCCGTCAAAGCAACCAGAAAACGAAGCACGAATAAAGAAGGCGGGGGGAGGGAGGCAGATGGTGGTGAGGGGAGACAGGCAAAGAGGCAAAGGTTCCTTCCTTACCTGCCCGTTCAGAAAGGGAAGCTGATGAACCGCGGAATGATGCTCCGGTGCCATCAAAGGCAGGAAAGGATCGCAGGGAAGTTGCCAGCCCGAAACCCCCTGGATCAGCGGCGCAGGCGGCGGAGGAGGCGGCGGCGGCGGTGGCGAAGAGAGCAGCAGAGGAGGGGGCACCACCCCAGCGGCGCCCCCGACCCGAAAGAGCCCCGCCGCGCTCGGGACCATCCAAATCCAGGGAGGCGCTGGGGGCTCCGCATTCCCGGGCCACAGGAGAGGCTGCTGCCGCTTGGCTCTCGGCACCGGGAGCATTCTACATCTTACAGTACGATTCCACCGGCGAAGGCGAGCGGCAGCGGGATCCCGGCTGGGGGTTCAGATCCGCGGCGCCTGGGGCAGGGGGGCGAGGGATGCCCATCAGTGCCCCGGCTCTGGA
Organism: Podarcis bocagei; assembly: GCF_964188305.1. Taxonomy (NCBI): domain Eukaryota; kingdom Metazoa; phylum Chordata; class Lepidosauria; order Squamata; family Lacertidae; genus Podarcis; species Podarcis bocagei. The sequence continues at coordinate 62,935,677 of NC_138128.1, forward strand.
TGGAGGCTGAGAGCGGCGGCAGCGGTCGCAGCAGCGGCTCCTCAGTCCTGAGCCGGTTGGGGCTCCACTTCGTTCTGTGGCGCTGCCGGGAGCTCCGCCCCTTCGCAGCCCCTCCCGCCTGACCACGCCCCCCGCGGCGGCTGCTCTCGCTACTGCTGCTGCTGAGGTTGCAGGGAGCCCGGGACAAGGAGGAGGAGGAGGCAGAGCCGCACGCAGCCCTTGCTGCAATTGACTGGACGGGGCGGGTGCCCTCTAACTTCTCTCCTCTAGCAAGCCGGACTGGGCGCGCCGCAGAGAAAAGAGGAGTGCGATGGGCATGGGGAGATAAGATCAAAGTGACGCGGGGGTGGGGAGCGGCGAAGGGAGGGGGGGAATCCAAGAGCAAAGGATGGAGGACGACTCGAGGGAAGATGGAAGCAACGCGAAGACGGGGGGCGGCCGAGAGAGGAGGATGAAGCCAGAGTAAGAAGAGCCAAGGGAGTAAGAGAAAGAGAGGGGCAGAAGGGATCTGAGCTCGAGGAAGAACTGACCAGGGTTTTGAGGGGCCTCTGAGCACATGCAGAGTGCATTTCCCCTGTCTACTACCTCTAGCCCTCACACACTTCCCAGGAGATTCAGACTTTGGCATCTCTCGCTTTTAAGAAGTGTCGCGCTTTTCAAAGGAGGTCTTGCGGGGGCGGGAGAGGAGGAATGAAGAAAAGGGAGGGGGGAGGCGAGAATGGCAAAGAGTAGCTGTGGAGGGTGTGAAAGAGGAGATGTGAGAAAGGAAGGGAAGTTCAAATGGGAAGAAAAGAGGGTCGGAATGTGGAGTTTGGAGGAGGTTGTAGTCGCATATGCCATACATCTCCTTGTGGTGAAAATGAACAGATTCCTCTTCAGGTGTTGCCCTAGAAGTATGAAACCCTTTGTAGCTGCTCCTTAAAATCCAACACTGACTTTGGATTTCAGTGCTAATTACATCCAGCCCAATATTGTCCGCACCTAGAATGCAGAATCTATGTGCACACACACACCAGGAGGGGTTGCACTCCAAGTCTGATCATCACCAGTCAGCATGGCCAGGAGTTATGGGAGCAACACTTAGAGGAATGCAAGTTCACCATATCTGGTCTATACTAGACGGACAGTGGCACTACAGGGTAGCAGAGTTTTCTAGCCTTACCTGAGAACACCAAGGACTGAACCTTTGGTATGCAAAGCATGTGCTCTACCACTGAGCTATGGCCCTTCTGGTGCTTCACATATGGTATCACACATGCTGTTACATTGCATTCAGTTGCATATTCTCCCAAATGGAAAAGATAAGATGGGAAATAGCACCCCATGAAGCTTTGGTCCGACCACACTTGCAGTACTGTGTCCAGTTCTAGGCACCTCAATTTAAGAAAGATGTTGACGTGTGCAGAGGAGGGCAACCAAGATGATCACGGGTCTGGAAACCAAGCTTTATGAGGAATGGTTGAGGGAGTTGGGTATATTTAGCCTGGAAAAGAGGAGACAGAGGAAACATCTGTCACATGGAAGAGGGAGCAAGCTTATTTTCTCCTGCACCAGAGGCTAGAACATAAACCAATGGCTTCAAGTTACCGGAAAGGAGATTCTGACTAAACATCAGAAATAACTTTCTGATAGTAAGAGCTGTTTGACAGTGGACTGCTCTCCTTTGGGAGGTGGTGGAGGTTTGGGAGGTCCTTGGAGGTTTGTAAGTAGAGGTTGAATGGTCATCTGTCATGTCTGGTCTAGTTGAGATTCCTGCATTACAGGGGCTTGGAAGAGACGGACCTTCATGTTCCTTCCAACTCCACAAATCTCTGATTCAGTGTAGTTTTCTAAATTAGACACTGTAGCTGAGAAACAATCTGTCCTGACATCCCATTTTAAACCTGTTCATATAGAAGTAATTACCATTCATTTTAACATGACTTACTTCCACATAAGTCTGCTTAGATATGTAATCTACAGGGACAATCAGCAAAAGCCTCCTTGCCATGAGTGGGAGGAGGGCAAGAGCATTTCTATGCTTCCATTCGTTTCTGTGGGGCTCACATAGCATTGTTCCCAGTCCTTTCTTCATTGATCTCTAATCAATGCCCAAGAACAGTAATTATCACAATGTGTGTGAATGCTTTCAGTCCCCTGTAGTTCACCTTCCCACAGAAAGCATGCCTGGCCCACCTCCTCTCCTCTGCTGTAGGAACATAATATGCAGCATTTTATCCAGTAATGCACTTAATTGCCAGTTAAGCTCATATCTGTGGGTTCCACTCGGACTTTCAGCTGCATATCAGGGAATTGCAATGTGGATTGACGCTCCCCCTCCTTCTCCAGCAGCAGCGTGGGCAAGTGGCTCAGAAAGGTCAGAACCCTCTAACCTGACACTTAGCTAAGGACTCCCCCCCCTTCTCAGTTACAATGTCTAATTCAGAACACTGAAGGTTGGGATTCTATTTTCCATCACACTGGATTTATGACCTCAGATGTTCCCCTTTACATTCTGCTTTGAACTTCTTTAAAATTGTGCTTCTTAATTCATGTGTCCCCTTCCTTCATTTCACCCACATTGTTAATGAATTCAGTTCTGGATAAACATCTTCAAACTTCCTGCTTTCAAGTTCATTCAGCTAAGGGAGATCATGGCATTAGAACAGTCTACACCTCTGACTGATCCTGGGACAAACTATAAAATGGGGGACGTGAAGGTGGTGTTGGATCCGACTAATTGGGAATGCCTGTTCTTTTATTGTCCTTATGTCTAAGGTACAGAAAATGACAAAGGAACTGACCATGTTAAATATGCATGTCTGTCAGATGCTCAGATACAAATGCTGTTAAGTACCTGGAACAGACAAGCAGGCAGGCAGTCTGGAGGGAGAGAGCCTGTAGGCTTCCAGCAGTAACAAGTTGCCAAGACAAGAAGACAAGAGGAGGTCTTAGAACAGACAATGGTGTAAAGATTGGATTTCTCGTGTCACCTGATTTCCAGGAGTGATAATCACCTGGAAATACTGCCCTAGCTATGACGGCCTGCATTCCCTCTGATGAGTGCATGACAATGTGGCACACTTATGCCACATCAGATATGAACTATGCATTCCTGTATGTGGGTCCCCGCCACCCCATTGTTTGGCCCTTTAAGAAACACAAAACTGGTGGTCAGGGAAGGCTGGTGTGTCCCTTTAAGATATATTCTAAAAAGGTAAAATAATATGCTACACACAGAGACACACACAACTTAGGTGAGGCATGAAATATCTAAGTGATATCACACTTTGCAGGATTCATCCAGCTTCCAATGGTAAGCAAGAAGCCCATCCAAAAGACAAGAAGTCGTCACAGGCAGATTGGCTTAGGTATAACTGTGGATACTGGTTTTCCCAGTAGTGATGTATGGAAGTGAGAGCTGGACCATAAAGAAGGCTGATCACCAAAGAATTGATGCTTTTGAATTATGGTGCTGGAGGAGACTCTTGAGAGTCCCATGGACTGCAAGAAGATCAAACCTATCCATTCTTAAGGAAATCAGCCCTGAGTGCTCACTGGAAGGACAGATCGTGAAGCTGAGGCTCCAGTACTTTGGCCACCTCATGAGAAGAGAAGACTCCCTGGAAAAGACCCTGATCTTGTGAAAGATGGAGGGCACAAGGAGAAGGGGACAACAGAGGATGAGATGGTTGGATAGTGTTCTCGAAGCTACCAGTATGAGTTTGACCAAACTGCAGGAGGCAGTGGAAGACAGGAGTGCCTGGCGTGCTCTGGTCCATGGGGTCATGAAGAGTCGGACACAACTAAATGACTAAACAACAACAAACTGTGGATAAGATAGACCAAAGGGAAAGGAACACAAATCCAGCTAGAACGCTTATGGCTGAAAACCAATCTGTTTCAGAAAGGGAATATGACAGCATCCTGTCAATGGAAGTCTGGCCTGGATGTCAACCAGAGCCCAACTAAGATCGCTTTCTATAAAACAGTGCAAAGCAATTATTAAGTAAACATGGTGCATTGCAGTGTTTCATAAGCTAAAATAAAAATGTCATTGTCATGAATAAGAGCACCCACACCAGTTCTGAATCTGTAGAAAAGCACCTTGAGAGTTCTGAGCTGCATTGGCTGAGTGTAACAGAAACAAGCTCTGTGCATGCTGGGATCACTCTTTTAAAACAAAACCTACCCAGCTCACCTGCACTGGTTAATATTTTTTGATGTTAGACAAAGCCACAGGGTCTTTCCTGCAATACCTCATTGTATGACTCCTCCTGGGAATGCGTAGGGGATTGCCAGAAATGCTCATCACCCTCTTATATGCCTATGAAATCATCCCATGGTGCCCAACATATACACACAAAGAGAATGGTTTGTCCTTTGTAGCCAAATAAGCAATTAGGAACTGAAGCTAAATGGGCTCTCTGAGTGACAGTGATTCTGATGTGTTGTGTCATTTATTTATTTACATAGGAATATTGGAAGCTGCCTCATTTTGAGCCAGACCGTTGGCCCATCTACCTCACTTTTGTTTACACCAGGGATAGCCAGCTTGGTGCCATGCAAATGCTTTGGGGCTGCAACATTAGCCACATCCAACATGGACAATGGTCACAGATCATGGAAGGCACTACATTGTCCTTCCTTGGCACACACTAACCAACGGAGGCTCTCCAAGATTCCAGACCAGAGCATTTCCCAGCCCTACCTGATGCCACAAATTTCAACTTGGCCCTTCTGTGTGCAAAACAGATGCTCCAGTGCTGAGCTACAGGTAAGAAATGCATATATAGAGAGAAATGCTTTTTTAAAGAATGGTGATCTGCCAAATCCTATAATCTGGGTTATTGAGACAAGAAGTATTCCAGAACCTGACAATTGTGGCCCAAGCTGCTGCTGATGACAGTTCCTTGTCATTCAAGTCTTGATCGGAATCAAAATCTAAGGAGCCAGACAAGGGGAGAAGTGAATTGTTTGTCTGGTTATCAATGAGATCTCAGAAAATACTTTTGTCCTGAATCCTTTTACCTCGGGGCAAGTCCCACCACATATGACGGCAGGTCCCAGTATCCCGGCACCCCTTCCAGCATAAGAAGGAAATGGTACTTGTATATGTGTGTTTATGTCAAATGTGAATTGATGCGTGTGAGAGATGGTATGTGAATAGGGAACAGGTGTGTCTGTATGCAAGGAAAATAACATGAATGATGGATAAAGGAATGAATGGTGTGTCAGTGAGAGAGAGAGAGAATTGCTGATGCATGAATGGGGTACATGTTTGTGTGTGAGTGCATGTATGAATGTATGGATGTGGGTGGGGGGGGGGTCTTATGTGTGATTTTGGCTCCATCCACTGCTGCTATGTGGTTTACAGCCATCCTCCCCTAGGGAATGCAATCCTTGCATTCAAAAAGTTTACTGGACTCTGCTATTTGCTCATGGAAATTCTAGTAGTAGCATAGGTTCATTTCTTCAGTACATGGAAATTCTAGGGCTGCAGAGACTTGCCCCCAAGACACAGAGTCCTCAGATTTCTTACCATTCCCCCATTTCTTCACCTCCACTGCCTTTTGGCTCCCATCTCTTTTTTCTTTCCTTCTTAATTCTTTTTCATGTTTTCTCAACATTTTAAAAATAAATGCTAAACATTGTAAACACCACTGCACACAATAAAAGAAGAGAAAGGGAAAAAAATATCTGGGTTTTATTTTATTTTCCCTGTGGGGGAAAAAAAGCAAGTTAAACTATATGGGTAAAACAAAGGCCAGAAAAGTCCTAGGGCAGAGGATCCTTGAGTATTTCAGTATAAATGCTCCAAAATAATTTGATTGCACTCATCATATAGGCACCTACCCCTAGGCCTGGTTCCGGAATGTTCAAGTCAGACTAATTGGCCTTCCTAGGAGACCCCAGGAAAAGCAACAACAATAATATATGGCTCCTTGTGGGGATCAACCAGCCTAGAAGGCTTGAACTGAATCCCATTTATTCTCACAGTAACTTGGGTTGATACACAAAATGCAGAAAGTAATTTGGACCTATGTAGTGTCCTCCACATACCCACACACTTTTCTGTTCACATCTTGGTCTTTCCCAACTTGTTCTTGGTGAATTAGGATGAGATCATTGCAAGGCTCTCAAGTTTTAATGTTTTTTGGCATTTTGATTATTTATTAAAGCCAAGCAGAATTGTTGACTGTACTCAAAGTAATATTTTTTTTACAAGCAAAAAAAAAGAAAGAAAAAGAACTACAACAAAAGAACTGTAGCTGTCTTTGAACATATTTTTCCCACCTCTTTTATACCCAAGGGAGATGTTTTTACTTCAGAGAATTACTGTTTTCCCACCCACCCCACTCTATTTGTGAAGGATGCTCTACGACTGATAAATTGTGCGTGTTTGGGGTTTGTTTTTGTTTATCTCATAGATCCCTGTTCTTCTTTAGAAAATTAACATGGCTTGATGGCAGGAGGGGGAAAGAAGCAGAAGGAAGGAGGGGGGGGGAGAAGCTGATTTCTTCAACCTAATGATAATCATTACCACAAAATAAAACCTGTTGTTCAAACAACCAGAGGATGCCTATTTCCCTCCCCCCCCAAAAAGAGATCAGATTTATGAGGTTGCTTCCTCAACATGGGGCTCAACTTGATCCTGCTTGACACATATGGTTATGAGTTTGAGCGGCTCAGTTTGAATGATGCCCTGAGTTTCTTAGAATTCTTGGGATCTGTTTAGGGAGAATGTATAAGAGCAAGCTTGCCAAACTAGTTCTTTTATTAAGATAATGGCTTATGGAAGCATAAAGGGAAGAAGGTGACACAGAGACATGCTGGCTCTGTGCTGGGCTCTAGGTCTCCCCTGGAAACATAATGGGAAGCAAAATCAAGGCTCTGAGCCCCTCCATCCTACGCTCAGGTTGTATACATGTGCAAATAAAGCCTTATACCCTAAAGGGCTCACAATCTTCCCTGGCCTTCATTCCAAAGAAATAGAGCCCTGAGAAAGCACTTCAAACCCCTCGAGTCTCTCACTGCTTGAAGATTGGGGTGGTGTGTAACAATATGAAAGGTGTTGGTAAACATGCCTTAAACCTTGTGTTGTACTCTCTCAATACTGGAGCTATCCTGGGACTATTTTGCAGTGTATCCCAGGTGGTTCAGGGGTGTTTGTGAGTGTCATTTCTTCCCTTTTACAGATCATCTCACTACTGTTCTTCACTCTGCCGCCTTCCCAAGGTGCTTACTTTTCAATTAAAATCCAGGAAAAGGCATCTTGCGGCAACTGTTCCCAGGGGACATTTTCAGATCAGGATTCCTGTTCAGCCAAGGAAACTGTAGCAGTGCCAGATTTAGGGTGGTGCGGAAAGTTCCCCCCACACAGGGCATCTAGCCAAGGGAGTGCAAAATAACAACAACCACCCCTATGTTTATATGGGTGCTTAACTGAGAAGCTCCACTAAAAAAGCAACTGTACACAAAAAAGGTATTGTGAAAATAAAAGAAAATATGGGGGGGGGGTTGTCCTTGCCCATGGTTGCAGAGTGCTAGGGATATGTTTGCTTGAAAGAAAAACACAAACACAACCTTCAGCCACCTTACAACGATAAGGTAACTTCAATACCCTACAGTGACTGACATTCTAAAGAAATTCTGAAGTGCCCTGAGAATGAGTCAGAAAAATAGATGACTCTTTTACAGGAATCAAAACTTTGCAGAAATTGGAGGACAGATTTTGGCACAGCACTAGTTTTAGCTCGTGTGAGGTACCACATTTATGTGTGAAATGATCTTTAACCTTGTGATTGGTTTTTGCGTTAAATTGAATCAAATTTCCAGAGCACCTACTGCCGACAGTGCTCTAGAGGCAGCACAATGCTTTAAGGGTTGGGATCTGTGTTATGCACATGATATAATGACAGGAGAAAGGGGGTGGCTAAAAGGAGTCATCTGAAAGCCCATAAATGAGCAAAAACATCCATACTAATGCATCATTAAAATTAATTCTAATACCAACTCATTTCAAAGCATAATATGGCAATCTAAATAAGCAATTCACTTGGGTAATATTAAGATCATAACATTTTTAATTCATTAATTAGTAAAACATAAATGCGCTTACATTGTGATGAGCTTGTGGGTACCAGACTCTCCTGCGTTGTGAATTTCTGGGTGCCAGACACTTAACCCTTGGATTCAGCAGATGTTAAAATATAAGCCAGGCAAGTTTCCTGATGAGGTAATCACCTGGAGTGATGAGCCACCAGGAGAACAAAATAAAGGTGATGAAGCATTAGGAAAGCTAAGAAGAGGGCTCTATGCCACAAGGAAAATGGGAGGGGCCCCTCCTCCAGCTCCGAATTAGAGAGATGAAAGGCCAGTGTTTTTAGAGTTCACTGTGATGTAAGCTAGAAGCTGGGGGGAAAGCAACAAGCAGAGGGTCAGAGAGCCATGACTGATTTCTGTTTGAATCCAAGGTTGTGACTATGGGACAAGCAATAACCTCTTGGGGTGTCAATGTTGTAAACCCCTCCATTGTAGACTCAGGTTGTACATATGTGTAAATAAACCAAAAAACCTAAAGACACCACAGTCTCTGCTGTGCCTCATTTCCAAAAGGAAACACAAACCCTGGGTGAGTGCCTGGAACCCCCTGGAAGCTTGCACCACTCAGAGATTGCAGTAGCGTACAGCAATATTATTTGTGTTAAAGTGTTAAACCAGCTTCAGGTCTGAGTGCAGCCAGGTATTAAGAGACAAGAAACAGAACCACCACAGTGGGTCAAAGAGGTGGGTTTTTGAAAAAGAAGAAAGAAACTGGAAGAGAGATTGCTTGGGGAAGCTATTCCAGGTTCAGGAAACAGAACTGGGAAGAAGCACCCTTCCAGAGGTTGGAATGAAGGCACAGAGAAACAGTATCTCTTAATTACTTTTTAGAAATGTAAAGCTGCCAAATTGAACAGAGAATTAGCTTTCCTAACTGATTTGTACAGCTATTAAGTGAGATATAAAATTTCTGGCTTAGTGTCAGAAGTTACAATGGATGGGGTGCGTAGGACACAATCTACCGTCTCTTTTTCCAAAATGAATATATACTTTCCTAGCATATAGCTTCCTAACATTCCTTGTACATTATAATCTAATGGAACACTACTGCCACCCGTGAACATGATATGTTTCTTTGTGTTATTAAAGTCTATAATCTGAAGCAGTTTGTGAGCCATTGATGGACCAATAATAGTGGCCGGGTCCCTGTAGGTCCAAAGTTTTCACTATCAAGGGAAAATAGGGCTTCCAATTAGGTGTTTGTCATATGCCAGCTGCTGTCATATAACTGGGCTATAGTGTCGGCTTGTTCTTTAAGCAGCTGGGAAGACATAATTAGGGATTCCCTGGTGCCACTGTGTGTGCTTTTCTTTGTTTTCTAATACAGGCTAAGCTCATAATGGAGAAGCTTTTTATAGCCATTCCTTGAACCTAGATTGCACACTAGAAAGCCTTATGTTGTGATTAGAATTTCTTCACTTTGTTGTTACATTGTTATCCGCTTCCTAGATATTGGTTCAACTTGTAAATAAAAAATAAATCTATTGTTAGCATTACCAATAAGGTATTTACAGTTTACAATACTACAGCACCATGGACAATTCCAAAGTCTACATCATGGATGGAGAACTCGAGGCTCCCCAGATGCTGTTGGACTCCAGTTGCCATTAGCCCCAGACACCATGGTTGGTGGTCTGGAATGATGGGAGTTGTAGTCCAACAACACCAGGAGGGCCTCAGCAATAGACTTTCTAAAGGTTGCCCTTTCTGTTACTAACTACATTATCTTAAATGATGAAATTTCTCTAATGTGTTTATTGTGGTTGATTTTTATCTCTAACATTGTATTGTATTTATGGTGCTTTGTTTTCTGTTTTGTAATATTTGTGAACCTCTATGTTTCTTTTTACAATGTGAATCTGTATATAAATTATCAGGGAAGGGTGGAACTAAATGAACCTCAGGCGTGTACAAAATATATGGGGGAACCCACTGAACAGTGACAGAGTAGTTTCTGGCACAAATATTTGCAAGAAACTCATTCATCCTTTTCATTTTTAACTCACGTGCTGCCTTTCTATATTACTGTACTCAAGATGGCTTACTACCCACAAAAATGTTCAAATATTCAACAGTTGTCATCCTGCAACATTTCAAAAGTATCTAAAAATAAACAATTAACAAAACTGAAGAACTCATTTCACAACTAATATTACAAAATAATATCAATGAAATATCACCAAATGTCTATAAAAACCATCTCCATCAGTCACACTAAATCATTAATTGATAAACAATATAAATATCTGCAAAAATACAATACCTAAAATAGTACAGACTAATGGCGTGACTAACTCTTGATTCAGCAGTCAGTCTATCCTGCCCACAAGAATTTTTTTCTGAGCCCCAGAGGGCCCATCAAATTTAGAGACAGTAACAAAAACAGAAGCAAAGTAGACACAGTTGAAACCTGTCTGCCCAGCCAAGCACCCTGATTGTCAGGAATGTGGCCCCCCAGAGCACAGGGGAAGAGTTAGACTCAGAACCCTAACTAAGTGAATGAGGGACTGACTCTTGCAGATGAGAGCTGGCTGTAAGAGTCGAGAAAGGGCAGTTCAATCCTGCTTCCTGGGGAAGACACTGTTAGCTCTCAAGAAGAGGAAGAGGGAAGGCAGACAGAGTGTTGCTAGGCAATCAGCAGATAAGCCGAGGTCTGAGTCTGTGTTGAGTGGGAGTGGGGAGGGGGCAGGCCAGCCTCTCAGTCCCTGATCTAGGCATCTGGATAAGATCAGATGTCAACAAAAGGGCAAGAGGGGAAAGGCGGGAGTTTGGCATCCTTCCTGCTGTGGGAGGGGTGAAAATTCAGGCTGACCAACTATTGTAAATGCGAGCAGGTGAGAAGCCATGCTCTGGGTGTGCCGTTTTGTAAATAAACGTACATAAAACTGCCGGAGAGTCATTACACTGATGGGGATATAAATCAGCTCCCACCTGTTCAAAGGATTCATCATTTGGTGAACAGAGAACAAATGATGATACCCACTTCTTCATCCAAGCTTCATGGATCAGCTGATGTTGGAAGGTTCTTTGTGTGGGTGGGTGGGTGGGTGGGTGTTCTTTATACTGCCATGGTTCACAATTAGCTAAGTACTGAGGACCCCCTGTTTTTCAAAGGCCAAGCTATTCGACTCAAACTTTTGAAAATTTTAGATAGCTCTATGGTAGTTTTTGTTGTGTGAATGGTGCCACAGACCACCTGGAGTTCATGTTAACCACTAGTATAGTATGCATGTGTGGCATAATAATAATAATAATAATAATAATAATAATAATAATAATAATAATAATATATTATTTATACCCCCCCAATCTGGCTGTGTTTCCCCAGCCACTCTGGGCGGCTTCCAACAAAAGAGTAAAAATACACTAAAACAACAATCCTTAAAAACTTCCCTAAACAGGGGACTTCCGGGTTGGCGCCATCGCCGAATGGCGGACTCCCTCCGAGCTCCGGAGGGAGTCTGCTCGGCAGGGGCTGGGTCCTACCGCGCCGGCGACGCGGGGACCCTTAAAAACTACGGGCACGGAGCCCGTGGACATGGGGACTCGGCTGGTACCGTTAGCGCCCTCCCGACTTGTGAAGGAGCCTTTTTAAAGGCTACGGATCGGGTGCCGGGGAGCGGCGTGGTGCTGTGAGTCTATCGCTTCCCCTGCCGAGCGCAGCCGCATGCCATTCGTCGGAGAGCGCTGGCTTCTTCCATTGGAAATTCGGCCATTTAACAACAACCCGTGAGTAATTGGGTAACCGGGTATAAAAGGAGAAAAAAAGGATTTTTTTTCGGATTCAGCACAAGCGGGGGGGATCTAAAAAGGAAGTCAGTCCCCTCCCTGATTGTAAACATGCTAAAACAAGGACTGAGAAACCAAGATCGATTCAGAAGCTTATTGCTGACAAAAAGCATCAATTCCACGATGGGATACTACAAGAATTGTGCTGGAGGAGAAAAGTCGAGGGTGAGAGGGAAAAGGCAACCCCCCCCCCGGGAACCGGGGCGATTCGGAGAACCTGGCGGAGAGAGATGGAGAATTTGACAGCTGTCAAAGTAGCTGTCAAATCTTGAGAATATAAAGAGGACTTTGCTACAAGTATTTTGCTGGTAAATTTTGTTACAATTGGACATAAATATGGATACAAAATGTCGGGGGGGGGGGGAAAGAAACAACAACTTGACTTTTGGATTAGAGGATACAAAGTTACTGCAACCCCCCTAGAGGGGCTTTGGGACATTACAAGTGGCGTATGTGGAAAACTACTCCGGGATGTGTACAGGTCTTATCTTCTGGGAAAGCAGCTAAACTGAAATATTGTTTTGTCTACAGAGGTGACAACACAATAGAATTTTTCTATTGAAGCAAGGTAGGAACTGGACGTAAGTTTTTGTTCCTGAATAACAAACCTCTGTAGAGATACTAGATTTCGGAATAAGAATGGTTTTGCAGCTGAACAAGACAGAAACCTGAGAAAGTAAGAAATAAAAGAGCAAAGGACCAACTACGCCACGGAAAGAACAATGGGAGGAGCAACTACGACCAAAGGAAATTAAAGGCCTCTATTAGACTGGATTTTTGAAGTTAACAGCATCAAAACAAGCAAATTTAAAGAAAACCGGCAAGATGGATTGAGGAAAATTTGGCTGTGGACTTGAGACCTCCAGGCCGACAACATACAGACTGATGGACATGGGGAATCTAAACCGGGGAAGGGAGGGGGAATTCTAGAATCCAAAGGCTATGTAACCAACTTTTTGAATCTTCTTCTATCTTTTATCTTTTATCTTTTATCTTTTATCTTTCTATATAACTTTGGTATTTTGATTTAACATGTTTTGGAAAAAAAGGGGGAATTCGTGGAAGGAAACGGGGTAGATTTTGGGGGAAAAAATCTTTTTTCTATTTTGTTAAAGATGAGGAGTGATGTTAAGATTGTAATTTAAATTGGCTAATAGGTACAACATATTAGGTTTAAATTGGGAATGAGAACTTGTGGAACCAACTTAGGGAAAGGGGAATACAGTCGGGAGGGGAAGGAGGGAGTCCCAGAAGGAAGGTTATGAAAATAAGGGTTTAAAATTGGTCTTTCTTTTTCTCTCTTTTCTTTATCTTTTCTATCTTTTCTATTCTGTCATTATTGGAAATTTTAATAAATATGATTAAAAAAAAAAACTTCCCTAAACAGGGCTTCCTTCAGATGTCTTCTAAACATCAGATAGCTGTTAATTCCTTTGACATCTGATGGGAGGGCGTTCTACAGGGTGGGCACCACTACCGAGAAGGCCCTCTGCCTGGTTGCCTGTATCTTCACTTCTTGCAGTGAGGGAACCGCCAGAAGGACCTCGGCGCTGGACCTCAGTGTCCAGGTTGAATGATGGGGGTAGAGATGCTCCTTCAGGTATACTGGAGCATGTGAGCCCCAGAGAGTTGGCCAAGGGAGAATGTGGCTCACAGTCCCAAACAGGTTAGCCATCGCCGCTACAAGAAATGAACATAAGGAATCACAGCTGCACATGCTTCAATTGTATAATTAATTTTAGCCATTTTCCTTCTAGTATGACACAGCAAGACCTACAAAATAATGAAGGGATAGAATGGGACTTGTCTCTTATTTCTACTATCATTCTGCATAGTCTTCCTTTTTCCAGGGCATTTAAGAGCTAAATGTTATCACCTGCTTTTCTTCCTCACTATTTAGCAAAAAGAGAAATCACTGGGGGCCTTTAACCAGAAGAAGGAGAGAAGCTGTAGATATCCTACAATTTCATGCGATGAAATGGAACTACTTAAGGATGACAGAAGGTGAACTTTCCCTTTCAGTTTACCCAAAGCAGTAGGGAGTCCTATGGCTGAATGGGATCAACTTGAGTACCTTATCAATATGCTGAACTCAACCCGAGACTTACAGAGAAATACTGGATTTTCCCAATAAACATGCCCTAAGTGTGCAGGGTGGATGAAGCTGTGCCAGAGGGCAATCTGTACTCCTGTCATTCAGTGTCAAATTAAGCCCCAACATAGAAAATGATTTTTTAGGGTTGAAGTTCAGTGCATCTCATTTGCATGCAAAATGTCCCTGGTTCAAACCTTGGCATCTTTCTGTAGGACTGGAAGAGTCCCCTATCTGGAACCCTGGAATCCAGCCACCGCAGACAATTCTAAGCAGCAGGGACCAATGGTTTGACTATTAACATGGCCTGAAAAGACACATTTTTAAATACTAGTATCTTCCCCCATCACCAACCATCTGTACTGTTAGAATATCTCAGTATACCAGCTTTGCTCCCCCCCCCCTTTTAAAATGTGGCAGTAGCATTCAGCAAGCTCAGCAAGCAGCTATTGTTCAAATGTTTTGTCACTTTTCTAGTAAGAGTTTGGGAATCACCACAAGGAAAGAGACAATTATTCTAGCCTGCTGTATCACAGTAATTTGTTTCCAACAATGGCCGACACAAGCTGCTTCATAAATGAGTAGAAAAGAAAACAGCAACACCCTAATTGTATAGAGCTACAACACTGGGGGCAGGGGGACCCATAAGTGTTCTGATACTAGCTGATAGTTAAATGTTTCCACTCCTGTTAGATTATGAGATCTAATCATCCCACTCCTTGTTTTAGAAATTAGTGCGCACCAACAAGAATGAAATTTGGGATGGACCAGTCTATTCCTAGTCTGTAACAGTCCTGGCATTCATTCATTCATAAGTCAATTTTCTTCATAAATCTATGTGTAATAATTTTAAAATATGCACACCATATTTCAAGATGCATTTGCTCACAGAGTATGTGAGCATTCTAAAATGCACGTTATCCCAAAATATGCATTTTTTAAAATTTATTTTTTAAATAATAATTTTTATTAGAGATTTTCTTGTGTTACAAACTAGTAAACAGGGGGGAAAGTACATACAGCATCTCCATTCTTGATTTATAGAGTCTTTTTTCACAGTTTGTTTACTTTTTGTATGTGATACTACCATTCTAGATATGTGGTTGGGAGGAAAGGGGGGGGGGGGAGAAAGAGAGGGAGGAAAAGAGAGGATGAGAGTTGGGAAAAATGCATTCTGAAACACAAGTTGGTATGGTGTTTTGAGCCAGGCACTGCACCACAAAATGTGGAAAAGTGTGAAATCTGAAGAATAACATTATTCCAATGTACACATTATTAGAGGAGCTTTGGATCAGGTCAGCTTGTATCAGATTTGCTAAGAAAAAAATCCTGAAGACAACATATTACCTTTTAACTTCCGTTTTCAGAAGAGATATTCCTCTTAAGTGACTCTTATAATAATGCTCAGCATTCCTACAACATGCTTTGATGGTTTCACACACACTTGGGTGTTCAACATTCCAAGTACTCTCAACTGTGGTGTTCTCTATTTAGACCTGAACTGCCAGGGTTAGCTTAAATGGAAGATGTGCCTGCTAAACTATATGGACCCACTAGCAGAGTAGCTTCAGAAGTGCAATATTGCCAGGTGAAGGGGAATCTGTAAGACCTGCGGAAGGGGGTAGAACTCCCAGAGGATGCCTTGCAACTTCAGTGTCTCTTAAAAACAGGGCTCAGTTTAGTACATATTTTTGTACAAGCTTTTGTATCATAGCCCTGAATGAGCCCAGGGGAAGTGGGGGGAAGCGGAACAATGCCTTCCTTGTGCCGGTTCTTATTGGCAATTTCCAAAGATTTTAAGGAATAGTTAGCATGTCTGCCAGCTATTTTGCCGAGTGATTTATAGAATAACAAGACCTTCAAAATGTGCCAGCCACCGTGTGCCGTTATGAGAACAAATGTACAATGTATGCAAGATCACACCGATAATTTAAGCATGGGAAAGAAAATCTGGCTATTACTACATTTCAATTTCTTTGTAATCCTAATGAGAGGAGATAGAGGAGGGAAGCAAACAGCCATTAACTCTCCCTGTTAGACCGACTACCAAGGCTGTTTATTAAAATCCATAGTTCAGGCTAATCATATTGAATTGAGGAGTCAAGTGCGCTTGTTCTGTTTCAAGGAGGCTCCCCCCCACCCGCCTCCCCTCAATTACATATGCAGTCTAGAACAGAGCACCACACTGTTTTGCATGTAAGAAGTCCTGTTAGATTGAGTTATTCAAATTAAGGTAGTTAAAGAAAGAAATGGCAAGGGGCATAGAAACAAGAGGGGAAAACTCTTAAATTATTAAAATGGAAAACATACATATGTATTAACAGAATGTTTTACAGATGCATTTACAGAACAGCAGAGCTCCAGTATTAACTGGGTGGGGGGCCCTAATAGGACTCAGAGGTAAAAGAACTCAAATATTTATTATTCATTGGAAAAACAGAGGAGTGGGGGAATCAGCTAGGCATAAACATTGCTGCTGCAATGGGGCGGGGAGGAGTAAGAAAAAGATTGTTTAAAAATAATATCCAGCTAAATACCTCTTGAGCTTTACAGTCCTATGCGCCCTGGGAAGGCAGAGGTGAAGGGAACTCCACTCTGAGAGAAAATTCTGATATTGGATGCTTCCTCCTCAGTGCCATGTAAAGTTCTGTGGTTCTTGCCCTACCAGCCTTGGGAGCTCTGATGTTAGTAGAACAGAAAAAGACGAACACAAGAAAAGCCTGGTGCATCAGGTCAATGGCCCATGTAGTCCTGCAACCTGTTCTCACAGCGGCCAAGTGGGAAGCCTTCAAGCTGGGCAGGAGAACAACATCACTCTGCCCACCTGCGATTCCCAGAAACGGGTATTCAGAGGCACAGTATCTCTGACAGTGGAGGTAAAGCAGGGGTAAAGCCTGGAGGCACAATGGACTGGACAAAGGAAAGGCTTAAATCCCAAGTATCCAGTGCCTTTCTACTTCCCTGACATATCTCCCAAGCAAGAAGAAAACAACACCATCCCAGGAGCTGGTATAGATTTTCTTCCCTTTATCAAGATCAGTTTTCAAAAATCCATAAATGGATGGAGGAGCGCATTAGCGTTCCTCTGCCCTGAATTCTGCTCTGATGGAACCAGCCTAGCAGGGTGCTGAAGGAGATAGTTTGTTAGCCTTCCATTATTCCTTTTCCCTCCCTTCCTTAGGATTCCTTAGTATTTGTTTGAGATGGTGCCTGCACAGTTTGCAATGCCCTGCATAGAATAGAGTAGCAGGGGACTCATTGACTCCTCCTTTCACATCTATGACATAATGCGTGATATGAGGCACACATACAGCTAGGGAGGATCTTTCTAATTTTCATCCGTGGTGCTTTCACATACAGTAATTGGTTCCGTTTCTGCATTACTCAATTTTTTTAAAGGATCTTTCCAAAGTGCATCTTTAACCATACATCCTGATACATATTTAAACATATATTTCCTCTCAAAATGTTTTTGAAATGTGATCCTTTCCCACAAAAAAAATATTTCTGGTGCATGGAAACTAGTGAGAGTTTCCACCTTCAGAAAAGCGTAAAATTCAGTGGCTAGCTAAGTTCAGATGCACACATTAGTCCCAAGGATGCAGATCAAGTCGATTTGTATGGGTGTTCACAAGGATTATGAATTTCTCAAGGATCCCTAGGCTTTTGTGTATGCACATTAATATTTACTGTTGCCACCAGTTTTTTGCCTAAAGCAAGTGTTTGAGGTGAATGTTAAGGTCCCTTCTTTCAGGGCATTTTGGGGGTGTGTGTGGAAAGAGAGAGGTAATGAAAAAGTCAAATGGCACAGGGGCAGGATTGAGAAATCCACACTGATATGTGCACATCACTGCTCTTGTTTGAAAAAGCGTCAAGAAAGAGTCTCCTTTTCCTCACTACTAATGACAGGAAAGTCTAAAAAACCTATATTTGCATCCCCCATCCCTCCATAGGGCTGACTGGACCTGGGGCGAGGATGATTCAGATTTGGTATGAGGGGAAAGAATTACAGTGGTGCCTCGCAAGACAAAATTAATTCGTTCTGCGAGTCTTTTCGTCTTGCGATGTTTTTCGTCTTGCGAAGCATGGTCCGTCGCAACTGCGCCTCTTCAAGTGGCTTTAAGAAAAAAGCGAACAAACTCGCAAGACGTTTTCGTCTTGCGAAGCAAGCCCATAGGGAAATTCGTCTAGCGAAGCAACGCAAAAACCGAAAAACCCTTTCGTCTAGCGAGTTTTTCGTATTGCGAGGCATTCGTCTTGCGGGGCACCACTGTAAGACTTTCAAAAACAACTAGCATTAATGCTGCAATTCAATGTCCCCCCGACTGATAAAAGGAGAAACAGTAAGGTGTTTTTGTTTGTTTCCAGGGTTTTTGTTGTTTTTTAAAAAAGAACACCTTGGGAAATCTGATCACAGTTCTCTTGTCATTTGGCCCTGTAATGCAGTAGATTTAACCTCTCTTTTTAATTTATTCCACTGATATCCATTGACAAATGACTGCACCATTTTTAACTTAAATATTAAGTGTGGGTGTTTCCACATAGTATTTGAGAATGATGAATGAATAATGGGGTTGGATTTTTACACAGGTGTAAAACAGATTTGTATATATTTTAAAAATAGTTTCCTGAGGTAGGCCCTGTAAGTCCTTAAAAGACATTGAATGTTTAAAGATATTTTCAAGCACTTTGGGGAAGTTTTCCTCTATGGGGATGTGGGGGGGGGGGGAGGCTGTATTTCCCAGAAAAATTAAAATTAAAAAGCCCCATGTTACATTTTGGGGTTAAAATGCATCTCTCCTAGGCCTGAAAAGTTTTTTTGCGGGGAAAGTATTACCTTATTTTTATTGCACTACATTGTAGTCGAGGTTTTTTGTTGGCGAAAACAAACAGGATTGTAAATGCATGGTAAATGGGAGCACTGTCTCTTGGTTATGTGTTAATAGAGCTCTCTTCTCTGAAGTAATTAACATAAAGTGCTTTATCCTAATCACATATGCAGATTAAAATTAGCATTCTCCCCTTTCCTCACTTGAACTATGCTGGTTGTACGAATAGAAAGGGTAGGTAATCCAAGTTAATGAACGTCTCTGGAGTCTTCTTCAGGCATTCTACTTGCTCTAGTATCACACACAATGCAGATCCCTGGATAATGTACATCGTGTGGAAAGTCACTATGATTATAGGCAGGACTGGCCCAGCCATGAGGCAAAGTGAAGAAACTGCCTCAGGCAACAAAAGTGATTAAGGGTATGAGAACAAAAGCCTTGTGAACAATAGTTGAGGGAACTGGGTATGTTTAGCCTGGAAAAGAGGAGACTGAGAGGAGATATGATAGCCATCTTCAAATAACTCAAGGGCTGTCACATGGAAGTTGAAGCAAGCTTGTTTTCTCCAGCTCTAGAGGATAGGGCCTGAACCAATGGCTTCAAGTTGCAAGAAAGGAGGTTTCAACTAAACATCAGGAAGAACTTTTTGACGGTAAGAACTGTTCAACAGTGGAACGAACTCCCTTGGGAGGTTGTGGACTATCCTTCATTGGAAGTTTTAAACCAGAGGTTGGATGGCCACCTAGAATCATAGAATCATAGAGTTGGAAGAGACCACAAGGGCCATCGAGTCCAACCACCTGCCAAGCAGGAAACACCATCAGAACACTCCTGACATATGATTGTCAAGCCTCTGCTTAAAGACCTCCAAAGTAGGAGACTCCACCACACTCCTTGGCAGCAAATTCCACTGTCGAACAGCTCTTACTGTCAGGAAGTTCTTCCTAATGTTTAGGTGGAATCTTCTTTCTTGTAGTTTGGATCCATTGCTCCGTGTCCGCTTCTCTGGAGCAGCAGAAAACAACCTTTCTCCCTCCTCTATATGACATCCTTTTATATATTTGAATATGGCTATCATATCACCCCTTAACCCCCTCTTCTCCAGGCTAAACATGCCCAGCTCCCTTAGCCGTTCCTCATAAGGCATCGTTTCCAGGCCTTTGACCATTTTGGTTGCCCTCCTCTGGACACGTTCCAGTTTGTCAGTGTCCTTCTTGAACTGTGGTGCCCAGAAGTGGACACAGTACTCCAGGTGAGGTCTGACCAGAGCAGAATACAGTGGCACTATTACTTCCCTTGATCTATCCTGGACGTTTTACTTGAGATTCCTGGAAGTTTTACTTGAGATTACTTGAGATTCCTGCATTGCAGGGTGTTGGACTAAATGATCCTCAGGGTCCTTTCCAACTCTAAATTTCTATGATTCTATGATACACAGGGGCAGCAGATCCTAATGGAGATTTTTATTCCCTGCTGGTTCCTGATGCAGCTCTTCACTCGTCCCTTCTCTGACATGGAGGAGGTAGCCATTTTGTGATTCGCCTGAGGTGCCAAAATGTCTTGGGCCAGCCATATTTATAGGAAACTCCCCACTGCTGCTGTCTTCCCACCGTGGAGTTGTGACTAGGAGTGTGATGTGACTAGGAACCGGGGGGGAATTAGATTCAGTTTGCATTTAAATGCAAACTTTCCCAATTTGACCTTTCGAAAACAAGATACAAAGTGATACACAATTGTAGTTCTCTAAAGTTTGCAAGGCATCTCCTCAGCCATGTCATGCACACAGAGATGCATATTCTAGGGGAAAATATGCCTAGAAATGCATACCAAAATGCATTTTTTTAAGGAGACATTGCTTTTAATAAAAGAAAGAGTATATTAAAGCAGTGCTAGGTGTGCTTAGTATTGCATCATGAGACTTAGCTGAAGGTCAGTTCTACTGTATGGAACATGGGATGCATTTTTTTTTTACAGAATAGATGGAAATTTCCTGTTAAAACAATATTTTTTATATAAAAGATATACTTCTCTGAAATAACAACAAAGAGGAACCCACATAGATCTCACAAAGAAGCTTGCTGATTAATACGGGTGCCACCAAGTGGCATACAATTTTGTAAAAAAATCAATTCAAGATAAGCCAAACAAAAAAATAAATAAATCTTGAGTCTTTCACCATTTCCTCCCTCCCCACTGACAGTTTTCTAATACAATTGCTTTTCTCATTAATTGATGGAGAACATTTGTTTGCAGGGCAACTTTTCGGCATAGGGCTAGTCTCTGTAGCATGCTGGATGAGATATTTTCCCCAGCCTTATGGAGCCCTGGTTAGCAGAAGCAATATTTTGGACAGCAACCATTCATGCTGGAACATGAATATTTCAATCAGGTCTCACATTTGAGCCATTAGTGCAGTGGGTGAAGCATCAGGAATAAATACATATAAATAAATCAGGGGCTGGTAACCATTTTCAGTCTCAGGCATCAGCAGGGTTGTAGGCAAAAGTGGGCAGAGCGAGGGATGTAAATGTTACTTTTGTACAGTAGGTTCATTTCTATACATGCTCACAACCCTCCCTCTAGCCTCCATACAGACAAACAAGAGTCATTACCAGAGTTCAAAGGCATGTTCCAGCCAGGCTAAAACACCTGAGGAGGATGTGGAGCAAGACCTGCAATGTCACCTGGGAAGAGAAGGTGTGGCCTGTGGAGAGAGTTTCAAGGACCTTGAGCTTGTTTGGAGGTTCTAGCAGGGGAGCGCAGCTATTGTATACCCTTGACCGAAGAACGGTACACTCCTTCTATCTGGGATGGTCGTCCTCTTCCACCAAGGAGTGTAACATTAGTAAGGGAACCAGGCAAGGATGCCCCTTATCCCCCCTTATTTTCATTATGGTAATGGAGGTAATGAACAATCAAATTCGGGAAGACCAATCAGTCAAAGGCATCACCCTGGGCAGCAAAACATACAAGCTCAAAGCCTTTGCCAACGACCTGATTATTATGAGTGAAAACCCTAAAGAAAGCTTGGAAAGAGTGCTAGAGAGAATTAAAAGCTTTGGAGAGGTGGCAGGTTTCAAGTTGAATACTACCAAAACAAAATTATTAGTTAAAAACTTACCAAAACAAGAAAAAAATTGAATTAGAAGAAACATCAGGATTCTGGATCTGCCAGAAAGCGAAATATTTGGGTATTTGGATCACCCCTAAAATAAAATGTGTAACATTCGGAAATATTTCATTGGGGCCGGGAGTCAGGGAAGGCTGCTCAGCTCACATTTTACCCATCTCTACTGTATGTTTCAGGAACAAATATATATATAATTTATAGATGAAGCTGCATTCTTACTGAGCAAAACACATAAAGGGTCTCCTGCTTTAAAAAACAAAACAAAACCAGCCGGTTTGAATGCAGGCAATTACAAATTAAGATGACAGCTACTGCTTCACAAGTATCATGAAACAAAGATGCAAAAGTGTTTTATGGACACAGAAAAAGAAGCTCTGGTGCTAATTCTAGAGCAGGCAAATACACACTGTGACCCACCAAGCCAAACACAGCCCATCAGACGTAAATTGAGTTAGATGCTTGACAACCTCCATGTGCAGTCTTCAGCAGCCAGAAAAACAGGAAGCTTATTAAGCCACTGATGGACAGCTAGTTGGGCCAAAGTTGTACTGGCAATGGAGGCACCGGGTGAGGGGGAAATGGGATGTGGGTGAATGGTGCTGGGACACACAGAAAGCTCACAGTGTTTTCCCCACTTTTCTACTGGATTGGTAAAAGAGAAAAGTGGGATATTTCACATTATCACATCCATCCTCAACCTATTTTCTCCTAAGTTCATCTGATTGATTTCAAGGAAGTGCACCAAGGATTGCATCCTTATTGCAGTTTCCAATTTATGATTCAGAGCTTTGGGCATTCACCATCACCCTAACATTACTTCTGTCCCACTTTGCATGGGTCAGCATAGAAGATCAGATGCAGAATCGGAGAATTCCTGGTTTGTGTGTCTTGCCCATTTCTGCTTAGGGGAAACCCACAGAGGGTTCCATGCATGACTGTTCCCCAGATACTGGAGCCAACTTAGAGGTTTAGACTGCTGGCTATTTTAAAAAGAAATAAATAGTAGATGAAATATTTCTCCCCTAGCTTCCTTTAAGGATAGGAGTGTAACTGACCTGCTCATACTCCTGGCTGCCAATTTTGCAGAGGAAATAGTGGTGGCAATTTTCAAATTGCAGTTCAGTGTCAGTGCCAAAGGGGAGCAGCTAACTTCCTCTTTTTGACCTTTTTGGACCATGACATTGCCCAACTTTGCTGAGAACCTCAGCAACTAACAATAGAATCTGTGATTAAAGAATGGAAGAACATTGGGATTAGGGTGCAGATAGTGTGCATATCACAGGGTACAGAGGAGGGCAAATGTGTAATATTGGGGTGCAGAGTATGGTTACCAAATTTTTTTCAGTGAATCCGGGGACACTTTTTTTTTTAATTTCATGGTTTATTATTCATAATTACATGGCTTTCATGGGGATCCAGGCTGTACACTCCTGTGCTCCTGGCAAAAAAACAAAGCCCTAAACAGGATCCAGTAAAAAGCTGGAATTTTATTCTTCGGAGGAAAATAAATACCTGTACAAATAAATCAATTCTCTAATAATTATAATTCCTCAGGTTTCAGGGCTGAACCCTATCTCAAATAGCTAGAAATATTTTTCGGAGGGGGAATAAATCTCCTCAGCCTTGATGATACAGCAGGTTCGTGCTAGTTTTTAAAAGGAGAAATGAAAGAGCCGGAAAGCCTGGCTGTTGCGTCAGGCGACACAGGGGGGAAAGAGAAGCGCTTTGCTCATGCTCAGAGGCACTCTTTCCCCCTCAGCTGTGAGTGAGCCTGGTGCATGGAGCTTCACGAGGTATCCTGGCGATCAGCAGGCTGAGAAAAGAAAACCTTTCTCTGCAGCCTCAGACGCAGCAGCAGTCGCTGCTGCCGCCAGTGTCCTGCAAGCCTGAGCTCCTCCTTCTCCTTCTCCAGCTGAGCCCCCTTCCGAAGCCGCTTCGCCTTTTTTTCATTGCCGCCACTTCTGCCTTGCCTGCGTGTTTGACAAACTGGAAGGTGGGAACTGGGGAACGAAAAGCTCCTTGCCTGCTCGCCCCTTAGTTCAAACGCAAAGAAAGAAATAAGAAAGGCGCCCTCCACAAACAGCGAGGGAGGCAAAGAACAAAACACAAGAAGAAAAGCCCCTTAGCTCTCCATGAATTTGAGTGAGGGAAAGGCTCAAAACAGTAGGGGAAAGAGAGGTGGAGCAAGGGCTTGGGGATGCTGACACAAAGTCAGCTGCGATTTAAAGCAACAGACGCGGGTGGAACTGTGGGTTAAACTACAGAGCCTAGGGCTTGCCGATCAGAAGGTTGGCGGTTCGAATCCCTCCCGTTGCTCAGTCCCTGCTCCTGCCCACCTAGCAGTTCGAAAGCACATCAAAGTGCAAGTAGATAAATAGGTACCGCTCTGGCGGGAAAGCGAGATGAGCGCGCAACCCCAGAGTCGGTCACGACTGGACCTAATGGTAGGGGTCCCGTTACCTTTACCTTGGGGATGTAAGAGAATGGGCTGCTTGGGGGGGAGGGGGGAGAGAGAGAAGCCCTGCAGTGCCAATCTGGCTGCTGACTGCGGGCCCAGAGAGCGCAGCAGCAATAGCAGCACCCAGGTCCTGGGATCAGAGCCACTAGAGCTGGGAGCAATCTAGGGGACATTTAATGAAATCCAGGGACATTCTGGGGAGGCAATTTGTCTGGGGACATATTTGCAAATCTGGGGACTGTCCCCGGGAAACGGGGACGTCTGGTAACCCTAGTGCAGAGGAATCATGGGATGAGCAGGGATGAAGTAACTGAGGTATGGAATGGCAGAGAGATGTGTGGGATAAGGATATAGAAATGGGAAGGCAGAAGAAGTAGCGAAGGTGGTGAATGAATTTGTCAGTTTTTACTTTAAGAAGTTGGGACAGATACATGCACATGAATCTTTCTTTTTACAGGAAGGACATCTGGAAAGCTAAATCAAATTGAGGTGACAGGAGAGATGAAGTTCTAGGGTTAATTGACAAATTAAAAATGAACAGGCCACCGCACCTGAGTGACACACACCTGAGAACTCTCAAAGAAGTCAGATGTGACACGGTTGATCTTCTAACAAAATATATGCAACTTGTCACTGAACTTGGCCTCCCTATTAGAGGACTCACCAGAGGCAGCCAATATAACATGAGTTCTTTAAAAAAGATGATCCAAGAGTGAACCAGGAGATTACAGTCCTGTCGTTCTTCACACAAGCGTGTTTAATTTTTTCAAAAAACTGCCACAAGATTAGTTATTTATTTAGTCATACAGTGCTTTCAATGCACACAGAGAAGTTTATAGAAACGAGCTGGCAGATTCACTGCCCTGAAGAACTTACAATCTAAAATTTGACCCAGGAAAAACAACAGACGAAGGGGAGAGAAACAGGGGCAAGGGTAGATGGAGGAAGCTTGTTTCACTTAAATGTTATGGCATGACATGGGATGGATAATGGCCACCTAATACGGCTTCAAAATCAAATAGTTGCTTATATGACTTCAGCATTATGCATACATTGAATTAATTCTATTTTGTCCTCATATTGAAGGAGGGGTGCATTTGCCATACCCTCCTGCCCTGCAAGAAGATGAGAGACAGACTCACCCACAGGGGTGATGTGGGCAATCACATAAGGTGATCTGTCCTATAGGAGAGAAGTGGAGATCAGGCTGTTTAAGCCCATTGCATATTACACTCTCCCCTTTTCTCATTGAGACACCCACCCTTCCCACCAGTTTTCCAGTGTGGGCTCTGAGTAGGAATTCACCCATGTCGTGTCTTTTTTCACCTACTTCACACTGTTGAGTATTGTCTGCGTGACTGGATTGGTGCTTTGTTTCAATTTGGTTAATTGGCATTTGGTCCAGGTAGGTGAGTGGATTTTGGAAAATATGTGACACATATCAGAGCCAGAGTGGTGTTTGGGCCTGTCAAGGAACACACAGTAAGGGAGGAAGAGTTTCAGTGTGCTGCCTGCCATGGCAACTGTGGCATGAAGTGGCCAGCTGAGTCGGGAGGCGCCGCATCCAGTCTCCACCTCTTCCTTGCCAGA
Source organism: Podarcis bocagei (assembly GCF_964188305.1). NCBI lineage: Eukaryota > Metazoa > Chordata > Lepidosauria > Squamata > Lacertidae > Podarcis > Podarcis bocagei. The sequence goes on from NC_138128.1 coordinate 62,961,650, forward strand.
GTAGCGCCCTCCAGCCGCTGCCTGCCTCCTCCTGCCCTAAAAAAAGTCTACAACTCTGGGAAAAAGGGGGGGTGCCAGAGGGATCTTTGCACCATGCTACTGGATATGCTTAAGATGGCCCTGCTCATCAATCCACCTGGGCCTGATTGGTTTAGGTTAATCTGACTGTAGATTCTATAGTTGTTATATTTTAATAAATATAACCCGTTACCCATGGGGCATGTTGCGTATCGAGGTCCCCAAGCCACCCCCCAAATAACTCACAACGCACACTTAATTTTTGTTTAAGGTTCTTGGCATAATATTGGCCACAACTTTATTTCAATACAAAACCGTGAGTGGTTGTTTAGACATTGGTTAAGACTATCTGTCCCCCCGCCTGGGGACAGAACTGACTTCCGGGCACCACCGAAAGACAGTGCGGGGGAAAGCAAGTCGGGGAGAAATGGAGCTGAGTCACAGACCCTCAATTCTCACCCGCATGCTCCCCGAAGGCTTGCCGGCCCTAGTCCCATTCCAGGGATTGGACGAAAAGATGGCAAGCCCCAGGATTCCTTTAACGGAATTCCCTTTCCGCAGCAACCATGGAGGGGCAGGCCCAGCCTATCCTAACCCCTCCTCCACCAATTTATAACCAATGCCTAACCACAACCTTACAAGTTGTGATGATTTGCTACGCAGTAGGCAAAAACCAAATGGCCCAGCCAATCAGCCAGATGGACAAAATTCCTACCAGGCCCCTGCCCCAAAAGCAGACGACCCCATGACAGGCATAGCAAGGTCAATGCAACAACCCCTTACTCAAGGGCGGGTGGGCGGGTGATCCGTTGCACTCAGCAAAGAGAAAGCTCCAGGCTGCGTGCAGAGTATTTAAAAATTTTACCCCTCCCACCAAAATTGCAACATAACTTTGACCCCAGCAACCCAGTGAAGCAATCACTGCCCCAGGCCATCTTTAGAAACCCTGCCTGGTAACAGAGGGGTGGCTCAGCAGACCCCACCGCAACACGTGCTCTCCATAAAGTAGAACACGCTTTGTCAAATGGCACTTATTTCTGAGTAGACGCGCATAGGATTGCAGTGCTAGACTAACAGCCATGATGACTAAAATGGAGGCAATATGCCTCCCAATTCTTTTTGCTTGGGACAAACAGTGGGGGAAAGTTATTTCCTTGATGTCCTCCTTACATACTCATAATATTGCTGTAATGCAGAAACCCAGGCTGCATCTGTTGACATGCAGACAGCAATATTTCATGTTAATGACAGACGTTTCCTAAGGCATTTTATCTACCCTCGGCCCACATGACTTTGTTTTTGTTTATTTAACAAATTGCTTAGAAGCTCTGGTTTCAAAAACCGACAGTGTTATCAGAGACAAGCTGGCATGCCAAACTCTGGAATACATTAGGGGGAGATGGATGTAAGGAGGCTGCCTTGTCCTCTTTTCTTGTACCACTATGTTTGTTAAACGCTGAAGTGAGTTAAGCATTGCTACTTTGCAAAAGGGAAAAAATGTGTGTGAGAGAGTGCTAAACTTTAAGCTGGCTTTAAAGAACATTTCCCAGTTCTTGTGGCAAAGCGACAGTGGTACAAGTGTTCTCGGGGCCCCACCCACTGTGCCTCAGTCTGAGTAAGGACCCCTTCCCACAAAGTGAGGCATGGGAATGGAATGGAAGAGCATACAGTGGGGTGGCTAGCAACAGCCTCAGCATCAATAATGGCCACTCGGTTAGTGGGTAATGGAGGCATCAGTAGAGGAAATGGTCAGGTGACAATGCAGCCAGCAGGGATTGTAGCGGGCAGGCCTTCAGGTGGTAGATAGGGGATGCATGATCTGGCGCTCTTTCAATCTGTCACTTGAACCACTTGCCTCAATGCTGCTCATGTTGGGGCCAGCTCTGGTCTGCATTCAGAAGAATGTAAGATAAGAAGAGCACATTCCCCAAAGGCATAGATGCCTTTGGCACTACTCTTTCTTTCATTGGAAAGGGTGGGATTTTGACATGAGAAGTGATGTACGGAAAAAGTGAAACTATCATAACTCGGCAGACTGATACAGCAGGAATTCTTGCCTTATAACCAGAAATGAACAATAATCCCCACATCTAAGTTGCATTCAGAGTACTTTACGGTGGTACCTCGAGTTACAGACACTTCAGGTTACAGATGCTTCAGGTTACAGACTCTGCTAACCGAGAAATAGTACCTCGGGTTAAGGACTTTACCTCAGGATGAGAAAACAAATCATGCGGTGGCAGCAGGAGGCCCCATTAGCTAAAGTGGTACCTCAGGTTAAGAACGGACCTCCAGAATGAATTAAGTTCTTAACCTGAGGTACCACTGTATTACATTTTCATGAAAATCTAGGAGGAATTTCTGTGTTGTTTACCCAAAAATTTATTTACAACCCCATTTACTCAGAAAACTGCAGGAGTTTTGTTTTATAATTTCATGTGACAAAATTTGGGGCAGTATCCCAGCATGCAGTTTACACCGATCCTGGTCCGACTGCACTGGCTACCAATTAGTTTCCAGACCCAATTCAAAGTGCTGGTTTTGGCCTATAAAGTTTTAAATGGCTCAGGACCTCAATACCTTGAGGACCACCTCTTTCTATATGAATCTACCCAGACCCTGAGATCTTCTTCTGAGGCCCTTATTCATGTGCCTCCTCCTTGAGAGTTCAGGAGGGTGGCAACATGAAAACGGGCCTTCTCTGCAGTGGCTCCCCATCTGTGGAATGCTTTCCCCCAGGGAGGTTCGTCTGCCACCTTCATTATACATCCTTAGGTGCCAAGCAAAAGTGTTCCTCTTTAACCAGGCATTTGGCTGATCTTATGCTCTTTTAAAATGTGGTGTGTGTGTGTTATTGTGTGGTTTTTGTTCTTATTTTGATTATGTATTTTATGGTTTTATATTATGATTTTATCCTATGAACCACCCTGAGGTGTAGGGCAGTATACAAAATGAATAAATGAAATGAAAATACAGGTATTTTCTGCCATTTAAAATTTATCATGACATGGTATATAAATAAAAAATCTACAGTTCCATAACTGATATCATAGCATAAAAGGAATATTAGAAAACAGGACAGAAGCCCTCGCATTATAACCAGTAAAGCTAATACAATAAACTCCGCTCTAAAAGGAACTATAAGTACACAGCCATTGGTTTCAATGGTTCTATTTAAAGTATGACTTAGGCTGCAAATCTAACCCCACTTATCCAATTTACTTCTGAGTAGACCTGTGCTGTTAGTTCAATACAACCTTTCAAGTGTTTAATTTAAAATATTTATATACCCCTTTCCCCTCAAAATAAATGGATTTTCCCACCAAACCTCTCCGCTTCACCAACATTCAAAATTTAGAAGCTAGCTTCCAAAGTAATAAAAGTACTATAACAGCTTTCGTCTTTAAACTTTAAAATTATGTGCAGTGAGTTATTAATTGTAGTTACATTATTAATTTTTCATTTCTATACAAATAACAGGTTTTTAAAAAGTACATTTTAAAGTCCTTTCAATAAAAGTTTTAGGAAGGCTTGCGTTTCAAAGTAGTCAAGCATCACATGTTTCACTGCACACTCTTTAGAGTTTTACACGGAGCAGAAACATTGTTTTCAGAGCAAATGAGTTCTGAAGCAGGCATTCCTGTTGTCTCTTTGCGCAGCAAAGTGGATAGGGTGAAGGTGCCACAGGTTAGGGAAGGGTGACATTATTGATATTAATATTTTTAGATCTGATGATAATTTACGTGGAAATTGTTCACTTTGGTTTTTCATTTTTTGATGTTTTATTTATTGTTTATGACTATTTATGTTATGTTTATAATTATGTCCCCCCCCCACACACATTGTAAGCTGCTTGAGCATGGTTTTAACTGTGGAAAAGTGGCATATGAATATATTTATGAACGAAGGAAGCTGTCAATTTTGATTTTTCCCAGATTCTACTTTTTCCACTTTTAAGTTCAGTTTTCCATATTTCCATATCAGTATGCAGGTTTTTTAGTCCGCATGAAAATTCACCATCATTTTAGTGTGAATTTCTCTCCATATACACATATATCTCTGCCATTTTCCCTAATGTACACTTTTTTTTGCAAAGCAGTGTTCCCTAATATAACACCATGTCATTTTCACTAATATGTTTATGCACTCTTTACCTTGATATATGCATTTTTATACAAAGCCCTTGGCTGAGGAACTGTACCTAAAAATTTGTAGAAGTGTGGATTTCAAAGAATGGCTGTACTTCAATTAGGTAAGGGCTTATCCACACTTACCTTTCCTCCACTCTTTCCAGACCTGATCCATGCTTTAAAAATCTAAGTCATAGCACCCTTTTTCTTCCCCCAGAGCTTTCCCCATGAAAACCTGCTCTTTAGTGCTCCATAGGAGGAAACATCAATCTGAATTGATGTTTGCTCCAACTGAGTGCTAAAGAGTGGTTTTGTTGTTGTTGTTGTTGTTTTACAGGAAAGCACCAAGAAACTAAAATAAAATTACTCAGATACAGAGCTTTAAAGTGCCAACCTGCTGCTCGGCAGGGGCTGGGTCCTACCCCGCCGGCGATGCGGGGACCCTTAAAAACCACGGGCACGGAGCCCGTGGACATGGGTGACTCGGCGGGCACCATTAGCGCCCTCCCGACTCGTGAAGTAGCCTTTTTAAAGGCTACGGAACGGGTGCCGGGGAGTGGCGTGGTGCTATGAGTCCTCTGCTTTCCCTGCCGAGCGAAGCCGCATGCCATTCGACGGAGAGCGCTGACTTCTTCTATTGAAAATTCGGACTTAAACAACAACCCGTGAGTAATTTGGAAACCGGGTTTAAAAGGAGAAAAAAAAGAAAAAAAATTTCGGATTCGGCACGAGCGGGGGAGATCCAAAAAGGAAGTCAGTCCCCCCCCTATTGTAAACATTCTAAAACAAGGACTGGGCAACCAAGGTCGAGAGAGAAGCGTATTTTTGATAAAAATTATTAATTCCACGATGGAAAATTATAAGAACTGTGCTGGAGGAGAAGAGTGGAGGGTGAGAATGAAAATGTAACCCCCCCAGGGAACTGGGGCGATTCATGAGAGAGCCTGGTGAAGAGAGACGGAGACTTTGACAGCTGTCAAAGTAGCTGTCAAAGTTGGAGAATACAAAGAGGACTTTGCCATGAGGACTTTGCTGGTTAGTTTTGCTACAATTTGCTACAATTTGGATATAAACTGTTGAAAATAAGGAACAACAATTTGACTTTTGGATCAGAGGAAACAAAGTTACTACAATCCCCCTAGAGGAGTTTCGGGACATTACAAGAACAGTCGTAAGTGGAAAAATACTCTTGGAATCATACAGGACTTGTTATCTTTTGGGAAAGCTGCAAAACTGAAACAGTATTTCGTCTACAGAGGTGTTTATATTAAAGGAGACAATAGAATTATCTATTGAAGAAAGGAAGGGACTGGACGTAAGTTTTTGTTCCTGAACAACAACAACCTCTGTAGAGGCACTAAATTTCTGAATTAGAACGTTTTAGCAGCGGAACAGGACAAGAAACCTGAGAAAAGTGAGAAAAAGGAACAAAGGACTGATTACGACTTGGAAAGAACAAGGGAGGAGTTATAAAGACCAAGGAAACTAAAGGCCCTTTGGGGGTCTCTTTTAGATTGGACGTTTGAAGTTAAACATCATTAAATAAATAAATAAATAAATATTTTTTAAAAAGAGAAAAACCGGCAAGGTGGAACTGGGGAAAAAAAACTGGCCATGGACTTGAGATCTCCAGGCTGACAATAGATAGACTGATGGATATGGGGAATTCAAACCGGGGAAGGGGGGGGGGAGATTTGGAATCCAAAGGCTGTGCAACTATTTTTATCTTTTTATATTTTTTATTTTCTATATCTTTTTATATCTTCTTGTATATTACTTTATTTTGATTGGACGTGTTTATTAAAAAAGGGAATTCGTGGAAGGAAACTGGGGCGGACCTTGGGGGAAAAACTTTCTTTCTGTTAATGATGAGGGATGGTGGAATGACTGTATAATTTAAATTGAATAGTGGGTTAAACAAATTAAGTTTTAATTTGGGAGTAAGAGCTTGTAGAACCAATTAATGAAAGGGGAATACAGTTGGGAGGGGGATGGGGGAGTCCCAGAAAGTAGACAATGAAAGTAAGGTTAAGTGTATTTTATCTTTCTTTTTTCTTTGTATTTCTATTTTTTTTTTGTTTTGGAAACTATAATAAATATGATTTTAAAAAAATAAAATAAAGTGCCAACCTGTGCCTGGAAAGAGTAGGGCAAAAGTGTAGATAAGCACGAAGTCTGTATTAAAGTGAGAACTGTATCAATTTTCTCCCCCATCTCTACCATACCTGTCAGACTTCGGGAAAATCAGCTCCCTCCCACGGGGCAGCCCAGAATCAGAGAAACGGTAAGAGTTCTTACCAAGCCATTTATTCAATAATTCACAGAGAACGATGAAGGAATGCAGCCTTCCTAAAAGTGGAGATGCTCTAACTGAGCTCATTCTCCCTCCCTTCCTAGCAACAGCACTTGCCTTTACGGTGGCCACCAGGGGCTAATAGTCTCTGAGTCCTTCATGCTCCAACTTTCAACGCATGCTGAGTTCTGGGAGAAGGGGGCAGTCAGAAATGCTCTCCAGTGATGACATGTCAGCTGGCTGATCTGTCTGTCTCCCCCTTCTCTTCTGCCAACACCTCCCAACTCTTCTGCTCACCTGTCTCTGAGCTGTGACCTTCCTCAAACCACTGCTGTAATTCAAGACTGCCTTCCTCTTTTCTAGGAAGTTCAGGAGGAGGGAGGCGGTCTCCACCATTCCCCCTCAGTCCAGTCCTTGACAATACCACAGGTTCTTACATTACTATGATTTTCATCAAGAAACATGTGAAAGGGAAAGCAGGAATAAGTATGTTAGCTATGTGACTTCCCCATCTTCCCCATCACTGTCCATTGATGAAAAGTAACTGTGTGAAGCAGGAGTCTCCTGCTTCAATGGGGGGGGGGGTTCTTTCACATTTCAGGACCCAGAGAAATCTCAGATACACAGCTCATAGTGCTGGACATCACCATAGAAAATATTAAATGGCAGTGGGCATGAATAAAACTGAGCAAGAGCTTGCACCGTAATGCTCGTCTTATCACAGCCCACTGAGTACCATTTAGCTTGAACCAGTGTAAATTCTGATGCAGAAATAATCCTCATTCATATCTCCATTTGATGAGATGCCAGGACAATTCTGACAACACGGAGTAGGACTTTTGTAATGGGAGCAGTTATGACTTTACAAATTAAATACGTCAATACCTTTCAAATTAACCAACCTCAGTTATGTTGGATTTCATTTTGAATTACCAATAAACGTTGTCCTTGGTTTCTGCACTCTAAGGGAAGGACAGTTCACGGAGTTGTTAATATTGCAGCCATTACTTAAAGTTACTGCTCTTAATAATATTGACATTTCATCCTCAAGATCTATTCATTAGTCCTTGCTAATGCAATTTTAGAGTTTGAAGGGGAGAGAGGGAGAGAGAGAGATTAATTGATCATTGCAAGGAGCTGCACTAGTTGTGAACTTCATGGAAACTGTTGCTAGAAATTCACTGAGAAGCCTACAGAAAAGGCTATCTGGTGGATGAACATGCTCTCTTTTGAAAATTCAGATCTATTCAGTATTTCAAAGAAATATTATTTGTAACTGATCTGGCAGATGAAACAATGTGATAAGGGTTTGTTTTGTTTTGTTGATTTTGCCCTGGGAACAGTTTAGTTCTGCTGAACTTTAAATGCTTTTATGCTGCCTGTAACTTTCAAGGTATGAAATAGGAATGATTAGCTTCTGGTGTCTTAATTAAAGTTTTCATATTTTAATGTTTTGGTTGTGAGAACTTCTTACATGACCTTTGTTGATTGCAATAAAGAACAATAAATATCCTGACCTCAAAATTGCTTTATCTGTGGAAATATAACTGGGATAATGTGTTCTTTTTACAATTATATTAAAAGGGCTTAAAATCCAAATATTCATCTATCTGAAGTTTTTTATATGTTGCCTTTTTGTCATACTGATATCTGTACTTTCCATGAAAGGATGCATCAAATAAAAACAAGATCACTAAAACACAAAGTACAATGAAAACAACAGTAGTACTTCAAAAAAATTCAATCTAAACATATGTGTTTTTACCAAAGGGTGAAAGCTCATTAAGTTATTTGTACTTCCAAGGGCAAGAAGTTCCATAACTGGGGTGCAATGATAGTTAAGGCCCTCTTTCTGGTCCCTGCAAAGTGACCAACTTATTGGTGGGTCCACAATTTGTGGCCAATTGAACGCTGTGTGCTAAATTAAAAGATTCACCACTTGAGTTGTCACAGTTTTACAGCCAATTTTATGGTTTGCTTTGCAAGGCAGATTCTGAATAGGACTGGATCCTTATGAGCTATGGTGTCATGGCATTGCATGGTGCTATGTGAGTGCAGTAACTTTCTTAAAAGAAAGATCCTGAAGCTTGTGTTGGTCTAGAAACACTGCATTCTACATGTCCTTCCCCCGTCTTATGGTTTGAGATCCGGATATGTGTACTAATCACATACCTAGAGGTGGAGAACCTGGTGAAATGAAGGGGGGACTATGTCTCAGCTGCAGAGCACATGATTTGAAAGTGGATGGTTCAAACCACTGACATCTTCAAAAGGGGTAAGATAACAGGCAATGGGAATGAGCTCTGTCTCAGAATCATTAGCTAATTGTCAGCCGAACAGCTGAATCAGTGATGGGAAACCTCAGGCCTGGGGGCCAAGTGTGGCCCTCCAGTCCTCTCCATCTGGCCCTTAGGACTCTTTCCAGGTCACACACCCTCCTGAGCCATACTCATCACCTACTCTGCTTTGCACCGTCCTGGAGTATTTATACCTGCCTGGAATGTATCTGTGAACTCAGATAATGCTGTTCCTGGGTGGGAAATTCAGAGGGATATGTTATTTTGAAGGAACTATCCTACTGCACAAAGGTCAAATGCAGAGGTATTGTTCTGCCTGCTTCTGCCTCTGGCCCTGCCCACCATGTGGTCCCTGGTAAGTTGTCTTAAAGGGAACATGGCTCTGAAGCTAAAAAATATTCTCTACTCCTGGGTGAAATGACTAAATTTGTCATGGTCTGACCTAGTGTACAGCAGCTTCCTCTGCTTATAGAGCCTCTCACCTACCCTGCTTGGGGGATTCTTTAGCCCACCAGGGAAGCAAGAGGGAGCAATAAACCAGGGCAAAAATGACTGTTGTCTTCAGTCCTCCTTTCCTCCAATTTTTGGTACTTCCACCCATGTTCCAATTGAGGCCCAACAACTGTTTGTTTGGACTGCATTTCTGTTCGATCTTGCTTCTCCAATAACTTACCAGCCTGATTTACAATTTTGCTGCCATGACGGGCTCTTGTAAAATCATCACAACAATTCTAATAGTGTGCAAACCATTCTGCTTTCAAAGGCGCTTGTGAAGCAGCTCGCCTCTTAATGAGCTTTCCTACAGGCTATTAACTGACATCAGGAACCTTCTCCAGTTTGCTTCTTTCACAGAAGAATCGATTTTAAAGGCTAATGTCAGCTGTCAGGTATTGAAGGAAGCAAAGCTCCTCATGTTAGCCAGCGTTAGGAGGTGAACACAATGAAAGCATCTTGTGAGTTCATGCTTCTTAAAGAAGTATTTTTCCTATCCCAGTGAAAAATCACTCTGTAAAGAGCTTTGCCAAATCCCATATTACATCCCCCCTCCATATTTATGTGTACTGAAAAATTGATTCCAAATCCAGTTGTATGCTCACAGATTTTGAGGCCACAAAGAAGCATTGGCGATGCCACCCACTGGACTATTACTTTGCAATTTACTGTAAATGCAATACAACCCTTTTATGGTCCAAGACATGGAGGCTACAACTGAGAAGGGTCATAATCCAATAACCGCTTTGTCCCTTTTACACCAGCCAAATCATTTTGATCATATGGACTATCACCGAGTTACTTCATATCTGTTTGGTTTCTTTGCAAAGTAGGATATTTAGCACAGTGGAACTAGTATTTTAGAACAATGTTCCCATTGAAATCAGGCAGGCAGCCACAATTCTGATATTTTCCCACCCACTGAAAACATTTCTGTTTCACCGAGTGTTATTAGAGAATTAATTTGATTCAGTGTTGGTCATTTGTTCTGTATTCTATGATTATGTTTTAATGTTTGCATTGTACATTACCGTGGTATTTTTGAATGAATTGGAAATTTAGAAATATTCCTAAACCTTTGGAGAATTGCTAAAATTTGCATATGTGAAGAGTGGAAAAACAAAAACTCTTCTGCTATTGTGGAATGGTTGAGGAAAGTGCTGCCCTATAAAAAGCACATGGTAAATGATGATCAGGAAGATAAATTGTATAGCAAATATGTAAACTTTCTTATTTCCTTATGGATACTTTTTTCATTTCTTTATTGCATGCAAGGTTAAAATATAAATGCATAAATAAATAAATAAGTCCTCATGAAAATTCATCAGGAAAAGCCTTCTAATTAACATGTTTGAATGCAATTTTGCCTAATACACACATTTTGCAATGCATTTTCCCCTAATTATAATGCATTTTAATTTTAGTAATATACACATTTTTATGCACCCTGTACTATATTCATTTTCCGTATACATTCCTCGGCTGCAGAGTACCCCTAAACATATATTTTTTTTAGGAAAAAAAGCACTGGAGATACCCCATAGTTACTCTAAACCACTGCACTTACTGCAACAATAGACAGCCTTCCCTGGCCTCAGTCCTTACCCTAACTGACTTCCATCCCTTTGTGGCAGCTCCCTCACTCTGCATTTGTTCCTGACTCACTCCTGCTTCCCAAGTATGTCATAGCTGCCACGCCACCTTAGCCAGATGACTCTCTAGTTGAAGTGGCCATGTTCCTGTCATCACAGCAGTTGCTGTGTTTTAAGTTTATCAACAACTAGCATCAACTGGACAGTTATGTTGTTTCCAGCTTCAATATTTCTAAGAAACAGAGATTGGAGGGTGAGCAAGGGAAGAATGTTCCACAGTACCTTGAAAATCAATTTTGCGCAGCTCTTCAGCATGCAAATATGTTTGCGGGTCTCAACTCCTCTCATATTTCAACAGAAACGTCAAATGTGAATATTTTCCCTCAGAAATGAACAAGACTTCACAAGATTAAACTAAAATCACTTTGGTTCTCAGTAGATAAGTGCCCACATCTTCATGTGCCAACCAGGAGAGTTCCTGGGGCATTCTTCTAAACTTCATACATTCAAATTCTTTTGAATTTCCATATCCTTACCCCAAATATATCTTTTGGAAGCCAGCTTCCTCTTAGTACACACATCCAACAGTTGCATTAATGCCAGTTAGGAATCAAAGGGAAAGAATCAAGGCCTTAAAAAGGAAGTTTGTGTGTGTGAGAGAGAGTAAACCCAAATCTAGCATGAGATTTTATTTTCAGAATTAAAGCTGCAGCTCAGAGTTTATATGTGGTGTTAGCAAAGCCACCTAAGGTGTTCTAGTTATGCCAAATTCAGCTCACAGTAACCCAAAGGAGATGCCCCCCTCCCATTGTGGAACAATGTTTGCCTTGGCCCAGTATACCCGAAGGAGCGTCTCCACCCCCATTGCTCTGCCTGGTCACTGAGGTCCAGCTCCGAGGGCCTTCTGGCCGTTTCCTTACAGCGAGAAGTGAGGTTACAGAGAACCAGGCAGAGGGCCTTCTTGGTAGTGGCACGTGCCCTGTGGAACGCCCTCCCACCAGATGTCTAGGAAATAAACAACTACCTAACTTTTAGAAGACATCTGAAGGCAGCCCTGTTTAGGGAATTTTCTATGTTGATGTTTTATCGTGTTTTTAATATTCTGTTGGGAGCCACCCAGAGTGGCTGGGGAAACCCAGCCATATGATGGGTGGAGTATATTTATTATTATTATTATTATTATTATTATTATTATTATTATTATTATTAGTTTGACAAATACGGTGCAAGTATTTTGCTGACTGGCAAAAACCTACCTGTTCACACAGGAATCCCCAGGCAATGATTCTTAGTACAGAACTCTGGATAACAGCTTACATGTTTGCTATTTAATTGTGCTGGTTTATTTTGTAAATCACTACCAGATTTCCCTATTAATGTCCCAAGGATCATCAAAGCCCAAAAATCTCTCCTGGATTCAAGGGACAGCCTAACAAGGCCCTTGCCACTAGGGTGTGGAAACCTTTCACGTCACTGGACACTTGTGTTGTTTTTGTTTCAAAAACATCTTCGAGAGTCTGAAACTGGTCCTTGTGTGACTCTGAAGAAACAGATATCCAGGACCGAAATATAACAGATAACCAGGTTGAGACTATTTTGAGGGTGGTTTGATGCCCCCAGCCTATCCCTCTCTCTTGACACATGCACTCAGGGATGCCCACAACCATCATTTTACATGACGCTACATCTGCTGCTGCTACTACCTTGTGATTCAGTCACTTCAGTCTCCCACTGCTACGAGAAACTACCTACAGCTTTGGTTACCTTGTTCCTACCATGACCCCCTCTGGCCTCAGGCAGTTCCTTCCCACTGCCCAGGAGCACTACCAGGCTGCCTAGGGAAGGTCTGTAGCTTAGTGGCAGAGGATCTGCTTTGCATTCAGAAGGTCCCTGGTTCAATCCCCAGCATCTCCAGTTAGGGCTGAGAAAAGACTTCAGCCTAAAACTCTGGACAGCAGTTGCCAGTCAGTGTAGACAATACAGTGGTACCTCTGGTTACATACGCTTCAGGTTACATACTCTTCAGGTTATACACTCCACTAACCCAGAAATAGGGCTTCAGGTTAAGAACTTTGCTTCAGGATAAGAACAGAAATTGTGCTCTGGTGGCGCAGCAGCAGCAGGAGGCCCCATTAGCTAAAATGATGCTTCAGGTTAAGAACAGTTTCAGGTTAAGTATGGACCTCCGGAACGAATTAAGTACTTAACCCGAGGTACCACTGTATTGAGCTAGAGGGACCAGAGATCTGGTTCGGTATAAGGCAAATTCCCATGTCCCTAACACCACGGCCATCACTTTGTCATGGTGTTTTCCCACCATGGCAAAAAACAAACAAACCAGTGATGGTGTTCCTAGGCAGTAACCAGCATCCCATCAGATCTCACCCCAGTGTCTTACGGTCTGAAGGACACCTATATCCTTCCGAAGAGAGCAACACAGAGAGACAAGAGCTGAGATGGCTTCCTTACCACACCGTTTGAATGAAAGTGCAGCAATCTTGCTTATTTGCGCCAGCTGTGAGAGAACAAAGCTATTTGCTGTCACTTCTCCCTACATCAGACTCCGGGCGACAGGATTCCGCTTGCACACTCTATCTCCTGCATTCTCCATAATCATTTCCTCCACAATCTCATCCTTTGGAATAGGGAAACCAAAGTGAGTAGCTGAGTGCCCCTCCAGGGGAGGCATCTCAAATGCATTTCTTCCAGAATTTGTAAACAACTTTCAAAGCAGAAGACAACATGAAGGGACTTGGAAATTTGCTTATCACATATGCCTTGCTTGTGCACATGTCTCTTTGAACATGAGATGCAGCCATGCCCCAGGAAGCATGCAAAGAAAATTCAGTTTGTAGGTATTCAAGGTCATGTGTGCATGTGCTGTAAAGAAGGGCTTCCCCCATTCACTGTTTTATGAGTGTCTATACAACACTAAAAAAAAAACAAAACACCTTCTAGAAAGACAGAAGAGGGATTTGCAAACCTATTATGTGCCTAATCAGAAATCTAAGCCCCATTAAGTTCAATTTGGTTTATTCCTAGATAAGGGTGTATAGGATTGAGCCTTACAGCAGAATTCTATAAATGTCTGCTCAGAAATATAAGTCCCCTTGAGTTAAATGTTAAGAGTGTATACGATTGCAGCTGAAGAGCACAAAATATTGCATTGTATGTTGTACTCAGGTATCATATGGCTACTTTTACCACAAAAATATACAAGCCATTCATCAAATGTGAAGAACAAACAGGTGCAATATTTGGTGCATGCCTCTTTCAGATACTCAAAGCCAGCATTTGTGAAAGGATAGAGACACCATTTCTAGGTATTTTGGATTGTGCATGCATTTAAATTTTATTTATAAGAGGTGCTTATATATATTTTTATTCTCGTATCTGAGCCTAAACACTAGAAACTTAGTGATGGCCAAAGCCCCTTGGCATGATTCTGAATCAACTTGATATTTATTAGCTTCTTTGAAGAGCGCTTCGAAAAAGCTTTCCAGTTTTTTGAGAGTGCACTCCTTCACAATAACAGTGGAGTCGTCTTAGTTTTGCTTTCTTTGTTGCCATTGCAAAGGCACCTTTTCTTTTCCAGTTGCTTTTCAGCTGCCCTTCAGATTTTCCACTCTCCCCAAGCATTGGACAATTATCAATGCTCAGACAAAAACGCACTATGCAAAAGCCTCCAAAGGTTGATTTTAAAGGTTTCAGGCAATTGTGCTGCATGATGTAGCAGAAGGAATTTGAACTGAAATAGGGAATCATCAGAGCTAAAGGGCAAAAATCAGTGCTGCAGTCTCTCTTAAGGAACAGCTTTCTAGCCAACTAGGCACACCAACTCTATAGGGCCAAGGTGTCTTCGGGTCCATCAGTATCTGTTGACAGGGGGTTGGCCCCCTCAATGAGGGGGTGGAGGAGGCCAAGCACAGAGCCGAGCATGGCACAGGCTCCTCTTGAGAACATGAGAGGAGGAGCTACAGATCATTGAAGATGTCCCATGCTGGGCTCTGCACTTGGTCTCCTCCTGATGATGCTGGTGTGTGACACACGCCAGGCACGTGATGTCACACACATGTGACGTACAACGCCTCCCCCCAATCTTGGGCACAAGATGGGACCTCTGTATGCAGCAGAGGCATTTGCTAATGAAAAACAAAGGGGAGGTGATGCCCCCCAATTTCCTCTCCTCACTGCAGCCCCCACATTGCAAAAAATGTGTTCTGAAGGACACATTTGTCCTTTGGGGGGAAGCTGGTGCCTATTGGAACTGGTGGAGTGGAAGACAGGGAGACCAAGCATAGGCGAAGTCAGAGCCAATGATAGGCTGGAACCAACCCCTGAAAGAAGGCAAGCAGGTGGGGACTATGATGTTGGTGGGGCAGCACCTCATTCACCCTCATGGATCAGTCCCCACTAGACCCAGCAGAGCAGCATGGAAGGTGGAGCAAGTGGTTACAGCAGCATGGGAGGAACACTTTATGTTAGTGGATACCACTGCTAGATCAAATGCCACCCACAAGTGGAGCAACAACATTGCTTCTCACCCAATGTGCAGAGAACTACCTGGAATTCTAGAGACAGAGTGAGGTGTGGAATCAGGAGCTGCGATTAGAAAAGCCATCTTGTGAACTGCTAAATATTAAGGCCTATAGCTGAAGAACTGTATGCCTAGTTTCACAAGGCAAAGGTTTGAGCTTTGAACTTGGGCTTCACAAACACAAGCATCCCCTTGCCCCTCCGGCTGCATAAACCTCATTTTTAAATGGGGAAGTTTCAAAGCAGATTGTGATGTTGCTTGTTGTATTTGTGTGCATACAGAAAAGTCAGAAATTCCACTGGGCACACTCAAGCCTTAGGTGCACTTATAATTGCTCCTTGAATTCTGGCAGAGGTTAACAAATTGAACGAATAACCATAATCTCTTGAATTCATTATGTCATTACATGTAAAAAGAATGATTATTAGGTTTCATAATGGGATGCATGTGAATTACTTCTGTCACTGAAGTCAATATAGAAAACAAAACTGGCAGATTTCCTCAAGAAAACAAACATTTCCTATTGTGTCTGGAGCAATTAAAATATAGCATTTGATCACTCAGCAAAAGCCCAAGGTTTTTTTTAATCTAATAATAATAATAATAATAATAATAATAATAATAATAATAATAATAATTTATTTATTTATTCTGGGCAGCTCCCAACAAAATATTAAAAACACAATAAAACATCAAACAATAAATACTTCCCTAAACAGGGCTGTCTTCAGGGGTCTTCTAAAAGTCAGGTAGTTGTTTATTTCCTTGACATCTGGTGGGAGGGCATTCTGCAGGGCGGGTGCCACCACTGAGAAGGCCCTCTGCCTGGTTCCTTGTAGGTTTACTTCTTGCAGCATAATCTGAGCCCAGTTCTCATTTTTCAGAGTCCTGGGGCTGTTTACACAACAGCTACCAATGCCAACAAAGAGCAAGGCAAAGAGAAAGAGAGGAACATGTAGAAACAGACACAGGAGAAGGAAGTCACATAGAGCTCAAGGGGAGAAGAGGATAGGTGTTCACATATTGTGGTTGAAAATTACAAGGAACTTTTCACCAAGCAGTCTTCAGTTCCACAGAGAACTGCCAGTTCCAATCTCATTTAGGCCTGTGGGAATTCACCAATCATTGGAAGAAAGAGTGCAGTTGTGCAAAAGTGTGTGTGAACTTGACTGCTTATGAGGGCCAGCTCTAACATGATGCAGAGTGAGGCAGCTGCCTTAGGCAGCAAATATTTAGGAACAGTGAGTGGAGAAAGCTCTGTGTGTGCGCTATGAAACCAGTCCTGCACCAAGTATGGTAAACTAAACCACTGCCCTTGGCATGCAGTGGGAGATGCTGGAATAAGACACACTGGACCATTGGGCTTTTGTACATAAAATGAGACTAGGAAGAGGCAACTTCTTGCCCTTTACTTCAGGCCACAAAACCACTTAAGCTGGCCTTGCTGCTTATTAAATACTATAATCCTGTGTATGTTTCCTCAGACATAAGTCCTAGGGAGCTCACTGAGACTTTCTCATGGGTAAATATCCATAGGATTGGGCTGCAGATGTTTTCCCTTGCCTTGCAGAACCCCATTTGCCTGTTCAATTCACCATGGTTTATTTTTATCTACTAGAAAGTCTTCTAGATCATTAGTTTCAAAAGAAATCGGCTCTTTCCTGCAGCAAAACTGATGTGGTTGATTAATCTCCAAATCTTGCATATAACGGCTTTGTTGTGAAAACAGATTTCTTTTTCCTATGTATCACATAATGCTAGTAATATAGGAAAAATGCCTCATCTGTCTTCTAAGGTAGACCACTCTACCGAACTATAGCCTCAGAATAAAAGCATCCTCATTCAAAGAAGCAGAAAAAAAGAAGTGAGGCATGAACAGTGCTTATCTGATGTATTATTCTTATTTATTAGCACACTCTGTTGCAGTCCTCTGTTTTAGCAAGAAGAAAGGGATTGTAAATATCTTAGAAGGAGATCACCCTAGGGGATACCTAACTTTGCCATTTGGAGTGGGAGGTTATAATAATAAAACATGGCTGGAGCATGAATCCTAATGGTCTGTTCGTAAAGCACTGTGTAAAAAACCTCCAAAACACACTCAAAGCAATTGCAACAATTTTGCAAATAATCATAACACTTATTTGGGAATAACCAACACTATTCTGTTAGTAAGAGGATGCATATACCCAGCCTACCTGCACAAGCAGACCAAGTAATAGGTGGAAATATTATTAGGAGTGCCTATGGAATCCCCCTGCAAGGGATTTTGAGATTCAGCTCTTGGATGATGTAGTGCCAGTGATGCAGATGGGTGATTTTAGATGTAATGGTCTTACCAGTTTGTGTATTAGCAAAGTCACTTAAAAATGCAGATGAAGTCCAGAGAGAAAAGAAATCCTGATAACCTTGTACTGAGGAAATTGAACAAAAGCATTGTATAATTGGAGGGGAAAGGAAAAGAGAGCAGCATTTTCTTAGTTTAGACCTTGTACATAGCAGACATTCGACCAAAAATCCAGAGGAAAATTCCCTCAGAACTACACATTCAGTTGGAGCAGGTTGCCGTTCTGCCTTGTTGCTAAGCAACACCTCAACACACCCCTTCTCAGTTAGCTGATTTACTGATAACAGAATTAACCATTAAGTTACAAATGAATGATCCCTGCTGTAGCATAATATTCTTAATCTCAGGCTCATATGCAAATATTCCTGTCCACTCCTCTTGGTGAACCTAGCTTTTATAAACCCCAAACTGTCTTATTGGATATATTTACATTTATCAATGTTCATTTGATTTATTCATCTCAGTTTATAACTCCAGCACAATGGTTTTGATTGCCATGGTAAAAAAATAAATAAATCAGCAATTCCAGTAACTGCTGTGCGTTAGAATGTATTTCAAATTTATTGAAATGTTGTTTGTGGGTGGGTTGGGTGGAAATACAACCCACCAGCAATTTGACGGATTAACACAAATCGAGTCGAGATTCTTGCAGAATATATGCCTCAGGAATTTACTTTGCAATTACAAATCAATCTGAAAACTTCAGGTTGAACTATAGCTTAGTCTTTAGAAGGATGGCTGATCTTACTTTATCAGCTTCAAGTGACAGAGTGTCAATTCGATTCTGGGGTAACTTGTTCCTGTATTTAATTATTACAACAGCTTTAACATACACGCTTTTGTTTCCTGTCTGAATTTGCCTTGCTCTTACTTTTTGACCATTCAATCTTCGAACATTTTAACCTAGCTACAATTCTAAAAAGCAGGCATCAGCAGTAATCTGGCCAGACACTGCTTTTTAGGTGGGTAAATAAAAAAGGTCCATTTTCTTTCACACTTTAAGAAGGCATGCTTTCCTAACAGAAGTCCCATGGACTTCTTGGCTCTTTGGTCCATATCTGTGCACATTGGTCAAGAGAGGCCATTGTGTGAAGAGAGTCTTGGCGTCCACATAGCAAGGGCAAAAGCTGCTGTGAATGAGTAGAACCTTCACCCACATCTCTTTGAATTCTAGCCTATGTCGGTGCCAAGTTGATGCAAATCCAAATATTGTGTCAGTAGCTGGCATAGCATAATAGTAAAAGCGTTATCTGGGCATTTGCCAGCACACCCTTAAAGAAGACCCAACAAAATGTAATTCTCATGGAGAAGGTTATTTTTTCCAGATATAACAACATACAGGATTTGCAAACAACCAAATAAACAAGACTTGCCAAATCAAAATACAGTCTGGGCAAGGAAATTCTCTAGGGCTGCCTCCCCATTCCTGGTACATTTACAGGCTCCACCTGTGGCCCCACAGCAAAGGACAGGAAGGAATTTTTCTTCCTTGTTATGAGCACCTTTGGAATGTGAACCTGACAAGTGTACCATAGTCCTGCCAGGTCCATGTTCACTCCAGTGTACCTCCCAAGCCTACCTGGATGGGCAAATATTTACCTGATCAATGGTCCATCTTATCTGTCTCTGTAAGGTGAGACTTAAGTAAAGTGGCAGTTTTTCCATACCCAGTTTCATGTTTGGCAGATATAAGTTGGATTTTGAGCTGGAAGCCTCTAATTTAGGGGGAAGAGTCATCTTAATGAACTACTGCTGCTAATCCCATTCATCAGCATCTACCAAGTCTGTTGTTTGCATCAGTCATAGTGAACGACACTACAAGTTCCAGGCAAATTCAGTGGACCCTACAGTGCTCATTTGCAGGCTGGGCAAAATTCCCCCCGGACTATAAAGGTTGTTTTATGGAGGACAAATTATCTTGCATGACAACTTTTCTTCACATGGCTGCCTGCATCATTTGCACATAAACAGGAATATACTTGGATTGTAGCTGCAAATTAAGGCTACATTCCATGCAACACAAATTCTAGAGCAATCCTACTCACATCATTGGGATTAACCCAGATTTAGAACATCAGTGGAGACTGCAACTGATGTCACTTAACAGCATATTTTCTTATATCCCGATAACTAAACCTTACTTTTCCAGCACACTGTAAATGCAGCTTTTTCAACTGCAGCTATTCTAGGTTTGTAAATACAGAAACATTGTTTTTTTAAAAAAAACAGCTTGCAATATCCAGGAACAACTTGATCATACGTCACTTTATTTCACCTGGAAAAGGTACATAGTAATTTAAGTGTGACCATGGTGTGGTTAAAAGCATGGAGACAAGTGAGTTTTCTGAACATTATTACTGTTGGGGTGCACAATGGATTTTTAAATGTATTTGCCAATGAACTCAGATCGCATAGACATTTCCACTATTTTGTGCTCAATTTTAGCTTTCTTTTTCTTTTTCTTTTTCAAAAGCCATACAGATAACTTCTCCTTGCCCAAGGGACAGAAAACCCAAGGGACTTCCTGTTGCCTACCTTGTTGGTGACAGAATGTGACAATGAAGGTGTAAAGATGTGATTTCTAATCAAGGGGCAGGAATGACACATAGGATCCAAGTAATAACACATTTTCACTGCTAGATATCCCTAGTGAGAAGATTGTATATCACCTATTAACAGCTGCCTGTTATGTGCATGTCAATGTACAATTTACTTTATGGCAGGGAAGCCTCTTACGTGTTGTGGAAGGTCAGAATGTTCTTGAAGACTACAGCCTTATTGTAGAACAGAACTATCAGAATGTGCTCTGTTCACCAGAAGGCACTGCAATACTACTACAGTAGCGTTCTCCAAACTTGTGCCTCCCAGATATTTGGACTGCAACTCCCATCATCCTTGGCCATTGACTGTGTTGGCTGAGGCTGATGGGAGCTGTAGTCTAAAGCAGCTGGGGAGCACCAGGTTAGGGTAGGCTGTCCAGATAGTCTGGTGAAGGGACTGACGAAGTAGGACAGTAGTGATCTAAAAATGGGTCATAGAGACATGGAACTGAAGGGAGAAGGAGCCAAGGGAAAGGCTCCAGAGCCTTTAAATGGAGCACGAGCTTGTTCAGCTGGTTTTAATCCTGGGCCGGGTGGATCACCATTTCCTCTTAAACAACATACACATTGTGTATGCCATCAAATGCCAACAGTGTTCTTCAGCTCTCTATATTGGACAAACAGGCCAAACCTTATGCCAAAGAATAAACGGACATAAATCTGACATCAAGAATCACAAAACAGAGAAACCAGTAGGAGAACACTTCAATCTCCCAGGACATTCTATACAAGATCTCAAAGTAGCTGTTTTACTACAAAGGAATTTCAGAAATAGACTGGAAAGAGAAGCTGCTGAATTGCAACTCATTACCAAACTTAAAACCATGGAGAGACCTGGTTTGAACAAAGACATTGGATTCTTATCTCATTATACATGACTCAGCCATTTTTCACCTTCTCACCCCTTGCCTTTTCCTGTAAGACCTATTGCAGTCATTAAGAGTCGTCAACAGGCTCATCTCAGCTATCTGCCAATCTCCCATTCCCACCACCCTTCTGAGTAATACCCCTCCCCACCTTCTCTCTATATAGAAGGATCTGGCAACTTCTGTTTCAGTGTATCTGAAGAAGTGTGCATGCACACGAAAGCTCATACCAAGAACTAACTTAGTTGGTCTTTAAGGTGCTACTGGAAGGAATTTTTTTTATTTTCAGTAATGAAAGAAACTGACATGGGGCCATTCATAGAGAGGTTATTCAAAGAGAAATTACTCTAGCCTCCCACCCTCCCACCCTGCAAGTTCGGATCAAAGGGCAGCAATAAGACTGAGGGCTCTGTAAGCAGGGCTGAGGCCACCATGCATCACTATGATCAGTTCCTCCATGCAATTGTAGAGCAGAAGTATAGAGCAGAATACCTGAATATGGCCTAAACTAACCAGAATCTGAACAACTTATCGATTTCCTCCCCAATGATTATTTTCTTCATTGATTCAATATTATGTGATAGGAATGAAAGAGGCAACAGCACAACAGATACTACAAAGAAGCATTTGTCACCTTCCCTGACAGATATTTCCACACTAACAATCAGTCATTCTTTACAATTCAGTTTTCTTTCCCATAGAAGGCTGTGTGTGCTTCAGCACAGTGAAACTGCATAGCCTGTGTTATACCCATAGGGCACTAGCTTAGAGCAAATTTTGCTGAAAGTGATGGAACTGTGATTAGGATCAGGCTGCAAAAATGGTAAGGGCTCTAGGCAGCCAAAGTTAAGGATCTTTAATTCCCATTGATGTCAATAAAAGGGTTAAGCATGGGCTTTATTATCTCCCAAGGAAATCAGTGGGACAAGTGTTTCCTAGGCTGGATTGTATGCCTTACCAACAACATTTAAGTGCAGCCATGCACCACAAATCATTTTGTAGACAAAGAATTGCTAAGTTAATCTGAGACCAACTCTAAACTTTATAAATCGCCAAAGTACTGACTTGGAATGGAATAGCTGTCTGAAGCAGTAGTAGTTAATCAACAGAATGTAACATTTATAACTTAATTTAGAGAGAGTTATTTAAATGCTACATAATCTCTTTTCTATAAGCCGATCTACAATTATTTCAGTAAAAAATACATTATCTTTCTCATACAGCATCAAGCTTGTGAAATGGATTTATTCATATATATATATATATATATATATATATATATATATATATATGCAGGTTTTGGTGTTTTCGGGTATCTTCCCGTGTAAGAGTTGGGGTGTCTAGGCGACGTTTCGACGAGGTCTCACTCGTCATCTTCAGGCTGGTGCCTGAAGCACCAGCCTGAAGATGACGAGTGAGACCTCGTCGAAACGTCGCCTAGACACCCCAACTCTTACACGGGAAGATACCCGAAAACACCAAAACCTGCATTCCTGTACCCGTGAAAATCTACGAAAGCATATATATATATATATATATATATATATATATATATATATATATATATATATATATATATGATGCCAGTTATACTCTCATTTTAACCGTCAAACACCTGCTGCAGTGATACAATCCCACAATATTTGGTAAGTGAAAATATAATTCTATTCTTATCTGGGAAAGTTCACATGAGTATTTAGAGTTTCCTTAGAAAGAGACAACCTCTTGTCTGTTCCTGCATCTCTGGTGAGCTAGGTTTCTATGTACCGGTACAAAGGGTTGAGTTCTCAATGATTACCTCTTTGGTACCAAAACCTGTGTTAAGATCTAGACATTGTACCCTATTCTAGCATTTTGTAAACATGCAAGCAAGCAAGCAAGCAAGCAAGCAAGCAAGCAAACAAACAAACAAACAAACCGCTACATACAAGCAGGTTGAATGTTGATGAGAGTATTCCCATCTGATTCATAAAGAGTGCCTATGTATGTAAAGCAAGCAGCTTACTCTGCTCATAGAAACTGCCCCCAGTGAAGTAGAAGCCTGAATCATAAAGGTTCTAAATCATGTGGGGAAACTCTCCACTTCAACCCTCCATGAGTTGAAAGGCAATAAGGATGGTGACATGGAGGACAGAGTTTGGCATGCTCGTCCCTGCTCACATGTAGGGTTTGCCCATGGGCAGAATGCCCAAAGAGGGCTGGTGTTGCTGCCTTAGCAGAGTTGATTATGTCTTGGTCACAGGGTGGAGCCATGCCACTGCTGCAGTTGTGAGTCCTTTGTCACTATATCAGCCCTTATTTGTATTTAACATAGACAAAGTTTGACTCCAAATCCTACTTATGAGAAGGCTACATTTCTGCAAAACTTATGGCCAGCAAGATTTTCTAGATTCCAAAGAGGGAAACATGCTTCCTTCAGTTACCAGGCTAAGTTTTATCATTGTTTTTCGATATCTACAATTAATGGGGACATTAATTTTTGTAGCCCTGCCAACTGGGAGCACGCTTATCATATTTATTATAAGAAATGCCAATGGCATGAGCCATCACAGACAAACATTGTTTTAATCTAATTTTTGTGATAAAAATGGATGTCACTGTTATTTTGTATAAGCTGACCTTTCTCCTCTTCCTTTTTCAAATGTGTACAAAAATGTGTAAATATCTATATTGAGTTGGTCTCCAGATAACTTCCTGGCAATCAGGTCTTAATTATACTGAGTCATAAGAGATTTCAGCCAGCATATGCCTGAAGTCTCACTCTATCAACGTGGTTTAAATCAGCTCTCAATATTTCAGAAAAGGGACTCTGTTGAATTTCAGACTCATTGCACAGAATCCAAAGAGCAACTCAAGGACCCTTGCATATCTGGTGGCATTTAATTCTCCCACCCCTCTTTGGGCATCAGGCCCGTATGTAATACCACAAGTTGCTTTTGAAAGCCCCTCAGTTTCAAAAGTGATTTTGTGTGTGGCACTGGGGAAGACACATGTTTCAAGGAAGTCAAGAGCAAACCCTTGTTGGTCTTGGAACTACTATTTTCACCTTCCCAGGTGGTCACTCACCATTCATCCTGACACAGGTCAGACCCTGTCTGACAAAATTCCTGTCTGAAACCCTGGAGAACCAGCTGATGTAGTCAGTACTGAGTATGATAGACTAATGGTCTCATTTAGCAAAAGGCAGTTCCCCTGTTCTTAACTAGTTATATATTGATCAATTATCATTTCATACAATTAAACAATTTATATATAAACAGGAAATCTCTTTGGTGTGCATGCACATCAGATTCTATGAAAACACACATGTCTATGCATGTTCATTTTAGACTATATTAAGCTGGCATTTCCTTTGAAACTATACAACACATGCATGGCTTTTCTGTTACAGTTGCCTTAATTTAACAAACCTATTTCATATGCTTTTTATTAATAAAGTTTTAATGAGCACTGGAAATTGTATAATTTTGTTGAAGTAACATGTAAACTGGGGATTACTGCAACAAGAACACTGTTTTTGATAACTGCTAATATTTGCATAATTGCTTGTGGCTGAAGAAATAAAACTTTGTTTTTATTGTTTCCAGCAACCTTGGACAGAGGAAGCATGATTAACTCGTGCTTCCTCTTTTTATTTTTCATCATATTTAACATGTGGACTGGGAACTCCCATGAGCGCCTAGCAAATCCTCTGCTCTATAAATATCTGCCCCAGTGTTGAGTCACCGGATTGCAGAGTGGCCATTGGGTCTTCTGAGCACTGAACAGAAGGTCGAGACCTTTGCGTGTCGAGGTCCCCAAGACACCCCCCAATAAAACACAAGTGACACATTATTTTTGTTTAAGGTTTTTGGCATAATTTTGGCCACAACTTTATTAAATTACAAGCAAAGTGAGTGGTTGCTTAGGCATTGGTTGCGACTATGTGACCCCGCACGGGGACAGTCTGACATTCGCACACCCGCAAAGTCAGAAAAGGGTAAGACACCCGGGGAGAAAAAGGAACTGGGAACCATGCCTCACTTCTCCCAAATGCTCCCAAGGGCTCTTGCGTGGCCCTAGCCCCTTGAGAGGGTTCGGACAAAAGCATGGCGAGCCCCTGGGTTCCTTTAATGGAAAACCCTTGCAGCAGCAGCACTTTTGGAGGGGCAGGCACAGCCAAATCCATGCCCCTCCACCAACCAATTCCCAAACCAATGCCTAACTGCAACCTTACAAGTTGTGATGATTTACTACGCAGTAGGCAAAAACCAAATGGCACCAGCCAATCAGCCAAATGGACAAAATTCCTACCGGGCCCCTGCCCCAAAAGCAGACAACCCCATGACAGGCATAACAAGGTCAAGCGAACAGCCTAAAATAGGGAGGGAGGGCGGGTGATCCGATGCATCCGGCGAAAAGAGGAAGCTCAACGCTGCATGCAGGACATTTAAAGACTAGGGCTGTCAATCAAAACATGGCAACATATAATACTCCCCAGCAACAGCCAGCCCTCTGCTAATGGTGGCCAAACTCTTTCCCACCCAGCAACAGCGGGGTGTCTTGCTAGCCCCCACCGCAACACATGCTCTCCATGAAGGAGAACACGCTTTCCTAATCAGTTGTCTTTCTGACTTGTTCTTTGCCACTTTGTTATTTAATTCCTGCACTATGATGTGGAAATAACAGATTTCATTAAGCTTGCAAAATTCCCCCCCCCTTTTGCCCCCCGCTTTCAGGTATACATTTGGAAAATAATTATTTGGTAAATAATAATAATAATCCTGTTCAGTTTGACACAGCAAGTGAAAGGCACAGCACACCTGAATGCACATTGGGCTTCTGAAAATGGTAAGTGAAAACCAAACCAGATGCATTTATAAGAATCACATAGGTACTAAGCCATGTGCCAAATTTCCAAATGCCATGCGCTGAACAACTGCACATGGTTTCATACGTGCAGATTGTTCCCTGAAATGTCTCTCAAAGCTGACCCTTTCCACAGCCATTTCTTTCTCTTCTGGGCTATAGTTTGAGTATCCAGCAAAGGCTTCTTGCTGGCGGCATCTTAGAAAATTGGGTTAGGGATCAAGTCAGTATGGCATCATAGTGCCAACCCCAAGTGGTTATATGTAATGTAGCATCACCATCAAGGACAAATGTAACCAACTTAGAATGTGGGCTGTGATTCCTAACTGGTGGTCCTATTAGGTTTTTAAGAGTATTTTATTGTTATACTACATTGCAATTTATATTGTTGTATCTGCCCTGGGATCATCTGTGATGAGTCATGGGATATAAATCCCATTTAAAGAAAGAAAGGACGAATAAGTCTAATGCTTCCAGACTTTTAGATGCCAAATCAATGCAAGTGCCGTAGTACTGCTGACCACACTGAAAATGTGGCAAGTCTTCTAAACAACCTTTACCACAAACTTACAAATTAACTAGCTTTCTGAAACACCCTTAAGCCATAATTTTAGGACTCAGAAGATTTATTTCCCCCACTACTTCTTCTGCAATGATTGCTAATTAGCAGTTTTAAAAAGTTGTAAGTGATTGGGCTCAATCCTTCCTCCCCTCCCTCTTTTTTTTCCAAAGGACTTTGAACCTCCCTTGCATGTGTCACAGATAAACCCAAATCAGAACCATTATTTCCTCTTTAAAACAGTATTTTAACATTAATTTTCCCCTATAGCCCAAATTTAGCTACGCATGCTTTTAAAAGTAGTTTTAATCCAATAAAACATGGGAAGCATGGATCAAAGAACATCCCAGAGGCACAATTCACAGAAAGCTGCAAGTACAAAACTCAACGACATCGAAACCAACATATATTTCTTATATGTGTTTGACATTCTGCTGTCAGGACACAGCCCACTGCAGCTCCAGGGACCTAGGTGATGTCAAGGGATATTTACCACCAATCTCTGACCAAAGGAATAATAATAATAATAATTTTTTATTTATATTTATACCCCGCCTTTCCCGATTTAAAAACCAGGCTCAGGGTGGCTAACAGCAAATATAAAACAATTGATTAAAATGCGACTTAAAGATAGCATAAAACAGCATAAAATACAACATAAAATGTAGCATCAATATCAATAAAATTCAAAAATTCAGGGGTCATTTTGGGGAAAACAAAAACAAAAAACCCCAGTCAATAGATATCAAATGATAACCAGGGCCAACTGGCCAAGTTGGTCCTACTAGGGCCAGCAAGGAGACCAGGGAAGAATTTAAATGTGGGGTCCCAGAAAGGGTTTCTTCATAGAAGAGGAAAGGGAAAAGGGAATAAAGGATCAGGCTAATTCAAATTGAAGGCCAGGCAGAATAGCTCTGTCTTACAGGCCCCATGGAAGGAGATAAGTCCTGCAGGGCCCTAGTCTCGTGGGACAGAGCATTCCACCAGGTTGGAGCCATCACTGCAAAAGCCCTGGCCCTGGTGGAGGATAGTCTGGCTTCCTTAGGGCCCAGGACCTTTAAGCTATTATTCATGGATCCTAGGGACCTCTGCAGGACATACCAGGAGAGGGGGGTCCCGTAAGTAAGAGTGTCCTAGGCCGTATAGGGCTTTAAAGGCCAAAACCAGCACCTTAAACCTGACCCGATACTCCACCGGGAGCCAGTGCAGCTGGTAGAGCACTGGGTGAATATGCTCCCATGGCAAGGACCCCATGCACAGAAGGTTGATATTTTAAATTTAATACAGAAATCATTGTTTTGCAGTAATTGAGCTGTTTGCCTGTGTTCACTCAGTTTAAAGGCAAGGTAGCCATCATGGTGCCTCCAGATGTGGCCTCCAGATGTTGATGGACTATAGTTCCCATCATGTCTCACCATTGAGCATACTGGGTGGGGCTGATGGGTGTTGAAGTCCCAAAACATCAGAAAGGTACCATGTTGGCTACCCATGATTTAATCTGTTTTTTATTGTTATCGTGAAAGAATGGGGTGGAAAGGTAACAGTGGTTGAAACATGTATGGTCTTCAGTTATATGTGTATGAAGGAAGTTACTCCCATTTGTCCAAGTTCACATGCAGCAATTTGTGTGTATTTATTTTGCAGTGCCTTAAAATAGGAGTAGTCAACATGGGGCTTGACAGGTGTAGTTAGACTACACCTCCTATCAGCTTTGACCATTAGACTTGCTGGTTAGGGTTGAAACCAGTTTCTATAATCCCAAACTTCCCTTGGCCACCTCCAAAATAAGGTAAACATAACAAAAACTCGTGCACCTCACCCATGAGAAATGGATTTTTTCCCCTCTCTTTTGGTAATTTCCAAGTTATTTTGCTTTCACTGACAGAGAATCTTTACAAAAGTAGGAAAATTTGTGGTCACAGTACAAATCTGAAGGATTCTACAGAAAAGCCTCACAATAATACTTGTATTTAGATACTAAAAGGAGAAGAAGAGATTCATATCCTCCACTCTGCAAAATATGTAATTTCATTTGACTTTTTTCCCCATTGCTAATATATAACTGAAAAACAATTCTATCTATATACCCTCTCTCTCACTCATTACCAACCTTATTTGATACATTAAAAGCTGATTTCTTTCTTGCATTTTTTTTTAAAAAAACTCATTGCTGCTTTAAATATTTTTGATAATACCACTGTTCTCACAATAGGCTGTTAATAAGACAATGAAAGGCAGACCCAGCTGGAAACAGAAGCTACTGCATTCAGGTAGCAAAGTCTGGGCTTGTTTATTGCTAGTCTTGGAGATGAACTTACTCACAGAGGCATGTAGAAAGAGAAATGTGATGGTTGCCTGTCATCTTGCCATGCCCATCATCAGATTCTCCTCCCTTGGAGTTAATAAAAAAACAAGCCAGCACAAGATCACCCAGCAAATGTAGCACCGGCTGCCATTTCATTTGTCACAAGGTCACTTGATTGGTAAAGCTGCAAACAATGTGTAAACATTGAATGTGCAGGGTCTGGACGCTGCACATCAATACGTCTATGTCAAAACTGCTTACAGGTTCTCAGTGACCAAAGCCACTTCTTTTTCTTTCAGTGTGCTACCCAGACATATGTTTCTGTCTGTCTGTTGTCATCAGCCTCAAGTTTAGGAAAGAAGCAGATTTCATTTACATCCAAGTCCAAAACGTGTATGCTTAGAAGTAAATCCCTATGGCTTGAGGAGAACGTACATATGTACAGAACTGTAATTTATTCCATAGCATCTTATTTGAGATAAAATGATCTCTCCTGAAATTTAACAGGATTTTCATCGGTTTCTGAATGCAGATGCAGTTCAGACATCCCCACCTTGACACTTCTAGCGTAATCCCTTTCTCTTGACACAGAAAGAAGGTTAAGCAATAACTATATTATTGCTGTACACTAACAGTCTTAAATTGAGAGCTTGATGGCATGGCTCTGAACATGAATAACTTATTCAATATAGTTTGGAAAGAGGGTTGTAGAGCACTAACTAGATTGGAATCGTGCAACTCTGTTTTCTTCTGACATAAAAAATATTAGCCGCAGTCGTAAAGCCTGACTTTGGAACCATAAGAGCTCACGAAGCTCTGGCTTACCTAGGGTTGCTACAATGTCATTTTAAAATCAGTATTTGGAGTTAACATAGTCAGAAAACTTTACAGTGACTTTATGCTACAGACTCTTTCAACTGTGTGTGTGTGTGTGTGTGTGTGTGTGTGTGTGTGTGTGTGTTCACAACAGACAGTCACTTCGTAGACATTGCATTGCTTTCAAACAACAAGCATGTCAGCAACTTTGAAGATTTACATTAGTGTGTGGACCTAATTATTGGTTTTAAAGGTACCTGCCACTTAGGTGGCTTTCAGGACTGTGCAAAATATTTATTTACTAAAACATTTACATACAGCCTTCTACATTAATCTTCAAATTTGCTATTAGTTTCAGGTTTGCAGATGACTTAAGAATATAATCTGAGTAAGAAATGATATAACTGGATACATAAAGTTTTTTGACCATAGTAACTCCTAATACTGGGGGGTCATTATTGTATATAACCCATGGAGCAGTTCTAAACCTGTAGGGAGAAGGCCACCTGTAGACTCTTCCCCCACTGGAAGCCAGACATTATTATGCAACAAATGGGACCTGGGCAGACTCAGGCTGGTTAGAACTACCATTTGTAGTGTTTGCAAGCAAGAACCACGCGGTAGCCAGTTGCATGTGTTCACCCTCAAAGGTGCTGTCATAACACAGCATTTGATTGCCTTCTGGTTTTGCTCAGTCTTCATCTTTCCTAAG
This sequence comes from Podarcis bocagei, assembly GCF_964188305.1. Lineage (NCBI taxonomy): Eukaryota > Metazoa > Chordata > Lepidosauria > Squamata > Lacertidae > Podarcis > Podarcis bocagei. The sequence goes on from NC_138128.1 coordinate 62,992,059, forward strand.
AAAAGCTATGTGCACAAGGTTCTGCTCGCAATTACAGCAAATGCAATGAAAGGAGTGCAACAGAGGAGAAAATGGAGCTGTGCATTTGGAATTAAGCTAAAAGTCTGTTTGATGATGAATGAGCCGGAGCAGAATATAGCTTATCCCTTCACAGCTGTGCTCACTTTGCATGGTAAAGGGATTTGAGACGTATTTAAGCATTGCTGACTATTACAGCAAGAAAGCAGTGTCTGGATCACTGGCTTTTCTAGCTTACAAAGGAAGCAACTCACAGACGGGTTAAGCCGGTGCAATTGAATTCACTCCCCATACCTATGCTACTCCCCAAACTTTGCACTAACTTTAAATCATGGGTCATCGATTCAAATGTTACTTGCTTCCATGTTGCATTTAAACCATAGCTCTAAGATGGTTTTGTCTCATTGATTTTGATGGAGAATGCCCTTTGATTCTAAATGGTATCTAGTTGGAGGCAAGGTTTACTGGTCTTAATGGGTTTTATATTCATGAATTGTGATCAATTTGGATTTTAGATGTGTCTGCGTGTGTGCCAAGGCTGCTGTGGTTGCATTGTGACACACACACACCATTCCAAAAGCTGGAATCAACTAAATAGATGGAGACAGTGCAATGAGTCCTGCTAATACAACAGGGATTTCCTCTTTCTTCTTACTGTATGCCCCCTACATTCCCCCAAATTGGCTCAGGGAGGCGTATCAGGAGATCTCCCAGAAGAAGAAGAAGAAGAAGAAGAAGAAGAAGAAGAAGAAGAAGAAGAAGAAGAAGAAGAAGAAGAAGAAAAAGTAGTAGTAGTAGTAGTTTGGATTTGATATCCCGCTTTATCACTACCCGAAGGAGTCTCAAAGCAGCTAACATTCTCCTTCCCATTCCTCCCCCACAACAAACACTCTGTGAGATTAGTGGGGCTGAGAGACTTCAAAGAAGTGTGACTAGCCCAAGGTCACCCAGCAACTGCATGTGGAGGAGCAGAGACGCGAACCCAGTTCACCAGATTATGAATCTACCGCTCTTAACCACTACACCACACTGGCTCTTGGGAGAAAGGAGGGGTGAGACCATTCCATCAGGCAAACAAATGCTTGCACTGATGGAGCAAACTCCTTAGTGCTACTTTGCATTCCACCCTAAATTTCTATCCATTTGAGTTAGGGATGGGAGAGAAATTCTCTGAATTGTGCAGTACAGTTCTCCAGCCACATATTGTGAACAAAATGCATTTATTAATGAAAATTGCATGCAGAAACGTTTGTTAGGTGGAATTCACAGTAAGATGCTGATGAGTTTTCACGAGGACTGAAAAATAAAGAAATCACAAACCGAGGTAGGAACCTGAACTGAAGACTGGGAAAATAAGAGTCTGAGAGAATGCAAAACTGATATATTCATGCCTCCCTGGTTTGAATGTTCCCCTATAAAAAGAACTCTGGGCCGTGAGAGCAAGGAGATCAGGGAGATGGGTCTTCATGCTAATGCACTAGCTATGGAGGACTACTTAAGCAGACAGTCTGAAATGGCACAATACAGGAAAAGCCATTATCATATGATTCTGCTAAATATGCAGATTGGCTTTTACTTCCAATTAGTCACTTGAGTTCTTTGAGCACTCTGACTTAATCGTGCGGATTGAGCCGAGAGATTGCATTCCTCAAACAATTACACCACAGCTACCTTCTTGACTCTCCCCCCCGTACCACTCCAGAGCAGGTGACTGCAACCTAAAAGAACAGGTGCTTTTTGCAATGCCTTTTTAATAACTTTGCTCAAAATGGTCAGCGGCAGGTTTCCAGAATCAGAATGCTGATCAAAATGTCAAAAGTGGAATTAATGACAAAATTAGCCTATTGACAAGGAAGGAGTTGCAATGGCAAATGCACTAATATTATTTTTTTCCCCAGCCTCTGTTTCAGACAAAAAGAACATAATTGACTGCCTACTGCTAAATTTTTCATCTCATTTCTGTCTACCTTGTGCAACTGGCCTGTCAGAAAGGGCAACTGGAAAAAATGTAGCCAAATAATTGGGCATCTTGCTAATGAATGCCCACTGTTTAAATCGGGGGTTTCCAAGCTTTTTGGGCCACTGCCCCTTTGGGTCCACAAACTCATCCTCAGTGCCCTCTACTCAATTCTATAAAAAGCATTAGTCAGAATATAAGTCAGACTATCTTACTCACTAAGCAAAATAACACAATGAAATTCAACACAATGAAGTTCAAAGCAGTAACAATCAATTGCACACTTATTCACTGGACCAAGTTCATCAATGTTGTTGAATGAATTAATTGAACAGTTTTAATTCATTCAACAACATTGATGAACTTGGTCCAGTGATACCAGAATCTCAAAGTTGGATACTCATATACACATTCAGTGGCCCCTACTTGCTTCTTAGCGCCCCCTAGGTAATCCCACCACCTCAGAGGGCAGTACTGCACACTTTGGGAACCTTTGGTTTAAATGTTGATGAAATGTTTTACATCAAGATAAAATGCCCTTAGAAATGTGTACATCGAGATAAAGCATCATTTCAATGTATATTTTGTTATATTATATATGTAAAATTAAACATGTCTTTAAATAAAAAATTGTGTGTTTTTTAAAAGCTATCAGATTAATGAGGAAATGGAACAAGGTCATGAGTGAACAGCTGTGGAATTAACAAGGATTAAAAATATTGACTGATCTGTCCATTTCTGGTCCAAATGAGGGCATTGCAAGTGCAGCATGTGAATGTAAAAGCAGCTCTGGAAGACCCAAGGTATACGTGCCTGAATTTGCACTCAGGATTAGGCTGGAAAAGTCTTGAGGTTATCTGCCTGTTAAGAGTGAATTTATACTACTAAGTGGGGAATCTGAGAAAGGAGGAAATTAGCAATATAGCCATGAGGCAAACTTATGTGTCATTCAGAAAAAAACCATAAACACCAGCAAGCCTGCAGAGCAGGTTCAATCCCAAAGCAACAGTGGGAGCAGATGTGTTCTTTATTCTAAAAATCCTATGAAATCTAGAGATGACAAGGAAGATCTCAAAGGGTTTTTGGTCCTAACCTGGGTTTTCTCTTTGTCTTCCAAAACTTCTAATTTCCCTTTTTTTTCATGACAAAAGTTTCAACCCAAGTGAAGAAGTTCTGATGAGCAAGTGACTGTTTAATGAGGCTTGTTTCTCATATGTTACAGGTGTGTGCGCGCGCGTAGATGTTGCATATTATATAAAGGTTAAAAGTCTGAACATTTTATTTAGACATAGTTCTTTGTTTGATGCTTCCCTGCAGCAGGAAATTCCATGTTCTGTTTTGTTATACATAGTATCCTTTGTAGGAGAGAATAGAAGAGATATCAGTGGTTTTGTATAATATCTTTTTTATTTACAAAGATACATGTTGAGTAGGTGGCAACAGATAGACACTTAGGCAAACAGTGCTAGGCTGAAAGTTTATTCAACCAGAGCCCTGCTGGATTATCTTCTAAATCCAGCTTTCTGTTCTCACAGTGGCTAACTAGATGCCATGGGGAAGCTCATAAGCACGACTGGAGGGAATAGTCCACTTCTGAAAATGAAAACTCCCCACTATGAAGCCTTTCACAAGCCAGGTGTTTTTTGAAGCCCACCTGTCACCATGAGATGTCAAGCTGAAAAGCTCCTGCGGTTGCAACAAAGGATGTATTGTAGAATTCAGCATTTCAGTCAGGAAGCTGTAGGAGTCAGATAAACATAGCTTAATGAACAGGGTCTCAAGTAATAGCAAGTAATTTATCTGGGTCACATTGAAGACTCATAGTCCTTCAGGGGAAATGCGCATCCTAGATCCAACCTCCTTGGAGAATTTAAATTAAAGGGGCCACACCCAAAGTAGCCAGTGTTGAAATCAGTTAAAGGTGAATGATACTATTGCAACCAATGGGGAGAAGAGGCACTGTTGTAATGCTAACGGATTCCTGATGAGGTTTGAAGGGAAATGTCAGGTACAAATAAGGCACCCAAAGTTGAAACATTAGTTGCATTTTTTGCAATATGACTATTATTTGCAATGTACGCTGCATGAGCAATACAACCACAAATGCAAATGAGAATTTTATTCATAAACATCTCATACCAGTCTCTATACAGCCTGGGTATTTTGAATATAGCACTAAATTCTCCAACCCACTGAGATATTAGACACAAAAATGCCTCACTTCATTTTTAAGTCAAAGTGGATTTATGAGTCCTGTCTTGCTCATATGTAATTGACCATAATTCTTCAACCTTTGTGGTGCTGATGAAGCCTTCCTTCTCCTGAAATCCTCATTGTGTGAACATCGATAACAGGGAAGCAATTAGACTCCTCTAAGGAGCAAACAAATGTTGATTTAAAGATGAAATACTCCACAGAACTACAAAAGCAATTGATCAGGCATACGTTCACATTCTCCAGAAACGACTTACACCAATGAGATAGCAAGTTGCTAGTGAAAAGAGTTCCCTCTGATTTTTTTCCTCATTACTCTTCATTTCCACATTCTCTTAGCTGTTAAGTCAGTAGTGGCTGATGGGACAGTGCAGGTGAGGCTGTGTTGCTCTCCTGTCTTCCCAACACTGTGCATCACTGCTTGCTACTGAGAGGGAGAAGCACAAGGCAGCAAGGAGCTCAGCGCGGTGTGAGTGCAGCAGCAGTTGTTGTGTTACCTGCATTGTGCAAACCTTCTGGCTGCCTTTCCCTTCCCCGTGTCGGTAAGCAGCTTTTATCAGATCAGCAAGGTGAGCAGCCAGAGTGGCTGCAGACTGCAGGAACAACATTTAATTAATTAAATAATAATAATAATAATAATAATAATAATAATAATAATAATAATAATAATAATAAACCACCCTCAACCACCGCACAGTGATAAAGTAAGCTCCACCTGCCACTCATTGAGGTTCTATATGAGTTTTCAACTACCCTGCAGATGAACTGTGTAAGGGGATATAGGGTCGCTGAACAACTCTCAGCATTCTTAACAAACTACAGTTCCCGGGATTCTTAGGAATCTGGTTTATAGTGGTATAATGGTGCTTTAAATGTATAGGGTAGGTGGGACCTCAGTGTAGGTATTTAACTCAAGTAGAAGATTATGCATGCATGTATAATAAAGTACATCCATGACACCATTAGTTCAAAGTGTCTATTTCCATCGTGGGTGCACCAAAAAATAGCTGAAGGCTTAATTTCTAATTGGCACTATTATTTGAATTTTGCATAGTGGAAAGAATTAAGGATGCCAAAGCAAATGAAAGAGGAAAGTGCCATGTTACTATAATTTCAGAAAGATACAGAATGCCTTCTTTCATTCTGATTTTTATTTTTAAAGTAACCACATTTACGGAATTGTCTGCTGATATGTTTAAATTTCCAGAAGCAGACAGTGGTATTGCCCTCTAGAGGTACACAGCAGAAACTAACTGTTTTTGACTGTAAAGGAATTTTGCATACTGGAAATAATGATGAAATCTAATGGGGGGGGGAGTTTTTATATGTATCTTTTCAGTCAAACTGTTCTGTATATTTTTCTGTTCTTTTTGTTTTGCTTTATAATCTCTTTTGACATCCCCAAGTAGCACCATGACTTCTGCAAAGTACTGAAGGACTTTTTGGGGAAGGTGGTTTGCAAAGTGGTTGTGCTTAGGCTTACTAGCTAAAAGGGAAAAAAATTGGTTCCACTGCATTTATAGGCAAACCTAACTAACACAAAATTTACCCATCTCCAAATTTAGCAGTGCAGTTATCCAGCCAAGTAATGTGTCTGAAAATGCATACACTGGAGTAAAGCACACACAGAAATTCATATATTAGTGAAAATAACATACAAAAATGAATTAAACCAGGTGGATTGCTTTGCTCCCTCCCCCCAAAAGTGTATATTGGCTAAATAGCATACGTTTGTATGTTAGTGGAAATTTGCACTAAAATGTTGATGCAATTTCATAAGAACTTTTTAAAATGCAAATTGATGTAGAAATGATGAGCACTGAAGTTAAAACTGAAAATAGAAACCAACAGATTCACCTTTACCTACTCTCAGATCATGCATATCTTCCCTTCTATTCTCCAAGTGCAGCTCTTAGCTCAAGCATCTCAACTCCAGAAGCCCCATGAAGGCTTGTACACAACCTATTTCTCACTTCTTCTATGTTCTAAAAAGGCATTTACGCAAGAACTTAAAGATACAGTACTTGTCCGAGGAAACGAATATGCATAACCATGCTGGATTAATCAGAGACCTTGATTTCATATGCTCTTATCAGTAGGTGTCATGTTCCCTGCTATGTAAACCTATTTGATGTTCTAAAGGCATGACGTTAAAACAATATCCGCCACAAGAGAATGAAATATTTGCATTGCAATTGAACTTTGCAGACAAGTGAGGCCATATTTCAATGGCATCATCATGTTTTGCTGTATCTTCCTGGAAGAATAGCACAAACCTCAGAGGTGTGTCTCACATTAATCAGTTAATTAACATTAATTTGGTTGATTAACATTGTATGGCCTTAAAAACGTGTCTGTGGGAGGGGAGGTCATTGGTTTATTTTTGTTGTATTTGGTGTTCTCATTTTGTATTTTTATGGTTTGAAGTGTGGGTGTAGGGTGGTATACAATTAATTATTAATTATTATTATTATTATTATTATTATTATTATTATTATTAATATCACCTTACCTAGTTAGTGTGTGGGGTGATAATGAGATTGTATCTACCCTGGAAACAGACAAGGCACAGTGAGCAATGAGAAAATGAAGCATACACTACTTCCATGCACTGTCTAGTAAAGTGTAGGGCTGGAAGGGGACTTAAAAATAAATAAATTACACTGTCAGTATCCAGCCCTCATTGGATGACCCACCAGAGGATATACTGTGGAGGGCCAGCCAGTTGAAGTTTGTGCGTTACATTGAGGGAAAGAGGGGTTGTTTTTTGTTTGGTTTTTGTCTGCCCTACACTGGGAGGTTGGTGCTTAATGCAGGGCAAGCAATTTGATTGGCTTGTCACTGCAACAGGGTAGTGTGGGAGAGTAAAACTACAGCCACAGTGACCGATGAGCACTGTTAGGTACCATTTTGGAGAAAGGGGTTTCTTCTAGACTTAGCACTCAGGTATTTGGGACCTGAGAGTAGGAAAGGACAGAGTGCCTTTGGGGCTAGCCTGGCTCGAATACACAAGAGTCCTGGGTGGGGAAGTGATTAATGCCAACACATTTTGCTGCCTTGAGGAGGAATAGAAATGGTGTCCTCCTCCCAAACTCAATGCCCAAGTTCACTTGGCTCCCGAGAAAGAAAATCTCCCAAGTGCCTCTCCCCTGGGCAAATGAGAATAATAAAAGATGACTTGAGAGTACATGATTTGTCCATTTTATGTTATTGCAGGATGAGCACTTTTATTCAATATTGCTCTTTCATCTTTTCATTGTTACTTTAAATGTTGTTTTCTGTATGCTTTGATAATTGCAAATTGCTCTGAGACATTTCATGTAGTTAAGTGATGAATAAATGCATTAAATGATAATAGCAATAATTCATTATGTTAAATAACTAACCATTTGCTGCCCTTTCGTGACAATCAGAATCAACTGACTGATTTTGATCAGCTCTTTCACTCTGCTTACTGGAAGGGCCAATGCAAATTCAGGAGGATCTCCCTTAACACCAAACACTGCGGCCAGAATAATTAGAAGAAGGCATTACACTGCTCCCAGCTCATGGCAGGGTCAGACTCACCCTCAATTGGACAAAGCTAGCAGGAGATTACCGGGTGACTACTGCCTCGGTCAGTTCCCACATAACAGTAGAAAAAGAGGTCTGAAAAGTGTCGGTTAACAAGGGTGTGGCCCTTATTCTAAGTCTTGCCTCCTTATTCCAGCTGTGGACATAATTTGTCTCTCATTCTAAGGTCCACACAGCAGAAACCATTCCTAATTAAAACAGCCCTGAAGACCTTTCATTTCACAGAACTAAACACTGCATTCTTATGCATGTTTACTCAGAAGTAAGCCCCACTCAATTTAACGGGATTTATAATTTAATCCCAAAATGGTTTTATAGGATTGTAGCCTGGTTAAGGACTAAACACAGAGCTAAAGCTTCAATTCTACCATTTACCTGGGAGTAAGTTCCACGGAAGACAATGGGGCTAACTTCTCAGTAGACGTAGATGTGATTACACAGTAAATATCTCAAACTAGATACTGGAGTATGCTATATAAAGCAAACCATATTGTATCCTCTGCTTTCTTGCTCTACCAACAATGCCAGGTTTATGTTGCAGAAATGCATCTGATTTCGCATCGTACACATGAGCACATACAATCATGTGACAGCAGCAAAAGTCATGGTTATGTCCAACTTCAAAGCCCCCAGTCTCCAACATCATCCATCCATTCCACATGGTTTTTGCAGACATGAGGGACCAGACTACACATAAGTGATTCCCAGTGGTACTATATAAACTAGCTCAAAGAGAATTCGCAGTATCCCAAAGCACAGTAAGGTATCATGGCAAAGATGTAAGTGTTACAGCTACTGGTAATGTGAAGGCAGCTGTAGGCTGCTATGAATCTGAAGCCAAATAGGGTTCAGCACAAATCAAGTAGCCTCAGGAGTCAGACTACAGCCTAAACAGATAAAAGATTTGAGGGATATGTCTTGTTTTACAGGTAGTGAACCAGAGTATAGATACCCAGTAACTTGACCAAATATCGAAGAACCATGTGGGGGAAATTAAGAAACAAGAGGCACAGAAATCCTCACTGTCTCTTAAATCATCTCTGGTCTGTTAATAACTCCTTGAGCTGACAAGGCTGTGGGAAAATGTGGATTTCTTGCAATATCAAACATCATAATAGCCCTTGTAGGCTAGTGAAGCCCTACAGCTGTATCTATATTTTTACAGTAGGCAAGTAAAAAGTGTTTATGTGTAGGGTGTATAGGGCAAAAATTCCCAATATAGAGTTAAAGCAGTAATACCAAATGCCATAAAAAGTGAGTCTGGGGTGGACCAACCCTAAATGGCCATTTATAAAAACAAAGAAAAGCAGCATTGAATCACTGGCCATAGAAATATCCCTTAAAGCACACCGAATATTCTTGTTTGATGGTTGAACTGCTACAACTGAAGACTACAGTGGGACCTCTGGTTATGAACTTAATTCATTCCAGAGGTCCATTCTTAACCTGAAACCATTCTTAACCTGAGGTACCACTTTAGCTAATTGGGCCTCCCGCTGCTGCCGCTGCACGATTTCTGTTCTCATTCTGAGGTAAAGTTCTTAACCCGAGGTACTACTTCTACGTTAGTGGAGTCTGTAACCCAAAGTGTTTGTAACCCAAATACCAATGTACTTGTTTGGTGGTGGTGGTGGTGGTGGTGGTGGTGGTGGTGGGGTGTGTGTGTGTGTGTGTGTGTGTGTGTTGTTTTTTAAATGTTATATTTATAAAAATATAGCAAATAAGATGTTCTGTCAATTAGCTAAATGATGTAAGTACAGACAGGGGAATAAATGATTACATATGAAGAAAGCATCCTTTACCCCCACCCCCACCCCCTGGCATGTGAGCTGCTACATTATTTGCTCCCCAGAGTTTTGTTCTCTCTGTTGCCAAACTGGTAGCTATAGGAAGCCCACCAGAAGGACATGCATACAGTGGTGCTAAGGGAAAAGACCTGATAGACCTTCCCTTCTCAGCAGTGGTGAATGAGCTGCATGTGCATAATAGTAACCAAAACCTGTATTATACTGCATTTGCAGGCTTTACTCATGCCATTAATGCTATCTGACAGGGTGGACAGGCTTGCAAGGTCTACTTTATTTTATACAAGAACTCTCAAGCTCAACCAGACCCAGATGCAAAAGATATACACTTAGAATAATTTTGAGTTTCCTTGAGTAGCAGAATGGAATGAAGCCCACAGTCTTTCTACACTCCTACAAATACACTCCTGGCCATCACCATAAGGTTTCTTCATTTCATCTGTAAAATTTAGGGCAGGAGCCAGGAGGCAGTTATTTTCTGCTGTTCTTTAAAATGGGAGTCAGAAATCCTCATCAATCTACCCAGATATCTACCAGGAGATCCCAATCTATTTTCTTCCTATCACCACTATGTGATATGTGCACGCAATGCAATACCCATGTTGCTGCACGACTGATAATAGAATAAAATATTGCTTATGAATGAAGGCATAAGGCTTGTATACTCAAATTTCAGATGGTCTTGCACACACACAATTCACTCAAAGATAAATAAAAATGTGGGGTGTTGGAGAAGATTTTTTTGAGAGAACCACAAATGCAACAGTCTGGGTGTACAGATATTTCCACTGAATTCTTCTAGGAGGTTTTGCTCCATCCGTACTGAAGAGGTATTTAAATAGTTAGAACAGCAACATCCCTGCCTTTGTCAAATAAAAATTAATTGCTCAGCATTGCGTCCAAGAGAGAATTTATTACCAATAGGTTAAACTCCTCAGTACAATTTATAGATGAGGTTCTTAAGTCCTATGAATTTCTTTTTAATAAAGAAAGCTGTCATTGTGTGAATTAAGGACACTAGGCCTGATGATAATCAGTATCATCCACAAGTTAATTAGCTAGTAAAATATTCTGTATACATAAACATCATTTAACTTAATTGCTACCTTGGTCATCTGGCAAGGGAAAGCTCACTGAGTCTGGCGGTTTATTGTCTTTCTTTGCACATTGCATCATTGTAAATATGCAAAGTGTGGAAACTGGGAGACACATTTATCAATAGGACATGATTTGTGAGAAAAGGTATTTTTGGTTACACGGATTTGCAGATATTTGTGTTTCCATGGGACTCAGAAAGGTAGGTCTGCTGCCATATGTACAATACAGTTCATTACTTCTCCCACTCTGACTCCATGCAGCATGTCTTCAAAATCTATCATGAGCCATTTGTGGACCACACATCATTCAAAGCATTTGAGATGCTTTATATTTCTAAAAAAATCTATGAGAAAACCCTTTGATCATACAAAAGTACTCAGACAGACTTGAAAATCTGAAACAGGTCTAAAGATGGCAAAGATGTATTGCTCACACACCCAGAAAGAAGATTTGACAGACATAGTATTGGATGGAAATGATGCATTTATAATATAACAAAGATCTGCAAACCAATTCAACCAAATTATGGAAGTGCAAGAAAGTTATTATCTAGAAAAGTCTGATAGGGATGCATTCCTTCAATCACTAGGCATGTTCACACCATTTCCAAAGTGAAGGATGGGAAGCAGAATACTCAGTATCTTGTCCTCAACTGCAAAATGCCTCATGTTGCTTGCCTTAGACATTCTAAGAAATCCATTCACATGCCTTCACTAAAACACCAGTAATTAAACAAAACAAAAACCCACAGTGGCAGTCAATGGAGAGAGAAAATTACTCCCCCAAATCCAAGTAGTATTCCATACAGTGTGTAGGTAAAAAAATGAGAGGGCCTAAAAGGCTATGCAAGGATACCCACCCCACAAATCCCTAAGGGGCAAGTAGCAAAGCACACACTGCCAATGAGAGGAGATGCTCTCCAGGAAGATGAAAATGTGGTCCATAAATGAGGGCATTCTTTGAGATTTGACAACTAGGTGATGGTGACCTGGTTCAGACAAAATGTTATCAGGATTATGAACCATTTTCACATGTATTCAAGGTACACGTGTGCATTTTGATGAATGCAAAAACATACAAAGGATAGACTGTACAATGCAGTTGAAAAACAGCTGACTTCCACCTTGCAATGTATCAACAGCATGGCTCAAATGCTTGCTTCTTAATGGAGGTGATCTGATGTCCCAACACTCATATTCAAAAATGTGAGAGTAGGCTTGCAGAGTTCTGTGGGTTAGCTTTGTCTTCCAGTGCACCAAGCCACCTCCCACCACCCACCTTCCATGTATTCAAGTAAGAATCCCCCCCCCCATGCATCAGGTCATGTTTTAAACTCTCTTTGATGTGGATAGCACAGTGTGTGAACCATGGACACTTCAGTAGTGTGTGCATGCAGGGAGAGCTTACATGACCCTGGGACACACTTCACATGTTCTTTGAATATGAGTGCATGGTAATCATCTGGCATCCCCTCCACTCCCAGTATACGTCATAGTTTTGTTAATGAACAACAACATGGAGAACTCAGTGAAGTGGGAGGCCAACCAATGAGAAGAGTTTCTAAGGTGTACTTGCCTGGAGGCAGATTGGCATCTGAAGTCCAGTCCAGTCCTAGGGTTGGGCGAGCAGTAATCCTCGTGGTCAGAAGGTCTAGGAGTCAGGGAATCCAATGGTCAGGGGTCAGGAAGAACAGCAAGGTAGGACCAGGAACTGCAAGTGTTGTTACCAGCATCTGACTGCTACTGGAAGCTCTGTTTAAGAAGGCTGAAGCCAGTTGGTTCTCATCAGTGCCTTCTCTCTGTCCTAGAAGGCTGATCAGCTGCAGGTGGAGTCACTCTGCCTTCTCCCCCTTCAGGTTGCTGTCCAGCAAGTGAAGCTGACTCCTGGCCCATGGCAGTATGATGTGAAAACAATCATAAACAAATACAATGAATACACCACAGCTGAAATCCTATGCACACTTAACTTGGAAGGAAGGAAGCCAAACAGTAGAATTCACTTCTGAGTATACTTTCTGAAGACAGCATAGTTCATTGATACAGTGGTAGCTGTTTGTGAAACAACTGTGTTGTTTTATCCTTGTATATGGCCTTAGCTGATGAGGATGAAGATTATGATAATTACTTTAAATCACCACAGGAATCTAGTAAAGAAGCAAAGTGATGGGATTTAGCAAAGTGATGGGATTTGATAAGCACATTCCCATAAAAACATCTTAAAAACACAGTTGGACTACAGGCTTACATTTCGTTTGCATTATTTTCATTGAGTAATCCCTTTTTCTCTTTGGATTCTACTGAGGGACACTGCTGAGTCTCAATCACAAACATTTCTGGCAAGCACATATTTGTTTAAAGCAATTGCTTTAAGATTTAGAAAACAAAACAAAAGATGGTCGATCGCTTCTTCAAATGTTTTGGGATTTGTTTGTTTTTTGGCAGGGTGTGTGGGGAGAATGAAAGCCAAATTTGCTTGAGTCAATTGTCATTTTTTAAAGCTGATGTATTTTATTAGATCCAGTGTCGGATTTACATATAAGCTAAACAAGCTGTAGCTTAGGGCCCCACTCTCTTGGGGGCCCCTAAAAAATTTAAAGGGGAAAAAACCCTAGATGTATATTTCCAATGTATAAGATAAAAAAACAAATAAAACCTACATACAACAACAGTGTTTTGTGTTGTGTAGGCTCCTATGATGTAAATAATGGGCCCCGCCCTCTAGCCTGTTCCCTAAAATATCATTTATTTTCTCATTTCTATATATAGGGTGCCCTACATTCTGCATGTACTGGTTGTAACAATTACTTTGATAAAATACATATTTTGTTATGTGCAAATGGCTTTAGATACCTATTAGGTCCATAAATTACCATATAGCATATATTCAACACAAAAAACATCAACAATTTGTTGTTGACAAATTTAAAGGGCCCCGTTACCTTCAGTAGTTTAGGGCCTCATCAAACCAAACCTAAATCTGGTCCTGATTAGAGCTCTTCATTATATTCCTGAGTGTATAATGCCTGGCAATCTTCTCCTAGCATATATGGGAGAGCTCTCCTGAAGTTGTGATATTTTTCAATATCCTGTACTTCAAACCACAGATAATTTTGGAAGGGTAAGCACATGCACACATCAGAGTTGACAGTGGGAATCTTAAATAGCAGTACAGAAAGTGGACGTCCTTTTCAACTCCCAAGCAGAAAGCGCAGCAAATTAAAAGTTTGTATTTGTGTTTTATTCCTTTTGCATTTACATATGACACTTTGTAGTGTAGAAATTTGACAGTACCAAACAGTAAGGATCTGAGAGGGGAACAGCTGGCTACACACAAACAACAAAAATACATTTAAAGAAACTCTAAGGCCCATTTTGAACAGGGACAGAGGGTGCTCAAGTCATCACCATCTGTTATATTCTGACCCAAATCATCCTTCCTCATGCTCCCATCTCCCAATAGGATTACAGATGCATCTGGAGCCCTGTAGGGAGGGAAATTAGCTAGAGGAGGGTAGTGATAAGCTGGTCAGTTTCTCATTTTTTCCAATCTTAAATTCAGATTAAATAAAGTCCTCATGGAACTCCATCAGCATTTTAGTGCACATTGCTCCTCAGACACACCTTTTGAGAAGCACTTTCACCCAAAATACAAATTATAAATACCTAGTATAGGCAGGGCTTTTTTTCAGCTGGAACTCACCAGAGCTCAGTTCCTGCATCTCTGAGGTGGGTGCCATTGCCATTATGAGAGGGGAGGTGCACATAGTGAGAAAAATAGCACCATGTATAGTTATTTTTGTTCAGATATCTTGCCTGGAGAAGTGCACTGCAAAATTCAGAGAAGTGCAGATTTTGAAGGCTTTGTGTATTGTTTCAGAAAGTGCAAATTATCTCATGCCAATAAAGGCCAATGACAACAACATGTACAAATTAAGTTTGACAATAACTGTGAAATGAAACAATTCCCCCCCCCCCAATCCCTATCTAATAGTGAATCTGTGTGATTTTCTTCTTTCCTGTGAACTGAGTTTTGGACTAATAAGAGAGTCTGGAAATTGTTTTGATGACCACATGCAAAAAAGATGATATTATTTTCAAACCTTTAATTGTTGTAGAAAAGCAGTTACAGCTTTTCTCTCCTTCCCTTCCCATGACAAGTTGCACCTGTCAAAATCCAATAGTCTCCTTAAGTGTGCACTGAATTGATTTTGCACCCCATTCCTAGCTGGGAAAGAGCTAAACACCTACTCCCAATATTGTTGTTCCACTCAAAATGACTTCATACCACACAAATCTTTGTGTGCATCATACCCCGGTATGCATAATTTCTAAGATGGTTTGCTCAGCTGTCAAACTTTTTTGACAGATAGGTTTGTGCGTCAGGTCAGTTATTGTGATCCAGTGCTGCTGTCTGCATACTTAATTTTTTTTTAAAAGGAGACCACAAGCCACAGTACAGACTGTTCCCGTCTCTTGTTTCACCTTCCTCTCCTACTTGCTGTAAAAAGCCAGATTTGAGGATTTTTGAGTCATCATGTTCCTATCTTTATTCAAGAGATGGTCATGGCAAGAAAAGTCATGTGAGAAAGAAAGTTGCCATGATTCTGAAACTTAAATTTCAAGTATTCTGGTGAACCCAGATCATACCCCCCCCCACACCTTTTGGTTGTTAAATGGGGTTTGCACTCCATGTAACTCTGCAGAGAATCTTTGGCTCTGAAAAAACACCAATAATTTAATTATATATATAATTTTTATTGGTTTTTACACATGTTTTCCAAACATAACATCCCATCTTATACAGTATAACAAACCTTTGGCTATCACAGCCTAGGATTTTCATCAACCTTGACTAATGGTTTTGTAACTTTCCTTCTGATTTTGCATTTTATTTTAATAGTTATTGCTATAAAATCCAAATCCTAAATAAACTCCTTCTTAGTCCTTTTTTTTTGCAATAATTCATACACCAATAATTTAATTAAATATGTATACAACTGGGTTGTTTGGTCTCTTAAGAGGGTTTTGATGAAAGTTTCTGCCTCAGGACTACAGCTGTTTGGGAATAAAGCCTATTGAACTTTGAAGTTCTTCCAAAGAAACATGCTCAGCATTGTCCTACATACTGAAGGTCAACATGCTAACATGTTTTGTTAGTATATGGATGGATGGAATGTGACACGTCAGGAAGCATATGGTCTTGCTGATGACAGCCTGGAGAACATTTAGAAACAGGGGATT
The DNA here is from genome assembly GCF_964188305.1 of Podarcis bocagei. NCBI lineage: Eukaryota > Metazoa > Chordata > Lepidosauria > Squamata > Lacertidae > Podarcis > Podarcis bocagei. The sequence continues at coordinate 63,007,964 of NC_138128.1, forward strand.
ATTCAGATTGCCTTTGTCCTCTTAAGGAAGCATAATAAGGTTAGGGATCAGAAGGCAAGCGTCGTTTTTATCATTCTCTGAGTTACCAACAAGCTGAATTCATCTTCAGTGGAGACAGTTCAGAACCCCCCTGCTATTCTAATGCGATTTGTTAATTTTCTGTGGGCACTAATCTAACAGGTGAGGCTGGACTGACTGGCAATTGGAACAGAACAACTTGAAGACCCAGTGATGGTCCATCAGGAGAAAGACATCCACTGGAGTGCTCTCTGCCATCAGGAGACAAAGTTTGGCTGGAAGCTTGTTAGTGCCAAGTATTTATGAGGCCACCTGCTTTGAGTGGAGTTAAGCGTGAAGGTCCAGGAAGCCATAAACAATACTTTAGAGTCAAGGATAGGGAGACAGATAGATGCAAAAGCAGGAGCCCTGAAGGGAAAGTGAATCAGGAGAACCTGCTGAAGGATTTCCAACTCCCCTACAAGGAAAGGCTACAAAATTTATTCATTTGTTTTAGTTTAGAGAATAGGTGTGTGAGAGGGACATGGCAGAGGTCTTTAGAATTACAGTATGCATGGTGTGGCGACAGTGGACAGAGAGATGTTTGTCACCCTCTCTCATAACATTAGAACTCACGGTTATCCAATGAAGCTGAACAGTGGGAGGTTCAGGACAGACAAAAGGGAATAATCTACCACTGGGTTCCTTCTGCTATTTGAGACTGGTTACAGAAGAAACAGTACAGAAAGGAGGTCAGCTGGTCCAAATGTAGTGGTTATTTCCATTTCATTTGATTGTTCACAGTCACTTACTTTGGAAGCAAAACTATTGTTGTGGATCAAAATGCGCCCTGCCCTGCCCAAGACTACAGTGATCTCTGTACATGTACAGTGGTACCTCAAGTTACATACGCTTCAAGTTATATACGCTTCAGGTTACAGACTCCACTAACCCAGAAATAGTGCTTCAGGTTAAGAACTTTGCTTCAGGATGAGAACAGAAATCGTGCTCCAGCGGCACAGCAGCAGCAGGAGGCCCCATTAGCTAAAGTGGTGCTTCAGGTTAAGAACAGTTTCAGGTTAAGAACAGACCTCCGGAATAAATTAAGTACTTAACCTGAGGTACCACTGTATATAGATATGTACCATATACAAACCCTCTTCAGGTGTTCACCCTGGACATATAAGGGATCATGGGAAGCTTTCTTATAGTGAGTAAGACCAACGGTTTGGTTTTTTTGGGGGGGAGGAGGAGGAAGGGCCACATCTCAGTGATAGTGCATCTGCTTTGCATGCAGAAGGTCTCCAGTCCAATCCCTGCCATATTCTGGTAGGGCTGGGAAAGTAATCCTGGAGAACCGCTTTCAATCAGTATAGACAATACTGAGCTGGGTGGACTAATGGTCCAACTCACTATAAGGGAACTTCCTATGTTCCTATGAAGGTGAAAGCGTGTACTGGGACAGAGTTTGTGTCATTCGGTCCAGCTCCCAATGTCACCAGGCATCCTCCACTACTGACCTTCATCTGTTTAGCATGCAGGTCTGAATTGGCCTGGCAAGCACTCTGACAGGCCTCCTTGAACCCTGCCTTATGAGGGTTCCTGGCTGAGAGGTAGCTTGGAAGCATGTTCAGGCAAACACACTTCAAAGCTTGGCATTATGGTTAAGAATGGAGTAGTTTTGCCCAGTGCACCCGGGGGAATTGGGGTGGCAGTCAGCACTGCTCCCTTGTCACTCTGCACACTTTTGGCCTTGCACGTTTAGGATTAATGCCTGATGGGAGCTCCAGGTACACAGAAATATCCTACAAAGGCTTGATTCATTAAGGCCAATGAAAATTCCGGGGTTTATTGGCACGAGGATGACAGCCCATGACTTTAGGTCACGATTGTGTGCCTATAAGATCAGATTAGATTGCAGTATTGTAATTTTTTTGGTCTCAAGAAGCCACAGTTCTGCAGTCTATGAGACAGCATAATAACACATAGCAATATAATTACAGCCATTTATATTTAGATGTGTGTGAATGTCCTTACAGAGCCATGCCTTTGTAAATAAAACTGCTCAATAAAATAAAACTGGCTATTGCGTTAAGGAAAAGGAAAAGACACACAGACAGCTTCTTCTAACTTAACAGCTGTTCAAACTGCAACATCCATTTATGGATGGCAATGGTACTTTAAAGTACAGTAATTGAGATAGACTTCTGAACCATGATATTCACTGGTTCATGAACACAAAGGGCAATTCCATTCAGTCTGCTTCTGTCTCTCACAATAAATTCAAATCCAGTGTCTACCGGACATGTGCCAAACCTACTCAGTGATCATTCAAACAGTCCATTTAGGGATGTTGCAATTTAATGAGTAATTTGGGGCAGCATGCAGCCATCACCATAACAAGCTTTAATTTGCTAAAAAAAACAAAAACGAACAAAGCAGGGACTGGGTTCAAGGGGTTCAACTCAACTTCTTCACACAATGATATTAGTACTAAAGACAGAGGATGCCTTAGGAGGGGCATCCTTGGGTTATTTCTATTACTAGATGTGGAAATGTATGAGGAAAAGAACTGTCTTCTCCTATATCAACCAGCCCTTGTATGAAGAGTCTCTGAACAATCACAGGCAACACGCGGCTAATAATGTGCCAACAAAATATTTGTAACATGCATTATTTCAGAATTCATAAACAGAAAATATGTAATGGAATCCCAAATAATAGAAGTCAATCAACGTTGCATGAACAAAATTAGAAAATGTAGTCAATCAGTATCAAAGAGGCAAACAAGCCGTTCAACAGTCACAGTCCTGTAACTGTGCGGTAATGGATGCTCCAACCGTAGTAAAATCACACAGTGTAGTCAATCAGCTTACTACACTTCTAAGTGAGTGCTGATCCTTTGCTACTTGATGTACCTGTTAGGACCATTTATTCGCTGATGAAGAGTTACTATCGAAACAGTTCATCATCTGGAAGAACTGTTCTACTGTTCTTCTGATGTAGAAACATGGTAAAATGAACTTAAGATTGGGAAAATGTAGCATCTGGGTGGTAGCAATGGGAACTTTTACCATGACTTTTTAATGAAAATGCAGATATTAGATCAGGGTTTAAGGATGCTTTGTTCATTAGTAAATATCTGCAGAGGATGCACCCATACTTGTCCCAGGCGATCCTTAAAACAGTATCCCATGCGTATGTCTTAGTGAGTACAAAACATTACTTTTGCAAGGCTCTTTCAAGTAGGTTTCCAGGACAACTTACACATTGCTTGCAGCTTGCTCAGAATCTAGAAGCATTATTGTACATCACTCTAGGCAATCTGTGATAATTGTTGCTGTTGTTTAGTCATTTAGTCGTGTCCGACTCTTCATGACCCCATGGACCAGAGCACACCAGGAACTCCTGTCTTCCACTGCCTCACACAGTTTGGTCAGACTCATGCTGGTCGCTTCGAGAACACTATCCAACCACCTCGTCCTCTGTCGTCCCCTTCTCCTTGTGCCCTCAATCTTTCCCAACATCAGGGTCTTTTCCAGGGAGGTGGCCAAAGTATTGGAGCCTCAGCTTCACGATCTGTCCTTCCAGTGAGCACTCAGGGCTGATTTCCTTAAGAATGGATAGGTTTGATCTTCTTGCAGTCCATGGAACTCTCAAGAGTCTCCTCCAGCACCATAATTCAAAAAAGCATCAATTCTTCGGCGATCAGCCTTCTTTATGGTCCAGCTCTCACTTCCATACATCACTACTGGGAAAACCATGGCTTTAACTATATGGACCTTTGTTGGCAAGGTGATTCTCTGCTTTTTAAGATGCTGTCTAGGTTTGCCATCACCTTTCTCCCAAGGAGCAGGCGTCTTTTAATTTCGTGACTGCTGTCACAAAATTATCTGTGATAATATTAGCCTATAATTCCTGCCCTGTGCTCTTTTCCCAGCTGCAGAGCACTGCACTTCATTTAAGAAGATGCTGCCACCGCACAAGGACTTGTATGCTACAGGTGACACTACCTACCCATTCCCTACTCTGCATCTTGCCCTGTAACGCTCTTTGCTATAACTCAGAGTGCCCAGCAATGAGTCTTGCAACACTCCTAGCACATTGCCTTGACTGATGGTGTCCTTGAATGTTTCATAAAATTTAAAAAAGTGGACACATGCATACCTTCCAGTCTCCTCCTTCAGAGGGGGGACAATGTGAACTTTGAGTATCTGGAGTCTATACACCTAGGGTTGCTTGATGTGTGAGTTTCTTTTCCACATACTACAAAATGTGGCAGAGCAAAAACCGATGGCACACCTTTCTTGTAACTTAAAAAAGATCCTGTAACTTAAAAACACCATCACTACATACCCAATGGTGGGTTTCCATGTTTCCCTAGTATCTACCTTCCTTCCCATGTCTGGCTCTCATCAAAATATCCCTTTGATTCTACTTCTGGGATCCTAGACCAGCAAACATTTTTTTTTATCATCCTAGTGCTCAAGTGTCTCATTGAAATCAATAAAGCTTAATGGCATTAAACATCACCTATATAGAGTTCATTCTTAGTGTTGCTACATCAAAAGGAATGATGACAAACTGAAGCAGAATGAAATGGGAGTGGGAGATTCCTCACCTTGGCAATCTGCTCTTTGGCTACTCTGGATCAGGGTGATTTGCCCTTTGCTACCATGTGCTAAAATGTTTGTGCACACAGAACAATTGGAAGAGCATAATGTTGAATTTCACCCTGGGTGTGGATATGACCTAAATGATTCCTGTATTTACAATCCATTAACAAGAGCTTTCACTATGAATTCTGAGTCGTTTTGGGGGGACATAATTTTGAGCCATTGGGCTATTGGTCCCTATAATGTGTCTCAGATGTGCCCATTCTGTTGAATTACATGTTAACAGATAATTAAGGTTGAAAGCTAAAAATGAATTTGTCAGAATATTTCTCTGGGCCATCTAAAAATAAATGGCTGTTGTGAAAGAGCACTTACATTTTTATTTATGCCTGCCATAGCAACTGATTATTTGTTACAGAATCAACTTGTTATTTCTCAGGGCTCCTAACTAAAAGGTCTTCAGGGTAGTATGATTAAGTGACTTTTAGCGGCTGACCAGCACCCCAATCATTCTTTACTAAACCCCAATCCCTCCCCTCTAGAATCAATTGTGGATAGGATGGTAGGAATGAAGAATGGATTTAACAGCTGGGGGGGAAATGTTTCGAATTCAAGCTGTAGTAATAGAAGGGCATACAGTATAATTTTCAGAAATAAAGAACAAAATGCACACACACACCAGTCTGAATATTTTAACATCTGATATTCGGTACAGGAACACATTGGATCTTCTGAACAACTAAGAAACTAACAACTATGGAATTTGAGACGCTCATGCTGACGACAAACACATATTGACAAACGTTAATCAACTACTGTTAAGATATGACACAGAGGAAGGAACCGGTCAATAAATACATGATCACTTTGGCAAAGAATATGACAGAAAATGTGGAGGTGTAGTAAAAACTCTGGTTCTGGGAAATTTTCTCAGATATGGAAATAAGAGAGAACTGTTTTAAACTTGTGTTCTAATGGTAAAGATAAATAGTAATTATCCAGATATTTGCAGAAAATGTCAAAAAGTGGACTTTTATTGCCTTTGGTGAAAATTATCAGGCAAAAAAATATTGGAGAATGGTCAAAGACCAACTGAGTAGGATTATGGTCTATAGAGTTCCACTGCATCCAATGGTTTTCCCCCAGATTATTTTGGATGGCTTAGTAAAACTTGAGCATGTGTAAATGGTTTATTATCTATTAGTGGCAGCCAGAAATCTGCATTCAAGAGATCTAACACATCCATCTATCACAGAGAGTGCTAGAACAGATGTTGGGAGTATACCCTGATGGCTCAGCCAACATATTTCCTTAGATTAAGGAAACGAAATATCAGGCAGAATATTGTTAAAATAGCATACCTTTATTCAGCATTGTACTAAAGAAAGCTCTCTTTTTTCTGGATGTTAGTTACAACCGTGACCTAGGTTGTTGAAATATTTGCTGATGTGATACTCATTTTTAGTCAACTTAAGGAACATAGCTGTCAATGATTTCTTAAGGTCCTTTGGAAAGTCCCCATTAGTTTCTGCATTAAGGAACACAGGAAGCAACCTTATATTAGATGGCCATTGGTCCATCTAGCTCATTATTGTCTACACTGATTGGCAGCAGCTCTTCAGGGCTTCAGGCAGGGAATGCTCCCAGCTTGATCTGGATATGTCAAGGATTGAACCTGGGACCTTGCAGAAGCTCTCCTTCTGAGCCAAGAATTCCCTAATTGATTCTTCTGGAGTGTAAGTCAGCACATGAAGGGAAGCCACTCATGATGGAGCAGCTTGGCACAGGATCAGATCCTCCTGCTGACCAGCTGGTAAGAGAGGCTCTGATCCTATTTTGTGCCCCTCCTGGTTGTATTTTCAAAACCTGTTTTAAGCTTATGTTAAAACAGGATTAAAGAAAACATCTTAGCCCAGGCATAGGCAAACCTGGCCCTCCAGATGTTTGGGAACTACAACTCCCATCATCCCTTACCACTGGTCCTGTTAGCTAGAGGTCATGGGAGTTGTAGGCCAAAAACATCTGGAGGGCCGAGTTTGCCTATGCCTGCCTTAGCCTCTCTGTTAAATGACTAAATGCAGGGCATTTGGGCCATCTATCTGGGCTGTGCCTCAACTTCCTCTTCTAACAACGTAAGTTCTTCTATGATCCCAGCAATGTTTCTAGTTGCCTTTGTTGCACTAGCCTGAGATTTCAGTTGTCCTTTCTGTGCATATGTGTTTCCCAATCAAAGCCTCATCAGAGAATTATACAAAGCTATTAATAATCATCCTTTCTGCCTTGGCTGACCTGAAGCAAGGAAGACAGACCTGAAGCCCTGATACCTTTAGCAGTTTTGCAGAAGAGGCTGTTTTAAGGAGGTGTAACTTTTCTTATCCCTGCTTCACCTGCCCATTATTCTCTCTTTTACACACCCAGAGACAGTCCCAGAGCCCTAACAATCTTTGCATCTGATTACCCTACTTATCTGTATGAGAAGTTCACCTAATAACAAGAAGAATTGCATTTGGCTTCTTTAAAGCTCCCTGTATCTCTATATCTATCCTGGCCTTTTACAGACAGACAGTCTTCCTACCTGATTGTTTAAAATATCCATTCCCATCAGCTCTTGGTTCCCTCTCTTCCTAACCTAGAATCAAGAAATGGCTTCTCTTGACAGCTCCTGAAAGGACTAACTGAATAAGAAGGGACTAACTGAATCAGAAAGGGCTAATCCCTCTGTGGACTCAATCCAAGATACAAAGCTTTTACCGCAGAAAAAAAATCCACTGGAGAAGCAAAAACATCTAACTAAAAACATGAGGAGCTCTGTTGTATTCTCTGGTTGCCCAGCCTTATAGAACTGGGGACATGGCTGGTAAAAATAATAAGAGTAATATTAGACCAGGGTTCAAAATTAATTTAATAGTAATTAGAATCATAGAATTATAGAGTTGGAAGGGATCCCAAGGGTCATCTAGTCCAGCCCTCTGCAATGCAGGAATCTAACGAGATCATATGTTACAGATGACCTTTGTTTAAAGGCATCCAAGGATGGAGAGTTTACCACTGCTCCTGGGAGTCCATTCCACTGTCAAACAGATCTTACTGTCAGAAAGTTCTTCCTGGTGTTTTCTCAGAATTTCCTTTGGTTTGGGTCCTAGCCTCTGGAGAAGGAGAAAACAATATACTAGCATTTCTTTATTTTATAAGGCTGGGGAAAACAAATATTTATTGTGCATTTGGAAATCTTTTTAGCTTAGCAAGTCCGACTATAATGTAATACAGGGGTTGCCAGCGTTGTGCCCATGAGTGTCAGTGTGCCCACCAGCACCTCGTATGGTGCCCATAAAAGGTCTCAGTTAATATTCCCTCAAAAAGCCACAATACACAAGAGGCTATTTGCTCTTCCTGGTCGGTTTCTGTTTATACTGGCTCACCCACTCTTACATGGCATGCAGCCCACTGAAGATGTCACTGGGTGCCAAAATTGGACACCCACCCTTCCTTCCTTCTGAAAAAAGGTACATAAATCTTCTCTCTGTGATTGGGGGGCAGCTGTGGCTGATGCAAATGCCTCCTTTTTCGTTGACGTGGGGATGATTTGAAGGGGATGTCCACACCATTATGTGGTCCACAGTCTCTACTTCTCTTTCAGATGTGGTAGGTATTTTGTGTGATGCTACACAAAAGATGGCATTTCCAGCATTTCCTCAGAACAATTACCCATGCTCAGTTGGTTGGCTTGGGCAGACAAGAATTAAATCTGGTTTTCATTAGCATGCCCTGTTGTTTAGGTCACCTAGTAAGTTGAGGAGCACACCAAGGTTTCAAGCTGGAGGAGATCGTTAATCAATAAATCCATGAACAGCTGTTTTCTGGGCACGACCCTTGCTGTTCAGGTAACAACACGGAACACATCAGGCAATGTAAAAGGTTAATGACTAGAGTGCAATCAGCTGAAGTTAATGTCAACCAGGGTGTTGCTAAACAGGATGTTAATTGGATAACAGGTGAGTTTCAATTAGGAACATTTAAAATTTGTGTGACTGAACTCATACAGCAGTAGAAAGTGTAAATAAATGCTGAGCTGTCCAGTGAATTACTCACTTGTGCTGGTAAGGGAGTCTGCCAGATTTTGAAATAATGGGTTCAGTCTTTGTGAATGCCAGTATGAAATGTCCTGACCCACAGCTTCTGAACTGAAGTGTGGAATGGAACATGGTTCTTTTTTCAGGTTTTGCATAACTCTGAATTTTGCAAAGCAGTTCTTAGCTTAACAAATGAAGCAAAGTGCATTTTAAAATGTGCATTTTGGGAGGAAGGATGTTTAGAAATAGGTTTTGAAAGAAAATAGATTTAGAAATGTATGGGCAAAAATACATTCAAATGGAATTTAAATAGATACCTAAATGATTTTTTTAAAATCATCATCATCGTCATCAACAACAACATGGAGTTTAATACAGGAACAGGAATGGAGCAGATATGAAATAATTTATAAACAAGAATAATGTTATACAATAAGTAAACCAGGTTTTCTCATGTCATTTGTATATCACAAAAATAGCATAATAAATGTGAAAAAAATATCTACAACATACATTTCATTATTAGTGGTCAATGTATAAGTTCTTGGTTCATGAATTGATTTAAACCATTAGGAAGGAGGAGGAGGAGAAAAGAGAGGGAGGGTATTAGAAACTAAGTCAAAGTTGAAACCGAATTTGTAAACATTGTAGTCAGAGTTTGTGAACTTTTAAGAGCTTATTAGTGCATGCACTATCATTACTCCAGGTCTCTTTATTTTCCAATGTGTATCACTTTAGGATGGAATTATGTTGACAATGTTGGTATCCATCTGTCTTGGGAGACAATGGAAGAGTGTGCCTTCAGGGGCAAAATCAACATGAATGTGTGACTTTTATCCACTGAAAAGCATTGTGGAAGTTGAATCTATAGTGATGAATCTGCGCTAATTGATTCACACATGCAAGCTGGAAGTGTGTCCAACACACCTTTCACAATAGGGAATGAGGAAGCTGTATGGGTATTCTGAACTTTAGCTTAGAAGCCATTGGATCTCTTGAAATAGGGATAGAATCACCCTCTGCCTTATACCTATTTCAACAGGTGTGTTGGATTCATCACAGAACAGCTGAAAACTGCAGGTAGCATTTGCCAATCAAAAGTCAGGGCATAAAATGTATATATGATTCTGTATGGATTTCTGGGTTATATAGATCCATATTTTTTTATATAAGCAGGATGTGATGTACAGGTAATGCCAAACATGAAATGTTATGTTCCCCTTCTCAAGGTGTGGAGTCCTGCTGTGCTATATCCCAAAATGATTGATCCCTGCTGTGTTAACACCTCAGGTTGCTTGACTCATGCTGTTTTCAAGCCTGTAGAGCTGACTGCCTAAAACACCACTGTGGACATTATTTTTTGTTCACAATACCTTTATTATAGGCTACCAGGTTGACCAAGGAATATAATCTCACAGTTAAATGCCTTTTAGTGTAATATTATCACAACACAATCTCAAAAAAGAAAAGGGGGAAAAAGAACAAGTGATGAATGCCAGTGAGGTTCATTAATGCATCATGAGAAAATGGCATTTATATCATAATTATCTATAAAGTAGTTATGGCTACAAGTACTATAAAGCCATTGAGTTATAGAAAATAAAGCCCTAATGCACTGCAATTCAGGGAAATCCTCACATTAAGTTTTTCCCCAGACCAGATGCTTCCTAATATAAGCAACTGGAAAATTAGTTTAAATTAATTTTAAAAATATTATAGGAACCTGAAAGTATTGGAGAAGGCAGAGCAGAAATGCTGCATAGATTTTTCATCTTTTTTTAAGTAGTGAAAATTATAAGCAGGGTATAATTTTCTCAAACCCTAATAAGAATTGAATTTTTGATGTATAAACCAATCTACAGATCAGAATAATCCTGTGGTTCAGTTTTGCTGGGACTGTACCACTTGAATGAGATGGCACAGGCTGCATGTTTAAAATGCTAGAACATTAAAAAAGTCACATGATGAAGAAATGATCCAAACTATTCCACCTAGCTCATATTAAAATATTAAGATCCTTACTTTCTAAATGAAAGGTTCTCTCTCTCTCTCTCTTTTTAAAGCCATTCCTTGCCTCAAACTATAGCCTATGTCATACATTCCAAGTAGGACTGTACAACTGAATTATTCTGAATATCTATTTCAGTTCTGATACAATTGATAATAGTGGGGCGCACTGATTGTTTAGGCAAGACATAGAGAACCAGGAAACAAGAGAAAACAGGTTGAACCAGCTGGAATTCTGAAGAGAGCAACACTCCACACTGCAGGTCCCCCTGATATGGAGCAAGCTGTGTTGAAATGCATCATGGGAATTCCTATAATTAATTTAATAACCCATTTTACCTAGATGCAGACTCATGACTACACACATGAATTTCCTAGTGAGGCTAATGTATCTGCCTGCTAGGGAAGCATTTTATTTATAAATATTAAACCAAAATGGAATAACTGAAAGGAAAAGTGGTCCTCGCATAAACAACGGGATGAATTTATTATGGTAAGTGCTCCCCAAATAAAAGCTACACGAATCCAATTGTAACTTCAAGTGTTATCAGAACACCTTTCAAGATACATACACAGATTAAGGATTTTAAAAGGCCCTTCGTAATGACAATTTGCTCCTGCGCAGTGCTTCACTGGAAAGACTGGATATAAACAAGTGTTCTCCTTTGGGATCCTTGTGATCAATATCAGAAGTCAACTCCTGTGTGACTGGATCATCATTCTTCCCTTCAGAAAACATTAGAGTTTATTTGGCACCACCTCAGGAGCCAGTCTCTCAGTGATATATCTTATTTTATTGGGAATGACTGTTCCAGGAGAAACCTTGTGCAATGCAACAATCAGCATTCTACAGGAGCCTCCAGATAAGCAGCAAATAGGCCCTTTAATGGCAGTGGTATTGAAGCTGTGGAGAGCTCTAAGGGGCTCCATGATGCATTTTGAGGCAGTTAGATCTCACTGTGTCACTCACCACTATCATCTTCCCCACATCTCTGTTATGCATATGTACTAGGGCCTTTTAAAAGGCCGCATGAGAGAAGATGGGTAAATATAGCAGGTGCCAACTATTGTCAGGAAAATTATGGGTACGGTGAGCTGCACAAGAGAGGATCAGGATGTAGGAATTGGATCAGGGAACAAGGCTGGGACCGTGAGTGTGCACATGGGAGAGCAACTTCCTTCTGTAACCAGAGGCCCATAGAAAGACTGCAGCAGGTATGGCCACAGCCTGGACTAAATTGGGAAAATTCAGAAGGTTCTAGCCATTGCTTGAATCAGGTTGAGACAGCCCTAAATTGCTGTAGGTCAGGATGGATGGCCCAGAGCGATCTGGGGCTGTCTGGGGGTAGGGCATCAAGCAGCAGAGTCCTGTGCACTCAGATTGAGTATTCCCTCCCCAGTCTAATTTAAAAGGTAAAGGGTAAAGGGACCCCTGACCATTAGGTCCAGTCGTGGCCGACTCTGGGGGTTCGGTGCTCATCTCGCTTTATTTGCCGAGGGAGCTGGTGTACAGCTTCCAGGTCATGTGGCCAGCATGACTAAGCCACTTCTGGCGAACCAGAGCAGCATATGGAAATGCCGTTTACCTTACCGCCAGAGTGGTATCTATTTATCTACTTGCACTTTGATGTGCTTTCAAACTGCTAGGTTGGCAGGAGCTGGGACCGAGCAATGGGAGCTCACCCCGCCACGGAGATTCAAACCGCCAACCTTCTGATTGGCAAGTCCTAGGCTCTGTGGTTTAACCCACAGCACCACCCGCATCCCCAAGTCTAATTTACTAATTTACTGCTTTCTAGAAAGTGAGAATGAGCACTACAAAACTAGGGTCTGCCCAAAGCCTTCTAAACAAATTCAGTATTGTACTTAAAGCTGTATGCTTGGCTGCATCTCCAGGCCTGCCCTGTCTGAAGCTTCAAGCAAAGTGAGGGTGTGTGTGGAAATAGCTGTAGTTGCTATACAGAACTTGCAGGCAGAATGATCCTCCTTGTCATTTCTTTGGCCAAGAATGCTATTTTAGGCTGCAACCATGAACATAAAATAACATGTGGAGCAATGGGGCACCCTATATCCATTGGCTGTCCTCTTTGCCTGCATCCTCCCCCTCATTTTTAGATGCAGGGAAGAACAGGATGAGGTATCGCCTAGTCACCTATAAAACTTGGCATCCAAGCAGATGCATGAGCACAACAGCAGAATCTCAAGGCTCTCTGAACCATGACCACTGTCTCTTAATCTACTCCACGCATTTGCTGCTGAACGAAAGTCTTGTACCTTTTGCAATCATTTTAGCACCAAACATTATGATTGCTCCAAGCAATCTTTTGACAATGTGAAAGCACAAAAGAAGTATCATGTTCGAGATCTACCTCACTGTTTCAAAAGCGACTTCAAAGCCATTTGCAGTGTAACCAGTCAAAGCTCAATTTGTAGTATTTAAGGAGAAGAGATTGACACAGTGAATCTAATATTTGCATCAAAGTATACAGTTCCCATGGTACATTTTACTACAGGCAGAGAAACATCCTCAAAGTCATACGCAATCAGGGAATTGGACTCACTGCCTCAATTTAGACAGGAAAGCAAACTTAATGAGGAAATGCACTGAAACAACAGTTGCCATTATAACTTACATAGAAAAGCCTCGCTTTTTATTTTTGAAAGCCAGTATCTTAATAAAATACAGCATTGGTTATAGTTAAATACTGTGCAAGCTTTCAGGCTCATCAGAAATGCTTATTATTTTTCAGCTCCAGTACCCCCTATTATGATCAATGTAATAGCTTTGCCTCAATAACTCACTAGGCTTGTATAAAACAGCCACAGCCATGGAGGTTTCCTACTGACATTTATACAAGGCCATCGGAGAGAATATACTGGCTGCAACACCACCAGATCTTCACAGTCCACTTTATTACTGTCCAAACTACCAACATTCTTCAAGGTTCAATTTGCTACCACCAGAAAGGCCACAAAGGATATTCCAAACAAAGCAACATCTACAAAGTTTTTTGCATTGTAACTAGCAGGAAATGGCAACAGCTGGTTGTGATACGACATGCAATTCACAAGGATATATTGTTGTCGTTTGTTACAGTAAGTATGCTTAAAGCATATATTGTATGTGTGTGCGGGTATGTGTGTGTGTGTGTGTGTGTACACAGGCACACATAACATGCAGAGCACAATATGTTGTTCCGAGCAGTATCTGTCCGTTAATGAAGCAGCCTGTTTTGCTCCAAAACAAGAGATTGACCAACCATCTCTGGTTGGTCCAATTCACCTTACGTTTCAGGTACAAATCAGCTTAGTTGAAAACAAGGGATGGGATTCAACACCACACCCTTCTAAACCTTCCATCTTCTCAAGCATTTCAGCATGCAAGACTGAATGACACTCCCTTCTCCCATGCATTCTTGTGGGGGTTCTCCCAACACCCCCAAAGTCGTTTTGTTTTTGTTTGTTTTTTGCAGGGGGGATGCAGAAGTTCTTGCACAGGGCTTCCACTGACTAGTTTGCTGAATCCCTGCCAAAGCACTGTTTCTCACTATTCACTATTATGGGGAATTATTTTTTAGAAAAACCTATTCCCCCCCCCCCCGCTTTTGACAGAAGTGTATGGAATTTGCAGGCATAGAAGAGACTTCAAAGACAATTAAGTCTGCCAGATAACAGGTAGATTTATTCTAGGGGTCTGCTCAAGGCATCTTTAAATAAGCGTATATGTGCACATGTGCCATTATTTTCTGGAATAACTGGATGCTTGGGTGCAATTTTCATGGGTGCAATTTGCACTCCACTTGCTCAGTCACAAAAGCCAATGGAGTTATCAGAGTGAGAACACTGATTAAGGAAGATGCTAGAAAGCTTTGCATGAGTTGCATGCAAGTTCCAAGTTCCTCCATTCTGTACTTCTATTCTCCATAGTATTGTGCAGTCTATATTCAGCACTTTGTACACAAATTATCCTGCAGCATTTACATTTTGAAAAGAAACACTACCAGGAGAAAAAGAATGCTGCTCTAAGACCTTGTTCGCAAACACTCCTTATGATACAACAGGGCTCGAGAGGATTCAAATGTTCATGGTGGTTGACTCCCCATGGTGGATGCAATAAAACTTTGTTGAAGGATAATGTCTGTAAAGAGCAGGCATTTCTGTGGTTATAAAGGAAGTGTTCTCATTTCTATTGCCTCTGGAGAAACTGTTGAACACTGTCTTACAGTACAAAGTGCACTCTGCTTTCTGATGCTACACTGAGATTTATAACCTGGGCTTCATCTCTGACACCAAAAGTTATTTGTGTTGACCATTTTGAGAGGGATGTGGGGAGAGAAAAGATAGAAATACTGGTTCACACATGCAAATATATTGCTATTGCTTGGTTTTTCAACACTTAGTGCCTTACAATGAATGTATGAACTGCCTTCCAGGTTCCTTTTTGTTCTCACAATGGTCAGATGTTCCTGCTTCCCCAAAGCCTTCTTTGCCCAACACTATGTACTCAAGCCACTCTCAAATGAGGGGTGGGAAGGGCCCACAATCCTCCTACTTTTCATGTTCCAGGGGTGGGAATCCAGATCCAGACAATGGGATCCTCCCCCAACCCCACCTGATGTTGGAAAAGGGCAACCAAAATGACGGAAGGGATGGAGCAACTCAAAATGTTGCAGCATTTGGGTCTTTTTAGCTTAGAGAATAAGGAGAAGAAGAGGTGGCATGATACAAACTTATGAAATTATGCATGGCATGGAGAAAGTGAATAAAGAAAATGTTTTTCTCCTTCCCTTACTGGTACTCATCAACTTCCAATGGAGTTGTTGGAAATTCAGGACAATAAGAGAAAGGATTTCTTCACACATCACATAGTTAAGCTGTGGAACTCATTCCCACAGGAAGAAGTGACCGGCAATGTCTTGGAGGACTTTCAAAGAGAATTGGTCAAATTCATATAGGATAAGGCAGAGGGCCTTCTCGGTGGTGGTGCCCGCCCTGTGGAACACCCTCCCATCAGATGTCAAGGAAATAAAAAAAATGTCTTTTAGAAGACATCTGAAAGCAGCCCTGTTTAGGGAAGTTTTTAATGTTCGATGCTCTATTGTGCTTTTAATTCTGTTGGGAGCTGCCCAGAGTGGCTGGGGAAGATATATATAAATAAATAAATAATTCTATTTATGGCCACTAACCATAATGACTGTCAGGAATGCGGGTGGAACTGTGGTGTAAACCACAAAGCCTAGGGCTTGCCGATCAGAAGGCTGGCGGTTCGAATCCCTGCAATGGGGTGAGATCCCGTTGCTTGGTTCCTGCTCCTGCCAACCTAGCAGTTCGAAAGCACGTCCAGTTCAAGTAGATAAATAGATATCGCTCCAGCAGGAAGGTAAACAGTGTTTCCATGCACTGCTCTAGTTCACCAGAAGCAGCTTAGTCATGCTGGCCACATGACCCGGAAACTGTCTGCAGACAAACACCGGGTCCCTCAGCCCAGAGTCTGCGACTGGACCTAATGGTCAGGGGTACCTTTACCTTTTAACCACAATGGCTATGCTCTACCTCAATGGCCAGAGGCAGTAATTGTATCTGAACACCAGTTGCTGAAAATCTTGGTGGCATGGGTGTGGCAATAACGGTCTTGTGTGTGGGTCCTACTTGTGGGTAGCTCCTGTGAGAAGCTGCCTTTTGCAGGTGCTGCTAATTAGCCGTTTCACAGTCCAGGTAAACCCCATCCTTTAGCAGGGAGTTGCATTTTTTTACCTGTCCAACACCTGGTATAATATACAAAGTCAGGTGTAGGACAGGTTGGGTGCATTGTGGGGGAAATGACCTTGTGAGACAAACAAGGACTCCTTTGTATCTGCATTAAGTTATAAACATACATCTTTCTCCACAGGCCTAACTTATCTTTAGCAGAATAATATGTGTAGTGTTTCCACAGTTATATGTCACACGTTTATTTACACACACATAAAATGACACGTAATTTAAATCCTTATGGATTGTTCTTTGAAATAACTAAATACTCATCTACAACAAGCAGATGGTTCCACGAGATTTAAACCCAAGCACACTTAAATTGCCTTAAGGACCATTGAAATAAATAGTGCTTCGCTCCAAATATAAACCGTATAAACTAAGTTTAATGGGTGTCAGCCGGAAAAGTTAAATGTCCTTGTCAATGGAACTTCACCATGCTTCACTGTGTACTTCAGATATATTTTTATAGATTGGGTAGAAAGGTCCTTCACTTTGTCAGGATTTCACCCAACAGAAATAATTGAAAGGAAATTACTTTTTTAAAAAAGTCTGTCTCAGAGACATCTGATCTGTTGGTGGGTTTGCTTTTAATGAATAGGAATGCAAAATTCATGAAATATCCAGTTCTTAGCCTCCACTATTAGTATTTTGTAGGGCTCTGCACCAGATTCAGTTATAACCTGAGTCAAATCAGGTCTATTGGAAGAGCTCAGATGTTTGATAAGGTGAGATGGGGAAGTGGGTAAGAGGGACAGCATTCATGCTTTTTTCTTCCACATGACGCAAGTAATTAACAATGCCAATTTATTGAGGAATCAACACTGTCTGTTAAAAGGAATGCCAAACTATCCTTAAAACCTTTGTATTCCTAGAACTGCTTTGAAGAACTTCATATCTATTGTCTCTGTACTTAATGCTTTTTTGCTCATTATGCAGAAGTTATAAAAAAAGAAGGAAAACAACCTTAAGGAAAGAGATAAGAGAAACTAAGGCAGAAAGACACGTTATTTGCAAAGGAAGAACAACTTCTGCAGCAGAGATGAAGCAAAGATTAAAATGGATGAAACAGCAAATACAAAATAAATAATAGGTATAGACTTAATAGAAAGCCCTATGTAAGCTTCATTGAAAAAGCTACAGTGACAATTGGCTCACATTTGTTTGAGTCAAACCATGTGGATTCATCTGCATATCTTTAAAGCACTTTTAAGTTTTCTGTTCAAACTTTCCAAGCCTTATATTTAAAGGTGGGGTTTTCCTTCCATTCTTTTCCCTGATTCTGGGTAATCAAATGCATCATGACTTAGAGCACAGGACCGAACACATGAAAACGAGACATGTAGCTGAGCGATTTGAGGAAGCATAAAAGGGATAACAGCAGAGGCAAAAAGGGTTTATAGTGGAGGGAGGGCAGACTTGGCCCAATGATTTATAGTTGCCAATCCCTCCTGTACACCTTCCCAGTAGCAACAACGCTCTCACCGTGTCCCCTGTTTTGATTAACAATCCAGGAGATGTACATTTGCAGTCTTCTAAGGATGTGGGCAGATGGTATACCTCTCAGACAGAGTCCATTTTAATTTCTCCCTACCCAGCACTGAGATTGGAAGATTTTCTTCTCTGCATAACAAATTGTCCAAATTCAATCATGAGCCACTATGAAGAAATGGCTTGCCCCACAGTTGTTAGCCTCCACCCAGGGAGATTAAATGTGGTCTTTACCTGGCGTCCATATCAAGTACACCAGTCATTCACCTTCAAGAAACAGACGATAATGTTCTCTGCCTGCTCGGTACATTCTGTCTAGGCATCAGCAATGATGCCATTGTACATGTTAAGTTATGAAATGTCATTTTCTCTTCCTTGTCTGAAGATAATATGCACTTATACATTATACAGTACAACGCAGCACATTTTCAATGTCGTTCCCCCCCCCCCGCCTCTTCTCCAATAGCAAAAGAGAGGGCAGGAAATGCTCTTCCCTGCCTTAAGCAGGAACGAATTGAGCTATGCATGTAATCTCACTGACTCTTCAGACTGGCCTTAAATGTGCTCCTAAAATAATCTCATTAGCGGTAGCTTTCAGACCGATTGATTCTGTACAGAAGTAGGTGTAATCCTGTTTCTGACTCCGAGAGGCTCCATATCTGAGCAAGTCTGTATTCGTGACGGTGATGCTTGAGACATGCATTGGTAAATTTAAGTGGCAGGCAGCCGGAGAGGAATCGTGCTGACGGATTCTTGGAGTCAGTGGCAGTCCTGCATGCTATTAATTGACACAGCAGTAAACTAAAATAATAATACAAGAAACAAGCATTAGGCCTCATGTGCAGCTCATAGAGATACAGGGTTATTGCATTAGTAGCAGCCAGAGAATCCTACACAGATTCACTGGCACAAACATAAGGGGAGCTAGACATAGATATTGATTTTCATTCTTGGTTTTTATGGGGCTTTTCTTTCATCCCAATTTCCTGTGTGGTGGTCTTTGCTGCTGTCTTCAAATTATTCCTTTATTTCTTGATTCCATACACTTGTGAAAATGCTAGTTTGGTTTCTGGCAGGTTTCTCTTTCTTCCTTAAAAAGCACAGCTTGAGGGGGGCGGGCAAGCTTGCACATTTTGTAATCAAAAGGGAAACAAACAAAGTCCTTGTTTTCTTTAAAAAAATGTTTAGGGGTACTCTCATTTTGACTCAAGAAAATCACCATTTTTATAGTTCAGATTGTGAAAAATAAATACAGAAAATGGGCAAAAATACAAAGATTCACAAAATGTTTAGGGGTATGCGTACCCCTGCGTACCCCCCGAAAAAAAGCACTGCACACAGACATACACTTCCTATTTCAGAAACTCCACAGAACCCTCCTATTGAATTGAATGGGGCTCACTCCCACCTAAATAGGGACAGTACTGCAGCTAAAAACCTCATTATTAATTTTTTTAAAAAAAATTGAAATATGGCACAAGACCTGGAAATTCAATCAGGATAGATGTGCAATTTTCTCTATTATACCTCCTTCAGATTCTTGCACCCAACAGCCATTTGGAGATCCTGGAGGACCATCACAAGTTGGGAAGACCACTGTCTCATGGAGCAGGTGTCGAATAGCAGCAAAATGAAACCATCAGCTGGTTTCATTATTTACTGCCAGTCCTACTGCTGCTGGTGCCTGCATCCACTGCTTCCTCTCTGTTCCTTGTTCTGAGGAGGGCCAAGTGGTCCTTCCTGAGAGTGAGGCATTTCAGGAACAGTGATCAGGTTCAGATCAGCCATTGTGCTGCCATGGTTTGCCATGATGGAGAAAGTCTTTGTAAACTTTAACTTTTAAATGCAAAGTTATTTTAAAGTAACAGAAAGCGACAGAAAGTAACAGAAAGTTCCTTAGAGTGAAGGATGAAATGGAGGGAAGGAAGAAGTGACAAAAAAGTAAGAAGGAATGGGGGTATCAGGGGGTAAGGATAATGTTGCTACTGCCACTGCAAAACAAGGGTGGGGAAAAGTGACAGAAGGAAAAGGACAAGTGGGTCATTGTTTCCCTCAGGTAGCACAAACTCTTGTGCTGGCTCTGTATGGGGATGATATGTATACATGCCCATTTCTTGTGGGAAAATGGGCAGTATCCAAGTAAACAGTTCAGCTAATGCAATGAGTTTTAGCTGCCCAGTGGAAATTCTTCTCTCTCTCCACATGCAATCCCTAAATCTGTTCCAGGGGTTCCCCCAGCCCTCCAGAGCAGATTTACAGAGGGCACTTGGGAAGACAAGAGGGCGGAGGAGTTCCATTATGCAGCTTAAACGCCTTGTGCTAGCGAAACTAGTTTGCCGCCCTGTGTCTACTAAAGATTCCCAAAGGCTGTCAGCTTTGCTATAATTGTGCATCGCTTCCAATAGCAATAATTTTTTGCACATGAAAATTAGAGCAAACTTAAGATGTCTGATTTTTTTCTTACTTTGGGCAAATAATTTGCCTTTAATTGACACTATCAAAGCACATATGCTATCATCATAGAAAATGATCAAGATATTTGCAGCTCAAGTATCTATTATTTTTCTAGTGAAATTGCTGTTTTTTTGTTTTTTGTTTTTTCTTGAGCCGGTAGTTATGAGTATCTATGATAGCATGAAGTGCCCTGCTAGCTGGAATATAAATCTACATTATAGCCACACTAGCATCTTGCCTTTAAGGGGTATCATGATAATGTCCACTGGCTTTTTATGTATTTAGCCAGGAGATTGCAGAATGGCCTTATGCTAACCTTACAACAAATGGTCACCTTCAATATAGCTGAGAATTAATTCAAGTAAGAGAGACAGAGAGAGAGAGAGAGAGTCACAGTACCTGCTCCAGAGTACATATAATTCAGTAAATTTATATGTGTGTGTGTGTAGGTGTTAAACACACATTTGGTTTAACCTGCAATTGATAATCTGTTTCTAGATCTTGTCTTTTTCTGAACACAATACTAAACTGCCATACTATCAGGACCATGCAAGCCCAGGTCACTTTCACATGTGCTCACTTGTTAATCCATCCCATCCACTTTCTCCATTAGTCCATGATCTCCTTTTGTTTTAAACTTAGCATTAAAACTGCCTGTTAGATATGTAATTAAATATGCATTTTAAAATGCATTTGCTCTTAAAATATGCATTTCTAAATCCATTTTAATATACTTTCTGAGCTGAAAACTGGGTCAAAACAGGAAGTACCTGTGGGATTGAGTGTGGGTATGTATGAATATTTTTAAGGATTGTGTGAAATGTATGTTTGTTTGTTTGTATATTCATAATATGTATGTATTAATGTTGAATTTTTTAATAATATTTTTTTTTTTTAAAAAAAAGAAAACTGGGTCAAAACATCCACGAGTGTGCAGAAACTAGTGGAGAATCAAATTCCAATCAACCTATTTGACTAGGAGGTGCGGATCGGGTCATTTCATATTGGAATTCACCAGTATCAAATTCCACTCCACTGCTAAACATGAGGTTAGGAGGAACAGCTGGGGCCACTGCCCTTGAGCATCTGCTGCCTGAGGTGGCCAAATCTCTCTGCCTAACATTAGGGTTGGCCCTGAATTCCACTATGCCCATTTTTTGTCTGTTTCCAATTTGTGCTGTGCTAGCAACATTGCTTTACAAGGCAATGTTAGAGACTTATTTATTTTATTTAACATACGGTAAATTCAGCTTACTTGACAGAAAACCTCTCAGCAGTTTACAAGCCAATATTAATTTTAAAAATACCAATAAAAAACAAACATGACACATAAGTTGATAACTTATAGTATGGTTTAAGAAAGTCAAAAATATAAATAAAATCAGCAATTTTGGAAGAGTCATAGGTAATGAAATTACGTGTTAAAACTGCATGCCTGCATAGGTTTGTCAAAACAAAATAAGTATAAAGGTAAAGGTACCCCTGACCGTTAGGTCCAGTCATGGACGACTCTGGGGTTGCGTGCTCATCTCACTCTATAGGCCGAGGGAGCCAGTGTTTGTCTGCAGACAGCTTCCGGGTCATGTGGCCAGCATGACTAAGCCGCTTCTGGCGAACTAGAGCAATGCATGGAAACACTGTTTACCTTCCAGCCAGAGTGGTACCTATTTATCTACTTTAACGTGCTTTCGAAATGCTAGGTTGGCAGGAGCTGGGACTGAACAATGGGAGCTCACCCCGTTGCGGGCATTCAAACCAACAACCTTCTGATTGGCAAGCCCTAAGCTCTGGAGAGAGAGGGGGGGACCTCATTCAGCCTCTGGTCCTGAGGTTCTCCATCTCTACTCTACAGATTTTCAGGTAGGGTATCTTTCAGCCCTACCTGGAATGCTGAGGATTGAACCTGGGACCTTTTACATGCTGCAAAGCCACAAGCATTCCTTAAAAGATATAGATAGGTAAATATACAGTAGGACCTGGACTTAATGGTCTTGTACAATACCCTTTTAGGTGTAATGTTCACTACACCCAGTCCATACCCAAATACAAAGCAAGGTACTGATTATTGCTTCCTATTTATGAAGACCTTTAACAGGCACCACAGCAGGTTCTGGTGGGCACACTGGCACTCATGGGTAACATGTTGGCACCCATGACTTACTTCTAAGCATGAAAAGCCAGCACTGCTGTGGTTTGGGGGGTGGGGTCTTCCTTCTCATTATGAATTAGGCCCTGGACTTCTGTCTCAAATTCCTGACCTGGTGGTAGCACTGCCTAAAGTTCACCTGACAGACGGGGGACCAATAGGTTGTCTAGTGAGACATATTGTGTCTGGATTACAATAACGTACATTGGAATTGGGAGAGAAAGCTTTCCATTTTGATTCCACAGATCATCCATTCCTATTCCTGCAGTACTTAATAATTTTATACCTTTCAAGAACAGGACTGTTTTGTAAATCAAACTTACAGCTTTGATTTGCGTTCGTACGCACTCTGTTCAGTGAAGTTTCTGTTGTTATAAAATGCTGAATATTTTTGTTTCCCATAGACATATTTTGTTTACCCTTCTCTGATTCCCAATTTCCCTTTACTTACTATAACCACTCAGATCTATATTTCAACAAACATGAATAAAAGAATCAGACACTTGATTTTGCACTCCATACCTTTTCATTGCAAATCCATATTTCTTCACAGGTTTTTCCTCCTCCTTTTTCTAAAGAAGAGAACAAAAATATGTTTTATTTCTTCTTTTAAGGCTAGGAAAAGTCTTGCATGTTCATTGACTTACAAGGTGAGAGAAATCAGCCCCTTCTATAGAAGAGTTAAGAAGACTCTTACCAGAAGCATGTGCTGTTCTTAGGCAGTAATAGATAAAATATTGCTTGTAGTCAATGTGTATTGAGTGACAGGAGATGTAGAGAAGAGGGTAAGGAAGAAAAGGAAGTAGACATTGTGGGACAATTATGCAATCAGAATAGCTTCAGCTGTGAAGAAGGCTGAAGAGGTGGTGTAAATCCACTTATATCATGTTTTTGTAGTTATGTAATACAGTGGGGACACACATCATGCTCCTTCTGGGGTAGTTCATCCACCTTTGGTCCCCACTCTGCACTAAGCTCTCACCCGTGGCTCTGAGAAGCTGTCAGCATGTGAAAGTGGTCACATCCTGGGAAACAGCCTTGACTGGCCAGCTAAACCACATGAGAGTAGCCAATTGGTCTTAAACTCTCGATGAGTTAGGGATTTGTTACCCCCTGCATGCAAAAACAGGTTCCAGCGGCTCAAGTGGACAAGACCAATAGTGGGTCCAACGATCAAGAAAACAGTTTCTGTGCATGCTGTAGAGGGAAATGAGGGGCAAATGGGGCTCGTCACCCTGGGAAGGTAGCCCATCTAGGAGTTAAACCTCTGCTGATTTGCAGCTATACTCATTCATGAGAAAGGCTTCAGGAGCAAGCCCTGAGAACTAATCTCTATCCGCTATGCCACTGTACAGAATGGAAGATGGCAGGATCCCTAAGGATGTACTTGACACAAAGCTGGCTTCAGGCACCAGGCCTGTTGGCAGACCAACTCTGTGTTGTAAAGATGTCTGCAAATGTGACCTGAAGGCTGGCAACATTCACCCTGCCATGTGGGAATCTCATGCAGGCAATCTCAGCACCTGGACACAATCAATCAGGTTGCGTATCCACAGCAGTGACCAGAGAAGAAATGACTGCTGAGAGAATAAATGCCATTTAACAGCAAAACCGGATGCCTCAGCTGCAATAAAACATGTTTCTATCATATTGTTCTCTGCAGTGAGAGCAGGCACTGTAACTCTCCAATGGTTGAACTTTACCCCCAGTGGCACACACTTCCACTGTCTCTTGAGACAGATGGAGGCTAACAAATACAGTAAGCCTGCAACGTGTGCACATTTAACTTGTGCACATTCAGTTTTATGCACATGGCAAAAAATAATAATTAAAGGGGGTAGACAGTGGGGAAAATGACATTGGCAATCCCACCCACCATCAAACCCAATGGGTTTTGTGTATAAACCATTTTGGCTTTAGGCACACTCCCTGGACTGTAACCCTGTAAGGTGTGGGTCTACTTTACTCAAAAAGGATGTGGGGAAGATGACTGAGCTAACAGTTTCTTAGGAGATCCCTCGCAGAGCTACAATTGCCAGTGCTCTTAACAAGCTACAGTACCCAGAATTATTTGGGGGAAAGCATTAAAGTGGCATGTGTGGACCCAGGGAGTCAGCCCCACTGCACAGAATAGAACTTAGTTCTGGCATGCATAGTTACCATTTTAATTCTGTATTGGGAAATATATTTGGTTTACCTTTTTTTCTCCACTAAGTTTATATACTGCATCATGTTTTATAATTAGGATGATTCTATTTTCTCCATGATTACAAATACATTCTGGAATATATAAACTCCCTCTCTTGCTCTAAAAGCAGACATTGTAGTCTATTACTTTCTCTTCCGCCTCTTATTGAAGGCACATCTTTTTCACCTGCAAAATAATGCTGGATCTCATGACCCAGCATTTTGATAAGCTGATACTTGGATACTTTGCATAAACCTTTTGGAGATTTTTAAAAAATAGAATGTAACTCAGAAATACTTAAAAAAAATAAAATCATTTATTTTATGGTGTAAGCTGCCCAGATATTTGTGTGTGTGTGTTATTCAGCAGCACATAAATAACGGAACTGAATAAAATAAATATAACATAAAAGGAAAAGTTGCAGCAAGTTCTTCTTCTGCAGCCTGAGCTTCTTTGTGCCTTAGCAGCTTCAATGGCAGACATGTAACCTGGTAAATATGTATTTACTTTCAAAGAGGGGAAAAACCCCACTTACAAAAAGGTTTGTTTTCGAAATCTGAACCAACGCAATATCACAATTTACCTGTAAATTCTGGGGGGAAAGATGGATTTTGGTCATTTATTGGAGGCACAGGCAGACTGACCCAAACCCCCAGTCTCAGCTGGCTAAGTTCAGTTGGCTAGAGCATGGTGCTTATAATGCCAAGGTTGCAGGTTTGATCCCTGTAAGGGACAGCTGCATATTCCTGCAGGAGGTTGGATTAGATAAACTCAAGTCCCTTCCAACTCTATGATTCTACCATGCTGGAGGGGACTTGGATGGAGCAGAGACATCCTTCCACCGAGTCCAACCAGGCTCTGCCATCCTCTGCTGGTGAGGGAACTTCACCATTGGTGGGAAGCTCCACTGGGAGGAGCACTCCAACTCACCCACCAAATCATGGATGGACAGAAGGTACTGCTGGTGGAATCCCCACTAATGGCAGCCAGTTGGATTATGTGCTGAACCTGCTGCCATCCTGTGACACCATTGAGCCAGATTTGAGCCTCTTTGCTATTCCAGCTTGGGAGAAGGAAGGGGGGACTCCTGCCCCCATATTTTCTGATTTGGGCAGCACTGCGAATTCAGTGCTGGCTGCTAATCCATTAAGTCCCACATCTGCCAGCTAGGAGTTAAGAATACATCCTCAATTGGGTTTACGCTTTACCAGCATTTTCTAGACCTTTCTGTCTGGCTTCCTAAAATCAAAAGGATTACCGATGAACTCCAGCATTCAAAAAGTTTCCACTATTTCCATATATACTTAATGATACTGCAGGAGAGTAAAAGACTGAGGCAGTCCTGGGGAACCTGTGACTTTCCAGATATCCTTGGACTCCAACTCCCATCAGGCCAAGGCAGCACAACCAATTGTCAGGGATGGGGGGAGTTGTAAACCAACAATGTCTGGAAGTCCACATGGGCAGCATCCTGATTCACATATTCAAGTCATGGCATCATGACCTCTGTTGATCCAAACACAAAGCCCTGTGGTGCGACTGATTTTGCTACAAGGCAAATTTAAGAGAAGGAAGTGTCACTAAACCAAATATTGTTTCTATTATATATAGTCTTGTATGGCTGGCACTCTGCAGAGTAGAAGAATACAGCTTCCTCTTCTAAGGAGCTTACAATCTTTCTTTTTTAACACATTGCCACAACTATGTTTCCTTCATTTCCACCTTTTGCATTTGCATGGACAGCTGAGGGAACAGCCATCACCTCTCCGAAAGCAAGATTTTATTCAAGGACCCATTGACCCCAAATGTAGAGACCGCTCCACAAAGCAAAATATTCACACAAAGCAGCTCAGCCCACAATTCTGTTGATTCTGTTGACTTGCTACCTCAGATTGTTTGTTTTGAGCCAGGATTTATGGTGGCATAGTGAACATTTACGTTCCCAAAGGCAAACCTTCCAGGCATATTTTGCAAGGTACTAGCACTGAAATCTACACCAGGTTGTCAAATATGCTACATGCTCACTTGGATCATTTTTACCAAAGAAGTGTGAGTATTACTTGCTGGAGTTGTTTTCAAGAAAGTGAAGATTTGTGCATCTTCTCAGTGTTCTCTGAACATCTCACAAAATGGTGTCTTATTATACACCAGCTAAACTGATTGATCCTGAGCAATTTGGTGCAGAAATCTTTCTTTTTATATATTCTCTCCTCCCCCCCCCCCCACACTTCCTTTGTCCCACAAGTGGGTGGAGTGTCCTTCATTACAGGCAAACATTAATACTGAATGAACCAGCAGCTGCTTTTGCTAATGAGCCCTAAGTAAAAGAAGAAGAGAGCGGGAGAGAGGGAGAGAAAGATTTCAGAGGTTGCACTTTCCTGCTTGGCAGCCTGCCAGCCAAAATCTATTAGCAAATTCTGCCTTTCTAGAAACAGACCTGTAAAAAAGAAGAAGTAGTAGTACAGTGGTACCTCGGGTTAAGTACTTAATTTGTTCAGGAGATCCGTTCTTAACCTGAAACTGTTCTTAACCTGAAGCACCACTTTAGCTAATGGGGCCTCCTGCTGCTGCCGCACCGCCGGAGCACGATTTCTGTTCTCATCCTGAAGCAAAGTTCTTAACCTATTTCTGGGTTAGCGGAGTCTGTAATCTGAAGCGTATGTAACCCGAGGTACCACTGTAGTTGTTTCTGGCTTACTGATAAATGCCTCTCTCTTTCCTAGCTGGTGTGGACTTGCATGAGAAGGGTTTCAGTTCAAATTCCAGTCCAACCATGAACTAACTGGGCCTCTTTAGGAAATATGCTGCCTTTCTTTCAACTCAGCTGAGTGCTCTCAAAATTACAAACCATCATTTTGTGACTAGATTCCTGACTCTGAAAAGCATTTCCCCTGAAATGACTTTGTGAGGCAGGGAGTGAGACCCTGTGGCCCTCCATTTGTGGTTGGACTCTAGTCCCCATCTTCTCTGACCACTGGCCACACCAATTAGGGGCTGTTGGGAGTCATAGGCCAACAATATCTTAAGGGCCAAGGATTCCCCATTCCTGGGCTAGGAGGCTGCTGCTGGCAGACTCTTGTTAAATGCCTTGGCCATTTTTGTTTGGCATCACACAGGGTGTGATCTTGTCCCCCATGTTGTTTAACATATACATGGGAAATCACATACAAGGGCACAGTTCTGTATAACAACCAAAGAAATTGCGCTGAAGGGACACAATGGTAGCAATAATATATTGATCATAGTAAGTAATTTATAATAATGTAAACATAATATCATCGCAGCTGCAAAATGTACATTTCAGCAAGGCTTACAAAGATTTATACAGCACCAAAATAATTATTATTGCAATGAAGAATGCTCTAAGCAGCTGAGAATGACAGGCTTCCACATAAGCTCCTAGCTGTTAACAGCAACATGGGACTACTACTAGAAGAGATTGCCTGGGGATTAGGAGAATGTTATGATCAACATTCTGATGTCCTTTTCATCTAATAGCAAGGAAGCTGTTGGTGTTCTGAATTAGGGCCTGGTAGCTGTAATAGGCTGGATGAAGGCTAATCAGCTAAAGCTTAATACAGACAATGTCAGCACTTAAGGGAAAATGGGGGAAAAGACACTGTTTTTTAGATTCCCTGTTATAGTCAATGAAGTGGGTAAAATGGAGCTTCAGATTTAACAGATCAGATTCAGATCTGAATAACCCATTGAAATGGAGTGACACAAAGTGGATCCAAAACAGACTGGGCTGCTTCTAAATACTACAGATAAAAGGCAAATCTGGTGACTACTGTGTCCTCCTAATATATATGATCCTGGCATCTTAAAGCAAGCAGCACATAAACAGGTACATATAACAATGTGTAAAACTGCACAAAAATGCTTAGGTGTTAATATTTATAAAATATGCTGCAGAAATATAGTATAGCATGGGCTCTTTATAAATATTATATGGATAATATACATATTTTTCTTGCTTATATTGTTGCATGTCAACGACAAATGCCCAGTGCATGAGCAGCAAGGACTGATGGAAAGATCAACTGGGCTGAAACTCCCAAATTCTGTGCATAGATTAGAACCATTTAAAATAGATTCCTCCTCCATTCCTAGGTGAGTCTTTGCATAAATTCTGAGATGAGCCTTGTTGCATATTTTAAATGTTTTATAAGATCTAAGTAGCCTGATTCTTAGCCTTTTCAAACCAGAGCTCTTAGACTGAAACCAATTTTCATCCAGGTGATGATAACATGTTTAAATTTGAAGTACTCTGGTTTAAATTGAAGATGAAAATAAAAGGTAGCAAACAACTGGTGTCTCCAGAGGACCAGCAGAAAAGATCTTATTGACAGGTCTGGAGGTCACAAGGCTCTGGCATGCTTCAGCATACTTATGCATTTATTTACATTATTTATAAGCCTCCTTGTAACAAAAGGTTCTCCTGGCAACTCAGAGAATAAAAATAACAAATTAAAAATACGATACAATAAAAAATACAATAAGAGAAAACACAACAGCAATCCCAGATAAGATCAAAGCAGATGAAAGAACATGGAGAACAGAAAAATTTTAAAAAGTCAAAAGAATGTGAAATACTAGAATGTGAATGGGAAAATAAAGAAGTTATTTTCCTAGCACCATTAAAATAGGTTCCAGATGTATCTCTCTGGTGGGCCACAACAGGGGTGCCAGCACTGAAAAGGCCTTAGCCAGTAGCCATTTGTCATCACCCCATTTGGCCCTCAAAGAATGTCTGGGAGCATCTATGTGAAAACAGCTGACACAATGCGGTCTCAGGCAATGAAGGTCAACTGATGCCCCGCCAGGAATTAGACGGGGAGGTGTTGAAGTTGACATGAACAACATGTTCATAACACCCAGCCAGTGGTGTAGCGTGGGTTGTCAGCACCCGGGGCAAGGCAAGTAATTTGCGCCCCCTAACCCATGGATTTTGCGCCCCCTAACCCGTGGAGCGCGGGCCCCCAGATGTTGCGCCCGGTGTGGCCGGCCCAGCCTGCACCCCCATGCTACGCCACTGTAGCACAGAACACCATCCCTAATCCTGCAACTGCAAAAAGTTCTGCAACACAGCACAACAGACCGTGCAAAAGGATCGTTGTTGATGCTTTTATTAAAAAAATGTAAACAACAGCCATCTTTATTTACACTATGAGCTAACTGTCTGAGATGGGTAAAACCAATCCCAAAGGGCCCTTACAAACAGTAGATTATGCTACATTTTCCTTGTTTAAATCCAAAATGTTTTGGTTTTTTTAAATGCACTCTACCTCCCCACCCTTATACCCTTTCCACCCAAGACGTACACCTGATGCCTTTGTCACACATTACATGCACCCAACCCCTTCCCTGCAGTCAGCTAGATTTCCCTCGCAATAAACGTGGGTGGGTAGGTACCGGAGAAGGGAAACCTGAAAAGAGGAAGTGGCTGCTTTCCTGCATTCTGCCTCAGGGTCTTACTGCCCACCCTGCTCTGTTTCGTTGCTGTGTTTGCTCAAACGGAACAAAGAGCAGGGAAAGCCCCTCCCCTCCAGAGAGAGAGAGAGAGAGAGAGAGAGAGAGAGAGAGAGAGAGAGGCGCCCTCCACGAGTTGTCGAGCTTGGGCAACGGCTGTGCCGCCTACGGCGAGGCACTAAGGCGCCGGCTCCCGAGGCTGCAGCGCTTGGCCAGGCGCTGTGCTTGCATGCCTGGCCGCGCCCAGCTCGCCTCAGCGCAGCGGAAAACAGAAGCAGTGGCGGAGAAGATGACCCCCCACCCCAACCAAGCCTCGATTGCTTGTCCCTTCCCTCTGGACTCGCGCCCCCCCCAGGTGTTGCGCCCGGTGCGGCTGGCACCCCTGGCACCCCCCACGCTACGCCACTGCACCCAGCTGGCAGTCTTATTATGTACCTACTGAAACTTCCAGACCATTTTCAAAGGAAATCCCATGTATAACATGGGATGGGCATGGATTTACCATGGCATGGATTGCAGAAGCAAGCCATGACATAGAATCATAGCAATGTAGAGTTAGAAGGTGCTCCAGGCTCTGAGCCAGGGTTTAGCACACCAAATCAGGCTCCAGCATATCAAACCAAACCGCCAGCAGAGGTCTGGCAAGCTAATTTGGTCAGTCCAGATAATTTGTTTTTAACTTGAATTGTTGAAGTTTAGCTCATTCCAAATGGAAAGTCTGGCCAGGTGTTAGTTGGTAGGTTTGCATGCCTCCAAACTGAATGCTGGTTTCAGGGAGGTTGGCAGGGAGACTCAGGATCTCCATTCCAGATACTATTTAGATGGCAAATGGTTATACACGTATACCAATCAGCAATAAATTCAGGAGTCATACACCAAGTATATGCGTGCTTAAATGCCGCATACAAGCTTATGCATGTCCCAGTTGCTCACATTCAAAAGTTGTTAGCATTGCCTCTGTTTCCCTCCATATCTCCTTTCTTCCCGTTCCTCTATATACAGTACATTTACAGTGGAATTTTAACCATGGTCACAGTCACAACATACATTTAAAGCACTATGATACCATTTAAACAGTCACGAGTGCCCTACGGATAGAGATGGGATTGTTCAACCACTCTGGAAATTGCAGCTCCACGAGGGGAATAGGGGCTCTCCTACCAACTCTCAGCACACTTAACAGAGTACTGCTCCCAGAAATCTTTAGGGAGAAGCCATGACTGCTTTAAATGTATGGTGTGAATGAATGTGGCCCATGTTTTAAAAGTAGTTTCATCTCAGTCCCAACTATTTGATGAATAACACCAGCATATGCCTATGACAAAGCGATGGAACAGCTTTAGAGGGTTTCTAAAATATAGAAATCCGATCTTGGCACATGTACTGCTCCTTTGTCACTGAGGAAACTTTTAGGCGTTGTATTTTTGGCAGGGATTGCAGATGGCATTCAAATATATTAGAAATGCCAAGTCCAGTCTGTTCTAACAAAAAACGAATCAAAGGAAAGATCAAAAGCATAAAGGAACTATACCTGATAATGCTTGTAAGGCAAAAATCACACCCATGAAATATTACTCTCCGACATCAGTCAGAAAGATAAGAAGAGAAGTAGCCAGCAGCTACATTTCCCAGAAACTTGTAAAAATGGTGGCAAAGGGGTTATGAAATTTCTGGCAGCACTATTTTTATTGAAATATAGTAATTTTGTCCTTTCCTGTCAAAAAATTTTTTGGGAATAAAAAATGTAATTTCTGGTATTTGTATAGTCTGCATTAATCCTGAACAAATTAGGAATGGTAATTGAGTCCCATGTCGTTCCACACACACATGCACACATCTATATCTGCAGCAGAGTTCTTCAACCTTGGATCCTCAGATGTTGTTAGAATACAGCCCCCATCATTCCCAATCAGGTTAGCCAATAGTCAGGTATGATGAGAATTGTAGTCCAACAGCATATGGTTGGAGAAGATTGAAGAAGGCTGATTTAAAGCATTTCATCCTGCTCTTTAGCCAAATAAAGGGCTCCTAGAACAGGCGCTGTGGGTTAAACCACAGAGCCTAGGACTTGCCGATCAGAAGGTCGGCAGTTCAAATCCCCATGATGGGGTGAGCTCCCGTTGCTCAGTCCCTGCTCCTGCCAATCTAGCAGTTCGAAAGCACGTCAAAGGGCAAGTAGATAAATAGGTACCACTCCAGCAGGAAGGTAAACGGCATTTCCGTGCACTGCTCTGGTTCACCAGAAGCGAGTTAGTCATGCTGGCCACATGACCCGGAAGCTGTCTGTGGAAAAACGCCAGCTCCCTTGGCCTATAGAGTGAGATGAGCGTGCAACCCCAGAGTCAGTCACGACTGGAGCTAATGGTCAGGGGTCCCTTTACCCTTTACCTTTAGAACAGCTTACAAATGTCAATGATAAGACAAATCCTGCCTCAGACTTACAACCTAAAAGACATAGGGCAAAAGGTAACAGGATTGTCATGGAGGAAGGAAATGCAAACTTGGGCAATATTTCTTAGATGCAGAAATTTGTAATGGCCAGCTGGAATAGGACACTTGTGTTTCCAGAATACAGAGGTGAACAAGAATGGCTCTGTTTTGCTTACTCTGGCCACCTCAATTTTGGAAGGTGGCTACCAAATCCAGGGACATCTAGGCAATGGCATACTCTTTTTGGAACTCCTAAGACAGGAAGGCTTGATTAATTTGATCTTTGGAAATTCCTGCACAAAATGGCCTGATCACTATCTCTCAGACTAAAGTGTGGGTTGGAACTTGGCCATCCACTGGATTTCACACTACTCCAAATGTTGCAATATAACTCTTGGCAGTTTGAACATGTCAAGATAAATACATATTTTTGAGATTTTTTTTATTAATAATTAATAGAAAAGTGCAACATTTTTGAAGCCAGAATCATCAGCGTCAAATAAGATAAACGGCAATGTCTGGATTGCATTAAATAAAATGGAAACCATCAACATTTGTTGCTGGAGAGCAGGGATAAATGGTATCACTTAATGCCAAGACCAGATATGGGGAACATTTTTCATCCCAAGGACCGCATTCTAGTGCTTGGTAGGGCCAATGGCAAAAACTGGGATGGGCAATGGATGTAATTTTTGACTTTGTTCAGTAGGCTCTACACATTATTCCATTATGAGAGCTTGAAAGCACATTCAATCCAAGCAAAATACTCAAAGTGGATGTGAAGCAAGGTTGGTGAAGGCAATAGCCTGGGAACAGTTCTGAGGGCCACACAGCAAGGCCTGTAGGGCCACATTTGACCCTGTCTCTAAGGTTCCTCTCCCTTGGTTTTGATCACTACTTGCTTCCCCCCACCTGTTTGCTTCTGAAAATGGATAATTCATTTAGAATATTTGTGTTCATATATAAATATTTGTTTCTCATTTTGTTTCTGTTTTGGCTCCCCCCCCCCCCATTACTGCACTTGACTAGTTTAGATTGAACTGGCAATAGGTTGCATCAAGCAAACAACCTTATGAATAAAAGACTAATTTCTCTCAATGTTGTGAGCAGAATACCAGAGGTTTAAGGATTTGGCGGTCTTATGTTTGTTAATGAGTATACTGATTGTGGGTGTTTCTCTTCCGTGTCCTGTGAGCACTTTTCTGTGCATATTGTGTTTCTTCAGCAGACGATCTTAGAAATTCATCCAAACCAGTTCCACATCACAGACACGTATAATAAGAAAATGATTAATTTTTGTGAAAGCCCATGAAAAGAATCTGACTGAAATGTCTCCATAACGATGTAATAGCATTGATAATGAGAAATGTTTTAGCCAAGTTTATTGCAGACTGAGCAAGGAGGATGAAATGGCCAGAGATCAAAAGAAGGATGTATTCAAAATATAGCAATATTTTGAGAAAGATGGTTTCAAATGGACTTGATTGAAAAGTTGGCTATGCACTTGACCACTTTGAGGTATTTCTATTCATTTTAATCAGCCAATTTGTTAAATATAAAGAAAATATTCAAGAGTTGCTTTGTCATCCCAATTGCAGCTGATTTGGTACAGGCCAGGTTCAATGGTCTTGTGCTAATACACAAAGTGCTAAACAACTTGAGCCCAACATGCCTTAGAGACCACCTAGTTTTTGCTTAGACAGACCTTTACAACATGAATTTTCTTTTTACCAGTTAGGTATTTATTAATATTTATTCACATTCTATTTATGATTTGTGGATCTTTTGTTTATTTCATCATTATGTGGTACATCCTGTTTTACTATATTTTTTCAAGAAATTATAATTAAAGGAGCATCATTCTAACAAGAGGGAGAATCAAACAAGGAGCTATGTGCTTTGCTTAAGGCATGAGGCAGAACTGGTAACCTCCAAGGCTTGGATTCACCCATTGCTCCTCCATCCCAGAACCTTAGGTGAAGTCTGATACCTGCAAGCACCAGGTGAAGATGAATCTAGTCTGCAAGTGTCATTTCCATAATGAGTCTAAGTGCAGAACGCAAGGCATCAACACTCAACCTTCTTTTTATATCACCCTGCACTGCTCCAAATCTCCCAACAACCTGCTGAAGTCTGACAGATTTTTTGAGAACTCAATAACTTGTTGATTGTCTTGTGACCTTTTGGTTGCTCCTAATAATGATGATGGCCAACTGTGGATTTTGATTATTCTTTTCTATACCTGAAGGAGCATCTCCAACCCCATCATCCGGCCTGGACATGGAAGTCCAGCTCTAAGGGCCTCCTGGCGGTTCCCTCACTGCAAGAAGTGAGGTTACAGGGAACCAGGCAGAGGGCCTTCTCAGTAGTGGTTGCCCACCCTGTGCTCACCCTCCCATCAGATGTCAAGGAAATAAACAACTACCTGACTTTTAGAAGACATCTGAAGGTAGCCCTATTTAAGGAAGTTTTTAATGTTTGATGTTGCTTTTTTATTCTTGTTATTGGTGTTCTGTTGGGAGCCACCCAGTTTGGCTGGGGAAACCCAGTCAGATGGGCGGAGTATAAATAGAAAAATATTATTATAATATTATTTTTCTTATAGACCATAAGGACCTAAGAAGAGCCTGCAAGATCAGGCCAATGGCTCATCTCAGCAGCGTAGCGTGGGTTGTCAGCACCCGGGGCAAGGCAAGTAATTTGCGCTCCCTAACCCCTAACCTGCCGCCGCTGCCAGCTTCTTCTTGCTGCTGCCTGGTCTGGTCTGGTGTGGTTCTCTCCCGTGCTCAGTGCTGCGCTGGGCGGCCGCTGCACTGTCTCTCCCCCAGATAGTCCCTCGCTCTCTCTCCGCTCCGCACGCCTGGCACCCACCCCCTCCACAGTGGGCGGCGACCCAGCGGCTCGGATCGGATTCGCACAGCCAGCACTGCAGTGAGAGAGAGTGAGTGAGCCAGGTAGGGGCAGAGAGCTGCGAGCGCCCCCCCCCCAGATGTTGCGCCCGGTGCGGCCGGCCCCCCCTGCACCCCCCACGCTACGCCACTGGCTCATCTAGTCCAGCATCCTCTTCTTACTATGCCAGTGGCCAGCTAGATGCCTTTAGGAAACCCACAAGTAGGACTCAAGCACAACAGCACTCTCCCCATAGTCACCGTGGTTTCCAGCAACTGGTATTCAGAAGCATTACTGCCTCTGAGCATGGAGGCAGAGCATAGCCATCACAGCTAGAAGTCATTAATAGTCTTCTCCTCCATGAATGTGTCCAATCCTTTAAAAAAAAAAAATCCATCCAATTTGGTGGCTATCACTGCCTTCTGTGGGAATGAAGTTCATGGTTTATGCACTATATGACTATGTACTGATGTGTCCTCAAGCTTCTAATATTCAGCTTTGTTGGCTATCCACAAATTCTAGTGTTATGAGAAAGGAAGAAATACATTTCTCTATCCACTTTCTCTATCCATGCATAGTTTTGTAACTTTCTATCATTTCACCTCTTACTCACCTTTTCTCTAAGCTAAAAAGTCCCGAACTCTGCAACCTTTCCTCATGGGAAACTTGTTCCATCCCCTTGACCACTTTGGATAAAGCAGACCAACTTGACTGCTTTAGCGATTTTATTTTATTTTTAATTTAAAAAGGTGACGCAAACCTTCATGAGGGTGTGTAGTAACAGAGTCTTTCAAGGTCAGATTTTAGCAAAAATAGTTTACCCAAACTGCCCGGATTAACCATTGAGAACACTACCAAACTTTGTGGGCTGACACTCGGGGGGGGGGGGGCGGATTCCACCAGAGATGCTTTTATTTCCAGAAAGGTCATAAATCTCTGAGGGCACAATCCACTTGAAAGTCTCCTGAGTTCTGCTCTTGTTCTGCCTGTTAAGTTAAATGCACCTTGCACAGGAGAACTTCCTGGTGATTTATGGATTTGGGAATCTACAGTGATCACAGTTTTTAAATATTTTATTATGTGCACTGCCTTGGTTTTAGAAATTTCATTCTCAGTGACCAATCGAATGTTTGCAACAAAGAGGGAAATGGTTGTGATCCAGAAACAATTCACCCTACATAACAAGAACAAGGTTTCCAGTGTTATATTGTCCGGTAATCAAATTTCAAAGTTGTCAAATCCAATCTTTCACCTCGATCGTCAACCTGCTGAGAAGACAATGAACTTGCCTTATTCTCAGCCAGTTGTCAAAATGTATCATTTAAAGCCAGGATTTGGAGTCATTACTAGATTATTTTTATTTATTGGTAGCAAAGCTGAAGTGGGCAGCATATTTAAAAAACAAATAAAAATAATAATTCATGGGATTCAAATGAAAACAGGGCCCAATCTTAAGTGTTAGGGAAAGCCTGGGCAAAAGTGTTTCCTTTACAAGACTTCTGTAAGAAATGATGGCTGCTGCTTCACATATGGACAAGAGAAGGGCATTCGCTAGTACAGGGGGAAAGGGGAAAAAATGCCTGTTTTCCGGTCACCATCCTATGATATTCTGTAGGGTACCATAGGTAGAATTTCCCCAGATGATTTAGGCAATCATAAGTTGTAGGGACTGAAAGCACTGAGCAGGTGGATACTTTTTAAAACCAATTAAGACAGGGATGTTTAAAGCATAGCAACCCAGTTCTGAGTGCCCTTCACTCAATGAGAAGCACTTGAGAAGTCTGCCTGATTAGGGGTTTCAGTATTATATGTCCGTTATCAGCTAACAGGCGTTTTCAATACAAATTTCATTCCTGATATGATTATCTTTCTGCGAGAGAGTAGATGGCAAGCGGTCCTGCCATGTTTTGCCCTTGGGGCTCTATCTGATTACAGAGAATGTCAACTGGAGTGATTCGTGCTGAATTTAAGTCACTTTGCCTTCTTTAATATGGACATCCTCGTGCTGTGTGTGCTGTATGGCATTACCAATTGGATGTGCTTTGCCCAGAGGCCCTTCTTTATGTGTGTCCTCTCCAAGAGATGTTAGAAGGGTGTCAGTAAGTGAGCAGACCTTGACTGTGGTAATTCCCAGTTATGGATCATGGAATGCTTTTCTCAGGGGAGATGACTGGATGATGATTCTGTCATCAATTCAGCACCAAGCAAAATCATTTCCCATGTAGATCGTAATAATCCTTGATTTATAGTGACTGTTCCTGGTGTTTACTGCAGGTCCAGGCACAGTGGAGCGAGAAGCAGGGTGAAAGCACACACAATCATACAACAGAAGAGACAGGGCAGCAGGCTGTAATGAAATAAGGCCACAGCTTTAATGATGTAGGCTTTGGGTGCATAGCTCAAGATCAACCAACCCGTCTGCTGGTTGAGGGTTAAGTGGGGTTGACCAATGTTTAGGGTCACACTGCAACATGCATCACATCTGTGAGACCTGCCAAGGTCACCAAGTGGCAGCTGCCAAGGCCCATCCAACCTAGACCCAGAGCTGGATATGGGGACATGAAGCCTTCCTTCAGGCTTAAGGAGATATCCTTTTGCAGCAGCAGAGTGGGACGGGTCCACTCCCTGCCCACACTGAATAAGGATCCAGCCCAATGCCTTTTCAGGAGGGGGGGGGATATGATGATTAGACAGATTGATCTGCAGGGAAAATTCCTCCCTGGCCCCAAATATGGCAACTGATGCAATTCGTAGCAAGGTCTAGCAAGGGCATGCCCTCCCAAAAGTCAGGAAGCCCGGAATCCCTGAAATGGGGATAGTGGGATCCAATGCCATCTGATGCCCGGGTCCCCGCACAACCATCCTTATATGGCCAGAAAGCAAAACAGAGGGAAAAGGTTTCCTTTCAAGTCCGTTTCCAAGTCCTGCCCCACATATGCCCATGATTGGCCAAAGAGCCATGCAGGTGTATCCTCAGGAGTTGGCATGACAAGAGGCAGCAAAGGCATCTTCTCCTGCTGTGCCAAAGCTGAGAATGGAGCGGGACTCAAGCCCCTGCCATGGCTGCAACAGCTGCTTCTGGTGAGGTGTGGCAGGAACAGGCATTCTGAACAGAGGTGAATATTCTTGTTTTGGCTTATTTTGTGTGAAACTTTTAATATATTTGTATTGGTACAGTGGCACCTTGGTTCTCAAACTTAATCTGTTCTGGAAGTCTATTCAAAACCAAAGCGTTCCAAAATGAAAGCACCCTTTCCCATAGTAAGTGGATTAATCCGTTCCAGACTTTTAAAAACAACCTCTAAAAAAGCAATTTAACATGAATTTTACTATCTAACAAGACCATTGATTCATAAAATGAAAGCAATAAACAATGTACTACAGTCACACAATCAATCAATCAGTAGCTGAACTGGGTTCCACACAGCCACAAAAACAAAACAAAAAGCCCCCAAAACACAAACACAAAATAAATAGCCTAAACAGACAGACCTCAGCGTAACACTCAAAACAGAAGCGTGGCACTCAAAACGGAGCACGTTCGGCTCCCCAAAAACGTTCGCAAACCGGAACACTTACTTCTGGGTTCGCAGTGTTTGGGTTCCAGGTTGTTTGAGCAGCAAGGCATTTGAGAACCAAGGTATCACTGTACATGCCACCCCAGTATCCAAGTGGTGAGAGACTCCAGGAATTCTAAGCACTTACACAGGGTTTGGTTTCTTTGGGTCAGAAGACACACAAACACTTGAAACAGTGCAGTCTTACATTTTTACAAAGATGCTTTGGTTTGATTTTGATTTTTTTATGAAGCATGTGCTGGAAATTCTACTTATTGTCTAATACAGTAGTACAAATGAAGTAAGTGACATTTAGCATTGCATGGAACTTTTCGCTACATCAGCAACTGCTGGTGAATAACCCCCTACCCCAGCTTCTGTTATTTCACTTAGTAGAGCAGCTCTGAATGTCAGGACAGAATTAGACAATTAGGCTTTCTCTGAAAGGTGAGCAAGTAATATGTACAGTAAATGCAAGCACTTGTATTTTTATTCCCATGAGTCCACTGTGCTTCTGAAAACCTACCGATGCAGTAATCTTAAATATCAATGAGAGGTGGGGGTGAGGAGGAAACGGAACAAGGATGAGACATAAGAAAGCAAGTATCCTATTTTGTCTCTTTATTC
The DNA here is from genome assembly GCF_964188305.1 of Podarcis bocagei. Taxonomy (NCBI): domain Eukaryota; kingdom Metazoa; phylum Chordata; class Lepidosauria; order Squamata; family Lacertidae; genus Podarcis; species Podarcis bocagei. The sequence goes on from NC_138128.1 coordinate 63,047,659, forward strand.
TATGTTCATCATCATGTTATGATGGCCAGGCAGCTGTTCTGTCTTGAAGGTAGAACACTTTCCCTCTGACCAGTACAATTATATCAGGATTGGTATAATAACTATTCCTTTCCTAAATATTGATGCTACAGAATTTGACCACAACAATTCTGCAACACATGGTAATGCTACAGTAAGCATGCTGAATTTCCCATATCCTGCTGATTTACTTATGGGTGTATGTTGGTGTGTGCTAATGTTGAAAGTTTGGGACTGCTCTGTTTAAGTCGAAACATAACTAAGAATGGATAAATCATGTACACATTTTAGTTTATAATATAAATCACTCTTTTGAACTGAGAAGGAAACCAAAGGATAAAGATATCAGTCCAGGAGATACAAAACAGGTTGGGTTTGATAGAAAAATGTGGGCTGAGCCAAATCTTCAAGCATGCCTAATCCTACCCTATCGCACACCTTAAATGTGGACCCACAGCTCCACAACATGGTGGTTACTGAAACTAAATGTTTGATGTGTAGTTTTAGTGCCCAAAGTCATTGCGCATGTTCTAACACTGGGTCAATGAAAATAGTAGTGTATTCATCGGTTTAACAATAAGCACACAGGGTGAACTGCTTCCATTGCAATGTGATGTGGTCTCCTGCCAAATAACATTTGATCTACTATCATCAAAATGTGCATTACCCAACAACAGTATGCACATTTCTAATTCCCCCGAGACCGAGACATTGGCTTCATAGCTCCTGCAGTCTTCTGATTTAAGAAGCCACTGAAGAACTTTCACAGTCATTGCTTCTGAATAATTCAATAATCATCCAATATGTCTTCCAAAGGCTTTACTGTACTTTAAGGTTTGCACAAATGCTGCAGCTCCCTTGACAGATTATTTCAGGGGAATGGATACAAATATTTTTATATATTATATAATATTTTATATATATATTATATATATATATATATATATATATATATATATATATATATATATATATGCTTTCGTAGATTTTCACGGGTACAGGAATGTAGGTTTTGGTGTCTTCGGGTGTCTTCCCGTGTAAGAGTTGGGGTGTCTAGGCGACGTTTCGACGAGGTCTCACTCGTCATCTTCAGGCTGGTGCTTTCGGCTTCTTGTTACTAGAGATCCTGCTCTGTTCTAGTAACAAGAAGCCGAAAGCACCAGCCTGAAGATGACGAGTGAGACCTCGTCGAAACGTCGCCTAGACACCCCAACTCTTACACGGGAAGACACCCGAAGACACCAAAACCTACATATATATATATATATATATATATATATATATATATATATATATATAATGAGAAGATAATTTAAAATGTAGTAATTCTCAGAATGAAAGCATAATGGATGAATTGTAACTGGAATCAGATTATGTATAAAGGAACAGGCGAAATGTTATGAATTATGGAGTAAAGCATGGGAGCTTCCTACACTAAGTGAAAAGCAACAGGTGAGTGCTTGGAACTTTTTTTTTAAAACAGCCCACATAATTAGGAGTGTGTCTCCTTTTCACCTAACATCTTGGCCTGGATGGTCCTGAATCTTAACATGAAAGCATACCCTCTCCAGGAGAAAGGACTTTGCCTGTGGGAGAAAGAGAAGGTTCACAAAGCATGCTGAGGTTGAGTGGGAAAAGAAATGATTTGAGCTGGCATCATGCTGGGTGTAAGATATTTTTTGTTGCGAAGGAGGCACTTCAAATTGGAAATAAGCTGTTCAGTGAAAATCCAGGGCCATACACAAAGATGGCTAAAATAAAATAAAATAGAACCCATTTTCTTCTTTGGCTACCTTTTACACCACAGGAAGCCAGGACGCAACAGTCTGTGACGAACAGAGAAGGAATCCCACCCCCTTTGTAGGTTCCTCCTCTTTTCTTGATGTGTAAAGATTACTGTAAATTGGATGTTAGTTGTTTCTGCAGAGCCCAAGATTTCTCAAAATCAGGATAGATTGCCGCTACTAACAAAGTACCTTGGGATTTATTTTCTTCCTGAGCTGTAACTGTTGAGGAAGCTACTAATAGAACTATCCAGTTCAGAAGTAGACAACCAATATTTTGAAGCAGAACCCAAAAGCATCATGGGCAGAATGCGCACTGCAAGAGAGTTAGGAGCTTGGGGTCACTTTGGATAAGCAAAAATTGAACCCTGATAACCAACAAACCTTTGAAAAAGAGTGCACGCTCTGAATGCAGCAAGCAGTTGAATTGAGCAAGATTATTCTGCACATAAATTTAAATACTTCAGAAACTTTTGGGGGGGGGGTTCTCACCAGGTTTCTGCTATCTGCTTCTGTTTCTGCACTGAGTACTCTGGCAAAGGATTACACCATTATCCCTACTCTATTATCCCCATGTGATTTCACAAGGAGTGCCGACAGAACAACTTTGTCCTTATGTTACCCTGTTCATGGCTTTAGGAGAAATGATAATACCAATGATGACGATGATAGAAAGAATGAAGAAAACGCTTTTCTCACAAAGGTGAACTCAAAACAAATTACAGAATGAAAGTGTAAAAACAAGAGTAAAAACAACCTAAGATTCTAAACCAGAAACAAAAGATAGCATGGAAATAGGAGCAGCTAGGAAAAACAACAGTAAAGAATAGGGCTGTTGAAATGTGAGTATTAAGCTCTTTCGCATTTTAGGGAACAATTTCAACCCTCCATATATATAGCACAACCTTCAACTCATCCTGTGGGTTGTTTTGACAGTTCTTTTGCCACAGATAAAATTTCCATGCTACAGAAACATTCGCAGCAGGATGTTAGAGGGTTATTTTCTGTTCTTTAAAATGCCCACTGCAATACAAGCAGACATCCTTCTTCTAGCCCAAAGAAAATGCATGGAATTAGTGACTGGTTTCTATTTCAGATTGTAGAACAACAGATTCTGCATCTGCACAGGTGCTTCCTTTCAGATACTTTTGGATATCACAATTTGTTTGCATCTGTCTCCAACTCTCATACATTAATTCCAATGTGAGATGAGAAGTCTCTTGGCTAGCTCAACAGAATATAGGACTAGGTTCAGGGATGCCAGAGCATACGGCCACCCAAAACCAGTGGGTATATGACATATTTATCTTGTTTGGAAGCTTTGGAGAAGTATCTCTTTGACAAAGTATCTGATTTGCATGCAGAGGCTCCCAGGTTCAGTCACCTAGCATCTCCACACAGGGCTTGGAATCTCCCCTGTCTGAAATCCTAAAGAGCCACCACCAGTCATTGGAGACAATACTGAGATACTGATACAGTGGTGCCTTGGTTCTCAAACACCTTGGTTCTCAAATGCCAAAAGCCCGGAAGTAAGTGTTTTTCGGAAGCCGAACACCTGATGTGGCTGTCGGCTGTTGTTTCTGGGGCACCTGCATCAATCAGAAGCTGTGCCTTGGTTTTCGAATATTTCGGTAGTCAAACGGACCTCCAGAACAGATTAAGTTTGGTGCTTTTGTTTTTGAGACTTTTCTGGTTAATTTGTTTTTGTGACTGTGTGGAACTCAGTTCAGCTACTGATTGATTGATTGATTGAGTGTGTGATGGTGGAAATGGATAAAAGCCCCCCATCCAAACAATGACTATCATCATTTTGGCATCCCAGCAGTCTAGACTCGAGATTTGGGAGGGAGGGGAATTCAGTGTACAGTGGTACCTCAGGTTAAGTACTTAATTCGTTCTGAAGATCCGTTCTTAACCTGAAACTGTTTTTAACCTGAAGCACCACTTTTGCTAATGGGGCGTCCTGCTGCTGCCGCGCCACCGGAGCACAATTTCTGTTCTCATCCTGAAGCAAAGTTCTTAACCTGAGGTAATATTTCTGGGTTAGTGGAGTCTGTAACCTGAAGCATATTTAACCTGAAGCATATGTAACCTGAAGTACCACTGTATTTGCAACGCCAGTAGCATACTTTCTTTCCTTATTGCTAAAGGAGCCTTGTTGGACTTTGTTTTCTTTTGCTGTCAACTGGAAGTGGCAGCAGCTGCAAACATTCTCTATTCTCCACATTGCTCTGGGAAGAAAATGGCGGCTAGCACACAACACACACCCACAATCTCAGCTCCCCTCTACATCCCACACCTGCATTCTGAAGTGGTCCAAGATGTAATGGTCCCTGGAAGACATTGGTTCATGTCTCGCCTACTTTATGGGTCTCTGCTCTGGACTTGGGATATGCCATTGGCCAAGTTGCTTTCTCTCAGGCTCAGTTTCCCACTGTGTCAAGTGAAAATCGTAGCGATCTGCTTCACAGAGGTTACAGCAGCTGCAGGTGAGCAGTTGGGACATTGGGGTGTTAAGAAGCATGGACTTCACATCTAACCCCCCACCCTGTTTGCTGCCACTACCACCCTGGGAAGGTCTTAGTGTAAGGTGCAAAGAGAGAATGTTTTGCTGCTTGGGAGTGATTGAGAGACTAGCACAAGAAGTGGGAAGGAGAAGCTGCACATAGAAGCAGCAGCAGCTGTGATATGGCAGCAGTGTCCTGCTCCAGCCTCCACCAGTAAGGTACAGTGGTACCTCGGGTTAAGAACTTAATTCTTTCTGGAGGTCCGTTCTTAACCTGAAACTGTTCTTAACCTGAGGTACCACTTTAGCTAATGGAGCCTCCCTCTGCCGCCACGCCGCCAGATCACAATTTCTGTTTTCATCCTGAAGCAAAGTTCTTAACCCCGAGGTAATATTTCTGGGTTAGCAGAGAATGTAACCTGAAGCGTCTGTAACCCAAGGTACCACTGTATTTAAATGTTTTGGCAGTGGCACCCTCTCCTAGCAGGCGAGGAAAAAGCTGTGTCAGGTACATGCAATCGGAGAAGCAGCAGAAACATAAAGTGCAGAGGGGAAGAGAATTAAATCAAACCCCCACCCCTTGCCATTGCAGTCTTTAAGAATTGTACTGGAATATGATTGGGCAGGGGCATGAGAGATCATCTGTTGCAAGCCTTAAGAAAGCTGCTTGCTATTCCCTGCACTGACTGACTGAGCAGAAAATATTTTATCATATCTGGTTCACATATTTTAACCGACTGATATCAGTTGACGTGTTTAGATGACCAATAGCGTATTTCATAGTGAATTTAAAATGTGCTAATGATCATATTATCAAAATGAATTATTTTCATCACCATACTATGTTTTGAAATGAATTGGCTGCTATAGTAATGATGTATCGATATGTATTTTTGCTGTTCTGCTGTGAGCCATTGGGAGCACATTGATGCGAAAAAATGGCATGCAAATTGAAACAACGTATAAATGAATAATTTTATGCCAAATACGGTAAAGGTTTTAAGGCATAATTTTGAAACATGCTCTTTTTATGATTTACAGCCGTAGTAGTTAGTGTGTGAGTTCCATTTGATCATATATGTATTCTCTCTGACTGTTCATAGTGTTAAAGGTTCTATGTGACTTAAATGTTTGCACACTGTACATGAAAGGTGAATCAGTACAATGTAAGATATACTTTATTTAAAGCAACACAGTTGCTTTCATACAAAAAAAAAGTTGCCTGTGGGTAGTTTAAGGACTGTAATGGTGACCTTAGCCACTTGTAATTTTTTATTTGTAATTTAAATTATTGAATTAGTTATCCTTAGCTCAGAATTACACTTTTAAATCAAAGGTGGAATCCAATGCATTTGTAATTGGTTACTAAAAAAAAATAAAAATTACATTAGCAGAACCCAGGGAGGGAAGCGAAAACGCACTTTAAAATTTCCACAGCTCAGGCAAGCTCCAATCTTTAATAGAATTCACCTGCAGCAGTGGCTGTTTTCAACTAATTAAAACTCTCAATTATGCTTTTTAATTAAGAGTTTAAGCAAAAGGAAGAAACTTGTCTGCTGAAATTCATGCTGACAAGAATCTCAATAGTAGAGAATTGGAGGAGGATAGAGCAACAAGGGAGAAAGTGGTCTAAAAAGAGACCTCTGGAATACAATTAAAACTGGAACCCAGTACAAAAATGGGATTAGATTACTTTCCTGAGCTCTCTTTCCTTCTTTAAAAAAAAAATCTCTAAGTGGTGTACAACGTAACAACCACAAACCATATCATTAAAACAAAACATAAAACCAGCAAAATAATAGTATAAAAAGCATATGAAAATAAAGAAAAAACAGACATTAGAGGTATGAGTCAAGGAAAGCGTGGCCAAAAGATGTGAAAGGTAGCTTGCTGCAACAAAAAGTTAAGTAGGTATAGGATTGCAGTATACAAGTGCGCTATAGGATTATTCCCACATTTGATGGCCAGAAGGACTCATTAATGAACTAGCTGTATCTACTGGAATCCTCAGCCCCCAAGGCCTCATGTTCCACCAAGTTGACAGAGAGTGCCATGCCTCGGGCCAGAGGACTTCTCCTCTGGGTCTCCTTCCTTGCCAAGGACCAGGGCTTGGGAGTAGTAATCACACCCAGCAAGCCTATCAGGCAGGGATAGAGAACCTTACAATTCCCATCAGCCCCAAACAACAGATCCATGATCAGGTCCATATAGTTAAACCCATGGTTTTCCCAGTAGTGATGTATGGAAGTGAGAGCTAGACCATAAAGAACGTTGATCGCTGAAGAATTGATGCTTTTGAATTCTGGTGCTAGAGGAGACTCTTGAGAGTCCCATGGACTGCAAGAAGATCAAACCTATCCATTCTTAAGGAAATCAGCCCTGAGTGCTCACTGGAAGGACAGATCATGAAGCTGAGGCTCCAGTACTTTGGCCACCTCATGAGAAGAGAAGACTCCCTGAAAAAGACCCTGATGTTGGGAAAGATGGAGGGCACAAGGAGAAGGGGACGACAGAGGACGAGATGGTTGGACAGTGTTCTCGAAGATACAAACATGAGTTTGACCAAACTGCGGGAGGCAGTGAAAGGCAGGAGGGCCTGGCGTGCTCTGGTCCATGGGGTCACGAAGAGTCAGACACGACTAAACAACTCAACAACAACATGATCAGGGAGTATGGCAACTGGAGACCAGCAGCATCCAGAGGTCACAGGTTCCACACTCCTGCTGTAAGGGCTTGATTGAGATCTATCACTTGTCAGAACAAGTTAGCCATGCCTATTTGGGGTACTAAGTGACCTGTCTTTGTCTACCCATTGTGCTCACTGAATGTCATTAAAAACCCAGGCCATTCACAGCTCTGCTTCATCCTTGAGATCAAGGTCAGGGGATGCTTGGGGAAAGGTAAATCATTGGCAGAAGGAGGGTTCAGCTCACCCACACTTTCACTATAAATTGGATCCCATCCCCTTCTTTAGGGACATAGCACATAGGAAGACAGAAGGTGACTGTATACTGAGCCTGACCACTGATCCATCTAGCTCTGCATTGTCTACCCTAGTAGTGGCTCTCCAGGGTTTTAGGCAGAGTTCTCTCGCAGCCCTACTTGGAGATGCTGGGGAATGAATTTGGGACCTTCTGCATGCAAGGCAGGTGTCCCAAGGCAGCTACAACCCTTCTTTTTGTGCAATTGGCACAGTTCCATGTTAAAGCGTACAGAATCACTGCCATCACACCTAGCTGCTCTTTGGTGACAAACGTCAATGAATAAAGTAAAAATTCTGGTTGCCGCAGGACTTTGGAAAGGCTGGCATATTGAACACTATCCTGTCTCTGCTTCTTTTGAAAGGGTGATTAGAGCCTATAAAGCATAATGCTGAAGATTTTCAAAGACTGGCTCTTGCCTGGTCATGATTTCCCAGAATGAACCCTTACCATCTGGACCTGTTATTAGTGGGTTAGTAGTATTGTCACCATAATGATATATTGCTCAATATTAAGAGCCAGCTGGCAAAACATATTTTGAAGTGTCAGGCTCTGTAATAAGTTGTGATGAACTTTTCAGAAGAAAATTGGCCATAAACAATTAATTTATATAGGTAACAGGGATACACTCTGCACCTGGAACTAGGAATAATACTAATAATAATAGCTGCATTAGTAGTTGGAATGGCTTTTGGAAAAAGCAGATATGACCATTGACCATTGGTCATGCTTGCTGGGACAGATGGGAATTGTAGTCTTAAGCATATGGGGGGGGAGCAAAGATTCAACACAGTGCTATCATGCTCCTCCTAAAAATGTAAACCCCCCCCCCTTATATACAAAACATAGGCTAATAATTTATTTTTCATATATGTTTGCTTTCTGCAGTTCTTGCTCATTTATTTTGCTTGGTGTATGAGTTCAAAGGATGAGCTGTGAATGAGGCACTGCATTATTTGGGAAAGAAAAGGAAATGGTTGAAAAATAGCTATAATTATCTGTCATACACACACACCTCTTTTAACTTTAAACAGCCACACCAAGTACACCCCCCTTCCTAATTAATAAAGGATCAAGAAAGGTGGGTAGGCAGCCTTTAAAACTGATCTAGTCCCACAGGACATTGCTCTCTACTGTGAAATCAAGTGTTGAGAATCAAAATGTGAAACCAAGTTAAGTAGAATTTTGCCATGCATACTTAAGATTGAAAGGTACTGTGCACAAATGTGACAATGTGTCTCTCCTTTTATATATGCATGGACTTTCTTTCCCTTAGTATGCTCATTTTAAAATTATACTTAGTTTTTTAAAAGCTTGTGCATAGATCACTCTATCACTTCATTTCCCCCCTTTACGCTCTGAAGACCTCTTCATTCCTCTGATACTAATCTGTTCAGTAGACCAAAGATTGTATGAGTTATCTTAAGTCTCTGTCCTTCCCCCCCCCCCAGCCTCTTATCCTTGGAACTCTTTGCCTCCAGATATTCATTTGTTTCAGTGTATCCAGCTCTTTGAAATGTATCTATTTTCTCCATTGTCATTCCTTACCATTGGTTCCTTTATTATTATTATTTAGAATGTAACCCTGCAGGCATGGTATTGGTCATTGCTATATACAGTTCCTGGATTTTAGACAATTGTTCAGGTATAACGAGTAGTTCTAGCAGCTAGCAAAATATCCAACAATAAGGTTTGTGCAGTTACAGGTAGGTAGCTGTGTTGGTCTGCCATAGTCGAAACAAAATTTTAAAAAATCCTTCCAGTAGCACCTTAGAGACCAACTAAGTTTGTTCTTGGTATGAGCTTTCGTGTGCATGCACACTTCTTCAGATACACTGAAACAGAAGTCACCAGACCCTTATACAGTGGTACCTCGGGTTAAGTACTTAATTCGTTCCGGAGGTCTGTTCTTAACCTGAAACCTGAAGCACCACTTTAGCTAATGGGGCCTCCTCCTGCCGCCGCGCCGCCGGAACACGATTTCTGTTCTCATCCTGAAGCAAAGTTCTTAACCTGAAGCACTATTTCTGGGTTAGCAGAGTCTGTAACCTGAAGTGTATGTAACCTGAGGTACCACTGTATATAGTGAGAGGTGGGGGGGGTATTACTCAGAAGGGTGGTGGTAATGGGTGAGTGGCTGATAGGTGTGGTAAACCTGTTGACAACTGTTAACAACTGCAGTTGGTCTTATAGGAAAAAGCAAGGGGTAAGATGGCATGTGCAATGCCATTCTTATGCATGTCTATTCAGAGGTAAGTTCCACTGAAGTCAACAGGACTTATTCCCAGGTACATGTGTGCATATGATTGAAGCTGTAAGTGCTTCATTTTGCCTGGGTTGTGTCTATTGTATTGCTTTAGTGCCTGAAGTAATTAAAAAATAGTTTGAATAACTGCAAAAATGTAGTTTTTAATTATTTTGATTATGTAATTTCTATACTGCTTAAAAATACAGCAAAGCAATATACAAAAAACTGAAGCAATTCATTATCCTTCTGACACAGAAGGATCCTTCATTATCCAAGCAAACTCTCAGCTCACCCACAAAAATCTCACAACGACTCTCACTCTAAATTTGCTTCTTATGGGCAGGCCCATGGTAGATGGTACTTCCTCAGTCTGTGTCCTATTCAGCTGCACTCTCCATACTGAGTTCCAGGTGCAGCAAGTTTGTATAGTTTGCAATTGCCTGAATCCAACACAGACAAAATCTACAGGCTCAAGCATGCCTAAATCTGTCACATTTATGTTCAATAGCTATTTGCATTTCTGCCACAGAGGTTCTTTCTAAATAAAAATAGTGGCTGTTCTAAAATACTTCAGATATCAAAATCAAAATGTGGAGTCAGATATAGAAATGAAATATTCACGTCAGATATAGCCTAGTCCTGGTGATCCATGCTCTGGTGACCCTCCAATTGGATTACAATGCATAAATACATTGGGCTGCCCTTAAGGATGACCTAGAAACTTCAGTTAGTGCAGAAGTGTTATGAGAATTTTGATAGATACAACATGCCACCCCAATTTCTGAGCACTGTAAGATTCTAGGGGCTCCAGACACTTACTCAGGGTACCATGTTTCCATTGGGAAATGAGGCACAGTGGCCACTGTGGTGTTTTATGATATATGGTTTATTTGCACACATATACAATCTGAGCCTGGGTGGCGTTGTGGGTTAAACCACAGAGCTGAGGACTTGCCGATCAGAAGGTTGGTGGTTTGAATCCCCGTGATGGGGTGAGCTCCCGTTGCTTGGTCCCTGCTCCTGCCAACCTAGCAGTTCAAGTCCCTCACCCCTTATTGACACCCCTTATTCTGGTATAAGTGGATGGTATTCATTGGTAGTTCTACTCAGTGTAGACCCCCTGAAGTTTATTTATTTCAATATACACCGCTTGATTGTAAAACAAAAACTAAGAGTGGTTAAGTAGACTTGAATCACTTAGGTTCATTAATTTCATGGAGCTCCTTCTGAGAAAAATACTAAGATAAATACTCCAAATAAAAAGCTGCAAAAAATTCATAGAAAACTGTATAGGATAGGCAGCAAATTTGTGAAATCTCTGCCCATTAATCTGAATCAGGTCAGGATACACTGGGATTCACAGATACTGAATTCCTCAAACAACTTTAGTAGTGGGGATGTTTGCTTTTAAGTTCTCTTTTATAGGTGAAAATAGAAAAAAGGAAGATAATTCAGGCTACAACTATCTTAGCATTAAGTAGTGACCTGCCAGTTTATCTTCATTTGGCGCAAAGTCCTTCATATAATGCACAACAGGGTAGCGTCTTTGTTCAATAGCCACCCTTGGACAATATATAGGGCATTTATCTTTCATAATGGAGCACTGGGTCTTTATTTTATAGTTACAGAATGTTATTGCTGCAGCTGATTTACTGCTATCTCTTCGGGAATATTATAGACATTATAAGACAGGTAAAGCTTTGCAAAAGCATAAAACTATGAGCATTTATTTTGGCAAGGACTAGGCGTACTTGAGATGTCACATTTAACCTGTGGCAATGATGCATCAAGCACCCTGTAGTGTTCTGTTTATCTTAGAAGTCAAGATGGTCTTTTAATCTCGTGGTAATACCATAGCAGGCTTGATGCTCTACAGGGGACATCCCTACCCACAGATAAATTTCTGGATGATTTCCTAGAATATACTCTGAATTTGCCTGGATATTAAGAAGAGAAACTTAAAGCAGCCTTTCCATGTGTTTGCTGGTAAGAACAAGAAACCGAAATGTGACAATGTATGATAAAATAAACTTTTCAGTAAAGCTGCTACCAGTGAAATAAAATGGAACTTGGAAGTCATTCGGAAGCAGGTCTATGAAGTACATTGTAAGGGTCTGGTTCCAAATGTGGTTGGCTACCAACAGATCCAACTACCAGAGCCAGGGGTTGGAGATGATGGGAATGGAGGCCAACATCTAGAGGACCACAATTTTTCCTCAGCCCCATTATAGACAAGAGCCAAAATGTAACAGTTTTCAATACACCAGTGATTTAACATGTTACCTCTGGATACACCAGTGATTTAACATGTTCCCCAGTGTGCAAGTCAATGATGGAACATTCGTAGACAAGAATATGTGAGCTGGAGGGTTTGTGTGTTTAGGCTGCTCTATCCACCTACTGTATCTTCAGGTCATTTTTCTCTCCTTCCCTTTTGGAGTGATTATGACAGTTAAGAAAGTACAAAGGGCTTGCTCTCTTTCCCTTTTGGAGCATATGTGCAGACAAAATGGACATCACTTGGTTTCCCAGTTCAGCCAAGCATCCAATACAACTGGCACACCACCCAATGCTCATGTTAAATGACTATCCAGGAGAACTAAGGATTGCTGGTGGCTTGGGCTGATTCCAAGAAGGCTTTCATAGTAAGCTGCTTTTAAGGATTTTGCAAAGTGGTGGCAGAGTTGTCACAGTTTTTATTCACTAGACCAGTGTTTCCCAACCGGTGTTCCGCGGCACACTAGTGTGCCGCGAGACATTGCCTGGTGTGCCGCGGGAGGGAGGCGGGCGAGTCGGGAGGTGAGAGGAGAGGCCGCCCAGCGCGGGGCTCTCGCCGTCTGCCTGCCTGGCTGCCTGCGTGGCGCTGACGTCCCGGGGCTGTAACGTGCCCCACATAGGCACACGCGGGGCGGCGAGCGAGCTCCCTCCCACATCCCATCGCCGGCTCTGCACCAGGCGGTAGAGCTCGGCGAAGTCGCCGCGCTGGAAGGCCAGCAGCGCGCGCGCCTTGGCCAGGCTCTCGCCCGCCTGCGCCTCCAGGCAGGGCGCCTCGGCGTCAGGCGGCAGCGAGCCCAGGAAGCGGCCCAGCCGGCCGGGGTCGCCCGCCTGCAGCAGCGCCTCGCACACGCACGAGACCTGCTCCGCCGAGAAGCGCGGCGAGCGTGGAGGATCGGGCGCGGCGGAGGCTAGCCCCGCGCTTGGAGAGGACGCAGCAGCCGTCGCCAAACCCGATCCTCCTCCTCCTGCTCCGCCGCCGTCCTCTGGCTCTCGGCCGGGAGGAGCCTGCGGCGACGGGGCGGGCGCCGAAGTTGGCAGAAGTTGGCGCGCCTCCTCGGCAGCGCCTTCGTCCTCCTCCTCCTGCCTCTGCTCTCCTCCGGCGGCGGGGGCGTGCCGTCCTCCCCGGCCGGGGGGCTCGGCGGGGCCCGCGGGGAAGGAGGCCATGTTCACGGCGCACGGGATCGCGGCCCCCCTCGCCCACCTCCGGCCCCTTCCCCTCCCCCTGCGCGCTGCCCTAGCCGTGCGGGTCTCCTCCCCCTGCGGCGCAGTCCCCTTTCCACATCCTAGGAGCCGCGGTCCGCCTTCCGCCCCCGGGCCGCGGCGCGGCTCCCAACCCGGGCTGGCCTCTGCCTCCTGGGACGCGTGCCCACCCCCGCGGCCCCCCAAACTTCGGAGCAACTCTCCAGACGCTTCTCCCCCGCCTCGGTCTCCCTCCTTTCCACTTCTCTTCCCCCCTTCCTTCCCTCTTTCTTTTTCTCTCCCACCCGTCTTTCCTTCTATTAACTTTCCTTTCCCCTTCCCATGTAGAACAGTCCCTGCAAATAAAAACCTAGCATATTTGGAAGAGGGATGCTAGCCTAACCATTACCTTCTATGCTGTTACTATTTTTTTATTTTTTTTTTTACATAAGTAAAAAGTGACCTTTCCCCATCTGGCATGGTGGTGTGCCTCGAGATTTTTTACATGAAACAAGTGTGCCTTTGCCCAAAAAAGGTTGGGAAACACTGCACTAGACAAGCAAAAAAGGGGTAGGTTGCACACTTGGTTAATGGACTGCTTTGCGTGAATTTTGCTGTGGGTTTTTGAAAATTCAAGGGGATATTATTACACAAGATTAGACAGCAAGACAGCAGCCGACATTTTATCAAACTATTTCTTAACCTTGCACTCCATGATTTTGGGAACCATAACACCAAATGGAGCGATGATATCGCCAGAGGCCTCTGAATTGGTGCAGTTTTCAACATGTTAGTCCACCGTCTTGATTCAATATGCAATTTGATTGCATCCAAAGGAAGACAAAAAGCATCTCTTCCACCTCCAGAACCCCTTTGAGAAACTGGGTGGCAATATCTCAAGAGGCATCTGAATGCATACAAAAAACAATAACAACATAATAAAAATAACAAAATAATACAATTCTGCTATTTCATAAAATTGGCAGGTAGATATGGTTAGGATCACCTTCTAGGAAAGGCCATCTGAAAGTATTCAGAAGGCATTGAAACCCCAAGAGGGTCAACCTCTGCTTACTAGTAACCAGAAGGGAAGTCTATGGTGTAGATGCTGTCACACTGAAGGCTCTATGTCCAGGTTGCCATGGAGCAGACTTGCAAGAACATGTGGCACCACCAAAAGAACCTCTCCTGGTGACCGTAATGGATGAACCAATAGGCAGTCGCTCAGAACATAATGCATTTACTTATCCATTTTGTATGGACCAGTAGATGCATCACAGCCAACACACACTGCCGGTCAGCCCCATCATGAAATTTCTTATTCCTGCAGAATTTGAAACTATGTGGTCATAATCTGAATGTGTGTTCAACCATTTTAAGACAAAAGATGGGGATACAGTGGTACCTCGGGTTAAGTACTTAATTCGTTCCGGAGGTCCGTACTTAACCTGAAACTGTTCTTAACCTGAGGCACCACTTTAGTTAATGGGGCCTCCTGCTACCGCCGCACCGCTGGAGCCTGATTTCTGTTCTTATCCTGAAGCAAAGTTCTTAACCTGAAGCACTATCTCTACGTTAGCGGAGTGTGTAACCTGAAGCGTATGTAACCCGAAGTGTATGTAACCCAAGGTACCACTGTATATTTGTCACAAGGAGTGTTTCAATGGTTCTTTTTTTTTTAAAAAAAGTGTACAATGGAAGTCTACAAAGCACATTTGAAAACCACAGTGGAGGGTGGGTGACTCGTGAGGGGGCGAAGGCAGGAAGAATGAGGCCGGGCGAAGGCTGGCGCTGCAGCAAAATGCTGCTGAACACGCCCCCACCGTGGCCCCCGGTTGGATGGCCACCGAGGGGGCGTGAGCGCCAGCCAGGTGAGTGGGCAGCAGGGGGCCACGCCCCCTGCTAGCCGGAGCTCGAGCCCCGACCACAACCCCTCCCCTCCCCTTCGTGGAGGAGAGTCTTTGCAGAAATGTCATCAAAGCACACAGATGGCCACTTGGATTGAGTCTGATTGCAGATAGAGAATTAATTTTCTTGTTGGACACACTGTCTAAAGACTAGGTGAACTGATTTTGTTCAACACTCAAGAGGTAAAAACACATGCTTGAATTTTAAGTACATTCCATTCCATATAATTTCAACTGGTTACTCCGTTTTGCTCCATATTACTGAAAGGCTTATTACTGTTATCATCTTCTACATTTTTTTCCAATGACACTAAATAGAATCATTAAATTTGCAATATGCAAAGATGGCTTCCAGCAGTAGCATTCAGTAATCTGCCTTTGTCCATATGCCTACATAGGTGTTCTGAAGCTGAAATCCTGAGTAATTTATGACTGCTCTCAGACTGTAACAGATGACACACTGATCCATTTCATCTAAATACCTGTAGTTCTGCAGCAGAAACGAGCTATGCTTTCCTGGAGTTGCTCATTGATGTGTTTCTTCTCTGGAATGAGAATTCATTGCCTATTGCCTTAATTAACTTTTTTAAATTAAAAAAACTGCTTCAGTCTAGCAAAAACAAAACTAATGTCAAAATACTGTCAGAATGGAACATAGTTGACAATACAGTAACCATGAAAAATGTCTAAAGGACAAGGCACTCAACATCAAATCACATTTGAACACTATACTTAAAATTAACCTTTGTGGCAGTAAATATTTGGCTTTAGCTAAGAAAGCAGGTGAAACTGGAAATGAACAGAGGTGTGTTGTTTCTTGTCTGTGTCTTAATAGTTGCTTATACTTATAATTCTTCAACTCTTAGTTACTTAGGCACTTTAGTTATATACCCCCCAACCCTCCTCTTAGCCCTAGTTATGGCCGTTTTGGGTTTTATTTTGTTTTTGAAAGCCAAAACTGTTAAGTTGTTGGTGAACATATCAGGTGACACAGCGATTCTTCAAACAGTTCTTGTTTATTCACAGGTCAGAACAGAACTGAGCTGAAGGGTTCAGTCAGCCTGCTTATATAGAGCTCCAGCACACATAATTGTAACAACTTTCTAAAACTATCCAATCACTGAACGTCACTTTTGATCCCTTATTTGCATAACTATCTACAGTATCCCCCTGCTGGCCCAGGGTGAGAACTTCAGAACATAACAAGAACTCTACCCCACCTGTAGATCTGACATTTGGCAGGCTGAATCCCATCTTGTGTGGCTTCATGAACCTATGTGAAGAAAACAAAAGGTTCTGGCTGTCTTGGTTTCCCAGTGGAGTCAATGGGAAGCCCAAGCTTCAGTTTTCCAAATATTGCTTCAGATTTGAGGTCGGATGTGAGCTTCCCCCTAAAGCAAATAAGCACCCAATCTGAAGTGCTGAAGCAGACCAAAGTGAAGCAGGGAGGGCTCATACACACCAAGCCAATAGATTGGTCAATACTAAAGCTTTACACTTCTTAATGGATTAAGATAGCATGATGAAGTTACTGGTTCTTTAGCCTTGTGAAATTGATTTACCTGTATGTGATTCCTTTTTTCATTCAGCACCAGAAGCCCAAACTGGTTTCTTGGTACGTAAATGGTGGTTTCTAAATAGGTGCCAGAGATTAAGAGATGCAAAGATAGATAAGATGTTATCTTTTAATAGCTCAGCTTCAGTCAGCTTACATGCTTCTACTGAACAATGTCAATGAACACTTACAGTTTATCTACTTTGCACTTCTTCCATTGGTTTCAAACATAGTGAAATGACAAAGACAACACCTCTCAGTTGCCCTGAGACGAGATTTTTCATGGACAAAATTAAGAAAGAAAACATAGCAATCACATCCTACACATGAAACAGGGAGGTATCCATTTGCTGTCTAACAGTGCAACCTTAATCATACTTACTTAGAAGCAAGCCCTCAATTAATTCAGTGTGGCTTACTCCCAGGTAAATGGGTTTAGGATTGCAGCTTAAGTTCAAATGTCATTGCAGAAAAGGAGTTGGCACAGCAAACACTAGTCTGTCTAGAGCAAGGCACTGTTGTCAGTGGATGAAGTGCTGAAAGGAAGAGTCAAAAGATATTCAAACATCCATTTAATAATAATAATAATAATAATAATAATAATAATAATAATAATAATAATAATAATTTATTTATTTCCACCCTGCCCATCTGGCTGGGTTTCCCCAACCACTCTGGGTGGCTTTCAACAAAACATTTGTATAGAAGTCATTGATCAGTAGATTTTACTAGACATCCTTGACTCTAATCAAAACACTGAGTGAAAAGAAAGCAATAGCTCCAAAAAATATTTAAATCACTAGCAACTGTTCCATTAAAACTGTTCCATCACAATGTTTGTTCAAGTTCTACCAATATTCCCTTGGTAAAATAATGAAAGTTCAAGCAGAAAATTAGAATTGTCTATCTGCAAGAAGAAATAAATAATAATAATACTCCAATTCTCACCCCAAAAGGGCAGAACCAAAATTATTAAAATTTAATCCAAGTATATAAATTCTACACAAAATTTGCAAGCAGTTCCCATGCTGTTATTGCAATTTTGCCTATTGAATTGGTAGCCCATAAACTCTGGGACCTTGGTAGTGTGGAAAAGGTAACTTCTCTAAAACAAGGGTAAAAGGAGGAAATGTCTTTGCCGACAGTATTTATTTTAATTTGGAGTATTATTTCCTGATAACTACATTCCTCTTCACTACAAAACCATCTCCTGGAAAGAGACAGCGGGTTCTCCATCATTCTAAAACTTTTGCTAAAAATCAGGCTGCCACACATTAATCCTGCACTTACACTGTTTTGCATGACTTCCTCTCAGTCCCGGGAGTCCCGTGGAGAGTAAATGCTGGACAGCTATTAGAGTAGCAGACTATCAAGAGCTATAGCACATAACAACCCATTTTTGTGCAAGGACTGTAAGAGCACCATAGTTTAACCCAGAGGCTCCTGAACTGCTTGCAAAGGGCTGCAATCAGTAGACCCATTAGTGGACAACTATATCACTTATCGACCCCCTACTCAGAATTTTCTGATTAGATTAAAAAGTCCGGTGTAATGCAGCATGGAATGAAGACAGAAAGATGTAAAAGACAAACTACATGGTTTAGGGCAGGGGCAGTCAATGTAATGCCCTCCAGATCTTACTGGACTTTGATTCCCATCAGCCAACGCCAACCTGGTCTGCCGTCAAGCACAGTGAGAAATGCGAAGTCCAACAACATGTGGAGGCTATCCTTAGTTTAGGAAATATAAAGTGCCAGGCAGTGGGGGAAATCAACTCATGATTTAAGAAGGGGCAAGGACAAAGTTCCAGAAACAACAGAAATGCGTACTGTGGGAAAGGACTAGATTAGCTGGAAATATTGACAAAAACAACAGCAATTCAAAGCAGAACATCTGCTAATTGAAGAAAGACTGGACTGAAGCACAGAATGTTGCCTTACACCCAAGTTAAACCGTTGACCCATCTAGTTCAGTATTGCCTACACTGACTGACAGCAGCTCTCCAGGCAGCAGGTATTCCATCTGGAGATGCCAGGTTGAATATGGCACCTTTGGCACAAAATGCATGTACTCAAACACTGAGTTGTGGAAGACAGATGATACAAACACAAGACAACTCTGCTGTATCTTTGGAATATGAAACGTTCAACTCGACTCTCATCTTTTTCAGGGCAATGAGGTCAGCACTGGAGTCCCAAGACCTGGTGAATGAAAACAGTGACACGTACCATTTTTAATAACAATACCATAACCATGATAATATATGACCCATCTGACTGGGTTGCCCCAGCCACTCTGGGCAGCTTCCAGCAATATATACCATATTTTTTGCTCTATAAGACTCACTTTTTCCCTCCTAAAAAGTAAGGGGAAATATGTCTGCGTCTTATGGGGTGAATGCAGGCTGTGCAGCTATCCCAGAAGCCAGAACAGCAAGAGGGATTGCTGATTTCACTGCGCAGCGATCCCTCTTGCTGTTCTGGCTTCTGAGATTCAGAATATTTTTTTTCTTGTTTTCCTCCTCCAAAAACTAGGTGTGTCTTGTGGTCTGGTGCGTCTTATAGAGCGAAAAATACGGTATATATTAAAAAACCACAGTACAAACATCTACCTCATCTTTTACTTTCCTCCTTCCAAGACACAAATACAAACAGCAACAGAACAGAAACAAATACAGTCCTTAAGAACGTAAGTGTTGTGTTGCTGGATGGCCACCCACCTACTCCCATATTTAGTCAAGTACCTTTGGAAACTTTTCTGCAAGGGCAAGAAGGTGCTGCAGTCATCATGCAGTCACACTTGCTGAAAGTGCATGAACTAACTAGCCTGAAGCTAATGAAAATCCTTGCTATGCCATCTGGAAATGAAATACAGAACCGGGTAAGGAAAGAAGCAGGCAGGCGAAGAATGCGGCGGAAGAAGCTTCCTGCAAACAAGTATTGCACAGCACATCCTAAACCAAAGCAATTGGCCTGTTCATTAGTGGCTCTTATCTAAATGTAGGCATTTCATTTGGAAATTACTAACTACCTGGTCTCCAGATGGATTTTTATAGTGAGAAGGAGGGAGAACGCACCCAAGACTGTTACCCAGAAAGAGAGACTAATTTACTTCACCTTAATTAATCATCCACATTTCCTCCCTCCTATTTAGCTTTATTCAATGAGCTGTAAATTACAGGGTCAGATTCATAATCCAGGAAGAGTTCCAAATTAAATTTTCTTGTGAAGTGAGACTGCACTTAACAGGTACTTTAGTGTGTCACTGCCATTAGGAATGTTAAGATTCACTGGTGAGCAAGCACCTATGCTTCAGAATACAAAAAACCATTCTCTCCCCCCTCCCCTTTTAAAATATACCTCACAGCCTATTCCTATACATACAAACTTCGGGGTTGTTGTTTTTTAATCATTCATATGTCCTCCCTGGATTAATTGTCTTTGGGCAGATTCACACCATACATGAACATGTGGACACAAGGATGGGAGAGAAAAGAAACAGGCCGGCTGTGGTCAGAGCACACGCTTGGTGACTCCCCATTTTTTAAAAATTAAAATTAAAGCTTCTGCTTCACATTTGATTGGTTTTGTGTTGCTGTGCACAGGGGTGCCAGCTCCTGGGGGTCAAACCCTTTGGGAGGGTGGCCCAACTTTAAAAAAATGGGCCGAGCATGGAGCTGAGCACAATACAGCATCAGCAGCTGGCTCCTTCTCCTGCTCCTGTGGAAGGGAAGGAGGGGGGAAACAGCCCCTGGCCAGTGGTGATAGCAGCAACAGCAACAGCAGCAGGAGGAGCCACCAGCTATTGAAAGTGCACCACTGCTGCGTTTGGCTCTGCCTCCTGGCTCCTCCAACATCCTGATGTGATCTCAGCCCTCCCATCTCCCTCAGCATCTCCCTCACAAGTCGGACAGGAAGAAAGAGAAGTTCCATTGGAGAGTTCCATGTGGTGTGGTGCTTAGAGCATTGGGCGAGAATTTGGAAGAGCAGGGTTCGGGTCTCCACACAGCTGTGAAGTTCACTGGGTGACCTTGGGCTAGTCAATCTCTCTCAGGGTAGTTATGTGGCCAAAAAGAGAAGGGGAAGCACCATGTACACCAGCATGAGCTTCTTGGAGGAAAGGTAGGGATTTGCATTTAATAAACAAGCAAAATATAAAACAAAAAAAATCACATTTCCATGTCTTCAGTTGGTATAAGTCTTTTGTTCTGCTTCGGGGGCAGGACTTCATTCTGGAAATAGCTACATACATCTTTTACAATGAAGGCCAATTTGAATTCAATTTGTTTGGATTTTTCAAGTGCATCAGATGTTACCCAGGGTGCTCTGATAGACACATCCATACTTTGTGCACAGAGCCATCGTACTTCGGCTTCAGGAAAAGTTGATGAAACGTAAAACGTTTTGACATGTGGTGACTATCATAGAAGCTCAGCTAATGGAAGCCTTCATTTTGTACAACCCCAGTGCTCATTCATATTATTCAGCTTGAATCCCATTAGTCCATTACAGTGCAAGAGCCATTTAATACTGTCATATTTCTATTAAGGCTACAGTGTGTGTTTTTATGTGATGGGCATATTTTATAACCAGCTTTTGCAAACTTTGAAGGCAGAATGTGAAATATTATTTCTTTAGTAAAATCAAATTTAGTTGTTTTTAGAAAAAGTGTCTGGCTTAAGAAGTTTCCACGTTACTTGGACACCAATGGCATGAAACATAATCATAGTAGGTGTAAACCCTTAACTGGATCCCTCTTCCCCATAATTGCAAATCTAAAGTAATAATAGTTTAATAGTAAGGGTAACCCCATAGTTTCCTGCTGAGTTATTTAGGAGCTAGGCCAAGTATGTTTTATTCATTACTAAACTCTCAATATCTCCTGCCTCCAGTTACTGGAATTATCTCCAAAAATAATGACTTGGAAGACAGACCCAGGTTATATAGTTATGGAGAAACCTTTCCCAAAGGTTTCGTAACCGCCTGCACAACTCTGGTGTTGCTCAACGTATTATTCTCTGCTTTTGGCTGTCAGACATACTGATATTAATTTATTAAAAGAATTGCACACAGACACATCCAAACAAACAGGTTATTGGAAAATGGTTTCCCCGGGCCTTAGCAATATGGAGTTTGTCCTAAGTTTTTTGTTTTTGTTTAATCCAGGTAGTTTTATTCATATCCCCCACACAAAAGACTATCATCCTGAAAAGTGTCTGTACCTTACCTGACCTTCACTTAATATCATTCACCTGCAAGACGGATTACTTTACTAATTAGAAAGACGGTGAGACTGGAGTGCTTTACTCAAATCTTTAAATGCAATGGTGCCAATAACTGTTGCCAGCTGACACTACACCCATTTTAATAAACAGCTATTAAAAGTTATTGACTGTGCCCAAAATGTGATTTCCATGCACTTGGCCATGATGGCATAGTTTGAAGATTAAGCCTGTATTGTGATACAGAGGTGGTTTTTTGCCCAATTGTTTTAGCCAAGGGCATTGTGTTATATGCATGAAAGGAAAAATGTGCCGTGCATTATGCTGACTAGGGGAAAATAGTTACTAAAGTCTATGCATCAGTGTGTTGGATCAAACTATTCCATTAGAACACTTTCTCTATGACTAGAAGGTGGGGGGCGTGAAAAGCTATCAGTGAGTGACACATAAATGTACTCAGGGCTGAACATAAAAACAAGACACAGGGTTTCATCTTCAAATATATGGTCCATCATACTCTCTGGCTTTTATTCCCTCTCTCCCTCTCTTGAGCTTAGATGAAGAAATGGAGGAGGTTTCTGCCTTGCCAGTCTCCCCACAATCAGAAGGCACACTCCAAGTACAGTTTCCTATGCCTTAGGATTTAAATAGCTGCAGAAGTGGGTAACAGCCCTTTAAATACATCTGTGTATCTGAAGAAGTGTGCATGCACACGAAAGCTCATACCAAGAACTAACTTAGTTGGTCTTTAAGGTGCTACTGGAAGGAATTTTTTTATTTAGCCCTTTAAAAGCCTGGTTTCTCAGATGAGGTGGGGCCAGAGGCAGGACCAGTCCACATTTTTGAAAGGCTTGCTGAGGTAACTGCTGTCCTTGTATCTGTGAGAATGCACCAACTAGCGTAAGTCCACAGTGCTCTGTCAGAGTCCTGCCAATCTCTGCCCTATGGGATATGTCCCTTTCTTACCTGGCATGGTTCCAGGGATAGTTGAATCTGCCAGCTCTGGTTTCTCTGAGTTTCTCATTTTTCCATACTTAATGGAGTTTTCTCATTTTTTGTTAAAATGAGTAGGCACCAGGAAAGTGCATTATAATCCCTTCCCTAGGTTGACATTAGGCAGGTGCACTTAGTATATTCTTTTGGATGCTCCCTAAAAATGTTTAATTTTGGCCATCCTACCCAGACTTATGACTTAGTTATCTATGCTTATTTTAAAAGTTGTGTTGACTTCATTTTTTTTTAAAAAAACGATAATTATTTTATGCATATCCCTTTAAAAAAAATTTGTTCTTGAATTAAGCTGCGCTTTATGTACAATTTTTCTATGGACTTAGAGAGTTCTCTATAAATCTTTCCAAATAAATGAATGAATTGCAACAAGGGACTCATTCCCATAATGATGTTGTACACTGGTTATGCTTTACAATGAGAATAGGAGCTCTGGTCAATTCACTGGGGCTGCGAGTAAAGGCTGGTAGCAGCATTGAGAAGGTTGTCTTTCAAGGAATATTATCTCTGGGACCTCCTGGGTTTCCAAGAACCCTGCCTTAATCAATGAAAGCACTCCTGACCACTTCCATTTCTACCTAACATTCACAGGGCACAGCATTTTGTATACTCCATTATGTAAATATTACCTTTTGTAAATTGTCTCTCAGTACCTGAACTAAACCTACGTCCGATGCAAAAACAGATTGCAAGTCCTCTTTTATTCATTCATCTACCTCATGCAGGCAGAAAAGAATGCATTTTAAAGTAGACCCCATTAGTGGCATCTGTAGTGGACAGCTGGAGACGTTAAACAGATAATTACCTCAGCATGCCTCATAGTGCGCAGCGTTATTGATGTATTGATTAATTGTGTTTTAAAGTACACTGAATAACATTGAAAACTGCAAGAAGATGAACTGTCTTGTAAAAAATCGCTGGTTGGCCTCCAAAAAAGTTTGCTAAATCATACTGTACTGCATTTTAATATTGCTACCTTGAAAATTGGGAACAGATGAATATGAAGTTTTCATGAGCATTTTGAAGGTAAGTCAGTGAACTTTAGAGAAATCAAAATGTTTATATCAACGTTTTTTGTTTTCCCCCTGTTGTTGAAATATAGAGCCTGTCATTCTAAATGCCACGAGTGATGAGGAGAGTGGGGACAAAACTGCTAGCTCCACTCCTTGCTATTGGCTTCCACAAGTTAGTGATATAGCTGTTGAAATGAGAGCCTGTGCTACTCAGATGGGTTCCCTGCATGATTTTGGATCCTGGTAATTTAGAGTTATAAATCAGGCAGCAAGCCTATGTCCCTCATGGAGAGTGATGGGGATGGCCAGTAGACTGCTCACCCTCAGGCATGGCTTGAGGAAAGTAGATAGAGAAAAGGTTCTCTCCCTCTCTCTTAACAGTGGAACTCATGGGCATCCAATGAAACTGAACGTTGGAAGATTAAGTACAGATAAAAGGAAGCATTTCTTCACACTGTACATAGTTAAACTATGGAACTCACTCTCAAAGGAAGCAAGTGATAGCCACCAATTCAGATGGATTTAAAAAATCAAGTGAGCTTTGATGGAAGGGTCTACAATTCTGGAAGGAGCCCACTGACAAGTGTCCTATGCTTTCTCCTCCACCCCCACTGCAACCTACTTGCTTGTTGTTGTTTTTACCTTATTTTGGAAAAAAGATATACATGTTGACTATAATAAAACAGTTTACGGGGGGAATCAAATGCCTCTTACGTGCTTGAGGCAACACTCATGTGATAAGAATATATCACATCATATATTCATATATAAGTGTATATGCCACTGCCTCATGGGCTCTTAGGTTGGCAAGCAAATGGGTTGTAGCAGTGAGGAGGAAGAGTAACAGCAGCATCTGGTGATGTGATGATTGCAGGAAGGAGATAGACTTAGGAAACCAAAGAGCGCATCTTGTTCAAGGGCTCTCCAAAATCTGGAGCAAATGCTGCATATGAATCATTACTGCTGTGCCCACTTCAGGAAAGGCCAGTGGAACAATTGTTCCAACTTAGAAGAATGTGCACCAGGGCGAAATCAAGTTAGTGCCATAGCTCAGAGAGAAAGCCCATACTTTTTGTCTCCATTTGAAGCAGGGACCTTGATCCTGCAGGTGCTGTTGGACTCTAACTCCCACCAGTATCAAACTGCAGGTTCCTTACCCCTAATTTAAAGGATTTTGGGTAGTTGGGGTGTGAGGGGCATCGGATGCAGTTGTACCTTGAAAAGCTCCTGGCCATCAGAGTAGACAGCACAAAGCTGTATGTATCAATGGTCTGACTCATTATAAGGCAGCTCCTTAGTTATATATATTCAAGCTACTTGCCAGCATGCCATAAAACTCAAGTATGAGGTTGCAGATAAGGTAGGCTTGGTTTTCAATGGCTGAGCAATGTACAGTACTGATGCACCTGTTCACTTGTAAAAGTGAATCACCTCCTTTCAGTATTATGGAGGAAAGTTAAGTGTGGCATGGTTAAAATCTCCTTCCTGATAAGAATTTGTTCATGTGTGAATTTTGATACTGACCAACCTGATCCATACCTGCTGACTAACGTAGGGATCAGAATACATTTATCCTTCAGATCTTCTGCTTCTCTAAATTTTGCAGTGCTGTTATCTGATCAGTATATGTACCAAATTATGAACAAAAATACTTATTTTTTAAAAAAAATGTTTTGAAATGTTTATACTGCAAAAATGTTATATTTAAAGTAGAATTTTTGTTCTTTTTAAAAAAAACACACACACACCCGATTTACAAATAAACACATGCAGAACTGACACAGGCTAGAAACAGGCTGATCCGATCTAGCCCTAAAATCTAGGCTGTTGGTGTCCCACTGAAAGAGATTCCACTGAGGCACTGCACTTACCTTCCAAAATTAATTATTCCCCCACCCTCCAATCTATCCATCATATCTTTGGGCATTTTGCTAGAATTCTTAAAAGTGCCAGTGTAATAATGTCATAAGTGGGAACTGCAGAGGCAATTAAAGAGTGCAGTGAGATACCTTCTTTCCTGCGCATAAATGCAAAGAACTGACAGTATTTATTACTGTACCAATTCCCAGTCTTTGAAGAGTATGATTGAGGGCCTTCTGGCCAGTAAGTACACTATGGGGAGGAATTTCAACTGAAAGAGCAATTACAAGGCCAACACATCTGACTCTGAATAAAAGGCAGAAACCATTGATCCATGGGCAGAGCAGACAGTCTTATCCCCACCCCCACCCCCCATGATTAAATATCCAGTGCCCAGTTCTCCTGCAATTTTGTTGCTATGGGTAACCCTAAAAAGTTATTTCATTGCTACTGGAATAATGAGTTTGGTCCTGTTTTTGCATGAAAATATATGCCAGATGTGCGAGTCATAAATGCAAATAGCTCAAATAATTTTAATTACAATTAGTTGATAAGCAGTCCCTACCTTTGTACGAGGAGTGGAGATAAGCTACAGTAATTGCTATATTGCACTAAAGATGACTTCACCTCCCTTGGCTTCAGACACCTTTTCAGGTGGGATCCAGCACTGTTCATGACCCAAAAGCATCATTAGCAATTAGAAGAATTAGCCTGAAGACAATTGCAACATTCCAATTATCACTGAGTTCCCTTACGTTGAATGATGAAAGCCTTTACCTTTACTATTCCATCAAATTATACAGAAATGGTTTTAGCTTTCAATTTGATGTGTGGATTCATGGCAAAATAGCCAATATTATTGCTGGCATCCATTTGTCTTAGAGAGACAATGGAACGCATATTCAGGAGGGAAGTCAAACTGGTGCATTATCAGCACTGAAGAGACCTCCCCTGGCAGTGTGAATGGAGGTCTGGGCTGAAGTGGTGTCAAAGGAAAGAAGAGCAATACATTCGGCACCAGCTTGGTTGCTGGAAGGAAGTGTACAAAACACCATCCAACCACCTTAGGGACTCCACTCTGGATGTGTGCAGGATTTACTCCTTAGCCTTTTCTTCTCACAAAGATATCCCACAAGGCAGGAGAGGTTCAGGATCAGAGTTTTCCTTTTCCTGGATGGGTTACCTTCCCAGGTTGACGAGTCTCACTTGCCCCTCACAGCACACACAGAAACTGTCTTCTTGATTGTTGGGTCCATTATTGGTTTTGTCTGTTCAATCAGCTGGAGCCTGTCTTTATATGCGCTAGAAGCCCCTGATAAACCAAGGGTTTGAGACTCACTTGGTTTAATCAACCAAGCCATTCCTGGGGTGTGGTCACTGTCACATGTTGACAGCTTCTAGAAGCCACAGGTGAGAGCTGAGTTCAGAGTGGGGACCAAAGGAGGAGTGTGATGTGTCCCCCACCAGAGGTACTTCCCCTCCCCTAATATTCCATATATATGCTGCTGTATTTAGACTACTTTGGGTCTGCAGCATGGAGCTACTCAGAATCAATGAATTCAGAAGCAATTCCAAGACAACCTTGGAATACAGACTAAGTTACTTGAATACACACAGAGAGAAACACGTATACTAAGTGGTGGTGATACTTAGAAGTATCAGTGTAGAGAACCAGTGACCATCCAGATGTTATTGTATTCCAGCTGGCATCAACCCCAACTTTTATAAGGAACAGTCAGAAAGCTCCAATCCAGCAGCCTCTGGAGGGCCACAGGTTGACCTCACCTGTGATGCAGATGATGCATTAAAGCAAAGGATGAGTCAAAGTATTTATCCATGTTTTGAATTCCATGGCCCTGCTCTTGTAAACCATGATGCTGCTGCAACTAGCATCAGTGCATTAATCAAAGGCTCGCTATATTATGAAATCTATTGATACCTACATTACCATGCATCCCATAATCTGGTTTCTAACATAGTATATGATTGGCTTTAAAGCTCCGCACCCCGACAAGATCCATAGTTTTTAAAAAACCTTAAACAGCTTCAAAATTTGCAAATTTTTCATGACAAAAATGCACACCATTAAATTGCAATTTTTATTTATTTATTTTTTTAAAATGTCAGAACCCTATTTAAAACCACTATTGTTACCATTAAGACACAAACAGGAAATACCAAACTGCCTAAAGATAGATCCCTATTATTATTATTATTATTATTATTATTATTATTATTAATGAGCTCTTCTTGTTTTATTCACATTTCAACATGCCTAGTTCCTCAAACCTTTGAGAACTGTAACAGTTAAAAAAATTTTTTTAAATCCAAATCACTTTGATTCTACGTATCTCTTGAGGCACACAATTCAGCACTCTGTAATAGCTAGCTAGCCTTACTTTAATAATTCTTAAATGCTGCTTTCATCTTACAAGCATGACTAGTAGCACCAAAAATGTCTAATTTAAGTTTTCTACCAATTCCTTTACAGATCTTTTAAAAACCTATGTTCTACATTTTTCTAATAAAACAATTGCATATACATGGATATCTGTAATAGGTAGCACGACAGTGTATTTCTAGTTTTCCTTAATTTCTGCTTCAGTCTTTACTTTACCATTTGATGATGTTAATAGTATCCTGGATGGAATAGCACATTATAAATGCAGGGCCCTGGAGACAGTTAGGAATTTCAAGCATGCGAAACAAAGTGAATGAGTCCTTCAGAACTTCCCTTCAAATCAGCGTAGCATCATTAATTATTAACTGCACGATGACCTAAATAAATCATAGGATCATATTTCTTTTAAACGCTACTTGTCATACATCAAGTCAGCCCTGTATTCAGAAAAAGATCCCTAATACCTAGATGGAAAAGAGCTTCGCTTCAAGTATGATTAAATAACACTAACCATGTACTATTACACATGAAACATCCATCAGCTGTTTGGAATAATTTTGTCACTGAGCGTATCAATCATGAAGCACCAATGGAATTCACCCCATAATTAGGTGGAGGGTCAATTCTGGGGTATCGAACGGGGGGGGGGGAGAAACTGAGAGTCCAATGCTTCTGGATAAACACTCTTTCCTACTTGTTTTTGATCCAGTTCTGTATGTGTGCACTGGTTAAGTAATGGGGATAATTGCTACACTCTCCTTTTATGTTACTGAAAAGCAATATCCTTGGCCGATAGTTCAGGGAAATCTAATTGATGGAATGGCACCATCAGGCATCGTGGTGTGAAAGAAAGGCTATTGTGTCATGCATTCATTAAGGAGTGCTGTATCTCCCAATGAAGTGCCATAAGCCTCTGAGGGAAAATAAGTTAAAAACTGAGGTCATTTGAAAAGTTTTTCTCAGCCCAGAAAAGAAAACGAGTGCGTTTGGAAATGTATTCCTAAAGCGTTGATTTGTTTTTGTTTTAATGCATCAGTACAAGACATTTTTGGCATGTTCCAACCAAAACACTTGCAAGTTTCATTTATTTCCATGAATGTCAAAGCTACTATTTTTGTTCTTTTTAAAAAAAGAAAAATAACAACTTTTTTTAAAGAAAAATTTGAATTGTCGATTGATTGCATGAATTTTGTTGATTATATTATTGTTTACATCTGTATAAATATGAATGTAGGTGGATTTTTTATTTATTTATGACATTTATATATCACTGTTTTACCCAAAGGAGTTCAGGGTGACAAATGCACAAGCAATGAAGTAATTAAACCATCTAAGAACAATTCTAATACAGATTGAGACTGGGAAAGATCTTGACTTAAAAAGCTTGTCAGGAGAGGAAGATCAGTAGGTGCCGAAAAGACCACAGAGATGGAGCTTGCCCAATATTTAGTGGGAGGGAATTTAGGTGCCATAGCACTATAGGCCTGATTCCTATACTTTGCAGAATTGACCTGCATACACACAAAGCAGCACCTTGAACCCAGCAGCTAATCTGCAGCCAGTGCAATTTTTTCTGTAGCAGCATCACATGGTGTCAATATCCTGCCCCAGTGAGCCATTACGTTTTATACCAGCTGCAGCTTCCGTACCAACATCAAGTGCGGCCCCACATAGAGTGCATTGCAGAAATCCACCCTGGAGGGTACCAGCTTATGGATGACAGTGGTCAGGCTATCCTGGTCCAGAAACTGTTGTAGATGACTTACCAGCTGAAACTTGTAAAAGGCACCCCTGGCCACTCAGCTCACCTGAACCTCTAGCAACAAACATGGATTCAGGAGCACACACTATGAACCTGTTTTTTAATGGGGAGTATGACCCCATCTGAAAGAGTTCTGAAACAAGAAGAATTGATTTAAGACAATGTATGTCTGTGTTATAGCAGCCATCATCTTAAAAGAGGCATTCCCCCCTGTGTGTTGGAGAAGGGGGAATACCTATCTTAAGATAGAACTTGCCATCTGTAGTTTTAGTCTACAAATATATATTATCTGGTTATAACTGGAGGTACTGTAGTTGATCAAAATGTTTGTTTGGTTCTTTAATAATATGTAGGTCAGTTTATTTGTATATACCGTGACCTCTGAATATATGTGAGGCAACACTTAATAATATTCAGGAATATCACTCTGAAAAAAACAAAAACAAAACATTCTCATCTTGCAATACAGTAGTGTTAATTGGAACTAAAGCACATGTTCCCCAATAAGAGATAACATTCCTTAGAGGTCTGCCTTTTGATGAGAATCATCTATTGCAAGAAGACTGGAATGAACATATAAACTGTGTACCTGGAGGCTTAAAAAATTGCATCTGTCCTGTCAGAGGGGCAAAAAATCTTCCTGATGTGTTTCTTATTGTACCATCTGACTCTGATGTCTTCCGACAATAAGCCAAAAGAAGCAGAAGCAGAAGAAGAAGCTGTCATTTCAAATTAAGAAACAGCTGCTACTTACAGCAGATCTGAAATCGTATGTCATTCCTTAGAGCCAAGTCGGTATCAAACTTTCACAATAAGCCACTCCACACTAGTATGACAACTATGGTGGCCAATGTATGGAAAACATAAACAACGTATGGATTATAATGTACAGATTATTAATATTGATAGTTGCAATAATGACAAACATACTATAGTGTTGCTTTTGTATGAGTCCCTGTATATTGAACCCCATAAAGATTTGTTCTAGCATATTTGTGCTAAGGTTAGATGGGATCAGGGCCAGCTCTCTGAGAAGAAGGACAAGATGGTGCCCTATTCGTTCCATGTACAGAACCTAACCCAACTTGTCAGTGAATCTTACTTCAGTGCTGGCATGAAACAATGTCTTCCACTGCAACTGAATACTTAGGGGACACAGGACAGAGTAGAGAGACCAATATGATAACGGGTCTGGATACCAAGCCGTATGAGGGACAGTTGAGGGGTTTGGGTATGTGTAGCATGGATAAGAGGAGGTAAGATAGCCATCTTCAAATATCTCAAGGACTGTCACATGGAAGATAGGAGGAGGCCTGTTTTCTCCTGCTCTGGAGGTTAGGACACCAACCAATGGATTCAAGTTACAAAAAAGGAAATTCCAACTAAACATCAGAATGACCTTGCTGATAGTAAGAGCTGTTCGACAGTGGAACAGACTCTCTTGGAAAATGGTGGACTACCAGTCATTGGAGGTTTTTAAGCAGAGGTTGGACAGCCATTTGTCATGGATGCTTAAGCTGAGATTCCTGCATTGCAGGGGGTTGGACTTGGGGTCTCTTCCAATTCTACAATTCTATGATTCTATGAACACACAGTTCTGGCCTCCAAGACCCTATGGTATGCACACTCTTCCCATCATCTCCATTCAAAGTTTTAGAACTGCTCAAAAACCCACAAAATCTATTTGACATGACAGCGGAGCAAAGGAAAATAGTGTGAAAATCTTGGGAGATAATGCTTCTATAAAACCAGTTTTCAAATTTTGGAAAACTATCACCTGTCTCCAAATTAAGACTAAATGGGATGAGTGTATTAGTTTAAGAGGTATGTCAGTCCATGACACTTATTTACCCATATTCCTGCCCTGTTCCCCCCGAAATCTGTGATTCTTATTTCTTTAAAAGAAATCCTGTACAATAGTATTGTGAATGCTATTTAAATACAGATTTAACTCCATGTTTTCTCCCAATATAAATAAATAAATATTTTGAAATGTTTAAATTTCTGAGAACTGCAGTCACATCCACATCATATATATATTAAGGGCTCTTATACCACTTTCACAGTCATGGCTTCCCCTCAAAGAATCCTGGGAACTGTAGTTGATTACAGAGCTAAAATTCCCAGCCCCCTTAATAAACTACAGGTCCCAGGATTCTTTGGGAGAAGCAATGCCTGTTAAAGTGTCATGGGAGTGCTTTAAGTGTATAGTGTTGATGGGACCATGATCACAATATTCAGAGAACTGCGAAATCTGTGGGCTAGCTAAGTTGGATAGCTAACAACCAACCTGCACATTAGTCTGAAAGATGTGCATTTGGACATGTCATAGAACTTTACAAATAATGAATTCATGGAGCAGCCCTAGAAAACTACAGGATCCATAAAGGGATCTCTTATCATGAAGAAGTCGTCACAGCAAGAGTCAAGAGAACTGATCCTTTGAGCAAATGCAAAATAGCAAGCCATGTATAAACCAGCACATCACAATAGTTATTTCCCATTGGATCAGGTTTCAGAAAATGCAAAGATGAGCATGGTCACACTGTTTTGGTTCTCCGTACACTTCCCAGGTGAGAAATGGAAACGAAACTGCAAAAACATCTAATAAAATAAAAAGTGGGACTATTGTTAAACTGTGCTGTGTTTTGAGCATGATTAATGAAACTGACTGTGTTAATATGCCTTGCAATGAATAGCTTTCATGCCACCTCATCCTTTATTATGCTTGCTGGCAGGATGGCTATTAATAGTGCCGGAGCCTACACTTGTACTTTCAAACATTTCAGATACAAATAATAGAAGATTTCCAATTAAAAAAGATAATCTCCCTTCAGAAGGAGAGCAGTAAGCATAGTGAATAATTTAAAAGCTATAGGGATATAAAGATTTATTAAATTTCCCAACAAGTAATAAGCCAGAAGCTTTGATTAATGGTTGAGATCTAGAAAATAGGGAATGAATAAGGGGCTTTTTGAGACATGATCTTTCTTTAATGGAATTTTTTTTGAAACAGTGTTGCAATGTTTCAGCTGGCCTTCCCACTGTATGGAACAACATCTCTGAAAACATCACAAGTATCCCCCCCCCTCAAAATATTGCAAACCCAAGATTCATTTGCATAGCTTATTATTTCCAAATTCACTTTGTTTGTTTGTTTGCAATATTCAGCCCCACAACATTTGGGAGCTTTTACACTTGAACAAGCTCAGTCTAAAAATACCCAGCATCCCAAAGTTGTAGATTGATAGAAATGTCACCACAAGCAAGTGCAGGAACAACATGCTCTACTCTCTTCCTGTGAGAATATTTGCAGGAGTAATGAAAAACTGTATTACCATTTTCTGAGGCAGAATTGTCCTAATGAATACAAATAGGTGCAAATGCACAGATAGCCTTTTTGAAAGTAGCCTCTGTGCCAAACAAGAGTTGTATAATGTGCTGGCCTAAACAAGCAAAAACAAAAAAACAGTGTTGGTGCCTTTAACCTTATTTTAATCTAAATAGTAACAAGTCTGAAAAATGATACACAACCTATGTTAATTTTCTCCCCTTTGGATCATTATGGTCTCATTCAGCTTCAGTTCTACAGAATATTTTAAAGCACAAGCTGCTTTCTGGTAAGTAAAGTCTCTTCTTCCCATTAACAAGATTCTGTTCACATCTATCTGATGCTTCGCTAATGTGTTCTTGTCAGATCATGTTGCAAAACGTAATAACAGTGGCATTCACAGCTCTGTGCAATTTAAATGGGCAATGCTACGCTACTTTATTTGGACATTATCTCTTCGGAGAGTGTGTTGTGTGAGAATATTAACACATTTTCACATGTCTTAATGAGCTCTCAGTTGCTTTCGCAATGTGCCAGGAGAAAACATGCCGCAACAGAGAAGCATGCATGATGATTCACATTTCTGTGGTATAGATGGGCTCCATTGGAACACTCCACTCATGGATACAGCCCCAAGTGTATGTACTGATGTTCAGACCATTTTAACAGGGTTAGAAATTGCACAATCAGTTTATAGAGCAATCCCAGTTCCTGCTGGGGAGCACTGTCAGTTTGCATTTCTTAGTACAGAAAGTATTGATCTGATGTGTAGAGATCTTTCCTATTCTACTTAATTCAAGAGGGTTCTGGAAGCTTCTGGAAGCTTCTCTGTGTGAAAGAAGGTTCCTGATGTTTGGGTTATTCCTTCAGAGAAGCTGAGTACAGCTGGTTTAAACTGCTTCTGCTATCTTTTCTGTCAAGGTCATGCTGACTATAATAAGAGGCCAGAAGGAGCCTGGGTTTCACACTTTCTCTTTCTATCTCTTTCCCTTCTTGTGTGGTGTTCTGTACATAGATAGTGTTAAGGTTTAGACTTATTATAAGTTATTGTAAATTTAAGTTGTCTGCTGCAACTGGATTTCTTATGGACGTGGCCAATTCTGAATGTATTGGATTTGTGACCATTATGTTCACTTGTCTTCAGTAGCAGTAAAGCTCTGCTGGATGAAATATACTTGCCTCTTGTCTATTTTGCGGGGAATCCTACAGCATGTTTAAGTTGTTACTCTGCTAACTATACATTGGAATCTACTCTGGATCAATATTGAGTAGAATTCCACGACAAGCACTGGGGTGGAGCACTGGATCAACCACTACATTCCAAGCCTGGCCAGTCATGGTGGTCAGGGCAGAGGGTAAAGACAGCTTTCCTCTTATTTATCACTGTGCCAGATCCAGGATAGGGCAGCTAGGGGCACCGTCAAGAAATATGTGGGACATTGGATCCAGCAAATCCAAAACCTCTACCACCACTCATCCAAAATACCCATATCAGGATTTGTATACTTTACAGTAGTGACCAATGCATTCTAAGAATTTGTTCCTGCAGAGGAAAGGGAGTGCAATCTGGATATTATTCAGCTACATTTTACTCAGAGTAGATCCATTGAAATTACTGGAGCTCTCTTAGTCATGTTCATTAATTTCATTGGGTCCACTCTGATTCTCCCACCCCTCACGAGCAAGAAATGAGAATACTGTAAATTAAATACTGTTATTAAAAACAGAAGAGAAAGAGTGAAGAGAAGGATGAGCTTATTAATTGTCCTGGGCATTCTAACACCTCTCCTTGACACACTTTAAACATATGATTAAATAATACAAATGGTATGTGACATGGCCGATACATAAATTCACAATGACAAACAGGCAAGGTGGCATTTCACTTCCCATTAACTCTCTCATCCGCAATGCACAGGGACCTGTTCGCCAAAAATTAAGCAAATAATAAGATGTCATGCAAGAAAAGCTCTCGCCTTTCTAATTTATGTTCTGTAATAGAGCAAGAATTCTACCTTTGTTCTGTCTGTTCAGTCAGATGGGACACAGATGCACAAGTCTTGTTCACTTCTTATGATAATTTTGGCAAGGTTTTCCAGGGCTGTTATCACAATAGGTCTTTGTCCATTAGCAGTTCAAAGGAACCAAAAGAAGAATAAGCTTGACTACACTCGTGATGGAAGCTGGTCATGACCTTCCAAAGTGCTTGATTTTAAGCAAAACACATCTCTCTGCTGCAATGACTCCATTAGGGGGAAAAGTGATATTTTGTAATGCTTAATGTTTGAATGCAGCCAACCCGTACCTAGGAGAGAAGAAGACGCCATGGGGAAAACACAGTTCCAACCCCATGGTTCCTCGTAATGCTAACATGAGCAGAATGGGGCATTTGCTTGGGCAAATATGGTGAGTTGAAGGTGAAAATTAACCTTTGCTGCACCCACTTTCTCCCCTCCAAATTCCCTACAGGCTACATAACTTTAAATGTTTCCCCCCCTGTGGTATCCCAAGCAGGAAGGCCAGCATGAGGGGAAACAGCTTGGGGGGACTTTGGGAGATGAGAATCAGTAGGCACAAAAGGGTTAAGCACTTTCCTCACCAATTTTTATTTTCTAGAGTCCCCTAACCAAATCCTATGTTTATGTTATATTGACTAAGTAGAAGAGTTTGGATTTGATATCCCGCTTTATCACTACCCGAAGGAGTCTCAATGCAGCTAACATTCTCCTTTCCCTTCCTCCCCCACAACAAACACTCTGTGAGGTGAGTGGGGCTGAGAGACTTCAGAAAAGTGTGACTAGCCCAAAGTCACCCAGCAGCTGCATGTGGAGGAGCGGAGACGCGAACCCGGTTCACCAGATTACGAGTCTACCGCTCTTAACCACTATACCACACTGGCTCTCAACCTGGGTTTGGGGATAATGTGAGATAATGTGTCATTTCACCTTTTTCCCCTCCTGTTTTTCAAATCTGATTTCCTGAATGTACTGTGGGGTGTCCCAAGGCTGCACCTTGCCCCAGTGCTGTTCATCATTTTTTCTGAAGCTGTTGGGATCTTTGGGGGAGCTTTTAATTTGAATCTACAAAGAAAAAAACATGTTAAATGACCAACTTGGTGTTTCCTTTACTGTCTTCCTGAATCTAGAAACAACGCCTTGCACCTTGACAAAACACCTTCCTCTTCTTATCTCCTGATAAGCAGCAGCAACAGAACTGATTGGCGTGCCATAGGTCCACCACACCATAAGCTATTGTAGGCAAGGATTTCCTCCCAATGCAAATAGCAGCTTTATGGGGTGGATTCGCTTTCTTAAAACCCCTATGAAACCTGCTGTGATCCCCACGATTGTCAATCTTCTCAACTGATGTCATTTGCACCTTTAAAAAAACCACCACCTGCATGTTAAATGAAAAGAACATTGTAATGCACAATCTAGTTTGCCCACAATTCATTCAAGATTTGAATGCTAAGTAAGACCAAGAACCTGAACAGCTTCAGGTTGGTCAGCTTTTGCCTCTGTTCCTGATTGGCGTTGCCAAGATGAATGTTTGCTTTTATACTGAAAATACTGTTTACCTTCTGTAGCCCATATAAACGATTTGTTAAAGTTTCTTTGATATTTCTACACTTTGTTTATTTAGAACCAAAACTGTAGGTGAATAAAACATGAAGTGTGAAAGGAATTATATTGAATGCTTTTTAACAGTGTTAAATGTCAGAGGGTTTCAAGCAGCTTGAAATAGCCTAGCGAGGAATTTATTTCTCACTGATACTTTTAAGAGACTAAAACTCATGGGTATGATACTTTCCATTGTATAAAAGACTTCAAACTGTGCTGTAGTTGTTTAGACACTTTTGGTAGAGTTTGGACATGACAATAAACTATGGTTTATTGACATATGCTCTAGCCTGGGGCATTCTGCCTCTCTGGCATGGCTGCAGGGAAGAGGTTGGAAGCTTTCACTTTGGTTTTCAGTTAACCGTGGTTCAGCACATGTCTGAATCCTAGGCTGAAGTTAGTTTTAACTATGGTTTACTGAAGCAATCCAGTTTCAGAAACCTAGCAAAGTTGCAGTAAGATTAAGTGCAGCATGAGTCGGTTTGGATATATTCTTAAACTATGGGTTGTTAAAAATGAAAGCAATATCTTCCAATTTCTTCCCCATGGCTGCACCAGGAGAGAAGAGTGTAGGAGAAGAGAGGGAGAGCACAAGCTTACTCACATGATGACAAACGCTAGGTTATCAATACTAGCCTTTCAATGATGTCCGTTCATTCCAAAAGAAAGTATATGAAGCATTTAGTATGGTTGTTCACCCACTCTTGCTGGGGGAGGAAACAAATCCTAAAATATGTATCACAAGCAAACTATTTATATATATTTTCATCCACAGAAATTCAGAGGAAATGGTCTCTTCTAGATATTCCTAATCTAAACATTTTTCTATGTGCCTCAATAAGCTGCCTATTTAAAACATTTGATGCTTAGTTTTGGTCTCCCTTTGTTTCAAAATCCTTAATTTATAGAGATTCAGTTTAAAGCATATCTGGTTGTTTGCAACATACAATGCAATTAATGTGAAATGTAGCAGCAAACTTCCAATATGGTATTTCAAAAGAACAATTCACAGAGCAGTTGAAAGAGACCTCAAAACTAACATTCATGATTAGTATGATATTAAGTCAAAACAATCCAAAGTACTATTAAATTGCCCAGGGTATTGTACCTGCAAAACTCATTCTAGCAGCCCATACATTCATTACTGAATACAAATTTCATTTGTGAGTTGGAAAAAGATCAGAGAATTAATTTAAATCCTGGTTCAGATATAGAAATGGGAAAGTTGATGCCACTCGTTGTTCGGCAGCCACTGACTAAAGCAAGACAAGTCCAGACATTCCTAATTGTTTCAGCAGTGATGACCTTCTCCTTTCTACAGAACCCTACAGTCAGGTGAGCTGTTCTTGAAGGTGGGGGTATGTTGAATGAAGACGTGATTGTGCAAGTGCCCACACAGATCTCCCTAAGTGTTCATCGATGACACCAACAGATGAGGCACATCTAGTGTCGTCAACAGGAGAAAGAGGAAGTTTTTTTTATTAGGCATGCCTTGATGCTTCCAGAAGACATCAAATCTGATAGAAGCAACAGCAGTCACAACTGGAGGAGATGGTGTTGATGGAGCAGAACCAGAAGGCAATTATTTTCAGGTACCATAGTAAAGACTGTAGATCTATGACATGTCATAGCCCATGCATTGTTAGCTATGGATGTGCTGGCAGCCAGTCATTTGGAATGACCCAGTCTCTGAAAACCTATAGTAAACATGGTATGTGGCTAGACAGATGAAGTTGT
Source organism: Podarcis bocagei (assembly GCF_964188305.1). Lineage (NCBI taxonomy): Eukaryota > Metazoa > Chordata > Lepidosauria > Squamata > Lacertidae > Podarcis > Podarcis bocagei. The sequence goes on from NC_138128.1 coordinate 63,086,067, forward strand.
TTTGCATCTGTTCTGAAAGTGACTCCTCCCTCCCTTTGCTTCCATATGTTACAGTGCAGAAAACATCAAAGCATGATTCCTTTAGAACTGTAAATGTGTTCTGGGAAGAGCAGTAGCTCAGTGGCAGTACACATGATTTGCATGCAGAAGAGCCCAAGTTCTGGGAAAGGCCACAAATCCTGACTTCTGCTATGAGTCAGAATAGACAAGATGCACCAGATGGATGAATGTTCAACTGACAGCTTCATGTGATTTGGTGGGATAGCATACAGAGATTCCAGTACTCTGGGTGCCTACAATTTGTTTCCCTATTACTTTTAGATCTCGCTTGATGTTTTACAAAAGCTCTTGGTGACCTCCAGTTCTCTCAGATGGAGAATCAGATGTATTTGCTCCTCTGCGGCTCAGATCTCTCCCACAGCAATGCAATGTCTGTCAAATGTTTTATTCCACATATATCTTCAGCATTTTTATGAGGATTAGTACCAGAGGTTTAGGAGGCTTCAGCTAATGCACTGACTTGCTTTCGAGATCTCTGACCATACTTGGGGAAAGAAGGCAGGCAAATAATAAGTACCGCGTATGATTGAAATCTAATCGCTATGTTCTCCCTAGCAAGATGTCAGGGGATGAAAAGGTGATGGAAAACTAGCATGCTGGAATACATGAATAAGATCAGGGTAGGCAGATGGCAATCACCAGGATGGTGCAACTGATTGCTACAGCAGGTCACTGCTATGGCCAACTTGCTTAATCAAAGGAATGCCACTGTCTTTATACTATATGTGGATTTAAACAGAAAAAATCCACATCAGTGTCCATTATACTTTCACATTTTCCCTTTTGTCATAGCACTCTGGGGAAAGTGAACATTTTTTAAAGCTCATGTGATTAGTGCTTTATAAATATGATTTCTTATATTCAGTCACAAGCCTTGAGAAGTCTACACCACTATGAAATTAATTTATTGGCTATGGGACTGAGCACTGCAGTTTATCCTTTAGTGGCAAGGGAAGGGGGAGAGAAGGAACACAGACCACATAAATGCCAAACAAGCTTTGTTTTATTATTCCTTTGTTTAAATGCAGTACCTCCCAGTATACATTTTAACTAGCATTTTCTAATGTGCAGCTTGGAAGTATCTAATTAAGCAATAGCTCATGGGGGGGTGGTGCTCATTCATGGCCTTGAAAAATTACTAAAATGCCATTGCAAAAAGCTAAAGAAAGAGACAGATTAGTGCTAGATTGGTCCACATGTGTCATAAGGTTCTCTTCTTCTTGTTTGCGGAGGTGTGGTGAGGTCAATGAGTTAGGTCTGCAAAGTGCTGCCCTGGGGGCCTACATTATGTCTGAGCATTCCTTGCTCTGCCCCAAACAAATCTATAGCAAGTGCTCCTGACCAAACTACCTTCAGTAGACATCCTTCACCAAGTTTAAAGTACCTACCCTCCAACATCCCAGTGATGCAAATTGGGACACAGGATGACCCTCAACACACTTAAAATCACACACACACATCACACACACCTTCCCACTCCCTACACAGATATATCCACCTCCCTCAGTGACCTCCATTTCCCACCAGACACCTCCACAGAGGCCCCCATCCCTTCTCACATGGGCCCCCTCTCACTCAGCTCCCTCATCCTTCACTCCCTTGGGCCTCACCACTCCCATCCCTGCCCTATCCCACTAAGGGGTTCTTGCACCCCTTCACCTGCAACCACCACTTTGGTTTTTTGCTCCAACAGTCGCTCACGGGCCTTCTCCCCCACACCACCCACAAACACACGAGGGCTGTAGTGACTCCTGCCTCCACAATTTGTTTTGCTTCCAGCTGAAGTTCTGAGAGCAGGGGCTTCTGGAAACCAGCTCCACATGAGGAGGAGGAGGAGGAAGAAGAAGAGAAGGGGGCAGTGTGCAGGCCCAAGAATGTGGCATCAAGAAGCATGTGTCTATTGGTCCTGTGCATAGCTCATCCAGGCTTGTTTCCCCACTTCCTACCTATTCTTGAACAACTGCGTCAAAGGATATAAATTAGTACAAGGGAAAATACATTGGTAGGCCTGATGGAGCCTGGGGATCTTCTGTTGCCTAGCTCTGGTTTACTTTAAAATATTTGCTAGCAAAATCAGAGGGAAAGATTATCTTAGCTTGGTCTCACTAGCATCAGGTTCTGGAGTATTCCTCAAGGAAGCTGCCATATACCAAGTCAGACCATTGATCCATCTAGCTCAGTATTTTCCACACAGACTGGCAACAGCACTCCAGAGTTCCAGACAGGGGACAATTTCAGTCCTACCTGGAGGTGTCAGGGATTGAACCTGAGATTTTCTACATGCAAAGTATATGCTCTTATCAATGAGCTATGGCTTTTTCACACGCTAGAAGTGATTGCTTGCAAGAAGGCAATCTAGTGCGAGGAGTCACAATTTCTCTCCAACTTGTACATCGCTAATATGACAATATAGTTATGCACCAAGTTAAGACCCTCTTGGTAGTTCAGCTGTTTTAATTTACCTTTTAGCAGCTGCATTTTAATTTCTGAACTTTTATAGGTGTTTATATTTTGATTTTATGACACTTAACATTTTTTGCATTCATTGCATTTATGATTTTTGTTATCATTGCACACCAACCTTGGATTTGCTTGAATGAAGGGAATTTTAGTTTAGTTTTTTTAAAAAAATAAACCCCACAAACAATTAATTTAAAATAGTAATAATAAATCAGAACAGTGGTATGAGTTTTGCTCATGGAACAGTAGTATGAGTTTTGCTCAGTGCAAATTATAATTTCATTAAATTGACTAGTAAAATTATTAGGGATATACATAAGTTTCATATGGGGATTGAATAATGAGATAAATTGCGGTGATACAGGAGGTATCCCCCTGGAAGTTGAAATGCTATATTGATTTAAAAAACCAAACAGTGTCAGATCAGGGCCCCTATCCAGCTTTGGGAGGGGTACTTGTGCCTGTAAATTTCATCTACTTTGTCAAAAGTGGAAAAAGATATAGCTGATTTTAGCTTGCCCATTATACTTAATGGGGGAACACTGAACTTCATTTTATATAGAGTGGCTCAGAACCTAAAACACTGATCAAAGTGGAGACGACACAAAGCAACTCAGTAGCAAATCAGGATTTTACCAAATCTCTCCAATTTGCCTCATAATTCAGGGCACATGCAGTAATTCTACTATGTAGCAGAATTAGATATACCTACCGTAGATACCCAACAGCATCTTCAATTGCCAGTTTCAATGCTTTGCCAGCAGTCATTATGGAAGGTCAACTTACTGGCCTCCCCGATGCTTGTGAATTTCTTCTTGCAACAGCAAATCAGTCAAAATATTGGTCCATATTCTCTTCCCTTGTCATTTTTATAGGGATAAAAGATCCCATTTTGTCTTTGAGATGAGCCACCAATATCCATGTTTTTGCCTGAAGTAACACATCTTAAGTGAATACAGCTTGGGGCAAAACAAATGAAATATGAAGATGGTGATTTACATTCTCTCCTTAAACTCCGAATGCCAAGTTAAAAATAACTAAATCAATTGCATACTATTTTCCAACTCATTTGGTAAATGTGAGCAAGACATGCAGTACGTTGAGTGTGATATTCTACTTTCTTTTATTTTTGTGTACTTGCTGCTTTCAGAGACAAGGCATGCGGTTAGACAAACAACACTGAACACAGGAACCAAATTGCATTGCAGCTCTTGCAAAGATGTGTTTCTACATATGCTGTAAGGAGGCAGCCAGGGATTCTGGCAGAAGGACTCACATGCTTTCATTTCTCTTTAGCCTCACAACAGCTTGCCAGGAAAAAGAACTGGTTAATGATCAGTGCACTGCTGCCTTTATTTATTAAAGTATTTGTAGACTGCACTTTCATAAAAAAAAATACAGCAAGGCAGTATACAGTGTACAAAATTCCAATAAGGTCAAGGAAAGCATCAGTAGAAACGTCTAGAAATCCTGGCTGGATAAAAGAAATTCACACTGCAAAGACCTATCTGAACTACACAGTTTTTAGGAAATATTTAAAAGAAGGCAAGAATGATTCCCGCTGAACCTCTACTGGCAGGGAGTTCCATAGGGCTAGAGGCTCAGTCCCTTGTAAAGGTCGACTGAACCTTCAGAGCTAATTCGATCCCAACTCAAGTCTGAACTCACACTGGCATGGAGCCAGATAATCAATCTCATTCAGAAATGTCTGCATTTGTTCCACCACAATCCTTTGAGTCAGGTTCCACAGAAAGGAGGCAATTGAGACTGGGTAGCAGCTATTACAGTGCATTGGGTCCAAGGCTGGCTTTTCCAGTAGTGGCTGCACCACCATTTACACTCTGACAACTGGAGATCGTATGAAGGAGGGTGGTCTGCAGGGATCAGTTGGCCTGAGAGGTCAATGGAGGTTCTAATTCTAGGCTTCATTCCCAGTCTGAGGAGCTTGTCTTTTGGGTGAAGACTAAGACCAAGCTGTATTCGAACTGTTCCTTCCTGCCAAGGTACCTACTTCATGCCTTGCTCACCAACTTCAATATTTGTCAACTTAGATCTGCCAAGACCAATTGCTGCAGAGTATGGTCTGAGAGCATCTGAGGCTGCCCCCTTGCTAAAGCTAAGCAGGTTGGGGTCTGGTCAGTACCTGGATGGGAAACTGCATGGAAACCCCATTAACACTTCCTTGAATTGCTCTGGAAAGTACATGCAATTGATTAAATACATATCTATCCCCATTCAGATCTTCAGCTTGCAGAAAGGTGTGGATATCTTTCTAAGAAAACTGGAATAATTTTGTGCTGCTATAATTGGTAAAGAGATCTGTAGCACATTTGCATGAAGTGATAATCTGATTTAGAGTTTATAAAAAAGGTAGAGATGTGGAAAGCTCGTACAAAATAACACAAACCCCTATTTTGCTTTGCACCTTTGTCCTCCTTTCAGCTACGCTGGGAAATCACAATTACATTATGAGATGTTTTTCTCATATCTTTTCCACATCGGAAACCTAGAAACGGTGTGCAATTTAATGTTCATCCATCCCCTGCCCCCACTGCAAGTTCTGATTTCATCTTTACAGCAATACATATTTTAAAAGTTGGATAATTCCTCGAACCAACAATGCACCCTCAGGAGGAATCACTCTGAATCTTTCTTTATTCAGACCTACCATATTGTATCAAAAGGCGGGAATTGTGGTTTTGCTTTTTGTGGGGAGGGGAAGAAACAACTGTTCTGTTAGCTTGGCAGCAAAATGTCATTATTTTCACAATGTGGGGTTAAGGAACCTCAGGCACAGTGGGGCAGGGGCAAATGCAGCCATCCAGCCTCTCTACCTTGACCTCAGGCTCAGGACCAGACCAAGACACTTTACCACCTGAGGTGAACTGCAAACTGGTGCCCCACCACCCCACCAGGGAAGAAGAGTAGGGAGTGAAGATCAACCACAGGAACAAGGGGCTGGAATAAAAATTTACATTGGGTTTTGCTGCCCCTGTGGATACTGCCACCTGAGGCAGTTTTCTCACCTGGTCTCAAGGGTGGACCAGGCCTGCTCAGGCTACACCCATTTCCCCCAACCCACATCACTTACCAGCCCTGCTCTGACCCCAACTTGAGTGTTTTTTGCCTGACTGGAATGTGCACTTGATTGCTGATAGTGCTTCTTCCTTGCCTGATTGGGGGAAAGATGGATGTGTGAGGATGTGTAGAAACTAGCATACTGCAACAAAGGTAAAATCCATACTCATTGTCTTGCTCACTTTTGCCTCTCAACCTTGGAAGGTCACCTGGAAGGGAATGTGGCCCTTGGGTTGCAAAAAGCCGCCCATCCCTGGCATAGGTCAGAAAAGGGAAAATAACACAACATATAGAATTATTAATGCCCTTAAATGAGCTTCTTGGGTAGCAAACCTGTTTAGCTTCATGGCTACAATCTGACGAAAGAATTAATTTGCTCTGAAAAATTCTATTTTGAATTCTCCTCTATGAAATCTAATTTTGGATATTTATAGGAAATTCTCCAAAGCCTTGGAAAATGTGTGCAGACAATACAACTCCCAGGTAAAGGACACAAAATAAGTTTTAGATGATAGAGGAAAAGCAAAATCCATGCAGTTAACTTACCTCAGGAGATCAGCATATAAATTAAAAACTGTGGGTTGTATCCAATATTTGTCATACTCAGAGTAGACCCACTGAAATTAATGGGTATGATTAACTTGGGTCCATTAATTTCCATTGGTCTGCTCTGGGTAGAACGAAATTAGATACAAACCCGTGAATCAAATTTGGAAGCTAAGTAATAATACGTAATAAGGTAAAATAAATTGGTGATAAATTTTTACAAGTCTTGTAATCATTAATCCTTGTGATTGTGTTTCATACTTGTTACTTAAGGTATCTATTGTGCTATATATCTTTAAAAGAATAAGGAAATGAAAGAATACCTACCTGGCTAAAACCATGCAACCTAATAATATGTATGAATACTTCATATCTGAAACCAATTGTTGTTGATTAATCATTTGACTTTTAACCATTTATGCTCTGTTCACTCTTAACTGGGAATAGGCCCTACTGAAGCAACTGCTGTTGCTCACTTCTGAGTAGATAGGTATAGGATTGCAGTGTAAATTGATTAAATTTATTTTTTTAAAAAAAAATATTTTTATTGCATTTTTTTCCAGGTATAAATGTACAGTCAGATATAAAGTGAAATAACAAGAAAAGAAAAAAGAAAAGAAGAATAAAAGAAATCCATCTTTCCAATACATTTTTTCATAACTAACCGGACTTCCCCACGTCTCCCTCACCCTGCATTCTTTACAATAAAGATATCAGCAAATTAGTACCTTGTTTCATATGTTATTTATACTTTCAAATAGTTATATTTTGGGTTTAAAATACTTATTATTAATTTACTTTACCCTAATATAAATATAATGTTATTTTAAACTTTGGTCCTTTCATAATTATAACTTAATTTCCAATATCCCAGATCTTATTGCTGGAGCTAGATTTTCCAAGTCATGCAAATTCTTAACATTCGTATAACTTATAATGTTTTTGTAAATAGTCCTTAAATTTTTTCCAATCCTCCTCCATTGTCTCTTCTCCCAAGTCTCGGATTCTGCCAGTCATTTCGGCCAGTTCCATGTAGTCCATCAATTGTGTCTGCCATTCTTCCAGTGTGGGCAAATCTTGAGTCTTCCAGTGCTTTGCCGTAAGTATTCTTGCTGCTGTTGTTGCATACATAAAAAACGTTCTATCCTTCTTTGACACTTTCTGGCCGAGTAAATTGATTAAATTTAAATACTACAAACACTTCACTGACAATACAATCCTACACATGTCATCTAAGAAATCCAACTGAGTTCAGGTTACTATGACCAGCACATCAAAAATATGTCTTTTAAGAATAATTCATTTATTATTACACTTGTTTAATCACCTTCCACGTGTATGTCTCAAAGTGATGTACAAAATATAATAGGAATGGGTTGAAATATAATAAAAACAGGCTGAAAATATAATAAAAGCAGACTAAAGAGAATTGTCAGTGAGTAGGAAGGCAAAGAAAAGAATGGCACCTCCCGCTCCGCATTCTAGGTACAAAAACTGACAAGACTGGCATTTGACTCTTTGACACCAACCAAGGGGCAGCATCTTCCATTGCACCTGAAGGAAGGGGTCTAGCTTAGGGGTCATAGGCCATATGGCACACATAGCTCTGTCTACACCCCTCAGCATCTGCTGCCTGAGGCGGTTTCCTCATTTGACCAAGTGGCAAGGCTCGGCCGTCAGTTAGGACTGGTGGATAAAATTTTGAGCTTTGAGTGGGAAGACCTGGGTGACTTTGGACCAATCACTGTCCCTCAGCTTAACTTAGCAGGTGTGTTTTAATGGCAGAATCTTCCCATGTACAGTGCCCTAAGCTGCTCGGAGAGGAGAAGAGTACGGTATAAACAGCTAGATAAAGAAGGATAACTAAAGTTAACAGGTGAGCAAGCATTCTTGAACTACTCTTCTAAATGCCTCAAAACTGTTAATAGAAGTGCAAGGAAATGTGAAAGACACATGAAACATTCAAGTGTGGATATAGCATGACACACAGCAAGAGTCAACCTGGCTTTACATATTGGCTCCCCCAATGACAGCTGCAGTTTGTGTGTTTCACTGAGACATATCAGGAAGTTGGCATGGATGGACAGCTTCCATGGCCTGTTGTTTGCCTTCCTTTATCTTTCTTCTTTGTGGATTCTTTTCTATGCCCTTTCACCTTCAGACAACTAGGAAAAATAAGGGGAACATGTGGGTGAACAGCAGACAAAGCCAGAATGTGGAGGGTGTAATTTAAAATGTATTGTACTGGGGGGGGGGGATAATTTATTTCCATGCACTGCACAATTAGATTACAAAAATTTGCAATTAGGATACTCTGTATTCAAAACAGAACAGTTACTCATTTATGAAATGAAAGATGCTTCCTTTTAATGTTTGTTAAACTCATACATTTTGTAATATTGTAGGTTAGGCATATTTGTATTAAAAAAAAAAAGTTTGCAAAGTTCATGATTTAATTCCCCCTCCCCCTTCTATCTTATTTTCCAATAAAAGGCTAGTATAAGGAAAAAGAAAGCCAGCAACATGCTTTCTTTTCATTTCAATCGCCTCCCACCTTCTTTGCCTAGTGATGGGAGAATCTTCCAACTTCAGAACAGGCAAAGCCATTCTGTCCTCACAGGACATAGAGTTCAGCTCCAAGGAATGGGCTGGAGGTGGCATATGTGTGATAAAGGAAGACAGGTGATCAATGGCACAGCCCAATGGGTGTCTCAATTGATTGATAACCAATCTCTATACCACTTACCAGCGCTTTTTTTCTATAAAAATGTTTAGGGGTACTCTCATTTTCCTACTCATATTGAAATACTGCCCCTCAATGAGGCCAAACTTAGATTCACAAAATATTTAGGGGTATGCATACCCCTGTGTCCCCCCCCAGAAAAAACACTGCTGCTTACTATATTAAAAATATCTATAAGCAGTGTACAAAAAACTGAAGCAACTACAAACAACATTTAAAAAAAAAATTACAAAAGCATACCATTACATATAAAAAATGTTACATTACAGAGGTACCTCAGGTTACATACGCTTCAGGTTACAGACTCCGCTAACCCAGAAATAGTACCTTGGGTTAAGAACTTTGCTTCAGGATGAGAACAGAAATCAGGCTCCGGCGGTGCGGCGGCAGCAGGAGGCCCCATTAGCTAAAGTGGTGCATCAGGTTAGGAACAGTTTCAGGTTAAGAACGGACCTCCGGAACGAATTAAGTACTTCACCCGAGGTACCACTGTATTGCAAAGTTACTAATATATATGAATCAATATCAATTCATTTTCCTTCTGACACACCCTCCCTCTCAACCTCTGGGTTCTCACCTCTAGGTCCAAACTCTCTGTTCACCCTCAAAAGTCTCACAAGGAGAAGAGTTCCTCGAAACAGCGGGCATCATCATAATAAATAGGGCCTGCTTGCAAGATGAATAGATATACAGATACAGATACGGAAAAATACAACAGGAATAGTGTGTAGTTAATTTATCCTGTGTTTATAACAAATGTTTCACAAGAGGAAACAAAATATGTACTTGTTTGGAAGAAGCAGGAGGGAAAAACAGCAAGAAAAGTGTCTATCCCAAACCCCATCCAACCACACAAGAATTATAATTTTAGCACCCAGCTGCCAAGATAAAGCTGGAAATATTATATCAGCAGCAACCAATTCTTTGGCAGAAGAGGCTGTGTGTCTGGCAGGTTAGATTTATCTCTGGGTTTTTCATGTGGTTAGACTGTTGATAGGCTTTCTGGGCTTCTTTGTCCACCCGAATTCCAATTCCCTTGACTTATCTTCCCTTCTAAAGAATTTATACACATTCACTCCCAGCAAGCTATGAAAAGAATATGCCTGGCTGTGCAGGAGGAATCTGAAAAAGCTGTAATTAGTTGCAGCACACAGAGATTTTATTCAGCGGATTCCATCTGAAGGAACAAGGGGAAATAACAAAGACATCCGGCGTACAGTTGTACAATAACTAGGCAGATTAGTTAACAATGAAATCTACTTAACTACTTTTCCGAGATAAGTTTTATTGAATTCCCCTCCTCTCTCCAAATTAGGTTAAGCTCCTCCCCCCCCCGTCATAGTACAGACAAAGTCTGGCACAATCTCACCTTCTCTCACTGGGGACGCACTCCTTAAATAGTAATTTAACAAGATTAAATGCTGTAGGCCACATATGAAACAGTGACAACCCAGATAGATAAAATTTACTCCAGGCACCCGCAAGTGACCAAACTTGTACCTCATGGTGTGGAATGAGACTTGGGAGGTGAGACTGCAAGTGAGGGAGAGAACCAAGTGTGATGCCTGTGCAGCGTTCTTGTAGCGTAGGTAGCAGCTATTCCCAAACTCTGTACTGAGGCAAATTATTATTATTATTATTCTTTATCGCATTTGTATACTGGATATAAAACCACAGTGTGGCATGAGAAAGAAAGGAACTATGTCATTCAGTGCTTCTGTGAGCCATTGGGTTAAACATCCACTAAGAATGTTCCCCTCTGTGTCTCTGCATGAGTTACTGTTATGGCTTTGACTCTTTGCAATCGTCTTCTGCCATGGGGTTGTCTCTGTCACTTGTCGGTAATGAAGATATTAAGGGCGGGGAAAACATCCCAGAGGAGACTGCCTGTTGTATCTCTGCATGAACCAATGAGTGTTCCTCTGCATGAACCAATGAATGTGGCTTTTTCAAATCAGGAATTACCAAGGTCTGCAGGGGGCTCAACTCATCACAGTATCTGTTTTCAGTTCTAGGGTAGAGTTTTATAATATGTGATATATAATAATAATAAAAATCGCATCCCAATCTATATACTGGATTGCACTGTAGCTCACTGGTAGAGCACATGGTCTTCATGCAAAATGTCCCAGATTCAATCCCTGGTATGTCCACCTAGGGCTGCGTAGGACTGCCAACATGAATAAAATATTTGGGGGGGTGTAAGCACCACCTTGTATAATCAATCACAAGATGTGACACCCACCCACCACTTGAACAGCAATGCCTATCAACTTGGGGGTTTCAAATATTTTATTGGGGGGCCCAAAGGGACCTCGGACTGTAGGAGTTGACTCCTATGAGGCTGGGGAAGACACATGTCAGTCAGTGTAGTTGACCAGACCAAGATGGATGCTTGGTACAGCATAAGACAGATTCCTATCTTCTGGATGAGAGACTGCTTGCTATTTGCCTAGGGTTAAGGAACAAGACTCTAGGAGTCCATATCTCGCTTTATTAGAAATTGAACAAATCACTTTAAAAGCGTTGCTGCCTCTCTCTATTTTGGAACCATGGTTCAAGAACAGAGATGCCATGGAAGGACCAGGGAGATCAGAAGTTAGACCTAAATTCAACCAACGGTACTGAAGTCAACTGAAACACCCACAGATGGATGTTTGGCAAGGACTCTCACGTTTTATGGACTGCGGTGGCACAATCTACTGTACATTTGAATGCAAGCATATGAGACTGTTTACATAGCAGCCACAACTGCACACCATAAGGCACATTCTGCAGCTAAGCGCAAAGGAAGCTGTGCATACAAATCCCCTCATTGACGTCTGCCCAATTTATCTCAATGTGCTAGAAAGTGAAAAACGCCTTTATTGCAGATGTTAGAGATGATTATAGGATTCACCAATCCAACTGTCCAGAATGAATGGCCAGTAATTCTGAATGGAGGAAGATAGATGAGTATAAACATACACACGCCACGTGGGAATAGATAGCAAAGCCGATTTTGTGGGGAGGAGCGCTTGCTCATTATCTTATACCTACATTCGACACCCCACGCCATCTGTAAATTGGTTCCAAGAAGGACATTTACATGAGCATTTTTAGAAGGAAAGTTACAGCAGTAAGATTTCTGGAGCGTGGGCACACATTAATGATAACATTGAATGATCAAACTCATTAAAAAGGGATCAATCAAAAGAAGAAGAAGAAGAAACAAAACTAGCTATTTTCACCCCATTCCCTTGCCCACTTTCTTTAGTTTTGGATCTACATTCTGTTCAGTGCTATTTTTCTAGAAAAAGAGTTGCCAAAACTCACCATAAATGCAGACCCTCCAAGTGTCCCTATTCTCCAAGGACTTTCCCAGATTTACAGAAGCTGTCCCAGGTTTCTGATTTGATCCTGGAATGTCTCGCTTTTTCTTAGGACGTCTCTATTTTCATCGGATAAATGTTTATGGGTATGTGAATGCTTCTCTTTTCTCTTGGAATGGCAATGGAGCCCACCAGAGAGTTGATGGAACTGAATTTTCCCGAGTTCCTACTGAAAAAAAGCCACGATTCTGTGAATGTCTAAAGCAGCTCAGTGTTAGCAAACACACTTCTCCATCACTGGCCCCTCCAGGTGTGGTATGAGAGGCCCTTGGCTGAAAATCCTATAGACAATACTGGGTGGCTAAATGAGTGTAGGATGTAATGTGATGCCTTATAAAGCTGCCAGCTTTACTTAGCAAATTAAGGTAATTGATTTCTGAACTTTCTTTTTTCAACTGATTTGAGCCTCCCATTCATTGATCCTCCCATTGTGTACTGAGCTAAGGAAAACAAAGCAAAGCACACCGGTGTCCATGCATGACTTTTTAAGATTGTTGATGGAAGGAAACCAGCACAGATTCTTCATTAGAGGAAGGAACATGTGGATGGGAAGCACTTTGTGACAAAAACAACACCTTATTTGTTGTTTGTAGTCTTGGCAGTGTTCTCTCTATGTTTAGCAACAGACATTTTATCTGAGTGAAGTGGGGAATCCGACAGTGTAAAATATTGTGGGCACCATTCTTGGAAGCAAGCAAAACCGCTTGTTGTCATTCTTCTTCGAGGGTATAATAAACTAGCAGGGTTGACTAACTGATTGGCAGACTAGGCAAAGTTAAGTAATCTTGCTGGGCAAAAGAATTCTACAGAGCATTCTCAGTGGCTTCAATGAGATGGCCATGCTGGAAGCAGGCACAAGACGAGACAGAATCTCCTAAATGCCAAAGAGTAATATCAGTGGATTTTGTTTTGGTCTTACTCTGCTCCTGACAAAGTTCTTATTCCAAATGTGCTGGCCCCAATAAACCACATTTTTAATGCACCTTGGAAATTTCTCCTCCTCTTGTTTCCCCAGTTGGTGTCTTTCATTCATTAATCCATTAATTCCCCCACCCCAGAAGCTCCTCCTCACCATGTTATCTCAAAGCAACCCTGTGAGGTGGGTTAGTCTGAGAGGCTGTGACTGTACCAAGGTCATCCAGTAATCTTCATGACTGAACCCTAGTCTCCCAGGTCCTTGCCTGATACCCTAACCATGACACTTACTGCCTTATTTTTTCTTCTACATACAGAAGGGCAGAACAACCAAAATTTGCATGTTGCTTCTGGCATGATCTTCCTACATCAAGGATAGGAGCCTATGGTCCACCTGATATGGTTGGACTCCAACTCTCATCAGCCCTAGGCATAATGGGCAAGGTCAGTGAGTTGGAGTCCAGTGACAGCTAGAATGCTACAGCAGTGGTGGACCTGGGGCCTTGTCTTCCATTTTACATCACAGTTGTGGCGACTCCTGAGGTGACCCAAAGGCTCCTTACCCAGCGCAACCGAGCTAGTTGCACTCCCCTAAATCCACTTCTGGCCACATGTTCACCACCACTGCCCCGCATGGTTTGAACTGTTTATGTCCATTAATGAATTATGTTACCTAAGTTCTACTGAAATGAAAAAATCATTAGAGAATGGTGCATACAATGTAACATTAGGCATCAAATTGCACATCAAATCACAGAGGCCATGTCCTCTCCTTATTTCCACCTGGCCAGCTGCATATCCCAGATAATAGTAAGTGCATACCTGTGCTCAAAAAAGCATTTCATTTTCTCCTGTTCAACATGAAATCTCAAAAGATAACTACTTCTTCAGAAGGCGTGGACGTGTTGAGAAAGTGAAATGAGAATTTTCCATTATTTAAAAAGCTGACATTGAGAAGTGGAAGAGGCATTGGCCTCCGCTGTCTTACGTCATAGGAAGAAAAATGTTCGTGGCTTTAACAGTAAGAAAGCAGACTCAGGGTAGAAGACACCAGCACTTGACTTCTGTTTTTAGTATTTATCAAATAAATCTAAAACCAAAACAATTTAATTCTGAATGTCATTACAGTCAAAGAGCTGGACAACAATACAAAACATCACATGGTATCAAGAAAACTCTTCTTGTGGCTCTTTCAGAATGTAAATCCCACAGAGCTCAGTAGGACCTAACTATTTCCCTGATCTGGTCTGGTCTGCGACTGCAATGGGGACCTGCGGAGGGCTTTGTGACTGGCTAGCTGGCTGACAATGGGTGCATTATGTTTTATTTGCTCTTTACTGTGTTGCCATTGAAGCCTGCCCTTGGATCATATGATCAAGAGTGAAATCATTAAAATAGTTCTAAAGAAATGTAATTGTATTTAAGCTTTGCTTGTTTACGTTTCAGCCAGTAACATTTTCATTTTATCATTGTGATGCAGAATGCCATTGTGAAAAACCTTCTTCAGACAAGACGAGTAAAAGAAAAAGGAAATTAGCAAAGCAGCAGTCATTTTTACTCACTAAAGTACTAGCATCACACCTAAATATGATAATTAGGAAAGCTATTCTCACAGAACAAAAATAAACCACTATCTTCTTCTTTTTTAATTACACGAATATGTGTTTATAAAGTAGCCTGTAATGAGTGTGGGGTTGCTCGTGCGTAAGTTACCGCCACTCCTGGCTGTGTTGCCTTGTTAAACCTTTCTGTCTGGACAGCCCTTCACTTCATGGCTGCCTCAGTCGCTAGCAGAATCCGTCAGTGGGCGTTTCTTAAACCTTTTCCAACATAAAAGTTGTTTGACGCCAAGTCTCCTCCTACTCTCCCTGCGCGGAAGTCTTCTGTGCAGGGAGGGCGTGGGTAGCGGAGGACCCGTGCTCTCCCCGCTGGTGTCCGGTGAAGAGTCCTGGAGCCCTCTCTCCGATTCCCCCATCTGCCCCCCTTTATCCCTGGTGTTGCGCTGATTTGCTTCCCCATCTGCTGAGCTGCTTCTCTCCCTGCTGGGCCCTTCTCCAGCATCATTTGAGAGCCTTCCCTCCGCCTCTAGCTCCGATGTCAGTTCCCTGACATAGCCTAAGCAGGATTGTAATGTGAGAGTACTTTTAGAGTCAAAATACTGCTGTGAACCTTAGGGCCTGTATATAGCCTTCTTAAATATGTGGCGATTATTTTAAGTACAGCAGTGAGAGTACATCAACACATTACAGTTTTCATGACTGTAAGTTCAAGACCCACAGTGTCTCTTTGGTAAGGGAGCAGTCTGCCAAATAAGTTCTCTGAGGTAATTATCATTAGTGATGGGTGTGTGCAACCCCTAGTCTGACCGGTTCAGAAATAAACTGAGCTGTTCCCTCTATATACACACACCCCAAAATCAACTAGTCATTAACTTGGCAAGACTTAAGTAATAAGAGTTGATGACACCAGCCTAAACTGCCTAAGAGGGAAGCCACTTGCTTCTACCCTTTTCAGCATAGCCATGTTCCCTTGTTATGCTAGATCGCTAAGAAAATGAAAAGAGACTTTGCAATTAGCACGCAGAAAGGGATCAGGGTGCATATGTATAGGAATTTAATCAACATCAATTAAAGAGATGCAATCCAAGTTTCTTTTCTTCCTTATTATGGTTCAAATGACAAATTTAAAGACTACAGAAAAAATATCTAGGCAACTGAATAACAGACCCAGAGAATCATATTCTAGATGTTGGAATGACAGAATCGCATGCTTCAATACACAGTGCTGTATTACATTACATTTAGGTCACCTAATCTAGCACTGCACATTAATCAATATCTGTTAAACTTATATGCAGAGTCAATCTGCACAAACAAGGAAACCACCCAACCAATGTTTGGTGATATGATGTTGTTTAGTCGTGTCCGACTCTTCGTGACCCCATGGACCAGAGCACACCAGGCACTCCTGTCTTCCACTGCCTCCTGCAGTCTGGTCAAACTCATGCTGGTAGCTTCAAGAACACTGTCCAACCATCTCGTCCTCTGTCGTCCCCTTCTCCTTTTGCCCTCAATGTTTCCCAACATCTGGGTCTTTTCCAGGGAGCCTTCTCTTCTCATGAGGTGGCCAAAATATTGGAGCCTCAGCTTCACGATCTGTCCTTCAGAGAGCGGTGATATGATAGCAATGTGCAAAGAATTTGAAGCAGCCATGTGTCCCTGTCAGAGCAGGAGTGCTATCCAGCAATGAAGAGGAGAAGGAAGGGTGATGTCCACCAGGAGTCCAGAAGTGTTTTAAGGAGTGTTTAAACATTACTTTAAAAATGCAGTTCCAAAGGGATCCCAACTTCACTAAAAAGAAATGGGCTCAGCTTATTTGCTCCCAACCTCAACAACAAACACTCTTTCTCCACCCATCGCTTTTCTTCATTGGTTGGTGAGGGTGTACAGAGATACAGATAGCATTGCATATCTGGCAGACCTGTGATAACATTTTGGGCAGAAACATTCAACACAGTAAGTCTTGTTGCAACCAGACAAGCCATGCTTCACCACAGTTCGCTTTATTGGCTGTTATCCGCAGAGAGCTAAAGGAGTTACCTTCTAAGGAGCTAATAACATTTCTACTTGTGGCAGTCCAACAACTGGTGGCATAACACTGGGGAAAACAAATAGTGAACTTGCAACTTTACTTATGGAGACAGAAGGTATGGACAGTGGTGTTAATGGAGAACCTTAGAAAATATATGAAAGCGCTAAATGGAACTCAAGTCTCCAACAATTCTGTGGAAAGATAGCATCCTTTTATTACTTTCCTGTCTGCCAATCCATCAAATTGGCAGCCTCCATCGACACATGGACAATTATGGTGCAATGTACTCTCTTAAATACCTGGGTTCTCCCTCAGTGGTGCAGGGAAACTGTATTGTTTATTGATGTATTAACATGATTTTGATGCTAACTTTTGAGAAATTGAATGAAAACATAAAAAAGAGAAGACTGCCTCTGGCTCAGCACTGGATAGAACACATTATACTTTGGAGATAGAGGTTCACTCAGTACACTAAACAGTACATTTTAGTTCAGTACACAATTCAGTATATTTCTGAATTAGCCACCTCCTCTACAAAGAAGCAGCTCACAGCTGTTTCTTGCACTAGCGGGAATCACAGCAAAAAAAGGAGGAAAGAGGTCAATTAAAGAAGAAGAAAAAACCTGAAGTGGTAAATGCTGCTGCTATATTTATTGTTGCATCATCAGCAC
Source organism: Podarcis bocagei (assembly GCF_964188305.1). Classification (NCBI taxonomy): domain Eukaryota; kingdom Metazoa; phylum Chordata; class Lepidosauria; order Squamata; family Lacertidae; genus Podarcis; species Podarcis bocagei. Next base: position 63,103,502 of record NC_138128.1, read on the forward strand.
TGTGTGTATATATATAGTATTAAAAAAAAATCCCTTTAAAACTCTGTTCTAGCAATTTGCAAGTGGCAAAGAGGTTTCCTTACACTTCTGTGACCTAGATAAAGTCAGGGCCAAACAAAATGAACAGTACAACTTTCAGGAATGGTTATTTCTCCTGTAACGGGCAAACCCCTATAAGGCTTATAGGAAAGGATAATTATATAGAAGAAGATTTAAGAAGAAAATTGTAACACTATAAGATGGATGTTACTCTTGGGGGGGGTGTGATCGTATGATTCCAAAATGGATATATATATATATATATATATATATATATATATATATATATATATATATATATATAAGCCAAGGAATAAAATTCCACATGATCTCCCCTTAATTCCTGCAAAACTCACTGTTGCTGCCAGAATAAAAAAGTAGGCCTTATATTTCCAGATAAGTAAGATGCAAGGCACTTAGCAGTAATTAAATACAAATATAGATTTATTACAAGACTATTGTATTTTAATATTTTGTTGGAAGCCGCCCAGAGTGACTGGGGAAACCCAGCCAGATGGGCAGGGTACAAATAATACATCATCATCATCATCATCATCATCATCATCATTATTATTATTATTATTATTATTATTATTATTATTATTATCTCAAACTCCAACACATTTTGAGCTATATGTAGCTTTTTGTAAAGTATAAAAATAAGAAGAAAATTTGGCCACGAAACAGCTCATCTAACAGCAGAATTAATGTAAGTGACTGACTGAGGCTGCAATCCTATACATACACCGACCTGGGAGTAAGTCCAACCCTCTCAGGCTTGCTTCTGAGCAGACATATATAGGCTTGAACAGCAAATGGCCCATTTCAGTGTATATGGAATAATGATTCTGAGGAAAAGCCAGCAAGGCATCAAACAAAGAATTTTTAAAATTTTAAGACAGCATACTCAATGAGCACACTGTGAATCGGATAATCTCCCCTTGAGCAAAATACGCTCTTGAGTTGAATGATCTCTGCAGCATTAGAAAGTATGCCAGGTTAGAGGGAGAAAAACGTGAGTGTTCATAAAATATAATTAAATAGCATTCTGTGAATCATGCTGTAAAATACTAATAAAACTAAGCCATCAGACACACTGACAAGTCAGTAAAACAGAGGAATATTTGGAGTGAAGGAAAGAAAGATTTGAAATGCTAGCAGTGAAATTTAATGCTAAGGAAAGAACTCTATTTGCTTACTTGGCTTGATGTAGAGACTCCAAGTTAACTATAAAAGTGTCTGTTGTTGATGGAGCACCTTGGAATCTGAGTAAAGGTAGAGCAGAAAACAAAATTAGTGTTGTAATGACTGCACCAGCACAATATCTATCCCCCCCCCCCGTCCAGAATAATATTGCCAGACTCTCTGGATTCTGGCCCCTGCCCCCAAGCATTATTACAAAAATGTTGTGAAAGCTAATGGCACTTACAGACCTAGAACACTGGCAAACAATTAAAAAATTACTCTCAACTCTCCCAAAGAATGTAGGGTTATATATATATTGCAAGTCCTTGAATGGAGAGTACACAGCAGCCTTGACACAGACAAATTAAAGGGATATTGGACTGCTCCTTTTTTATAGTTTAGGCAAAGAGCACCAAAAAAAAAAAAAAAAAAGAATTCTGCCATTATAAGCCTAAATATTCTATATCTTCTAAAAATGACAACACACCTACTGGCTTAAAAACTTGATTCACCCAGTGAGATGTGCCAAAGTTCCAAATGATCAGATGAAAATTGCCGCAAGTTTTAAAAGTGCAGAAAATCAACACAGATGTCTTCTTTTGTTTCTTTGTGTGCCTTCACATGTAGAATGCTTTGTATAAAAGGGACCTATGGTGTCATAAGAGTGAGGAACTGGTCATAAGGAGTTATTGTTCTTCTCCACATTACATGTTGTGTTGGAGAACCATTGGCTCTGCCAATATTTCATGTTTGCTTTAAAAGCTCCAGATCTGAGTGGGCAAACAATATTGAGAGGGTGCTGGATTTTAGCTCTTTCTATGGAATCCATGGACGTTTCCACCCTTGACTGTGCAGGTGGGGTGATTTTTTTTATCTAGTTCATGGCTGGGGCAGTTTCATCTTGCTTGCTGCGGTGCCGATCACAACTGTCCCCCGTGCTTGGTACTCAATGAAGACAAAACACAATGTGATTGCTAAGCACAGCAACCAAGCAACAGCTAGTTAAGCCCTTGCCACCCACAATCACATTAACTTTGCTGCTGCAGCAATAAAGCAAGCTCCTGTAGTTCCCCTGCTATTGAGGGATGGGGTGGATCTGTCAACTTCAGTTTCTTTCTGTTTCTCATCTTTCCAATCTTAAATTGAGTTCTACACATTTCCAGTCCATCACATTTTTAAAATTTAAAATGTCCTCAATAATATAAATACTGACCATCATCAACACTAAAAACAACAACGCCAAACTAATAATCACCATCTTTGAAGTGGGTGGTGAACATGTACAATGGTGCCTCGCATGACGAAATTAATTCGTTCCGCGAGTTTTTTCGTCTAGCGAATTTTTCGTCTTGCGAAGCACGAAATCCCATAGGAATGCATTGAAATTCAATTAATGCGTTCCCCATGGTCAAAAAAAGTCCAAACAAAGCCAAATTTGGTACAACAAGAGTTTATTAAGTGCTCTTTAAAGTCACACATACTGTAAAAGAGCATTTCAAAAATTGAAGGAACAATAAATTAAGTTTCTAAACATGACAGAAAAACATTTAAAAATCAACAAAGTGTACAGTACATTTTCTAAGACTCTGGGGGACAACTCAAAGAAGGTTCCTCTTCCACTCTTTGCTTCTTGCTGAAGAACCCCCTCCTCAACTGTTCCCCCAGCCACCCACCACACAGAAATTCAAATCCAGAATTTTTTTAAAAAAAACAGCAGAGTGGCCCAATGGTCACAGAAAATCATAAAAATGCAGGGGAAAAAACACACAAGCTTCCAGATTCTTGCAAACCCCTCCCCAACACCAAGTCCTTGAATTCCAAACACCCCAACCCAAGAGTTGGTGATACTTGGAGGTTGCAGAGTTTCGAAAAATTGAAGGGAAAGGTGCGAGACTGGTTTCATTATGCCCAAATTCTAGAGGTGTTTAAAAAGGATAAAAAAATTGGTTTCCAGGTGGAAAAATCAAAACTAGAGACAGAACTACTTGAACCTAAGACGAAAGTGCTTTCAAGAATGTATAACTTGTTGCTTAAATGGAATACTCAAGATGAGACAGTTAAATCAGCTATGATAAAATGGGCACAAGACATTGGGTACAACATTATGTTTGAAGACTGGGAAAGGTTATGGACCACCGGTATGAAATTCACGGCATGTAGTGCCTTAAAAGAAAACATTATGAAAATGGTATACAGATGGTACATGACCCCAGTCAAACTTGCAAAGATATACCATCTGTCTGACAATAAATGCTGGAAATGTAAGGAGGCTGAAGGAACATTCTTTCACCTCTGGTGGACATGCCCGAGGGTGAAGGCTTTTTGAGAAATGATTTATAATGAGTTGAAAAAGGTGTTTAAGTACACCTTTCATAAGAAACCAGAGGCCTTCCTCCTGGGCATTGTGGGCCAGAGAGTGTCAAAGAAAGATAGAACTTTCTTTTTATATGCAACTACAGCAGCAAGAATCCTTATAGCCAAACATTGGAAGGCACAGGAGCTACCCACGCTGGAAGAGTGGCATTTGCAGCTGATGGACTACATGGAATTAGCCGAAATGACCGGCAGAATCCGAGATCTGGGAGAAGAGGCAGTGGAAGAGGATTGGAAAAAATTTAAGGACTATCTACAAAAACATTATAAGTTATATGAATGTTGAGAATTTGCTAAGTTCTTGGGAAAAACATGCTTCAGCATTGAGATTTATAAATGATGGAAATTAAGTTATGATTTTGAAAAGTATAAATTACAGATTATATAACTAAATGAAAGCACAAAAACACATAAAATAAGGTATCAATTTGCTGTTTATTCCTATTGTAAAGAAAGCAGGGGATGGAAGATCTGGGGAAGTCCAGTTGACTATGAAAATAGATCTGGAAAAGTGAATTTTCTTTTATAATTTCTTCTTTTTTCTGTAAAATCGCTTTTGTTGTGTTGTTGACGATGTTTTCTGACCTTGGAAAAAAAGCAATAAAAAAATTATTTTTTTTTAAAAAAACAAACACCCCAACCCAAAATCCACCCCCCCAAAAAAAAAAGTTTTAAAAGTTTAAAAGAAGTTTTGGAAAAGCTTCAAAAATCACCAAAGTCTTCAAAAACCTTAAAAGAGGCTACCACACCGCATTCTATGAGTTGCTCCTCAAAGTCAAGTCGCAACTGTATTAACGGTGTTAAGAAAAAGGAAACAAACTTGCAAGACGTTTTCGTTTTTCGCCTTGCGAAGCAAGCCCATAGGAAAATTCGTCTTGCGAAGCAGCTCAAAAAACGGAAAACCCTTTCGTCTAGCGAGTTTTCCGTCTTGCGAGGCATTCGTCTTGCGGGGCACCACTGTAAAGTTATATTCATTGCAGTGCACACACATTCAACCCAGAAAAAAACAATTTAAAAAAATAATAATGCATGATTCTTCATCATTCAGTTAAATCGCAGCGTCTAAAATGGAGCACTTCAACAGGTGTTAGACTGATGGTGCAATGTGTTTAATTAGACCACTGCTTGATATTTAAGATGACATATGCAAACAAGTCTTCTTGCAAAGCTTCAAGATTCCATAATGATGGGTGTCAGGATTCCTGCTGTTTGCATAAAAGGAAGCCAATCTCTCTTTACCTTAGGCATCATTTTTGTTATTACACCACATGATGAAAAACATCATTGTTCTTCTTTTCCCATAAGCGATTGTAAACAAAAGCGAAAATATGTCTTTATTTCCAGTGAATATGTAAAATAGTGCTAATATTCAACTGTTGCGTTACTAGGCTTAGAAGCAATTTAACACAAAGAAAATTGCATTTAAATGCAGCATTAAGGCTGTATCAAAAACGCTAAGGAAGGTAAGATTAATAAACTTGTTTTCTTGTGTTCTCATTCAATAGCTCAAGGAAATGGGAGATTATGCACATATACACATCAGGTCCTGAACATGCACAATAATCACTGTGATGAGACAATAACTGTAAACAAGAGCATCACTAGGGCTCTAATGTGAGAAGAAAGTTACCCTATGCATGAGCTTCACATTCATTTAAACGGAGCTGTTCTTATTGGATGTCAGAAACTTTGGCGCTCTCCTCTGAGGGATACATTGCTGCTGAGTCTGCAGGTTGTTTGTTCCATGGAAGAAAAAGGGAGAGTTCTATAGAAAATATTATGAGAAAGATTTTGGCATCCCAGCAGTCTAGGACTCAAGATTTGGGAGGGGGGAATTCAGTGTACAGTGGTACCTCGGGTTAAGTACTTAATTCGTTCTGGAGGTCCGTTCTTAACCTGAAACTGTTCTTAACCTGAAGCACCACTTTAGCTAATGGGACCTCCTGCTGCCGCTGCTCCACCGCTGCACGATTTCTGTTCTCATCCTGAAGCAAAGTTATTAACCCAAGGTACTATTTCTGGGTTAGCAGAGTCTGTAACCTGAAGCGTATATAACCTGAAGCGTATGTAACCCGAGGTACCACTGTACAGTGGTACTTTGGTTCTCAAATGCCTTGTTTCTCAAATGGTTTGGTTCTCAAACTCCGAAAACACGGAAGTAAGTGTTCCGATTTTCAAACGTTTTTTGGAAGCCGAACATTCGGTGCAGCTATCAGCTATTGTTTCCGGGGCACCTGCACCAATCAGAAGCTGTGCCTTGGTTTTTGAACATTTTGGAAGTCAAACGGACTTCTGGAACTGATTAACTGTCGCGCTTCTGTTGTTGCTATTTATTTTGCGCTTTTGTTTTCGAGGCTTTTTCGATGAATTCTTGTGTGTGACTGTGTTCAGCCACTGATTGGTTGATTGTGTGACTGTGGAAATGGATAAACGTTAGAAATGACTATCGTCAGTGCACGTAAATTTTTTTTAAAAAAAATTATCTAAAATACTGTATTATTTATTTTATAATAAAATACATTCATTATTGCTTTCATTTTATGGATCAGTGGTCTCATTAGATAGTAAAATTCATGTTAAATTGCTGTTTTAGGGGTTGTTTTTAAAAGTCTGGAATGGATTAATTTGTTTTGCATTACTTTCAATGGGAAAGCATGCCTTGGTTTTGGAACACTTTGGTTTCTTCCAGAATGGATTAAGTTTGAGAACCAAGGTACCATTGTAGTGTTAAGAAGATTACTCCATCAGCAAACCAACCTGTCACTAGAAATGTATTTGCTGTGATTCTTAACTACACTCCCAAGGAGGGTTGCCATATTTTGAAGAGCAAAAAAGAGGACACAGTTTCCAACTTCAGCTTTTAACTATGGATTGCTATGACGACTCTCATTTTACATACCCATGAAAAAGAGGGTGTGTCCTGGAAAAAGAGGACATATGGCAATTCTACATAGTAGTAAGATTTCATCATTCCCTAAGTTGCAGGCCCAAATGAATGTTTTGCTTTTAATTACTTTCGAAGTGCAGAATGTATTACCACCAGCCAGGCATTATTTAGCTGTGATACATTTAGTTACTGTGTGCAATGGCTTTTTGGAGCTCACAGAGGTTTTGTAATTAGGTTGTGTAACCAAGCAGACCTTCAGCTGGTGCTGGCTGCTTTTAAAACAGTTTTGTTCCGTCTTTAGAAATGGGGACACACTACAATATACCATGGAAGCTACGCAGAATTCTTTCATCTAAATGCATAACATGGAAAAGGGCTGCTTGAGAAATGATTGTTCTATTTTCAAGTTCTGGTTAAGTTCACAGCTGAAATGCCAAAATGGGTGTTAGTATCACTATCGAAGGTGCCAGCCACTTCCTTGAGTGCTCTCAGGGTACTGTTGACTGCATTGCAGATTCTTAATCTCAGTTAGGAAGCAAAACCTTGTTCCATTTTATGCAACCATTCAAATACATGGCCCCACTCTATGCATGATGCTGTGCCTAAATTTCCCCTCCACATTTATTTTTTAATTGATATTCTAATGAATGTTTTATTTATTATCTGTTTAATTGATGTATCTCTGTATATTTGCAGTTATAGTATTTTAATATAGGGTTTTTGTTTCATGTAAAGTTGTAAACCATCTGGAGATCTCACCTTTTACTGTGTTCAAAGGGTTTTCAGTGTCTGCTAAAAAGATTTTTGTTTAGGCATACCTATCTGGACATGCAAAATGTTGATGTGTCTTAATCTTTTTTACCTTGCTGTTGATTTTAATTATGCTACTACCATTTTATGCAAAGTTTTAACTCGAACTTTTCAAGATAGTTCAGGCAGTGGTGAGCAGATGTCAAACTTGCCACCCCGGCAAATGCATACCTATCAAACTATTTCACGAAGGTTCTCACTTTGAAGATTACCCAGGTATGAGATGCTGAAATATCATCTGCCAAGGCTTCCTTCCCTAGCTGTGACTGGTCCCTGTTGGGAAGCTGAGATGGGATACCCATGCAGTTGAAGTTGTCCCCTGTTCAAGTCACCTCACAGAGACAGCTTAATGGGCAGCTTAAGGCCCAAATAGTTTGCTGTTGCAGAAGATAAAGACTTCAGTAATACAGTTCCAGACTTTGATATATAAACTTTGCAGATACAGATACAGAACAAAGTATTCTTGTCGCTCCAGCAGTTCAAGACATAACACAGACTCTGATTCAGGGACAGACTCACTGACTGATTAATGAATTGGCATGTCTTAACCACTTCTAGACGGCACTGGGCCATTGCCATATCAACTGCCTTGACTGACCCTGCACCTGTTGGCCTATCTCATACGCGGGGTGATTTGTGCCCATGAAGGAAATTAACCCCATGTCCAATTCTTCCATTATTGAAAATACCCCCTACCACACTTAGGGATAGGCTTTTGGGGGGGGGGCAGCCTATTGTGTATATACATTTGTCTGGGAGCGTAAGAGCTGGAGACTGAATAGGAGTGTGTGAGTAAATGAAGAAGTGTGAAAGTATGTACATGTGTGATGTGTATATGCATGTTGCATGTGTACCTTTCAGAAGTTTGCATGGGCCACCTTTTATCTGTGAATTATTATTTTTTTAAGAGAGAGATGTGTTTCTGACTCTGCGCTGTCACCTCTTCGATCTGTGATCCTGGTTTCAAGCTGCTATGTTATGCTCTGTATTCTGAAGAATTTAAATATGACTACATTTTCCCCCTTCTGGTAAAAATGAATTTTGCAATCTACACTTTGCCCCAGACACACATTACTCAGCTGAAGAACAACATTGCAAAATTCAGGAAAGTGTTAATTTCAGTTGATGGCTATATTCAGGTCTTGTATTGTTTCAGAAGCTGCAATAGGTTCACCTTTCAATGCAAGCTGAATCCCAGGTCTCTCCCATCGCTAACACCCAGTCAGATTTATCAATTGATAAAGACTTCTTATCAGCTGGCAGTTATTTTGGAGCAAGTGGTACCTTGAATATTGCAACCACTTCCACCTCTTGAACTGAAAGGAGGGGGAATCAACAAGCTTGGATCCTTCAAGTGTAACTATTTTAAAATACTGATTCCTTAATAATGTCCCATGTGCTTTCTCTGTGGTGCTGCCTTTCACTCACTCTGAAATATTCATCAAAATTAGCATGCTGCCTTAAACCTTAAATAGCCACCGGAAAGCTGCAGAAAAACCAAAAATGAACTATGCCTGAACAAATGCCTTATATAAAATTAAATGAATAGTGCACTTGTCATACAAATACGCTGCTTTGTGCCAGATGGGTTATTTAAATTAGATGTTTGCTCTACTGCTGGAAATAATTTAAAAGGCTGTCGTATGTTCACATAGCCATGAAATCCTGTTGCATTTCATCCTTCCCCTTCTCTCTCTCTCTCTCTTTTTTTACAAAGCAGTTACGTACTGAATTCAGGTGAAACTTATGAGCTCTGTATAGGATGCATCTGTATACATGTTCATATGCAGCCGACTGTTTAGATATTACTTTGTGATTCCTATTCTTTGAACAGCGGGAAAGTAGAGAGCAATATTTTGGAGAAGAGAGTACCAGTAGGTTTATTGTGATCAGCTTATGCAAAGTAGGTTTTATGGATGTGAAGAGATGTGCAAACTGAGCAAGCGTAAGTGGGCATGCAGAGGCCAGGAGGAGGCAATAGCTTATGGGTGGAAGCAAACATTCCATCAGCTCAAGGATTTTTCATTGGCAATGGAATCTGTTCCATGGATTCCCCCAACCCTCTGGAGCAAATTGGAGGATGGCATGGGGTGAGAATTATAGAATGCAATGCAGGAATCTCAGCTAGATCATACATTACAGATGACCATCCAACCTCTGCTTAAAAACCTCCAAGGAAGGAGAATCCACAACCTCTTGAGGGAGACCGTTCCACTGTTGAACAGCTCCTATTGTTAGAAAGTTTTTCCTAAAGGGCAGGAAAGTCCTGTTGAAAAAGTGGAAGTTTCCCCATTTACACAATTATTGCATTGAATACAGCTATTTTATGCTTTTCGGATCCAGGACCCACCTTTAACCCAAATATGCATTTGGGAACCCACTTCTTGATTATGATTGTGATTATGGTGGTGGCAATGGTGATTTTACAAACACATATATTTGTATGGTTGTTAATTTGCAACACACCTTACGTCTGGTTGCAATGCAATACTGGGCCCCACCATTGTGCCAGATCACATGCAGCAGCATCCTGAAACCAGCAGCATAAACTGCGCTATTCCCTTCCCCGCCAATTGTTTTATTTATTTAGCACTTTTACCTGCTCTTCTTCTGAAAAAGCTCCCAGGGCAGATTTCATACAATCAGTTAAAGCAATCTGTCAATGTGGGGTGGAAAAGGGGAGAGGAAGGGAAGAGGAAGAAAGAAACGTCATATACGAATTCTTGATGCTAAATAGCAGACCTTACAATGAGCTTCTGAAATGGAAACAGTTCAGAGACAGGAGATGCTTGTTGCAGCTGGTCTTATAGCAGAACTGATGAAATGGCCTTGCTTCTCATCTCTCTTGGGCCTACTGGAATGAATGCTACCAACAGGTGAGGAAGCAAAGATTCAAAGGAGCTAAAATGAGTATTTTGGGGGCATTTCATTCATTCCCTTTCAAGTAGTCCAAATCAAGCATGTAGCACCCTGACACTGGAAACATAATGTTCACATAGCTGGGTCTTGGTCTGATCTAGCAAGGTCATTCATATGCTCCTGTAGAAAACAGATGGGAGATCCTATGGGCCACCTTATTTTGCTGGACCACAACTCCCCATCATTCATGGCCATCACTATGCTTGGTGGGGCTGAAGGGAACTGGGGTCCAACAATGCCTGGAGAGCCAGTGGTCCCTCATCTCTAAATATCTGGCTGGGTCAGAAGCAAAATCTGTGTTCACAGTGCAGCCTGAGCATCTCTTAAAAGACCTTTCACATAACAGGCATTGTTTGCATTGGTCTGAATAGATTTCTGTCTCCTTTGATTCATCTGTCTTTATTCTATGCTGGTTGCGCAGACACTCTCAAAATCAGGAATGATGCTTCAACAGTGTGCCAATTTCCCCAGGACCTCAACATCTTTCTGTGCGGGGTTCTTCATATTTGTAATGCAAATTTTCCATCAGTTTCCCCAGAGGGGCTCACATTTAACCACTCCTTCACTTCACACGATGCAGGAAATGGTGCTTTTCACAGTCGATCTCATCAGGAAATCTAATATCAGTTCTTGAAAGGGTCACCTAGTAGGGACAATAATTACAGGAATGACACCAAATATAGATTGCTATCTATTACCAGTGCATCATGCAAGCACAGGTTGTTGTTTTTAAAAGCCCTGCATTTTGCATACATAAACACAGAAGTGTAATCTATATCAGCCCAGCAGCTGCCCATGAATACAGACAGGAATTTTTGAAAGTTTTCTGTTTTCTGCAGCATGGTAGGAAAGGAATTGTGATTTAGCAAAGGCTTCCTACTACAGCCTAGAAACCAAGTAGCTTTGAGAAAGACTTCAGTTATGATCGTTCCTTCCTCCCCCAAAAAGTGAATCAGAAAAGAAAAAGAAACAACAGTTGAAGATGATAATGCAGCACTTAAATTTTACTTTGGTGCCACTCTTCCAAGTGAGTGGCAAATACATAAAAGTCAGTTACAACAAGGGATGTGGGAGAATCCAGTTTGCATTTAAAGGCAAACTTAATTTCCACTTTCCAGAACAATGCACAAACCGAAACACAGCCATCCCTTGAAATTCACACTTCTCTGAATTTTTCAATGCAGTTCTCCAGCCGAGTAATGTGTTCACAAATGCTTATAGTAGAGTCAAACATGCTTGCAAATGAGTGTATTAATGAAAGAAAAGCATTATATTAGGGAACACTGCTTTGCAAACATGAGTCTATTAGGCAAAACTGCATACAAAATTGTTTGGAGAACTGCGCACAACATGAAATTTGGCTTTCCTAATGGTCTTAAGTAGTCTAAGGTACCCCTGCCCGTACCGGCCAGTCGTGTCCAACTCGAGGGTTGTGTGCCCATCTCACTTAAGAGGCCGAGGGCCAGTGCTGTCCGAGGACACTTCCGGGTCACGTGGCCAGCGTGACGAAGCTGCTCTGGCGAGCCAGCACCAGCGCAGCACAGCACACGGAAATGCCGTTTACCTTCCCGCTATAAAGCAGTACCTATTTATCTACTTGCACTTAGGGGTGCTTTCGAACTGCTAGGTGGGCAGGAGCTGGGACTGAACGACGGGAGCTCACCCCGCCGCGGGGATTCGAACCACCAACCATGCGATCGGCAAGTCCTAGGCACTGAGGTTTCACCCACAGAGCCACCTGCATCCCACCCTTAAGTAGTCTACTGACCTGATTTAAGTCTCTTCTAGATATACTGTGCTGCTTTCTTTTGGTATTTGTATTTCTATTATTTTTATTTAATTTCTTTGTTCGACGACAATAAAAAAAATAGAATGCTGATGAATTTTCGTGAAGACTGTTGGTTTTTTGATAGCAAACGGATTTGAAAATTTAAAAATAAAAAATTAAGATTAAGATTGGAAAAATGAGAAACCAAAATATCCCTTGTCTCAACAATGGTAAATCTACAATAACAGGTTTGAAAATTGTGTGTCATGGGTACTATTAACAAAGGAAACAAGAAAAGAAAAATGCTGGACCAGACCCCCATGGTCCAGGCAATTGAGCACAGGCTTCCAAAGGCACAGGCAGAGAAGTTCAGTGCTGTGGTAACAAGGGAGACGTTCAGAGGAAAAGATGAAAGGGTCATTGTGGCAGGGAAGATGGGTCCTGTGTTGAAATACAGATCATGAACTAGGCATGCAATCCTAACTCCACTTACCTGGGACATATTGGATTCAATAGGACTTGTGTCTGAGTAGAGAAGCAGTTAGGATTGCAGTGTCAGGTACTTGAGGAACTAGATGTTCTGTGAATCTGATCTATACCTAATGCAAAGGCAGGAACATAGTGGTTCACCCACTTTCCCATTTCTCAAATGTTACAACACAGTTCTCAGCTCAAACTGCTGTGGTCTAAACCACTGAGCCTCTTGGGCTTGCTGATTGGAAGGTCGGCAGTTCGAATCCCTGCAACAGGGTGAGCTCCCATTGCTCTCTCTCAGCTCCTGCCAACCTAGCATTTTGAAAGCATGCCAGTGCAAGTAGATAAATAGGTACCACTGTGGTGGGAAGGTAAACAACATTTCCGTGCACTCTGGCTTCCATCATGGTGTTCCGTTGCACCAGAAGCGGTTTAGTTATGCTGGCCACATGACCCGGGAAGCTGTCTGTGGACAAACGCCAGCTCCCTCGGCCTGAAAACAAGATGAGCACCGCAATCCCGTAGTTGCCTTTGACTGGACTTAACTGTCCAGGCGTCCTTTACCTTTACCTTGCATCATTTTTAAAAACTGTATTTTGAGAAAATAGAATGTAGAAGTGCATGTTTGGAGAGAACATATGTATAGAAATTTGAATTTAAGAATGTATTTCAAGATGTAAAATTTCATGTGAATATGTTTTAAAGTTTGCTGATGACCATGGAAATGAGATGGAACAGAGTACTAGATGGACACGCATGATAGCGACACAGACAGGAAGGAGACTGGTTCATCCATCTCACAGCAGAGTGCTTTTTGTAAAATGGCTTAAGCACCGGCATATTATTATCACAAGGGTATATGGCTTATAAAGTAGAACCGAGATCATGCTTAAGGGTATTTCTGAGACCAAAGTCAGATGTTGGAGCATGACAGAATGTCACTTGTGTGAGGAAGAGGAGAGTTTTCCTCCAGTAGGAAGAGAAGCAGATTGGAGAATCTGATTATCAGTGGAGAATATGAAGAGAGGGGAAAGTGTTAAGAAGCCTCATGCCACTTGCAGCCTCAGAAATCCCCCCAAAAGCCACAAAGCTACTTGAAATGTATAGTTCTACTCCACACATCCAAACTTCTGGATTTGTATGAATGCAAAACCCTCCACAGAATTCATTATTAATTCACTTCACCTAGATTTCAGACATCCATTCAAAGTTATCTGTTGTATCATTCAAAATTATTAAAGACTTGCACATAAGCTCTGGAAATTATTGCACAACAAAGTCAGTTCACAACAAAGCATGAGATTTACAGTGTTTGGGAAGTTTTGATGTGCATACAATCTTTAAAAATATATAGCTGTCATAAAGGGATATACATATTCTCAGTTCCATTTATGAGGGACATTCCAGCCTGTTGTTGTTGTTGTTTACCCACTCTTCACTCTAAGGTGGCAGGGTGGGTTACAACCATTTAAAGTTAGAAACCTACCACCTAATTACAGTGACAATACTACCGGCGGCGGGGGGGGGGAGCATCTGCTGCCAGAATAGATTCAATCCAATGGATAAAAACGCTCTTTCAATTTCCTGTTACCTCTTCCTTCCCCCTCCCTTTTTCAGAGAAAAAGAAACTATGCCAGCCCTGGAGCTGGTATAGTGAATTTCTCTCCCATAAGGACTCGTGGAAGGAAAAATAAAAGGGAAAAACCAAACAGCTAATGGGAAGGGGGGAGATGCGAGTGGCGCTGTGGGTTAAACCACAGAGCCTAGGGCTTGCCAATCAGAAGGTTGGTGGTTCGAATCCCCCTGACGGGGTGAGCTCCCGTTGCTCGGTTCCTGCTCCTGCCTACCTAGCAGTTCGAAAGCACAAAGTGCAAGTAGATAAATTGGTACTGCTCCAGCAGGAAGGTAAACGGCATTTCTGTACACTGCTCTGGTTCGCCAGAAGTGGCTTAATCATTGCTGGCCACATGACCCGGGCTGGCTCCCTCAGCCAATAAAGCAAGATGAGCGCCGCAACCCCAGAGACGGCCACGACTGGACCTAATGGTCAGGGGTCCCTTTACCTTTAATGGAAAGGGGAGAATAAAAGTAAAACTATCACACACACTTCTCTGCCCTCCTAGTGCAAGCCCAGAAGGGCTACGGACTTAGTAGTTCACCCCCCTTTGGTAATATTGGTCTGCATGCGTTTTCATCTTTGCTGTGTACAAATTTATTTGGTTGTTCTATTGTCATCGTTCTCCCTTCACAAAGGAAAGCCTCAAGCATTTGTAACTGGTTATGAGCCCCTCTTTAGTCTGAGAATCTTTTATGGGGTTCTATTCAGAATATTCCATTGAATTGTAGAATATTCTGCTGGGTAGCAGGGTGATCTGGTTTCACCACTAACTAGCAGTAGATGGGGCCCGTGAAAAGTGGGAAGAGTTGGCTCCAAAGGATGGTGGAGCCAACGTTCCCACTTTGCCACCCACAAGAAATTAGGACAGAGGCTACATAAAATTGGGCTGAAGGCTGCAAGTGGGAGGTTGTTCACCTGGATGGTAAATAATAACTTCCAGTGCTTTGTGGGTAAAAAAAATGAGCTGCCAGTATTCATATCTTGATACGGGTCATGGGTGCAGCATAAAATGGCTGCTAGGGGCAGCAACTAAAGTGGGGATGGTACAAAGTGGTATGAGTACCACCATACACAGAAAAAAGCAAAAAACTATTGTCAGATCTTCATGCTTCTACAAGCGGATTGGTGTAAGCAAGTGATACTCATTTTGGCAACATTTGCAGCATTCCAATATCACCAGATTGTGGCTGCACTCTGCACAAGAGAAAATTAACTAATGAAGACTCCAGACATAGATTTCCATATACTTATGAGGTGGATACAAACATGAGGAACCACCACGACAGATTGTGCAGTAATAGCCATGTTTAATCCATGTAAATATTTTCAAGATGTTGGTTAAATGGTTCAATAAAACAGTGAAAAGGAAGAACAAAGTGCCATTTTAAAATAGAAAACTTAGGGAGGGATAGTGCCAGGACCATGATGAAAAGGCATTTTGTGGAAAGTGTTCTGCATAGCAGTACACCGATTTGTTTTCAGTGCCTGGAACAGCAGGAAACATTTGTAGCTGAACAAAATGCAACATAGTAATGGGAAAGCAATCTGAGTATATTCCTTCCCCCTCTCTATTTTTCTGTATTCATATTTCACTGCTGCGGTTTATGGAAACATATCACTTGGTACTTTCTGTAGTCTGGGGAATTCTAGGCCCCTATCAAGCTGAAGTTGATTTGTTTGCTTTAGATGCACATTAAATTAGGAAAAATGGTGCAGCAAAATGCCATTGAATGAAATCAAACTAAACAATATGTCCTACTGGTATATGCTTTACCAGGATCCTGCTGTGCCATCCATTTTTAAGACATTCCACTCAGTCAGGCCTTACTCCTGCAAATCCTATGGCACGAAGAGTTACAGGTTTTAAAATATGTGTGCATATGGTATGCCACTGAGACCTAGCAGTAAGTGACCATGTTAAATGGAAGGAAATAACTAACTCAGCTTTGCTTCAGGGAGTTTAACCAAAGGCATGAAAATTCCTCATCAAAGTGGCTTGTTTCTTTTGGAATAGAGAAGCTAAGGGTTGCAACCAGCTAAATTAGAGAAGTACTGAAATCAATGGGCCTAAGTTAGTGCTGCCCATTAATGTTGATGTGTTTACAACCTTAAAATCCCTTCTACCTTTCCATCTCACATCTTGTAAATTCTACATGCTTCCCATTATTGCTCATTTCCCTATATTATTTCCTGCCCTGCCCAAAGTTACCAAAAATAATCATTTATTTGCATATATGAATTGTTGTAATTGATTTTAATATTATTCTAACCTACCCTGGAACTATAGGCTGAAGGGCAGATATGAAGTCATTATTATCATCATCATCTTAGGAGGAAGAGTTATAATCAGTGCTGGAGGTGAGTCACAAAAACAAAAGGAAATAGGATAGTTGGTTTCCATTTAGGTCAAACTCAAATGATATCTGTTGAAAATAAGTAGGAAGGCATTAGAGGTCACACCCACATACATGGAAAAGCACCTGGATCCCTCTCCACAGTGTCCTGTTTGTTATCCCTCACAGGATTACAAAGTCCCAGTACATTTAACAAACTACATTTCCCAGGATTCTTTGGGGAATGTGGGGTTTGCAGCCAAATCACAAATGCATGCTTTGCTAGGCAAGCACAGGGCTACTACACAAAGAGTTATTGAACTTTCTAGCAAGAACCCTCTGTGTATGGTCAATTCATTTGCCTCCTCTGGGCAAGAACTCTATAACAAAGGAGACAATATTTTATATTTCCTTCTGCCTGTGAGGAGACTATCTCATTCCACCATGTTTCCAAGTGAACCAAACATGCATGGCTAAAGCACCTGCTTTCAGCCATGTTAGCTAGACTACTAACTTTTATTTTACTGTAACTTGGAAGTATTTTTTCTGCACACTACTTTGCAGTATTTGCTTCCTGCATTGAAATGTAAGTAAACCCTTTCTTCTGTTTATTTTACTAAAAATGTGTGGTTCATTCTCTGCAATGGGGGTGAAAAGGGCAAGATCTGCAGACCACAAATGAAAGGGATAACTGCCTAATTCCTAAGCTTTAATAAGCTGAAAAATGTGTAAGTGTTTTAGACTGCTAAAAAAGGCTTCACAGCCAGTTTTTCCCTTTGTATTTCTCCCACACACATGAGGTTTAGATCTAAATCTACAGATTTTACTCGTCATCCATTTAAATTCATGGTGAGGATGTGACCCTAGTCTTCCTAAAAAAATAAAATAAGGATGACATCCCACCCCAATTGTAACACATGAACTTTGTATTCTTTTCAAACTCTGTGTGCACAGTTAAGCTGAGGAATTACTTTCCTCAAGGTAGCCCGAAGTTTGATTTCTACAGGAGATGGATGATAAGAGCTTCTTCTAGAAGAAGAAAAACACTTTCCCATCACTAGTGTTCTCTTCTTCCTCAGAGATGAGCTTCTCTTCACATGTCCAAATGGCCACAGGGCTGAGGTTAAGGCAGGTTGAGTCGGCCAGGCTCTTTTTGATAGGAAGGGAAGCATGTAGGCAAGTACATGAGGTATATACATGTGAGAAACACATACTGAAAACCCCAGGACAGAAGACCAGAAAGAAACACTTTTGAGAAGTATTTATCAACAGTCAGTTTCCTTTTATTATTATGGACTAGTTTGAGACTTAAGGACTAAATTGCTTTGCCTTTCCAAAAGGCACAAATGAGAGGGGAACATCACAGCATTATGTGTGTGTTTTGAAGACAGGTATCTAAGCGGTCTTTGTGCCTTTAAAACCTTCACCTTTAAGGCATGGTGCTGCTTTGTAAAGTCTCTGTGGCTATAAAGTCACTTTGAAGTGAACCAATGTCACATGGATCTAGATTTGTCTCATTCTTAGTTTGTATTCTCTCCTCATCTGTTTTTTTCCTCCTGCACTGCCAGATCTGAAAACTCAAACTGGGTTCTAAAAAGCAAACTTAACTTATTTTCTTCCCACTCCCCCCACATGTCACAAAAAATCCTCCCTGAAGCCAAACCATGGCCTAAATCAAGCAGTGTAACAAACCCATCACCACCTTTGTATATAAATAATGGACATTCTTTGCGCAGCTTTTATTTTAAGGGAATCAATTTGCCTTCTACCTTTATCACTCACTCAGCTGGAGAAGAAGAAAAACTATATATTCCTGATTGGGCATTTTACTAAGTTTCTGGCTCAAAAAGGAATCGCTAACAAGTATTGCATGGCTATTTCATACACCCCGATTTTAAATTCAGCAATCCACATTCACCCCCCCCCCTGGGAACCCAGTCAGTTGGGGCTAGAATAAGACTAGAATAATGCTCCCTTTCATACCTGCTTTTTATCAACCTCTAACAAAAGCAGGAAGCTGTGTACCTGCCCTAACTATACTGGGGTTTGTGGATAGCACCCTTTCTTGCCAAGACCTTTGGGAGCACCCCCTGTAAAAGGATGGAAGAAAAAAGGCTGCTTCACAAAAACGAAACCTTCTGTGCCACATGAGCTGTTCGCATGAAACAAACTGAATCCAAAAAAGAACTCAAAACAGCTCAGTTCATGTTGACAGCATCCCTAAGTTTTGCTACAAATGGTGTCTGATTATTATAACTAGAGCCGAAGAACCTGCCCTCCTTTTACCTTCTTAGCTAGCAGGGGGCTTTTTTTAGGAGACACAGAGAGAGAATAAAAGACGGTTTGAAACCGGATAAAATTAAATGAATCATTAAGAGAATAAATGGGGTGTTTAAGAACTGGAATAATTGCAGGATAGTGGATGAGCCTGAATAAGTGAAAAATGGACTACCACTAGCACTTGAACCCCAAATGTCTTCGTAATCCATTAACAGCTGCATTGGCCAAGGATGAGCAGACCAGGTGGTAGAACACAGATGCTGACAAATCAACCTATCCTCCTAAATAGCCCAAGAGGGAAAGGTTAGAGTAAAAATGTTTTTGATATTAATGGAAGGAAAAGAATATGTGAACCACCCAGGGGCATCACTACTGGGAGGTAAGGAATATGTTTCCCGCTGCAAGAAGCTGGAGTGCGTCTGAAATTAAATCAATAACTCTTATTTATACGGGGCTTCACTATAGTGAACAAATATAAGCAGTGCAACATGCAGCCTTCATTCAAAGCATTACTATAACTCGCCATGGGAGGCTCCCATATTCAGCAAAGGGCCCAACTGTGTGACTTCCTTCCAGTGCATCAAACTATATGAAGCTATCGTCTGAGTTCACAAACAAATAAGGCAGATCTAACCACCGAGCCTAGGGCTTGCCGATCAGAAGGTCGGTGGTTTGAATCCCCGCGATGAGGTGAGCTCCTGTTGCTCGGTTCCAGCTCCTGCCAACCTAGAAGTTCAAATGCACATCAAAGTGCAAGTAGGTACCGCTCTGGCGGGAAGGTAAATGGCATTTCCATGTGCTGCTCTGGTTCGCCAGAAGTGGCTTAGTCATGCTGGCCACATGACCCGGAAGCTGTACGCCGGCTCCCTCGGCCAATAAAGCAAGATGAGCGCCACAACCCCAGAGTCATTCGCGACTAGACCTAACGGTCAGGGCTCCCTTTACCTTTATCTTACTACCTTAGTGCATATTTTCATCACTTAAGCTAACAATACTGATGCCATCGATTCTCTCCTGCCTTCATTTATTTGCCATTGACCAACAGATGCATAATAAGTGCAGAAAGAACAGTCTGGAACTCTTGATAATTAGCTGAAAAAAAGTAACTTGGGAGAATGAAAGTAAGTATACCAATACTGTAGTCAGAAAAGAATGATTTTGCAGGCATCTAGGGGAACTTGGTTGTGCAATTCAGCAGGCCTGAACTCATCAGTTCAGCCCTGCTTTCTGCAGGATTGGCTGTGCAATCAAGTTAGCCATGTTTCTATCTGGCATGTCTCACAGATGACAAGTGCACGTGGTTAGGGTTTCCTACCCTTGGCATAAACAATCATTGGCTCATGCAGGCAGGTCTTCCTGGTGCTACATCAGTCCACCTGCAAACATGATGGTGGTTGTGCTGGAGCAGGCATAGGCAAACTTGGCCCTCCAGCTGTTTGGGGATGCAACTCCCATCATCCCTGACCACTGGTCCTGTAAGCTAGGGATGATGGGAGTTGTAGTCCCAAAACAGCAGGAGGGCTGAGTTTGCCTGTGCCTGTGCTGGAGAGAGAGAGAGAGAGAGAGAGAGAGAGAGAGAGAGAGAGAGAGAGAGGGGCAAGAAAGGTCTTGTAACTGGTTCCAGGAGAAATGTAGAAAAACAAAAAACAAAACCCTGCCATCCTGCATACAGAATACTGCAGCCAATTACATATATTAAGTGTGTGGAAATCAGAGGAAAGTATTTGGGAAATTTTTATTCTTTTTTTGGTGGGGTGGGAGTGGCGAGTACAGTAATGACATATTGAATCAAGTTTGAATTTAGTGAAATACTTAAATTAAATCTGCCAAATTTCAAGTATGTAAGGTGCCTTGAAATGTTCTGTAACTCAAAACGGGAGGGAAAGTTAATTACTCAGAGGCAAAATTTAAAAGTGCCAGAAGGAGAGTTTCAAGAGGCCACTCTGGATTTGTTTGATTTGTTCCCTTGGATCAAGTATTTGCAATTACTCACCCTGTATCCCTTCCTTTTCTCAAAATTTAATGCGCCAATACACAGAGAAGAAGAAATGGCAGTAAAGCTGTTCAGATACACTTCTTTGCCTGCAGAGAACAAAGGTATTAAAAGAATGATTAAGTAAAAGGAGGGAGCTGTAACCTAGTGGAAGCCTATGCCCACTGAATGCAGAAGGTCCAGGTTCAATTCCCAGCATCTCCAAGCAGGGTTCAGAAACACTCCTAGCTGAAACTCTGGACAGCTCTTAGAGTCAGACAATACAGATGGACTATCAGGGCAACTTCCTATGATCTTGTAACAGGCACCAGTGAATATGGAGAAATGGGGATGCAGAGAAATAAGGGAAACAGACAGCAAATACAGCAACAGAGTCAAAGCTGAAAAACTGCTAAACATCTACTTTTACATTAGCAGAGCAATATTCAGACATTTGACAAAGCATATAAAAGATAATGGACATAATTCTCACCCATCTCCCATTCATTCAAATGAAATATCCATGGCATAGCCTCCTGGAGAATGGTGGGCCATATCTTTTCATTGCTTCTCAGCAGTGCTGGGGTGACTTCCAAAGAATCCAGGTGACAAGTATGGCCTAACTGCCAGTAGGAGGCATCCTTGGAACTAGGACAGCCTGTTTGTGCTGCTCATTCATAAGAGCTCTCCTGCTTCTGTTGGAACACGTGACAACAGAATCCTTCCAAAGCACTAAACTCAGGGTATCCAGTATTTGACAGCAAAGCACCAAAATCCATTCAGCTGGCAGCATTCCAGAAGATAAAAGCAAGCAATCAATGTTCCCACAGCTAGGATTCAATCAAAATGGACTGACCTGAGAAAGCAGCAGCTTTGAGGGAACTCATAATCAGCAAAATGCAGTGCAGGTGCTGGCATTTAAGCAATAGCAGAACTCCAATGAAACAGAATAGATGAACAAATAAGAGAGTCTACACTGAGCAGAGTGACCTTCCTGTGGAAAATAAATATAGCAATTGTGTAGGAACTTGAGCTACCTTCTAAAATGCCAATTCACTTGTGCAGACCAAGCCCTGTAGGAACAATGGAGATGGGAAAAGGTTTTTTTAAAAAATGAACTGATGATGAGGCAACTTGGAGACTGAACTGTGGAATGTGCTGTTTTCTGCTGCTGCGTCTTGGCTGAATACATACTGAAGAAGGACTAAAGAATGCCAATAAGCCTTTAAAACCATTTGGTCCTACCACCAATGTAAATGATTGTTCACCCACTCAACACATTGGAGTTTGTGTACAGACTCTCAAGACCTGCCATTTGAGTTGAATGTGGTCTTTGCCTTTTCTGAGTAGATTTTCTGGATACCCTGGTTTTTAATTATATAGGTAGCCGAGTGGCAATGCACAGTGTGCCTTCCCTCAACATCTTATGCAAGACAAGTGGGACAATCCTATTTTGTTGACCATTACGGAAGGAAATATATGCCTCTCATTAGAGATGGCCAGCTTTTGTATCGACTCTAAAGCAGAGGTGGGAAACCTATGGGCGAAATGTGGTCCTTATGCCCTCTTAAGCTCATGCCTTCTCCCTAAGCTGCATCCCTCACTAGCCTATCACCAATCCATCTTCAGGTGCTTTTGCTGAGGTGGGATGTGTCCTTGAACTGTGATGATTACCTTTCACTTGCTTGGAAGAAGATTTGTGCGTTTGTCAGAAACTCCAACTCATGTAGCTGACATGTGGAAATGAAGACAACTGTAAAAATGTGATGGACCCAACAGTTCCAGGGATGGCTCATCCCTTCTCCATCACCAAAGTGGTTCATTTCCTGGCTTTCCACTAACTGCCACCTGCAGGGGGTCACATCTGTTCACATTTCCCCAATCTCAGTAACCCACAAATCCAAAGCAAAGAGAGTTTGGCTCATGCCCTAAAATGAGATCTGACTTCCTGCCCCATTCCTGGTATTCTGCACACCATATGCTACTACAAAGAACAATAGAAGGAAGGGTAAGTAAGTAAGTGGGCCATCTCTTAAGGTATGCAGATCTCAACCACTCTAGATATTCACACAACACACATGAAATGGAAGAAAGAATGAGAGAGTTTTATTACATTATGCATTTTCTTAAGAAGTTCAGCTAATGATTTATTGTACTGTGAGACTATACTTTAAAAGGAAGAACTTCATATTTAAATAGTTCAACATATACATTTCTGATAGCAGCCTCTCAGACTATCTTGCGGTGGGGGGACTTGTCTTAAGGTGGTCAGTTGAACATGCATTAAAAATAGAGGACTTGGTTTGGAGTTCACAGATCACATTTTAAAATATAGATGAAGTGCTAGAGGCATCATGATTCACACACTTCGCAATTTTAGGGGGAAACAAAACCTTAATGCTGAAAAGTTCAGATTCAACTTCACTGCAAACCTGATATTTGACAAATTATTTAAGCCAGATATGCCAAGCCTGTCAAAAAGGTCTATCTATTTACTTGCAGGAAGAAGTAACGTCTGTTTGAATTTCTTTTCTAGCAACCTTTCAGGGAAAAGAACTGCTTTCTTTTCCCTGCCTTCAAAATGTGGGGGGGGGGATGATTTATTATTTTGACATTTTATGGCTGAAATGCTCCAATCGCTTGCCTTTGAGTAGTCCCATCATTTTTAGTACTGCTATTTCAAGGGAAATGGTTTGGGAGCTTCTTAACCTATTTCTTCCTAAACAAGGACATTCCATACCCAGAAGCAGGTTGAAACAGCCCACAGAATGCCTATTCTGGGGGCTGGAGGATGCTGTTAAGCAAATCAGCAGCAACATCCAGGTCTCAAGGTGGTATGTCAACTTGAGTGTACTCACACACTGTGGAACATGTAGTCTGTGTTGTCTTCTCTGACAGCACTGATCAACCCTTACAGGAAGGAACTGACTCCAAGGACCACCCCTCTCCAAGTGATCAGAGCTAACAGTGCTGATCATCTGCTAATACAGGCCATATCCTTGCATGCAGTTGTAGGATACACACACATACACTGGAACCTATGCCCTCTAAGCAATGCCAAGCCAGCACTAAAACCACCAGACCTATATTGATAGTTATTGGAGTGGGGATCTATAAAAGTTAGTTCCTCCTTCCTATGGCAGATAGTTGAGGACCTACTGACCACTGTGTATTTAGCTATTTAAGAGAGAACTGAAGTCACCAAAGAGAACCAGAGAAAAGCCATTTGGTGCCCATTTGTGAACATGTGTGGATCTCCTAGGAATGTTTCTGGAGACTTACCAATTTGTTGTAACCTTGCTAGAATGCTTGAATTCCTGACTGCGATAATAACCTAGAGGTTCTGGATCCAACGGAGGGGATAGAATGGCTGAAATATGAGACTGGAAGCGGATGATGACACAAGCGCACCTGGGCTCAGTACCTATTTATTTACCGTATTTTTCGCTCTATAACACGCACCCGACCATAACACACACGTAGTTTTTAGAGGAGGAAAATCCGTAGGCATGCCACCCGTAGGCATTCCCTCCATAACACGCACAGACATTTCCCCTTACTTTTTAGGAGGAAAAAAGTGAGTGTTATGGTGCAAAAAATACGGTAATTGCACTGGTATCCTTCCAAACTGCTAAGTTGGCAGAAGCTTACCCTGTTGTGCGGATTCAAACCACCGACCTTCCAATCAGCAAGTCCAAGTGCATGGGTAGGCAAACTAAGGCCTGGGGGCCAGATCCAGCCCAACCGCCTTCTAAATCCAGGCCATGGACTGTCCAGGAATCAGTGTGTTTTTACATGAGTAGAATGTGTGCTTTTATTAAAAATGCATCTCTGGGTTATTTTGGGGGCATAGGAATTCGTTCATTTATTTTTTTTCTAAATATAGTCCGGCCCCCCACATGGTCTGAGGGACAGTGGACCGGCCCCCTGCTGAAAACGTTTGCTGACCCCTGCGCCAAGTGGCTCAGTGGTTTATACCCCAGGGCCACCCTCTGCCTGAAGTATGTGTAAGAGGAACAGGGGTCTCCTATATACTCTCCAAACAGTTTCCATGAATCTTTGAGGGAAGCCATCTGTTTTAAAGAACTGATCCTTGTGGTACCACTAGTGCAGCAATCCGTACTGGTACAGTTCCAGACAGGTACTCAGGAATGCCTCTCCAGGTGGCTATGATAGTTTCCTTGCAGGTGGGTCACTATCACTTACAGGGAAGAAGGAGGCACAGTGGGATTGGTGCCCCCACACGTCTCCACTTGGTTCTGCTGGTGTGTTTGACCTACGCTGACCTACCAGCCGCTTCATCTGTCTCCCTCCCCATAAGCAACAGAGGCCCACCTGATGGGAAGCTGGTGTGATGGTTCCAAACCACCCAATAATCTGCTTTCACATGAACTTACATGGCCAGCACCTCAGGAAGATGTTCAGCCAAGATGGGAGACAAGTACAAATAGGAAGCTGGATCTTTGAAGTTATATTCCAGCACAGGGAGCTTTCTATCTTCAGAATCCAGATGTACGTCAAGGTTTTACAAATTGCTTTGGATCTGCACATGTGAAATTTGAAAGACTGTGGTCGGCACTATCCTTACCTTTACCTCCTGCGGAGGAGAGAAGTGCACTTGCCTGATTACATGCTTCTCTATGGAGAAGATGGGTCAAAAGGAAGAAAAGCTTTGCAGCAAGAACAGAAGGGCACTTGGGCTGGTTGTTCTTTTGTCAGAAACTACTTCTAATGGACAAAGCCATTTCCCCCAGGGAGAACATATATGAAAATGTGCCCAGTTTCAGCTCATTAAAGTAGAACAAACTCGTAGGAATTAAATAGTGTGACCATATTCACAATCAATACATTTCCACTTTCTATAACACATTAAGGTACATGAGGGTAAATATGCTTTGGACTGTAGCTTTTCTTGAAAAATAAATCCCATTTGAATCTAAAAGTACTTCCTTTTGAGAAAACATAGATGTGACTATGTACCTTTAAGTATGAAGGTTGTAGTTGCAAAATGAGTGTAAAGGAAAGCTGTTAAGGAGTGCATTTGACATACGTATTGCCGCTTCCAAAATTTCATATTTGTAATCTACAGCTTGCACTGCTTTTGCTTCTTTTACTATGCACTGAGTTAAATCCTTTAAGAAGGAATCGCGAAAGGATATTTGATCTTTGTCACAATCGTTTCTGACAACAAGAAACCGATTTTCTATTATCAGCCAACTTGTCGTACCTGAAAAGGGGAAGCTCAGCTACCTGCAAAACATTTAGCTCCACTTCACTCAAGACGTGTTTTATAGCTTTAAGTACTAAAGCTCACAAGCAGGAAATAAGCTGAATTCCCAGATCAGTTAAATACCCAGTAAAGCCCAGGAACGTTTAGAGGCTGCAGCCCAGGATACATCCCAATAAAACTTAATGGAGGAGTCCTCAAGTGTGCATTCAAGCTCTTGGTCAAAGAGTGCTTAGGGATTTGGGAGGGTGGGGGTATGGGGAGCCTGCCCTTTCTGTTTATTTTACTGACTGTGCTTGATTATGAAATGCTGAATGAGCAGCAGGAAAATGAAGGTCTTCCACTGGGAATAACCCTTTGCATTCTCCAACCAATGTTTTTCATGCATGACCTACAGAAGGTCATTTCTTGGGGTAAAGACAAATCAGTTTTTATAGCTCAGTTGTTCCATAGCCTTCCTATCCAAAGTGCCTATTGCTAACTAGAGCAAAACAAAGGCAACTGTGAGTCCACCAAATTCTTGGAAGGTGCAAGCTTGAGTTCCACTCCAAGAATGAAGATGCTGTATCCACTTATCACTTTTCTCCTCTATGATCAGCCAGATCACTGAATACCTGCAGTCGCTTTCCAGCAATAACAGCTAATTATACAAATTTCTTCATAATTGTCAGTTCTCCTAACAACTAGTATAATACCCTAAAGCCTTGAGGCTCTTCAGATATATTAGATTTAATCTTCTGGATATTGAGCTCTTTTGAGTTAATCAGCAGTTTGGAAACAATGGATGAAAACAGATGTCATTGTCATAGATTTGTTTTAGGGACTGTGCATTTTTGCCTGTAAAGCCATTGAGTGCTTGCAAAAAGCTGTAGAGCAGCCAGCTGATTGCCAGACACTTGGGAAAAACTGCCCAACATGTTCTGCCAGCTCTATGCTTTGGAAGCACTGTGCAAAGTTCTGCAGTTAGACACATGTCAATCTCCAATGTCCTTGTTATGTCAGATAATTGATTGGTATGTGGTCCCACCTATCTGTCAAAATTCACTCATAGGGATGGGAAGAAATAAGGTCTGACCTGCCCTGCCAAAATGGGCTATGGAGACTCTACCCCCGGAAAGCTTGTTAATGACATAATCCAACTCCAAAATATAAGAACCTTCCCAGAATGACCCCAATTCACCTCACAATTCAGGGTACACATACAGTTGATGCACACACCTAGTATTTTTACAGACAATTTTACCTTTGATGACATAAAAGGTACCCCTGACCATTAGGTCCAGTCGCAGATGACTCTGGGGTTGCAGCGCTCATCTCACTCTATAGGCCAAGGGAGCTGGTGTTTGTTCGCAGACAGCTTCCGGGTCATGTGGCCAGCATGACTAAGCTGCTTCTGGCAAAACCAGAGCAGCGCACAGAAACGCTATTTACCTTCCCGTCAGAGCGGTACCTATTTATCTACTTGCACTTGAAGTGCTTTCGAACTGTTAGGTGGGCAGGAGCTGGGACCGAGCAATGGGAGCTCACCCCGTCGCAGGGATTCGAACCGCCAACCTTCTGGTCAGCAAGCCCTAGGCTCTGTGGTTTAACCCACAACACCACCCGTGTCCCTTTGATGACATAGTTCCATATAAATGTGCTTTGAGTCATAGTAACTGTGAATTTTCCAACCAGCCTTGGGAATTCCTGCAAAAGTGTCTGAATAAAATGTGCAGTTCATATCACAGATAAAGCAAGCGTATTTCAAAAATCTAGGTACGTTTCCTCTTCCAAATAGCAGCAGATGTCATTATTTGGTACATATATAAACCATGTAAGGTTTTACCAACATCCATCTTGTTTGAAGTCTCCCTTTCATTTCAGGAAAGGCTTCAGAACAGGAACAGCTGTAGTAGGAACTGTTTTAGCAAAGCAGATGGAGATTAGTTTCACTTCTCAACTTTTCTCACTATTTTTGTGGGGGAAACGATAATACCAAACAACACAGCCACCATGTTGAGCTTCTGTGTTCTTTAGCATATACTCAGTGGTGTAGCAGAAAACTGTGAGGAGGAGGAGGAGGAGGAGGAGGAGGAGGAGGAGGAGGAGGAGTTTGGAGCTGATATCCCGCCTTTCACTCCCCTTAAGGAGTCTCAAAGCTGGTAACAATCTCCTTTACCTTCCTCCTCCACAACAAACACTCTGTGAGGTGAGTGAGGCTGAGAGACTTAAGAGAAGTGAGCCTAGACCAAGATCGCCCAGCAGCTGCATGTGGGAGAGCGGGGGAGCAAACCCAGTTTGCCAGATTACAAGTCCACCGCTCTTAACCACTACACCACGCTTATCATGACATCTCCTGTCCTTCATTCACAATTTATGGCTCCAAGGAGAGTCCAAAAATGCAAGCAGCTGTGTGGATCTATTATGACAAACACACACATACCCCTAAAGCAGCAGCACACAGCATAATAACTGATTCATTAGGATCAGCATGAATGCAATCCTATGCAAGGTTTCCTAGTAGTAAGTGCCATTGAACTCAGTAGTGCCTAACTTGAAAAACACATGGAATTTTAAGAAAAGACGGCTCACCTTTTGCGGTGGGCGGTGTTGCGACTGGGCATCCAGGCCATTGCAATGACTCCACTTGGGGGCATGGGATTGATGCCCCCTTCCGCACCTGCCCTGGCTGCATCACCCCCACTTGGCCCCACCTCAGTAAGGAGGAGGAATCACTGGGGAACTGCGGGGACTTGGCATGCAGGAAGTTCATCCAGCTGAAATGTAACTATTAGTTTTTGAATAGAAATGCAAATAATAGCACATAGGTGTGCTAGCAATTAAAATACTAGCATGAAATAGGAACTCCATCAAGCAAAAGGAAATAGATATCTAGGCTGCCCTTGATTATTTTCCTCATTCCCTGATTTGCTCTGTGCTAATCCATCATCAACTTCAAGGCCTCACCACTTGTCAAGCAGCTGCACTCTGGCAGAGGATGTGCAGAGGACCTTTTCTACTCTGAAAAAGAGCTGTGCTGCACTCTGCTTTCCCCTTCCATCAAGTCACAGTATATTTTCATCTAAAATGAAAACAAAGACTATGCTATCATTCATTCATTTTATTTGTATGTCACTTTTCCACACACAAAAATTATGTTCAAAGTGTCTTACAACAAAGAAACAGAGTTGTGGCTGAAAAAAAGCCCTGTTTTTACCTTTAAAAAAATCTTTCCATATTGTTTTTTTTTTTAAAAAAAATAAATAAATAAATAAAAGTATCTCACTTAATAAGACAACAGCAACAATAAATAATGGCATTCATAGATAAGCAGTCTCCCTGGCTGCCTCTAAACATCAGCCAAGGCCATCATGGGTTTTTCAAGAATGCAGACCACTGGAGAGAGGATTTGCAAAATGAAAGCAAGGATGCTTACAAAACCCTTGTCACCTTGAAAAATGTCACACCCCATATGTGATGCTGTCACCAAAATTGTATCTCCTGCTGGTAATTTTCAAATGCAATTTCTTCTCATTAAGAGGAGAATAGTTGGGGGGAAAGAGGCATTTTCAGCACAGCATTACTCTTTTTAGCTCACACCGCCTCCCTCTTTTCCATTTCTATATCTTAACCAGGAAAAATATGTTGTCTACAGCTCCTTAGTGGTCTAAGCACCAGAGAAAACAGAACACAAGGAGAAACTTTCTGATTCTGATGTGTTTATCTTTTCATGCTTTTTTCTTGGTTGTACAGTGACTTTCCACATCAATTCACACTCAGATATTTCTTTCTGCTATATGTGGAAGGAAAGGAGAGCCCCTCACCCAGAAAAATGTAGACTGACTGGACACTTCTTCCTTTTGTCTTTTATTAGAAATAGTGGTACAATGATATAAAGGTAAAGGTAAAGGTACCCCTGCCTGTACGGGCCAGTCTTGACAGACTCTAGGGTTGTGCGCTCATCTCACTCTAAAGGCCGGGAGCCAGCGCTGTCCGCAGACACTTCCGAGTCACGTGGCCA
The DNA here is from genome assembly GCF_964188305.1 of Podarcis bocagei. Lineage (NCBI taxonomy): Eukaryota > Metazoa > Chordata > Lepidosauria > Squamata > Lacertidae > Podarcis > Podarcis bocagei. The sequence continues at coordinate 63,133,387 of NC_138128.1, forward strand.
GCGTGACAAGCTGCATCTGGCGAGCCAGCGCAGCACACAGAACGCCGTTTACCTTCCCGCTGGTAAGCGGTCCCTATTTATCTACTTGCACCCAGGGGTGCTTTCGAACTGCTAGGTAGGCAGGCACTGGGACCGACCAACGGGAGCACACCCCACTGTGGGGATTTGAACCGCCGACCATGTGATCGACAAGTCCTAGGCGCTGAGGTTTTACCCACAGCGCCACCCGTGTCCCTGCGGTACAATGATATATATACTTTCTAAGAAGCTTGCTAAGGAACTGTTCGCTGCTGAAAATTGAGAATCTCTCAATTTTGACTATATGACTGGGTTTTTACAAGAGATTTTAGAATTTTATATTCTAGAAGATTTCCAGATGGCAATTCAATGGCTATGGTATTTCTAGTAGGATCCCATCTGAGGACTGCAAAAATCATTAGAGGAGGCAATCTGCTAGGTATCTACATTCCAAGCTGTTGTTGGACCTGTCAGGGAGAGGCAAACGGGGAAAGATTTAAGGGGAGAAACCAGCACTTACAGACAGCCAAAAGAGATCATTAGTAGTCTGTCGTCTGACAGCGAGCCAGAGGCAGGGAGGGAGGAGGATGTGCCCGGAACCAGTCATTCTGTAAACAGAGGAAGTCAGGGGCGTGGTTTCCGCAGACTTGCATGTTGGGCAAAAAAATGGAAAAAGAAAGCAGACACGGCAACTGTGCCGGAAAGGTCGGACATGATTTGAAGCACTGGAGATGTACTTTTGAACTTGGTCAATAAATCAAAGAGATTGGAACTGGCCGTGAGCCCGGAGTTTTATCTATGCCGGCTTGGCAGCATAAAGCCTCTGACAGGACCACAACTCCCATCATCCCTAATCGTTGACCATGCTAGCTGGGTCTAGGGTCTCGTAGGGATGCGGGTGGCACTGTGGTCTAAACCACTGAGCCTTTTGGGCTTGCTGATCAGAAGACTGGCGGTTCGAATCCCCATAACAAGGTGAGCTCCCGTTGCTCTGTCCCAGCTTCTGCCAACCTAGCAGTTCGAAAGGACGCCAGTGCAAGTAGTTAAATAGGTACTGCTGTGGCGGGAAGGTAAATGGCATTTCTGTGCGCTCTGGTTTCCGTCATGGTGTTCCATTGCGCCAGTAGCAGTTTAGTCATGCTGGCCGCATGACCTGGAAAGCTGTCTGTGGACAAATGTTGGCTCCCTCGGCCTGAAAGTGAGATGAGTGCCACAACCCCATAATCGCCTTTGACTGGACTTAACCGTCCAGTGGTCCTTTACCTTTTTCTTTTTCTTTTTTTTTACCTTAGAGGGTTTCAGATTTCCCCATCTCTGCCTTATGGCCTTTAATGCTACTTGTGCAGTGCAAATCCTATGCATGTTACTCAGAAGCAGGTCACCATTGTGGCCTATGGACTTGCCTCCCAGAATGCACTGCAGCCTTGTTTGTGAAAATAGCTCTAAAGGTTTAATTTGAAAACAATGCCTATCAATAATATAAGGAGCAATTGCTTCTGTACAATGTTTCATAAAGTTGGCATTTGAGTGATGCAGAATGCGAACCTAGAAGGCTTGGGAAGCATATGAACTTTTTTGCTGGGGGTCTTGACAGACCACTTTATGACTTCCTTGCCTGTGGTAGCAATTGCTAAATGCTTTATTATTCTTAATTGTATTTTTATTGCTTCTTTATTTGTTTGCATTTCATTGCTTCCTCTCACTCTGCCTTTCCACCTCCTAATCCCTTCTATTCCTTTGTGCTATGTTCTTAAAACAACAGGGTAGCCTCAGCTCCTGCTGCTCACAGCTGCTGCTCCCATCATGATTCAAAGACATGCCATGGAGTACCTGAGTGAAGCTTGTGGATCACTTGTGGTCCAAGGACCATAGTTTAGAAATCCCTGCACTACTGCATTCAGTTCTAAAACCTCATTCTCATTTGGTACTGGACATTTTTTTCTGAGATGGGTAACTTAGCCAATGCTCTGACAGATTGCTGTGTAATTATTTTCTCTCTCTCTATTTCTCTTTTTAAGGAAAAAAAAATCCTGGTGACTGTTAAACAAAGAAATACAGAAGACCTTCCACAATGGCAGCACACAGAAGCCTATATTTAACTTTCAGTTCATTGCATTTAATCAACGAAGGTTGTTTCCCCTTAAGAGTGGTAAATAAAATGCTGCTTCTACCTCTCTAGCCATGCCGATTAATACATATCTTCAGGCTACGTGCAAAATATTTGAATAGAAATAAATCCACACTTTTGAAGTTACAAAACAGATGAAGTTACTTTTTTTTTGCTGCTCATTTGAAACCGAGGAAATGCTAGATCCCAAGCACGGTGTTTTTAGAACAATAAACATGTATTTTGTCGCACAGGGAATTCTGTCTCCCACAGAAGCAAAGGAGGCCTTGGGGCTGAATAATTATCAGTATTTTATTTATACAGTTTTGTAGATGCAGCTTGCTCTCTACAGAATAACATGTTTCAAAACCTGCACTATAATCCAGATGGAATACTGCAAGTGGTTATAACTCGAAATGGGAGGAATGCGTGGGGTATATTGGGAGGTATAAGGTGGAAAAGGTGAGTCACCCAAGCCCTTAAATTTGCAGCTTTCAAAAAAAGCAGGGTGCCAGTTTAAATGCGAGCCAATTGCCTTTCATAACAATGGCCTCTCACTTCTTAAACACAAGCATACTTGAAGTATTTGTCATAGATTCGATTGTGCTTAAAAGTACTGTTGCACACCATCCTAATCTCTGAGCAGTGCATGATTCCAGGGGTTCCAGGTGTGCACCCAGGATTCGTGTTTCTTTATGATGGCATCTGTATGGTATATGGTTTATTTACACATATATACAACCTGAGCCTATGATAGAGGGCCTTGCTTCTCCCATAGGCACAGCCTTGAAACTAAACAGACGTTGAACATCATGCTCTGTCATATAACTCCCAACTCCTGGGGGGAAACTGACCTGTGACTGAGTGCCAGCAAGACTGCTCAACCCACCCCTAATCAGCTTCTGTATGAACCAAATCCACAGCCCTCCAACCCAAGTGTATCTTTTCCTGACTTGAAGAAGATGCAATGATAGGAAAAGCTACCCCTATTGATTTTTTTTTCTATTTTTTCATTTTGTTTCTTGCTTTTCACACAGAGGTAAGAACACAGCTACTCTAACCAAAAGATACAGTGGTCATAACCATAATCATTGTTCAGCCTGTCTAGAAATCAATATAGTAAAACCAGTGACTACTGGGTAGGATGAATGCCAGTTTCTTGCATCCTTCACTTTGTTGGCTGGTACTGGGCCTTTCCTGTTCTTACTTGCTTGTGAACCACAGTTGCTGCTTAAGAAATACAGCATCCCTGTACTGCAGCAAGTTTCCCCATTCCAAACAGTTACTCTTTTGCAGCTTTATAGCTATTTGAGTCCTCTCTCATCCTTCCTCCCTGACCTCTATTAAATTTAGTGACAACCTTCTAGCAGAAGTGCAGGGCTGTGCTGTTAACCCACCCTGTCAGCTGAGACTAGAAGCCCTTAGATTTGCTGAGCTACTGCGACAAACCCAGATCATAAGCTTCACCCTAGTGGGAAGCGAGATGGACTTGCCATCTGGATAAACTAGGCTACAAAACAGTTGCGCTGTTTGCTCGATTTTCAGTAAGGAAATCCTAGGTATAAAAAGGCTTCGCTAGCATTCACCATGCGGTGGCTTAAACTCCAGGAAAACATTGGGGATGCAAAGCAAATGCTTTCCCAGCCTTATCTGCTTTGCAGCTATGATATGCAATGACCATGATAAATGGCAGAACACAAGCACTGCTGTACTGGGTCATGCTAAGGGTTCGTGTAACCCAGATTCCAGTGCTAAATGCTTCAGAAGAAGAGCACAACAGAGAGATTACAAAGCAATCCATCTTCTGTCGGTCACTTGACATGTTTAGGGCACCTTGAAAAATCCATATAAACCTCTCCATTAACAATTGGCTACTCATAGATCTATTTCTTGAGAAACCAAGAAGTGTTATTGCTCTTTCAAAGGTCCTCCAACAATATATTAAGTATTTGCTACCGTTAGCTGAGGTTATAGTTTTGCTGTGCAGCACAATGCTCCAAGCATGGTTACTCAAAAGTAAGTCCAGCTCATTTCTTAGTGCTGTTTGGACTGAAGCATGGGAACCTTAAAATCATCTACTGAACTCACTTCAGGGTCAGCTCCAGATTTGATAGACTGGGAAGCGCCCTGTGGCAGCATTTTATATTGGTGGACTTCCAGTTGTGCAGTTGCTTTGTAGTGGCAGCTGCAAACAGCCATTTTGACTTAGGGGCACCACTCCAGAATATTGTATAGGCTAAAATGACTGCTTACTGCTGCCACAGTCAGGTGTACCAATGGCTGGGGGTTGTCAGTTCTTGTGGCCCATGCCAGGGAACTGGGACCCTAGCAACTGACAGAGGTTGCTTTGTATTCTTCTCATTCTTATTTATTAAATTTGTACTCCCCCCCAAAACCCCACATATTTTAGAAGACTTACAATGTAAATCAGCCAATGGGTGTTTCTGGTTAGGAAATCTGATAGCCACTCTAGAAAGGGAAAGTCTGCCTAAGACTTGGTTTGATAGGAGCTTCTCTGTGCTGCAAAGATTTTGCATTCTGAACTAGGTTTGTTCCTCACTTGTGAAACCATCAAGCTTTAAACCCTCCTAGAGTGTAATTAGATAAATATACTGTTTTGATCCAAAAGTGCTTCCTCGTACTTTGAACCTCTGGGAGGGGAGGGAATGGATGCTGGGCAGTTTTCACAGAAATAAAATACCTTTGCTGGTGTTCAACACTACCACAAACAGTTACGGCTAGACTTCTGCTGGCAGCAACAGGGAGAGGTTTATCTAGTGATGCACTCCAAATAAAGGCCATGTTACCCAGCACCCATCTTCAGTGAGGATGTCTGTCCCAAAGAGTGCTCAGGTAGCTGCAGAGGAGAGGAGGGGGAAGTTCTGTTGCATGGGCAAAAAAGTACCATGCAACTCTCTGTATTTCCCCTATCTCTGGGCTTTCACTTTTTCCAAAGACCAAAAAAAGTAAAAAAAGAAGAGGCAGGAATATTATTTGCACAGTTTTCAGGACATGCATTGTAGAAAACTAATGTATTGCTTAGGAGCAACAAGCTGTAATTGGTTAAATTAGTAGGGGTCAATTTTAACCAGCAAGGATTAAGGCCAGGCTTGTTTGTTTCCTTTTCAGGCTATTTTGGTTCTGGTTGTTATGGTGATGGAGAGTGAAGAGAAAACCTCTCCCTCTAACATTCAGTGGTAGTTTTTAATTTATTAAGTTGTAATTTATCTTATAGTTCTCTGTATAACTCAAAAAGGCTCCTGAATAGGGTTTTGGTAATATGCAAATTAAACTAAAATTGTTTTAGATTTAACTGTGTTGGGCTTGAACATTGAGAAGTTATTTCTTTTAGCTGTTACATTTACACTTTAATTGATGCCTTCATGACAGAGATTGCAACTGACTAAAAATGTGTTAATTACTCCATTTCCCTAGTGGTGTTCATTTCCTGGTTCTTGAATACTATTAGCACACACACCCCTCAGATCGCAAACTTGGGTGCTTAGCAGTTTGAAGATGAAATGGGGCCGCCCCAAAATAATAAAGCATAATCAAATGAATTGTTTTAAAAAGCAACAACAATGAAAACACCCCAACAGTAATCTTCCAGGATCTAAACTGACGAGCATGGGAGCCACAGAATGGCTGAATTCGGACCTCACTTTATTCCATTTTGCTGATTCACTACAACATTTTCTTGTAGGGTTTACTGACCTTTAAGGAGAAAGTTCTCCATTAGGGTTCATAGCTTGCATTATTCTCTCCCACTTAGAGAGAAATCCTTAGTATAGGAAGCCAGTAGGAGTGTGGCTATTGCTAGCTGAGCCCAGCTACACCCAAACACCTCCCTATGCCTCTTTTCCAGGGCTTACACGAACTGAAATTTTTCCAGGCTTGGTTCAACCCTCTGGGTCCCAGCTGAGCCAGGAAGGGGAAGATAAGCCAGCGTATCTCTGGCTAAACCAGGATGAGGGAGTTAAGCCAGCATAACCTGGGTGTACCAGAAATGTCCCAGCTCAGCCAGAAATCTGCTGGATCCTAACCCCACCCCTCCTTAGATTGTGCCCTAAGGGACTTAATAGCAGGTTCTTAAAATATCTGGGGGTGGGGAATACCCATTCATTTGCCATGCCTATAAAAATTAAACTATAATAGTATAATTAGTATCATTCTGCCTGGACACAGAGGGCCTACTGGCAGTTCCCTCGCTGCGAGAAGCCAAGTTACAGGGAACCAGGCAGAGGGCCTTCTCGGTAGTGGCACCCGCCCTGTGGAACGCCCTCCCACCAAATGTCAAGAGAAAAACAACTACCAGACTTTTAGAAGACATCTGAAGGCAGCCCTGTTTAGGGAAGCTTTTAATGTTTGATGGACTATTGTATTTTAATATTTTGTTGGAAGCCGCCTCGAGTGGCTTGGGAAACCGAATAATCTTTGCCCTGTGCATCCCTTTCACAATGCTAAGGCAGCTTGCTGTGGGTAGGTGGGGGGTGGTGGGCCAAATTGGGATGGCCAGGTTTGGGGGGTGTCACATGTGTGACATCATGCATGTTCAATGCCCACCCCCTAATGTTGGGTGCAACTTTGTGCCACTGTATGTTATATAAAGGGGAAACAACCTGCCACTAAGTTCTGGTTTTGGTCCATATCCCTGGCTGGCTTGGGGAGTTCATACATGATCAAAATACCTAATGTCTCAGATCTAAACAGCACCAGGCATTATTGGAAAACTCTTTCATAGCTTGTCAATTTCCCTTTTGCAGTTGCTACTATTTGTACCCCCGGATCTCAGGAGCAGCTTTTCAGGAGAACAAGAGGCTGCAGTGGGAAGGGAGTTAGAAACATCCTACATGCACATAGTTATTCTAACACTGCCTTTTGAAACCTGACCCATGTTTGTTTTTTGGTGAGCAGCTGAAAAGGTTTCTAGCTTCTGACTAAACAGAGTTTTGCTGTTGCATGCATCCATTTCAATAGATTTTCATAGAGAAAAGTTGAGGAGCATGGCTATGGAACTGCCATGGGGCTTGAAATGAATGAGTTCCTGACAGAATTCAGTAACCACAAGCACTCATAAGACCTTCTGGACTGCTGGGAATTCCTACTAAAGATGAAATCAAGATCCAATTTGGAAACACATTCTGACATATCCATTCATTGTTAGGAAACGAATAGTCAGATGATGATGCTGAGCTCAGATGATGATCTATTGAGAAATTTGGATTAAGCATGGTGTGTTTTATAAAACAGACAGAAGTGTAATCCTCATGTTTGAATTAGTATTATAATGGGTCTTTAATCTAATATTTATGGTTATATTAGACTGCATTTTTGCCATTTCAGGTATTTTTAAATGTGCAATTAAAAATAATAATCAATAACTGAGACAAATCCCTAGAAGAGGCTTCACTGTAGCAAAACCTCTGATACATGTATAATCATGCTCATTATTAAAAGCAATTTGAAGTCAGAGCCATTAGAAAACATGATTCTACTAACAAAGTACCCCTGACATAGACTTTCCCAACCCAATCCCCACATCCTGACCCCTATTTTCATTAACCCCAGTCAGCATGGCCAATGGCCAGGCATGATGGAACTTGTAGTCTGAAATATCTGAGGCGCTCCAGTCGGGGGAAAGCTGATCTCACACATATTTATATTAAAATGTTTATATTACAGATAGGTAGCCGTGTTGGTCTGCCATAGTCAAAATAAAAAAATTCCTTCCAGTAGCACCTTAAAGACCAACTAAGTTAGTTCTTGGTATGAGCTTTCGTGTGCATGCACACTTCTTCAGATACACACTTCTTCAGGTACACACTTCAGATACACACTTCTTCAGGTATCTGAAGAAGTGTGCATGCACACGAAAGCTCATACCAAGAACTAACTTAGTTGATCTTTAAGGTGCTACTGGAAGGAATTTTTTTATGTTTATATTAGATTGTTATCCATTTAGAATTATTGTTAGCAATAATACTAGCATTTGTTTATACTGTGTATTTTCATTATTCTTATTGTCATTATTACTAGTATTTGCAACAGTAGGCTGCAATCCTATACTTATTTACCTGGGAGTAAGTCCCAATCAGCTCTGTGGGACTTACTTCTGAGCAGACAATGTATTGGATGACACTGGTAATGGGTTTTATACTCTGGGATTGTGATAACACTTTGGATTATTACCTCATCACCGCAATAATTCTTGGGAACATTTTGTCTGTTGATTTTTACTAGCATGGGGTTTCGTATTTCATTACAATCAAATCTTTAGCATTGTTCTTGTGAGGCAGTATTTTTTTAAAAAGCAGGGAGGGAAGAAATAATCAGAGAGTATCCATTATGCATGAGCTTGGAAAAAAACCAAGAACATCCACCAGTGAAATCAATAAGATGCCCCTGGTTCCCCCCGCCCCACAGCTGATAAATAGCAGCGCCACTTCAACCTTTGCAAAGAAAAAAAGAGCTTGAAATGGACTGTGTTGCTTTGCAATTTGCACACCCTTGTTTAATGCCGAGCCATAAACCAACTGGAAGTCACTAATTTAGAACTAAATGATGAAATAACTGCAGGTTCTCTTTTGAAGAGCTATTTGCAGACCCTTTTAGTGATCTTTAGGCTGCAGCATCATGAAAGGCAAATACTATCAACATCCACTTACGTGGCCACATGTGTGCCATGGTTAACAACTCGCTGTTTCTGGCTATAAATACTTCCAACATTATGGCCGCAAGTGAAGGAGGTGAAAGGGAGAGCTGCTCATGATATCAGTTGCCATAGATTAGCTCACCTTTGCCACCTCACACGTACACACAGCTGCTATTTTAGTGGGCTGCCATCCCATACAACAGGGTAAGGCATTTTAATAATGGGTCTTTCACAAGGAATCAGGAAGGTGCCAGTTCCACAAGAAAGGCCTACTCACATATGTGCATTTTGAAGCATGGGATTGTACCATATTATGGTGAAAGTAGTTTCCTGCTACTGTTGGCTATTCTTGTAAACCCTTCCTTCATGATTTCCTCTTTCTTCCATTTCTTATGCATGCCCTTCTTAAATCTCAGTTCATCTGCAAGCTCCTTATGCTGCCACACTGGTTTCCTTAGGTGCCTCCCATTTTTCTTTCTGTTGGAGTTGTCTGCATTTGTGCCTTCCGTATATTACCTTTATAAAACTCCCATCTGTCTTTGACTCCTTTCTCTTTGAATATTTCTGACCATGGGATCTCACCCAGAAGTTCCTTAAGCTTTTTAAAACCAGCCTTCTTACGAATCTCCAGGGCCTGATGGATTAACCTCCAAGTATTACAGAACTTTGAAAGACTATTTAATTCAACCATTAAAGGAGGTTTGCAATGAAATTATGGAGGGGGAAAAGGCGCCGGAGACGTGGAAAGAAGCTTAGATCACACTTATACCAAAAACTGAGTCTGAAAAGACACAACTTAAGAACTATCGCCCCATATCCCTACTTAACGTGGATTATAAAATATTTGCAGATATATTGGCTAGAAGACTGGAAAAAGTTTTGGCAGAGGTGATACATAAAGACCAGGCCGGCTTTCTCCCTGGAAGACATCTATCGGACAATACGAGGAATATAATTAACATTTTGGAAAAGCTGCAGGTGAACATTAACACAAAAGCAGTCTTGATTTTCGTAGATGCGGAGAAAGCCTTTGACAACATTTCCTGGAGTTTTATGAAGAAAAATCTTCAGGGGATGGAGGTTGGACAAAACTTTGAAAATGGTATAGGTGCGATATATTCTGAACAAAAGCTAAATTGATAGTAAACAATGTGGTTACAGAAGAGTTTAAAATAGAGAAAGGGACACGACAAGGTTGCCCAATTTCCCCATTGCTTTTCATTTCGGTCCTGGAGGTTTTGCTAAACATGATTAGAAGGGACCAATTGATTCAATGTATTCAGGTCGGAGTTAAACAATACAAACTTAAAGCTTTTGCAGATGATCTCGTTATGACATTACAGGAGCCGATATCCAGCACTAAGAGGGCCCTAGAAGTAATCCAGGATTTTGGTCAAGTGGCAGGCTTTAAATTGAACAAATTGAAAACTAAGGTTTTGGAGAAAAATTTGACGCCGATAGAGAAAGAGAGGTTTCAGAAAGAGACAGACTTAACATTAGTAAAGAAGGTAAAATACCTGGGGGTGAATATGACATCCAAGAATGTGAACCTATTTAAAGACAACTATGAGAAATGCTGGTCAGAGGTGAAAAAAGATCTAGAAATTTGGACGAATCTGAAGCTTTCCTTGCTGGGTCGAATTGCTGTTATTAAGATGAATGTATTGCCGAGAATGTTATTTTTATTTCAATCATTGCAAATTATTGATAAGATGGACTGTTTCAAGAAGTGGCAAAGAGATATATCTAGATTTGTCTGGCAGGGCAAAAATCCCAGAATAAAATTTAAGATACTCACTGATGCTAAAGACAGAGGGGGGTTTGCCCTGCCAGACTTTATTTTTTTATATATATAAAATTTTTATTGGTTTTTCAAATTTTTATAACAACACAACACACACATAAAAGACAAAGACAAGAACACGTACAATTTCAGAGATCTTACTTTCTTAACCTTGGTCGTTGACTTCCCCCCACCCCACCTCCTGCATCCCACTTCCCATAGTTATATCAGCAAATTATTATTTTATCTTCTTACCATTTTAATGTTACCTCTTTTATAAAAAGTTAAATTCTTTCCTAAGTTGGACTCGAAAGTCTCTTCCATCGATTTCCCATTTTTTATAAAACATAAAACATATTAACTAAACCCAAAATCATAAGTGTTTTTGAAATTCTGTTTTCCCCTCCTCCCATCCCCGGTTTCCGTCCCTTCCCAAGTACAAGTCCAAAATAGCAGTTCTTAGCCTGGGTTCCTCACGTCCGAGGCCTTCAAATCTCTTTCAGTTCCTCTCCGCCGGTTTTGTTGGTAATCCTTCATGTTGGTCTTCGGATCTCGAAGGAGTTGTATCCCAGTCAGGCCAGATTTTCTTCCCACAAAAGCACTTGAAACCAACTGCTGCAAAATTTCCACCAATCCTTCATATTCCAAATCAGAATAAAAATAGAGATAAGAGTCAGAATGAAAATAAAGATGAAGGCCCCAGTCATATTTCTTCTTTCTTTTAATTCTTGGATTCCCAGTATTCCAGGGGCCTTTTCCTTCATCTTGCGGATCTTTTGCAGATTTATACTCCACATAATCCAAAGGTCTTCTTGTTTATAATCCATTTGTATGGGCTTCTGATTTGTACCTTCCATCTGTACTTTCTCCTGTACTTGTTTAGTCTCATTTCCTTCTTGCGTTATCTCTTTCCACTCGGCTGCAGATTTTTTTTCACTCAAGTCCTCCATACTTTCAGCAGAGCTGCTTATTCCAGCAGTCAAGGTCATAAGTTGTTTATTCATGGCAAAACTCTGCTCTTGAAGAATTCCCACAAGATAGAATGTTTTTTCTAGCTCAGCTAGTAAGTTTCCATCCACAGCCATTGTAATGTCTCAGACTTCCCCCTAGGGGGAATCTAGCTACAGTAATCTTTTCCCAACAATCCTTTTCCTCTTAATTTATTTCTTTGTATCCGAACACTTTAGTTAATTTATATCAATTTTAGTCCAGAGAGATCTTGGGTAGCAAACTCTTCCACTTTAAGTCACCCGTTTGACAGCTTTTGACAGCTGTCAAACTCCTTTCCTCTTCAACAGGCTCAGAAACAGGACTCTCCCGGGCCCGGGAGGGGGGATTACAAACGGCAAAAGAAAAAGTTCTAAAACACCACTCTTGCACTCCAGCTCCACACTTCTTTCATCCAATCGTGAAAGTTACTGTCCTTTTAAAACTCACCCCAAAAAGGGTAGGCTCTCCAACTTAGTTTTCCTGCTGTTGCTTTAAATCATCTGCAGGAGGGGGGGTGTGGACTTCCCTTTAACACATCCCCCGGTCGTACCAAATTTACGGATCAATATTTTAAAGTCCAGGTTCCAATTTACTCACGGGTTGCTTCTTTTTTGGTCCAAATTTGAGGAAGAAAGTCAGCGCTCTTCAGCCATGGCACACGGCTCCGCTCCGCTGGGGTAGCGGTCTACTCCCAGCACCACGCCACTCTCCGTACCCTCTCCGCAGCCTTTAAAAATGCTCTTCATGGGTCGGGGAGGGCGCTTAAGGTGCCCACCGAGTCACCAGGTCCTCAGGCATCCGCGCCTGAGGTTTTTGAGGGTCCCCGCGTCGCCGTCGCGGCAAGACCCGTCCCCAGCAGAGCCGATTCCCTCCGGAGCTCGGAGGGAATCCGCCATTAGCTGTTCGCGCCAACCCGGAAGTCCGTTTGCCCTGCCAGACTTTAAACTTTATTATGAGGCAGCAGCTTTTTGCTGGCTGAAGGAATGGCTACTTCTTGAGAATACAGATGTTTTGGATCTCGAAGGGTTTGACAACATATTTGGGTGGCATGCATATCTGTGGTATGGCAAGGTTAAAGCACATAGGGCATTTAAAAACCATATTGTCAGGAAAGCATTGTTTAATGTCTGGATAAGGTACAAAGTTTTTCTGGAGAGTAAAACCCCAAGGTGGCTATCACCTATAGAAGCGAAAGCTTTGAAAAAACTCAACATGGAGGCTAAATGGCCAAAATATTTTAGAACAGGAAGGTGACAAACTGAAATTGCAGAGCTATGACAAACTTAAAGAGAAGGTCCGAGACTGGTTACATTACTTTCAAATAAGAGAGGTTTATAACTTGGATAAAAAAATTGGTTTCCAGGTGGAAAAATCAAAGTTAGAAACAGAATTGTTAGAACCCAATGCTAAGATACTTTCAAGAATGTATAATCTGCTGTTGAAATGGAATACTGAGGAAGAAACGGTAAAATCTGCAATGATAAAATGGGCACAAGATATAGGATATAATATTATGTTTGCTGACTGGGAGAAGTTGTGGACCACCGGGATTAAATTCACGGCATGTAATGCCCTAAGAGAGAATATTATGAAAATGATGTACAGGTGGTACATGACTCCAGTCAAGCTTGCAAAAATATATCACTTGCCCGATAACAAATGTTGGAAATGTAAAGAAATTGAAGGTACATTTTTTCACCTTTGGTGGATGTGCCCAAGGATCAAGGCTTTCTGAGAAATGATATATAATGAACTGAAAAAGGTATTTAAATATACTTTCCCAAAGAAACCAGAGGCCTTTCTCCTGGGCATAGTTGGCCAATCGGTGTTAAAGAAGGATAGAACTTTTTTTATGTATGCTACAGCAGCAGCAAGAATTCTCACCGCAAAGCATTGGAAGACACAAGACCTACCCACCTTGGAAGAATGGCAGATGCAACTAATAGACTATATGGAGATGGAGGAAATGACTGGCAGAATCCGAGACCAGGGAGAAGAGTTGGTGGAAGAAGATTGGAGGAAATTTAAAACTTATTTGCAGAAATATTGTAAAATTTTTGAATGCTGATATTGAAATGAATTTAAGGGGTTCTAGCAACAAGGTAAAATGTAAGATGGGATTAATAATAGATTAACTAATAGGACAAGGATTTGCTGAACCAATTTTTAAAAGCGATACAAAAATGGGAGACGTGAGGAAGTCAGGAAAATAAGTTAACTAAAGATGAGAAATTAAGCAAGAGGGGATTTTTGTTTTTCTTTTATATGTGTTTTTTCTTTTTCTTTTTTGTGTCTAATGTCTGTATTTTTGTATTTTGTAATTTTGTATCTTTTTCGTTTTTGTATTTTTCTAAACTTTTCTATTGATAAAACCTAATAAAATAATATAAAAAATAAAATAAATAAAACCAGCCTTCTTAAAGTCCAGAGTATATATCCAGCTAAGCTTACCTTTCCCTTGCTTCTGTAGTATGAAACCTAAGACGACATTATCACTTCCTCCCAAGGTTCCCAGTACTTCCACTTCATCAATCAGTTCCTCTGTTAAAAACTAAACTCTGACCCAATTCCCTTCACTATAATGGGGAATAAGTGGATGACATTTGTAGGCATAATGGTCAAATTGTAAGCAGATACATTCAGGGGTTTCATGCAGGGCATCTTTAAAGTTTGGCCTTTTAAACAAAGGAAAAATTCCTAACTTTTTATTTTCTGCCAGAATTGGTCACTCCTCCTGAGCGGATGAAACCTGTCAAAGTTCTCCAGTATTCTCCCACAACGGCAGGCTTTACTGTTGTGGGTTGGTGCAAATATGAATTGTAGGGTAGGAGTTGGTGGATAAAATAGCCCTGATCCCCAGGAAAGAGTGGGGTGGGGAAATAAAACCTCTCAGCAATTACTCTTACCCTACACAGATTTTTTTTTGAAAGATACAACAGGATTTCTCAACTGATCTGCATAGAGGGAGGTACAGATTAACATAAAAAGGTTTTAATCTCCCAAATCACTATGACTGGAGTGACCTGGGAAAATAACTCACTTGGCCTGCCAACCCCCACCTGCTTATCACAATGAAAGACCACCCCCACTAGCAGGGGGAAAAAACACTCTCTTAAGCTCTGGGCAGTTCCCCAGTCATGTCAGTTTCATTTCTTGAGGATGTTTTGCATATTAAAGACCACAAACCTGCCTAAAAGGTAATGAAGGCCCTCATCCACCTCAGGGTGCTTGGTTAATGGCACAGTTTAGCTTAGAAATATGAGAACATTCACTGAATCACCCTGGTTCCCCAGTGTCATTTGAAGTACACACAGAGTCAGTGCACACAGTGTATATGTGTGTTGTTCTGTGCCAATACACACTTATCACCACTTGTCAAGTGACCTTAATGCTGACTTTCTTTCACAATTATTTATGCATGACTGTCACGCACACAAAAGGAGAGAGCACCATGCTACATATTTATTACTGGTTATGATCACACTATTATTGAAACAAAAGCTCTTTCCTCAAACCTCTGTGAACCAGCTCTGTATTAGTTGGGAAAGAATTAGCTGTGCATCTGGCTACTAGCCTGATTGAGATGCATCTTTTTGCTTCAGAGAAAAATTACTCCATACCAGAGATGCAGGTCTCTGCATTTAAAAACAAGCTGATAGCTACACACTATTTACTTGTGGGGGACGCGGGTGGCGCTGTGGGTTAAACCACAGAGCCTAGGATTTGCCGATCAGAAGGTCGGCGGTTTGAATCCCCGTGACGGAGTGAGCTCCCATTGCTCAGTCTCTGCTCCTGCCAACCTAGCAGTTCGAAAGCACGTCAAAGTGCAAGTAGATCAATAAGTACCGCTTCGGCAGGAAGGTAAATGGCGTTTCCGTGTGCTGCTCTGGTTCGCCAGAAGTGGCTTAGTCATGCTGGCTACATGACCCGGAAGCTGTAAGCCGGCTCCCTCAGGCAATAAAGCAAGATGAGTGCCGCAACCCCAGAGTCGGCCACGACTGGACCTAATGGTCAGGGGTCACTTTACCTTTATTTACCTACTTGTGGCAATAGAAGATAGAATGGAGAGCTATGTACTAGTCAGATTTCATGCATTCGTACATGCACAGTGACCCTGATATCTATCTTGAATATCTATCTTGAATATCAAACATATTTGATGATAATGACAATTTATTCAACATGCTTATGTGTCATACTTCAGAGTAGTGTCTTGTGAAGGCCCAGAAACCTGAATGTGGTGAGTGATGACATATATAGGCTGCTAACAAACATGCATTGTCAGTCACATACAAGAGTTGTAACTGTAAACTACAAAACAAACCCTTGTGTGTTGTTCTATATCTTTGTCTTGCTCTGTTATTACTCCCATATAATCCTTTGATTGGTTAATGTATTAATGTAGCTTCTCAGTGGTCAAAAGGGTCATCCCAGTTCTGTGCTACAGTTCCTACATCCTGTTCCAAATCTGATCTTCAATCCTTGAAGGAAACTGTAATAACACAAGCTATAGTTTGCAGCATGTGAAAGAAGGGAGGAAAGCAAACAAGCTAACTCATCTTCTCCCTCTTTGGTCCTCATCATTGCCACCAAGCGGATAATAATAATAATTTAATAATAATAATTTATTATTTGTACCCCGCCCATCTGGCTGGGTTTCCCCAGCCACTCTGGGCGGCTTCCATAGAAACCAAAAAAACACTAAAATATCATACATTGAAAACTTCCCTGAACAGGGCTGCCTTAAGATGTCTTCTGAATGTCAGGTAGATGTATTTATTCTCTGGCTACCTCAGTAAATGGCTCTTTTATCTCAACATAAACATAAGAACAAGCCAAAATAACATAGGAAAACACATCTAGCTAAAACCTACTGTAGAGATTGTTCTCTGCCCAACTCATTACTTAGCAATAGACATTTCAATCCAGATTCTGGGTTGACTGTCGCCCACACTTCAACTCTAACTAATCCTATTGCCAGCCTCAGTTTTATCTTTCATTTTCAGCCCCCTTCCCAACATCTTAGCTAATCATAGGGGCAGTAGAGTTCTGTTTAGGTGTCTTTCCTATAAGTGACAGCTTTCCCGGGTTGAGTTTTGACAACACCCTCCAAAAGAGCCTTCTGCGTTTATCAGCCACCATCAGACCTTATACTGCAACAGAATTAAAGTAAAGAAGAGCACACAATGTAGTAAACCTCTGCAGATTCAATATATTTCTGTGATATCAATCAGGTGCCCTTTAAATACATGTTTTGAGATAGGGAAAAGATGGAAGATATCTATTTTCTGTTGCCTTCCAAAGTCCCATTGCAAAGCTATGAAGAGAATGAAGCAAAACTAATAAAGGTCAAAATACCTTTGGAAAAGAAACTGCTGTATCAGCCTTTTAGAGGTAACCCATCATCTTGTTACGGCAAACAAAAACTTCCAAATAAAGAACACAGTTGCAATAGTCACATTAAATTAATCATGTGCTTCTAGATTATTCTAAATTCCTTTTTGCTGTTGTGGGCATGTTAAAATATTTTTAAGTACTTCTTCGCACAGTGCCTAGTAGAAGCCAGTATGTTTCTGAATACCTGCTGCTGGAAACTGCAAAGGGATTATGCTCTTATGCTCAAGTCCCTCTTACAGGTTTCCAACCATACCCTCCAATGTTTCTCCGATGAAAATAGGGACATTCTAAGGAAAAGTGGGACCTTCTGGGATCACATCAGAAACCGGGACAGCTTCTGTAAATCTGGGACTGTCCCAAGGGACACTTGGAGGATCTGGTTTCCAACTGTGAGAACAAGATGCTGAACTAAATGGCCATTGGGCAGACCCAACAGGTTCTTAAACCTTTAATGTGGTATTTTCTCCCAGAGCACCAACAGGCCCAAACAGAACTCAACCAGAGCCAGGGCTTTTTCGGCTGTGGCTCCGATCTGGTGGAACGCTCTGTCACAAGAGACTAGGGCCCTGCAGGACTTGACATCTTTCCGCAGGGCCTGCAAGACAGAGCTGTTCCACCAGGCCTTTGGCCAGGGCACAGCTTGACCCTCTCCTTTGGTAATCCTCACAGAACTCTAGCCCAATGGTTGCCATTAATTTGATTTGAACTGATTTTATAATGAATTGATTTTAGAATGCTGTATTATTTTACTGTTTTTAGCCGCTCTGAGCCTGGCTTTGGCTGGGGAGGGTGGATATAAATAATAATAATAATAATAATAATAATAATAATAATAATAATTATTATTATTATTATTATTATTATTATTATTATACCAGCCTAATCAAGATTAAACTGATAGTTTAATTTCATCTGCTTTTCAGAGGAGACCAACCCAATCTGATGGTCACAAATTTGTCTGCAGGTCAGAATGCAACTCTTTGTTGGACTGTGCATGTCTCTCAATTTTGCAGTGCATTTTTGATGTGCAAATAAATACGGTTTTGCATTAAAGATGCGTGCTAAGCACATCTTTTACAGATAAAGAATGGAAAAGTGTGTATTTTACCCTCAAAGTGTCTTTTACATAAAAAATGGGCACACACAATGTGAGCATTGGGATGCCACAGAATAGAATGGAATGGGTATGTATTGAAGACTTCCTTATCCAACAGTCCTATTGTTGAGTAGCCAGTCATTTCACTTACTGTTCTGCACAATTTTGAACAGTTTTATAAGTTATTTATATAGCCGTACACTACAGTGGTCTTTTATGAGAGGACAGTATATAAATTTTTTTTTTATAAATGGGTAAGTACAGCAAGATGGAACCAGCTTATGATTGAGTGCCAGCAGGACTGTAAGGGGACACAATTAGCTGCTCAGCCCAAGCACATATGCATCCATAGCACCATATAACAATCACCATGAAAAGACTGTTTTAAACAGCTCACAGTTATGATGAATTATGCACAGGCCAAACATCTGAGATGTTTACCCACAAAAATGGAAATGCCACATTAGAATCAACGCATGTAGGCCAAATTCCAAAAGTGTAATAAATATATATGATAGCACAATTCAGAAGGAATATAAAGCAATTATTGATTTATGGCTCATTCTGGATCACTGCCACTGAGGAAAGATTTTTTAAAAAAATTAGGCATATTTTATTCATAGGGATTTATGTTAAAATGACAAATATGGGCATTTGATCTTCAGAGGTATAAACTCTTATTACTATAATTCAGTTTAAAGCACTTTTCTCTTAAAGTTAATCCCATCATATCACATTAATCATCACTGCAAAGCAATGTCTACTCCTTTTGGCCTTGACTATTTGGAACACTTATAATAGAATTAACTTGTAGACAATGTCCTAAATCCTGAGATACAAGAAATAAATCTATAATTAAGGAATTATTTTTGGGCAAAAGGTATGCCTAGCATAGCAGCTAATCCATCAAGCCCAAAGGTATATATGACCTATATACCGTATTTTGCGCCCCATAAGACGCTCCGGCCCATAAGACGCACCTAGTTTTTTGGGGGGGAAATAAAGGGAAAAAGTTATTTCCCCCCCAGGCGCGGGGCTGGGGCAGCCCGAGCTTCCCCCGACCCCAGCCCCCAAACAGGCAGCTCTCTGCAAGCCGTGGGAGCCCAGCGGTGGTTCCCGCTGCTTGAGGAGAGATCCGCGAAGCCTGCACGTGCTGGGATCAGCGCTTGCAGGCTTCGGGATGCCTGCAACTCTCCCCAAGCAGTGGGAACGTTCCCGCTGCTTGGGGAGAGATCCGCGAAGCCTGCACGTGCTGGGATCAGCGCTTGCAGGCTTCGGGATGCCGGCAACTCTCCCCAAGCAGTGGGAACGTTCCCGCTGCTTGGGGAGAGATCCGCGAAGCCTGCGCGTGCTGGGATCAGCGCTTGCAGGCTTCGGGATGCCTGCAACTCTCCCCAAGCAGTGGGAACGTTCCCGCTGCTTGGGGAGAGATCCGCGAAGCCTGCACGTGCTGGGATCAGCGCTTGCAGGCTTCGGGATGCCGGCAACTCTCCCCAAGCAGTGGGAACGTTCCCGCTGCTTGGGGAGAGATCCGCGAAGCCTGCACGTGCTGGGATCAGCGCTTGCAGGCTTCGGGATGCCTGCAACTCTCCCCAAGCAGTGGGAACGTTCCCGCTGCTTGGGGAGAGATCCGCGAAGCCTGCACGTGCTGGGATCAGCGCTTGCAGGCTTCGGGATGCCTGCAACTCTCCCCAAGCAGTGGGAATGTTCCCGCTGCTTGGGGAGAGATCCGCGAAGCCTGCACGTGCTGGGATCAGCGCTTGCAGGCTTCGGGATGCCGGCAACTCTCCCCAAGCAGTGGGAACGTTCCCGCTGCTTGGGGAGAGGTCCGCGAAGCCTGCACGTGCTGGGATCAGCGCTTGCAGGCTTCGGGATGCCTGCAACTCTCCCCAAGCAGTGGGAACGTTCCCGCTGCTTGGGGAGAGATCCGCGAAGCCTGCACGTGCTGGGATCAGCGCTTGCAGGCTTCGGGATGCCTGCAACTCTCCCCAAGCAGTGGGAATGTTCCCGCTGCTTGGGGAGAGATCCGCGAAGCCTGCACGTGCTGGGATCAGCGCTTGCAGGCTTCGGGATGCCGGCAACTCTCCCCAAGCAGTGGGAACGTTCCCGCTGCTTGGGGAGAGGTCCGCGAAGCCTGCACGTGCTGGGATCAGCGCTTGCAGGCTTCGGGATGCCGGCAACTCTCCCCAAGCAGTGGGAACGTTCCCGCTGCTTGAGGAGAGGTCCGCGAAGCCTGGAGAGCGAGAGGGGTCGGTGCGCACCTACCGCTCTCGCTCTCCAGGCTTCAGCGAAAGCCTGCATTCGCCCCATAAGACGCACCCACATTTCCCCTTCATTTTTGGAGGGGAAAAAGTGCGTCTTATAGGGCGAAAAATACGGTATTATTAATTATAACCTGGTTTTCCTCTAGTAAGCTCAAAAGGGCTTATATCTTCTCCCATACAGGACCTATCCTGTAGCCTTTGGGGCTTGGTATGGTCCAAGAGACATCTGAACCATCTACAGGTCCAAGAATTCACTATTTACCTCAATTGGTTGGATATCTCTGCCTACTGAAGAGGTCCTGTTTTACATAGGCATTCTATTGTTTAGACATTCATGGTTTCCTGCTATGTAAACAACCAGACTTGGGGAACTGTGGTTTGTTTAAATTATGTTTTGAGAACAAGCCAGTAGCTGTAACCACAATTCAATCTGGGCTTGTTCTCCCTAACTCTAGCTTAAACAAACCACATCTCCCTGAATTTCAACATAAGAGGAAATGGTAGTTTACTGTAAAATGAAAGTGATTATTTCCAATCTACTCATCATGCTTACAAAAGAAGAGGGGAAATGCATGAACTCAAGGCTTTCTATAGTCCACATAATGAGAAACCGTTTCCTGCTATATCTCAACTGGGCTCCAGTGTCCTGTCAAACTTGCAAGGCATAGTTTTGTTTTCTCATCATTTGCATGATTTATCATCCTGCCTCTTGACGTCTCCTGCTACTGCTATGCTGTGGAGATAAATGATCTGATGGTCCATAGTTCCACAGCTGAAGCTAAGGAGGGGTTGGCTAGGGTGACATTGTGTGGGCTAGGTGACATTGTGTACCTCCATCCCCAGAGACTTCCTCCATGGAAAACTCTCCAATGGTGCTCCACTAGAGGTAGGAGAGGGAAGTGATGGGACAGGGGCAGATCATTCAAAGCCCTTCTATTTTCCCAACACCCTTCTCCCCCAGTAAGGAAGGGAAAATAAGCCAGCCCTGAAGCTCGTAGTTATTTTCCTTCTAGTTGCCTCCACTTCTTCCTTGTCTGGCATGAGGCCGGCATAGCTTTGTATTTAGTGGTTCCTCTCCCCCGAATTCTCTTTCTCCCATCCCCTAGGATTGCATGGTTATTTGCTATATGTTTATGCAGTTGATAGGGAGGAGAAGGAAAAGGGGAAATGGGAATTGTTTGTTTTTAAAATAATAAACATTTCAATAATTTTTTTAATGAAAAGGGATTAATGTAATTCATCCAGGAATTTTGCTCAGCAAATAAAACTTTAACAGTACAATGCATGTCTGTTTTGGTGTACACTCTTGGCAATGTGAGGGTATTTTTTTTCTCTCCCTTGCTTGAAGATTGTCTCATCACTGCTCTAAAGTTTTCCAGGAGTGATGCTCAGGTACCACAGTGCCTGTGACATTCAGTGACATCTAAGAAAGGTCAGCTTGGTCACCTGCTGTTGGTTTATTACTAATCATCATTTTCAAAGCAAGGTGTTTCTCTTTGGTTGATTTTGTGCATGAATTATTGGAACGCTGAGAACGGAGATTGGATGTATGTGAATTTTGGCCACTGACTTATATCAAAAGTGTACGGAGCTCATTTTCCTCTTCATTAGATGTCCTTGTCCTCTTACTATTTAAGTCTATGAGTCACACATAAGTATACATGCCATTATAAAATCACCAAGGACTCTTCTTTGCTTCATGGGCAAGATTGCACTACAAATCACTGTGTGAGACCTATTGCATAAGTCAGAATCATGATGATCCAAGTATTTTGCATTTTCAAAAGAACACATGTTGAGTCTACAGCATTCTTCCAGAGATTTTTTTTTTTTACATTTTAAAGTGCTTTTAGACCAAAGTTGCCTCTGAAAGTATCTTACAACCTTGTACAATTATAAATTCATTCAATCAAAACTTAAAAACAACTTAAAAATTTAAATAGCCCATTCCATACCAGGGACATACAAGCCAGCTTACCAAATCTGAATCAAGGGTATATCCCGAGATAGCAGGACATGCAAGCTGCATCTAACTTTGCTCCAACATCCAAAGCAATCATTCTCCACACACCTCCTCTTTGCTTGGATTAAGTTTCAGCATGTTGGTCCACATCCAACCCATGCACTGATTCAGAAGTTCAACAGCTTCCCTAGTACAAGCAGATGGAGCACATGCAGTAGGGCTGGGTGCCGTCTGCATACTAACGGCATGTCAGCTCCAGTTGACTTATCCCAGCAGTTTCATACAGATGTTACAAACACAAATCTACCCGCCCCCCAGTCTTCTACTTACAGCCTGCAATCATTGCATAAGTTCTGCTTCTCCATTCTGAGATAATTCACAATTTCGCATGTCACACACTGCCTAGATTAGCATGGATGGAACTATGTTGAACAAGCTGTTACTAAAAAGTGATGCTAAGAGTTATTGTGCTTTAAAAGACTCCAGACTGATGCCAGATAACAAGGTTGTGCACTGCAATCCTATATATGTTTACCCCGTGCTAAGTCTTACTATGTCTAGAAGACCCTGGCCCATAAAATCAAACAATGTTTTTAGCCATATAAAATCTCTGAATTCCTGGTTTTGTTTGTTTTATACTTTTATACTTTTCTGTTACAGTTTTCTGCTGTATTTTTTTTTTTTTTGTGTGGTGGGGTGGCGGCTTGTTTGTTGTGTTTTGTAATTTTTGAACTTTTGTTTACTGTTCTTCATGTTGTACACCACTTAGAGGGTTTTAAAAAAAATATTTTGAGTGGTTTCTAAATGTTTCTATTGACAGGGAAGAGTGCTGCCAGTTTGCAGGGCAAGGATCCACTGCAGTCAAGGCCATAGCTATACTCGGTCAGATTAGAAGCTATTGCTGGCTACTCTCCTGCCTGAGGTGGTTAAAAGGCTTTGCTCTTGAGCTTCCCTGTGCTGTGCACACTTTCCAGGAAATCCATCTGAAAATGCAAAAGGGAATGTAAAAGAGGGATATAAATTAACATGAAATAGCAAGGGAAAGTCTGATGAATTGCATGTTAATTTTTACTGCAGTTCAATACACCGCAAACTTTGCAATGACTAATGTGTTAGCCAGAACGTTTACCTTCTTAGAATCTCCTATTTTGGATTTTGAAATACTTTAGCATATTGACAACTGGCTTAATTTGCTTCACAAGTTTAAAAATAGTCTGTTTACGAGAACGCGTCACTCACATTTAGATCATCGCACAGAGTTTTGTCCACACATTGCATTGATCTTTCCTTACCAATCCTGGATATTATCATTAAAGGCTTGAGTTTAAGGTGCTTCTTCCTGAATGCCTTTCAATTTGTCCAATAAGATTTAAAGTTCTTATTTTGAAAACAAGATTTGCATTTCAAATGAGAAAGCAGTTTGGAAAATAAGACATCACTTGAAAGGGCATACTGAAAAGCAGATATGGATTTTCAAAGGGAACAGTGCAAGATAAACTTACTGAGTAAATGGAAACTGTTTAAAAATTAATCTTAATGTACCTTTTGATTAAGGAGTAGATTTCAGATTGTGTACCTCAAATTCACTCTTCAGTAGTACTTCTGAAGTTAAATGTAAAATCCACATCCAAGGTCCTGTAAAGACTGAGCATGACTAAGCTGCTTCTGGCGAACCAGAGCAGCGCACGAAAATGCCGTTTAGCTTCCCGCCGGAGCGGTACCTGTTTGTCTACGTGCACTTTGATGTGCTTTCGAACTGCTAGGTTGGCAGGAGCAGGGACCAAGCAACAGGAGCTCAGCCCGTCATGGGGATTCGAACCACTGACCTTCTGATTGGCAAGCCCTAGGCTCTGTGGTTTAGACCATAGTGCCACCCATGTCCCCTTGCAAGGAGTAGGGATACCCTGAATACAATAACAGCAGGTCACGTTTGACTCTCCATTACCACCCAAATGATCTTCACTGCCTCACAAATAAACTTCCCCTTCCTGTTTGCACTTCTTGTCTGTGCAGCAAAGGATTTACTCAAAGATTGTGCTCCTTACTATTTCCTGTGTCAGTCCTGTGCACCCATGCACTGTCACATCGCTACCTGCTTTTCTCTCTGCTCCTGTCTGGCCTAGACAACCTCCAGTAAGGAAACATGTAAGGAGACATATTTTGTTGCAGCTGGGGCAGATGTGCTGCTGCAGATGCAGCATGGTGTTTCTTTTCTCTGCGCTCCTCTCAGTGGTCATTCCTCTTCTGGTCACTGCTATGGTTTCACGACCTGACTGTCTGCTTCCAGACACTGTGGTCATATGTAATACATTTCCTGTACAGTGGGGTTAATGCTGCCAGCTTTCATGCCACGTTTGCAGACATCTTTGTACAGTGGTACCTTGAGTTACAAACACCTCAAGTTACAAACGCTTCAGGTTACAAACTCTTCTAACCACCACCCTTCTGAGTAATACCCCTCCCCACCTTCTCACTATATAGAAGGATCTGGCAACTTCTGTTTCAGTGTATCTGAAGAAGTGTGCATGCACACGAAAGCTTATACCAAGAACTAACTTAGTTGGTCTTTAAGGTGCTACAGGAAGGAATTTTTTTATTTTAACCTGGAAGAGTTACCTCAAGTTGAGAACTTTGCCCCAGGGCGAGAATGGAAATTGTTTGTGCTGACGGTGCAGCGGCAGCAAGAGGCCCCATTAGCGAAAGCACGCCTGTAGTTAAGAACCGACCTCCACTGAGGCAATTACCACTGAGCCTCTTGGGCTTGGCGATCAGAAGGTCGGCAGTTCAAATCCCCATAACAGGGTGTGCTCCCGTTGCTCTGTCCCAGCCTCTGCCAACTTAGCAGTTCCAAAGCAAGCCAGTGCAAGTAGATAAATAGGTACCGCTCCGGCAGGAAGGAAAATGGCATTTCTGTGTGCTCTGGCTTGCGTCATGGTGTTTTGTTATGCCAGAAGCGTTTTAGTCATGCTGGCCACATGACCTGGAAAGCTGTCTGTGGACAAACGCCGGCTCCCTTGGCCTGAAAGCAAGATGAGCACCGCAACCCCAGAGTCGCCTTTGACTGGACGTAACTGTCCAGATGTCCTTTACCTTTACCTAGCCATTGCTGAAACAATTATTTACCTTGGCAATTAAGCAGTACATAAATGAATTAATACTTCCAATAATAGCAACAATTCCTTTCTGAATGGATCACATTGTCAGATCCCTTGGCCTTATCCAAATATATTTTCCTTTCCCCAGAGGGAGGACCAACAAGTGCCCCCCCCAATGAATGGCAGTCACTCAGGCAACCACAACTTACTTGAATAACTCATGCCACAATGAATACATCCTGGGAATACACTTTTAAATTGCTCTCTTCCATTAAGTTGTTCCCATAAATATTAGAGAGTAGAAGACTAGTGGAGATTTATCTCATGGTGCTCCCAGAAATTAAATTCTGTGGTACTATACAATTTATTCTTTATTTTTCACTTCTTTGATTTCTATTCGCTTAATGATTCAGGAAGACAGAGCAGCACAAAGTCTCTTTCCCATCTTTTCATTCATTTGCCACCAGCACATCTGCATATAAATGATAAATCAGGCTTTAGCATATGCTTCCTGGAGTTGCATTATTACAGTTTACTTCCTAGTCTTGCCTTTGCCTTTCACTTCACATTTGTGATTGTCTGTTACTTCTGAATCAGACCCAAGAAAGTGACCTGCAGATCCACCTCCTGCACAACTACAAAGTGCAGCTGCATGGGGAGGAAAGCCTTTTGCAAAGAAAACTGGATTCCTTTGGTTAATTACCCCATCATCTGTCTTTACTAATAATCCTGTTGACACAACACAGAGCGTTGCACAAGCAGTCAAGTGAAGGATTACTGCATCTTTTCAAATTATTAATTATTAGAACAAGGAAGGTGGCTGTCACTTGTTTGCATGGACAAACTGGGGACAACATTGTTTATTACCGATGGTTTTGTTTACTGCACACCAATGTGATTAATAAGGTTTAGAAAATGGGCATCATTAAGCCAGTGTTTTGCACTAATGATAAAGATTAGCACCTGTGTGTCATACTTCACTGTCAATGACTCATTTCAGATCCATCACATAATGAAGAAATTAGAAAAGGAAACCACTTTCATTTCATTCTGCTTGGGACTTATCGCAGTTCTACAGAGGAGAGATTTGTTTTTGAAGGGGGGGAAAGGAAACAAATTTACAACTTCCTAGCAATACATACTGGCAAATAAACATTTGACTAATAATCCACTGCTTTTCTCTGTCTCTAAAGACTAAGATAAACTGGAAGGCTCTGTTTATCTAGTATGCAAAATTATTTTCCCCCCAACTCATAGTAATAAACTTTATTGCATTACGAAGCAGGAATAAGTAATGCACCTTTCTGTAAAACTCTACTTAGTCTCAATTCAGTAGCAGGGATAGAGAATGACATTTGATAATGCCACTCCAATTTAATTAAATTAACAATTGTGTAGATGGTGCCATAAAGAACAGGACTTTCAGCTCATAGTGTGCTCCTTATGGACAACTCTCCCAGGGAGATTTGCCTAAATCTGCTTTTAGGATAGCATTTAAGACTGATTTATTTGAGGCATGCTGAATGTTTATTATCCTTTTCTGCATCTATGTATGTGCATTTATTGTCTATAACCCCTACACAATGGGTTATATATATTTCGATACATATATATGTATATGTTAATATATATATACATACAAACATACACACATATATATACAAAAATACATTTAAATCAATGTCATATGTTTAGTGCATTGCGATGTGATTTGTAATTTCAGATGAAAATTCCCAGAGCAGTTTAACAATCAATCCCTCTTCCCAGAGAACTCTGAAAATTGTAGCTCTGGAAGAGGAATAGTGTCTCCTAACAACTCTCAGCATCTTTAACCAACTATGCTTCCCATGATTCTTTGGTGGAAACCACAGCGGTTTAAAGTGGTATGATTCTGCTTTAAATACAGATGGGGCCCAGGACTGGAGAGTCACAAAGCTCACTGGGGGACTCTGAGCCAGCTAGTCAGAGGCACACTCGTTCTCAATCTTTCTTCCTCTCTGTTTAGCCTACCATCCGGCTGTGCCAGGGCAGCTGTCAGTTGGAAGGACACAAGCTAATTAAGGCCAACAGCAAATGCACACTCAGGCAGCTGCTCAGGTTTCCAAATGTGGCACTCTTGGGGAAAGTGAAGTGTGGGAATGGATTGCTCATGCTAGAGAGCCAAACCTGGATCAACAGTTATTTATAGAATGGTAGCCAGGTTCTTAATGGTTCCCCAGATCATCTGGTCCAGCTCTGCTGATGAGCTGCAGCACACCTCTCTGGCCATTAGCTGTGTGATGTTTCAGCACAGTGATTCTCAGAACAGTAGCTCTCTGCTTGAGAGATGTTCCAGTGGTGCAAGACATTAAGTCTCTAGGCTGCTGCTAGAATCTGTGGTTCAAACCACCTAGTTTGCCTTCTACCTATCTCAGTAAGTTTTAATATGAAGGTTAAAATGGGTAAAATGAGAAAAACATACTTCCCTGAGATCCTGGTATTAAAATGATATAAATAAGTTCCTCCAGACTTGTGGAATAATGAATCACAAAGTGCATGTTTCGGGTTGCAGAATGCCAACTTTTAAACTCCATTTTTAGGGAGCGCACAGGCATTTGGAGGACTGGATCAAATTCTTCTTTGCTCAGCCCCATCATACCATCAGTATCTGGCCTGCTGATCCCACTGATCCCACTGGATCCCCTTGCATTGATGTGTAAGTGAAATCAGTGGATAAGTTAATGTCTGCTAAGTGTTCTTCTTTGAAGTGTGCAAAAGATCAGAATTGATTTTTGTCCATTTTGCAGCTCAGATAGTTGCATAAAATAATGGCTCCAGGACACAGATCTTTGTATGACCCATTTTATAGCAAAGTGGAAAACGGTGGAAAACAGAACAACTTAGTGTGCGTGCCAGTTTTCTATCAGGCTCCAAATTCTCCCATTCTACATTCTAAATGAAGTTAGATTGGTGACATGATCTGTCAGGCTGTTTTCAAAGAACCAAGCAGCTATCTGCCCTTATAAGATCTGCTCCCTAATTATTTTTGAGTAGTGAATTATATCAGGAATCATAGCTCATACCAGATGTGCCAGAATTGTGACAGATTTCGAAAGAAGTGTACTGAACTGTTTATCCTCATCTACCTTTCTTTCTCGCTTTCACATGGACACCTAGCTGCTAATTCCAGAGGATACAATTCTGATTTAGCCATTGATCCTGAATGCCAAAGGCATTTTCTTGTGTAAAGAATGCTTTCCCCATCATTGACAAATCAGTAGGCTACTTAAGAGTCCTCCATTTCCCCACAATTTCATAAATGTGTCTGAGAGAAATAGTCATGTATTCCGCGGACCTAGAGATTTGACTGAAGAGGGGGAGTACAAATTCCTATACTTGGGGTTATAGCCACTGTTACTCCTAGTAGACCCATTCATGTTAATATATATGGCTAATTCAGGTTTATTTATTTTGATGGGTCAACTCTGACTGGAACTTATTGGATACAACCTTAAATTAAATTGAGGCCAAGGGACAGGCTCTGCCAAAGATATTTTGCTGTCTGAGCAAAAGGATCAAATGGTGTCCACCTCCCTATTTCATATGCAAAAACCAACTAGCCTAATAGCTGAATCTTATTTCAGCACTAGCAATGGGACAGTGTCTCTCACTGCACCTGAGGTCAGCAGGCTAGCTTAGCTGAGGGGTATGGAGCAGACAGTGCTGCTCACACATTTCTGTCCACACTCTGCCTTACTGCTGCCTAAGGAAGTCACCTCATGTTGTCTTATGGTAGAGCTGGCCCTACCAAGGGAATAGGAATAGGGTGAGGTTGCATTCAAAAACAGAGTTTATTGCATTAGTTTTACTGGTTATAATGCAAGCACCGACTTCCAACATTTCTTTTAGACTTCAGTTGCATTATGGAACTATGATTTTGGACTGCCATATCATGCTGAATTTTAAACCACAGGAAAGCACTGTATGCCAGGATGCCACCCCAAATTTTATGATGTGGAATTACAGCATGAAACTCTCACAATATTCTAGCTTAACAGGGTTGTAAACATATTTCTTCTGGAAACAATATGGAAATGAGTGTTGTTGTTGTTGTTATTTATTGAAATTTGTACACTGCCCCTCTTCTGAAGATCCCAGGTTCACAACTGAAATTTACAAAAGAAGACTATACAATAAATATTCCCTGTTCCTAGTGGCATTCCCAGAAGTGGCTTTTATACCATGTGAAAGATAGCATAAAATGTAGGAATTATCCAAATAAGGAAACATTAGGAAAATGGAACAAAGTGTTGTCTGGATGTCACATGGGCAGACTTCCTCAAACTTGACCCTCCAGATGTTTTTAGCCTACCACTCCCATGATCCCTAGCTAGCAGGACCAGTGGTCAGGGATAATGGGAATTGTAGTCTCAAAACATCTGGAGGGCTGAGTTTGAGGAAGCCTGTGCTAGAGAATCCATGCTTCCCCATTCTTGTTGTTGTTGACACTGCTGGGCTTATATTTTTGGCAGCTGTTCATGCTGATCCTTTGTTCACTGAGGCTGCTCTTCCTGTTTCCCCAACTGCTCTGGGTCACACAGTACAACTAAGATCAAAACCGGGGCTGGCTTTTTCACAGCTGCATTGGTTCCTACCACTCCTTCATCCACAAAGTCCAACCCTCCCCACTCCTTGACTCTGACTCCTTCTATGGGACTAGAGTAGATTGCAAAAGCTGTAACCACCTGCCACTGACTCTGCCACTTCCAACCTGGAAACTCCAAATGGCAGGTTTGCTTCCAGGTCAGTAGGAAGGCAGTTTCCAAGGCTGCAGTGCCTCATCGCAATGTGCTTATGGGCATTTGTAGTCAGGACTGATGGTAGCTCTCAAATACATTCTCCTGCTGACCTCAGTTTGCTAAAGCGTATTCTTTTGTGGGCTTTGACATCTAAAAGATAGTTGTGTGCCCTGCCATTATAAATTTTGGAAATGTGTTGTGAGGACCCTGGGAGACCCTGAAGAGTGTCATCTTCAATAGCCACATTACATAAATTCTGTTCATTGCTCATGTGACCTTTTTGATAACTACCCAGATAAAATGCTTCCCTGTCTCTCTAATCAAGATATATTCTAATTCACCTCCCAAAAGTCTGGAAGGGTTTTGTCTAGGGACCTGGTATTGTCAGTTTTCTCTGTAGTGTATTATACTCATGTATGGAATGCCAGAAAGCTCTTGGTACGGTTCTTCAATTAACAACGGGTAAACTCATTGTTCCAGAGATAATTGAGTCAGAATCTCATTCTTCTCATGGATTAGAAACCATAAACTTCCAGCTGCAAAAAAGATTTTTATCTCTCTTTTCACAGAGGTTCACCCTTTCAATAATTAATCTCTTCCATTTTAGGTAGGTCAAGGTTACCATTTGAATGTAAAACTCTGCAATTATTTAGTTAATGAGTGCACAAATTAAAAGACTTGGGCCTCTACATTAGGGTTTGGCCAGCCTTAATTGAAGACTTTTCTCATGGCCAATAGTCTCTTCATTAACCTCAGCCAGCATCTGCACATAGGGAACCAAAACATATCATCAAGGTCTTTGTGGAATCTGAAACTTGCATTTAATTAATACACTTTTTCTGAAAATACTTGCAAAATCCAAAGTAGACATGATGGTGGCAGAACGAGGTTGCTTTCAATTCTTGATCAAATGGGCTATGGATATTTGTATTTCCCTCTTGGGTGGCAGGAAGGAGAGCTGGACCATTCTCCTACCCATGCTTTTTGTTAAGGAAATCCCATCTATTCCAGCACAGTAGCCAATAAGGAAAACCCATCTATTCCAGCACAGTAGCCAACTAGGTGCCTATTGGAAGCTGTTGAGCAGGGCCGGTTTCTCAGCAACTGGTATTAAGAGGCATACTGCCTCCACAGTGGAAATAGAACATAGCTGTTGTGAATTTGCCACTTGATTTGGGAAGGAGAGAAAACCCCTTTAACATGCATTTAAAAAATAAATAAACATAAGCCAGAGACCTGAAGAGAAAACCCATAGTTTAAATATGTGGATTCAAAGGTCTTTAAAAATACCCAAAGACAATGTGCAATTCTTACAGTTGGAATGTAATGATGGGATAACATGCTGCCTTAAAAGCAAACAAACATCTGACTGGGTCATCTAGAGCACCAAATCATAGGGACTGGTGCACCCAGTGGAGTGTTGTCAGATCTTAACCGCTAAGCATTTAGGCACCTGCATGTGGGGTTAGTTTCATGGTTCACTGGCCTTTAGTTATATTGCTGTCATGTTCTGATTTGTGGGCACTGAGCATCCTGCACATATCATCTCTTCCCATTGCTGGCTGTGCTCTTGAATCACAAAGCAAAACTAAAATGACAAGAACAGAGAGAAAGACGAAGTGGTATACCCTCACTGGATTTTCTTGGATAACCTTCAGGTCATAAGAACATAAAGAGCTGCCATGCTTGGTTAGACCCCATGGTCCATCTACTTCAGCATGCACTCTCCTGATTATGACCAACCAGATGCCACAATGGACCACAAGAAATACCAGAGCCATAACATTTTTGGCATCGCAATGGTCAGTAAGTTACAAAAGGCCTTAGACCATTTGGCCATCTGCTCCAACATTGTCTACCCAGTATCATCTAGGAGAGCCAGTGTGGTGTAGTGCTTAGAGTGTTGGACTAGGACCTGTGAGACCAGGGTCTAAATCCCCACTCAGCCATGAATCTCACAGGGTGACCTTGGGCCAGCCACTGCCTCGTCCTTACCTACTTCAAAGGTTTGTTGTAAGAATTAAATGAGATGGGAGAGAACCATGTGACCACCTTGAGCTCTTTAGAAGAAAAGGTGGGATGTAAATACGATCAATCAGTCAATCAATCAATCAATCAATCTGTATGACTGGCACTGGGAACTCAGGCTGAAGTCCTTCCTAACACGGGCTACTTGATCCTTTTAACAGGACATGCCAGGAATTGCACGTAGGACCTTCTGCATGCTAAACTATGACCCCTCTTTGACACAAGTTGTGTGTCATATAACCAGCTGTGCTGCACTGCTCTTAAATCTCCCTTTGATCCACACCCATGGAACGCAAATGCACACAGTGATTTGTGTTTATAAAGGAAATAGTTCTCCATCAGTCATATTCTCTACCCATATGTTAATGCATAACCAATGGTAAAAATGCATCAGAACTGGGTAAACTAAATGAAAGAGCAGCCAGTTTCAGAGTTTTAATTTGCCTCAAAGCAGGGATGTTTCCATCTGATGAAAAGAACTGCAAGGACCAAACATAGGCAAGCTGTTGGGGAATATATATGTTATTTCAAAAGACAGACATCTTTCAAAGTGTTCACATATACGACTACTTCCAAACTTTAAAAGCATCCTATGGAGTGTTCCTTTCAATCAATCAATCTGATGAGCAATGGTAGATTGTGTTTGAAAATCCTCGCCTCACTTAAGGCTGTTTATCATTCTCAGGATTCACTAGGTGTGATTGCCATCTGGAAGGTGTAATTTTCCATTCAAAATTACTTCTCACTCTTAACAGTGTTTTCCAAGTGAGTTTCACTTCTAATGACTTTCTCTTTCTTTAGAGCTTGTTTTAGCAGGCGCTAAAAAAGGCAAATTATGCTGCATACTTAATTCTTTTTCCTGAATACTATTCATTCATCATGGTTGCCAGACCACTTTTGGAAGAGCAACATGTTCACAGCTTCTGGAAAAAAATATACACCGATTATAAATAAGTATTGCCTACCTGATTTGGATGCATATGGGATTAGAGCAAGTTCACCGTGCCAACGCTGAAGATGCAATAATCATTTCTGAAACACAAAGAGGGAAATTGGAAAGGCTCCTGGGGTCTCTGCAATGCAAAGACCATGAATTCAAATTAATACTTTGTATTTTAATAATTTTTATTTCACTTTTTAAAACGTGGCTTTTGATTGATTTTATCTGTCTGTGTTTTCTTTTGTTAAGTCACTTTCAGGCACTTGTTTTGTATAAAGCGACTAGCAAAGGTAAATAAAAATAATTGATTGCAAACAGTATGGTGGACTGGAAGCACTTACCAGACCTCCCAGCAGGGGAGTCACTGCTGTTATCAGGAGGGAGAGATGTAGGGTGAGGCAATGGCAAGGATATTACAATGCAAATGCACAAGAGCATCTGATTAGCTCTGCAATGTGTTTGCACCATGCTGCCCTCAACACTGCTTCACCCCAACCAGAGAGGAGCAATGACTTGCCTGCCAGGTCAGGTGAGTGCCTCTGCCCCACCACACCACCTGCTGCTGATAAGAGTAGTGTACAGTGAGCACATTTAAACAAACCAACTATCCCAAAGGGTATCACTGAATTTTTCTCTTCCCTTTGATAATTTTTGAATGCAATTTCTTTCCTCATTAACTGATGAAGAATGGCTTAAAAAATGCAGGTGAAATCTTCCCAGTACGTTTCCGAGCACAATTCAAAGTGTTGGTGCTGACCTTTAAAGCCCTAAACGGCCTTGGTCCTGTATACCTGAAGGAGCATCTCCACCCCCATCGTTCAGCCCGGACACTGAGATCCAGTGCCAAGGGCCTTCTGGCGGTTCACTCATTGTGAGAAATAAGGTTGCAGGGAACCAGGCAGAGGGCCTTCTCAGTAGTG
Source organism: Podarcis bocagei (assembly GCF_964188305.1). Lineage (NCBI taxonomy): Eukaryota > Metazoa > Chordata > Lepidosauria > Squamata > Lacertidae > Podarcis > Podarcis bocagei. Next base: position 63,167,418 of record NC_138128.1, read on the forward strand.
GCGCCTGCCCTGTGGAACACCCTCTCAGCAGATGTCAAGGCAATAAACAACTATTTTACTTTTAAAAGACAACTGAAGGCAGCCCTCTTTAGGGAAGTTTTTAATGTCTAATGCTGTATTGTTTTTAATATTCAGTTGGAAGCCACCCAGAGTGGCTGGGGAAACCCAGCCAGATGGGCGGGGTATAAATAAATTATTATTATTATTATTATTATTATTATTATTATTATTATTATTATTATTATTATTATCAGCACCATTCCATAATGCAGAGATGGGTAGACACAGTTGGAAGTATTGGGGTGCAACTCATCTTACACAGCAGGCTGATACGAGATTTCTTATTTTTCCAAACTTAGAGTCTCAGTGTGATTAGATCCAGCATAAAGTGTGTTCCACCAGCAGTGATTCAATGTTCAGTTAAGCTTCCAAGTTGTGTGCTAATGCCAAACACCAACGGGCACAAATGAGCTGAAGGTAGTGAAACCAGCGGCAAACTCTGTTTGCAGAGCTCCCTGTATCAAATTTTGGAAATAACAGCAAGCAATGGAGGATTTCTACTGCATAGGTTTCTCTTTAGAAATTACATCAGGCATAGGTGTCTTTAGGGGGTGGCCTAGAGGGGTGGATGCTAGTTCTTTTATTCTAGGCCCTCAATGTCCTCTTCCCTTCCTTTAAAAAAAACCCCCAACAAAACTTATTTTTATTTTTTTTAAAGTTTTTGTTACAGGCTGGATGAGCTCACTACAGTGCTGATGAAAACCAGCTGCCACCATCTTAATTTGCAAATTTGTGGCATAGCCCCGCACCCCGCGTCCTTTAAGTAGTGAGCAACACCCTCAAGACCAGTAATTTAGATTTCAAAATCCAGGGAAAATGTGGATGAAGGTAATTTGGTAGTATCCACAGTAAACCAACATAATAATGGCATATTTACAGCACTGCCATATTCTGATTGCTTAGTAGTCAGTCCTACTACAAGGATGTGGAACTTCTTTCAGACTAAGGGCTGTGTTGCCATCTGAGAAACCTTCCAGGGAACAAATGCCAGTGGGTGGGCAGGGCCAAAGGTCAAAGTGCAGAAAGCAACTAATGCAATTTTTTCCATTGTGCAGTAGGCGACTTTCTATATATACTCATGCACCCCTCTCCAGCATCCATCCAGGCAGCCAGGAGGCATTATCATTGTAGCTATGCAAACACACACACATAGTGAGGGGTGGTGAGGGGGTGTGGCCTTGGACCAAAAAGAGGGAGGGCCAAAGCTGGGCCCCTGGCCTGAGGTATTCAATTGGCCTACTCCTGGATAGGTGTTTAGGGTTACAGCCTTAACTACAGTACTCAACCTTATACAAGTCATTAGATTAGCACCTAGCAAGGCTCTTTGCCAGGAAGGAATAATAATATTCAGAAGCACCTTCCGTAACTACAGAAGCTCAGATGAAAAGATATTTCTAGAGCTTGTACGTCTGAGTGTCTCTTTGATTATAGGGATGCAGATGACGGTTACAAATTTTAATAAAGAACCTGACACCTCAGGTAATTGCCATTGTTGAGGCATGCTAACAGACTTCTAATGCGTTGTTTTGACCAACTGACAGGGAAATGGGTATTTCATCTTCACGGTGATTAACAGAGAACCTGGAACTAAGCATATGCTAGTCTCAGAACTACATCTTCAAAGAAGCATAAGAACAGTGTTGGCTTTGAATTTCAAAGGCATTCTTTGTTAATTGAGATTGGCAACGGACCAGTTTGAATTTACTCCTTGCTGAAGACGCTTGCTCTCATGGGTGGACATTGCTCTTGCCAGAGTGATTAAAGCTCAGGGGGTGGGAGGAATGACTGTGTAAGAGTGGGAACAGATGTTAACACCCACCACTGGGTGCCACCAAAATAACATTCCCCGCAGAGAATTCTCGCCTTCCCTGCTGTAAGTTTTAGGAATGGTCACCATGCTGCATTATCACACTGTGATTTCCTCTCCTCCTTCTCCTCCAAGCCAGATGCTGAGGATTCCTAAACATTTTGTGGTAGGAGGGAATGGAGAATTCACAACAGAGTTGCTGTTTCAGCACCATTCTCATTATCCGCAGCATCTCGATGGAGCTGATGCCATCTGCTTCCACTCATGCACAATTTGCTGAACATATGGAGACCCCTGCTGGATTAGATTAGGGGTCCACCTAGCTGAGCATCCTGTTCCCAAGAGAGACCAGCCAGATGCCTCAGGTAAGCCCCATATGCAGAGCATGAAGGCAACATACTTACACCATTGTTTGCCTATGAGCATATCAGAGACATTCTGAAAGTCCTGGAATAGATAGCTGTATATATCGTCCATAAACTAGATCCACCATAAATTTGTCTAAAGTCATATAAGTTAATTGCCATCTCGTGACTTCTATAAATTAAATAGACACCCAGTGGGAAAATAGACCAAACCAAGGATGAGTTCAGGGTTGTTGGACTCAAGTTCCCATCAGCCCCAGCCATCCTATCCTGGCCAATGGTTGGGGATGATGGGACTTGTAATTCAGCAACATCTGGAGGACCACAGGTTACCCACCCCACTATTCTTCCTTTCCCTGTTCTCAAAACCCGTCAGTGAATTTTGTTGGCCAATCCCCACTTCTATTATAACAAATGAAGAAAAATATTTCCTATTCATTTTCTCAGTACAACTCATGGCCCCCTTGTCTTTCTTATAATCCAAAGGAGTCCCAAATGTTTTAGCCTTTCCTTATAGGGAAGGTGCTCCTGAATATTTATCAGGTGAAATTGTATGATTTTAATATGTGTCTGGTAAAATTGAATTTCAATGAGATAAATAATATAACCTTGGATTGTTGGTGCTATCCATTGACTCCAATAGGCTTTGCCCTCTTGGCACATTGATGGGTCTCCCTGCTTTCAACTAATACTGGGCATTATGCAGTTTTGGACAAATATCCTGTTTTACCACAAGGCCAACTCTGAGTTTTCCCGACCGTTCCGTATTTTGGCCCTCTCTTCCTTCATGCTTATGCTTTGATTTTTGGTAGGTATCCATCTGAAAATAACACTAACTTCACTCTGGAAACAGCAGCCAGCAAGTTATCACTTGCATTAAAAAGAAATGATATCAGTGAAATGTTGCCTGGGACTGTAATCAAAAGCAGTGTTTTGTTTTGGTTTTTATTACAGGCATAGAGCATGATAGTAATAAATAATATTGCCTTTCAATGCAGGTTGGTGCAAGTAATCAGAAGCCTGTTCAATATAGTTTTATTGGAAATACCATATAATTTGAAGAAACAGTGAATAAACTGTACCAGCCCTGTCATTTAAGCCCAAAGTGACCTCTTCTGAAATTGGCTGAAGCAACATAGCAGAATAGCAACAAAACCTACATTGTCCGGGTGGTGTCACAAGTCTACCTTCTTATAAGAAATGCCATTTCTGCTCTGCCCATGCAGGTTTTCAGCATCAGCTCCAAGCTCATTTCTGAATTAATAGGTATATCCATAAATCTATCAGGGAAGCATAGCCCTTGGACAAGCTAAGTGAGATATTAAAAGCCAACCTTGATGGGTCTTTGAACACATTTCCTTTCCTGGAACATCCATTTTAAACCAAATCTTATGGTGTAAGAACATGTAGTTTAACATTTTCCAAGGGCACTTTGTGGCAGATTTATGCCTCTTTTTATTTTTAAAAGGCTTAGAGCATTTAAGTCTGAATTAAAGAACAGAACTTGATTCGTCACATTATTATATTGAAAGTTAATTGGGGTTGCGTCCTATATTATGCTTTTAATGGTATCTAGTTGTGTGCATTTGTGTACCCCTAAAATGTGATGGGTGAATGCAAGAAATGTGCTTGGAAATTCATGTACCCTAAAGTTATATTCATCAGAAGCTTCCTGGGCTGAGGTTTGTTGTCATACTATTTCCCTCCTGAAAACATAAAGGCACCTTCAGCAGAAAATACCCCACAAATGCATTGGATTTTGCCATCTGGTACCCAGCCAATGTTTGCAGACTAGGGTAGTAAAACACCCCATCATTATTTTCCCCATAGACAAGTAATCAGAGAAACGTTGGCACAAACCGTATATGTTACTTGCGGATATTTCTCTAACCAAAGATAACTTTCTTGCAGATTTCTCAATGGGATTAGAAAAACACCCCTAAAACTGTTAGCATCAGTTTTCAGTTGGAACAGTGTGTGTTTTCTAGACAGTTTACAATATCTTCATGACATTTTTATTTTAAAAGATGAAAATGTTTGCAATTGTTGCAATTGAAAATAAAAATAATAATTTATTAAAATAACAGAAATCAGGTTAAAATAAAAAAATTCCTTCCTGTAGCACCTTAAAGACCAACTAAGTTAGTTCTAGGTATAAGCTTTCGTGTGCATGCACACTTCTTCAGATACACTGAAACAGAAGTTGCCAGATCCTTCTATATAGTGAGAAGGTGGGGAGGGGTATTACTCAGAAGGGTGGTGGGAATCGGAGATTGGCAGATAGCTGAGATGAGCCTGTTGACGACAGAGACCTGGTCTGAACAGAGACATTGGATTCTTATCTCATTATACATGACTAAGCCATTTCTCACCTTCTCACCCCTTGCCTTTTCCTGTAAGACCTATTACAGTCGTTAAGAGTCGTCAACAGGCTCATCTCAGCTATCTGCCAATCTCCGATTCCCACCACCCTTCTGAGTAATACCCCTCCCCACCTTCTCACTATATAGAAGGATCTGGCAACTTCTGTTTCAGTGTATCTGAAGAAGTGTGCATGCACACGAAAGCTTATACCTAGAACTAACTTAGTTGGTCTTTAAGGTGCTACAGGAAGGAATTTTTTTATTTTGACTATGGCAGACCAACACGGCTACCTATCTGTAACAGAAATCAGGTTGTTTGCTCAATATGCAGGGAACAACGTTTACCTCACAATTTTTACCTTCTGTGGTCTACCTCCCACCCTGATTCATTGGAAATCTCACTGCGGTATTAAAACAACCCAAAAACCATGGGTGTGGCGTTTTGGGGGGGGGTCTCTTCATAATTAGATAAAGGTTAATACTTATTGGTTTTCACTTATTGATTGAAGCAACTGTTTTTAATACTTAAAAAACAACATCAGAAAGCTATCTGGTCAGTTTGTAGCTGAGGTGGGAATGGAAGCATGGATAGCTATCATCTATTATAGCAACAGGTGAATCATAAATAAAAAGCATCATGACAATGAGTACCATAGTCTTGGTTACTTAATACAGAGAAGGTAAGGAAGAGGAGTCTAGGTCAAGGAAAACTTTGCAGTGAAGGTTCAGCAAACAGTTTCTACCTCTCTCCCGCCTCCTTTTTTCCACCTCCAGCAACCAGATACAGTAAATAATGCTGCATAAGAAGATCATACCATTATACTCTGCTTTAATTAATCTTGGGGGGGGGGGAGAACTCTCTGTGGTTCACAGTCAAGATTAATGCAGGATAGAGTTTCCACTTTGCTCATAACTATGCATCTGAAAGATGGGGAAGAGAAAATCTACCCACTCACTGCCCTCATTGTATTGTTCATCAGGGTGGCAAAGGGTGTTTACAGGTAATTAATCTTCATTAAGTGCTTTACAGTATGTGCCCTTAGGGTCATCCATCCACCATTTGGGGAACTTGGATTCTCTAGTGCACCAGGCCTGCTGAAATAAATGGGGCATTTGAATAAGCATCTTTGGGACTGCAGCCTTGATCCATTTTGAATGAAATATACCCAGCATTTTAGGGACTGTTAATCAAACAGGCAGTTTGCCTCCTTTCACTCTTGCTTACATCTTTTGGCACACACCTAAGCAAGGGCTGCATCTTGCTATTATTATAACACTGTGATCCTCGCCTCCCTTTTTTAAACATTCTCTTTCTATTCCTGTTTCCATACCTAAATACACATGGACAATGTTGGCTGCCAAAACAATCACCACTTTTCTGCATCACCCAAGTTTAATTTACAGTATACACTCTAAGCTGTTCAAGGAAGTTGAAACAGATAGAATCAGAAGAGACAGCGAAAGCTATTTTCTGCTCCACGAGATACAAGCCGTGTGCGTTATTTTTAGCCTTCCGAGTTGGATCCTGTGTTTATCTTTGAGAGTCCCATAATTCTGTAATCTTTGATTTTCAGTGTTCTTTAACATCCCCCCGCCCCGCTAATCCTCTTAATGCTGGCTGTAAGTATCTTCATTCAAATGCCATTGCCACCATAACGATGGGCCGCATCATCTGTATTGTGCATCCCTGTCTTTATAGTAGCAGACGACATTCCCCCAAGGCCCTCTGGAGAATATAACTGTTTGTTCATGCCTCTGCTTGTTTCATTCAAATAGGCCTGCATATTTCAGGTGGTGCAACCCTGTAGCAAAGCTGCAGAGGTAAGCAAAGCTATCAAGCGGCTTAAACAGAGCCTCCGGCTTTTCAGAACCATTTATCTAATTCCACCAACCAGGAGATGTTAAGACATGTTGACAGCAGCCAATTTTCACATTATTAGTTCTATGACATACCGAGAGTAGGTTGTGCAGTGTGCTGAACCTAATATTTGCTCTGGCATTCTTAAAACACTGAGCACCAAATGCACAATCCAGAAATTGTGTGTGTGTGTGTGTGTGTGTGTGTGTGTGTGTGTGTAGAATTCAACTCATGGGACACTCTCACCAAAGGAAGGAGGGGCAGTTTTTGTCAATTCCCCCTCCCCCTCCCCCTCCCCAGCATCTCACTTTACCTTTTGGAAATCTGAGCAGGTAGGTTGGGAGATGTTCTAAAGCAGTGTGGGTGGTAGTAAGGGATGAGGAGAAGTTCAATTCAGTTTGCTTTTAAAGCCAAAGTTACCCATTTTGCACCATCCTCAATGATACAGAAACCCAAACATATCCATGCTTAAAATTGTTCACACTTATACTCAGCAAACTCTGCATATAAATGTGTGCTCATGTAAGTGAAAATAATGTACAAAAATACATCAGAGAGAATTGCTTTGCAAAAATGTCTATTATCAGGCAAAAAATAATATGAAAGTGTAGTAGAAATCCACACTAAAACGCTGGTGAATTTTCATGAAGTTTTTTTTTGGGGGGGGAAGAGGTTCAATCACAAATGGAACCCGAGACTTAGACCATACACCCTTTCAGAAGCTGGATACATTATCTTTCTAGTAAAATCCTAAAGTTTTCAGCTACCTAGGGTCCTGTCATGCAAGAGGAGTGAAGCTGTCGGCTTCAGGCATCACTGTGGGGAGGAACGGGAGGGGAATATATGAAGCCAGGAATTGGTGCCGCGAATACAGCAGCAAGACATATTTATGAGTGTTGGCCCTAGCGGTGAAGGGGAGACATTGGGGCTCTGCTCCAGACAGGTGGTAATTTCAGCAGGCACTGAGGTCAGAATGGCACATAATATTGGATTCAAATAGCAACAGTGTGACTCTTAGCTGGCCTCTGGGTTGGCCAGTTCAGAAGCACAATTGCATTGGTTCCACGGAATAACAGGGACCCTTTACTTCCAGGGCTTTGAGTCACTGTTTCTGAGCTGCTTCTTTTAATTATGATCTTCTCCTCTTCCCGGCTTTGACTGGTGGATCAAAAGGGATGTACAGACTGGTCGCAGATGGGCCTAAGGTGGGTCACAAGAGTGGCATTTTCTTTTCTTTTGTTCCTTTGAGATATTTTAAAGCAGAGATAATCGAAAGAGCAACAAGAGTTATTTCATTTGTTTTGGACATTTCCCTAACCTTATTTCCAAACAGTGGTGCACAAATTATAATAGATCATAAAACATAAAGGGCAGGCAAACTTATAGCAACCCCCCAATACAGTATCTTTATTAAATTTCCATGTGCTAATTTATATTCAATGTAGTGTTAAGCAGATTGTTCTGTCAGCACAAGGAGTTCTCTTTGCACAACAAAATAATCTTCCACCCCACCACCCTCTAAATATTTTGGGGGTCTCTTTCCCCCAACCCTCCAGAGCACTCAGGGGTAAAGGGTGGGGGGAAATCCCATTGCATTAGCTGTCTTAGCACTAGTGGAAATATTTAGTCAAATAGTGTCCACAGATACAAAATCAGAAATAATTACTATAATTTAAGTAGAAATACATCTCACCATCGCAGAGACCATGATGAGGTACTGTGTGTATCCCTGTTCAGTCTGTTGTTCTGTTGATAACTGTCAGTGGGAAACTTGAAGGCACTTGCTCTCCCTTCCTATGATTCTTCTATCTTTAAATTGGACTTTGACTAGCCAGCCATCAAATAGATGGCTCCTTCAAGTAGACGATGGACCTCTGAGAGCCCTTCAAATAGTGCTGGGTGGAGAAGATTGTCTGGACTGAGAGCCGGATTCTAGGTTATCTTTCTGGGGGCCATGGGCAAAAGTGGACAAAGCAATGAATGTAAATATTACCTTTCTGCAGTAGGCTAGTATCTACACACACACACACATCCATCTTGCTATCCTTCATTCAGGCAAGCAAGAGCCATTATCAGAGTTCACAGAAACAATCCAGCTAGGCAAAAACACTCAAGGAGAGTACAAAGCAATGATGATGAGGAGCATGGCCTGAGTATAGGGGTGAGTGTGTGGAGAGTGTGTGTGGCCTTGGGATATTTCTGAGGGCCAGATGGTCCATTTCCAGAGGGCCTTTGAGAAGAATGAGCATTGTATGATGTTGCTGCTTTATGATTTATGCTGGGTGGTGGTAGTTAAATAAACTTAATCCAACATAAATCGATATGTTGTGTTTATACTATTGTGGGAACAATCCCATTCCCATCTGCATTCACATTCAGATGAATGCATGGAAAAGTAAAAAATAAAATAAAATAATATTGCGTATCTATTCACATTGCTAGTTTCCAAGAAGAAAAACTCACTATTAGATGCCAAAAATCTTCCAAAGGGATAGTATACTGGAAGCAATAACCCTTAAAACCTTAAAAAAGCAAAACAACACAAACAAACATGCAGCTGCACATCCAACCCCACCCCACCCGCTGCCCTGAACTTAGGAAAATAGCAAATAAACAAAGCATTTCCTTCTGTATGATGGCTATGGAGTTGTGACAGTTTATATGCCTCTGTTGTAGCCTGAGATATGATTTCCCTATGTTATTTCACTGGTTGCTTTTGTAAATAAGGTTTATGCAATCCATCCATTAGCTATGCAGCTTTGGTATACTCCAACAGTTCCCGTAGATTACTATTATATATATTTTTTAAAAAATAATATTTATTAATAGTTTCAAAATTACAGGAAAAAATAAAAAATAAAAAACAACACTACAATACATAAAAAAGAAAAAACGCAAAACATAAAAACCAATACAATAATACAATAAAAAATAAAATAAAAAAGGAATAAAAAAGGCACAAATCCCATATAACTTCCATTTGCTTGTTTCATTGACCTCCTCGCGCCTCCCTTTTTGTATTCTAGTTTAGTTAGTTATTTCAGCAAATTCTTTCCATCTTTCTCAATTTTTATTAAATAATTTATCTTAACAATTTAACCTATTAATTAACTCGACAGATCCTTTCCATCTTTCCCCATATTCTGTTATTCAAATTACCTTAATTTATTTAACCTTATCTTACCATAAAATACCTTAAAGCTTGAGACTTAATACTCAGTTATACATAACCCCTGATATCATTTCTGCTAGAGTCATATAGTTTCATTCCAATATTTTCCATAATATTCATTAATTTTAGGCTAATTCCCTAAATAAAAAGTTTTCTTTATAATTTTTTCCCAATCTTCATCCAACGTCTCTTCTTTCTGGTCTCGGGTCGTGTCAGTCTTTACTGTCCATTCCATCTAGTCCATCAACCTGGAAGCCTTATGTCCGAGGCCCTTAAGTCTCTTCCATGTCCCTTCTGCAGATCTTATTCTTCTTGTTTATACTTGCACTTTTCCTTGTCTTTTGTTGGTCTCTTTCTTAATTTCTTTCCTTTCTCGTTGAGGAGTAGGTCTCTGGGGGGTTCCAACCCAAAGTTATCTCCGTCTCCCTTCATCAAATCAGCCCATTCCCCACAGTCCCACTCCCCACAGTCATCAATATAATCCAAAAAAATATTTACGAGCATATTTCGAAGTCTCTCCAAAGTTAAAAGCCTCCCCAGCTCCAGACTCCCCCTGGCCCACTTCAACTTCAATCTTCAAAAACAATGGCTTATGCTCCTGTGGGGCCTTGGGCCTCTCCATTTGTATTATTTGAGGTGCAACCGCAGCCTCCTCCATTATCTTCTGCACTTGCCCAATCAATACAGGTTCCTGAGTTGGACCCTGGATGGTTTCTGTATCACTATTTGTCGAGTTGCAGCTCGGCATCCAAAGAAAAATCAGTCTCACACCATGATAGGTTCCGAAATATGGCTGCTCTAGGGCTAATGCAGCACAGCTTTTATTGTGTGAAATCAGAAAGATACAAAATACAAGCCAAGCAATTTGTTCTAGCCAGCAGATAAGGACATTCGCACTAGACTATGCGAGCATCAGGCCATGCTACGTTAGCCAATCATATAGGACAGCACGAGCTGTTCACGCGCTGTTCATGCTCCAAGGATGCTTCTAGCTATGAAATCACCCTGCAACAATAAGAACTTTGCTCATGCTCTCATGTACAAGCAATCATTTTCCCACATGTCCCCTTTTCTTGTTTATATTATTAGAGGAAAAGAGGGACCATTAGTCCAAATCGTACACTTCATTGCCTAAGCGTCTACACTTTGCAACATAAATTCCTCTTGTAACCCCTGTGGTGGGCCGTGGTCGGTACCACCATGCAGTGCATTGGGAAATCAAAGAGGGTATGCATTGAATGCAACAACACACCATAATGAAGCCAACAATACATGCAATTACAATCAATAATATTTTTCTTAACCATAATCCATTAGGCAACCAAGAAGACAACCACTCCCATGGATCAAAACCTTCAGGTGGATTCAAAGGATTATGGGTTATCATTTGTTCCATATAATCAATAGTAGCAGAGATATTGGTCGATTGATCGGTTATATACATACAGCAATGAGAATGAATTAAGGCACAAATTCCACCTTTAGAAGCAAGGATCACATCTAAAGCATAACGATGTTGAAGAACTACATTTCTTATTTCTGACATTTCTTTGTTAATCATTTTTAAAGCCAAAATGGTGGAATTGAACAAATTTTCTGTCCAGTTTGCCAATTTATGCAAATCACGGTAATTCATGGCTGCACCTAAAGAAGGCAGAAGAGACCTAGAGATGGCTGTTCCTGTATATTGAGAAATAGGTGATTGTACTTCCCTTTTGTTACGCAAGCGGACCGCTGGGAGCTTATCTATTTTATACACCAAGGGTACTACTATACCTAGCGTGCAGGTACCAGAAAAGGCAGAGGGGATTTCTTTGTAGGCATGTGTGCCACAAAATAACCATAAATCAGATTGAAGCAAACATGTAGTTCTGCTGCTCTTTCTCATCCAGTCGAACCAAACATAAAAGTCTCTACACGCAGCTTGTTGTTCATAGGTCATGTAGGTTGTGACATTATTAATTAAGACCTTTGGCCTACCACTCATGGTTGTAACATTAAGAAAACAAGAAGATCCATTAATGTACTCATATGTCCAATTACAATATGGATAATGACCTAAAATTTTTTTGCTGTTATGATTAAAACGAAAACAATGAGGAGCTAATTCTACAAGCGATAGAGATACAGGAGGTAAACTTATGCGATTGTCCTTCATATTATTGCTAATCTTATATGAAGCATTTACTGGAATGCTAGAATACCATCACCCAAAAAAAAAAAAGGTTCAAAGCTTTGAGAAGCTTTTTAAAATCATTTTTCTCAGCAGCTAAAAGGCACTAGCCAAGCATATTTTTTTTGCTTCAAGCATATTCCACTTGCTGTAACTAAAAAGATTGCAACAAGGTCGAGAACAGAGCCCATTGTCTTCGCAGGCCATGTTAAAGAACCATATTGCAACTTGCTTTCTGTCCGGGAACCATGCCAAAGCACAAAAATGAAACAACTGGAACACACTAAAATTCCCTCACCCCTCCCTTGCCAAAAGTCCACAATAGTTCCAAGACAGCCCTCTGTACATGCTCAGGGGAACACATCATAAGGCAGGACTCCTGAGGGAGGAGAAAAAAGGGAGAGATCTGGGGGGGTAAAATCCAAGCGATGCCAATAAGGATGAGAATGGTAAATTAGTCCAATGGCTGTTTCCGAGCAACCTGCGTGGTATTTCGTGGCTCGATTATTGGCATGTAAAAACCATAATCCAGAAGAAGTCACACAACCATTTCTGCAGATACAGGAGCCCATTTGCTGTAAATAAGTCTGATGTATTGCTCCTTGTACTGCTGAGTCAAAAGTCCAAGCCCAATGAAACGTGGTGACACAGATGGGATGGTTGCTATTAGGAGGCAAAACCCAAGCGATGCCAGTCCAGCGAGGGCATCCTTCAAAGCCAGGCTCACTTCCCAAACAAGAGGCAGCAAAACTGTAATGATGTTTGGTGGTTGAAGTGGCTTCCCAGGGAAAAGGGGGGCCAATGCAGTAGGGGTGAAGATGGCCTTTCAGCGTGCCAGGAAACACTGGAACAGCTGTGGAAGAGCCTCTTCCATTGCAGAGGTGACTGTGATCTTGTCTGCTGGATCCTTATGTCCTTTAAGGGCAGAAAATAGTGGAGACAAAGTGGAGGTGGGCAGGTCCAAATAACTCTTTATCCAATTCAGCTGTCCAAGAATTTGTTGTAAATCCACCAGTTTAAGATAGCCAGGAAACTGTAGTTGAGGCGTAACTGGAATGGCTGCAGATGCTGTCAGCTTGTGTCCCAGGTACGTAATGGGTAAAGTCCGCTGGATTTTTTCTTTAGCCACTGTCAATCCAACAGGTTGTAGCCTTTGCAGGATTTTGGGACACGGCGGAGGACAAGGCTGTGGCTAGCAGGCCGTGGCTAGCAGTGCCCACTGACTGGCAGGCTTTAAGCATATCAGCAATGGCTATATTTGATGTTGCCATTAGAGAGCGCAGCGCTTGCTTATGGTTCTCATTTACATTAGTGAACGCAAGCTGGCGTATAGTCAGTTCTTGCGCTGCCAGGTCCTGAACTTGCCGCTTGAAGGTATTGTACAAGCGATCAACAAATTGTCCATAGGGCTTTGCAGGGCCCTGTCTGACGCTTCCCAATAGGCCATCGCGCTCATTCTTGTCATCAGGGACAGAGGCCAGAGCCTCTTGGGCTGAGGCTGTGGTGGCTGCCCAATACATAGGATCAAGGGCCAACTGTTGGGCAATGGTAAGAAAATTGCCTCCTCCCGTTAACCCATCGAGGACATCGGTTTGGGTCAGCATGATGGGGGCTGGAGGTGCAGGAGCAATCACAGGAAAGAGATTTGGAGTATCAGAATCAAAAGGCAGCAACGGAGCAGCAGTGCAAAGAGTCTCTTCTTGGAGAGGAGTGGTAGAAGTGGTGCCAGATGCCTTGGGTGGAGGAGGTGGAAGAGCGGGGGGTGCTGAATGCGAAGAATGCAGGGGAGTGACAGGAGGAGCCGAAGGGAAAATGTCCGGCAGTTTAGGAGGTAGGTTTGAGGCAGGCAAAGCAGGAGCCGGGAGGGCGGGCGAAGAAGTTGTTGTAGCAGCCAGAAGAATGTTTGAAGGAGTTAAGCACGACATAGCTTTGTAGACGTTACACCAGGCATGCAAAACCTTGACATCAATCTGAGGATGATTTTGAAAGAAGTGTCCAATTTTTTTCCAATCGTCTAACTCCCAATTTCCGTCCTGGGGGAACCAGGGACAGTGAGTGTCCAGGGCTTTTATAAGGGACTTAAGGTCAGCTTTCCGAACAGCAAGGTTGTTACTGGCCAAAAGGAATTTAAGGTCTTTAAAAAAATTTTTCTGTGGTGCAGAGAGAGACTTTCCCATGATTGCAAGAGTTGCAAAAAGAGCAGGGAGCACTTACCGGAGGGATCCTTAGGAGGATGAGGGAGGCGCCTTTTGCCCTGTCCGGGCGGAGATAAGTGCTGATAAGTCCGTAACGTAGTCCAGAATCACATTCACACGGGAGCTCTCACCAGGGATCCACTACGTGGATGAACGACGCGTCTGCAGCCCTGCCGGGCGAGGTGAGGCTGAACGTTGTAAAATAGCATGAAGTCCGAAAGAAATCACACGGGAGCACTCACCAGGGATCCACTACGTGGATGAACGACGTGTTGGTGAGTGCTGAATAATGAAAAACAACGTGAAGTCCGAAGGCAGTCACACGGGGCACCAATTGTCGAGTTGCAGCTCGGCATCCAAAGAAAAATCAGTCTCACACCATGATATGTTCCAAAATATGGCTGCTCTAGGGCTAATGCAGCACAGCTTTTATTGTGTGAAATCAGAAAGATACAAAATACAAGCCAAGCAATTTGTTCTAGCCAGCAGATAAGGACATTCGCACTAGACTATGTGAGCATCAGGCCATGCTACGTTAGCCAATCATATAGGACAGCACGAGCTGTTCACGCGCTGTTCATGCTCCAAGGATGCTTCTAGCTATGAAATCACCCTGCAACAATAAGAACTTTGCTCATGCTCTCATGTACAAGCAATCATTTTCCCACAACTATTCACTAATTGTCCACAGTTATTGGCCACAACAGTCATCAAATCAATTTTCTCATCCATCAAATCCATCTTCTCATGCATCTATTCCAACAAAGCACTTGTCTTGCATAGAGCAAGCACCAAAACTTCCTTCCAGCTCATATTTAGTCAAGGTCAAAACAACTAATCCCACGATCTTAATCTCACAGCTGTGGCTGCAGCAACAATTTAGCAAGCTCCCTCTAGAGGAGACAATTTCTATTTGTATCCATCTTTTTAAGGCAAGTCCAACAAAGGAAAATTACTTTCATTTTTTCAGATATTTTGTTTCTTTAGAATGCAAAAGGCAACATTGGAATCAGTTTATTTCTCTTCTTTAGCTATCTGTCAAAGTATTCCATTCACAGTCAGTGAACCTCTCCAACAATTTCTGTCTCTGACACCCCGTTCCCAGGTTAGAGACGGTAGAAACTTATCTTTCTTCACTCCCTCTCCTGCAGGCGTTACACAAAGCCCCCCCCCTTTTCTCCTACTTCCAAGGGGGTTTCAGTAGTTGTAAATGAAGGAAATTTAGGCTTTTTTAATGACTTTCCAGGCTTTAGCTTACAACGTTTTTGCTTCAGTCTATATACAAAAAGCGGAAGGCGGACTTCCTGTTTTGAACCTTCCCGCTTCGATGTCAAATTAAGATATTTCTTGATCCAATTTTCCATTTCTACTCACGGGTACTTGTTTTAGATCCAATTGTCCACAGGAAAAAGTCAGCGCTCTCCGGAGATGGCTGTGCGGCTTCACTCTGTGAAAGTAGCAGTCAGTTCGCAGCACCGTGCCGCTCACCCCACTTCACTCCGGAATCCCAAAAAGGGGTTCCCCGTGAGTAGGGGGGCGCTCCAGGTGCCCTGCCGAACCCCACGTTCCCAGGCTTCCTCCGCCTGGGATTTCTAGTGGGTCCCCACCTTCGCTGCGGCGGGAAGACCCAGTTTCCACGGAGCTAGTTCCTCTGGTCGGAGGAACTCCGCCATTCGCCGATGGCGCTAACCCGGAAGTCCCTAGCTTACTATTATATATGCTGACTTGAAAACATCAGAGTATCAAGGGGAATCCCAGATCATCCATTTCCATATTACTCAAACACGTTTGCTTTCTACTCGTCTTCAGGCTGAGAAACGTCTACTGTTTACTGTATGATTATGGTTTTAAATGAAGTATGATAGTGTGGAGGACCATCATTTAATGACTTTTTAAGCATAATGTGAGTCATTCTAGTTTAACTACAGTGTATAGAATGCAGTTTTGCTCCATTTTCTCATTACCACACAGCTAAATAATATTCTCGTTCATATTCATTATAATCTACAAGGTTGCTTTGGAAACTGAGAGATGCCTGTCCATAATGCATTGTAGAAACAATTGCTGCTTCTTTCTAACGTAATTGGATAAAAAGAAAGAAAACAGGTTGGTTGTGAGTACCAACATTTGATTGCCTAGGAGTTCTTTGTCCCAATCATTTGACTTAATTAAAAACGTAGTATACTTTAATGTCTTGTTTGAAGTCTAGGAGTGATTGCAAGTCTAGTCTTCACTTTCAGTTCTGAATATGAATTTACAACGTAAGTCTAATTTGGTCTTTCTGTCATGTGATTCTACTTCCCTCCAGCTATCTCTCCCTGTTAATCTATTAGAATGTATTATGCTAAACAAAACATAGGGACTCCTCGATTTAGTACATACTTCTGAAATCCCACATTGAGAATAAGAGGATACACAACCACTACTAGCACACCAGCTATTGCAGGCAGCCCACTAATATGACTTGTTTGGACATCATTGATAAAACCAACTTTGTGGAACCAGCCGAAACCACAAATGCACTATTAATGTACAGTGGTACCTCGGGTTACATACGCTTCAGGTTACAGACTCTGCTAACCCAGAAATAGTACCTCAGGTTAAGAACTTTGCTTCAGGATGAGAACAGAAATCGTGCTCCGGCAGTGCAGCAGCAGCGGGAGGCCCCATTAGCTAAAGTGGTGCTTCAGGTTAAGAACAGTTTCAGGTTAAGAATGGACCTCTGGAACGAATTAAGTATTTAACCCGAGGTACCACTGTATTGGGTAGAACCCAACAAAGTCATTGTGTGAACAATGCTTGCCCCACACTCCTCCACATACACTCACATCTACTCCAGAGGGTTGAGGAAAAACCCCAGAACATTTTGGGGAGATGCAGAGTGTGTGTAAGGGATGGGAATATTGAGGGGAAGTCCTTTTGCACAAGTTGTTCCACTCATGCAGTGACTTTGTCAGATACAACCCACAGATAATTACATAATGTTCTTTGTTTATGGTAATACGCTAACAAAGGCACACAAGCAGTCCATTGCAAAGTTCTAAATTCTATACTGAGCTAACATACATTTTGCATGTTAGCGGAAGGCTCCAAAACAGGAAGTGTGAGTTTATCTTCCCTCCTTTGTACTTTCAGGGCAATACGTGAAGAACCTGTGGGGAGATGCACAACTCTAAATTTTCCCTTAGGATGCTGACCCAGAAGCCCAAATGATTTGTTGCAATTTACTTGCACTTTCCCTTTCAGTGTATAATTAGTAACATGTAAAGTAAAGTCACCCCCACCATTTACTGCCACCATTTAGCAGTTCCACTTAAATGAAATATGACATTTTTGAAGCTGAGAAGAATATGCCATCCATTTGTAATTGCACAGAAAATGAAGGCAGGTAGAATCTACACTCTTCTTGACACTCTGGCAAATTGAGATCATAGAGTGGGATATTTCGCAACCAAGGATGCCTATCCCTTGATAAATACACTGAATGTACTTGTCATAAAAGCCAACAAAATTTATTTTGGGAAGCATTCAGAAACGTCTAGAAAATCATTTGTGTGCAGATTTCTACGAATTAAACCTCATCATTGTTCTAAATAAAAGTTCAGCGTTACTTCCCCTCCCTGCCATTATGTGGCTTCCCAGGGGGAAAAACACACCTTCAATTAATTAACTTCCCTAAGAAGAATATTATTCATAAAAATAAGACTAATTAATAGTTTGACTTCTGAGAGCATACTCATAGCATCTTAAAAAGAAACCTGGGGCTTCATCAGAAGGAGCAAAGTGTAGACAATGTATTCCTGACACAAAGGTAGAGTTAAGGTAACTTTGTGTTTAATGGCCAGCTGGGAATTGTCCCCATTCTCTGCCATGTAAGTTAAAACTGGAAGAAAACATTGTAGAGTCACATCTTAGTTTATAATAGCAGAAACATCAGCATTGTCCCGTAGTTAGTTATGCAAATGTATTAGCCTGGACATTCTTTCTTTCTTTTTTGCCTCATCCAATTCAAATTGTGTGAGGGAGAGCAGGAGCACATTCAAAAAACACTATTCGCCTTGGCACATCACTTTCCCCTTGTTCACAGCCCTCCAAGGTCACAGTCACACAATACATTTAAAGCACTCTTGCAGTCAGGGCTCCCCCCCCCCGAGAATTCTGGGGACTGTGGCTCTCAGCACCCGTAACACACTGCAACCCCCAGGATCCTCCTGTACTCTTGGAGGTTCCACATGTGATTTAAAACCAGGGTTCTAAATTCCACGGAGAACTTCCATGAAAAAAATTGAAAATGGGATGCAGTGGAATGGTTGGAGCTTGCCAATGCACCACCACTCTCCTTCATATGATCTTAAATTATGTGAGGAGAGAAAACGCCTTGTGCCTGAGAATGCTTCGGAAGACTAAGTAAGCTGGCTTTCACAACTGAGCTCTGAAGTTCTTCCTGTGCCTGTTTTCTTTAAAACATTGCTGGGGGGCTGCTGCCCTTGATTGCGTAGCATGAAAACCTTGCCTACTGCAGGACAATGACTCTTTTCCTTGCAAAAATATTATATAGTAAGAAGAAAAGCAAACCCGCTTGATGATACTTTTCTTTTCCTATGAGGTAGACTGAATTCATCATGTGCTTATTTTCTATCTCCATATGAAACACAGAGCTGGTAAACACACCAATCTTTCCAGGAGCTAGCTAACTCTTTTTTTCTTTCTTTATTCCTTTCTTCCTCTCTTCCTCTCTTTCTCTCTCCTGCTGTACCTCACTTTCTTTGTAGGAAAGCTGTGAAAAGGTGTTGTTTACTCATCAAGGTGCAGGTTCCCTGTCAGGGGGGAAAAGAAAGGAAAATATCTGACAACCCTGTCCCAGGTTTACTCACAACCAAAGTGCATTAATGCTAACACTTGCAGCAGCCCAAGTAGAAGATCTTGACAGTATCCCAACCCTGCCTGGTACAAAGGTGTAGGTTCTAAAAGGAAGGCTACTTTGATGAGTAGGAGGATAGAATCAGCTCATCTCTGCCTCTCATCCATGCAGCTTCACTTACAACCTAGAGCAGTTAAATTCTTGTCTCTCAGGCTGTTGTTAAAAGCACAGGAGCTTCGCCAAAGAACTTATTCCTGATTCTGCCACCTACCTTATCGACATTAGGCCTTCCTTCAGTACCTCTACCTTTGAACCAAGCAGGGCTGGCTCTACCATGCAGAAAAGTGAAACAACTTACTTCAGGGAGCAATATGACATCAGGAATTAAGAACGTAATAAAGATTGAAGGCCCAATCTAGTTCAGGATCCTCTTAGTGGTCAATCAGATGCCCATGGGAAGCCCGCAAGCAGGGTGTGAGTACAACGGCACTCTTCCCACTAGTAATTTCCAGCAACTGATGCTTCAGAGGCACACAACAGTGGAACATATCTAGCGTAACAAGTAGCCTTTGATAGCTTTATCCTTCATGAATTTGTCTTATCATCTTTTACAGCCATCAAAGTTTGTGGCCATCACTACATCCTGTGGGAGCATGTTCCATAGTTCAACTATGCACCACTTGGAAAATTATTTCCTTTTGTCTTCCCAAATTTGGTGTTGTTGAGTGACCCGAAGTCACTCTTTGAGCTGCCATTTCCCAAAGAAACCATTTTCATGAGAACCCATAATGAAAGCTGGAAGAGTTGAGAGGAAAGGAACCTCTCATCCTATGGCTTAAGGTGCACATGAGAGCCTGTGAGATAATGAGTGCAAAAACCAAGTACCCAAATAATCCCATCCATATGGTACAGCTCCAGTGTGTTGCAATTCGGTGCCACACAGACAACATATGGTCAAAGGGTTCTACCCAACACTGCCATTACATTCACACAGCACTTGGGTATGTGTGATTGAACTTCTCCCTCCTCTCCACTACAGACCTCTGTGCACTCTCAACATCTGATTCATAGGGTTGGGCGATCTCTGGAGCGGAATGGGGGTGGCAAAAAAAGAAGAGAAAGGGGAAGTCCCATTGTGCAAGTGGAACGCTGCTGCAGCAGCACTGAATACAGCACAAAGAAAGCATTTAGATCAAGGGAATGGCATGATCCCACCTGTACCAACATCACACATTCCTGGGAGCCATTGATCATTTCCTTCACTGCCCTTCTGCCATAGGTGCAATATTATTTTTAATTTTAAAAGGAGGGAAATCTACTACGACACCATAACAACTATGTTTGTAAAGGTGGTTAAAAGTAGAAGTGACCTCATTTTTGGTGGGGGTTCCCCTTTGTCTTTAAGAACTGCATGGCAGAGAAACATTCACCGGATGTAGCATTTCCTAGCATGAAGATGTAGCAGTTACACCTGTTGAAATTCTGTCTGCCATGTCGCTGTTAAAAAACTAAGAAAAAAGTGGAGAAGCCCTATGCGAAAGGATAACTAATCCCATATAGACTTGAGGGGAGAAGGAAAATGCCGCTTATCTAGTATTAGTCATCTGAAAGTTCTAGACATTTGTCATGTTTACATAGTGCTCAGTATTTAAGTCAAAGTTGCAAGCTTCCCTTGTTTCATTAAATTAGTGAAGGGTTTATTATCCCAAGGTTGTGTGAACTCATCCTCAACATTTTACAAGACATTTAAGTACATGCTTACATAATGAGATTCCAGCCTTTGTTTAAAGCTAATCATATTCTTGTGTTATTTGCTGAATCAGTAATTAAGTACTAAAGTAACACCCGAAGTGCTGGACACCTTTATTAATGCAAGCGTCAGTATTATGCTATAACTATTGATAATTGTGTTTAATTGGTGCTAGCTGATGACTGCTAGGGGCAATAATCCAAGTCTTGTCTTGTCTTTTTTACATTTATCAGTCAAGAGAAGAGGTTTGGCAGAGAGGTTTGCAGCTCTTTTGCCAGCGTGCAAGTTCTTCAATATTCCCTACTTTTAGTGGCTGCCCTAACCAGTTCTTTATGACTAGAAAGTTTTTTTCCCCCATCTCCACAAATCAATTCGGTCAATGCAATAAAAAGAAAATAACTATTTTTATGGTTAGCACGCTTTGTTCTCCAGAACAAATAACTTTAAATTATTTGTGTGTGTATCTATTTCTACCATAATAACCTCCATAAAACAGCATCCCATTTCCAGAACATGCAAGTGGAGATGGCTTTTGATTCTGGGGATGAACAAAGCTGTCATTTCAGTTTTTCTTGGTTTCTCATTTTTCCAGTCTTAAGTTCAGTGCACTGCATTTCCACATCAGTTTGCATTTAGTCTCATGAAATTACATCAGTGCGTGGGTGTTTCTCCTAATGTACACATTTTTGTATACAGTTTTGCTCAATATTGATATTTTTGCTGGGGGTTTTGCCCCAGAATATAATGCATCTTGCATGCCATTTTTATGAATATGTTCATTTTTATGCACACTTTCCCCCATTACGGTATATGCATTTTTCATACATTTTTAGTATGGGAACTGCATCGCAAAATTCAGATGAGTGTGAATAGTTGTGCTTTGCTTCATACATTGTTTCAGAAAGAATGATACAGGTGGCTTCATATGTGGACTGAATCTCTCCCTCATCTTTATTTGGTACATTAAGCCTTTGCTGTAATCCAGAGCCTCATGGACACCATTATGCATGCATTAGTATATATACACTAATATATATACTAATATATAGTATATATGCAGCTCTCAGATTGTCAGCATCTCATTGTCAGTCTGGCAGCTTCCAGAAAGGTATGATTTGGTGTGATCAGTTGTCCTCTCATCTGATGTGAATCATGAAGACCTTCCACCTGAACATGGAGCACCTGAGCTTGTAAGAGGTCAATAGAAAGCTAGCAAGATCTGCCTAATCTAGTTGTCATAGTTTATATTAATTAATTTCTTTGTCCCTTGGTTTGAAAGGCAACAAGCATACCAGAGCACCACTTCTTGTCAAGTATGGGACATAGTTATGCCCCATGATGACCAACAGGAAAATATGCCAAGAGTATGTCATTTATTGCCAGACAGGAAGTGGGCTGGGTCTTGTATTCATTGGAGCTCTCTTTTGCCTGCCAGCCCCTTCTCTTGGATTGGGGACAGGAAAGCAAACAGGAAGTGAGTGTGATGTGTGAGCCCAATGTGAGGTAGGGCTTGCTAAAATTGGAACCAGAGTAATTAAAACAAATATGCTTGCATGTGTGAATGCATCTGCTTTGAATTATCATCTGCAGTTCTACTCTGACCTTAAATGGACCTTCTTTCTACCATACAGGAAAACCTTCCTATAGCCCCTGGATAGGGAGGGGCAATATTTGAGTCACAACTCTGATGGTAAACAGGACTTCCCTCCCTCCTCACTATTAACCTCAAAAACATCTCAGATATAAAACTGGCCTGAATTGGGCTTGGTATGAACTTCCTGATTGGCAGTTTAAAATAAGTGGATATACTGAACATTATTTTCAAGATGCATTCTTTTCTTTCCTAGTTGCTAAGTCTAAAATATGGATTCAACAGTTCTTGCATGACCTCAGAAAGATGCTAACAATGTAATGTAGAGGGCTCCTTTTTATTATACTTGGCAAAAGCATTTGTCTTAGATTTTCCACTCACCAGCAAACAATTGATAGGAGAAGGGTATCCATGCACAGATGATGTGAGAGAACAAGAGGGCACACAGGTCTCTTTACATGCTCTGTGCAAATGCTGCTTGGCATTGGGTGCCATAAATAGCAGTAACTGCATCCTCCTTTGGAAAGGAAGAGGACGAAGATCACTGATACACACAGCAGCATCAAAGCTCCTTTCTTGTGATGTGATCCCATGCTGCTAAGGAATGTTGTGGGGCTATTGCAACCATGTAGACAGGGCATGTGAGTCTTTCCCATGTGAGGAGCAGCCAGTAGGAAGCACTCTGTAAACATCAGGTGGAAAAATACATGTCATTGGCCTTGCTCAAGTGCATTGCAACATTCCCACATGTACAACAATATAAGACAGTATGAAATAGCATCACACAAGGCCCAGAAGAGTTGCTTCTTCTTCAAATGTACTCAGTGAAAACATGGAGAAAATGGTGCAGGATTGCACCTGTTAGCCAGACTGCTGCTATAGAACCAAATATTTGAAAAGAGATGTCTACACACGTGCAGCTAGCTAAACAGGTGTAGGTGCTCCACAGAATTCAGAATCCTGCTTGTACAGGTTCCCAGTTACATGCAATTCCTCTATACATACAGCAGTATGTTGTTGTTTTTCCCAGTTCCACATGCAAAGGTCAAGGCACCTGGGCACATGATATCAAGGGTGAGATCACTGATGTGATCTCTTCACAGAACACACAGAGATGGCCTGAAGAGAGTATATGTCTTTATGTAACATGGGGATAGAGAATCTGTAGCCTTCCAGATGTGGGTTCCAGTTGCCATCAACCCCAGTTGGCATGGTAAATGATCAGGGATGATGGGAGTTGTAGTACAGCAACTTCTGGCAAGTCACAAGCTCCCCATCTCTAATGCAACACAAAGAAGTGCTCTGTTTGCTATTGCTGCTGAGAATCTATTGCTGCTTAGAAGTAAGAGGTACTGAGCCTTTTGAAGATCACTGTTAAGCAACATATCAAGCTGCCTTATACCAAATCAAGCCATTGGTCCATTTAGCTCAGAACTGCCTATACTGCCTGGCAGCTGCTCCAGGGTTTCCATCAGGCGTGTTTCCATCCCTTTCTTTTTCTACTTTTAAATCTTTAACCCTACAGGGATCTGTGGTGCTCTTTGATTTATTCAAAAAAAAGTTTGATTGACCGATTGAGTGACTGGGTTCCTTGGAGGCTTGTCACAGAATGAGGATCTTTCAGGGGGGGAAACCATTTTTTTTGGGGGGGGGGGTATATATAAAAAAGTTGTCTGGCTTTTAGTGACTGAGACAGAAGAGATGTGGGGTTTCTAATGTGTTATATATTTCTCCCCAAGGATTTTAATAGGCTTTTGTTCTGAAGTGTTATCTGATTCTGTTACAGTAGCATAGGCTAAATGTTCAAATATATAAATTTACTCCTGCAATTGATGAAGAAGTGGCAAAACTTTCCTAAACACATACCAATCAAAAGTGTAACATACACCACCACCACAACAACAATCCTTTCATTTTTGTTTCCCTTCTGTCTTTATTGGCAGTGTGATTTGCTGCTGACACTCTGTCTCACTGACAGCCTATGTTCTGTTGCTGTCTCACCACTGTAACTGGTGTGCCAGGCAACGTCCCTGTGGTGTGTCATGATTCTATGTCTGAGACTATGGGATCTGTGCCACTTCTTATGGAATGTGCACATTTCTATGTATGGGTGATCAAAGACTACATTAACAATGTTTTAATATATTTTTTCTATAGAAAGGTCACCAACAGGTGATTTTTCCCAAGCAGAGTCTTTTGACTTAGTCCCATGTGGTAAGAAGATTGCCATTAGCTACTCTGGGGGGCAGCGGAATATTAATTTCTAAAGGTTTTCTGTATCTATGGTAGACAACAATTTCACCATGTGGGGGCAGATTCATGTGACCTCTTCACTGCATAAAAATAATAAATTTCATCAAGCCTGAAGGAATCCTTTATGTATTTTTGTAGAGATGCCCTCATTCTTTCAGTATCCACTTCAGAATTCTTTTTGTAAACTTTAAATGCACTTTAAAAGGATGGATGACTTATCTGAGAGCATATCAAATACTAAACTCACTTTTTATCCCACAACCAATGCACTGCAATAATAGTAAAAGTAGAAAAGAAAAAGCTGTGTGTGAGATATGGAACATGTGGGTATGAGACATGTATATTCATGCCTTATGAGAAACATCCATCTTTACTTGAAATGAATTATCGGTTATATGCTCAGCCTTTCCACAGTTCAGACTTGCTTGTAGCCACAACAGAAAGTTCTGTAATGCGCACTGTAAACATTTTTAAAAGTTGCCAAAGAACTTGTGAAAGCATCACATCTTTGAAGAGTTAGCTGCCAAGTTCGCATTGTAGAATTCACTTGAGAAATATCACTCTTTCCAATAAACATGTAAAATAAAATAAAAAATCATAAATGGAGCTATGCTAGCTCTGCATGTTATCCACATTTGCCATTTTTTAAAGCTTTCCTTCTAAATTATGATACTCATATTTCTGAAGAAATCATTTCATTTGTACAATATTATCCTCCTCTTATGTAGTACAGAATGATAAAATAGTTCAATAGACTACCGCAGGGCATGGCTGCACGTATCTTATTGGTGTACATTTTATCAATGTTTGAACATTTTTCCTACGAGAAAATTAGATCAGCTTCTCCAGACATAGCAATTTTCAACAAGTATTTTTTCTCTCTCTATCCTTTTCTTTCCTTACTATTACAGTATTTTAAGAAATGGGTCGTAGTGTTAGCTAATCTTGCATGGAAACATATGTCAGAACTGTTGGAATTCTGCCTGGGTCAGAGGAATGTGCCACAGCGTAGGCACCGGCAGATATTCCTGTCGACCTCCCCGCGTCTCCACTCTGCTGATAAGCAGGCAAGGTCCCGGCGATTCATCTCAGATGTGTGAGAGGAACACACCGTACTTCCTCTCTCCCCTTTGGTGTCCCCCAGGGAGGGGAAAGAAGCAGACAGAAAACTATTTACATCCTTTATTTCTGTCTCTCATATCAGTACAGAGAAACATGTCTGCACTCGACAACAGCAAGAAGAAACTCCACCCATGTACTTCCAGTACGGGTCATATGACACACACACACTGAGCTAACATCCGGTGCTCAGTACAGAATGGACTGCCCCTTTGTTTCCATGGCAACAGTCACAAACATCCTGTCTGGCTTTCCAGCCACAAGCAGCTGACTGAGCTGCTGGAGCCTTTGCTTGCTGCAGCATTGGTGCTTTATGGTAACAAGAACTTGCTCTTGCAGTCATCAAATGATGGCTATTCATCCATGAGTGAGCCATCACAGAACTAAATTTATAAGTGGAACTTCTGTACCACCCCAAGCACAATAAAGTCAACAATATCAAATGCTCCAAAATCAGGGCATGTTAGTAGTAAAACAAAGTGTGCACGTGTCAATCAGCTGGAATATGAAATCTGCTACTACTGTGACTTCTTTCTTAATCTGCTATAATGACCAGAAAATAATATTTTAGAAGTTAGCAGTAGGTGTAGTTATCTAGAATGGTGACTTCTCCCAGACTACAGAGTTCATTGTACTGAGTCTCCACCTATTGATATGACTGAGTAGGGCAAAGAGTGATATTTCACCACAGTGGAAGTCTAGGGGTCACATACATTCTCCTCTGCATTTCACTTTTTGGTTTCTTCCAAAATCTTCAATTTCATTAGGCTGTTGGGGTATGGTCAACTGAAAAATCACAAAACAAACGGCTACATTTTGGTCATATTAAGCGTTTCATGACTGAGCCTTCCAATTAAAATCCACTATCATAACTTCTTGCTAATTTGGATTCACACAGAAGAGAGCTTCAGTTTGAATATTTTCTGTTTGTTTATTTTAAGTAGAAGTTTGAAAGGTTATTTCTCAACAGTGCACTGGAAATGACTGCATTTCTTAAAGAACTTCCAAGACGTTAATATTCAGTTCAGGTCCAAGGGGAAAACAGATGGCTTAAGGGATCAGTAGAAGGAATCTCGCAACTCACAGATATCTGAATGACCCAAGATATGTTTTTTTTTTAATTTTTTATTGGTTTTTCAACTTTTATGAAGACAAAACACACACAAAAAATAACAGAAGACAAAAACATGTATAAATTCAGAAAATCTTAATTTCCTAACCCTGTTCCCTGACTTCCCCCCACCCCCCCTCGTGCATCCCAATTCCCAAAATTGTGTCAGCAAATTGGTATTTCTCCTCTTAACCATCTTATTCATCTTATTACCTCTTTTATAAAAAATATAGATTTTCCTAAGTTGGACTCAAGTTCTCTTCCATCGATTTCTCATTTTGTCTTAATTAAAAGTCATATTAACCAAACCTAAAGGTCTGAATGACCCAAGATATGAAGGCATTCTGACAGATTGTCTACGTGATATGACTTGAACTACCCCCCCCCCACTTTCTTTCTTCTAACCCAATAGCCATTTCAGAAGGACCATTACAACACCTGGCACTCAACAGCATCACAATAGAATCAAAGAGATGTCCTGGAATGGATGACATATACTTTCAGATATGGCGAGGTAGGCCTTTTTTCATGAGTGCCATTTTTCATGGTGTAACGTGCCCTGGCAGAACATCATGGGGGGGGGGGATGTACAATATTATTGTATTTCATCTGTTCTGTGACTGAATACCCTCGGAGCTGATATTCTGGTCATGCCAAGGAGCCCAGTCTTTGAATGATATTCCTAAATTCTTGACAGCATTTCCTGAGTAATAATTGTGTGGGTGGACCTAAATTTCTGTCTCTTTAAACATTATTCAGTATACAGTCGCATACAGTCAAGAGCTGAAACGTTTGGCAACTAAGCTGTTCGAGATCCAAGGTATGACTGTATTGATTTCCTGGCTTCAATTTCATTGCTTTTTGGGTAACATTGTGAAGGGTTACAGTTAAAGATCTGTACAAAGTGCAACTGCTACTACAAAGTCCTCCCGGCCCAAAAAAATATATTAATAATGGTCTGCTTCTGAACCTTACCTCTTCTAAACAATGGCTGTTAGCCATGATGAAATTTTTCCAGAGGTTAAAAAAAATGATTTGGATAGATGAAGTTGAAACAAAAAAGTTTTGTGGTCATTATGCAAAATAAGCAAATACTAGCTAATTAGACATGAATTATATAGAAAAGAGAGCAGTACTCTGTGGAATTGCATAGTTATTTCTCTGCATTGTAGATTACAAATTTCTTGATAATTATTTTTTGCTTAACTTCAATAGCTAGAAGCCTTTGACATGAGTTCAAGAGTTTTGTTGAGGTAAAGAGAAGCAAATTGGGAGCGTGTTTATTTAAGCTGGCATTTATTGTGCGGTTGAATCCAAACGTGTCCCTGTAGATCAGTGGTGGCCAAACTTGGCCCTCCAGCTGTTTTGGGACTACATTTCCCATCATCCCTGACCACTGGTCCTGTTAGCTAGGGATGATGAGAGTTGTGGTCCCAAAACAGCTGGAGGGCAAAGTTTGGCCACCACTGCTGGAGATGAAGGTTTTGTGATTCTTCTATGATTGGAAGTGAATAGGTTTTCTCATCTTGACCTGGCCACCGCCCCTCCCCCCACCATCCCAGCAAGCAGCAGTGACACCATTTTTAGGAGGGTGGCACACAGCACTTTGTCACCTGGACCCATAACTTTGTTCTGTTTCTGCATTAAGTTTATGTTAACTTTCCTCAAGATACAGATTTTCCCTCCAGTGAGAGAATGAGGATTTTGGTATGCTTAAACTGCTGCAAACTGTGGCACAACATTCAGAAATATGTCCCAATCCATACATTAGTCCAGGAGGTACAGGCCAGGTAAATTTTCCATAGGAATTAATAAAGATCAAATTACTCAGGTATCTCTACATGCACTGTGCTAACTAACATTTTTGCTCAGCTATCTCAGCAATATACACCTAGAGATGTTATTGTTCACAATCTCAGCATTTTTGCCTTCTCAAAGAGGTAGCTAAGGGTTCCTTCCCACAAGCTGGGACTTCCTAGTGGTCTAACTAGCAATACACAAGTCATTCTTTGTTTAAGGAACCAACTGAAGTCCGCAATCCTGAGAAACAGCACATATATATTGGAAACATAAAAACAGCTGTCTGGAATCATTGTTGGAAAGACATTAAACATATATAAAATTGTACCGGAGGGATTCTGGTACAGGCATTTTATAGAGGAACCCTAATTAATAAAAGTTACTGGTGAAAGTGTTTCACTAATGAATTACTGTGCCTAGAGACATGGCAGATCTTACATTACTTGTTGGATTAATTCAGTAAATACAGTCATGAAGCTGTGAGGTCAGTGCTGAAATTTCAAAGGGAGTTCTTCAGATGGCTTTTAAGCATTGCTGCCTAAAAGGTATTAGGCGGAATCAGATGTTTGGCTTTGTGAGCGACTGTCTATGGTATGTTTTATGAGGTAGGTCAAGATAGATCATTTAAAAGTTCCCTGGTGGCTGAAAAGGCTTTTGAATATATTAATGTTAATAAATATGTACTAGAGCCCCAAGCAGGTCTATATGAGAAATGAGGATTCTATAGAGGAGAAAATCTGATGTGCAATAAAACTTGAGAAGCTTCCTCCACAGCCATGAAAAATTGGCAAATTGTTTAGGATTTACCAGTCAGCAGTATTATTTTTAGTGGATACAGGCATTGCTGAGAAGAACAAGTACAGTATAGTGCAGGGATAGCCAACATGGTGTCTCCAGATGTTTTTGAACCTCAGTTTCCTATCCCCCTTGACTATTGGCTAAACTGACTGGGGCCAATAGGTGTTGTGATCCAGCATCTAAAAGACACCACGTATGGTACTCATGGTGTATCCAAAAGGTCAGAAATGGATGGGGTGTCTAGACTTGTCATCCTTTGTTTACTCGATTGAGGGGGGGGAGAGAGAGAGATGGAATAAGAAATTTAACTTTTTTCACCCCTGCATTTGTAGTTTGTTTTTTGTTTTTCCTACAAAAGAAAGAAGGGGAAACAAAACCAACAAACAATGCCTCACTCTGAGCGATGAAAACCTCACTATATAAGTGGCAATTACTCACTGATCCACCAGCTACACTGAACAGGAAGCCAAAAAGAAGCAAACATGCAAGGAAGAAGCTGGTAATTAACATTGCAGGGGACCTTTCCCGAATGAGTCTTACTTGTGAATAAACATTATAAAAGAATCATGGGCAAGGCATTTTGTTCCATGTGGAATCAATGTTTTAGTTATTTCAACTGATCGGAGACTAGCAATGTCTTAACAGCACTGATGCTCATAGTATGGAAGCAACTTTACACTCTCTAGACTCTTAGCAAACCCACCTCACATGGATATCTTGAGAGATAAAATTGAAATTGTGTAAGAAACAAATATAAAACAGATTTCTGCTCTTTGCTTTTTGTCAGGGGATGGTTCAAAATCTGAGATGAGTCATGGGACCAGCCACTATTCAGGGGGTGAGGAGAGAGTCAGTACCAAACAAAGGCAGGATTGAGAAACAAGTTGATATTAGCACCAAAGAGCAAGCTAGGAGGTTGAGGAACAAGCCAAAAGACCCAAACTGGAACTTTGGAGGCAGAGACATGCTGAAAGTTTGCAACAAAAAATAAACAAAAATACAGGACTATTCTAGTGGTCAGGAAAACCCCATGTCCTCTTCTACTTCATGCTGTCTAG
The DNA here is from genome assembly GCF_964188305.1 of Podarcis bocagei. Classification (NCBI taxonomy): domain Eukaryota; kingdom Metazoa; phylum Chordata; class Lepidosauria; order Squamata; family Lacertidae; genus Podarcis; species Podarcis bocagei. Next base: position 63,197,752 of record NC_138128.1, read on the forward strand.
AAAGATTTAATGGTCCTAAAGGTAATAGGCTGCCAACTGGAGTCCAAATGTTCACCCCCCTTGGGAATCTGCACATGGATCGAATAGTTCTAACAGCATCCTCCCATTAAGGCTTCCTGGGCCTGGTGTGTTGGACTTGTAGATTCAAGTGAAGACTTTTTGAAGAGATCATCTGAGGAATAAGTTGGGAAATTGACATCCTTCAGAACTCAGATAAGTTTATCAGTTTCGGGACTTTGAAGTAACTGAATTTAGGATTTGGCTGTGGACTTTAACACAACAAGGACTTGGAAGTATAGAACCCTCTCTGGGACCAGGGAGAGAAAAACATTTTTGTATGTGTGTGTAACCTGTATATAGTGCACAAATATAGTGTGTGCCAAGTAAAACTCCGCTAAAACAACTGTTTAGTGTTTGTGAGCTTAACCACTTTATGGAAGCTTCTGCGAGGTGCACATAAAGATCAAGATGTATAGGTTGAAGATAAACACACACCCCAACATGGTGCACTCTAGAAGTTCTGGACTACTACCATCATTCCCAGCCAGTGTTGTCAAAGGTCAGGGATGATGGGAGTTGCAGTCAAAAACAGCTGGAGGAAACCAGGTTAGGGACATCTGATCCAGAGCTTACATATCCATAGTACACCAAAGAGATTTCCCAGTTCCTGTGTCAAAGTCTGTCAGAAATCTGAAAACACTTAGCTGTCCATTAGGTGATTTTTTTAATATTCTAAACAATGGGCCACTTCCAAATTATCTCTATATTGTAGGGCACTGTTGACAGAGAAACTTTTAGCTATATTTCTTGAGATCATTTAGAGGCTGAGGCCGATTCTGACTGTGATAGCATTCTGCTATTAGTTCCATAGGCGAGTCCAAGCTCATTGTTAATGTCTGAATCATTTGACTTTGAAGTAGTTCCAGGCACAGTCAGGTAATCAATTCTTCCCCCCTTGACAGTGGATGTGTACAGGTTCTATAAACAGTTCATTCATAATTTCAAATATAATTGTAACCATTTCATTTTAAAAGCAAATCAATGTTAACGCAACTTTGAGAATATAAATTTCACATTAGGAATTCCCCTGTCTGTCTCTGTGTGGCATTTGCTGGATTCATAGACTATGGGCATGTTTCAGTCTGTGCTTGCTTATTTAGATATTTTTAAGTAATCCTTCTGGAAGTTTGTGAGTGCCAAAGAGATTAATGGTAAACAAGGTTTAACACACAAAAGTGTCTAATTATCAACTTCAAATAAATCCTTTTTGTTGAACAGAAATGGCTTCACATTAAATGTTGCTGACATCCCTGAGAATGTTCTAAAGACATAACAACATTACCATAATTTTCTGACTTGGGTTCTCTCCGGACGGGATCACTTTCTTTCATTTTAATTACATTCTCAGGGCCAAATTTGACCTTCAGATGCTTTCATGCTGTCAGTTGGATTTCTTTCTGTCTCCTGGGAGAGAATTTGCCCCTTAATTTATAAACATTATTGCAACAGGGTTTTTAAAATTCTGTGTTGGGAATGCACTTAATTATGGCTTTAAAATAAATGAAAGTAAGCTTCTCAGAAGAATTTGTACCAGCCTAGGCTTTCTCTATAGACTTTTTTTTATGACTACTCACAACTGATATTTCACACAAATCAGCATGCAACTTCTTTTACTTGTATCAAAATTTGGGATAACTATGCCAATTAGATGGATGGTTTTGAATCAATTAAAGAGTCTAATCAAGAAATAAGGGATTCCTTGATTAGGCTCTTTAATTGCCAACCAAAATCTCATCCACGGTAATGTTTAAACACATGACGAAATGCTATTGCACTTGGCATTTTCTTATCCCCACTCTACGTTTCTGGCAATTTTTTGCATTGTGGGGAAAATTCAGGATGAGATATCTCATTGCAAGTCTTCTTTAATTGAGAATTACCCCATGGGCAGGTTTGACAGGTGGGTGGAGTCACTTGACAGCAAAGTGCACCCCATGCACCTTGAAACTCCAACAGTCAGCTGATCATTGAGATTTCAAAGCACTCCTCTCCACATGCACCAACAATCAGCTGATCATCAGGGCTTGTAAACAACCATGCACAGGGCTTTTTCAGGGCAGCCTGCAACCCCCTTTTTGCCTCGGCCATGTCTTTACCGGCCCACACCTAACATCATATATGATGCAAGGTATATGGCAGGCGAGCTTAGCTTTTGCCAAAATGGCGTCATGAGCCAAATGAGTAGGTCTGGTTTGACCCCTCGCCGCAGGTCCCCCATCACTGATATAGCATGCTGTATGGGCCTTTGTTTGAGTAGGAGAAGAGGACTAAATAAAGCTGATAGTGGATGGGAAATAGTAGCTGCAAGACAGTTGTCTACTCAAAAACAAGAGACATTGTAGCAAAGGAAGTGAGGCCATGCTAGCACTCATGCCACGTGACCTTGAAAATGCAGCCAACCAGTTCAGGAGATGCAAGTGCAAAATATGTTACAGTGGTACCTCGGGTTAAGTACTTAATTCGTTCCGGAGGTCCGTTCTTAACCTGAAACTGTTCTTAACCTGAAGCACCACTTTAGCTAATGGGGCCTCCTGCTGCCACCGCACCGCTGGAGCATGATTTCTGTTCTCATCCTGAAGCAAAGTTCTTAACCCGAGGTACTATTTCTGGGTTAGCGGAGTCTATAACCTGAAGGTACCACTGTACTGTCTTTGAAGCTCCAGACCATTTTCTTGCTCCTACGCCTAACTATACATCTATGCCTAACTGCATCTGTCTATCTTGCTGACTGGCTGATCCTCTTTATATTAAAATAATTATAAGATGTCTGGTTGCTTCTGTGTAGTGTAGGACTACATAGTATTACTGTCAATGTTTAACCACAAAGTTGGGGGTGGGGAGCAACTTCCTCCAGAATTTACATCTCCTGCTGGTGACGGTACTTTATCTTGCAGCCTGCAAGTTTAATTAGTTTTTCTTGAAATATCCGATGCTTGGAGCTCCCTGAAAGCTGGAAGCGTAACTGTAACTGCTCAACAAAGGTACAGATTGTGCAGTAATGAAAAATGTCAACAATCTATCCAGCATTGCCTGAGTGCCAGAAATTAAAAGGGGCAAAATGGCATCTGAAGGAAATGTTATCTGCTATAGAAATTCAAAGGAAACTGAGGTTCCAAGTAATGCTAATGCTAATTATTATTATTATTATTATTATTATTATTATTATTATTATTATTATTACAGGTTTTTTTGTTTTTTAAAAAACAGACATAAGATGGATACTTCTATATTTCCCCTTTCACATTTCTCTACAGGTGTGGAGAACATTTGGTCCTCCAGATGTTTCTGAAATATGACTCCCATCATCCCTAGCCATTGAAAATGGCGCTGGATTGAATGGGCCCTTAGTCTGATCCAGTAGAGCTCTTGTTTATGGCTTCCACTATGTGCATATATGATAGCCTTCTAGGGAACTAAGTCTAGACATTCTAGAACTACATAACTCCATTACTGCTTCTGCTCAATCCAAGTATCTGAGAAGAAAAGCAGAGATCGTGAACACCAAGGTAAACTGAAAAAGAGAGGTAGATATGGAGATTTTCTCAGCCACAATAGGGTTTGACAAGATAGAGTCCACTTGTAGAAAAAGGACATCCTATGCCTAGTCAACATGCAGGTCACAAAACAGGCAAAGGCTAAAATTGTTGGTAGGTTTCTTAATTTCTTCAAGTTTGAATAATTTCTTGAGCTTTGTTGTGTCTGGGTTGAAGCAGTGCAGGGTTTCAAATTAATATGCAACTTTGTTAATGTACAATTTATGAAGTATAATTTAAAAGACTGATTCCTTTTCTACCCCCCACAAAACTATGCTCTACATCATTTTTGCTTTGCTTTGCTTTGATTTTAAAGCTTGGAGGCAGAACTCTGACTGTGTTACATCTGTTGCAAGATGATGATGATGATGAGATTTAGAAATTAGGACATAGCAAAATACTAAAGAAATAACTGTTTTTGTATGTACAAATGGCTTCTTTTTACCCACAGAACTGTAAATTTTGAAATCATGATGAAATATTAAATGATGCCTATAAGTAGAATGATGCTGATTCTTTTTAGGATTAGAGCAGGAATTAATTATCTGGTTCATTTGAATGGTATCTGGTACTTTTGAGTTTGTAATATTTTCACGGTATTAGACATTCTTGGCACCTCACAATAAAAATGGCAATCGGCTCAGGCACGGCTAATTTATTTATTTATTTTATATCCCACTGCCTCCCAAATCAGCCCAGAGCAGCAAACAAAACATAAACAATAAGAACTTCCTGTAAATAATTCTAGCACAGGATTTCCATCTTATCTGCCTTTTTCTTTTTTCTTTTTTAGTAATAAATGTGCACACAATCTGTTCTTCATTACAATCCTGCCCTTGGACAGAGTTTCCCTGGTCCTTCCCTTCATACACTGGCTTATTTAGTTGAATTGCTGGCTGCTCTGCTTTTCATGTACCTTGCGGATTGCCTGGCCCCAGGTGAAGCTTACAAACACCTGAGATAATCTACAGAGTTCCATTTTTGGGGCCTCTTCATCTTCAGATGTTAGGGAGGTGGCTTTCAAAGACAGGACATATTCTGCGGTTTCATTCTGATTATGGAATCCCCTTCTCAGGTATGTTCACCTAACCATCTCTTCTATCCTGCAGTTACTTGGCAAAATCAGTGATTCAAAGTGATTCAAATGTCCAGTAGTGGCTAGTATTGTTTTATTGGCAGTGCAGGTTGCTATTGCTTCCAGTGCTTGTTTATTAGTTAATATGCATAGGGGCTGCGTGTTTGCATTTTGAGCCCTCTTAGATTTTAGTATTGGCTTTAAATTTATAGTACCTGCTGTTTTTAATAGATATGGCTCTGTTTTATTACTGTTTTGTAGCTGTTGCTTTTTAATATTTGCATAAGTCACATTGAATGTCAATTTTTATTTATTTATTTTTTAAAATATTTATTGAAACAAAAGAATTTTTAAAATTACACAATTGAATGTCAATTTTTAGTAGAAAAGGAGTACACTTTAAAATTAAAATAAGAAGAAATGTTTGTGTGTCTCAGGCACATAAGGTGCACTGTGTTCCGATGGCGATTGCCAGAGATGAATAAGAAACAGTAGACAATTAACAGGGTAAATTAGGCCACAATTTTATTGATTACAGGTGTAAACCTGTTTGGCAAAAGCATTGGGTAAGTATCCGCCCTCAACCAGCCCATCTGCTGGCAGAACTTGGTGATGGGTCAGTGGTGGCATGAAGGCCAGCTATTGACACGGATCAAGTGTGACGATCCTGCCAGTTCTGCCTCTCAGAAGGGGTGATATGACTTATCAGGCTCCATATGGGCTCCTGAACAGCAATACCCCTTCCAGACCTTTTTAACAGGATATCCTAATGTTAAAGGACACCAACCAGTGCAAACTGAAGTGGCTGGTTGCAGCCAGCTCGCCACCAAACCATCAACATCTACAACCAATCTCTCAGTCCTGCTGCCATATTATGGAGCCTTGGTGGCGCTGTGGGTTAAACCACAGAACCTAGGACTTGTCGATCAGAAGGTTAGCGGTTCGAATCCCCGCGATGGGGTGAGCTCCCGTTGCTCGGTCCCTGCTCCCGCCAACCTAGCAGTTTGAAAGCACGTCAGAGTGCAAGTAGATAAATAGGTACCACTCCGGCAGGAAAGTAAACGGCATTTCCATGTGCTGCTCTGGTTCGCCAGAAGTGGCTTAGTCATGCTGGCTACATGACCCAGAAGCTGTACACCGGCTCCCTCGGCCAATAAAGCGAGATGAGCGCCACAACCCCAGAGTCGGCCACGACTAGACCTAACTGTCAGGGGTCCCTTTACCTTTACTTCATTCCTCATGGTAGACAAATGCACACTATCGGGCTAATGTTACTGTATTGGCAGTGTGGGTCGCTATTGCTCTCAGTGCTTGTTTATCAGTTTATATGCATGGGGATTCATGTTTACATTTTGATCCCTCTTAGATTTTAGTATTGGTTTTAAATTTATAGTACTTGCTGTTTTAAATATATATTGCTCTATTTTATTATTGTTTCATAGCTGTTGCTTTTTAATATTGGCATAAGTCACATTGAATGTCATTTTTTTAGCAGAAAGGAAGGGCATACGTTAAAAGAAAATAAAAAAATAGATTTGCATTTTAGGTTGAAGCAAGTTAATTATGATCGATATTATACACTTCTGGTGCTTGAGTGGCGTGTGACAAATCACCCTGTCCAAATTTGTTTCGGGGTTATTGTTTTTCCAAGTCAGGCTCAAGCCAGTGAGTGGAGAGAAAAAAGCTTCACAATTATGAACCTGGTCCATGGGTAACCCAAAGGTTACAGAAGAACCTTAAAATCTTTTTAAAAAATCATTTAGGCATCCAGGACTAGGGATGTACAAAGGTAGCAATTTTCAGTCTGACCTGTCTTTGCCACATTCTTTCTGTTCTGCTGCATTTCAGTTTCTGCCAAATGCTACATTATATGTCTTACTGTCCGCTATGTTACATAAATTGAGCAAGTGGAAAAGAAATTCAAAGCCATGTTTCAAAAAATCATGAATTTTGTATCATTTGCATGCTTAAAAACATAACAAGAGTGTCAATGAGTAACAGCCATATTTTTCTTGATTGATTTGCATCCCTGCCACAAATGGAGCACACGAAATGCGGGAATTTCTGCTGCCTTTGCTGTGTTTTTTTACTGGAGCTAGGAATCCCTGAGCTCACACAACTGCGCAGGCAAAGGGAAATGCAGCGTAAACAGAGCAGGCCCTTCCCCTGACTATCTATGCCTTGTCCCTCGCTGCTCCCTGTTGCTTGATCTTCGAAAAAGAACTTGCTTCTTCTGTTCTTTAGCCAAGTGTGGTCCCAAATTCAGGTGCAGCCAGCCTACAGTATATATCTGGGCTCTCTGGCCACTTGATTAGCGGGTTCAAAAACTAGGTGATGGCAAGCTATCCCGCCCTCCTTTGTGGCCGGCTGGGGGAATTACCACAATGGAGAGCCCTTTGGTTCAGTTGGGCCAAGGGGCCCACCACAACAGGCTGCAACTGCCACTTACCCGGAGACTGGCTAAGCGGTCATTTCATTTCTTTTCTTTCTTTTCTGCTTTCATCAGAATTATCCCACATGGAAGTCATCAGTCATGCTGATCAGTCATAGCAACGATGCCTGATGGCACAGAGGAAGAATGGCTTTCCCTAACAACAAGCTGCCTATAATGCAGCCTTTGGCAACCTCGTGCCCTCCAGATGTTTTGGACCACATGTCCCATGTAGCAGGAGTTGTAGTCCAAAACATCTGGAGGCACCAGGTTGCCAAAGGCTTCTGTAGTGACAGAGGAAAGTGGACCTGGTAGCTTAATGTCAGGGCAGTGTCATCTGTATACAGTATTGCATTCCAGCTAAAGCATTTTAATTCTCAGTGGAGATTAATATGGTTGTAGTATGTTGATGGAAATTGTATCCACCGCCTCATGTTCATTCAATCAGGACTGATATGACAATTCAGTTACTGCCACAACCCCAGCAAATTACCTGCTAATAGCAATTAGGCTAATATATTTTCTTAATCTAATTATGTTGTCATTCCAAATCCTGTGATAATAATGTAACAATTCCTGTCTCCCTCCCTTTATATGTGACCCCCCCCTTCATGTTAATACTTCTTCCCAAGCAGTGGGAAATAGTTTCAGTCATTAGCAAGATAATATTGCCAGCGAAGCACAGCCTGCTCTGCACTTGTATTTTTACACTGCAGACTGCAAGAGCCATTTCAGACCATGGTGATGATAATGGTGGTGATTTAGTCAGGGAGTAACCAGTTGGGCAATAGGGGCAGCATTGCTACATGCACCCCAAATTCTGAGCAGAGAGAGACTTCAGGGGTGTCGCTGCTTCCTTTGGGTTTGGTTTCCTCATTTATTTATTTACAGTGGCTTACATTCAACCAATTAAAATAATACAGTTTCTGCTCACAAGCTCACAATTTGAAAGAAACGTAGTTCACAAGGGGAAAGGGACAAAAGAGGCAAAAGGGGGGGGGACCAAACTCAAGCACTCATTCTTTAGTAGTTGCTCGGATAACAACCAGCTAGCATTATTATCTGTTGGGAGGTACTTGATACAGCAGGTATTTTGGAAAAGCTGATGGTTATTGCTAGAGTTATTATTAGCAGTAATAATTACAGTATTAGGTACCCATCAATAAAATTTTCTTGCTGGTTTGCAAAAACAAAAAACAAACCAGAAATCACACATGATTTAAAACAAAAAAATACAATTATTACCGGGGGGGGGGGAGAGAATGAAACAACCACCTAAACTTCCACTAACCTTAACCCTAACCCTAAACTTCCACTAGTGGAGACAGAATAAAACAATTGCCATCCCTCAGGCTTCAGCTGCTATGCACCAAGTTTTCTAGAAGCTACATGTAGGGTAAGCATGACTCCATCTTGCCTCTAGTGCAAGTGCAGCTGTAAGGAAGGGAAAGCTAAATTGTAGGCATGTTGAACTCCTCAATGCAGCAATGCCTGGTCTACTTATCTAAGTCTTATTTACTTACTTACTTACTTACTTACTTACTCACTCACTTACTCATTGCCTGAAAAGAGAAGGAAGCCAATTCTTTCTATGGGATAAAATAATCTGCTCTCAAGGTTGAGAGAGAAAGTCTGCCCAAAGCTCAAAATGCTTCAGAGCTTGGCAACTGAAAGGCCATCTTCTCCTCCATGAGCATCCTAGAACCTGGCATTCTTCACCTCCTCCAGGTCACCCAGCTCTCTGAATTTAGGTGGTCAGTGAACAGAGACAAGCCTACTCAGGTATGGCTCCTTGACTACTACAGCTGCTGCTGCTACTATTATCATCTGCCTCTTTCCCTGACAAGGGACTCAAGGCGGCTTACAGATAAAATAAGAACAACTAAAAACATAGAGGAGATCATGAAAAAAATAGTTAAACATAAATAGAATCAAAACTATATAAGATCTATTTAAAACATACATATCATCGCAATACAAACAACACAGTGCCAGCTCCCTCATTAAAAGCAGTCCTTTCCCAAAGGCCTATTGGAATAAGAAGGTCTACCAGCAAAAGAGAGCAAGGAAGGAGCCAGTCTAGCTTCTCCAGGGAGGGAGTTCCAGAGTCTGGAAACAGCTACCAAGAAGGCCCTCTCCCACATCCCTACCCAGCTTGCCTGTGAGGGTGGCAGGACCAAGAGAAGGCCCTCCCCCTATAGTATGCCATCCCCTGAAAAGCTCAATTGTTGCCAGATGAGGACTATTTGCCATATTTCCTAGTCTTGCTAGATTTTAGTGGCTTTCGCTTCACTGATTTTATTATTTTGGGGGGTGGGGTGGGGGTTGTTTTTAAATCACAAACCAGTCTAAGTGTCCTTTCTACTGAATAGATCTTACAGAATAAAAGGTTAATCAAGGATGATAAGAAACCGACTAAATTTTTGCCTAAATTCTTGAAGGTTTCGGGAAACACAGAAAGCACCTTGCCAATTTTTTTCTCTTTATGCTACTAAAGCCTCTCCGTGATTCAGGGTGGGAATCTCAAGATAGTTGTTCCATGCAAGGCCCACTTGTGTTTATAAAGTAGCTTTTAAATGTCAATAGGAATTACTGACTCTTAACACACCGCAGTCAAAGCATTGCAAGCCGTACTGTCAGTCTGCCTGTCTGCGATTAGTATCTCCTTGTATAAGTTCCACTGACAAACGATGCTTTATGAGCAACATCTGTGCTGGGATAGATTTGTGCTGTGCTTTATCAGGAAACGGAAAGCCGGTGTTTGGCAAAAGCAAAATAGCACATTTGCATGCCTGTCAATCAGGTGGCAGTTGTTTGTTAAATTCACATAAATGGACAAATGTTCCTTAGAGTTTTGCCTATTGTATATTTGCTGGGGGGGACGGGGAAGGGGACTTTTACTATAGGCTATTCATCTCAACAATCAGGCAGCCATTCATTACTTGCTGTCTTTTGCTTCTTGGTAATCAGCTTAAATGTGAAGGTGGGTTCCCTTGCCCCTTAAAAAAAACACATGTTTCCATCTGTTAACTCATTTAGCTCCTGTTCAGTCATACAAGAGTATTCTACTGTTTGCTAGAGCGGAAGGTGCAATGATATTAAATGTTTGGAAATGTTAGCAAAAAGCCTTTATGCTCCATTTTACCAACCTATAGATTTTTATTTCTTCCTTATGTTACCAATTTACAAAGCGATTTTCTCTATACAGTTGGGGAGGAGGAAGAGTGGTGTTTTGGATAACCCATACTGTTTTGAAGATTCACGGTGACAGATAAATCTTTAAGGTAACTTAAACATTAGCAATAATGACTGGGGAAATTAAAAAAAATTTACTATGCAGATTTGATACTGGGGAGAATCAGAAACTTGTCAACAGTTTTGGATAATTGCAGTGCAGTCCTTTAGATGTCTGCTCAAAAGACATATTGAAGTAAATGGGGCTTAGTCTCTAGTAACAGTAACAATCCCTAACCAAGTCAGAAGCAAGCCATTCAGTGCAATTCAGCAAGACATAGGAAATAATAATAATGTGCTATGTTCCCTTACCATTCAGCATCATGTCTCTAGTCTTGGTAATCCATGATGTTCAACTCAAGTTCATGTGAGGTGTGTCAATATTCAGTGCTCTCCATAATTTCTCTGTCTCCTCACCCTATCTCTCTTACACACACACCCCACACACCATTTGGATCAAGTTGGAAAGATCCATGTAATCAGTCCCAACCACAGACAATTGTAACGTTCATATACATACCATAATCTTTGTGTGTGTTGTGACAATTCAAGAGAAGATCAGCGCTCCTGAAATAAGCACAACACAATTATTTTCTTCAGAAGAGATGAATCTTTTGTAAAGATCAGAATTTACTTGAGGCCAGGTAGCCAGTAGAATTAGGGAACCACAAACAGATATTTTCCTGATGATCTGATTCAGTATTTCCAGCACACACACAGAGAGAGAGAGAGTTCCAGATGTGTAGGACTTTTTTAGCTCTGAGGCACGTGGTTGGCAGGAACTGGTTTGAAGACAGGTTGTGCCATCATTACAGTGGGAATGAGCACATCACAGAGGAAGAAGTCCCTCAATTACCTGTGTCAATGCAGTGCCCAGGTTAGGGGCGTCACCCTCTCAGAAGCCAGAAGAAATCAATCCTTCTGTGTACAAACTGCAGTGAGTCCAAGAGCCCTTAAAGCATCACATTATTCTTACAACTTCATTTACAAAACCACATTTAGTAAATCATTTATTTCATGTCAGCTGCTCTGAATGCTGGAGCCATGTCTCATAAATAAAATAACCTAACCCATTCCCAAGCATTTTTTTAATTTAAAAAATTGCTATAATTGGCTACATTCAGATACATTTACATTTTTAATATACTGTGGCTTGGAAACTGAGTTAGACAGTTAACCCACCTCCCTCATGCCTACAAGCTGATATTACATGCTGATTCTGCTAAGCATTTGATATTGCTAAGAGAATCATCACTGTTATTTCAAACAATGTTTTTTGGGATGTCAATGATAACAGTGATTGCCTGAGACATTTCCATCCCTCTTGCAAGATGCCTGCCATAGTGTGATGAAATGGGCAGAAATATAGCCCTAAACATGGGGTATGGCTGGGAATGTAGGTAGCTGCCAACCTCTCCAGCTCCCCTTGTCCTATCAGCCTTTTTTTCTTGGCCGCTGATTTCCCCACCCCTCTGCTCTCAGTTTAGGAGCTGGTATGGGGCTAAGGGACAGAGAGGCAGTGTAGCTAGCCAACATGATTATGCCATTGTCCAGTCATTTTAATGATTATTTTACAGCTATGGTTAGTGGTTTAGGGCATACCGCCCTGCCCTGATATTTTATGATATCACAATATAATAAAGACTTTTATAAATTAATAAATCAGACCTCCGCCATGAATTCACTAAGTTGGCCTTAAGCAAGCCATTGTCTCACAGCTTCCCCCTCCCTCAGCAACATAGAATGACAGAATTATGGAGTTCTGTGTCACGTCTCAAATGACTGGTCTCCAATTGGTACACAGGAGCCTCCAGATGCATATCAGAGCCAAGTAACTTTTCAGTGGCTCCTAAACCATTTCAGCACCACCAAGTATACCTGCTTGTGAGGGTGGGGCTGAGGTTGAGAATACTGCCAGGAGATTCAGGCAAGGAGGACAGGGCAGGCAGTTATAAATTCTAAGTCCCTCCTCCCCCTCAACTTATTTTGGGGCACTAGAAAATCTATTTCACATCAGGGGTTAAGCAATTGTTTTTCTACAGTATTCATGTATGCCCTTGAAGAAATAGAAATTTATGGTTATAACCTATTTAAGGTAGCTGTGAAATTAGCTTTTAAAGATATGTATTCCATAATCAGCTTCAAGCAAGAAACATAAAGTGGATAATTTGTTCTTGCAAATAAAAATGTTGAATATGTAGCAATTCACAAATTAATATTTTTTTTCTATGATGGGGTGACAAATTCATTTGGAGTACACATCCCTTATGGACAAGGATACACCATGACATTCTGCTGTTGGCCAAATTTGTTAATCAAGGTCACGGTCACGCCATACATTAAATTGCTATGATACCATTTTAGACAGCCATGGACTTCCACAAAGAATATGAGCAGCTGTAGTTTGTTAAGGGAGCTAAGAGTTGTTAGGAGACCCCAATTCCCTCCACAGAGCTACAAGTTCCAGAGTGGTTCAAAGGTGAATCCCTCTTCCCACACAACTTCCCAGGGAAGTTAATAACAACAGTTACTGTTGTAGCTGCATCCAGAGAGAGTAGATAGACTGAGGCTGGATCTACACTGACCTGTTTCACGTTATTAGAACGGTATTGGATATGTCATTCTAAAACATCACAGGGCATACTTGTAAATTAAAACTTTTTTTTTTTACCTTTTCCCCATCAAAACTCTATCTCCCTGCTGCTGGTTGCTGGTTGCTCTGCAGCACCCTCTAATGTCACATTTTAATAACCCGTTATGAGTGTCAAAAGTAGGACGTCATGTGTCCATATACGTTATCAAAACCATTCCTGAACCCCTTTTTAACATTAAAATCCAAGAGTGTAGATTCACCCTGACTCTGACAAGGAAAATACAAAGAAAATGTTCGACTGGTTCCACATTTTCCAAGTTTACTCTGCCTTCCTCTTTATCCAAATTGTATAGTGTTGACTATGATCTCCTTCTTCTAATTTCTCTTCCAACCATTCTAATACATCCATATTTTCAAGATCTCTAAAAATAAAAGATAAAACTTACTAGATAAAGCAAATATTATTGTGCCACGTATCACTTAAATTATAAGTAGAGGGTAATATAATGGAATAAAGCAAGAACTCATCTCTGGTGATGTAGAATAAGCCCCATGGGTTCAGCCAACTTGAAAAATATGGAAGTGTGAAGCAATTCACCGTGAGACTGAGGCTACATGCTAAATAAAGAAATGATGGGTTGTGCACAGCTATCTCTGCCTCATTGTTGCTCTGATTACAGAGCCACTTTCCAGCAACAAACCACTGAATGTTAATGTCCTCTTAAATTTAGATGAAATCGTCTTGCCAAGAATCTCCTCTCTGTGCAGCATTTTATATTGCCATCTGCAAGAAATAAAAAGTTTTGTTTTCTAGAAATCTTGTTATTATTTTTAAGGGGGCTTTTCTTTTCATGAAACGAGTTCAGGTCAGGGTTGCTGAAAAGCAGAAAAGGGGCAATCAAGCTGGCAGTGGCTGTGCAATAAATAAAGCCCAGATCTAGGTCCACTATTTCTGGCTTGCTTTTATATAGACAAGCAGGTTCTCTAGGTTGAAGGAATCTCTGCTAAACAGACTTCCAGCATATTTCTTTCCACTACAGTTGTGTCCTATAGGCAGGGTGGGTGTTCCTTTTCAATATGTGCAAAAATAAATGAACTGTGCCTAACTTAGTATTTAGGGCTACAAATTCAAAACTCATTTACTCTACCGAACACAGTGAGACTTACTTCTGAGTAGAAATGCAGAGAATTGCACTGCAAAGTGAAAGGATAAATAATCCCGATATTTCAAAAATCTAAAACATTATTTTGAGAAGCACACTGCTTTCCCAGATACCTGGTATCTTTTACCAAACATCATTTCTTGTGCATTTCCTTGAAGATGATTCTTTGGTGTGTATGTTTTCTTTTCTTTCTTTCTTTTTTTTTTAAAAAAAGATAAATCCTCCAGACAAAAAGATGCGGTAGCTAAGCTTTTTAACCATGAGATGTAACTTTTCCTACACTGGCCAGATTTTTATATCATACTTAGCAACAGCACAGTAGCCAAGTGCTTGACCTTCTGAACTGCCATTACTCATAAATGACATTCTGCAAAAGTCTTTTAGACCTTAAAAAGGTAAAATAAAAAGCAATAAAACTATTGTAGTAAATGGAAGCAATAGCAGAAGAACTTCTCGTTGCTGCAAAAAAACCACACACAAAAAACTATTCCCTAAATAGAAGAGTGTTTTCTCAGGGGATCAGTGTCACAGAGGATCAATGAATGGATAACACAGCTGGCAGACTAAAGGAGCAGTCAAGGTGTAGTCTAGGAATCATAGCTGAGTGCATTGTCCATGAGAGTGTAGAATGCTGTTGTGCTCATGTCTGAATTGTAAGCTTCACAGGGGAGAGAACAAGGTGGACCAGGTGAGTGTTTGTTCTGATTTAGTAGGGTTCTTCTTATGTTCATCAGGCAAGGCAATACTTAGTGAGCATAGATGCACAAGAAATTCACTTAAATTCAGGTTGAAAGATTAACCTACCTAATCTGCACTTTCTGAAAGAATATAAGATTCGAAACAGCCACTCTTCAAAATTCACAGTTCCCCGAATTTTGCAGTGCAGTTCTCCAACCAAGGAACATTTACAAAAATGCATCTATTGTGATGAAATATGCATTGAATTTGAATATTAATGGAAATAGCATGAAAACTGCATTCTTTTAGGCAATTTGCTTTGATAAAAGTGTGTATTAAGGGTGAAAATGTACATTTGGAGGAATTTCAATTAAAGTGCTGGTGAATTTTCTTGAGAATACATACACACACACATGCAAAATGGTGTTTAAGATGGGAAAAAATGAGAAACTGAAAGAAACCAAGATTGTCAAATTTTCACATCCCTACTTGAAGTTTATTTCCCTCCCATTGGGATACATAAGAGTTTAAGTTTTTAGAGTGACGAATGACAAAGGGACAAGTAGAAAAGAGAGAAGCAGGAAGTGTCAGGGCATAAGAACAAGAAATTGTAAGCAAGGAAGCAGGCAGATAATGGTGCTAAACAAGTAGCTTGGCAGCTACTTAATCGTATTTCTCAGACTGAAGACCTAGACCAGATTCTGATGATATATATAGCAAGGTAAAGCGCAATTGGATCTTGGTAACAGCATAAGCATGCAAGATAGCACAGTGCAACTTGGGAGGGGGGGAATCCCTTCTTCCTTTTCTAGCTCCATACTGGAGATGAAGGCTACAGAGAGAACTTTTGGCTCTGGGATTTCTAGGTGCTCAGTACCAAAACCGAGTCCCATCTCACCTTTCCAGTTTGGAGCTGCCAGGAGGCCAGGCTGCTGAGGCCCTCCAAAAGCCTCTGAAGCCCTGTGTTAGCTGCAGGTAGCATCCCAGACCCCTCCTTGAGCAAAAAAGGTGGAACTGGGAAGAAAAACAGTGGGGTATCCCTCACCTCCTACGGAAGCACAGGACAAGGTCAGGGGCAAGCCCCAAATCTTGCCTTGATGACAAAAGCCAATCCAAAATGTGAGTCTCTGAACAAAACCCTAGGTGCAGATAACAGGCTCCTGGCCAACTGCAGTTGGGGTACAGAAAGTAATGACTGCCAGATCGCCCACAACTTAAACATCAGGATGTTTTAGCAGGCTCAAGACTTTTGTCCAAGCAATTCAGCTTCTGAACCTGTTGATTAAGTTTTACACAGTAGAGGCTGTTTTCTTCCTTGGCCGACCCACCAGGGGCCCACACTCTCACATGCACACACACTGCACAGACAAGCGCAGGACACATGCAGATCAACTGCCGAAGGGCTTGTTATCCCCCACTCCACTGAATTATCCACCTAGTGACTGGTGAGGGAGTCACAACCTAATAGGGATGCTGGACTGGGTAAATAGGTTTAAACCTCTCCACTCACCCCAGAGCCATGTCTGCTTTCATTCTACCACCACCCGCCACCCTGCCAAATCAGTTAGGTCTTGGACTGCCGAATCATCAATACTAGTACACCATCTCTGATCAAATGCTAAGGGATATGTAGTTTGCTGAATAAAGCATAGTTGTTGTTGTTATTTTATTATTATTAAAGATTTTCTTGTTTTATAGAAGTATGTGTAATGTCTCTTGTATTTTTTCCATGTAATATTTTTACAAATCAGTTTCATTTGTTGAGACATTAGGGGAGGGGAAGGGGTGGAGGGGGGAAAGATGGGGTGGGGGTGGCGATGTTTCTATTTTTACTTAATGTATGTAGGGTTTGGTGTCAGCGTTGCTCGTGCTGTTCATTTGTGTTTCTTTGGTGGTGAGAGAGGTTGGGGTTGGCCTAGGGTGTGGTTGTTTGTGATTGGCTGTGATGATCTTTGTTTTCATGTGTGAGTGGGGTGGGTGGGTGTTTTTGGATCAGGTTAGCCATATTGATTTGTATGAATAAAGCATAGTTCATGCATCTGATATTGGGAGGCTGCATTTTAGCACTTTTTTTGTTCATTTTGTTAACCGTCAGGTAAGTAGTATATCGAAGTCTACTAGTAAGGCCACCCACATTTAAGTGTGTGTGTGTGTGTGTGTGTGTGTGTGTGTGTGTGTGTGTGTGTGTGAATACATTTGTTGTAATTAGAGAGGCAAGTCTCTAGAGAGGCTATGTCTCTAGTAATGGAAATCTTAATAGAGTCCCACACTTACTAATTTGTCTCACACTTTGAAAGTGAAGAAAGCTTAATGTGTTCATCCACATGAACCTCTCAGCTTTCTTTCTGTGGAAGGATTCGTCAGCTCTTTCTCCTCAAGCACAAACACAGAAGCTCTCAAGAAAAGGGGGAGAAGAGCACAATTAACTATTACTTCAATCTACAAGTTAGTCATATATGTCTGCATATACCATTCTTATATAAAGTATCTCTGAAAAAGCTTGAAGAAGGTGACTATGCCTCGTGCCCTGGGCAGTTTAAGAAGGAGGTGCCCACGTTACAGCCACCTCTCTGACATCATATGTTAAAAGATAAAAGTGAATTCTGAAAATGCATATGTATCAGAGAATATATGTAAATGCAGTGCTTTTCCCCCTTTCAAAACCACACATTTATTTCCAATATTAAGGGTCAGTTTACATGTTGAAGACCAGTTTCCATTGAACTTTCTGCATAAGCAGGGCTACCCCAGATGGTGCTCAATGTTGGACAGATCTACCCAGTGCCGGTGCCAGGCTCTTTTGCATTGTAGGCAAGGCTACCTTTTTGTACCCCCACTCCACCCCCAAAAAACAATTGCTAACTTCAGTTTTCAAAAACAGACATCTTGTGGAAAAAAATATGTAAAGAACAAAACTTGAAACTGCTAAATTTCTTCTGAAATGCAAAAAATAAGTAAGACAATAATCTTGGATGATCTTTCTCAATTACAAAAGAAAATATTTTACCGCAGAAAAGGTTTTGAATAATCTTGTGAACTGTGATGCTAAAATGTAAGTATCTTAAAAGTTTCTATTTCAGGCAAATCAAAATGTCACTCTGCATGCCTTTACCTTTGCCAATTTTGTTACCAGTTCCTTCAGGTCAAATGTCTGATGCTTGGGTTTGTTCAGTTGATATAGTTGCCAAGACAACTAATTCCTTTTGCAACATTGTTTTGAGTGTATGTAAGTTTTTATAAGTCTGAGCTTTGAGAAACTGCCACTTGCCATTGACACTGGAAATATGCAAAGGACCCTTAGGGCAACTGAAACATTAGGCACATTACCCAGGAGTTTTGGTTGCAGTATGGAGTGACTGCACAACTTGGTTGCAGTATGGAGAGACTGCACAACTATACAACTTTTCAGTTGTACCATGGAATGCCAAGTTTTGCTTGCCAAGAATTCTGAACAAAGCAATCAAGCATTCCAAGATTTGTAGCCAATATTGTTGTTCTTGCCTAATTTTCTGCTAGTTAATGTCACCAATTGGTCGTCCCCCCCCCCTTTAGATAAGAGCAATTCAAGTTGCGTTCTGTGGAAGCACACATGTTTCTGAAACTTGCCTGATTTCTGATTTACCTCACCATCTTGCTGGTAGTTGACATAGATGGGGAAGTTGTTTGTTTGTTTGTTTGTTTGTTTGCTATGCATTTAGAAACCACTTAAAATACTGAAATCAAATTATGCATAAAAGTTCCTGAAATCAAGGAGCAGGTTTTTGTCTGTTTGGATACAGTTGGACACCATTTTATATCATGATGGCAGACTGGACCTTTCAAAACTGTGCTGTTTTGTTGCTGTTGTTGGTTTCTTGGAATTCCTGAACAACGCTTTGTATGAGTGTCAGCATCAGACCTGGGTTCTTATATATGACAGTGAGTACACATGACCCAGGAATCCAGGTATGACCTTCAATGGCCCTACAGATGTTGCAAACCTAGAGATTTTTACAATATACAGGAACCCAGATACAGTTTTAGCAAGATATGATTTGCCAACATGTTTCGCCAATATGACATTCTCTTCTTTTGATTTCTTCCAACAGTGACAGAGCTACTGATCAATAGGAATACAAGAAGATGCCCACAAGTTAGTCATGTGCATTAACTTCAATCGGTCTACTTTGAGTAGGACTAGTGCCAAATAGCACCTGGTGCTCCATAAGAAAGTACTGAGTGACCAATGTTACCTCTGTAAACCTTGCATCTAGAAACAAAATTCTTCACATCTTAGACTGAACTTCAGATAGAACCTGGAGTGTGTCACAAGGCACAATTTCTCCTCTGATAAGGCTCTCCGCCTTTCCCACTGCTTTTGATATCTCATCTGCATAGTTAAAAGTTAATCCTTTGCCTTACCCACACCAGCAGACTCATTTTGTTGCAGCTAATAAATATATGTTTGATTCTTTTCATTACCTCTGGAGGTCTTTGAAGAAGTGCAAATCTTCCTCATTGAGCTCTCCTTTTGTAAAATCTTCTTCAAAAGTTTGCAAGGAATAGCCCGAAGGCTTAGATTAATGTAATAACTAGGGTTTTGCCATCAAGTTGCAGTCAAATTTTGTGTAAAGAAACATTTCAGGTGTACAACATAAGACAAGTTCCAGTTAAAAGAGCCACTTCCTAGACTTTATGAATAATATTTCATGTTCTTTAGTATTCTTTGCTATGAATATTTTAGCTCCTGCACATATAATCCTGCTTCCTTTGAGATGGTGCATTGGTGTTTTATGCATTCGAAAGTCTGCTGATTTACCGTAAGCTGTGATCCTGAGCATTCTCTTGTATAAGTCCCTTTAAAATCTAATAGAATATTCTGATGAACAGAAATTGCCTTTTAAAAAAATGGGTGAGGAGAAGATAGTTACTGCAGTGCAGATTTTATTGTCTTTGTCCTATGCAGAAATACACATCTTTCCAATGATCAAACTGTGGGATTGTCTTAATATGGAATGATAGCTTTCTTTTTGTACTTATTTGTACTTATTTGCTTATCTTATTCTTTGTAGCTTCTTTACAGCTAGCCTTCCACCATTAACACTGACATAATTCCATGGGGGCACCGCTCCCCCCTCCACCCACAGAATGTGTGGGCAGGTAAGGGTGCTGTTGGTGGAGGGTCCATCGGTGGTGTCCAGTAGAAGGCTGCAGAAAGGCTGGGCTGTGGAGAAGTCTGTTATTCTCCTGCTATACATACAGCCTCACCTATGGTGAAAGAGAAGCTTAGAACGTGCTCTGTCTCTTGCATAGGCACTGATTCCTAGGGACTGAGGCAGTTTTGCCCCCCTTAAACTGGCAGCCCCCTCAATATTCAGAGGACATCATGTGCAGTCGCATTGGGCCCCCACAATTGTCTGGGAAGCTGGAGCCTCTGGTCAGGATCAAGGGAATGAATCTGAGTTTTCAAAAAGTGGTTTGTACTCAACAGCTCTCCCTAAACTGAGAAATGTGGAAATAAATATATCATAAATAGGATCAGAGCACATCCTCTTCCTGTGATTGTAACTGTGTTTAATTTTAAAACACAGAATGTGGGTTATAAATATAAATATATAAATGATATATAAATGATACTACTACTACTACTACTAATAATAATAATAAGAGGGAAAGAGTGAGGAAATGATTTCTGTTTCTATTTTTGCATATCATATTCAGAATGATTGTGTGAAGGCTCATCCATGTTCAGTGATGGCTGTGAGTGTATTTTTAGCTTCTTCTCAGTTATGGAAAGGTGAAATGGATATTTAAGGGGTGAATGATTCAACAGTCTGACAGATTTTATGTATCTCTTGTACTGATATGTAGGAAAACTCTGTGTGTCATGACATTGCATTCATTTTCTCATAATGCACACCTTCAGGTGGTTTGTTTTTTTCTGTGTTGTTCCTTAAATGGTAGTCACAGTAGCTGTGTTATACATGTGAATGGAATCTTCACACCTTCCCCTGCCTGTGAGATCACACAGTTTCCTCACCTGCCCCTGTGAAAGTCCACACATTTCAGAGGGAGTCTGGACACCTGCAGAGGAAAGCCGACATGTGTAGCCCTCTATATGCACAGACTTCCATGGGAGCTGAAAACCACAACTTTGCACAAAGATGTCTATGCAGGTGAGCTTTTCCCCATAACAATCTGTTCTCAATGCATGGGCTGGGGTCAACAGAATTAGCCTGCTCCCCCTTTCCACTCATGGACTCCTTCACAAATATATAGACTCCAGTGGCACGTGGTGAAATTTTTTGTAGGGGAACAGTTAGGGTCAGAGGTGCCAGTTTGTGAGAGTGATGGGGCGTCATTGTTGCGAGTGTGAGCACCGTGCTGCCTTCCCTAAGCCTAGTCCTCCTAGTCTGCATGTCACTGATACCCTCCTAGTGTATATAGCTTAGTCTATGAGTCAGGTGTGTGTATGTCGGATTACAATGGCTCTACATTGTCTGTTGCTTGTCTTTTCTTGTGGTTTTATGGTTGTAGAGTTGTTCTGAGAAGAAGGCATTCAGGGTTCTAGTCTTGAGCTTCCTAAAAACCTGCTGACATCCTTGACCGGGCTTTACTTTAAACATGAGAAGGTGGAAAGATTGCTTTTCTATCCAAAATAGTACTGCCCGCACACAAGAGTGAGGTATTAGAAAGCGGGGGGGGGGGGGCCTGAAGCTTGCAGAAATCCAAAAATATTTTTGTAGAGAAAAACAGTCCCCATGAGAACTTCTTGTGCACGTTGTCCAAAGAATGCTTGATGCTTGCAAGAGGGGAATGAAAAGCAAGTGGGAGGGAGAATGGACTTACTGGGAAATGACCTGACTCATTGAACTGAAACTGGGAACACCAAACACTCCACATGACAACATTGCGCTGGAACTCTCACTTCTTTTGTTTTATTTACCTTTTCCCCTTCGGTTAATAACATGTAAGGAAAGGGGAAAGTCCTTGAATGGCTGAATACGTAACCTCAAAGAGAGTGGGTTGTTTTCAGAATTATTCTCAAACATATTTCTAGATAGTTTTTGCATGTTGGCTCCTGGTGCATTTTGGTATTTATAGACTTACAGAGAAATAAAATATGTCTATGTGTTTTAGGATTTAAATATTGTCCCTGATACATTGCCTGATTTATATATTCCTGTAGTGGAGTTTTCAGTTGCTTCTGATGAAGAGATATACTGTACTGGAAGTGCATTAGTCATCAGTACGATTCCAGAGTGTTACAACAAATTGAGGTGTGTTTTTTACTGTCTTTGTGATCTTTGCTTTGCTTAAAAAAAATACAGGGGGTGAATAATATGACAATGTATGAGGTGACACAAATACAAGTCATCTTGTGAGAAATGTTACCTTTCCGTGTTAAGATTTCAGATCAGTACACCATGATAAGGATGAGAGAGAGACAGACACACACACACAGATGTGAAGATGAGCCTGTATATTCACTCTGAGAAGACTGCATTGTATCATAAAATATCATTAAAACAGTCAAACAAAAACAGTCTAAAACCAACACAACAGCAGTATAAAAACACATGAAACAAAGATTCAAAGGTGTCAGATAATTTAAAGGACTGAAGTAACTTATATTTAAATCATTTGTAGTTTATTTATCCATAAGGGGCAGGATTCAACTAAATTTTTGCACAAGGGGATTTCCCCACACTCCTCCTCTTGAATGCCCCCCCCCAAAGCAATATGTTCCAGAGGGTCTGGGGAAAACACAAAACAGATGTGGGGAGTGTGCAAGAAGAGGATGGGGAAGTGCTTCATTGCTCTAGGAGAAATCCTTGCACTGACAAAGGTTCACCTTAGCGCTACATGGAATAAAACTCAACTTTTCGCCTGAAGGCCCCAAGGCAGGTTAAAACAAAAGACAACAAAACTATAAAAATGGATAACATCCTAACAATTATAAAATACATAAAACGATCCTAAATGAAACAGAGCAATTTGCTAACTATAAGGATAAATTCCTGCAAATATCAATCTGTCCCCACCAAAAGTCTCTCAATAAAATAGACTACTCTTCCAGAATATAAATTAAGAAATCCAAGTCAAAGCTGTCATTTTATTACCATTTAGGAAACACAGCAGTTTCTACCCTGAGCATAAATGTGCATACAGGTATATATAAATTTGCAATATCAAATCACTTATTTATTTAAATAAAACAAAGTTGCAGTTAAAAAGAGAAAGAATACTGGTCCTTAACTGGATGAAGGAGGGGGTGGAACCAAACATTTTACTGACATGTTTTTTTTAAAAAATATTTTGATAAAGCACTTTGCAGGGGACAAGAAAGCGCAGATAACTGTGGTAATAAAATTGACAGATTAGAAGAAAGATACAGAGCTATGGAGAAGCTAGCTATGTGCTTTTCACAGTGGAAGATGGAGCTCTGCCAAGTTAGTAAATCAGTTCTCAGAATGACATTGCAGCCAAGAAATGCAGCTCATACAGCTGATAGAAGTAGTAAATATCTTTATTTTAAAAAGAAGAAGAAGAAAAATTGCTGGGCAGACTTGATGCAGATAAATAATAATTTATGGGTAACAAATCTAATAAAGTTAATCAAAATGAACCTAAAAATGGATGGCACAGTTTGTTTTTTTAATTTCAGAAGTGTTTCCAAATAACTTGAAGTGTAAATGGAAACTATGACTCTTGTATTTTTCCAGATGAGCAAAGATAAACATCTTGGCAAATGAAAAGCCAGCAGGTATAGCATCAAACATGCTGCCCAGCCTGAAACATCGCCAAGATGCAAAAACCGCTAGGGTAGCATCTTTCATTTAAAATGATCACCTAGGCGTTTGTATCTCATCTATTAGCATCCTTTAAATTGGTGTTGCTACTCTTATCATGCTATAGTGTGAAAGATTTCAAATCGTAATAGATGCTTGTGGCTGCTTACATTTTCACATACCTCTTGAAATCAAATCAACTGAACTTTCAAGGCACTTATATCTGTAACAACACGCCTTCAAGTGCAGTATATGGCATAAAGGAGTGTAAGAAGCTGCTTCATACCATACCAGATCTGAAACAAGGTCTCAGCCTAAAAGCATTGGGGCCCAAGCGCAACATCTCTTAACACTGACTTTCTTGTGAATTTAGAGTTGCAACGTCTCCACTGAATTTCTTTCTGATGCGTATGATCGCTTTTGTAAGTTTTTGGAGTTTCGGGATGTGTTGGGTAGTGTGTGTGCATGCCAGGGGGTGTCAGGGTACGTGGTTGCTGAGATGTGTCTGGGGTTGCAGGGTGCTTAAGCCCGTTCTGCCCGGACGCTGAAATCCAGCGCTGAGGGCCTTCTGGCGGTTCTCTCATTGTGAGAAGTGAGGTTACAGGGAACCAGGCAGAGGGGCTTCTCGGTAGTGGTGCCCACCCTGTGGAATGCCCTCCCATCAGATGTCAAAGAGATAAACAACTACCTGACATTCAGAAGACATCTGAAGGCAGCCCTGTTCAGGGAAGTTTTTAATGCGTGACATTTTAGTGTATTTTTGGTCTCTGTTGGAAGCCGCCCAGAGTGGCTAGGGAAACCCAGCCAGATGGGCAGGGTACAAATACTATATTATTATTATTATTATTATTATTATTATTATTATTATTATTATTTGTCAAGATGTGTGGGGTTGCAGGCTTTTTGTATGTGTTAGGGACCATGGACTGGGAAGGGTATGTTTCGGGGGGGGGCAGTTGCAGTGGGAGTGGAGTGTGTGTGAAGTTGCTGTAGTGATGTGGAGGCATTTGAAGTTGTCAGGGTGGATGGTGATTTCTTAGGCTTCCAAATGTTAAACCACTCACCGTATCACAGGTGCCGACTCCCAAGGCAAGGAAGTTTTGCCCCTTGGGGTCCGGGTCTCCTCAATTTTCAGAGGGTGTTTGGCTTTGCCCCCCTGGGTCCGCATGATGTCACACTTGTGACGTCCAGACATCATGCATTCGATGTCAGGACGTTGTGTGACATCACATTGGGGCCGCTCAATCCTCTGGAGAAGTGGGCACCTATACACCCTACCCAGGTATTGAGCCTGATAATAATAATAATAATAATAATAATAATAATAATAATAATAATAATAATAATAATGTTTATTTATTTATACCCTGCCCATCTCTGGGTGGCTTCCAACAAAATATTAAAATACAATAGTTATTCAAATATTAAAAGCTTCCCTAAACAGGGCTGCCTTCAGATGTCTTCTAAAAGTCTGGTAGTTGTTGTTCTCTTTGACATCTGATGGGAGGGTGTTCCACAGGGCGGGTCCCACTACCGAGAAGGCCCTCTGCCTGCTTCCCTGTAACTTCACTTCTTGCACTGAGGGAACCGCCAGAAGTCCCTCAGTGCTGGACCACAGTGACAGGGCAGAACGACGGGGATGGAGACACTCCTTCAGGTATACTGGACCGAGGGAGGCTAAATATGTGTAGGAGGCCAAGGCCGTGTGGTTGCCCTGCCCCAATATTCTTTCTGTAACAGTTCCTCCCCTACATGCATTTTTCCCCTTCCCATGCACACCCACTTTCATTTGCAATGGCCTGGGGGGAGGTTCTAACCAATTCCAGCCAAATATAGCTGGAAGCCTTTACATGATCAGAACATTGACTTACCAGGATTGCCAATCCCAAGAAGATTGGGATCTTCTAACCTCATTCAGAGGCCCCTCCAGACCTTCGTACTAAAGGTTGGGTGTACCTAGGCCATTGGGAGTGGGGCGACCAGATGCAGAGCCTCTTACACCCATTGAGTCCTCCTGCGATACGGCTCAACAACTGAATAGGGCTACCAACATACCAAGGCCCGCTATGAGGGCTACTTCAGAAAATGGATGAGATTATATGGAAGTGAGTTTTAGAATGCATAAAAAATAAAAACCCTTTCTCTTTCATCAGGATCTTAGAGTAATAATATGAATTGAGTTCTGTGAATGTCTTGGAAAACACTGCACTTTGCGAAAAGTATTTTATTAATGAAATGAAAGAACGTGCATTGGAATTAAGTTGTACATGTTCCATTTGCTTTGATTTATTTTGCAATCAGAACCGCAATTTTGAGCAATGTGACAGGCTACATGGCACGGCTTTAATAAAAAATGAACTGCTGAAATTGCTGAAATATTGAAGCATTTAAGTTGGATAATCAAAATGTTTCATTTCACTTTACTCATAAAATTATTTATTTTTAGTGTCAACATCAGTAGGAGAAACGCTGAGAATGGACAGAGTTGTGAAGTCATTAGGAATCTGCATTTCCTCCTATGACACTTTCTGAAGCCTCCTACACGCACACTTGTGTACATGCACACACGTATACCGGGATTATATAGAGGCTGCTGATTAGATAGAAAAGATCTCTGTGATTAGCTCTTCCCATTCAGTTATCTCAGTGAATGGAGAATCTCTCACCACAGTGGAGTGGTTCCCATATTGGACGTGCATGTGTGTAAATGCAAGTGTGTGCAGTTTTCTTTGTGAAAGGCCTTTAATCAAACTGCTGTAAACAAGGTACTAGAAGCCAAACAGTTTTGCCCACCAGAAAACCAGTCCTCATAACCTCTGGTGTTCATTAATCTTTGGAACCAGACAACCTCCCAATTCTGCCAGGTCCCCAAAAGGTCCCTGTCACCTCAAAACTTTCAAGGGAGAGCCTGCTGAAGTCCTTAGGACAGAATGGCAGCTCCTTAGATGGATTAAGAGAAAGGAGTAATAATGGGTGAGAGAGTAAAGTTGGATACTTGGCTGAGCTTCCAGCAATGAAAAGTTCAGCAAACCTTCAACACTGTCCCACTGTACCAGTCCTTTAAAGGGCTTCTTTAAAAGGGAAGGGGGAGTATCCAAATTCTGGAGCAGTCTTACCCAATTAAGCCCAGTTCAACGTTCAATAGGAGATGACTTGTACTCTATAGATTAAAAGACCCAGACAGGCAGGAAGGGGGCCAGGAGATAAGTATCTATCAATAATGAAACACATCTGCAGATATTTATTAAGGAATCACTCTTCATAATCAAATTTATGTGTCACATTCTGCCTCTTCTGACTTTTCTAAAAATTAGAAAGTTGTGAAAGGATGAAATAAAATGTGTCAAAAATATTAAAATATATTTCCATAAATAAATAATAGAGGAGGAGATGCTATTAACCCAGGGCTTCAGCTTAGTCATGCCCTGTGAACTGCTGGTCATTGATATGCAAATATTTTAAATACCTTACAGAATTTCAGAGCAGGTGTTGAAATCCTTGGTATGTGGTGTATCTCTCCCCCCACCCCTACTCCTTCTCTCCTTGAATTAACTGAATTGACTTGGCCCCGTAGAAGACTGAGGGGAGAGAAAATCAGTTAATTTTCCTTTTGAAGGAGAACTTACCTAATTAGCACTTTCTGAAACATTATACGAACAGAGACACAGCCACCTTTTAAACTTCTCCAAATTTTGCAGTGCAGTCCTCCAACCAAGTAATATGTACAACAAAATGCATCTCCCAAGATACAGTATGAATAAAACGCATGTGTGGGTGAAAATAATATACAAAAAATGTATTGTATTAAGAAAAGTGTTCTGCAAAAACTAGGCAAAGCTGTATCAAAAAAAATGTCTATATTAGGGAAAAGTCACACTAAAATTCTGTAGAATTTTCGTAAGAAACTCTGATCAAATTGCTGTAAGGAAACCCTTGAGGAATGGCAAAATGCTGTATAAATTAGGGTACCTGAATTTAAGATGCGAAAAATGAGAAACCACAATTGACATATTTACCCATCCCAATCATAGATTAAGCCTAATGCATATTTTCCAAGTCCTTTGGAGTATGAGGAGGAGATATTGTTCCTGCCAGGTGGATGATGGTGAAGCAGATCCTTATTTGGAAACTCAGGTGCTCAGTGCATCTGTATCCAGAAGCCAGAAATTCATTCTGAATTGCAGCACACTCATGGATCGCCAGGTTTTGTAATAAAGCTGAATCATCCAGCTGCCTAGCTTTAGAAGTGCAAGACCAAGACATTTTGTTGCCTGAAGTAAATGACAAGATGGCATCCTCACTCATTCCATATACCAAATCCAACCCCACGGGCAGCTGAATCTTGCTTGGTGATGGAGTAATCTCCTCCTCTGCACCTTAAGGCTAGCTTAGAGCATGCAGTTCAAGTCACATGGCACACACAGCTCTAATCTCAATACCTTGCCAGTGCTTCCCAACATCTGCTGCTGAAGGCAACCACTCCACTCTACCTAATGGTAGGACCAGGCCTGACAAATATGAATCACATGCAGGTGGGTCATGGGAAGAGATAATCAGTTTGGTGTGGGGAATGAGGAATTAACCCACTATTGCTGATGGGGAACTCATGGCCCTCCAGATGTTGTTGGACTCCAACTCCCATCATCCTTGACCACTAGCCATGCTGGCTGGGGCTGATGGAGTCCAACTACGTCTGGGAGACTGCAGGTTCCCCATTCCTGCTTTAGATTATCAATGGTGCTCATCTAACACAGACATTAGGGGTAACAAACACTTGAGACAGCTTTCAACATTGGGTCTCTCTCATCTTTCTGGAATCCTGCTCAGCTTACCTTCCACTTTTTCCTTCCCCAAATTGCTAATCTTCATCTAAAGAATCCAGCAAATATATAGTGTTGGCACAAAGGATGTTTCTATTCAGATACGCTTTGGATTTTTACATGTCAGAGACTTGTTCCTCAGAACGTATTTCAAGAATAAAGCAGAGATGTAGAGAGGAAAAATGTGAAGGGAGAGAAATCAAAACAAAGGGGGAGATGATGTAAAGCATCTAGGTTAACAGATTTTATCTGTTTTGGCAGCTTTCTGTATTGCATTGCTTTATCAGTCCACCATATATTTCCAAAGGCTTGGAGGAAAAGACCAAACTCCTTACACACTGATATTGTTGTCTCTTAGCCTGGCATCTAGAGATAAATGTCTGGAGGGAAAGCAGTGAAAATGGAATACATTTTCTCCAGAGTACAGGCAGACCATACTTCTCCAGAAGTATCACTGGACAATTTTCTCTATACAAGTCTACCATTATAGCAAAACTGAAATATTTAGTAATGTGGTACACCGAGTGCTTATTTCCAGACATGTCTTTATCAAAAGAACTGTGCATCATATCGCTTAATGGGAGTTCAGAATGACTAAATTGTAGTGTTCGATGAAAGCTAGGAATGGAATCTAGACTAGACAATCTGGGGAATCTATGAAAGCATTTGCAGCTGGGGTTTACTAGAGATACAAGATGCTGTGCCTTGAACTCTGTGACCGCAGTTCTTCATGGGAGGGTTCTCCCCCCCCACACACACACACCAGAATGTATCATTTCTATACTAATGGGAGTACAAAAACCTTCTCCACCAAATGAAAAATGGGGAGCAGATGAAAGTGCCAGCTTGAAGAAGAGGAGGAAAAGAAGGTTCTGAGAGTATTATTTCCTCTCATCAAAAGGCCTCTTCTTGCCTGGAAATAATGCTCAGATCATATTTTCCCACCAGGATGGTGAAGCATATATTCAGATCCACCCACCCCCAGTGAGACAAGATACTCAAAGTACCATTCCTGCCATCATCTCTAGCATCCTCCTCTGTTTACTACACACTGCCTTTCCTACAGTAACTTGAGTTAGGGTAGAAGGCAGAGGAAGGCAGGATTGGGTATGAGCAAAATTGAGGCAGGGGACTTGCTAGAGGTGGGTTGGGCCTGCCTTGATTTTGCTCACTGTAACACAAGCAGGGATGCTATGCATAGTTAAGAAGCCCTAATTGAATGCCTACTTCCTCCCTAGTGGAATCACCACTGAGTTGGGTCTCTTCCCTTGATGATTAAAAACAAACAATTCCTTAACCCATCAACCCAAGGTACCTGCTGGATACGCTGCTGTAAGAAATAAGAGCTACTTGCGTACAATCCAGTTGTAACTAGAAGGAAGCACAGGTGTTCCCCATGCAAGTTGCCCCTGGCTCTTGTAAACTTTCAGAGCAATGAATCCTCTTTAAATGCCAATGTCACCTTTGTTCCACTTTGTGCCATTCCAACTGTGCGCTCGCTTCAGGATATTTCAAGGAGGCCTGCAAATAGACACAGATGCAAATGTATTCATCCAGCATTATTATTAATCTGCATCACATTAAAGGCTTTTTTAAAAAAATAGAAAAGACACTTGCTGTGTGAGTCCGTTAATTTCTTGCTGAATCTCATTTCTGATCTGACACAAGGCAAAATACCTGTTTTGAAAAGGGACCCAAAAATCTTGTTTTAGTCCTCCATCAGCAAGTGGGGTCAAACATCTTTAGGCAGTAAGTTAAAAAAGGTAGAGGACCCCTGGGCAGTTAAGTCCAGTCAAAGTCAGCTTAGGGGTTGCAGCGGTCATCTCGCTTTTCAAGCCAATGGAGTTGGCATTTGTCCTCAAACAGCTTTCCAGGTCGTGGCAAGCATGACTAAACCACTGCTGGTGCAATGGAACACCATGATGAGTGCCAGAGTGCACGGAAATGCCATTTGCCTTCCTGCTGCAGCAGTACCTATTTATCTACTTGCACTGGCATGCTTTCGAACTGCTAGGTTGGCAGAAGCTGGGACAGAGCAATGGGAGCTCACCCTGTTGCGTGGATTCGAGCCACCAACCTTCCGATCAGCAAGCCCAAGAGGCTCAGTGGTTTAGATCACAGCAGCAGGAGAATCATAAAATGTTTGGGTGGTATCCTACTAAACAGTTCCACTAATGCAAAGTGTTTTAGCTGTGGAATTGAACTTCCCTGCCCTCTCCTATCTCCACAAACCCCATAAATCTGTTCCAGGGTTTCTTCCAACCCTCCAGAGAAGATTTATGGGACATGCAAGGAGATGAGAGGCTTGAGAGGGTCCATTGTGCAGCTAAAACTCCTTGCTTTAGCTGAACTCTTTAGTTGGATGCTGCCCTTTATGTCAGACTCCATGCTCCAGGAAGTCCTCAGCCATGCACGAAATTTAGTATCCTGGCTGTTGCGGTCCCTGAGACCCCAATTGCATCTGCAAACGTTTGCAAGCAAACTGCACCCTGACTTCAGCTGGTGGCCATATTTAATGGCAAGTGACAAACAAGGACCTTTAAATGACCTTTCTCTGTTTATGGAAAGGTCTTTGCAGCATGTGTTGTTGAGGGTTGCCTTCCACACTTCCAGTGCATAGTGTCACAGGTCTCCTTCAAAAGAATCAATACAGTCCTCAGATTTGATTATCAGCTTCAACCCTGAGCTATCAGTGTGAGCTACAAGCTTGCCGTCTGTGCAGGAACTGTGGCACAGAGCTTTGTGCCATATGAAAATGTCACAGCTTATGGACAATTAGTGCTGTTCACATAGGACGATGTCCAGTGAGGCAGTATATGCCATCAAAACCCACAAATTTTATGTCATAAAATCATGGCTGTGTTGTGATTCCAGAATGCCATACATCTATGATGCAGGCATATATGTGCAGAAGAAAGATGGTACCCCAGTAATTAAGAAATTTGATCAAACAGTGGCTGGGAGACTAAATGCACATTTAGTCTGGGAGGAATATAACAACTGACTGTTTCTTCAGCAGTATACAACTGTGCCATGGTATTAGAAAATTAGTCAGAATATCAGTTTTCTTCCAGTTAGCACTCTGAAAATCAAATGAATCAGAAATCTCCCCAGAGTCCCTTGTCCTTAGACAAGCATGGGACAAGCATGCAACTGCTTTATTTGTCCTATTCATGCAGTTGTGAAATGTGGTTGTTGTGCATAAGTGGCTCAGGTAGTAAGTGTTGTGGTTGCAAAGTCTGGGGGAAATCCTACACAGATAAGAGCATCCTAGGACATATCAGAAGAATGCTGGGACAATGTAGGAGCAATTCTCCAATTTACCATCATAATAAATGTTGAGACTTTCTCTCTATTTCTCTTCTTTTCATGTTGACACTATTCATATTGATGAGTAACTTGACTAGACATTTATTGTCTACCATCTCCAGCTTATACAAAATGTGATATTGTTTCTATAGTAGACATTTTTTTTCTGAAGTTATCTCTATAATTTCATTTTGCATGGTGGCAGTATGACGGTCTGTTCTGATATTCAATCATTTTTAGTTGGCCTACGCTAAGATAAATTAACAAAGTCTGAATGTTTTACTATGCTGGTTTTATTTAATGATTTCCAGATTCTGGAAACTGCAAAGCAATTCTTTATATATACATGCTGGTGGGTGTTTTTACATTTATAATGTGTTATTTACTGATTAATCTATTCTGATGATAGCATAAACTGAAATGTTTTCTCTGAAGCACTAGTGAGTCAAAAATTTGCTGTGTTCAAGGCCTAATCCATTGATATAGTGTATATGTAAGATCAATTATCTTACTGTGTATGCTTGATCTTTTTTGGCATCAATTTTCCTCCACACACTCATTCTGGAAATGATACAGAGGCAACTTCCCAGCAGCTGACACAATCACCTTAGTAGTTTTTGCGGGTGTGAAATAGCAGAAATAATAGCAAATTTATAAGTGACAAAACCTGATAGAATAAAATTTTGGATCTTTCATTGACTTTCTAAATATGTCACATTTAACACAGGCAACAGTGTTATTATACTATGAAGTAAACCATGCTGAACTCAATGGGTCTTACTTCTAAATAGCACTGTTCCTTACTGAGCAGGAATTCAATATGAATGGCTTCCTTGTAAGTGCTCTTAGGATCATGGGCCTCATCACCTACAAAAAAAACCTGTGAATGCAATTCTGCATCTCTTTATTAAAGAATAAATTCCACTAGCAGTAGTGAGACTTCTGAATCAAGGCTTTCAGATCTGCAGTAAGAATATGTTGACGAAATGCCTTCAGTACTGATAGGCTACTAGACTGCCATGCTGGTAAATGAATGAAATATTTTCTTCACTTTGACAAATGGCTCAGCCGGCAATCAAGATAAAACCTGCAGTTGCTAATAGAAATCATTAAGTGTAAACACTATGAGGAGGGCAGGAGGGGAAGACCTTTGAATATCTATCATCTATCTATCTATCTATCTATCTATCTATCTATCTATCATCTATCTATCTATCTATCTATCTATCTATCATCTATCTATCATCTATCTATATCTATCTATCTATCTATCTATCTATCTATCATCTATCTATCTATCATCTATCTCTATCTCATCTATCTATCTAGAGACTGGGCTCATTTCTTCCTGTGAAGTTTCATCAAGTCTAACACACAATACAGCCCCCGCTGGATGCATAGAGATTCTGAAATGCCCCCTAGCAAAACAGTGTACCTTATGGGAAACAGAATAGTTAACTCTGTGCTTAGAGTCATAGCATGGCATCAAGGAAACATCATATGTCACATGTGTATTGATAGCACAACTCCCTCTTGGCAATAAAAAACAGGGAGACAGCCTTAGCAGAATAAATCCATGAATAGGGGAACTAAAGCTCTGAACTGCTTGCATTCTGGAAGGAGGCCAAGAAACTCAGACATAGATCAGTGGTACTCATCTGGCAGTACTGAAGACTTTTTTCTTTGAATCTCAGACTGGGACTGAATCCTTTAACCACAGAAAGACCTTTTGCATAGTCCCAACATCCTGAGACTGATCATCAAGCCCCCTGTTGTATTGGACAATGTTGGCAGGAAAAGAAAGCAAGGAAATGACAGGGAATGCTCAGATTGTTGGGTCCAATATTGATATACATAGAAGAACTACAGACTGGAGGCCATTGACTTGATGATAATCTTGGTAGATTGTAAGAAATCAACAAAATCAATTGCTAATTTGGAAATAAAGAGTTATAATGATCTTGATTGTAATACTCTAAAGGATTTAGCTTTGTACCTTGTTTTATAATGTGAACATTTTGTAATACCTTGCCAGGGGTAGGTAAGGGAGACAAAGTGGACAGGTAACAATTCTTGTTACTATAGAGGTGGAATATTGTGGTATATAGTTCAGGACACAACAGCTGTGCATCATTTTCCTGCCCAACAGTTTCCTTATTGACACAATACTCTTACACGGTGCTAGATTAATCTCTGGCAACTATTCATTTATTTAGTTAGAATCCAAGCCAACCTCAATGGATTTTAAAGATTCTTACTAAACTGAGGGGTTCTTTGTCCTGAGTTCCAATACCTTGGCCTTGCAGAGTTTTCTGCAAGAACTTGCTGTTAGAGAGGTAGATTCAGAAGGCAGAGGCGGCACACTTCTTTGATTTATTATATTCAGCATAAATGCATTAGCCAACACACTACATTGCTGCAGGAAAAAACATGAAAGCAAACTGAAGCATTGTGGAATGAATGATGAGAGTTGTTCAATAGAGGAAACGTTACTCACAGCTTCTTGGGGTGACAGTATGGGAGGCCTTTCGGAGAAAAAGATAGGGGGAAAATAGGGAAGTGGGGAAAAGAAATCCAGTGTCAGCAGTTGATCTGGCTATGGTAAAAGACATCACAGTTCCCAAGCCATTGGCAATTGAAGCATTTTACTATCAAAATGCCATTGAGTTTTTCTTCTTCTTTATATACTGTGAATTACTTTTGAGTTTCTGGAAACCAAGTGATAATTCTACACTCACAAAAATTTTCCTTTTCAACTCTCTCTGAGTTACATCAACATTCTTCATTCTTCAACACGTAATACTTTTATAATACCTGAATACTTAGTACTAAGGAAGTCCAAGTGCAGTCCAATCCCCAACAGTAGGCCAGGATGGTGGCACTCACCTGACCTTCCATCGTCCACGTTGCAGCTGCTTACTGGAAGGTAAACGAGGAGGCAAAACCTGTGGTGAGGTCACTATGGTGCAAACACACCAGTAGAAGAACCAGATGGATTCTGCTGGTGCATTTGCACCATGCCAGCTCCTCACTCCTCCCCCTTCTACCTCACAGTAAGTGGCAGTGATGTGGTTGGCAGGAGGTTTGGTGAGCACCACCAGCCTGCTCACCTCTACTGCCAATCTCATACAGTGGTACCTTGGTTCCCAAACTCAATCCATTCTGGGAGTCTGTTCAACTCCCAGAACCATTTGAAAACCAAGGTATGGCTTCCAATTGGCTGCAGGAGCTTCCTGCACTCAAGCAGAAGCCATGCCGGATGTTCGGCTTCCAAAAAATGTTTGCAAACCAGAACACTTATTTCTGGGTTTGCAGCATTCAGAAGCCGATTTGTTCAGCTACTAAGCCATTTGAGATCCAAGGTACAACTGTATTTCTCTTGGGTTGCAACTGAGGGATCAAGTGTGTGTGTGTGTGTGTCAATTTGGCCCAGAAGCCTTTCATTGCAGATTCCCAAACTAGCAGATTGAGTGTTAAACCCAGCAATCGTGAATCAAATATCCATTCAGTCATGGAATCACGAGAAACAAAGTATTCTCTTTCTGCTCACTTTATCATGTGTGGAATGTGAAAAATTACAGCAACATGACAGACATGTTAAGCTGCTTCTGAAGACAAGTAGCGGGTGATGGTGGTGAGTGGGATTCTATTAACTTTAAACTCCTCAAGAACTGCTTTTTGTAGCGTATCTATCAAGTTAGAGAAATATGGTTTTATTTGTTCGGCAACCAAGCCATTTGAGAACCAAGGTACAAATGTACATGTTTATTTGGAAATGATTGCACCTATATTCAATGGCTCTTACAGTTAAATATTTGAAAGAACACAACCTTAGTAAGACTTTCCAGTTAGATCATTGAGGTTGTTTCCCTAAAACATAATCTAGAGGAGTTCCCTGCCAAATGTCAAAGCATTGTTTATACATCACTGTAATCAATAGCAATGACTTCCAGGAATTGAACATAATTAAATTAGCAATGTATAGACTTCGGTCTTCAGTTGTTTGTGAGGGAAAACGTAGCACTCAAGATGTCAATGTTATAATAACTCACCCGGGGGGGGGGGGAATTGACTTGTTTTTCTCCTTTGGGAAGTTTTCAACATTACATTATTATAGCAGACATTGTGTCTAAGAATGAGTGCTGGGTTGGATTCCTTTCCTGCATGTTAATTGCTGAGGTCACAAAAGATGACATCAGAGTCAGTTGGAAGTGACCAGTCAGGAAGGGCCATGGATGAGAGGTAGAGCACAGGCTTTGCATGCAAAATTCAATATCTGGCATCTTCAGACAGATTTGAGGACTGTTTGTGTCTGAAACCCTGACTCGCTATGGTTGAGTCACAGTGTGCTCTACCGCAAGGGTGTGTGACACCATTACGTTATATTTTTAACAAGCCAGCTTCAGTCCTCTGTGTACCATACATGCTCAGGGCATGTCTCTGGACAAGTCTGCAGACTACCTCTCATTGTTCAGAGAATAAGCTCTTCTGGAACGCCTGTGTCTGAGAAAAATTCTCCAAAATGTGGTGCCAAGTCATGGTTTGCCAACCTTTGTGAGGCTGTGGGCAGATTTGCAAACTAGGGTAACTTGTGAGCACCATAGACACACACACACACACCAAAGCCAAGAAACCTATTTCTCTTGACTTTAGTAGAACACTTCTTTCGAATCTATTTTCAGCGGGGGGACGGAACACTGTGAGCACCAGGGAAGGCCTCTGTGGACACTCTGCTTCCGAGTGTGACCCTGACTATATTCTAGAGACGATCTCCTGTCTGTCTGATAAAGCTGGATCAGTCTAGCACATTTTGACCAGTACAAGGAGTCAAGTGTGTGATTTTGTAGTGTTTAGTCAAGACCAAGAATAGCCCGCCCAAGCTATTCAGGAGAGCAAAGAAGATTAGATCAGAACAATTCAAGAAAAAGACTAACTAGTGAAGGCTTAAGTGTAAGCAAAACAGAAAGGAGGGATTGAGAATGGATGATGGTGCTACAGTTCAATTGAACTTCAGCTTCTAAGGAAGGGGAGGAGGAACAGGGGGATCTGCAGTAAAACTGAGAAAGGCAGACAAAGAGAAGGGGGCAACTTGCCATTTCACTGTAAAATGGATGAATCAAAGCAAAGTAAAGGGGTTGAAACCATTGTTACATGTGTCTCTAGGAACCTGAGGATGCATGTATTTCACTCACAACCCTTAAACTTAATCCCTCTGCACCAGAGATAGGGAAACCTATGGCCACCCAGACGCTGTTGGACTACAACTCCCATCATTCCTGAACATTAACCATGCAGACTGGGACTAATGGGAGCTGGAGTCCAACAACATCCAGAGAGCCGGTTTCTCATCCCTGAGCTACAATGTAAGTCTCACTATGCTGCATCAATAGATGGCGCAAGGAATAGATGGCAATGCTCATATGTAGGCATCTAAGCTTGGGTTAATCAATGTTTAATCAAGTACAGTGGTACCTCGGGTTAAGTACTTAATTCGTTCTGGAGGTCCGTTCTTAACCTGAAACTGTTCTTAACCTGAAGCACCACTTTAGCTAATGGGGCCTGCTGCTGCTGCTGCGCCGCCACAGAACGATTTCTGTTCTCATCCTGAAGCAAAGTTCTTAACCCGAGGTACTATTTCTGGGTTAGTGGAGTCTGTAACCTGAAGCGTATGTAACCTGAAGCGTATGTAACCCGAGGTACCACTGTATAAGAGAAGGTGGAATACAGAACCTAAAGTAAATGGTGGAGACTAGAGAAACATCAGCCAGGTGCAGTTTCAGACCAGGGAATCCTGTTTTTACTACTGCTTAGCTGAGGTGGCCCATGAAATCTCTTCTTATCCTATGAATACTTCCTTCTGTTCCATAACACATAGCAAAATCCTTCCTCCCTGATCCCCGGTAGGGTATCTTTGCTGCCCCTTTTCGCTTCCCTCTGAATTATTCTAGCATTGCCCTGGAGACATCATTATGAATTCAATTCGCTCCACAGTCCTGGGTCAAAGGATACCCTGAAGGATTATGCTGCCTCAAAGGTTTAGGAATCCTTGTTTTCTTTCTGCCCTCCATTCCACATGGTATCCTTCTGGATTAAAAGAAATGGTTAAAAATTAAAAAGCAGTGCTTGTAGCTGAAAAACACCTTCTTTGGAGGTGCTGTATGAATTCTAACAATGCAGCTGATGTATTTTGCATTTGAAAACAATGTACTGCGTTTCTCAGCTTGCATATAGGGGTGTGTGTGATAGGTAGCGAAGGATGTTTTTGCTATACAGTTACTGCTAAACCTGTTAAAATAATAACAGCAATGGATCATGATTCACAATATTGTCAGGCAGGAATTGCAAGGCATCTACATCTAAATTCTAAAGTGATGCTGTCGCTGAAAACCTCTAACTAGCAAAAAAAGTGGGGGGGAGGAGGGAATGCGGTTTGCATGACAAATCCAAGTTTGCAGTATATATTTCATGGGGATTTCAGCAGTGCTTTGGTAGCAGAAGAAGCCCTCTATCGTGTCTTTTAAGTCTGTGTTTCAACTCTTCACTTAGATCATTCTTGCATCAGTTCTCCATTTCATAAACCTTCAACACAAATCCATACACTTGAAAATACATGTTCATTTAGGTTGCTTTGAAACTTACCTCTGACTTTAAATCGAATTTTTATTATAAGGCCTGAATGTAAGGCCAACCTTCCTGTAACTGCAGCCACCTGAAAATCAGGGTCAGTTCATTACATGGCACTATACAGATAAAAAAAATTGCTCAGGCTTCTGAGTCACTGTTGGAAAAGTAATGTCTGAAGCATGCCCTAAAATGACCATGGATGAAATCCTTAGGGGGGTGTTTCAGATGTCATGTGTTGAGCAGAAACAGGGCATCACACTCTTATGCCAGGCCACATCTTCCCCTTATTAAACATTTTCTCTCCTGGCTGTTATTAAAGGAAACCTCTTGTGCCCTTCACTCTATCTCAGGCTCAGCTACTATCAAGTAACTTGCTAGCTCAGTCCACATTTAAAGGCAAACCTACCTAATTTGCACTTTCGAAAACAACATGTGAACTGGAAAACAGCCATCCATTGAAAGCCACACTTCTCTGAATTTAGCAATGCAGTTCTCCATCTGACTAAAAATGAATGTATTATGGGATTGTTTCATAAAACGCAGGTGCAAGTGAATACAGCATGCAAAAATGTACTATAATATGCTTCGCCAAAATATGTATATGATAAAATGCTTTGCAAAATGGGTGTATTAGGCTAAAGTGCATACAAAAATATGTCTTATTTGGAGAAATTCACACTAAAATGTTGACAAATTTTCATGAGGACTTTTAAAAAAATGTAAACTGAAGTGGAAATACAAAGATCTGAATGTTAAGATTTGAAAAGAGAGAAATGGAGAGAAATAGAAATGGTTCGCCCATCTCTAATGCTTGCAGAGTGGGATAGGACCTTTGGAGAAAGGAAACAACATGGCAGAGGGCTGCACTGTTGGGTTTAGGCCTGAATCTCACACGGTGTCTGCCAAGGACACCCAGACCTCCACTGGTTCAACTGAACAGGAGGTGAGACTGTTGCTAGGGAACAGAGCCTCTTCACTTCTTATTCTCAGGCATTTGGAGGCTCAGTAAATGCCCCACTCCATCACTTTCAAGTTTCTGCCTGGGTTACTCATACAGGTCTTGAGGAAAGCAACTAGGAGCAGGAAAAAAAGGCTGCTTTGAAGTTCTCAGAGATTACTGTGGGTTCTTTTCCACCCCACCCCCCAAAGTGCTATAGCAATTGTGGTAATTCAGAGATGTTTCCTTGAAAGAAACATTGGGATGGGAGTACTGGAGACGCTTTCTGGAGAATGGTGTGAGGGAGTGAGCCTGGCTGGCTGAGAGGGTTCCAGAAGAAAACTAGTGTCTGTGGTAATTGATACTTAAAAAGACCACCATGTTAACTCTCATATCAAGATACCAAATCCAGATTTATTACAAGTGCCAAGGGGCCAAGCCACTGCTTATATAGTAATAGTTTATCATTTGTGCCCCGCCCATCTGGCTGGGTTGCCCCAGCCACTCTGAGTGGCTCCCAACAGAATATTAAAAGCACAATAAAACATCAAACATTAAAAAACTTCACTAAACAGGGCTGCCTTCAGATGTCTTCTAAAAGTCAGATAATTGTTCATTTCCTTGACATCTGATGCGAGGGCGTTCAACAGGCCGGGCGCCACCACCAAGAAGGCCCTCTGCATGGTTCCCTGTAACTTCGCTTCTCACAGGGAGGGAACCGCCAGAAGGCCCTCAGAGCTGGACCTCAGTATCCGGGCAGAAGGGTGGGGGTGGAGACGCTCCTTCAGGTATAGTGGGCCGAGGCCGTTCACTTTTTCCGCCCACATATGATGATATATTTTACAGATATATTTTATTATTTCTTGTTACATTGGTGTGGTGGTGGTTGTCAACTGTTTCACTGCTTTCCAGAGAGTAAGGCAGTCTAAAAATAGTTTTCTAATTAAATAAATAAAATGAGCTAGCAAAAATAATAATATTAGCAGCCACCCAAACATGCTGAAGTCACAGACTTAATTGAACTGCAATGCATTTAGTTTCAGCATGCTCAAGAATGGTGTTTGCCTCATAGCAGGCTTTTTGAGAAGATCTCTGAT
The DNA here is from genome assembly GCF_964188305.1 of Podarcis bocagei. NCBI lineage: Eukaryota > Metazoa > Chordata > Lepidosauria > Squamata > Lacertidae > Podarcis > Podarcis bocagei. The sequence goes on from NC_138128.1 coordinate 63,238,077, forward strand.
CTTGACAGGCACCACACAGGTGTATTTCATTGTGCCTCTTGGTTCCGAACACTTTGGGCCAAAATGGACAATGCACATTGAAAGAATCACCGTTTGGCAATAATAGCACTTGGACACATATCACTGTTATGCATTCCCCGTTTCTTAGCCAGTGGGTCCAATGTGACAGCACTCTCATATATTACAATTATATTCTCCTTTTCTCCAAAGAGCTTAAGAGGAGGAGGTATTTGCTGTTGGGGGCACTGGGCAGGATTAATCTAACTGGTGCACTAGCAGAAGACTGCACAAGGATTCTTGTAGTGCAGTGAGCCTTCTCCCCATACTCAACTCCTGGCGAATTACCTCAAAGCTACTCTGGAGTGTCATAAGCACATGGAGGAGAGCGGTCGTTCCATCTGGCAAGCAGAAAAACTTGTGCTGATGGAACAGCTATATTAACATGACCTTGAATTCCACCCTGTATAGCTCTGAATGGCAGTTGCTGAAAATCACAGGAGGGGAGAAGGGAGAATGTTTTTGTGCTCAGCTTCTCCTTTCTGGCTTCCCATAGGCATCTGATTGGCCACCATGATAATGGAGAACTGGACCAAACAGGTCTTTGGCCTGATCCAGCAGGACTCTTGTGTTCTTAGATGATTTCTCCCTTCCATTTTTTACCCCCCACCCAAACAACCCTCTGAGGTTTGAGCTCATGCACCAGTACAGAGAAATCTTTGCATGGGTGTAATTTTGGGTGCATAAGCAATGTGAACCAGGCCTTTCTCCTTTTTCTTCTTCAGGTACCGAGGAGTGGCAACCAGTACCACACTTTGAATACCTTCATATTCTCGGCATGAATTACAGAGAAAATACCAGAGCAACTCCTTTCCCTTCCCCCCATGCCCCCGCTCCTTTATTACATATCAGCAGAGAACCTGGGCAACCTGTTACAGAATGTCAGTCACGGATGTGCAAGCAAAATCTTTCTCCACCTGCGCTAGAGGTGAAGGAAGAGTCACTGGAGGAAAATGTGAGAGGTAGACTAAATTCATAATTAAAAGGGAATTTCATGTCACCGAATACAAAGTGACAGAGTATTTCTGACAGTAACAAGATCTGAAGACCATGAAGCTGGTACTAATAAGACAGCAGTAGCTGGAGTCTTTAAGCAGGCTGCATCTCTCAGAAAACTGTTGAAACCAGCATCCTCAGAAAGTCAGCAACCAGTGACAAAGCTGTAGTGGTAAAGTGCATTTAATGAGCCTGGCTGCTGTTTCTCTGGTGTCTCAGCATATTGCTTTAATTCTGGAAGATTTTTTTATTATTATTTTTTTGTAGGAGGGAGGAACACAACACGGTTCAAATGCAGATCACTGCCGTGTGTAATCATTGTATACTTCCACAAAGCTGTGGTGAAAGTTGCAAAGTTCAGTGCACCTCTTAACAGAGGCGTACCTAGGGTTTCTTGTGCCCTTAGCAAAAAGCTGTATTTCACCTCCTTCCCGCTAAAAAAAACAAACCACTTTACCACAATAACCACATTAGAAACTACTACATGTTAGGTGACCCAAGTACTTGAAGCATCCGGAGTAAGTGTGAGACAAAGAGTAGGGGGTGAGCATGCCTTTGTGCCATGGTATGCTCACCATGGTTTTAAAACAAATAATTAGGATAAGGTTCTTCCCCAGTAGAGGATATCTAACCAATGTGACTCTGAAATTAGTTTGCTCCCAAAAAAATTTCTTCAGAATTTTATTTTTACAATTAAGTGCTAGCTAAAGGTTTGATATTAGTATTTTACAACATTTGGGGTGCTAGTCAACTAAGTTGAATCAGAGTACATCCACTGAAATTAAGGAACATGACTAAGGCTCCACACCTCTACCCACTTACCAAGGAGCAAGCCCTATTAAGCTCAATTGAACTATCTGAGTAGACACGTCTAGGACTTCATTGCAAGTTAGTGTTGGAGTTCATAGTCTACGTGCAGCTTGGCCAGTGAGCAATTAGTGTTTTGACTACAGGCTAGGGAGACAGAGCACGGGAGAAATTTGCCTGGAGATAAGAGGACCAAGTAACAGCTCGGTGATTGGCTGAGGTCTCTCATATAGGCAGCATGACCTATGACATTGTTTCACTAGTTAGGAGTAATCTGGAGTGCTTGGAGAGTGAGGAAGTTCATGCCTGTATATAGTAACTTGTATATAGCTTGCAAGTTTACTGCCATATATAATAAACTACAAAATCAGTTACTAGTCGTCAGCTTTGTTCCTGATCGTCGTCCTGACTGAGCAGTCTCGATCATTGCCTAGGAAAAGCTGCACTACTCTGCTAAGTTGTGTATCATTGAAGAAGTTCAGAGGTGAAGAGACTGGTCCTAGTAGCATGCGAAAGGCCTTCAGAAAGTGCTAACAGGCTTCGAAGTTTTAACAGTTAGGTCTACTGATTTCAATAGAACTATTCTGACTACTACCTGATGATATTTGACAGAATTTGATATCTGATATTTAGAACTTTGACAGTATTTTATATCTGATGTAAAAGGGTGTTTATTATCTTATTATCCCGCTTGGACTACTGCAATGCTCTCTATATGGGGCTACCTTTGAAAGGTGACTTGGAAACTGCAATTAATCCAGAATGCAGCAGCTAGACTGGTGACGGGGAGCAGCTGCCAAGACCATATAACACAAGTCCTGAAAGACCTATATTGGCTCCCAGTATGTTTCTGAGCACAATTCAAAGTGTTGGTGCTGACCTTTAAAGCCCTAAACAGCCTCGGCCCAGTATATCTGAAGGAGCGTCTCCACGCCCATTGTTTAGCCCAGACACTGAGGTCCAGCTCCAAGGGCCTGCTGGCAGTTCACACACTGCGAGAAATGAAGCTACAGAGAACCAGGCAGAGGACCTTCTCAGTAGTGGTCCCCACCCTGTGAAATGCCCTTTCATCAGATGTTAAGGAGATGAGTAATTATATAACATTTAGGAAACATCTGAAGGCAGCCCTGTATAGGGAAGCTTTTTAAGGTTTAATGTTTTACTTTGTTTTTATATATGCTGGAAGCCACCTAGAGTGGCTGGGGCAACCCAGCCAGTTGGGCGGGGTACAAATAAATTGTTGTTGTTGTTGTTGTTGTTGTTGTTGTTAGACAATATCTGAAAGGTGACGTGTGACTATGTTTAGTTGTTTGACAGCCTGTGATAGATGACAGACACTGGGATTCAATGACACTTGACCTCCTGAAATTTCATACTTGAGGGCTTCCAAAATCAAAACAGTCAATAGATGCCAAAATTGCACAATCCTATCCATAGTGACTCAGATGTAGGTTGCATTGCATATAATGGAGCTGGCTTCTAGGTTGAAGATTTCAGCCCAAAGTAGTCAAATTGAATTCTGAAGTTAAATTTCACATTAAAAATTACAAAGAGTTTGATGAGTCTTAAGACAAACAAGTTGTATTATGGCATATGCTAATATGGAGTAGAACCAGCTACATCAAATGCTAATGCCACAAAAGAATTTGTTAATCTTTAAAGTGTCACAAGATTCATTGTTTTTGCCACAACAGACCTCACATGCCCACCTCTCTAGAAATTGGTGGATTAAAAATTATACTTCTGAACACCAAAGGAAGAAACCCCATCCTTAATGGGGTGGCCACCTAGATGATCCCATGATTGGGATGGGTTTGAATCTGCACTTCTGGAGGATGGATAAGGGCAGGAGTCATCTCCACCCTCAAGGACAATCTGCACCTTCCTCTAAGATGGAGATACCCAAGGTGGGCTATATCTCCCATCCACCCCATCCAGCATGGCCAATGGGAAGGGATTAATGGTCCTAAGTTAGTCATAGGTCTGCTCTGAGTGAAACATGTTGGCTACCTTTGTTCATACCCACCTCTCAGAATTTGCTTCCTGCATTCCTATTTAGTTTCCCCTGTGTTGACATGATTTAGATCTGAAAAGTTCTTGACGCTATCAGTTAGGTAGTTAGAACCAAAAGTACCACAGCTTGGATTTGCAGGAATCCATGCACTTGGTAAATCCCACCAATTACAGCACAACTTATCACTGTCTGAATGCCTAGTCAGGCTCGTGACAACAAGTAATTACATCAGCTAGTATACTAATGATGTTACAAACACAGCTTTAAAAAGGTGCATATATGAGACTTGTGTCGGGTTGTCTCATTTTAATTCCTCTATTCCCTTAGGTTACTTCCCATCAATCAGTATTGGTCATCAAGTACAGGTAAATTCAGTTTCTGGAGTGAAGCCCAGAACATTCAACTCCAATCCTTCCTAACGAAAGAGTGTTAAAATACTTTACTGCACTATTTATTTCTCAGGACTTTGAAGTAATTACTTGAGAAGACAAGATGATCTCATTATTCAGCTGACTCTATCTCTCACTTTATTTGCCCAGCTAACAATTTCTCTGCTTTATTTTCTCATTCATAATAATTGACCCGGCAAAGAATATGGCTATCTTAACTGACCTGGCACTTATCAGTGTCTTCTGAGAGAACTCTGGGGTAAAAAATGAGCAGTGTGGGTCCTTTAAAAGTATCTATTATGATGTGCTGAGATAATCTACACTTATTGGTGACTTCCTTTTAATCTCTCAGTTATGTTCTTTGAATTCAGGTGTCTATCTTTCATGCATCTCGTAGGCATCCCAAAAGAGGGCAAGTAGCTTTGACTACACTATGACTGGAAAATAAAACTTTTGATATACTGCTTAATAGTCAGTTTTTACTACAATTTAAGGAAGGGCTATAGCTCAGTGGTAGAGCATCTGCCTTGCATGGATAACAGTTTAGATTCAATTCATGGCATCAGATACAACCCATGGCATCTTCAAGTACAGCTGGGAAAACTTCCTTACCTGAACCCCTGGACAGCTGCTGCCAGTGAGTGTGGATATCTCTGTATCTGCATAGTCATACGAACCATTTAGGTTAAAATACAGAGCATGAATAACAAAGAAGAAAAACATAGGCACTGCAGAATTTATCCAGTTCACCTGGGCATTTTACACAGAAGAATGGCTCATCTCCATTCCTACTGCAATGCCATATAATAACTGGGCCAACGGCTTAATTTTTAATTTAATACCCTGATAGGTAGGGAATGCTACAACTGCCTTGGGTATAATAGAAATGAACAACTGCACAGGGGTGCTGCAATTTTCAAATTTAGGTGCATATTTAGATTATACACTCCATTTAGAATCACATTGTAAGTGGATACTTAAATTATTTAATACGTTCCAATGTATTCCCCTTTAATGTCCAAATAAATTTTCTCCATTTTTTTTGGGGGGGGGGATTTCAAGTTTGACCATGTTTATGGTCAGTTAGCTTTTTTCACAATCACCTTAAAATGCTCCTAGCAGTTACTTTAAACCAAGTTGGGTTTGAGATAATATCACAAAAGCACCTGCATATAACAGCAGTTGTTATAAAATTGGGGGGGGGGGTCCCGTTAAAGTCCTGGATAGTGGATTTCCCCACTCCACCCCCTAATTTCTAGAGTTAGTAAATGTGGGTGATTGCTGGGTGCTTTAAGTATCCACCTGGGTGCAAGACAACTTAGCAATGTAGAAATGCAGACTGAATCAGCTTCCTGGCTGGGACAAGAAGGTAATGGGTGATTGACACAAACAGTTACCCTGTGCTTGGCAGCAGAAGAATGTGAGCCCCTCCTCCCATGAGGGGATGGTGAGCTGAGACAAAGGCCAGGTTTAGGATTTCAGTGTTTGATTATAGAAGCTGGGAGCAGGGAGGGTGACAGGGTGACAGGGGGCATGATGTCACAAGGGAGGGAGGTGTCCATTTAAAACAGGATTGCAGGAAGGGGGGATAACTCCATGCATGCTGTCTGAACCCAGGGAGCATGGCTGGCTTCTGCTCTGAACCCAAGCTTGTTGAAGCCATGAGGGAAGCAACAAGAGACACTCTTGGGATGTAATGTTCTGCACTCCCTCCACCTTAACTTGGGTGTAAATATGTGTAAATAAACCATATTTCTTAAAGACACTACAGTCTCTGTCATGCCCCATTCCAAAGGGACACAAACCCTGGTTAAGTGCCAAGACCTTGGTTGGCAGAGATTGGAATCAATGTTGAAATTAAACGATGAACATCAAATTATTGGTGTGTCTTGGAGCTGAAGTCTTGTCTTAAACTGTGCTTTCAAGGAAGGTTTAGGGCACATACCATAACACAGCCAAGTTGCTCGTCTGTCCAATATGCATTTGAACACCTCTTCATATGCCATAAATGAATCCTATGTGACAGTTCCAGAGATCAAGGTATTCATCTATGTCTGGATACAAATGGGCACCATTTTGATTCAAGGCGGTGGATGGAACCTTTTGAAATTGTGCCAAATTTAACCATTGCTTTCAAAACTGCATTTATTTGTTTGGTTTCTTGGAATTCCCAAGCAAAGGCAGATACAAGGGCTGCTACTTTTAAATAATTAACCATTCTCTTTTTTTTTTAAGAATAGTTTTTTATTAACCGACCACTCACATCAAATCAAACCAAATTACATAAATTCCAAATTACACAGCCGAATTTTAAATTTTTGTTGGTGGTACCCATATTTCAAGTTCCGAAGGGATCCAATCAACTTCTTGCTTCTTACTGCTGTTTTAATGTCCACAAATCTAACCTTATGATGTTCACAGTACTATCCAGTCCTTTCTTATTATTTTCCACATCTCTTGTTGTTATTTTCATATATTTTTCCTTTCTCTTTGTGACCTCTGATAGTCTCCGCAAGCTGGTTAGAACAGTTTGTAATCCTGCGTGGATATTATTTTTTTTATCCAGTAGCCATATCCAGACGTTTTCCATATAACATCACTTCCATACATCAAAAGAGTCTTAGCGTCATTAATCTTCACCAATCTGCCTCCTTTCTCAAAACCTCTGAGGAGATTCACTAGGAATGCAGTCTGAAAACAAGTCCATGCTTCCTCCCAGCTATAAATCCTTTGGCAAGATGGCGACTCCGAATTAATTGCTGCGCCATTCCCAAAAGCTCTTATTGCTTCTCGGTCTCCATAAAGCATACTTTTGGTTAAAGTTTATCTCCACACAGACCTTAATCATCCTGCTTGGGTCAGTTCAACCGATGGTTCTAATGTGGAGGGGTTCTTGTAAATCACATAGAAGGAAAGTAAAAAAGGTCCCCCCCCATTCAGCCCCGTTGTCAACATACCCCGCCTTTGGTGTATCTTCATCGTAAAATATTCCTGTTTCTCCAGCCCGTCTTCTTCTTTCGCAGAGGTCACTTAAATTAGCAGACTTCACTCCCCTTCTTCACTTGAAATATGTGCATTTGCTTCTTTTGTAATTAATTATTCCAAATTGCTGCAGCTAGTGCGCGATCAGAGACAGCGTCCAGGAGAGCCGAGGTCCACACGGGGGCATTCTGCCTAGGGCCCTCACCCCCTTCTTTCGAATTAGGGGGTGATTTATGGGCACAGCAGGCAAGGGCAGTGTTCCCCATTTCCTTGGGGCAACAAGGGAGGCTGCCTACTCCCATAACAGCCTCTTAATTACCCCGTGTGGGTCGGAGAGATGGTATTGTCGGCCATCTTCCAATGCGCCCCCTAGTGACCCCCCAAATAATTAACCATTCTCAAGCAAAGATTAACCTTTGTGTCACCACAATTCAATAGTCCCTGTTACTGTGGCAGAGACTAGGCTATTCCAGTAGCAGCTACAGTGGCAACAATGGCAAAGAACTGCCTTGTATCATGGGAAGATCTGAAAAAGAATGGAACCAGTGTGGTATGAAAATCGGGAGCTTTAAAGCTAGGCTCCAATAATGTATGAGGAAGTTAATCTTTCACTTCCCGCTTCTGACAGGCTAGGTTATCATGTCTGTAAAACACATTATGGACCATTTTACCAACGCACCAAACCACTGATGGCCTCTAAAAAGACACACTAGTAATAACAGAGATAGTGAATCTTTCCTGGCTTTCCCCCACCATTCCGTGTAATTCTTCTTTCTTGCTAGAGCATCACCTAGAAAATACTTATTACTTTTCTATACACTCATCTTCATCTTCTCTATCAGGCTCAGTTAGTGTATTTCTTCCAAGACGATCTCCGCTCAGACTTCAGATGAGGTTGCCTTATTACTCCGGCAAAGGGGGAGGCAGCTTTGTTCTGCAAAGCACATTAAGGACTATTTAGGTAGGGAAAGGGGACTGTTTCTGGATGGGAGGCAAAGGAACGGGAAATGCTGGAAGGCTGGACTCACTGAGATTATTTCTGCTATTAGGGAGTGCTGATAACCTCTTATTCAATTTTCTCATCTGCAAAGTGAGAAAGATAATGCATCTCCAACCCATCATAGCTGAAATCATTGTGTTCAAAAAAAGCACAAATAAAAGTACTGCTTGAAGAACAAGCACTGTTGTTCTGATTTTTTTTTATAAAAGCAAATGCATTCTGAAACTGTTAGTGCAAGGAATTATTATCTGAAAGGATAGGCCTAAAATTCAGAGGTAGATCTGAATTCACTAAAGGACCTGGCATCACAACACTGGAATTCATTATATTGGGCTAGTGCTGATAGGTGTTCTGTTCCAGATCTGACATCTTCATCAAGACTGATCCTACTGGCTATGTGACATAACACCAGGGACTCAGCTAGACTGGTGAAGAAAAAGCAATTTATATGCATTGTATATGCCATATAACGTGGTGCCACCAGATCGTGATGTGGAGTCCCATTTTTCTCTACCTGTTTTCCCTTTTTAAATTTACAATGCTTTAAACTGAAATGCTTTTTTGATGTGTCTAGATCCAGCCCAGGATGCCAATGGCAGTAACAAGTGTACTGTTGTGGATGTTAGAGTTGTCCAGCGGAATCCCTGATCGGGACCTTGTATAGAAATAAATGAGCTTTCCACCCCAAGGATGAGTTTCAAAGCTTTACTTCAGAACAGTCTTAAAACTAGTTACATAAAGATAAACATTTCGAGAACAAAATACAAAGTGACACATTGCACTCAAGTAGCAGGCAATGTGGTTCAGTCCCTTGTGAAGTTCTAAGGTGTCCTGAGGATGAAGCAGAAGAAGAGAAGCCTCTTTCACAGGGGAAGAAAACTTTTGAGACACTGGAGAACAGGTTTCAGCACAACTGCAGATTACAACATATTTTAAAGGATTAAAAGCTCTGATCGAGGTAGAGGGGGAAAGAGTTGAATCAGATAGAAGAAACACTGAGATGTTGTCTACAAGAATTGCAAAGCTAGCATTGAGAGCCACAACAGTAAAGTTCTTTCTTTTCTAAAATATTAATTTTAGCGTTTGTAAATGCTAGCAAACAAATTGGAGCAGAGTTTAATGTTAGGTCTGGAGGACACAAATAAGTATAGCAGTAGTAGGCATCTTCATACGTTGCACTGAACAGAAATACAAGCTGTTTTTTACACATGTACAAGTCTTTGTGTGAAGGAGTATATGTTCATTGATTTGTACAGCTCAGCGGGAAAGGTAGGGTATAAATAAATATGTAATATAAATAATAATGATTATTTCTGTGCACAGGTACACAGATTGTACACTTATTGAATATAGCATGTAATAATATATACATGTAGGAATTAAAAGTTGCCAGAGCAAGCCTTTTTTATATATCCAAATAGAAAAATGTTGCCTATAGTTCTTTCCTATATTTACTAAATATATGAAATGTACAGAGATATTTTTTCTTAACCTCAAACCAGGCATTCACAAACCCATATATCTGAATAGACATCGCTGAAGTGAAGCCTCCAGTTCCATTTATGTTCTGAGATTAAAGTGATCCATTTTTCTCCAATTGTGATGAAATGTGAGAACACACTTTAAATTTAATTCATATTGTAAATCTTCCAGGGCTTCGGTTCATCTGTCAAATTAATTTCGCTAGTCCCTGGTTTAAACCTGCAATTTTCTCCATAATGAATTGGTTAATACATCTGATTATACCATTCATTGATGATGCTTGATGTAGAAGTGTCATTTTATGCCTAACTTAAACTTTTTCCCTGGGTCCAAATCAGCTGCATAACGTTCATGCATCTGCCATCCTATGCACTGACATTAAGAACAATTTCATCAGTTGCTCCTTATGTGCAAATAACACTCTTTCCCCTTATATCTAGACTGATGATTTCTAATTAATCCTATAGCAAGATAATGTAACAGCAATTTGGCATGAATTGGATTGGCAGACAGAAAAAAGTGAAGTTAGGGGTGGGGAGAGAAACCCTTACAAGCATCCACAGTAGAGAAACTCATGTTGTCTTTTCCTAAGGGGCAAGGTACATGTGACAGACACTGCAGTCACATGAACAAAGCTCCAATAACCTCTTCTCCTTTGCAATGTGCTCAGGAGGGGTGGGTACAATTTCCATCAGAGAAAGGAACGGAAGGAAGGGAATGTTTAACCCATCCCCAGCCAGCTTCCGTTCAGTTGCTCTGAGAGTCCAGCTAGGGTCACAGCCACAGCATCCATATACAGTGGTACCTCAGGTTACAGACGCTACAGGTTACAGACTCCACTAACCCAGAAATAGTACCTCAGGTTAAGAACTTTGCTTCAGGATGAGAACAGAAATTGCTTGGCAGTGGCGCAGCGGCAGCGGGAGGCCCCATTAGCTAAAGTGGTGCCTCAGGTTAAGAACAGTTTCAGGTTAAAAACGGACCTCCAGAATGAATTAAGTTCTTAACCCGAGGTACCACTGTACTGTAAATCACCCTGTAATTTTCTGATGAAGGGCAGTACATAAATTTAATAAATAAAAATAAAAGAAAGAACTTTTGTACCATTTAAACAGCCATGGTTTCCCCCAAATAATCTTGAGAAGGGGTGTGTTAAGGTGCTGGGATTTGTAGCTCTGTGAGGGGGTAAACTACAGTTCCCAGGATTCTTGGAGGGAAGCCATGAATGTTAAAGTGGTGTAAAATAGATGGTACAGATGTGACCTACATGTTACTTTAACTATATGGCACACATCAGGTGACGTTTTTCTTCACTGCCTAGCATGAATGGATGGGTAGATTTCAGCTCATCAAGAGGAAAGGTTCAATCCTTCATTCCCCAGCCAAGAAATTCCCCTCCCTACATTACCATTTGATTTAGAAGGAAAAACTACCACCGGTGCCAATGAAATCTTCCACTTTTTCCCATGAGCCAATCTCGCAAACAAGATACTGGGCTAAACCTTGCCCAATATTTTGCTGCAATCTATGGGCCCAAGCGCCACTGGGCAAAGGCATCCCACACTTACTGGGCACAGAATGAGGCTTCCAGGAATGGCTATACTTGCTTTGTCTTACAGCAATGTTGACTCATGACTGCAATCCTTGGAAGCAAGAGCGACCGTTCCAACATGCCTTCCTTGCTAGTAATGGGGTTTACAGCCTTACAGCCTGGGTCCTACAGACGTTTTCTCAGAAGCAAGTCCCACTAAATTCAGTGGCAAAGGGCTCTCGGGTTTTCAGCCCAAAGTTGCAACACTAAGGCACAGTCCAACTATTAGTTAGGATGAACTAACACTATTGTGTTAGTTTTTCTGATTATCATGCTAGCACTGCTGAAACATTTTCTAATGTTTCTTTCACACTGTTGTGTCTGCTGTGTTATGGAACTGTGGGCTTTTGATCAATAAACCACCATGTTGTGCTAAATTTCATTCAGATCGGTAGACGTGGTGTGACACAGTAATGAATGTCATTGAACAATTTTGTTACTCCCCCACTCTTTCCATGCATGTGTGCTTCTGTTCCCCCATGAAAAGCAGCAGGAAAGAATTCTATGCCAGTAAAGGTAAAGGTAAAGGGACCCCTGACCATTAGGTCCAGTCGTGACCGACTCTGGGGTTGCGGCGCTCATCTCGCTTTATTGACTGAGGCAGCCAGCGTACAGCTTCTGGGTCATGTGGCCAGCATGACTAAGCCGCTTCTGGCAAACCAGAGCAGCACATGGAAATGCCGTTTACCTTCCCGCTGGAGTGGTACCTATTTTGGCGTGCTTTCGAACTGCTAGGTTGGCAGGAGCTGGGACCGAGCAACGGGAGCTCACCCCGCTGACCTTCTGATCAGCAAGTCTTAGGCTCTGTGGTTTAACCCACAGCGCCACCCGCGTCCTACAGCCCCAAATTTTGTCACTTTCCTCCTGCAATTTTCCAGGCTAAGGGGGGTGGAAGCAGATATGTTTTCCTGGAATCAAATAATATGGAAATGATCACTAGACATGCACTATGTCCCATTGGTTTTCCAGAAGTGGTTTTTAATGTTGTGTGAAAGCTGAAACATAATGCAGAAATTAACAGTTAGGGAAACAGAATAAACTGCTGTGTGAACACAGCCTTAGAAAAAGGTTCCATGGAATTCACATCTGAGCAAAATATGCTTAGGCTCATGCTGCACGAGTATTAACTGTATCAAAATGTTCAAATAGTATTCTTCTTGGGACTAGTATAACATTAGGCTCTGAAAATCAGGGTGTCCAAATACCATGTTGTGAATGTGGTTTATTGCTTGTAAAAAGCAAAATATGAGTTTACTGCAGAAGAGCCTTGCTTTTAAATAGAGCCTTTTCATTTTTTAATGATGACTCAATTTTAAGCCGTGTGGAGGAATTAATGTCAAGACGTACATTTTCCTAATAGCAACCAACATTAAAGTGCATTGCAGAAAGTTGCCATATTGAGCTCTGCTAGGAGCAGCAATAATTAAAGAGAAGAAAGCACATCATGTCTCTGTGAGTTACAGCAGAATACTGCAGGAACTCATTATATCAATAATGAAGCAGCAGCTTCTTAACTAACTAAGTAATGGTAATCTACACGTGCAAGAAGACAGCAGAATATTCAAGGTTAGTAGGAAGCACAGCACCCCAGCCCACAAAAAAATGTCAATACCATCTCTTTTAAACCTTTATTTACATTCTGGGAAACTGCCTCCCCTGTAAATGCTGGTAATGAACAGAAGCTGATTAAACTGTACATTATGAATATTCATGAAATCACCTGGACTTTCATGTTAATTTTATTCCTTGGAATGTGACTGTCTGTGCATAACAAAGCATTTGTCTTTTGCCAAGAATGCTAAATGAGTTCACAATAGATGGGGGGGGGGAGATTTGCCTAAATCATGCTGCTAAGCTAAAAGGCAGAAAGAGAGGGGGCGGGAATCAAAATCTAAGCAGTCTAGAGGAACCCCACTTTTATTGTTTATTTGCTTCATTGATTTTGTTTTTAAAGTAAGCACCACTGCCATTTCTAAATTTATTTTGACATATATCTGTGGCTGAATGTGATATATATTTTCTGTCCTGTTATTCAATTATTTTTTAATTGATTGACTCGCAAGCATGATAGTTAATCAGCTAATAACATTAACAGGAACTCAAATAAAGTGATGGTTTGGCAATATCTCATTTTTTAATTATTTAATAAAATTTACATTCTTCTTAATTGTAAACAAACAAACAAATAAAAAAAACCTAAAAGTGATTTACAAAGTGAGGGAGGGGTAAACAAAACCCTGTTTATTTTCATGTACATATGAAAGCTTGTTTGGCAAGAGAGGCCACAGTTTCCATCTTCGAAGTCCTCTTCAAGTTATTTCCATAGAAAGGCTTTCAATCCAACTGAATGAAGCTAATGTCCTTGGCCTAGTTTGCTTGATGAAATAGCATTGTTGAATGACATCATGGGGAGGGAATATCTCAGATTCATTGGTTGAATCTAGAGAGGCAGAGCAGCTAGGGTGCTACTAGCCCAAAGATGGAAAGGTGACAAGATACCAACAAAAGAAGAATGGCAAGAAAAACTGATGGAGTACACTGAAATGGCAAAGCTAACTGGAAAATTAAGAGAAAAAGACAACAGAGACTTTTTAAAAGATTGGGAACCGTTTATGTTGTACTTACATAAACATTGTAAAGAAGCCGACTCACTAGCAGGGTTTGATTAAACACTTACAATTAAGAAAACAAGTATAAAAGTTAAGATGCAATAATGAGAAAATAATACAGGGTAAGATGCATTTTGAAAAAATGGTACAAAAAGAATAAGAATATAAGAATATTTAAGTAAAAGATTACGAAATTAAGGTAGAATAAGACGGGCAGGAGAAGCAAATATTTAAAGAACCAGAAGAGGAAGTTGAGGGAAGTCATGGGAGGGGTGGGTGGGTGAGATTGGGATCCATGTATTTTCTTTGTGATAATAATGATTGTGTTGAATATAAAATTGTAAAACTCAATAAAACTATTTTTTAAAAAAAGAATCTAGAGAGGCAGAGATTATGTCTATGAGGGAAGAAAATCCCTGTGGTCAGATATCAAGTCGAAGAATGAAGTCCTATGCCCTTTGGGAGGTTATATGGCTCCACCTTTCAATGGGTGAAGAGGGAAAATCCATCCTTGGAAGCCATCATAGAAGGAACACTGCTGTTCCCCTTTCAGAGTCAGAGAGCTGACAGCAGAGAGGCCATTTCAGGGGGAACTTAGAGTGGTATTTAACTAAGTCTTACTGAGAGTTAACCCCATTGAAATTAATGTCATTAAATTCAGTGGGTCTACTCTGAGCAAAAGTTAATTGACTACCGCCCTTTGGATCAGCTGCATCCAAAGCCCTTCCGTCCCCCTGACACATATCCATGATGGAGGGACAGGGGAGTCTTCTTTCCATCTTCTTCCCAACTTTCGCCCTGGCCACCATTAGACCAGCAGGGCTCAGGATTTCCTTCACCATGTATTCTACCTCCCCTGATTGGATTGCTCTGTAAATAAAATGTGTTTTAAATACTGTTTTCATCTATGAGTAATGAATTAAGTGATCGATTGGTGCCTGTAGCGCTAGAAATCTATTTTCTAAGTGCAATGGAGGTGAGCAAGTAAAATGAGCATTATTTGTAAAAGGGATTTTCCAGAGCAGTTCAAAAATCCATAAACATCTCTACAGCAGAAACAATTCTGTGCAGCAATATTAGTATAACCTGGAGGCTCAAAGTAGCTCACATCAGAGGAAAAATAAAATAAGGATTTTAAATGGATTCTTATAGTTTCATTGTCTATCATTTCAAAAGTCCAAATTTAGTTCGTCTATGCTGGCATATCCATCGCCTTGCTAGAGCTACATATTTGTTATATATGTATCTTTCTCCTCCTCCATGATACGCAGCAGGCTTCAAGGTGGCATCAGATATATGTGCTAGTCAGGCTCTAACATTAATGAATAAAGTAAATTTGGACAAGAAGCTCCTGACACAGCCTAGGGAACTCAGTGGGCCCAGACCCCTGTCTAGGAAGGCAGCGGTGAGGCCCTCACGGCAGTGCACCCACAGCTGAAGGAGAGGCAAAGTTGCATGAGGGAACAGGAATGTACCAAACCTGTCGCCCCTTCCACTTCTCCCCAAAGTGCCACCTGAGGTGACTGCCTCAGCAAAGCTAATGGTAGGGCTGGCCCGTCCTGGTGCCAAAGATGGCCTCCTCTATTCCCTTCAGTTTGGAATAGATAATATATTCGATCTGATTTCTTTTCCTTCTTCATTTTGCTTATTTTCCTGCTTGTCTACCTATTCAAAGAAGTTACCCATGTTGACGCCAGTGGAGTGTTGTTTACATTCTGTTCTCCACCTCTTTCTAACCAATTTGTCTCTCCCTGGGTAGACACTCCCATCTACTCTGCATCCAGTGCACTCCCACTTCTGGTTTGGGAAGCTGTGAACGTATGACGTTAATAACAATCAGCATCTATCCTGTATATATCTTGCCATTTTTAAAAAATGAAGTACTATATTTTGATGCATTTCCCCCAAACCAGCTCTGATCCTAGTTGGGGGGGGGGAAATATAGCTGCATTTTAAGCAGATAACATGTGGACACCCTGAGCCCAGAGTCATTCCATACATTTGAAGCACTATGATATCACTTTAAACAGACACAGATTCCACCAAATAATTCTAAGAGCTGTAGTTTTGTTGAGGGTACTGAGAGCTCGTGTGAGGCTGCTTTTCCCCTCCCAGAGCTACAATTCCCAGAGTTCCCTCTTCACATGGAACTCTGGGAATTGTGGCCCTGGCAGGTTTCTTCTACAACACTTTGTCCACCCCCCGCCCCAATCAAGCAGTGTATAAATATTATGAAATAAAATAAACAGTGCTTTAAATGAGGGTGTGGATGTTCCTTGAGTCCTCTCAGCTCCTATTGGCCCTCCCTCCTCCTTATCTGGCACTCGGTTTGTCAGTCCTCAGCTCTCTTTCATGTCTTCTCCTCTTTCAACCCTCCTTCAACAGTTTCAAATAAATGTCTATCAATCTAAACTGAATGTTACCTCTTTAATCATTCCATTTTGGTAATAGACTGCAGATTTGATTGCTCTAAAATCTGGCTTCTTGTTAATGCTCTCATTAGAAAACTGAGTTTTTGCCACTGTGCACCACAGCTCATGGCCAAAAAGCCATGCGTATGCTGTTCAGGTGCACTGCAAGACATGCAAGGTCCTAGCAGATGCTATGACCTTCTGTCTCCATTCCTCTTCGCTACCACTACCTGTGTCCATGTTTATGGCAGTTCCATTTACCACAGAAGATTTCCCTTTTCAGTTTGTCTTTTCGACAGACTGTAGTAGTTCAGTCCCAAAATGAAAAGGGTGAATTATCTCAACGAGTGCTTTTCTTCTTTGTTCTTCTTTTCTTACTTTTGTCCCTGTGATGATCTGCTGTTTTCCAATTATTCAGAAGGAATTGGGAAAGGGATGATAAATCACTGGAAATGACTACCCTCTCATGCACCTGTGTATAATTAGGAGGACGACAAATCAAGGGAGATGCCTGGAAGCAAAGTAGGGCGGCTGTTTTGATCTTTGTCTGGGTAGGTGGCTGTTTTGAAGATCTGTCACTCTAGAAACCTTTCTACTGCTTTAGTAGGTTTAAGCCTGCTAATGAAAGAGAAAAGCAACTGCTTAGTGATTCTTACCCCCCACCCACCTCCATTCCTTCCCCTGGTCTAAAATGATCTATACATTTTCTTTTGAGGGAGATTGACCTAATGCCTTCTATGCAATACGTGATTTGTCTTATTTATTGTGCTACAATCCTAGGACACACTTACCTAGGACCAAGTTCCATTGAATCCCATAGGGCTTCCTTCTAAGTAGACATGCTGAAGATTGCACTGTTGCTAAGCAATGAGTTTCATACCAGCGCACCTGGTGGGACTTACTTCTAAGTAAACAGGATTAAAACCCAACTGGGCTTCCAAAAGCAATATTCTTGATTTCTCTTAACATTTGCTTTTAGGTGGTTGGTGGAAGCAGTTTTCCTTAAGTGGGTTTTCTTTATTCTAGTCACATCCACACCACACATTTATCATGCCACTTTTAAAAGCCATATCTTCCTCACAGAAATCAGAGAAACTGCAGTTTTTTAGGGTTCAAAGACAGATAATGGAGTACCACACACCTGACTTGGTATTGTTACACATGAAGGGTGTGTTGGGTGAGAACTAAATAAGAAATAAATCACTGCTGAGGTGCCCCCACAATTGTCAGGTCTGGGGAGGTTGTACTGATGCTTCCCCAGTTGTTGCCATTGGCTGTAGACTGCTGCTTAATTCTGAGAGTTTTTCATTCACTCTGATGGGGGCTCTTTCCCACGGAAAACTGTGCAAAGCTCCACTTTTTGAATGTAGGGACACAGCCAATTCCTTTGTTAATTGCCCACACCTGAGTCAGATCTATTTTCTACCTCCGCACAAAGTCCTATCAAGTTCCTAGCCAAGTTCTCTATCTGCCTCGCACACACCCTGAGCAGAATTCAAAGTCTAAGCTTGAGGGAGCTGTCACAGTCTCTCCTTGCTTGTTGTCCATGTCTGCTGAGGCCTTTGGGCTGACCACAGGAGAAAATCCATCAGAGTTATCAAAGAACACCAGCTTTGGGCACCAAAGAGAGGAAGCGATGGAGGGGGGCTGGGAGCTAGGAACTGTAGTTTGTTAAGGGTGCTTAGGGTTGTTAGGAGACTCTTGTTACCTGCACAGAGCTACAATTTTCAGTTTCCTGTGAAGATGGGTTGACTGTTAAACAACTCTGTGAATTGTAGCTCTGTTAGAGGAATAGGGGTCTCCTAACAACTCTTAGCACCCTTAACAAACCACAGTTTCCAGGATTATTTGGGGCAAGCCCTGACTGTCAAAGTGCTTTAAATATATGGTGTGGGTGTGGCCTCGGATTTTAGGTTTTCTATTGCTATTTTAAAACTCTTGTGCATTATGCTGATAATTGTATTTCTTTGTTTTCATTGCACTGATATTTTGTAAGCTCCTTTGTGTTTCTTCATTAAAAAATGGTGGGTTATAGTAGTAGCTGTGTGTTTATTGCAAACCGCTACAGTCTGTTACACACTGGGGAGCTGATTTCCACAAAATAATTGCTATTACTAAGCTTAAACATAGCCAGTATTACTACCAGTTTTGAAACCAGACTATGTCACCCCCGAGAGGCATGTTGATGACTTGCCTACATCGTACACCAGCAGCCAAATAATATGCATATTTGTTCATTAGTTGTGATTCTGAGTTCAATGTAACTAGGCATGATTGCAGTGTCTCTATTCAGGATTAAAAAGACACCCTAATCCACTCAGGCAACACTGTCCAGGTCTAGGGGTATGAAATGCGCCATTCATATTTGCCAGATTGAGCATTTAGTCCCTGGCAGGACCAGCCCACCCATGAGGCAAAGCTAGGCAACTGCCTCAGGTGGCAGGATCCACACGGGCAGCAGATCCCAATGTCAATATGTCTTTTCCCCTCCCTTATTTCTGATGTATATCTTGTCTTACCCTTTCTTCCCTGGTATGGAAGGAGGTGCCATTTTGGGTTCTGCCTCAGGTGCCAAAATGTCTTGGGTCAGCCCTAGTTCCTGGTTGTTTCAGACTCAAACATTTGCTTCATCCAGAGGAACAAAGGTAGATGTGATTTGTGCATCCAAATCAGTAACAGATGTTTCGCTGTTGCATTGCTCTAATACAGCCCCATGAATAAGGGGAAAGACAAGGGTGTGCGTGTTCTTGTCTCAGAATGAAATCAGAGAAGTTAAGCTCTTCATCCCACAGAGTCTGTGTGAGCACAGCCTAACTTCAGTTTACAAAGGAAGGTACGACCGCAGCAGCAGCAGAGAAGATACAGGCATTTCAGAAGAAATCCACCCACTTTATAACTCTCCTCAATGATTAGGAAAACTTCATTGAGGTCATCCTGAAGTCTACTGCTTCTTGCCAATACAAATGTACGATTATTCTGTCTGTACTTGAGAATCCTTTTAGTTGCCTTATGCTGCACCCTGTTGGGTATTATCAGCACTGCAGGCTACTTGTCAGATGTGATTGAAGAGGACATTATCAGCATATCAGAAAAACACTTGAGTGCAGAGTTAAGGCACATGAGCAGGACGCTGAAAAAGCAAAAAGAAGAAACAAGCAAAATGGAGTAAAACTCACCTGCATTAGCTAACAAACAACAATAATTCCATGTTGCAATATGGAAAACAAAAAAACAGTGTTCTTCCGTAGCCACACTGTTCTCAGACAGGAGATTGTTGTTAAGGCCTATTGGCTATACTGAGAAAAAATTATACAGTCTCTTAGATCTATAGTTCCATGTTTAGTAGAATGGGGTGCTCTCAAGTCTTGGCTTTCTTCTTCCCCACTAGTCCCTTGCACCATCTCCACCACCCAATGTGTGTGCTAAAGGGCAGATGGAGCCTCCTGAACAGTAAAGGAGGAAGGGCAATAGGCTGAGTGGGGAATCCACAAAATCCACTTTCCATTCACAAAAGATCCAAGCCCCTTCAGTGAGTGGAAAGACACTGTTGCCATTGTCTCCTGTCAAGTACTAATTGCGTGGATTTTAAGTGAAGAATACTTGATTTGCAGAATGCTCTTGTTACTGTGAAATGTCATTTTCACGTTTTCTACTTGTCACAGTTTTGAGATGGATATCCCTTTCCATTTTTCGAATGAGTTCTACTCCCAGGTTGCACATAACAGTATGTGTCCTGCATTTTGTTCTGCACATTGTCAAGTGGTTTCTGAACAGAGACAGGATTTCATTGTAAACATAATAACAACAACAACAGCAACAACAACAACAACACCTAGTCAACCCAGGGCTAGTTGAAATGTAAAAAGGCCATAGTTCAGTGATAGATCACATGACTTGCATTCAAAAGTCCTAGGGTCAAGTCTGGGTTGTCTCCATTTAAAGTTGGGAAAGATCCCTCCCTGGTACCCTGGAGAACTGCTGCTGGTCAGTATTGAAAACACTGAGAGTGATGGTTCAGCAATCTGACTTGGTATAAGGCAACCTCCTATGTTCTTCATATGATAGAGGGTCTACACCAGAGGTTCTCTCCCCTGTGTTGTTGGACTACAACTCATTGTCCCCAACAACCAGACATGTGTGTGGAAGTTGAAGTCCAACAGCATCTGGGGGGACCTTGTTGGCTATCCCTTGTCAACACCAAATAAAATGTTCAGGCACCTCAAATCTCTTTCCTCTACCAACTATCAGGATCATAGAGTGACAACTTCCAAAGACTCATCATGGATGTGAATCTCTTGCTCCTCTGAATCTCATATATTTTATTGAAGAGCTCATACGCTTGGTTCTGCTCAGTGGTCAGATTCTCATAGGTTTTTTAACTCATTAACGCAACTCTTCAAAAGTTTTGATTCTTTCTGTTGGCCAAGCATAGCACTTACTTCTCTTTCTAAAACCTGCCCCATATGAATGGAGGGGGAGGGTTCTCTGCAAGTTTTGAGACTCACAGTTAGAGATGGATGCATCTGCAAGTTTTGACTCTTCTCCATTTTTCGTTTTGCCAATCCTGTTGTGAATATGGGGACCTGAAACGTCTTTTTATACAGAGAGGATCAGAACCTAGGACATGGATCCAAGTGAAGAGTACACATAGATACTGAGAAACAGATCAGAATTTTTGAAAACACAGAGATACAGGACACCCCTAGTAGGGATGTATTTCAACTTTATCTCTTGGTATGTTTCTTCAAGATTCTCCTGACAGATTACTGAAAGAGAGAAAGATGTTGCACATCAAACACCATAGCAACAAGTATAAATTCTTTGTAGGTGGCACACAAAAAAGATTAAGAGAAAATGAAATATTCATATTCCTAACACTATGGTAAGAATGCTTTCGCTAACCCATCACAATTGTGCTCCATTGCATTTCTATGGCTCAGCCACTGTTTTGCTTGCATTTGTTTCTTTTTAAATAATTGCATACTTTCTTTCTCTCATAGCTGGTATTCAAGGCAACTTAACAAAATCTAATGAAAACGCAACAAAAAACTTAAAGGTTGTATTTAACAAAGTCATATTCAGTGTACATCCATTGAGCTCAATGTACTTAAGTTGGTCATGATGACTAACAGCTAAAACAGCTATAAAACCATTAAAAATGCCATTCTACATAGTGTCAATGGCAACAATAAAAGCAACTGCTAAAAATTTTCTCCCACAAGAGTCAGTGGTGGCTACCAATTTAGATGGTTTTATAAGTCAGTTGGACAATGTCCTGATCTGCTGGCCCAAAGGTGGGCTTGTGGGAGCGGTTTGAGGCAGGGATACCAAAGAAGGATGTCAAAGATGCCAGAATGGCCAGTTCTAGTTCTTTGTTAAAGAAAGGTCTAAACTTGCAATGCAGCACGCAGAGCCTCACTGCTTTTACAGATACTGGGTGGACTCCGCAACAGTAAGAGGTCTTCAAGCAAACATGTATATAGCCCTATGCACAAAGCAGCATATGTCCATTTCTCCAGTACCTCTCGTCACACTTGGCTGGTGTGACCATAGGTGACAGCTATCCAAAGCTTCTCCCATCTCTAGGCCTGGAGTCCAGCATCCCAAGCTCCATAGAGAAGCACAGCATCAAAGCAAGCCAAGTAGCATATATCAAAGCAAGGAAATATAGAAGAGAGTTTGGATTTGATATCCCGCCTTTCACTCCCCTTCAGGAGTCTCAAAGCGGCTAACATTCTCCTTTCCCTTCCTCCCCCACAACAAACACTCTGTGAGGTGAGTGGGGCTGAGAGACTTCAGAGAAGTGTGACTGGCCCAAGGTCACCCAGCAGCTGCATGTGGAGGAGCGGAGACGCGAACCCGGTTCCCCAGATTACGAGACTACCGCTCTTAACCACTACACCACACTGGCTCTCACATATATGAGTTCATTCTTGCAAGAACTACCAATTATTTCTGAAGTTACCTTGACTACTAAGATGGCATTTGCAGGCCTTCCAGAACATTTCACTTTGGTTCAATGCCAGCTTGCTCCATCTTCCATACAACAGCCCTTTAGATATTTGGAGGTGGCTATCATAGTCCCTCTGTGCATTCTTCCCCTGAGTTCTCAATTCATCTTTAGGAAGCACGTGGAAGAAAAACATTTACAATTGTCATTTGGGCATGTGCAACCTTTTTTTATATGCAACTATATAAATACAGTCAAATGTAGCATGAGCAACTAAGCAATTATAGCTGTAATCAAGGTTATGCATGCATATGAATATCTGTCATTACTGGTTGTGATTTGATTCTTTTTTTAGGCTTCATCATTTATTTATATTTTAAAATGCAAATATTTATATGCATGCAAATTGCATAACCTTTCCTGAAATAAGAAACAGCATTTTTTTTATTAAAAAAACCCACTGAGTGATCAGCTCTATTTTGAGTTTAGAGAAAAACTTCCAAACAAGGGACAAAATGTTTTTAAGCAACCTGTCCTTGAAATCAATCTTTAAATAAATAATAGTATTTACTTAGTGCTTTTGCAAGGTGTCAAACATACCTAGGAAACCTGGGGCTTCTTTTTCTCTTAGAAGCACACAATCTGAGCCAGAGACACGATTGCTAACAATATCTGACATTTCCTCTGTTACATAAACCACATGGCCAGGAATCAGAGTTCCTCTCCTATTACTAGCAAGTTTTCCTGCTACTATAGCATTCACTATAGTATGCCCTCTCTTCAAAACATCCCCCAAAAAGGCCATTCCACAACTTGAATGGTTCATGGCACAACCATTAGTACAGTTTTTAAAACATTCTTACGTTTACTTCTAATACCCAATTGGCTGCACTTCAGTTTGAAGCCATTACCTCTCTCCATTTCCCAAGTGGGCTTCTTGTTATTTCTAACCTAAGTTCCTTTAAGACTCATTTTATGTTTTTAACCTTTCCAGTTTCAACCCAATGCAGTACTTACGTGCAGTGCTTTTACATTGCTTCCATATAGCCACAGTGAAAGAAATTCAGTGGCTCATCCTGTAGCCTTCTTAGACTTTATCAATTGGTAGGGTGAGCATTGCTCCCAGAGAGGGAGGGAGGGAGGAGTCAAAAGACACCAAGGTAGATTCAGAGAAAGAGTTCTTTATTTCTGCTCTCCGGAGTAGCAAAAAGGCACCTGCGTGGTCAGTTCACAGCAAGTCCGAAGAAAGAGAAATTTCACACAGTATATATATCCTCCAGGCACCCTCTCCCCCCTTCCCCAGGAATCCAGCCTCGTACATTCACGTAAGTTGACATCCATGACCATAAACAGATGTTCCTGTACGTAAGTTGACACCCATGACCATAAACAGTTGTTCCTGTTCCTGTACTCTTATCTTGGGGTTAAGCTATAGGAGTTTCCCTTGACGCCATCTCTATCTCCAGCCATAGGGGCTGACAGACCCTGTCTTGCAGAGTCTGTGCGTCAGTGTGTCAGGATATTTACAACCTACAAGATAAGAAAAGCCCAACTCTGCCGTCCCGTCTCCACTTCGGAACTGACAAGGCCATCCATTAAGCGTCACGGACTGATGAAGGAGAGGGCTTTGTTTATACAGCTGGGTTCCTGTTATACATTGGCTCAAGTGCTCAAGTTAATGCTTTTTAGCTAATGGACCCTTGGAGAAGGAAAAATGGGGATTTTGTGGCCCGTTTCAGACTGACTGCACAGTCAGGCTTTAGATTTAGGAAACCCATTCCTTCAATCCTACTCCACACCCTGGCAAATGCCAATCCAAGATTTTGTGGTTGTTTATTCATTTCTTAAAGTTGCTTGCACCCTTCCTCCCAAATGAGCCCAGGGTGCAAGAGACAAGAGATCAAACTATTTAAAAAAATCTTTAAAGCAATGTCAATACCAAGACCTTAGGTTAAAAGGCTTGTGGAAAGAGGAAGGCCAATGGCAGGCACCAAAAGGACCACAAAGCCAGCGCCTGTTGAATACTCAAGGCGAGGGGGTGTAAAGGATATAGGTTTAATGTGCATAAAATGTTATGTAGAGGTTTGCATGTGTGGAGAACTGTAGCATGTACAGAAGGTGCTTGTGCAGCTAATGTTTGAAGAAGTTGGAGTCCTTGTTTCAATGTTATGTCTGGATCTCTCTGCCAGTATATTGAAGTAGTAACTTGCTTATCTGAATTTCTCTCTGGGACCAGAGAGAGGTTAGTTTTGTGGCTATACTAACAAGTAAGAAATTAAAGAAAACTGGACTGCATTGCTAGTTGTTTAAGAGCAATGTGTTGATTTGTACTTACAACAGTTTTGTAACAAGTTTAAAGACAATTTGCACTCTTTCTTGTGGTGGAAAGCTCTGCACAAGGCCCAGATTAAGGAATTCCGCTAATAGCGAGTTTTAAAGGGACGGTGCCACAACACTAAAGGCCTAATTTGTGCTTTGCGGATGTCTCACAATTTGGATTAGGAAGGGATAAAATCCCCCAGATCACCCCAATTCATCTTATTATTCAGCCCCATCACAGAGCAGTTGCACACCCCTGGTACATACGTCCGTCTTACGTTCGTGCAAGAGAATGTGTGAATGTATGTGATTCCCTTGATACCTGGAGATACTGGCTTCTGTACCTACCACTCTCTGTATCTCAGCATGTGCTTGAACTTTGGCCGTCCCCCAAAGTTTCCCTCCCGCTCCTGAGTTTTGCCATTTTGCTTTTCAGAA
Source organism: Podarcis bocagei (assembly GCF_964188305.1). Taxonomy (NCBI): domain Eukaryota; kingdom Metazoa; phylum Chordata; class Lepidosauria; order Squamata; family Lacertidae; genus Podarcis; species Podarcis bocagei. The sequence continues at coordinate 63,263,122 of NC_138128.1, forward strand.
GCAGTGTACATGAAACTAATTGTCAATAACATACAGATAACATCTGTGAAATCTTTGAAAGCAGGTATACATAACCTTCATAGCTTTCCTGTCTGTCAGAAGAGCCAGCTATTCAAGATTTCTGTGCATGTACCTTGCCTCACTTTACAATCTGATGTTCCCTCCTCAGGTGAAGGGAGTCTAACAACCCTGTAAGAAAGATTTCAGTGTCAATTTGCCTTTTTTGTTGAGTCAAATCACAACATGATCAGTTCATCGGTTCTGCAGAGAGATACACTAAGACATTTTGCATAGTGATGGGAGTCTGGAGTTTCTCTATAATCAAATCTCATTTCTAGCAAACCAATCAGGACGAAAATCAAGCTGCAGAAAGCAGCAAATGAGAGACTGTTATTGAGGCCAGAGATTATTTGGGGAATGTAAATGGCTTGTTCCTTATCTGTGCTATTTGTTCGTAGGTAGGAGAAAAGATAGCAAGAGAAAAGTTCATCAAATAAAAAAGGTAATTCACTTAGTAGCTGAACTAAGGGTAAGAGAAGCAAGCAAACATATTCTACCGGAGGATAGCATGTATGGAAATTACACTGTAAATGTACATCTTGACAAATAATACTATCAAAGCCTTCTTGTAATAACACAGTCTTAGAGGGCTAAAAAGAGAATTGCAACAATGGGGGGGATACTTCTGATAACAACAATGATGAGAACCATTGTTCTGCTTTAGGGCTCTATCAGAATGTTAAAAAACAGATTTTTATCTTTAGCATTAATATGAATCCAGTTCCAATAATACAATATCCCATTACAACATACCAGATCAAAGTAGCCATGGATCAGATAGATTAGGCTTTGGTATTTTGGAGAAAGAGCCACAAAGATGTCTTATTCCCCCACAGATTATTGGGTTCTGCCATTTTGCGTAGCATCTGAAATGAAACTTGCTGTGTGTGTTTGACAGTTAGCTGCAAGGAAGTTGCAGGAAAATCCAAGGCTCTGGACACTTTCACATATGTGTGATGCATCTATCCAAAAACTGGTGTGAAATATTTATGGGCTGTCTTTTGTGTTCCTACCCTACTCCACATTCTTGGAGACCATTGGGGTACATGGAGACTGATGGAGTGTTCAAACAGTCCATACAGCACAGGGATGGTGAACTTGTGGCCTTGCAGGACTACTGCAACTTCCATCATCCATGACTATTGGATATGCTGGCTGAGGTTGATGGGAAACAACATCTGGAGGGCCACAGGTGCCACACCTCTGCCATATGGCAAGTTCTAAATACACTGGTTGAGGTTGTGATCCACCTGGCAACTGTGACAAGATACTAGTAGTACCTTGTTTCACAAAGGGTTGTAGTTAGGAGAAACACCAAGAACAGAAGCCATTTTCTGAGTTGTCCAGTTGGAGTCCAGTTCTTTTGTTGTCTCCTTTTATCATTAATAAAGGTTGCATCAACAAATATAACAGACCTCCATCTCCCCAAAATCAATAGGGCTTAAGTGCATGTTTAATTGCATCTGTAAAGTGTCTGGATTATGCCCAAGTGGTCCATATTTTTAGATGCAAAGTAAATGGTATTCCTTTGGTGATTTTTCTGGATGGACTCCATTGTCTGAAAAAGTCATATAAGCATCGCTTCTGCGGTAGAAAGACAGAGACTGATGATGGTCATAAATATGATGAATTGATCTGTAATTAGAAGTCTGTGAAAGCTTATAAGGAGGCAACAAATGTGTCACTGTTGATTCACAGCTGAAAATGTATATTGCCTCGGCACCATTTACTACAGTACAAAGAAGTAATTAAACATAGGTTTTGGCCTACCATAAAACCTTGCCCCAAAGCAGATGTTTTAGCAACTGATGAGTTTGACTTTTTGTATATACCACACTGGATATAGCTCTATTTCATACTGCAATGAGTTTTGAAGAACCCAAAAATTATTTTTCAGCACAAGTTCTTCTCAGGTAAAGTAGCACAACTTTCATTTACCAATCACCTTTCATATAAATTTCTAGGAGATATATAATCATGCCATAAAAAGAGTTCAAAATACAAATGAACACACACACACACACACACACACACACACAAACAAACAAACATATAGTGCTATGCAAGGAGTAAACCAGTTTGGAGCTCTCTAAACATCTCAACAGCCAAGTAGCAAAGTGGGGTACTTGCTGACAGAAGCTCTATTCAGGCATTTGACCTGATCATATTTTAAGATTCCTTCACTTAACATGGCTTCTGGGCACATGCAAACATGCATCAAAAGAGATGTTGTAGTTTCCTCTCCCACAGTGTGATCCAACCTCCCTCCCTCTTTCACTATCAGTTTCCCAGAACGTGATACTGGAGAAACAATTTCTCTGACCAGAAGTGATCAATGTGCTTCCAGAGTGCAGAGACTGCTGTTTTCCTATGGGTTTGCCTGCATCCCACCCATATTACATATTAGTGAACAAATTTGGTGCCACCAGCTTTAGCATAGTATGACATGAGGTTAGCCATTAACAGGAGTCTCTGGTGGGGAAGGGTCCCTGCGGGTACCTGGCACCCCAGCTGTGGCATCATTGCTGCTTCCTGGAAGGGGCAGGGTGGTGAGGAGTTTGGTGCTGTGTGGGTGCAGCAGCAGAAGAACCAGAATGGCTCCCTGTCACCTCATCCCTCTCCTTCCCAGTAAGCAGCATTGATGTCACTCCCAGGAGGTCTTGTGTGCAATGGCATCCCTCCCCACTGGCCACACCTGGCATTAATTTATCTGGTATGAGGACTACCCACCCATCTGAAGGGCGATTGGCATGAACACATAGCAATCAACAAGAATGGGTGGTGAGAACTCAGGAGAGGTCCTTCTCCACTGTAGCCCCCAAATGTCACTTGCTCCCTCCATATTGGCCCTTCTTCATAAGTCTCATGTCCTATGGAGAGCATGGTCTCATTTGCTTGCCTTCAGTTTAATTGTCTTTTTGTCCCTGGCTGTGAGTTTTTAAACACCTTACTTTTTAAAATGTGGATAAAATTACACTCTGCTCTATTTTATGTTCCTTCGGTTTCTCATACAGATGTTGAAAGTTGGTATTCACAGTCGAAGAACATTTTTCTTAAGATTCATTTCCTAAAAGAAAAGTTCCTAAAAGCAAAACTTACATTATCAATCATTTTATAAATAATTGTGCATAAATTGAAAGAACAAGCATTCCATTTATTTCCTTTTTAAATAATATATAATGCTTTAAACCAACCAGCAGATATAGATATATATATATATACCAGCAAATAAAATCATTTAAAGAGGACCATTAAATGAATGTAGTAAAGGCACAATATATGGCAGTCTTTATTTCTGCCTTTATTGGCGTCAGTTTAGATGATCCACTGCTATAGTGAGCCATTTAACTACCAAAGTTTTTTGAGAGTCTTTGTTTCCCATTATTTTTTTATACCATGGCAAATAACTAGCTGCTGTCTATTTCCAGAGGAATGGAAACCAAACGATACAGCCTTGACAACCATCTGCTATTTCTTGACGAATGATGAAGACAAGCATAATATTAATAGAACAGTGGGCTGGCTTGGAAACATCCTCACTATACTCAATGCCAAGGCTATGGACAGCATTGATTGGCTAGCGCCTGTAATATCACTAATCCACCTCCTCTTCACCCAAACAAGAATAGTCATATTTTGGGTGGGAACTGAAATATATATATATATATATATATGGATAGACAGATATATAGATATATATAGATGATGATGATAGATGATAGATAGATAGATAGATGATAGATAGATAGATAGATAGATAGATAGATAGATAGATAGACAGATAGATGATAGATAGATAGATAGATAGATAGATAGATAGATAGATAGATAGATAGATAGATGATAGATGATAGATGATAGATAGATAGATAGATGATAGATAGATAGATAGATAGATAGATAGATAGATAGATAGATGATAGATAGATAGATAGATATACAGATATAGTTTAGATAGATAGATAGATAGATAGACAGATAGACAGATAGACAGATAGATGATAGATGATAGATGATAGATGATAGATGATAGATGATAGATGATAGATGATAGATGATAGATAGATAGATGATAGATAGATGATGATAATAGATGATAGACAGATAGATAGAGAGACATAGATAGATGAGAGAAAGAGAGATGAGAGAGAGAGAGAGAGAGAGAGAGAGAGAGAGAGCTCCAAGCAATTCCTACTTCCCTATTCCCCCACAGTGCATTTCAAAACTTCCTCATTTATATTCAGTAGGTGTTATCTATCTATCGACACACACACCCCATATCTGTCAGGGACTAGGCAGAGGAGGAATGGTGGAGACTGCCGCCCCATCCTGACGCCTCCAGGGAGGAGGAAGGGGATGACAGTATAGATTTACAATAGGGGTTTGAGGGAGGTCACAGCTCAGAGGCAGATGAGGGGGAAAGTTGGGAAATAATGGGAGAGGAGGAGGCAAAACCGGAACGGCAGCTGACTGGTGCGGTGTCTTTAGAAAGCATTCCAGACCAACCCCCCCTCCCAGAACCTGGAGAGCCTTAAAAGTAGGAGAGCTAAGTGCTCAAAGACAGAGGGCATGTAGCAGCACCTGCAGAAGTGACGAATGAGGAAGTGGGACATTCACTTGGGACAATGCCATTATCTAAGAGGCTGGGTACTATAGCCTCTCTCTGTAATATTGGAATAAAAAAGGATGGTAAGAAACTTTCCTTTGTCTTTATACTTTCCTGGGCGACCAGCCAGGAGCCGCTGACAGCATCCTGACAATATCTGTCTCTCTTACATGCTACATATTGTGAAAGCATCTCTAGGTGGTTTATAACAAAATTCATTAAAAATACAATAGCAAAAATAAAATCCAGCAACATTAACAGCCAGTGGAAAGGTTAACCCACAAAAGCATGGCAAATGGCTGGCATTAGTAGCCAGCAAAGGCTTCTGTAAGTTTTCAGCATATGACAAAACTGAAGCACCATCAGCACAGACCCTACTTCTCAGGGGAGTCTTTTCCAAAGAGCCTCACCAGGTCTATGCAGGGTGGGGGCAGCTGGGTACACTTGCCCTGGGCCTCAGAGGGCAAAAGCCAGTGAGAGATGGAGCAAGAGTAGCAAGCACGGTCACACTCCCTATCTTCCTAACTGCTTTAATATAACCATGTCCACCCTTCATCCCAAAGCACACCCTCCTTACCTGACACCCCAACCCCTCTTGCCGTGCCCTAACCAGGACAGAATCAGGAGGAAGAAGCTTCTATTTTCAGTAAAGTTTTTTTTTAAGGTGTGATAGCTAAATATGTATGTAGCGCTTAAAAATATAAAGTAGGCAGGCAGCCCACACTAGACACCTGGTGGGAAATACAAGACAGATGGTTCACCCAGTGTTCTGCTTGACAGAATGTATGTCTGACAGGCAAATTGTAAAGCCAGGAGGAAGCCTGTAGGGGAGAGACCCATTGTGACTTCTCTTTAAATATTATGATTGCCTTCAGCCTAAGCTTCAGTTTGTTCTAGAATGTTACAGGGGTAGAAATAACATGAACCCAGTGTGCAACTGTCAGTCTCTGTAATCGTAACTAATATCTCAAATACTTACTATTTATTTATGGCTGGATTTCTGGCCCCACCCTTCCTCCCTGCCCAGGGCAACTAACAAAAAATCTTATGAAACTGTATCCAATCGTCAATAGTGAAAATGGCAATTATAAAAATTACAGTGCCTAAATATATCTAGTAGTGGACTGTGGTGGGGCACCATCACCACTCCCCTGACCTCCACTCAGTCACGCCACTGCTGCTTATTGGGATGTGGAGGGTGAGTGAAGTCAGAGTGGTACAAGCACACTGGTGGAGCCAATACGGTTTACCTGCCTGTATGTTTCGTGTATCGCTCAGCAAGCAGACCAAACTACTGTACCAGCCAATAAAGAAAAGAAACAAACCAACCCTCTTGCACCTAGCAAGCTGGAACATCAGGACCATGTGTCCTGGCTTGTCCACTGACCTGCTGCAGGTCAACAACTCACAGAAGACAGCTATTTTGACTATGAGTTGAAAACACTCAACATTCATATTGCTGCTCTATAGGAGACCAGACTCGCTTTGAATAGCATCCTCTGAGAAAAGAACGACTGGCAACGAGGGCATTCAGGAGAACCACGTATTCACGGTGTTGGCTTCACAGTGAGGAACTCTCTTCTGTCTGCGACAGAACTGCTGACCAAGGGCTCAGAACTCTTGCTTTCCCTCTGCCTCCCAACCACCTCTGTTCTGGTTAATATTGTGAGCATCTACACTCCCACTATGTGTTCTGATAAGCAGACCAAGGATCAGTTCTACAAGGAACTAGACTAGGCTGTCAGGAGGGTCCCAGCCTGCAAACATCTATTCCTGCTGAGAGATTTCAATGCCAGAGTTGAGGATGATCATCACACATGGGACAACTGCATTGGCAGAATGAACAAGAATGGACAAAGGATGCTTGAGTTGTGCTTCTATCACTGCCTACACATCACAAACATGTTCTTCTCTATCATGGCAAAACAGAGTGTGTCCTGGAGACATCCAAGATCAGACCACCAGCACCAGCTGGACTTGACTGTCACCAGGTGATCAGCACTGAACTGTGTTCATGTCACACAGAGCTACCACAGTGCCAGCTGTGACATGGATCACCCCCTGGTGGTGAGTCAAAGAGGATTCATAGCACAAAGAAGAAAGTGCAGCCTTGAATCAACGCTGGCAGAACAGCCATACCTGAAATTTGTGAACACTTCTCTGATTCCGTCGAACAAGCTCTACTGAATTGCCCCAGAGGCATTGTCGAAGGTGGAACTAGATCAAACAGGCAGCCTGCAATGCAACAATGCTCTCCTTCAATATTTAGGTGTGATACAATAAAAGCCACCATATTTCTCTAGCTCACATTTTCAATCTCTTTGTTGAATGCCCACCCTTAATACACAAACACCAGGATCCTTGACTGGCTCAGCTCAGGTAAAAATCTGTTAATAAAGTACATAAAAAAATTTCCTCATCTGATCACATTCCATAGGGATAAATTAATCCCCATAAAATTTCACATTAAGAGATACATTTTAGCAATGAAAGTAATTTGAACTAAATGCTGCGGTGATATGAAATCAAATAGAATTTGATAGCAATAGTATTAGGAACGTGTATAGCATGAAGGAAACCTTTTCCTGGGGGGTTCAAGGCATAGTAGTGGTGGTGCTTCTTTTGTGTTGTGTTCATTTCCCAACATATTTATAGAGCTTCCTTTTATAAAAGTGGAGTGAGATGAATGGCTGTCATGGGTGATCTTTCAACTCAAATTTTATCAGAGAAGACCCAGTGAAATAGAAGGACTTAAGTAACTTAATAAGCCCATTGACTTCAAAAGAACTAATATGAGTTTAGGAGTGGACAAATCTATTTTCGTGAGTGAGAAAGATCTTTAATTCAGTTCACATCTCTGTAGCAGGCTGCAATTTTATTTTATTTTTTTTTAATGCATTTTTATTGAAGTTATGCACAAAAAACAGACATATATGAAAATACAGAGAAAAAATTACAAAGAAAAAAGAAAAAAAAAGGAAAAACCACACGTCCGAAAAAAGAAAAACACACAATCTGAACTTCCCTCCATCCTTTTGATAAGTATCGAATATCTCCTTCCATTACGTATTTGATTTTCAATCTATAGTCTTAAGTTCACTTGCTGGTCGTATTGTTCTAACCCCGTCAATTCACTTTAAGCATTTATTCCAATATATTTCCAAAATTTACTCCAATTTTTCAGAAATTTCTGTTCATCCTGATCTCTTATTTTACCTGTTAGTTTGTCAAGCTCAGCATAGTTTACCATTCTAATCTGCCAGTCCTTTATGTTGGGGATGGTTTCCACTTTCCAATATTGTGCCAACATAATTCTCGCTGCTGTGGTGGCGTAGAGGAATATCGTCCTATCTTCCTTTTTAATTTCTTTATCCATCATTCCCAACAGGAAGGCTTCAGGCCTCTTGGGAAAGGTATACTTAAATATTTTTTTAAGTTCATTATAAATTAATTCCCAAAAGCCTTTCACCTTTTTACATGTCCACCATAAATGATATAGGTCACCCTCCACCTCGCCACATTTCCAGCATCTCTTATCCTTTAATCTATACATTTTGGCCAATTTCACAGGGGTGTGGTACCATCTATATAGCATCTTCCAGATATTTTCTCTCAGTGCCATACATGCTGTGAACTTTATGTTACAATTCCAAACTTCTATCCACCTTTCAAAATCAATATTATAACCAAAGTCAATTGCCCATTTAATCATTGCCTCCTTCACCTCCTCATCTTTTGTGTACCACTCTAGTAATATATCATAAATTCTGGACAGGGTTTTATTTTTGCCTTCTATTACTTCTATATTAAACTTTGATTTTTTATCATCAAAACCCGCCTTCCTCTTATCCTCTTTTAACAAATCATTCACCTGGTGGTATTGCAGCCAACCAGTGAATAAATTTTTTATTTCTTCATAAGGTCTGAGTTTGGGCCCTTGGTCAGTTTTTCTTAACATTTCTTCATAGGTGGCGTTTATCTCCTCCATATTTATTTTCTTAATCGTTAAGGCCTCTATTGGTGAAATCCACCATGGGGTCTTTCTTTCAAGGAGGTTTTTGTTCCTTTCCCATGCTTGATATAATGGTCCCCTATTTTATTCTTTGATAGATTTACAAAAAGAAAAGCACACACAAATAAACTTTAGAAAGTGGCAAGATCACAAGCGGATGCACAAAACATTTTTTTAAAATAAAAAGCATGACTTCTCACATTCTTCTCTGGTCCCCCTTTCTTCCTGCCCAGGGTGGCCCTACCCTCTGCCTGCCCTTCAGAGCTGATGCATCACGCAGGCAGCTATAGCTTCTCCTCCTTGTCCGCTTTCCAGCAGCTGCTGTGAGCTATCCAAGGGAGGAGGCCAGCGGTGGCTGCCAGGTAGAGGCAATGGGATGCTCCCTCACCACTACCGCCACTCGGGATAAGAGCTGGCACATCCTCCTCAGCGACAGCACTGGTGGTGGGGAATAGGGGCGTTCAAAGCAAAAGCCAGGATGGCTTTTGTCATTTTGGGACTGTTCCCCTGAAAATCTGGACACTTGGAGGGTAGGTCTTGAACCAATTGTGGAGTTTAACTGGGACAAAAAAATGTAAAAGATCTTTTCAAACTACAAGATTGACGACCTGAAATCTGCCAGGTCAAAAATGCTATTAAGCTAATCTTTTTCAAAAAAATTGTTTTATTAGACAAGTTCAGAAGATGTGAATTAAACAAGACAGGACTCTTCACAGCACACAATTATCAGCTTGTTAACTTGTTACTCCTTGTACAAAGCTCATGGTTCATGTGCCATGCTTTGTGGTTGCCTCAACTGAATGCAAATCCATATCCACACAGCAGCTTCCACCAACCTGGTGCCCTCCAGATGTTTGGGACTACAACTCCCATCAGCCCCAGCCAGCGGCACCAGATTGGCGAAGACTACAGTACCATAATGTATATTTACTTTTAACTCTAGCCTGATGGAAAGAAGACTGTAAGAGTAAAATAAAACATTAACAATCCAACTGAATAATCAAAGTGCACTGCCTTCTTCAGGTATAAGTATGAAGAGGGTTGGGGCCCTGCTCACTACTACAGCTATTAAATTTTGGGCCTGCTTTGGGATGTGCAGGTGCTGGATATTGTTAAGTTTGCAGGGCAGCAGTTGAAGAAGGAGCAAAAAGGGTTTTCTTGTGTGTGTTTCTTTGTGGCTGATTAGCTGTTTTCCCTGTGTAAAGGTCAGAGGGGGCAGGGTTTCTGTTGAGGCAGGGGATTAGCTGTGGGAGGAGCTTATCAGAGTTTGCAGGGCAGCAGTTGAAGAAGGAGCAAAAAGGGTTTTCTTGTGTGTGTGTGTTTCTTTGTGGCTGATTAGCTGTTCTCCCTGTGCAAAGGTCAGAGGGGGCAGGCTTTCTATTGAGGCAGGGGATTAGCTGTGGGAGGAGCTTATCAGACCTAGCAGGGCAGCAGTTGAAGAAGCGCGCGCAGTTTGATCCATCTTTTAGATTTAGGGGAGCTAGTCTCAAACGTTTGTTGGGGGAGAACTAGGTGTTTTTTTTTGTGGGGGAAGTTATTTGTCCTGTCTTCAAGCTTTTTATGATGGAGGGCCTCTGTAGCCACCCCCAACGACACGATCTCAAGATGGAAGGGGAGGGAACAGCTGCAGTCACCTGCGATTCCTGCGCAATGTTTGCCATCTTGCCAAAGGTTGCAGGCAGCTTTACCTGCAGCAATTGCATGTTGATTGCCCTTTTAAAAGACAAAGTCCAGCAACTGGAGGAACGTGTAGCTACGCTCCAAAGAATTAGAGAGCTGGAGCTCTTCTTGGAAGCAACAGAGCACACCGTCCCCACCAAGGAGGAGACAGGGGACTCCCCTGAGAAGGAGGCTAGTTCACCAACACAGGAGCCAGATATATGGAGAAACGTGACTCAAAGAAGTAGGAGGCCCAGGGTTCACTCTGATTGTTTAGAAATACACAATCGCTTTGAGGTCCTCTCCCCTAGCATGGAAGATGAAGAGCAGACTCCATTTGAGGATCTCTCCCTCATTACAGTCGATCAGGTATACGAAGACGAGCAGCAAAGTCAGTTCTCAGGGAATGTGCAGGCGACCTTGGAACGGACAGCTCACGGAAGAACCCCGACCAAAGCCAAGAGGAGGCGTGTAGTGGTGATAGGGGATTCCCTACTGAGGGGAACAGAAGCAGTGATCTGTGGGCCTGACAAGATGTCTCGGGAAGTGTGCTGTCTCCCCGGGGCTAAGATCCAAGATGTAACTGAACGACTGCAAGGAATCATAAAACCCACTGACAAATACCCCTTCCTCTTGGTTCATGTGGGAACCAATGACACTGCAAGCAATAGCCTCCAGAAGATCAAAAGAGACTACGAGGCTCTCGGCAGGAAATTGAAGCAACTAAATGCACAAATTGTCATCTCGTCTGTCCTCCCAGTTGAACAACGTGGCCCAGGGAGAGAGGGGAAAATAGTGGAAGTGAACAGCTGGCTTCGCAAATGGTGTAAACAGGAACGGTTTGGATTCTTAGATCACGGACTGCAGTTTCTTGAAGATGGACTTCTGGCAAGTGATGGGCTGCACCTCACAACGGTTGGGAGAAATGTTTTTGCCAAAAATCTCAGAAACCTCATCAGGAGGGCTTTAAACTGACTAATGTGGGGGAGGGAGACAGTGCTCCTGAAGGTAGGAGTCTATCAATTAATGAAGATGATCATCCAAATGTCATAGACCAAATGGAGCAAACAGCACGCGGACCTAGTGGTGGGAGGAAAAAATCCTTAAATAAGAGACACGGGGGAATGATTAATGGACTTCAATGTCTGTACACTAATGCGCAAAGCATGGGAAATAAACAAGATGAGCTTGAGCTCTTGGTACAGCAAACTAAATATGACATAATAGGCATCACTGAAACCTGGTGGGATAAGTCCCACGATTGGAATGTAATAATGGGGGGATACAATCTATTTCAGAGAAACAGACCAGACAAGAAAGGAGGAGGAGTGGCGTTATATGTCAGGGATGTGTATACCTGTGAAGAGATCCAAGATTTAGAACCTCAAAGCCAAAGTGAGAGCATTTGGGTCAAAATTAAGGGAGAGAAGAATAACAGAGACCTCATTGTGGGAGTTTACTATAGATCCCCAAGCCAAACGGAGGACATAGATGATGCCTTCCTGGAACAGATGGCCAAGCATGCAAAAGGAAGGGAGATAGTAGTAATAGGGGACTTCAATTACCCGGATATTTGTTGGACGTCAAACTCAGCCAAGAGCATAAGGTCAAACAGATTCCTCACTGGCCTTGCAGACAACTTCATTGTCCAGAAAGTGGGAGAAGCAACAAGAGGAACAGCCATTTTAGATCTGGTCCTAACCAATGTTGATGACCTGGTTAGTGGGGTAGATGTGGATGGATCATTAGGCACGAGTGATCATGCTCTTCTGAAGTTTACTATACAGCGGAAAGGAGCAGCCAAGCATACTAGGACTCAATTTCTTGACTTTAAGAAAGCCGACTTCATAAAACTTAGGGAAGTGCTGGGTGAGATCCCATGGACAGCAATACTAAAAGGAAAGGGAGTTCATGATGGCTGGGAGTTTGTTAAGAGGGAGATAGTAAAAGCACAACGTCAGGCAATACCAATGAGACGCAAACATGGAAGGTACCTAAAGAAGCCAGGGTGGCTATCTAAAGAACTTTTAACTGAATTAAGATTTAAAAAGGATGTGTACAAAAAATGGAAAAGGGGGGAAACCACCAAAGAGGAATTCAAACAAATAGCCAGCATGTGTAGACACAAAGTCAGAAAAGCTAAAGCACAGAATGAACTCAGGCTTGCTATAGAGGTTAAAAGCAACAAAAAAGGCTTTTATGGGTATGTTCGTAGCAAAAGGAAGAACAAAGAAACAGTGGGGTCACTCAGAGGAGAAGATGGTGAAATGCAAACAGGGGACACAGAAAGGGCTGAACTCCTCAATGCCTTCTTTGCCTCAGTCTTCTCCGATAAAGAAAACAATGCCCGACCTGAAGAATTTGGAGCAAATGATTCAGCAAAGGAAACACAGCCCAGAATAACTAAGGAGATAGTACAAGAATATCTGGCTAGTTTAGATGTATTCAAGTCTCCAGGGCCAGATGAACTGCATCCAAGAGTATTAAAAGAACTGGCAGATGTGATCTCAGAACCACTGGCAGTCATCTTTGAGAATTCCTGGAGAACAGGCGAAGTCCCGGCAGACTGGAGGAGGGCAAATGTTGTCCCTATTTTCAAAAAGGGGGAAAGAGAGGACCCAAATAATTACCGCCCAATCAGTCTGACATCAATAGCAGGGAAGATTCTGGAGCAGATCATTAAGCAAACAGTCTGTGAGCACCTAGAAAGGAATGCTGTGATCACCAATAGTCAGCATGGATTTCTGAAAAATAAGTCATGTCAGACTAACCTGATCTCGTTTTTTGACAGAATTACAAGCCTGGTAGATGAAGGGAACGCAGTGGATGTAGCCTACCTTGATTTCAGCAAGGCATTTGACAAGGTGCCCCATGATATTCTTGTAAAGAAGCTGGTAAAATGCGGTCTTGACTATGCTACCACTCAGTGGATTTGTAACTGGCTGACTGACCGAACCCAAAGGGTGCTCATCAATGGTTCCTCTTCATCCTGGAGAAGAGTGACTAGTGGGGTGCCACAGGGTTCTGTCTTGGGCCCGGTCTTATTCAACATCTTTATCAACGACTTGGATGATGGACTCAAGGGCATCCTGATCAAATTTGCAGATGACACCAAACTGGGAGGGGTGGCTAACACCCCAGAGGACAGGAACACACTTCAAAACGACCTTGACAAATTAGAGAACTGGGCAAAAACAAACAAGATGAATTTTAACAGGGAGAAATGTAAAGTATTGCACTTGGGCAAAAAAAATGAGAGGCACAAATACAAGATGGGTGACACCTGGCTTGAGAGCAGTACATGTGAAAAGGATCTAGGAGTCTTGGTTGACCACAAACTTGACATGAGCCAACAGTGTGACGCGGCAGCTAAAAAAGCCACTGCAATTCTGGGCTGCATCAATAGGAGTATAGCATCTAGATCAAGGGAAGTAATAGTGCCACTGTATTCTGCTCTGGTCAGACCTCACCTGGAGTACTGTGTCCAGTTCTGGGCACCACAGTTCAAGAAGGACACTGACAAACTGGAACGTGTCCAGAGGAGGGCAACCAAAATGGTCAAAGGCCTGGAAACGATGCCTTATGAGGAACGGCTAAGGGAGCTGGGCATGTTTAGCCTGGAGAAGAGGAGGTTAAGGGGTGATATGATAGCCATGTTCAAATATATAAAAGGATGTCACATAGAGGAGGGAGAAAGATTGTTTTCTGCTGCTCCAGAGAAGCGGACACGGAGCAATGGATCCAAACTACAAGAAAGAAGATTCCACCTAAACATTAGGAAGAACTTCCTGACAGTAAGAGCTGTTCGACAGTGGAATTTGCTGCCAAGGAGTGTGGTGGAGTCTCCTACTTTGGAGGTCTTTAAGCAGAGGCTTGACAACCATATGTCAGGAGTGCTCTGATGGTGTTTCCTGCTTGACAGGGGGTTGGACTCGATGGCCCTTGTGGTCTCTTCCAACTCTATGATTCTATGATTCTATGATTCTATGATTAACCTATTGCTACGTTCCATTTTTTATATATTTTACATGAATTGTTAGCTGTTGCAGTGGTAGTTGTTGTTTTGCTATGTTTTGCGCTATTGCAATTATATTAATTATTGTGGAAAGTGCAGTATGTAAATAAACCAGCCATAATGATGACTAGCATTGGCAAGTTGCTCTTTCTTAACCTCAGTCCCTAATATTTAAAATGGGAATAATTGTCCCCAGTGACTAATCAATACTGTGGCTGAAATAAAGACTGCAAAACACTGTGGGAATAGAACAAAGAAATAGACCATAGGTCTTCTGTACTATATCACTACACTTTGGAAAATTATGCAGTCAGGGAGCATAAAGTTTATTCTGCAGTTACTGCTCCACTAATATAGTGAATAGCAGGTAATTGCATTTATTCCAATCCTTGCAACTGTTTCTAGTTCTATTAATCATATAATAGGCTGAGCTAGAACTCTCTTGTGCTAGAATTTATATCTGTTTAAAAGCCCCTCTTTGTCATGAAGGGTAAACTGAATCATTTCCATTCTTTTAAACAAAAGCGGGCAAATATCACATTCCAGTAAATTGTTTCAGGTAGTTACTTTCCCCCAGTGTTTTTCCAATTAAAGAACAATGCACTTCTGGATGACACAGTGCCTTCAAAACAGTATCATCTTCTGACTTGCTTTGATGCAATTTATTAAGTCAGAGCTATTTGATGCTACAGTAGTAAGCACAAGCAAGTACCCTGTAGATGATGAAGAAAAACAAGTTTAGCAGTAAAGCAAATAGAAAATATTGATCTCTCTTTAGATGCTGTAACTGAAAATCTTCTGTAAGATATATCTTCCCTTATTCTCTCCTGATCAGTGCCCTTCACTATTTGCCAGCAAGAGACACAGAGAGATGAGTGTAACCTTGAACGATACGAAACTTTCATGTAAGCACTGAGAAAAAGAAAGAACGAAAGACTGGTCCTTTCCATCATCAGAAAGGTTCAATAGTTGCATATAGACTGAGGAAAACTAAAAGGGTGGTTAATTCTCCCAAGTCTTTCTCCAGTATTGCTGAAATGAGTGCAGACAGCCATTCTATGCAGAATATGAAATGTATCTGATTATGTCTATAGCATAGCTTAATACAGACAGGAAGGATCTGGACATGAATAAACCATTAACTGATATTTTAATGTGTGAATACAAGTGGGAAGGCAAGGGTTGTGTGCCTTTGGAAAAAGTGCAAGCACGTTCCCCATGTGACAACTTCTGAACTCTTCTGAGTTCAAAAATGTGTGTGTGTTTACTTCACCAGTAACACTGCAGGAGACCTAAGATGCTGAGAAACAGATGTTTAAGATATTTTCTGTACCACTGAACACTGTTCTTTTTCTGCGCTCTCTAGCATTGCTGTGCATTGGGAAATTATGAGTTGAAATTCATATGTTATTAGCTGCTGCGAAAAAAATAGACATGCAGTCTTGAGCTTATTATATAACTATAGTGGTGAAAGACTAACTGGGCAAGATGCCAGGGGATGTTAGCATTTTTAAAGGAACTGAGCTCTGTCAACAATACCTTCGCCATTTCCTTACTGCCAACACATCATGGAAAAAGACTCGAGAGATGGAGTCATGGTGGAAAGGTCCCATGTATTCACATATAACAACAGATCACCTGCCGAAACAATAACCAAACAATGTAAGTAGGGGCAGGTGGGTTTGAAGTGACATATATGAGGGAAGCAGCCCTCCATCCCACTAAGTATGGCAGTAGCCAAATTCCATGGCTCTCCAGCGAAGGGTTGGGAGAAAATTCTACATACCCGCTAAGTGAGCCTTGGGTATGTAATTCCACCATATGCACTCAGACCTTGCTGTCCAGTATTCACCAAGGTGACATATCAGGTCTAAAGTGCAGCCCCAACAACCTTCTAAGCTAACCTTTCTCAACCTGTGGGTCCCCAGATGTTGTTGAACTACAATTCCCATCACCCCTAGCTAGCAAGGCCAGAGCTGAGGGATGATGGGAGTTGTAGTCCAACAACATTAGCGGACCTACAGGTTGAGAACCGCTGTGGGACCTAAGCAAAGGCTGTGGAAGGTGATTCCAGGGTGCCATTGAATCCCATAATGCACTGGGGCATCTTGAGTTCTTAAATTCCCTTCCCTTCTCTTGCTAAATGCCAAACAGACCAAATAAGTACATACATTGAGAATAACCATACAGTGCAGAGTAGGCAAAAAAAAAAGTCATGCCAATAGTCAATCAGGAACTCCCCCCAGAAAATTCCTACTCAGCCCCAGCAAAGAGTGATTAGCAAAAAAACAAAAGCCCAAAGTATAGATGGCTGAGGGGAGAGTGCTGCAAAAGAGGAGGAGGTGGTGGAGAGGGGAGAGCAGACTTAAAGAGCAACCTGGTGGCTCCCCTCCTATTGGGCACTCCTGCCCATGTGATCCCACAGAAAACACCAATTCGTGGAATACTCACGTCTTCTCCCAAGAAAGGGTGTGTGGCAAATTCACCCCTGCTAAAAGGCAGAAGTGGCATTCTCAGGATTTGTTGCAGTAGTTGACATGAAGTCTGCAGGCTCTTATCTGTTCTTCCAATGATTATTTTAATTGACCAAGAAGCTTTCTTGAAATTGATGGGCCCAGTTATGAATTACCACATAATGACAGTGTGTTTAATGGGGAAGGCAAGGCATGTGGTGCTGTTACATATATGAATCTGGGTTACACCTATTTGTCATGCATTCACATGGGTGTGAAATAACCTAGTAAGAGCTGGTAAACTAGTGGAAAGCTTTCTATAGCCAGTTTTTGTATGATTATCATTTACGATTGTCTCCTAAATGCAATTTGCTTAAACTGGTTATTTTTGACAGTGTCTCTTTGACTTTTCATTTAGGACTGTGGGATGCAGTCCTTATTGTTCATTGAAATAATAAGAGTGCTTGTGTATTTGCCAAATATTCACTCGAGATTTCATATTTTTATTCGGTATTCAATTATGTTTTATTTCTGTATTTAATTCTTGTAAAATCTCTGCATCGATTTTGATAATAGATTTTGGCAAAAATTTAACCACATCCAGATGGGTCCCAGAATGGGCTTCTGATATCTCTGACACTGACATTAAGCAAGACCAAAAATGACAACTGATATTTTCTGTAACAGCTTTCTCAAGCCTGGTGACTTCCAGATATTTAGACTATAATTCCCATCATCCCTGACCTTTGATCATGATCTCTAGGGCTCATGGGGGTTGGGGTTGTTGTTCATTTGGAAGGCCACAGCTTACCCATCAAGGAAAGCTTCTTCTAGGATTTTAACAGCTATTTAAGTTGAAATGGGACTTCCACAAGATTCATTTGGGGAGAGTGCTGTTGTGCTTATATCCTGCCTGGAGGCTTCCCATAGGCATCTGTTTGGCTACTGCAAGAACAAAACGTTGGACTAGATGTCCCTTTGGTCTGATTCTGCAGGACTCTTCATATGTTCTTACATTTGTATATAGATATAGGAACACTGGAAAATTGCCCCACTGAGTGTTTTGCTTATCCCCAAAGCAAAATAGCAGCAAAAAGCCAGCCGCATTCCAGGCACATTGTACATTTGTTTGTGGCGACTGTTTAAAACAGCAGCCTTTATATGGTGGTAATATTGTGGTTCCTTGCCACCAAGGGCTCTTCTGCCTTTATATATATACATACACATATATCTATATCTATATCATCTATATCTCTATATCTATATCTATATCTATATCTATATCTATATCTATATCTATATCTATATCTATATCTATATCTATATCTATATCTATATCTATATCTATATCTATATCTATATCTATATCTATATCTATATCTGTATCTGTATCTATATCTATATCTGGAAGGACATTTCCAGAATGTGCTATACCAGAAACCACACTGGTACCTTATAAACAATAGTACTTTTATCAACTTCCATTGAAAGAAGTACAAATATTGCTTTGAGAAAGTCTCCCTGTTTTTCATTCCAATGCCCGGAAATGTCAAGTGTGTTCCAAAACCATATGTTGCAATGTATATGGCACCAGTGTTAATAGCAAAGTTGTAAGCTGTATTTTCAGTGGAGTAGAGCTTGTTCTTAAGTGTTCGCATAATAATGTACAGGGGTTGCTGTGTTTTTTTTCCTTGATGGGTATAGTCAGCAGCTCTGATTCCAACCTCGATTAGGAGAAACCATCCAGATCTGGAGGACCAGCAGTGAAGGCCATGCAACAATTGATCCAGGAAAGGCTCAAAGCCAGAACCAAGAGAGTGCAACCCCTAAGCCTGAAGTTTTAGAGGAACCACTCCTTATTGTTGCATCACTAGCACAGGCAAAGAGCCAGGGACTGAAAAATGGAGAGGCGATGGGCCAGGATGGGTGATCCAGGGGTAAAATAAGAGAGGCTAGATACCAGTTCATGAGATGCTCTAGGAAAGAGGGGGCAGTCTGATCTAAGTAATATAAGGGGTCTTGCTTGGGCTTCAATCAGAGCCTGTTTATTTATAGAATTTATATACTGCTTGGCAGTTTTTAAAAGTCTCTTCCATAAGATATAATAAAAAAGAATCAGTTCATATAAAAAATACAGCAATAGCATTCAGATGAGTCTTTCTAACAATTAAGTCAGAACACAATGCAACATCATAAGTAAAACTGAGTAGTGCATAGAAGAGAGGAATTTGTGGAGCTTCCGTTGCATAAGCTAAGTGGGAACTCATAGACAAACTTGATCATCATAGTATACAGTCGCTGGACAGCTACAGCCTTCAACTGCTATGACCAGGTAATGGCAGCATCACCTTAATGGAACAGGGTTGCTTACCTGAGCCCTCTGAGGTTTTGCAACTCTGGTCTCCATTGCCCCTTCGTGCCCTGTGGGATTCTGCTTGAGATCAGGAGGGCAGATGGGTAGCATCACAAGCAACACTTACCAAACAGGATGTGGTTCAGGGATTGTTTTCTTTCTTGCCATTCTATGCTGTATGTTTAGATGGGGCAATCTGTCAATTTCAGTTTGTCTCTTCATTTTTCCAGCCTTAAGCTCAATTCTCCACACTGAGGTGCATCAAAGTCTGCTTGAAAATTAATCAGCATTTTAGTGCCCATTTCTCCTAATACACACACATCGGTATGCAATTTTGCCTAATATACACATTTTTTCAAATGCAATGGTCCGAAATGCAATGCATGTTGTATGTTATTTTCATCGACACTTGCATTTTATGTGCACTGTACCCATGTATATTAATATTTGTCTACGTTGTTTGGCTGGAGAGCAGCATTGCAAACATCAGAGATGGGCAAATTTTGAAGGCTAGCAGTCCTTTGGTTTGAGGGTTGTTTTGGAAAGTTCAAATTGTGTAGCCTCACCTTAAAATGCAAACTGAATTGAATTTTTTTCCTACCCCATCCCTACCAAATGCTCGTGGTTTTCTTCTGCTTGCCGTAGAAATGGATATGTTCTCCAGGATTGTATTCATTCATCAAAAGCCACACAACACTGGCAGATCTTTCTCCCCACTAATTCTTTTCTCATTCCCTCGTTATGACCCATGAAACAGACAAATCTGCAGGCATGAAGCTTTTATTACAGTCGACAACAGTTGTATATGTGTGGATCAAGGGAGAAATAGACCTTGAAAGGCTTTGCATCTCATCTGCCAATAATTTTCTCTTCTTTTGTCTGTGACACATCAGTTTGGTGTGCTGGCATGAGCAGGAACCTTCCTTACAACTTCATCTGGGCTTCACTGGCTTGAGGCGCATCATGTTTAATTATTTAAACATTCAGATGCAACAGGAAAGACAATGGCACTTTTAAAGGCATGGCTTAATTTTATCAGTCCAATTTGGTGTTCCTGCAGGCCACTCCAATCTCTGCCAAGCAGTGGCAAGAGGTTCCACAAGGCTTGGCAATTACCCAGTGTTTGTGCTCCTTTGGAATGAGGCACAGCAGACACCGGTGTCTTTTAAGACACTATGGTTTATTTTATGCATATTTACAACCTGGGTTTTGATGGAGAGAGACAGCATTTACATCTCAAGCTGAATGTGCAATCCCTGTGTCTTATCAGGCTGCTCCAGCCAGCCAGCATCGCTGCTGCTGTCCTTCAGTCCCTGCATGAAGTTATACCCACTTCCTGCTCCTTCTTCCCAGAAAATCCCTGCTCCCCAAACCTCTGTTGTAAAAGGATACCTTCTTTTCCTGCGGTGACATCATGCCCCCTGTTACCCTGGCAACCTTCCTCTCTCAATTCTCCTATTTCTGTCCACTTCTCCACAGGGGAAGGACAACACCTGCATGGTCAATTGTTCTCAATAGCCCAGTACTTTGTTCTTAATGGCAATTGCTATCAGCAGTCTCCTGAACAGAAGAACTGGTTCATTCTGTATTTTTCACTGGCCTGGCATCTTCTCTTCAGACTCCAAAACCAGCTAAATTCAACCCCCCCCCCCATACACACACACATTCATAATGGTATTGTAACCCTAACTTTGGAATGCTGTGTTACTTTAACATAGCCATTTTCAATAATAATAAAAACCTGTTTGCAAAGCAATACAACATTCCCCCCACATCTAGTTTTTGACTTAATCAACTGTTGCTTTGTTGGAGACTGAATAATTTATTTCTGAAATAAGAGCTCTCAGGAGCTTAAGAATTTTGAGGTAAAGGCATTGTGTCCTAATGCAAAGAAAGTCCAGGATGAAAGCAGCTATTTCAAAGGCTATAGCAAAGTCTTTGTGTATGTTTCGGCTTGGGGTGGTGCATGACCTGAGAGAATTCCAAGGGCCAAAGGGAGGGGACCTGAGATACCCCAAACCTACCTTAGAATATTTCCACAACAGATGGAAATTGATGTTCAGTATGCATTTTCCAGGATACCTGATGATTAGGAAAGTGTGAATGTCTGATATCTGTATGTCTCTCCATCAGAATTCAGGGAATAACAACAACTAGCACTACAGCAGAAAGAAAGCCAAACCACAGATATGACCATGCAGAGAGGTGAGAGCTCCCCTAGCTTTGGACCGAGGGAGGGATGATTTAGTATGACAGCCAGAAAGATATCTGTGCTTGCAGAGCTCAAGCTGTATTTACTAGCATGGATAAAAGCAGCCAAATCGAGCCTAACACCATTACCATCCATTTTCACAAATTGATTTTAGAAAGAATGAGTGGTGCTTCAGATATTACATTTCCCAATTTCTATTTTTAAAAATGTGTGCAGAAACAGAGCCAGACTATGGACAAAGCCACACATCTTTGTAATACTGGAAAGGTCAGGAATGAGTGTGTCCATTATCTTCAAGGCCAGCTCTGTCGTTAGGCAGAATGAGGCAGCCGCCTCAGGCGTCGGATGCTGAGAGGCAGTGGCAGCATCTCCCTGGCTGTTCTTCCTGAACCCCAGCCACTCCTTTCTGTTGGAGGATGGAGCTGTGTACGCCACACGGACTGTGCTGGGCCTGCTTAAACTAGCCTGGTGAAAGACACTATCCCATATTGCTAGTGTTGAGGTGAAATTCAGCTGCCACTAATCTGCTTGCACAAGTGGAATGGGGACAGACACCATTTTATTATTCACCACATTTCTTGGACTGGTCCTGTTTATCTTTCTGAGTTCCTGGGTGTTTGATCCGACTTCATCTCTTTGGCCTTTTCAAGCACTGCCTGGAAGATACTTTCAACCATTTTGTGGCAGCTTCTCTTTTCAAAACTGAAGTGGAGAAGCGTTAACATCAGAAGCTGCTCTAAATAACTTTCCAATCCATCTCAGTACAATGAGGTATAATTTATTGGTTGACATTGGAGACATTAATTTAACAGTGCATTACAGGCCAAGTTAAGCTTCATATAAGTCACAAGAGGCCTTATCCAATCAGCCCAGATTATAGATTTTAATTTCTCAGCTTTCATTTATGGTAACGACATCGGGCAGGGTTGCTTTTTTACTGGAAACTGCCAAACCTCTGGTGAAAACATTTAACAAAGGTGATTATTACAATCAAACTTGTCAGCTTCCATTTATTATTTTGCCATGTGTGGCCTTTTCTCCCATCAGCGAGAAATTGTGCGCACAGTGAAGAAACGAATCAAATTATTTTCAGAACCAGTATGTTTACTATGATGAGCACAGTGTATTAAAACTTACCTGTTGATGAACACAAACTGAAAGGCAAACACAGAATTTATCAGAACGGCTTAGAGTGCGAACGCACCTTGTCAGCACCCTTCTTCCTTGTTTTGCATTATTGCTTCATTGTTTGACTCTTGGTTTCAGTAAATGTGATGCAGAAGGTGTCGGGGTCTTCAGATCATATTCCACAGTACAGCTGGACACTTAGGTAGAAAAAGATGTCTTTTGTCCCTATGCTTCCCTTTGCTTAACAGTGTGTTTTGGTTTGTTTGAATTTGACTTCAGTTGCCACCTCTCTCTTTTGTGCTGCTGAGTCTCTAAACACCATTAAATTTTACACACCCATGTGTTAGGCGGCAGAGGAACCAAGCCCCACAGCAGGTTGCCAGGAATGGATGAGACAAGAAAAAGCCCTTACCATCCGCTTTTTATTCTATATTTACAAAGAGAGGCTTTAGAATGTAGCCTCTTGGAATAATGGTGCTGTCCCCAGTAAATCTCTCCCCCCCCCCTTTTCTTCCACTTCCTCATTCCTCAACAGCACCCCCTCTCCTTTATGGTTGCTGAGCTCTTTACTCTCCTACTTTTAAGGCTTGCCAGGTTCTGGGAGATTGTGGGTCTGGATTGCTTTCTAGTGATAATGTGTCAGCTAGCTGCTCCAGCTCTGCCTCCTCTCCCATTATTTCCCAACTTTCCCCCTCATCTTCCTCTGAGCTGTGACCTCCCTCAAACCCTTGTTGTAATTCTGAATTGCCTTGTTCTTCTCTGAAAGGGTCAGGCTGGGGAGGCAGTCTCCACCATTCCTCCTCTGCCTAGTCCTTGACACCATGTCACTTAGCACTAATCAGCTATTTTTCTCAGCAAAAAAATAGACAAAAGTACTACACACCGTTCAGGCTGCATGCTTACGTTCACTTCACAGTCATGTTCTTATTTCCCTTTCCGTGGAATAAAAACTATTCGGGGAGAGGGCAATGAATTGGTTTTCATAAAGCAACGGGCCATTACTCTTTCCAGTTCTACTTTTTAACTCCAGAGGATTACAAATTCTCACAAAAGCTTTCTGTTTTCAGAGAACCAGATGGATGAAAGAAACTCCCTGGTGACAGGCCACATGCACATGCATGTAGACCACAAATTCAGTGCAAGTACTAGAAACTCTGGCTTCTTCCTTCGGAGGGGGGAGAATTTGGCGTCGGTTTCTATTTTAGTACAAACCTACCTAATTCCCACTCCCCCAAACAGTACATGGTCTGAAACACAGGTATCCCTCAAAATTTACGTTTCTCTGAATTTTTCAATGCAGTTCTCCAACTGAAGAAAAAGCATACAAAAAGGCATGTGTTAGTGGAGAGTGTGCATTAAGATGCACATGTCAGGCAAAATAAAATACACATTGGGGAAAATTTTGCTTCATTTGCAAATATTAGTGAAAATAGCATGCTGAAATGCATTGTATTGGGGAAAATGCTTGCAAAAATGTCAGTGACTGTCTAAACAGCATACAAAAACGTGTTATGAGAAATTCGCATAGAAATGCTGATTAATTTTCATGATGATTTTAAAAAAAAAGAAATTGCGGGTTGCTGCAGAGATGTGGAGAACTGAATTTAACACTGGGAAAATGGCTAACTGGAGATAAAACAAAACCGACAGGTTCACCCATCCCTATGCTCCATCCTCATACTACCACCTCTCTCCTTGATGCACTGTGATAAGCCAGGAAGTCTTCAATTAATCATAGTTTCCCTTTCCATCTGAGCCAGCGTTCATAGAGCCATCGTTTTGCATCCATACTGCGAGTGGGTAAAACATCGCAACTAGCTCTAAGTGCCCTCTAATACTGTCACAACTCCGTTATGAGGCTTGAAGCTAGTAGGAGAGCTGGGATCACCACAAACATCTAGGTTTTGTTTTTCCTGGGAACTGAGAAACTGCAGGTAGGCTTTCTCCAGTCACCAGTGGCGTAGCGTGGGGGGTGCAGGGGGGCCGGCTGCACCGGCCGCAACATCTGGGGGGGCGCACTCGCTAGACTCGAGTGCTAAAATCCACGGGTTAGGGGGCACAAATTACTTGCCTTGCCCCGGGTGCTGACAACCCATGCTACGCCACTGGGTGTAGGAGTCAGCCTGTGTCGTTCTGCCCCCCCCCCCAAGCTTCTGTTTGCAGAAACCTGGGAGTGTGTTGCTAAAGAGTCTGGTTCATGGCAAATAACATCGCAGAGGTCTAAAACAACCAGCCACCAGCCAGTATTCCAAATGATGAAAGAGTTTATTTTAAATAAGTAATGATAAGAAGGGGGAGAAAGATGATCAGAGTACAATATAACATAAAATGTAAATTCAGCCTATAGCTAGCCTAACACTACAAAATTCAGCTGCTTTGCTTGGTGTATGCATGGGTCACCAAGATATTCCAACAAAGAAAAGAAAAAACTCATTTAAAAATCACCTAACTTTTATCTAGGCTGGCAGAGGGGTGGATGAGGGAAGGCCCAAAATGGAAAAAGGACCTCAGGCAGCATCAAATGCAGTAAACTTTCAGAGTTGGGTACCTGGGCAATTATCACTCTGGATTCCAATTATCACTCCTGGATTCGTGCCAGACAGATTTAGCTAAAGAGAAAATGGTATCATGTATTGGTGGGGGTGATGCTTGAGACATGCATCTTTGAGCAATGGAGTCTTTCTTTGGTTTAAGGAAAATTGTGAATGGACAGGCAGGGGTTTGGGCAGGCCATCATGACACCAGGAAACTGTGTTTACTAGGTTCTGTATTAAACAAGGATGTAATTCACAATATGAAGCCAGTTTAAGATCTTGACTTGTTCTAAAGCTGGTAACCACAGTTTCACCAGTCCAGATGAAACAAGAAACTATGGAAAGTCTTCCTTTCAGGTTTGACTGTGCCTTCCTTAGAAGGGAAGAAAAAAGGGGTGTTTGCATGGATACTTGGCTTATTCACATCTCAGCTTATTTAAGTGTGTGTGTGTGTGTGTGTGTGTGTGTGTGTGTGTGTGTGTACCTGCCTGCCTGCCTGTGGCCCGTACTTTGACTTCTACAGCAATGACCCATTCGGTTTGGCTGAGTCTCACATTCCTTCTTTTAAAGAAACAAAAACAACTTCCAGCAAGCTTGTATCCATCATTCACCTGGAGAAACAAGTTAAATTGGTAGTTGGTTGCAAAGCCGCAGGTTTCTCAAAGCAGGCAAGGCTACGTGCTTGTGCTGTGTGAGAAACCACTCAGCTGAGAACGTGAGCAGAATTCTCTTCGGAAACAATGTGATAGCAAAAGAGGCTTACGTTGATTCAGAGATATTGGTCAAGGCAATGTTTACATTTGCAATCGTAATGTTCAAAGGACCTAGCCCTTGAATGTTTCTTGGTTCATGCGACACTGTCTTGTAGGATGACATCCCAAAGCAAATGTGAACATTACCATAGGTCATTTGCATATCCACATCTACCTTGCAGCTGTTCCAGGGTACAGGTTTCAAGGGAAGATCCTCAAGTCTAGGGAACCAGACACGAAAGGTTGTATCCAAAGTAGTGCTAAGCAAGGGCTCAGCAAGACTGGCTTTTGTGCCGTGTTTCTAGGCACAGGCACGAGTGTGTATATTTTGTTTTTGTCCAAGCACTTTCCCTGGGAAAACTCATGTTTTACCAATGAATCAGAACAAATGGCAACAGCGCATAGCTGTCAACCTTCCCTTTTTTTGTGGGAAATTCCCTTATTCCAGCGCCTTTTCCCTCTGTTTCCCACTGCTATCCTGGATTGTTAGATATCCCGTAGACTGTCCCCAGACAGGTGAGGCTGTTGATCCCTTATTTTCGAGGCTGCTGATCCCTTATTTTCAAATCTGAAAGTTGACAGCTATGCAACAGCGTTTTCTGCTGTTTCCTGTTTGCACCAATTCAGCAGTAGAAGGAAGGTTTTCCTGAGGAAAGCTCTGGGACAAAAAACAACAACCACTTGGACACAGAACTTCCCAGGACTTGTGCCTAGGAAGTGTGGTGCAAAAGGAAGTCTGGCTGAGCCCTAAATTGTTCTGTTAGCACGAGGATTTAGACTTGCACAATGGAATTTTTTCCCATCTCCCCCTTTGCACCCACTATATCTGTTCTGGGGGTTGTCCCACCTCTCTGGGGCAGATTTGGGAAGGCTGCAGAAAATACACAGGAGGAGATGGTGAAAAGTTTTGTTCTGCAAGCATACCTGAAGGAGCATCTCCACCCCTATTGTTCAGCCTGGACACGGAGATCCAATGCCGAGGGCCTTCTGGCAGTTCCCTCCCTTCGAAGAGTGAGATTGCATGGAACCATGCAGAGGGCCTTCTTGGTAGTGGTGCCCGCCCATCAGATGTCAAGGAAATAAACTACTATCTGACTTTTAGAAAACATCTGAAGGCAACCCTGTTTAGGGAAGTTTTTAACGTTTGAAGTTTTATCGTGTTTTAAATTTTATCATGTTTTTAATATTCTATTGAGAGCTGCCCCGAGTGGCAGGGGAAACACAGTCAGATGGGTGGGGTATTATTATTATTATTATTATTATTATTATTATTATTATTATTATTATTATTATTATTAACAATAACCATGCATTACTCCCATCATCCTTCACTACAGGCCAAGCTCAGAAAAACTCTGGGCACCCGCAGGTTTCCCGCCATTGGTGTAATGGAGCTTCAGTTTAGCATTGTATGAATTGCCAGCAATGCATTTCTTGAATTTTTATCTGTTTCTTTACATGTATATCCCATTTTTCCACAAAAGAGTTCAAGACAGTGTGCATAATTCTCCTTTCTCCATTTTACCCTCATTGAAACACCGTGAAATTAGGTTAGGCTGAGAGATAGTGACAGCCCAAGGTCTCCAAGTGATCTTCATAGCTGAGTGGGGGTTTGAAGCCATGTCTTCCCAGTTCTAGCTTGACATCACACTGGCTTTCAGAGCCTAAGGAGCATCTTGTGGTTGAGCTGCCGAAACCTCTGTGTTGGTTTGGTAATGTTTGCAAGAGGAAAATTGCAGTTCTTGTGGTACACAGTTCATCAAGCCTGATATGAAAATCACCATAATCACTGCAAATTCTCAAAGCTTCCAAGGGAAAGTGGGGGTGGATTTCCGCCATGCTTTTAGCTTCCAAAGAATAGTATCAGAGAGTTTTGAGTAGCTACTGTTCTTTTTCTAGCAAACTGTGGTGGGGAAAGGCAATTACAGAAACAAGGGGCCTTAATGCCAGTATCCAGTAACAGCTACATGCTGTTCTTGGAGATGTTACAATTGAGCCGATAGTGCATTTCTTAAAAAAGAAAAGCCACAAGATTCTGCTTCATAGGAAGTGCAAAAGGAGACAAGTCATTTACGGCCCATTTTGTGGAGTGGCAGCAGTTGAAGAAGCATACAAACCTTGTACCGTTTTTCCTGATAGACAAATCCTAATTTTTACAGCATAAAGGAATCTGCTACAGCCCAGTGACAAGCCCTGAACAATAGTGGTCAAGACTTTTTTCTTTTTCTTTTTTTTAAAAAATGTTCTCTCCCACAACCACACTCCATCAATCGCCCCACAGCCTGACCTCCTAGTGCTTGTTTCATTTTTCATAGCCTATCATTCAGTTTAGCACCGTCTTTCATATCTGAAGGAGAGTCTCCACCCCCACTATGAGCAGTAAGGTTACAGGGAACCAGGCAGAGGGCCTTCTTGGTGGTGGCACCCGCCCTGTGGAATGCCCTCCCAGATGTCAAGGAAATAAACAACTATCTGACTTTTAGAAGACATCTGAAGGCAGCCTGTTTAGGGAAGTTTTTAATGTTTGATGTTTTATCGTATTTTTAATATTCTGTTGCGAGCTGTCCAGAGTGGCTGGGGAAACCCAGCCAGTTGGGAGGGGTATGTATGTATGTATGAATGAATGAATGAATGAATGAATGAATATTTATTTAGGAAGCTTTAAGCTCTCCCATTTCACAATCTTAAGACATTTTTCCTTTCAGCACCCAGGATCGCTAAACGCCTCTGTCTCTTACTTCTGTCTTTTCCATGTAGGAAATTGAGGGCACCTCACACATAGAATCATAGAATCATAGAATCATAGAGTTGGAATAGACCACAAGGGCCATCGAGTCCAACCCCCTGCCAAGCAGGAAACACCATCAGAGCACTCCTGACATATGGTTGTCAAGCCTCTGCTTAAAGACCTCCAAAGAAGGAGACTCCACCACACTCCTTGGCAGCAAATTCCACTGTCGAACAGCTCTTACTGTCAGGAAGTTCTTCCTAATGTTTAGGTGGAATCTTCTTTCTTGTAGTTTGGATCCATTGCTCTGTGTCCGCTTCTCTGGAGCAGCAGAAAACAACCTTTCTCCCTCCTCTATATGACATCCTTTTATATATTTGAACATGGCTATCATATCACCCCTTAACCTCCTCTTCTCCAGGCTAAACATGCCCAGCTCCCTTAGCCGTTCCTCATAAGGCATCGTTTCCAGGCCTTTGACCATTTTGGTTGCCCTCATCTGGACACGTTCCAGTTTGTCAGTGTCCTTCTTGAACTGTGGTGCCCAGAATTGGACACAGTACTCCAGGTGAGGTCTGACCAGAGCAGAATACAGTGGCACTATTACTTCCCTTGATCTAGATGCTATACTCCTATTGATGCAATGATACATGAAGCATCATGTTCCCACTTCACTGCAGGAAAACACAGTGGGGAATTCTGATTAGCAATAGATGTGGCTCATATGAGAAACTGCTTGTTTATGTGGCTAATACATATTAAGGACTCTGACACTATGCCACCAAAGAGGAATGGCAATCATAGTGTTTGGTTCCATTTTTCTCCATTGCAAATATGTAGGGCTGCACTGGATACCATACTCACTAATTCCGGTTTTCAATTTCTTTTGGCACTATAGACATTTCTCCAGAATCCTGTTCGGTGACAGTGTTGCATTATCTACAGCAGCAGCACTTTTCCCTGACTACTGCTGCTCCTCCTTCAATGAATCATTTGTGAAATCTAGCTTGGGAATGTGATCACAATACCACGAAGCCAATAAGATTTGGCTTGGTGCAAACACCACCGAGGGCATCTGAGAAGGAGGGCAACGCCAACAACTTAAGGCTGCAGTGTAAGCCCAATTTGCACCAGGCTTGGGGATGGTGTGTGCACCCACTTAATCTGTTCTTGGGGTTTTTTTCCAACTCTCTGGAGCAGATCCACCCAGCTCTGCTGGCCTCCAACTTCAGACTGATGCCAGCATAATTCTTCTGGTGTGGAGCACCCCATTCCAGTGAAATAGGAATGCCCCCAAATGGGGAGGAGGAGGAGAGGGAATGAACCAGCCTGGTATCCACCATCATTTGAGGCTGCTGCCCCAGCTCCTGGCTGGTGCAACAACTTGTCAGTCACACACCTTGCAGCCAGGCAAATACAGCAATGGTTTCACTGCTCCATCATACTATGTTATTCCCCAGCAGAGGTTGGGATTGTCACGTTCACAAACATTTTTACTCAAAGAAAAAGGAAAATGCCAAAAAGGGCATCATATTTTTTGCAAAGCCTATTAAATGTTTACAGAGAGAGAGAGAAAACCCCAATACCCAGTGAATAGTTTTGGCTGATCTTTACTCATAAGCCGTTTTGCAAATGATGTTTTAATGAATATTAGCACACATGATCTCCTGTAATCTAGTAGACAGTAGGAAATGAGACACCTGAACATTTAGGCAAAGCAAGTAGGATGCTATTGGCGTGAGGAGAATAATGAGGCATTCAGGCACGGTGTCGTGAGTAGCCAGGGTGACTTGCAGGCTGCATTATTGAATATTCTCAAAAGACCCAAAAGGTTCAATTGAGCACAATAAGTGAAGTGCTTACACTTGAACCTGGGAACCCAAGATGAACCAAGCAGCCTGCTTTATTAGATTTCTCCACTTTTATCTACACAGCATGAACCAGGAAACACTGCAGTGCATGACAATAAATATAAAATGTAGAAGGCAGGGTAGATTTTTAAAAGGGGAAAGAAAAAACAGAGCTAAACATTGCTCTCGGGAGAAAAGACGGGTAAGCCTTGAATACTTCATGTTGTTTAAAAGGTGAACAAATTCATCGTAGCAAAACAAGATAATTGAAAGACACCAGGCATGGCTGGGATTTAAACATTTATTTTCACCCATTTTTATGTACAAGGTATTCCTCTACCCTATAGCAATTAGTGATGTTCTGCAGCAGGTTGCACTTGAACGTTGTTAAGAATTAGTGCAATAATGATTTGCAGGCCTTTACAGCACACTTACCCTCCAGCTATTTCCCATCAGAACATAAATTCGTAGGATATGATTACTGAGACAAAGCAGCTGGTAACTCCAGGATACAGTGTTGACAACATGTATGGTATCTCTTAGGTCTCAACACTGTTAGCAGACAGTCTCATTAAAACCAGAACTGCCATGTTTCATTACTGATGCCAATGAAATGTATCTGCATAGCTCTGAGGAGAAAGTTCTCACCGGGGAGTGACGAGTGGCATTCAGTTAGTATTGTAAGACGTGAAAAGGGTGAATAGGAATGCTAAGAGAGTCGAGTTTCTTTATGCTGTTTTTTCATGTAGGTTTCCAAAGCCAGTTGCCATCACATTCATGAGAGCTTTCTTTGTACATATCAGCAGAGAGGCTTGCTTGGTCCTACTGATAAGTTGATCAGGCCCACTGACTTTGTAGACCCAGGCCATGTTCAAAGACCCTGAGCTAGGGACTATGAGAATGGTCCCAGGGACGTCTATGGCTAATTTCAGGCCTGATCACTGCTTCTCTCTAACACCACCACTGCAGGCGGCCAACGATGGTATTGCAATTATCACTAGCCTTGCTGATCGATTTTAGGTCTTAAATAGTTATGATGCTAGAGTGTTGTTGTTTTTCAATATATCATTTCCCTCCCAATATCATTAGTTTTTATTGTTGGTTGGTTTTCAAAAGTCTGGGGGGATGGCTGTTGATTTTCATATTTCATTTTAAGTTGCCTTTGCATGTGCTGACAAAGGCTCTTTGCCATTGTTTGCACATTCCTTATTTAAATCCTTGGACATGTAACTATAAGAAGAAATGTGCATTGTTGATTCCCAGACCATCGGATTCAAATTGTGCGGAGTTTGTGGATTTAGTGGGGTGGGGTTGGGTAATCAACTGATTAAAAAAAACAACTGGATTGAATTGCTAGAGTGACCATTTCTGCAAAAAGGAGTGTGTGGCTAGACTGTAAGGCATTAAGAGGACACTGGTTAACACTCTCCATTGTTTTAAGCCCCATCTAGACGAATCCCAGGCCATAACACTTGAGTGTTTTTATAAGGGGCAAAAAGACTAGCTTAAAAGCATGATATCAATTTGCTGACCCTTAACAGCTCCCAATCTTCCCCAGCCTGCCTTTCCACAGTCTCATAAGTGCAGTGCCTCTGTAGCAGTTCCATACAGCCTATCCTCAGGGATGGAGGCCATGAAATAAGGGCTTGTAGAGAGTGTTCTGGTCAAAACAAATTAGCAGAGAGGAAAGCTGCAAATCTTTAGTTTGTATTTGATCAGGCTGTCCAGCTCTGTGCTCTTGATTGATTCAGACCATAAATCTGGTACACCGAAGAAGCTGGTTTGTTTATTTTCTTGTTTGTTGTGCAAAGCACTCTGCATGCAGTATTGCTTCTGGAAGGCTCAGTTGGTTAGAGGGTGGTGCTGATTGATAACGCCATGGCTGCAGGTTCAGTCCTGAGGGACAGCAGCATGTTCCTGAATTGTAGGGCGTTGGACTAGATGATCCTCAGGGTCCCTTCCAACTCTACAATTCTATGATTATATGTATGCCCACACACACACATCTGGAAATTGTCCTCTGCAGTTAAGCTGTGCATTGGATAAATAACTGCTGTACAAACTCAAAATGATATGGCAGCAGCATTGCCAAGGGATGGGCAACGTTGGCCAGTCCCTCTTTTATTTTCTTCTTTAACTTTCTTTATAGGGTGGCTGTGGATAGAAGAAGAAGAAGAAGAAGAAGAAGAAGAAGAAGAAGAAGAAGAAGAAGAAGAAGAAGAAGAAGAAGAAGAATTTGGATTTGATATCCCGCTTTATCACTACCCGAAAGAGTCTCAAAGCGGCTCACATTCTCCTTTCCCTTCCTCCCCTACAATAAACACTCTGTGAGGTGAGTGAGGCTGACAGACTTCAGAGAAGTGTGACTAGCCCAAGGTCACCCAGCAGCTGCATGTGGAGGAGAGGAGACGCGAACCCGGTTCCCCAGATTACGAGTCTACCGCTCTTAACCACTACACCACACTGGCATAGTGCTGGTGAGACACTAGCAACCCACTTCTTAATCTACAGTGGTGCCTCGCAAGACGAAATTAATCCGTTCCGCGAGTCTCTTCGTCCAGCGGTTTTTTCGTCTTGCAAAGCAACCCTATTAGCGGCTTAGCGGATTAGCGCTATTAGCGGTTTAGCGGCTATTAAAGGCTTAGCGGATTAGCAGCTAAAAGGCTATTAGCGGCTTAGCGGCTTAGAAAAAGGGGGGGAAAGTGGGGGGGAAATCGGAACACTTGCAAGACGTTTTCGTCTTGCAAAGCAAGCCCATAGGGAAAATCGTCTTGCGAAGCAGCTCAAAAACGGAAAACCCTTTCGTCTAGCGGGTTTTCCGTCTTGCGAGGCATTCGTCTTGCGGGGCACCACTGTATATATCTAAATTAGCATATGTAAATGTATATCATGGGTCTATCTTCCATGTCCTTTAAGTGCTAGCAGCACCCTGGAATAATGATGGCTGGATATCTATCTTGAACAGGCATGTGACTTTAATTGGAAATAGTATTAACTTAGGAGTGATCTACTTAATTGCCAGCTGGAAATCCTGTATATGTGATGGCACATTGACCTCCACAGGCTTTCCCCCTCACCATGCTTATAACATGGGATATAAAATACTGTATATGTATACATGTTGGGATACTGCCAGGGAGACAAAGTCCATCATGGCCCCACATCGATTCCTGACGTCCATCAATCTCCCGTAGACACGCAGTATCAGCAATTAGCGACACGAGCTCCAGAAATAGCTTGCCACATTCCAGAGCTGATGCACGCTCTTATCAGCAGATAATGCACAGCGAAAGATGCACGCAGGAGAGCATTATTTAAGTTTATTCAGCGTTGGTCAGAACAAAGAAAAAACATAACTGCCTGCTTCAGTGTTCAGGCACTGAGAGAGAGAAACAAAAGCAGCAGAAAACATAAACTTCCTGTGAACAGGAAATACGCAGACTCTGTGACTCACAAAGCCTGCTCCCTTTTAAGGTGGAATGGACATATCCTAACAATACATACTGAACATGTATACACTGGATTAGGGGTGATGGGAAAATTTGATTTGGTTCCTATTTAAAGGTAAATTTACCTAAGCTGTATTTTCTGAAACTATAGTCAGTAGAGCATGAGACTCTTGAATTCAGTGTTGTGGGTCGAGCCCCATGTTGGGCAAAAGATTCCTGCATTGTGGAGGTTGGACTAGATGACCCTCGTGGTCCCCTCCAACTCTACAATTCTGTGATTCCACAGTTCTATGAGAATGAAAACAGGACTGCATTCCAAACTCATATTTCTCCATATTTTGCAATGCAGTTCTCCAGCTATGTGTATAAAAAATGTACATACTAGGGTATGGTGTGCATATAAATGCATATGTTGTTGAAATTAACGTGGAAAAATGCTTTGTTTTAGGAGAAATTGCTTTGCAAAAATGTGTATATTAGGCAAATATGCATGCAAACACATACATTCTGAGGGGTTTTTTAAAAGTTTACAAATTGATGTGGAAATGTAGAGAACTGAAAAAGGAGAAGTCATCATATTCACCCATCCCTCTACTGGATTCACATGATCTTTCTCACCATGCCCTGCCCCCATGCCCTGCCCCTCTGCTTCATATGTTGGGCTATATGTTCCATGGGGGATGGATAAGCAGGCCTGCCATTCAACCACAGCCACAAGTCTTCCAGCAGCAATGCTGTGAACTGCTGCTTGTAACAAATTGAAACAATGCATGATGCAATGCATATATTTAGACTTTCCTGACACTTTTTCTTTGCTTCAGGGTTGTGTGTGTCTGTGTGTGTGTGAATTTTTATCTTCTCCCATAAAAGCATATGAGGGAATGCAAATCTAGCACGAATGTTTCTATATAGAAACTGCAGAACCTGAACATCTGGGTGAAAGAGTCAGTGCTAAAAGTGTAGCTATTTTAGGGGTTGCGCGAGTGACATTTTCATGTGCATGGGAAATTAAGAAGAATGTTTGCATGCCAAATGATAGCTAATTTAGGGCTACAAGACTGTCAGTCCCCTAAACTTTTCTATACTTGCTCAAAGTGGCAAGCACCACCATTAAGGTCATAAAAATTCCCCCATAAATATGTCAGGGTAGATGCTTTTTAATGTGGGAATGGTCCATTGGAAGTGAAGGACTCCAAGAACAAATGCTGGTGGGATAATTAATAGGGACCTCTCCTCTAGGCTATTGTAATCTGAATCTTATTCAACCCATTAGCCTAATCGAAAAAGGCTCTTCTAGTGTCCTACCAGATATGCTGTTTGAACACCTAAAAGATATCTTGGAATGGTTTGTTCTGCCAGAAGCTACTCGGGGTTCTTGCCTTCCCCATCCTTGTTACACTACCCATCCCATCTTAAACCATTTCTGAAACTGAAGGAAGAGTTGGCCACTTACCAACTTTTACCTCTTGCACCGTTCATCAGACTTCCTATCCAACTGGTAGACCAGTCTTGGAAACTCAGCACTGGTTTGTCCTTTTCTTCCTTTTAATATTTCATAATGGTTGCTGTCTCCATGCCTTCCTTAAGAATAGAACATGCTCAGATTTATGCTCTGCCCACCTTCTAGTTTGAATTTCCATTGCTCACAGTTTCTTCTTTTTTTAATCTCTTTTTCAGTACTCTTTTCACCTGTGAAGAAGCCATGAATCATGACAGTTGATCACTATACGTTGATCTACACACACAGCCAACTTTGCCAGAGATAATATGGAAGGAAAGATTTATATCAAGTTGAAGAACTATTGTATCTAAAAGGAAGCTGACACACTAAAATCTTCTCATTAAAAAACGGTTGAGACTGGGAGGGAAATGCTCTGCCTGACTCTGGATTAATGGGCCCACTGTGCAATAGGAAGTTTAAGGTTGCATCCCCCCCCTTTTTTTTGAAGAGTCTCTGGGTTCCTTGGAGCAGAAAGTCTAGCTGAAAATAGAACTGCAGCAATCTATGATAGGCAAGAACCTACATTCATGCGACATCTATATCTAGCAGTGGGCACAGATGATGGAGTTTTTCCTAGCAGAACAGCAGTAAGGAATTAATGCAGACCTATTTAGGACAGACAGAGGTCCTAATTTGTCCCTGAGGCCATTTCCCCCAAACCATGGCTACCCAAACTGGACTAGTGTTGTGTAGTGGATAGAGT
The DNA here is from genome assembly GCF_964188305.1 of Podarcis bocagei. NCBI lineage: Eukaryota > Metazoa > Chordata > Lepidosauria > Squamata > Lacertidae > Podarcis > Podarcis bocagei. The sequence continues at coordinate 63,299,137 of NC_138128.1, forward strand.
TGTCAGACTAAGATCTGGAAGACCAGGGTATAAATCCCTACTTGGTCATGAAGCTTGCTGGGCAACCTTGGGCCAGGTTAGACCGAGTCAAAGGTCTAACTTCATATAAGACAATTTCTGTGGCCTGCGCAGGCATACAAAGTTCAGTTATTGCAAAAGTTTTTCGTTGTTAATTTATGCATTTTTAAAAATCGCCATGGTATTTAACAGTAATATCTTATGTCCTTTAGAGGAGAAATTGTGAATTGCAGAATTTTAAATACTCATCATCATCCTTGGCTTCACTCCATTTTGTTTACAACACTCTTCCATTTTCTTATAGTTGTGAGGGTGGGGGGTGGGGAGAGGCCCCACAACTGGAGTAGCCTAGGGCCTCTCTTCATCTAAATCCGGCCCTGGCCCTGGGATTTTAGGGAGAAGGGCAGGCAATAAGTTAATCATACTGGATTCAGGAGCTAACTTGACATGATGGCAACAACACAGTGCATTAGAAACATACACACAGTTGCATACCATCCCAACATTTCTCTGATGAAAATTGGAGTGTCTTAAGGAAAAGTGGGACATTCCAGGGTCAAACCAGGAATTGGGATGGCTTCTATAAATCCAGAACTGTCCCTGGGAAATAAGGACACTTGGAGGGTAAGCAGTTGCAGAGCAGAAGAATGAAAGCAAAAAAACAGAATGCTTCGCCCCCTCCTCCCAGTTGTGTTTCTCCCAGTCTGGCACTGGTCCCAGAAAAAAGCCCAGCTGATGGTTAGTGTTAAGAAAAAAGATCTGTGTGGCACATCCTGTGCTCTGAGGCACAGGTCATGTCACTGCCACATGTAGTTAGTACCTCAAATCAGCTCCAAATAGCAGCTTCCACTGAGACCTTTGGGCCTACACTGACAGGCAGCGAATCTCCGGGGTTTCACTCAGCAGTCTTTCCCAGCCTTACCTAGAGGTGGTAGGAACTGAACCTGGAACCTTCTCCATGCAAATAATGTACTCTACCACTGAGCTGTTATTGGTGGTTTTAAAATAGAGGTTGGATGGCCATCTGTCAGGGATTCTTCATCTGTGATTCTTGCATTGCAAGGAGTTGGACTACAGGACCCTTTGGGTTCCTTCCAACCCTACAATCCTGTGACTTTATACCCTTTTCCCAAATGTTCATGAAGCAAAGGCTATTGCAGAATTGACTCTTGATAAAATCTTACAAAGTGTGATTAGAAAAACTACCATTTAAGAATCAGCAATGCATAGGCTCTACCTCTCTGGGAAAAGATGTTATTGTACAAACTAGTCGTATGAATTGTTCCAGCAGTCTTCCCATGATGGGGAAGGAGGAGGGGAAAAAGAGACATTCCTCAGTAGCAGCAAAGGCTTTGATCTTCAAAGGGCATTTTCCAACTGGGCTAATAAAACCATACTTCTCTAACTTGGTAGATACACTACAAAGAGCAGTTCTTGAGGAGTTTAAAGTTAATAGAATCCCACTCACCACCACCACCCACTACTTGTCTTCAGAAGCAGCTTAATCCCTGCATGTCTGTCACGTTGCTGTAAATTTTCACATTCCACAGATGATAAAGTGAGCAGAAAGAGAATATTTTGTTTCTCATGATTTCATGGCTGAACGGATATTTGATTCACGATCACTGGGTTTAACACTAAGTCTGCTAGTTTGGAGATCTGCAATGAAAGGCTTCTGGGGCAAATTGAGACACACACACACTTGATCTCTCAGTTGCAACCCAAGAGAAATACAATTGTACCTTGGATCTCAAATGGCTTAGCAGCTGAACAAATCGCCGCAAACCCAGAAGTAGGTGTTCCAGTTTGCAAACATTTTTTGGAAGCTGAACTTCTGACGCGACTTCCATGACTTCCGATTGAGCACAGAAAGCTTCAGCAGGAAATCAGAAGTCGTGCCTTGGTTTTCAAATAGTTCTGGGAGTTGAACAGACTCCCAGAGTGGATTACGTTCGAGAAACAAGGTACCACTGTATGAAGTGTCAAAGAGAATTGCATCCATGGCAGGAAAGTTGGGTAGGTGATCGCTTGAACCCTGCACCATCAACAAAATCTTAATTGTTGACTAGGGAACCAGGACAAACTTCATTTGAGAACCAGCTGTCAAGTATTCTGCAACGTTCTTCAAACATCGCATTTTTCCTACATAGGCTGCATACTCACCATAAGCACATTCCCCCATCCCAAAAAAAAGAATCTTAGAAACTATAGTTTGTTAAGGGTGTTGAGAACTGCAACTTTGTGAGGAGTAAATTACAGTTCCCAGGTTTCTTTGCGGGAAGTGGTTCAAATGTGCGTTGTGTATACGTAGAGAACAGAGGTGACCAGCCATGTGTACAGATGCATGTGGTGCATGAAAATTGCCTGGGTATCTATTTTATCCTGATTTATGCGTGCTTGGGAGGCATTGTTGCACTTTTGCAAACTTCAGTGGCTGTGCTTGGTGGCAAACAGGGCCTCTGCTGTTAGCTCAGGTGCTTTGCTTTCAAGCCTTTATGTTCTTTCAGGAAATTAGAAGTTTCATGTCATTTGACTTCCTCCTACAGTGCCGCGAATAATATTCATCAAGCACCACTATTTTACCGTCTGCTCTCCGTCACTGACAATAACTCACAGTGAATGGATTTGGTTTACAATGGCCATTAAAGGATTGTTATGAATTTTGATTAGGGTAAGGGCTACTTTAAGCGATAAAGACTTTCCCGCAGGCATTATGTGAATGATGTTCGCTGTTCCCTTCCTGATGTAGCAAGCCTACAGCTGTTTTGTACTGATATCACTAATCTGACTCTTCGTTTTAGCAGTGGCAGGAGGGGGGAGGCGGGCAGAACAAATATCTGAGAAGCAAAACAACTTGGTTCAGCTGGCATATTTCTTTTCAAAACACACCAAACACAAATGTCACCCTTGCCCATTTCATGAAGTGGGGCATGAAGGGTCATTTTTCCTAAGGAAAGGAACCATATATCCTTTAAAAATATGCTTCCGTACTTATAACAAAGAATACTGTTGAAACTTTAATGGTGCTGTTAGGTAATTATGGATCCTGGGCCCAGGCACCAATCCTAATCCCACTTTCCTGGGAGTAAGTTTCATTAAATTCAATTGGACATAATTCTATGTAGACATGGTTAGGATTGCAGCCTTTAAGGTATTACCAGGGGACACTTTATATCAGAGATGGGCAGAAGAGAGATCATGATCTACTGTTAAGTGGTTTGCAGTTAGGGATTAGAGAATCCCTATTAGAGTTTCTCATTTTCCAATCTACAGCCAGTCGGAAGCCGCGCCTTGGTTTTCGAACAGTTCCGAGAGTCAAACAGACTCCCAGAACGCATTCTTTTCAAGAACCAAGGTACAACTGTACAGCTCTTCATATTTCCACATCAGTTTGTGATTTTTTTAAAAAAAATCCTCAAGAAGATTCATCAGCAAGTTCCTCTTGTTGTTGTTTAGTCGTTTAGTCGTGTCCGACAATTCGTGACCCCATGGACCAGAGCACGCCAGGCACTCCTGTCTTCCACTGCCTCCTGCAGTTTGGTCAGACTCATGTTCGTAGCTTCGAGAACACTGTCCAACCATCTCGTCCTCTGTTGTCCCTTTCTCCTTGTGCCCTCAATCTTTCCCAACATCAGGGTCTTTTCCAGGGAGTCTTCTCTTCTCATGAGGTGGCCAAAGTATTGGAGCCTCAGCTTCATGATCTGTCCTTCCAGTGAGCACTCAGGGCTGATTTCCTTAAGAATGGATAGGTTTGATCTTCTTGCAGTCCATGGGACTCTCAAGAGTCTCCTCCAGCACCATAATTCAAAAGCATCCATTCTTCGGCGATTAGTCTTCTTTATGGTCCAGCTCTCACTTCCATACATCACTACTGGGAAAACCATGGCTTTAACTATATGGACCTTTGTTGGCAAGGTGATGAGCTATGCCGTGCAGGGCCACCCAAGATGGACAGGTCATAGTGGAGAGTGTTGACCAAACGTGATCCACCTGGAGCAGGAACCAGAAAGCCACTCCAGTATCCCTGCCAAGAAAACTCCCTGGACAAAGACAACAGGCATATAAAAGTTCCTCTTAACAGAGTGCAAATTTGTTCTAAAATACACATATTTGTATGCAATTATCCCTTTTAAATATGGGAGACTCACCTCTTTCCCCTGACTTTTGTCACTTGAGGTACATTGTTGGGACCCATCTTATTTTTATGTTTTTAACTGTTTTTAATATTGTATTTAAATGTTGCAACCCACCCTGGGACCTTAGGGTGAAGGGTGGGTAATAAATTAATTGTAATTATAATTGTTTTCAAAGCAGTTTTCCTTAATATAATGCATTTTTGCATGTACTTTTTGATAACACATACCTTTTTGTACACATGATTTGGTGGGAGAACTGCATTGCAAAATTCAGAGAGTTGACTTTGGCTCCATCTGCTGGCATGGGTATCCGGCTCTGAGCCTGCCTCGCAGAATTGCCAATGGTGGGCAGGGTTGGGGGGTAGGGACCACTCAGGGGGCAGGCCTGACAGAGCAGATAGGCTTCCCTCAGGTCTGCTGCCAGGGCATTTCGAAGGATGGCTTTCACAAAGTGAGAATTAGGTATGTTCACCTTTCGATGTGAGCTGAATCCAATTTCTCCACATCCCTGTTTTCAGCACATCCCAAGGATTTCTGACTACCCTTTGCTATACAAGAGCAACAACAAAATGTATTTTCCGTCCCGTCCTGCCCACACCTCAAAATTAGACTGTAGGAATTAAGAAAAGCCTCCAGGTATCAGGAATGGATTTTGATCTGGAAGGACTGTTCAAAACTCAGCCTCTGCTCTCTGCTGGTATTCTGTGCTCTGCGCTCAACTGCTGCTCACAGGCAGCATATTCCTTAATTATAAATTTATGTCTTATACACCTGGCTCCAGGTGGCGGATCTTGGGCTGGTCCTGTCTGCAGCCTACATGCTGAAAACTGTTCCCTCCACCCAGCCTTCCCAAAAGTTTGCGAAACAGGTTGGTGGGGTTGGAGATGTACAGGGGAAGACAGCGTCATGGCTGGCTTTTGATGAAGCAGACAATGTCTCTGGGCTAACACCTGGCAATCCTAGAAAATGCTCAGTGCTGACTATCTTCTGTTTAACAGATGAATGGATGAATGGATGTAACTCATTTCCTCTCCAGTAACACAGTAGAAGAATAGAAGAATAATGCCTTCTGACCCTACATGAAAAGTAACAATTTCAACTCAAGCAGTGATTGGGCAAATGCTTCAATGACAACTGAAGCTATGATAACCTCTTATTTTATTTTATTTTATTTTTAAAAGCAGAAGTAAAATTGATTCTATCCCATGTTAAATTTATACTGATATAAGCAAAGTCCACATCTTGTCACATTGAACACTTGACGGAAGGGCGACTGCTAACTGCAGCAAATCTGTTTCCTTAGCTTTTGAGAATTGCACATGGAATTAAAGGTTCAGAGGAACTTGCCAGATAAGAACCTGCCTGAAGGTTTAGTAGCAAAACTGAGAAGGTGCGCTGGATTCTGTACACTGTGTGAGGCTGCCACTTAAAATATTAGCTCTCAACATTCCTTAAAACCATCTTGCTCCTCTGTAAAATGAATTGTTGTCCAGGCAAACTGCAGTATGAAAAAAGCAGCTTCAGCAGGCAAAGGGTATCCTGATTTTCAACCCACCCCGCCCCGCTGAAAATGAGATTCGACGTTTCAAGATGGAGCAAAACATAAGGGAGAAAGTGGATGCAAGACCACGCTTGATCTCTTTCTGCCTTGTGAAATGTAAGGGAGAAAGAGGTCAAACACAGTCTTCAGGTTGCTTTGGGCAAGCTTACATGCTGTCATGTTCCACATGTTTCCACTCTGTTGCGCAAACGAATAAGGATGCATGCTGTATATTTAAAGAACACAAGCTTAGAAAGAAATGAGAGGTTGAGCAGAGGGGGAAAGGTGGCACACAAGCCGTAACTCGCAAAGAGTTTACGTCAGGGACTTTACTCTGGGGATGTCAGAGAATTCCAGTGAAAACAGAAATGGGAGCAGAAATTGCTGGTGTTCACTTATTCATCCAGGACAGAAATTAATCCAGACTATATCACCAATATTTACTTTCAGTCCACAAACTCTACATATGCACGCATACAATTTTCTTTGCTTTGAAATGAATGGGGTGGAATCATTGCTGGGCCGGGAGATTTTGGTGCCTGAGGCGAAACATATTGTGCCGCCTCTTGGTGCTGTAGCCACTGCCATGCAGGAACCCCAGCACTACAGTGGTTGGCCCAGAGTGTCACCAGTGGCGGGATGTCTGCGTCACAATAAAGTGGGTTATGGGGAGAGGAGACAGGGTGGCTGCTGTCTGCAATGTCTCCAAGCTGCTGCAGCAGCACAGCCTCAAAGAGCAAAGTCTCTTCCTTCTTTGCCTTTTCATTCAACGCCTTTGCTCACTCTTCCACCAGCATCACCCTTCTACCGATGTGGTGGTTAATGCATTCCTTGGAGGCCAAATCTGCCGCCCCTGTGGATCCTGCCCCCTGAGGTGGCCACTTCACCTTGCCCCATGGGTGGGCCGACCCTGGGTGGAATAACGTAATGTTGATGTAACTTACACAATGTATGCAATTAGCTACGTAAGTTGCATGATTCCATCACGGCAGATGGCAGGATAAGTAAGGCAGGTTTTGGTGGAAGGCAAACTGCTGTGGAAAGGAAACAGTGCTGCATGCAACAAATACAGAGTGGAAGGGGAAAGGGTTTCTTCTTACATCTTGCTTCACTCCCATCTCGTTAGCCTTCCACCTTCATTTTCTATGAAAGCTTCCACTCCACTTCAGATCAATCATTTATCCAGTCGCATTGTGTCATTTTGTCCTCGGCACGATTTTAAACTGTATCCTTCAGGGGAGCACTTCAATTGCTTAGCCATAATTAGGTTATATTGGAGACCAGAAATCATGCTGAGAAGACCTCAGCCAGCTATTAAAACTTCCCTCCGGCATGCAAAGAATTCCCCTCTGCACAGTTGCTTTGTGACTCTTGAGTTGCAAAGTCCCTAATTTTTGTTTGTTTTCTTTAAAGGGAAGCATATCGTTATCGAAAAACTCCTGAAAGCTCAAAAAGAAAACTACTGGTAATTTCTGATCTGTTTCGTTTCAGTTGTGTTTTTGGCAAATTATGATTTGTTATTACTTCACTATCTGAAAATAAGAGTAAACCAAAAAAAATTCCCCCGAACATATTGGAATGTTTTATTTGTTCATTTTCACAAGGCCTGTGTAAATCACATAGTGGGTGATGCCACAATCACATAAGAATGGGACCATGCATTTAGCTCCATCTACTGACAATGCTTCCAGCAACAACTGAATATTGTGTGCAGTTGTCTGCAAAATTATCCCAGCACATAAGGTCCTGCTTGCTCCATGTTTAAGGGCTCAATGTGAATGGATTAGCAGGCTTCCCAGTCCCATTGAGCCCTTACGCATGAGCTGGAGGTCACACTTTAGAGTTGTTTTAACTAGATAACTGTGTTCAACACATGGTGCTAAAAGAAGCAAATGCAATGTCAGAGCAGGGCTAAAAGTGCAGTCTTGCTCCAGTGGGAACACACCATTGCTCTACACGTGAGTAATATGCATAAGGCTACTATGTCTAGGGGACGTGAGTGGCGCTGTGGGTTAAACCACAGAGCCTAGGACTTGCCGATCAGAAGGTTGGCGGTTCAAATCCCCACGACAGGGTGAGCTCCCGTTGCTCAGTCCCAGCTCCTGCCAGCCTAGCAGTTTGAAAGCACGTCAAAGTGCAAGTAGATAAATAGGTACCGCTCCAGCGGGAAGGTAAACGGCGTTTCCGTGTGCTGCTCTGGTTTGCCAGAAGCGGCTTAGTCATGCTGGCCACATGACCCGGAAGCTGTACGCCGGCTCCCTCGGCCAATAAAGCAAGATGAGCGCCGCAACCCCAGAGTTGGCCACGACTGGACCTAATGGTCAGGGGTCCCTTTACCTTTACCTAGACCCAGCTTTTTCATGTTTATTCAAAAGCAGGGCCTAATCTGTTCATTTGGGATTTTGCACAGGTTAAACATACCCATGATTGCAGCCTAACAAGTGTGATCTTGTGCTTGTTTACTTAAGAATTAATTCCCAGTGATGGAGCTTGGTCCAAAAATAAGTGTGCCCAGAATTACAGAAGCAATATTGTAGCAGGCATAGTTTAGGCTTTTGAGGGCAGCAGTCTCAATAGCTCTTCTGCTTACCCACATAACTAACACACAAGACTTCCTGGCTGGCTCTTTGATTGCTATGCAGGAAACTCATAAGCTTGCAGTCAACTTCATGATAGGGGCACTATAACCAATTGTGCTGGTGACAAAGCCCAGCTGTACTCCACATGAGTGGGAAAGATTATGATTGCTTGATGGATGCTTATGGACATAATATGCTGCTTCCTGTCTACACCTGTGCCTGTTGCTAGCTCTATAGCCACTGCAATCACAGGACGGAAATCATATGGGAAGGATTTAAACATAGCATGTTCCAGTGAAGGCTGCATATTTCCTAACAAATGCAAAGACTGAGATTGGAAAAGGGTCTTACTCCTGACAGGATGTATTTAGGTGGCTGGAATACGAGATAGATAGATAGATAGATAGATAGATAGATAGATAGATGATATAGATAGATATACAACTGATGGTCCCTATCATATCAGCTATGGTGTAGTCAGATATACACTACTAGACATAGGAAATAATACCATCCTTGACACAAGGATAGAAATTGGTGGCATGGGTATTGATCCTGCTACACATCACTCTGCTGAGTGATAGCAAGATTCTAGGAAGTTCCAGGTGCAAGCCCAGGGTTGTGTTTCCGCTGAGGAATCAAGGCTGCAGTGTCTTTATGAACTATGGTTTATTTGCACATATTTACACCTGAGCCTTGATGGAGGGAGTGCAGAATATTGCACCCCAAGAGTGTCTCTTGTTGCTTCTCCCGTAGCTCCAGCAAGCCTGGATCCAGAACGGAAGGTGGGCATGCTGCCCAGATGCTGGGCGCAGCTTCTCCCTGCCAACCCGCACAGAGTTCTTCCCAGAACCCCTTGCCAACCACAACTTCCCCCTTCCGTTTACATCATCGCCCACTGTCACCCTGGCAACCTCTGTTTCAAAAACCGCCTGCAAAAGGACACTTTTCCCCCCTGTGGTGACATCATGCCCCCTGTAACTCTGGCAACCTCCCCCTCCCAATGCTCTGTCCACTACTCAGAGCTTATGGACAGATGGTATCTGCATTGTCAATCACTCTTTATGGCCCAGTGCTTTGCTCTTTGTTTCTTAATGGCACCTCTATCTCCTGAACAGGAAAACCATTATATAGCCCGTGTTTCTACACTGCACCTGGCATCTTCCCTTAATACTAGCTAAATTATAACATTTACTAAATTTAAGAATTTAGGGGACCTGCTCCCTCAAAATAATACTTGTGGCATGGTGGCATCGTAGGTGACATGATACTTACAGTATCAGTATGTTAAGGCTGCTGAGAATTGTAGCTCTGTGAGGGTCAGTTGTGGTTCTCAGAATTCTTTGGAAGAGGGAGCCTTGTGCTTCCTTTGCATGCCTTGGATGCAAACAGACTATAATCAGTAATAAGGCAGCCTCTGCTCTTGGGCTTCTCCTTGCTGAGGACAGCCATAAAAGGACAGCCCTCTGGCTTGGAGTTCTCTTGCTCTCCAGGAGCTCTTGCTGGGCCCATTGCCTGCAAGGAGGTGAGCTGGACTGGTGTAGTGGTGGACTTCAGCAGTGCCCTGTGCAATGCCAAAATTTGGCACCCCCCTCTTCTCTAGCTCCACTCTAAATCATAGCTGTGGTGTCCCCAGCAGCGCCCCCAAGACTCCAAGCCCAATTTGACTGAACCAGTCATGCTCCTCTAAATCTGCCTCTGGTTGGTGAAGTCCAAGCCCCTTGGGGAAGAGAAGGGCAACCCTGCAGTGGAGTGAGGCTCATAGAGCAAGGTTCAGAGGCCTCAGGATTGGTGCTGCACCATTACTCTTTGGGTTCAGGCTCAGTGTTGGGGGCTTGGTGGGGTTCCCACGATCTCCTTATGAGCAACAATTCTACCTCACACTTTGCATCTGGGTTGTTACTGAACGTAAAAGCCATAACCATTAATTTATTGTCCTGTCCGTTAATAGGTTTTGAATTAGACAGTGATCAAAGCAATTGTTGAAAACCCATCCCACCTCCCAAAAAACCCAAAACCCCAGTCTAAAAGCTCCCATTGACCTCTGTGGGAACCCATCTCAATTCAAAGATATTAAAAATTAATCTAATCAAACATTTCCTATCAAGTACTTATGATAAGATAATTACTCTTTGATTTTCCAGGCAGTATAATGCTGGCATTTTTCTGAAAGTTTGTATTTAATAATCCGAATCTTTCTAAATTAGTAATTAGGAAGGGGGGGGAGTCATTTCTGGCAATTCTTTTCTCTCAACTGAGTTGCTTCCCAAATTGCCTTGTACTGCAAGAAGAACAAATATTAAAACACTTTCGGCTCTTGCAAGCGGGAACGGGTGCCATGATTTTTAAATCCAATCTAGGCCTGCTCATTGAGCGCTTAACAAATTGAAAATGTTGTTTGTTCTTTTATTAAAAATCTTACAGATATATATTTGATAATCAATTCCCAAAGAAAGAGTGCTGTAGATGTTTCGATTCGTGCCTGAACACTGCCCTCTGCTGTTAAAGAACAGAAAACTACCATAGGAAATATAAGTAGATGCTTTATTTATTCATGCATTTAGAACAGAGGCCTCAAACAGACTCTGAGCTTCCAGTGTGTTGTTTTGTTTTTGTACAAAAGTAAGTCTCTAGGCTTCCTAGAAAGAAAGCTATAGGACAAAATGTGCAGATACTTTCTAACTGTTTTCTGTGAAATAAGTGTGGTATAGCTACCTTGTGTACTTTTCCCAGTACTGAGGAATGCTCACCGTTGTTATTAGATAGCCATAGCATCAGTGTGTGTGTGATCTCCATAATCAGGACCAACAGAACATCCCTTGGCAAACATGTGACAGCTGTCCCTCTAATTTTAATATATGCTACACTGCCCATGATAGGAATTTTGTGTTACACCACACCTTACAGCAGCCATTTTGTGTTCTCCCATGCCCTCTCCATGGCAGCCATTTTATGACTGGCAGCCCCAGAATTCTCTCAAAATTCAAAATGTACCCACATAGTCCAAAAAGGTTGCTACCCTAACCAATGGGGAGCAGCCTGCCCTTTCTCCTGGGCAACTCTTTGCTATTGCCCTCCATTAGAGATCACAGCTGTGTATGCCACACAGCTAGTCCTGCGTCCTCTAAACTCGTGGGACATCCTGAGCCAGGTACAGTGGAAGATGCCATCCCATTCACAGTGTCGAAGCAAAATCCTCTGAATACCATTATCATCTGAAGCAAGGGGAGAAAGCGCTTTTTGGCAATGGCACCACAATGATGGGATGATCTCCCCAGCAAGACTCAAGTGGTGCCTACTCTGGTGAAGGCTGGGCCAAATCAGGGGTCAGCAAACCTTTTCAGCAGGGGGCCGGTCCTCTGTCCCTCAGACCTTGTGGGGGGCCGGACTATATTGGGGGGGTGATGCAAGAGTACCACGAGCCCCGGTGGCTTCTTACCTGTGTCTTGTGAACAACAGGGGCTGGCGGCGGGACGATGAGCGGTGCATGAAAGGGATCTGGAGAGGGGCTGCTTAAAATGGTGGCCACTCAAGCACTATTGCTGCTGCTGGCACCAACAAAGCCCAGCCCCCTTCCTCCTCTAGGCAGGGCAGGGAGAAGCCAGGAGGAGGGAGGGAGGAGGAGGCACTGCCGTGAGGGAGAGGGAAAGAACACGCGTGCTGGCGATCCACGTGGCAATTCCCAGACTGTCCGCAGGCAGGATCCAGAAGGCAAATGGGCCCGATCTGGCCCACGGGCCTTAGTTTGCCTACCCATGGGCCAAATCATATAATAATAACATGGGGGAAAACATATGTCCCTTGAGTCATGAAAGGAATATCTTTTGCCTCCTTATGCTCCCACCATCCACCCCAGCCAGCATGGGCAATGGTGAGGAATGATTGGTGTTGCAGTTCAGAAGCAACCGTATGGCACATCTCCTATGTTAACTAAATTTTGGAGCTTTATTCCTGAAGTGTGCTGGTACCTTATTTAAATCCAAACCGGTTCTGCAGTTGAGAACCTGAAATGCTTTCCAGGCCAGGTGGCTAAGTTGAGCGCAGAATGAGTTTTCAAATGTGTTCCAGCCTTAGAGAGATCTCAGGTGCTCATTAATAGTCGGAAAGTGTGCGTTGAACTCAACAAGTACCTGTTGTGTTTTAATGACACCTGCATTTTGTCCTATGGAGGAAAATGTATTGGAAGCAGATGGTGAGTGTGTGTGTCTGCCTTTGCTTTGCGGCGAAAGCAGCAATGTGAAGAGAGGGAAAATATCAAGGTGAATCTTGTTGCATGAAAAATATAGTGATACAAGGGGCTCTTCCAGAAGCTCCTTGAGGCAACGGCTAGTATTTTCATTTGTTGTGATATCAGATGCCACATGCATTAACGGCACTTGTCTTGCCATGCTTGTTTGGCACACATGTCTCTAGCACTTACAGTTGTACCTCTGGTTAAGAACTTAATTCGTTCTGAAGGTCCGTTCTTAACCTGAAATTGTTCGTTCTTAACCTGAGGTACCACTTTAGCTGGGGCCTCCTGCTGCCACCGCGCCGCCACCACACGATTTCTGTTCTCATCCTGAAGCAAAGTTCTTAACCTGAGGTACTATTTCTGGGTTAGCGGAGTCTGTAACCTGAAGCGTCTGTAACCTGAAGCATCTGTAACCCGAGGTACCACTGTATCTGCATCTGTGATGGGATGATTAGCTGCTTGTGCGTAAAATCGTGGTCCCTCAGAGTTTGTGCAACTCCACAAACCTCTGTGTGTGACAGAGCTCCTCAGACATGTCTGCCCTAGTCACTTGCAGATTCCGACAGTGGTTGTTTTCGGAAGCGCTTCCAGCATAGAAGCTCCTTAACGGAAACACGTCTTCTGGACTCACGACGTGACAGCTTCCGGCGAGGAATGGGTCTCCCTATGGGAGCTTCTGACACCTCCCCGCTGTTCTCGCTGGACGTGTCCCTGAGCCCTCCCTCTTCCCTGCTAGTTCCTGCCTTAGCTGCTGCGTCTCTCTCCGCATTCATGAGACCTTCCTCCAGAGACCCATCTCTCCCCCTGCTGGTCCCTGCTTTCGCTGCTGATTCCCTCTCAGCCTCCGTGAGCCCTCTCCCCACCTGTTCCTCCGATGGCAGTTCCCTGACATCCACCTCCCCTCCAGGACCCCCTTCACCCCCGCCCATTCCCTCTCCTCTGGGCGGTGAGGAGGTAAAACCCCGAAAAGAACCCTCTTCATCTTCAGACGTCTCGAACATTTCCCTCCATCGGTCTCCGTTCCGGCTCGCTGAATCCTCCTCCTCGGAATCAGTGAACCCCTCCAACTCTTCTTCTTCGTCGGTGGTGGCAAAGTATTCCCTCCGAAACCTCGCCACTGGCTGAGGTTTACGTGGGAACCTCTGATGAAACGTTTCTATTAAAACCTCGTCATTGACATCCTCTGCCATGACCCAGGTGTTTTCCGACTCCGGTTCCCCTTCCCACGTTACCAAATACTCTACTTGATCTCCCTTCCACCTGGAGTCGAGAATCTCCGCTACATGGTAGCTGTGTTCCTTCTCCTCCATTGCTGGTCCCCAAGTGACCCTCCCTTCTCTGTCCCCTTTATACGGTGACAGCAACGACCTGTGGAAAACTGGATGCAGCTTCATGTGGTTCGGTAACCGGAGTCTGAAAGCCACTGGGTTGACCTGTTGCGTGACTTCAAATGGGCCCAGTCTTTTGGGTCTTAACTTCTTACAACCCCCTTTGAATGGTAACCCTTGGGTTGACAGCCACACCTGGTCCCCCACCCTAATGGTTTCACCTTCTCTTCTGTTTTTGTCTGCCTGCCTCTTATATTCCTCCTTGGCCCTGTCTAAGTTAAGTTGGAGCTGGCGATGGATCGCTTCCATTTCTTCTACGAACTGTTCGGCAGCTGGAACGCTCCAGTTCTCCCCTTCCCCCCCTGGGAAAGCTCGGGGATGGCACCCGTAATTAGCCAAAAAGGGGCTCATCCCCATGGACACATTCTCCGCATTGTTGTAGGCAAATTCTGCCAACGCCAGCTTCTCCACCCAATCATTCTCTCTGTCATTCACATAACACCTCAAATATTGCTGGAGGATGCCATTGGCTCTTTCCGCCTGCCCGTTGGTTTCAGGATGCCGGGCAGTCGAAAAATTGACCTCTACATGCAGTAAGCTCATGAGCTTCCTCCAGAACCTGGAAGTAAATTGTTTCCCTCAGTCTGAAACCACCCTCAAGGGGGCGCCATGCAACCTAAACACATTTTCTACAAACAATTTAGCGGTTTCTTCTGCCGTGACAGCATGTGAGCAGGCTATAAAGTGGGCCATTTTGGTTAACAGGTCTACCACAACCATGATGGCTGTTTTCCCTCTGGACCTTGGCAGATCAGTCATGAAATCTATTGCCACTGTTTCCCATGGTCTTTCAGGTGTGGGTAGTGGTTCTAATAACCCTGCCGGTGCCCGCCTCTCCCCCTTGGCTCGCTGGCATTGGTCACACCCTCTCACATACTCCTGCACATCTTCCCTGACCTTGGGCCACCAAAATTCCCTGGTAACCAGCCACATGGTTTTGTGTTGCCCAAAATGCCCTGCTGTGGGGCTATTGTGCAGTTGCTTGAGTACCTTCTCCCTCAAATCACCTTCAGGTATATATAAGGCTCCCTTGTAATACAACGCCCCGTTTCTCTCCTCAAAACCCCCGGGTTTGTCTCCCTCCCTCCTGAGACCCCTGAGTTTGTCCTGGGCGTATTCATCATGCACCGTACCCTCTACCAGTTGCCTTTGCCCCACCAATGCCGCCCCACACACCCAGCGGTCCTCTGGAATGACATGTGTTTCTTCGGGTGCTCCCTCCCCCTCCAAATATTCAGGTTTGCGTGAGAGAGCGTCCGCCCTCACGTTCTCTGGGCCTGGCACGTAACAAATCTCAAAGTTAAATTTGGAGAACTCCTGGGCCCATCTCAACTGCCGTTGGTTGAGCACTCGCGCCGTTCTCCAATACTCTAGGTTCTTATGGTCAGTGCACACTTGCACCTTATGTTGTGCACCAATTAGCAGGTGCCTCCATCTCCGGAAAGCCTCATGAATAGCAAGAAGTTCTCGGTCGTACACCGTGTAGTTCCTCTCGGATTTGTTCAGCTTTCGCGAAAAAAAGGCACACGGTCTCCACTCTGACTCCTCCTTCCCTGGCTGCAGAAGAAGCACCGCCCCTATGGCTCGGTCTGATGCGTCTGTTTCGACTCTCAGCTTTTTTTGTAAATCCACATGCAGAAGTTGTCCTTCAGAGGCGAAGGCCCTTTTTAGTTCCTCAAACGCTCGCTCCGCCTCCGCAGTCCAAACAAATTTCTTCTTACTGCTGAGACAGTCCGTTATGGGCGCCGTCATGTGGGCAAAGTTTCGGATGAACTTACGATAAAAATTCCCAAACCCTAGGAACCTCTGCACATCCTTCTTGGTTTTGGGTGTTTTCCATTCCAGCACTGCCTGGACCTTGCCGGGATCCATGGCCAATCCCTTGTCTGACAGGCGGTACCCCAGGAATTCCACCTCCTTGGTATGAAACTGACACTTCTCCAGTTTCACCCACAGCCTGTTGGCTTGCAGCCTGCTCAACACTTCTCTGACGTCTCTCACATGCTGCTCCTCATTCTCAGAATACACCAACACGTCATCTAGGAAGGCCACGCAATTCTTGTAAAGCAAAGGCCCCAGTACGTGGTTCATAAACGATTGGAAGCACGCCGAGCCTGCTTGTAAGCCAAATGGCATCACGAGATATTCAAATGCCCCCAAAGGGGTGAACATGGTGGTTTTCCATTCATCCCCTTTCCTTATACGTATCAGGTTGTACGCCCCCCTTAGGTCCAGCTTTGTAAAAATCTTTCCCTTCCGCACCCTGGTCAAAATGTCGTCAATCCTGGGCATAGGGAAAGCCACTGGTTCTGTCACTGCATTTAACCCCCTGAAGTCACACACCAGTCTCGGCTTGTCCGTGTGTTTCTTATCCACAAAAAACCCTGGGCTACCTCCCGCTGCTTTGGACTCTCTGATGAAGCCTCTCTTCAGGTTCTTGTCAATGAACTCTCTTAGCTCCTGCATTTCTCTGTCTGACATGGCATACAACTTGCCTACAGGAAGCTGTGCTCCAGGGAGCAAATTGATTTGACAGTCAAAGGGCCTATGCGGGGGTAGTTGGTCAGCTTCCTTCTCGGTGAACACGTCGCTGAGATCTGCGTATTGTGGTGGTACCTTCACCTTCTCCATTACTTCCGTCCCTGCTAGGGTGGCTTGGGCCCCTGCTGAACCCTTTCCCCCTTTGCAGTGTTCTAAGCAATGTGCTGAACCAAAGGAAACCACTCTCTGATGCCAACCCACCAGCGGATCATGTAGCGCTAGCCAGCTCATCCCCAAAATAATAGGAGCTCCTCCCAAGGTGGCCACATTAAACGCTATCAGTTCTGTGTGCCTTGCCACCCTCATTATCATTGGGACGGTCTGCAAGCTGACTTCTCCTCCCAACAGCTCCCTGCCATCGATCGTGGTCACCTGCAGGGGGTTGCTTAAAGGGATCGTCTGTATCTGGTGTTCAGCAGCAAACTCTTTGCTCATAAAATTGCAGGAGCTGCCTGAGTCCAACAGCGCCTTTATCTTTAGGGGGTGTCCATTTTGCAGCTCTAGCGACACTTCAATCACTAGAGCAGGTTGAGGAGCTTCTGGCATGGGCACTTTCACTGCTCTTCGGCCTGGCTGCTGTGCCCCGACTGTGGCAACCAGGCGTTGGCTTTTACCTGCTCCGGTTTTCCCTCCTCTCTTCCTTCAACAGCTCCCACCATCCCTTGCCATTCCTTCCTCTGGGGGCAGACTCTGGCAAAGTGACCTGGCTGTTGGCAGAGATAGCATTTCCGGGCACCTTTTCCCTCCTTCTTTCCCCCCTCACTGGGTTTTGAAACTGCGCGCGCGCGCGCTGTTCCGATTTCCATCGGCTCTGCCGGCGGGAAAGTTGTCTCTGGAATGTCAGGAATGCGGAACTCCTTCCAGCGTTCCCCCTTCCCTTCCCGCCTCTCCAAAGCTCTCGCCTCCTGACGCGCTCCTATGGTCAGCGCAGATTTAGTCAGCTGATCCATAGAATCCGCCCTAGGACCCCGGGAAAGTTCGTCTTTCACAGCCGAAGCAAGGCCTTCTTCAAAAAGCATTTGAATGGGTGCCGCCGATAAATCCCACCCCAATCTGTGAACCAGCATGGTGAACTCAGTCCAGTACTCACGGACAGATCGGCTTCCCTGCTTGCAAGCCATTAGCTGTCTGCGCACCACTCCCTCCTCAATATCGCTGGAAAACATGAGATCCATTGCACGAAAGAACTTCATGGTGTCCTTTAGGACGTCATTGTGCGTTGCCATCAGGGGTCGAACCCAGTCCCTCGCCCCCCTCTCAAGATGCCCAATCACGAAAGCCACTCGCGATTCCTCATCAGGGAATTCATCAAACTGCACATTGAGGGCATATTGCATCTCTGTCCTAAAGGCATGGTAGTCCTTGGGCTCCCCCCCAAACTTCTGCACCAATCCTGGTACCTTTCTGTTGAACTGGGTGGCTCTCCCCTTCTTGTCTGCATCCTGAGCCCTTCTCTCCTCAAGCCTCGCCGTCTGCAGCGCCAGTTGGATTTCCAACGCTCGGTACCTTTCTTCCAAGCTTGGACCCACTCCAACTCCTGCCTCTCCGGTTCCGGCTGGGTCGCTCATGATGCCTTCTCCTGCACAGGCAGCTTACAAGTCTGTCGGAATGCTGTGATGGGATGATTAGCTGCTTGTGCGTAAAATCGTGGTCCCTCAGAGTTTGTGCAACTCCACAAACCTCTGTGTGTGACAGAGCTCCTCAGACATGTCTGCCCTAGTCACTTGCAGATTCCGACAGTGGTTGTTTTCGGAAGCGCTTCCAGCATAGAAGCTCCTTAACGGAAACACGTCTTCTGGACTCACGACGTGACAGCTTCTGGCGAGGAATGGGTCTCCCTATGGGAGCTTCTGACACCTCCCCGCTGTTCTCGCTGGACGTGTCCCTGAGCCCTCCCTCTTCCCTGCTAGTTCCTGCCTTAGCTGCTGCGTCTCTCTCCGCATTCATGAGACCTTCCTCCAGAGACCCATCTCTCCCCCTGCTGGTCCCTGCTTTCGCTGCTGATTCCCTCTCAGCCTCCGTGAGCCCTCTCCCCACCTGTTCCTCCGATGGCAGTTCCCTGACAGCATCTAACTATGAAGTTTGGAGGCACCTGACCCCTAAACACACTGACCAGAAAGTAAGCCCCACTGAGGCTGGCTGATTAATTTCAAAATGTATCTACAGTCATCAGAGAAAACCCAGTTAGTGTACAGAAATAGAATATAGAGCATTTTACAATCGCAAAACAGTATTACAGCATAAAAAGCCAAAATAATTAAAAACTGCAGAAATAAATATCGTTGGACTCCAACTCTCAGCAAGCCTGGCCAATGATCAGCGATGATGGGAGTTGCAGCCCAACACATATGGAGAGCCACAGGTTCATCATCCCTGGTTTAAACTGCTGGAAGCTGTGCCACAAGGTTCTTAGATGTGTAAATAGTTCCAATAGGTCCATTAGTCCAAGAAGTACAGTGGTATCTTCATTCTCAAACTTAGTCCGTTCCGGGAGTCTGTTCAGCTCCTGAAACTATTCAAAGGCACGGCTTCTGATTGGCTGCAGGAGTTTCCTGCACTCAAGCGGAAGTGTGTTGGACGTTTGGCTTCCAAAAAACGTTTGCAAACTGGAACACTTACTTCCGGGTTTTGTTCAACAACTAAGCCATTTGGGAACCAAGGTACCACTGTACAGATCAGGTCATTTCACACTGGTATTTGCAAAGATAGGAATTCCTCAGGCATCCCTAATTTCAGAAAATATTACAATTCCCTACCTGGGGTGGATAGGGGAGAAAAACACACTTGGTGTATCTTTTTCATGGCCAAGTAGACAAATTATCTCCTCCTGCTAACACACAAATACCCTCACCAAAAGCATAAATATATAGAGCCATTCTGCTCTATACATATGCCCCATTCCACTGCTTAAACAGCATCGTGTCATCTACCCTTAATAAACTGTCGTCTGGAAAACATTTTTTAAAAAATGATATTGAACATGAAATAGTTAGATCAATTCATCACTGAGGGGCAGGAATGTGATATCAATAGCCAATGCCTCAGACTATGCCTACCTGTCAGGGAAAATAAAATGTGAATATCTGAGTGGGCCGTTGACTGGATTTTCCCTCAAATAGCAGTTGGCTTTTAAGACTTGACAGGGGGAAAGTAAAAGGCTATGAAAAAAGAAAAAGAAAAACTTTTACCTTCCTAAAATAGCAAGCAAACAAACATTTCGGAGACACACTTCTTCTTTTAGAGACAGCCAGATGTGGGTTGTTGCTGTTGTACAACAGAGCAGAACACTTTGTAATTTTCGCCTTTTATACCAGCAGGCCCCCTAATGCATTTCTTTCATGAGGCAGTGTTCGGGCATTGATTGCAGCTATCATTTGTGTTCAGAATTGCCTTCTTTCAAGTGAGAACACTTCTGGCAATTCTGAATGCACCGTGTTCTTGACTAGTGTTAACCGTGGTACTTAGGCAGGCCGACAAATCAAACCGCAGTGGCAGTCTGCTTTAGGTCTGTAGGTGCAAGTAGTGCCCAATGCTTATTTCATTTCATTGACTTATTGCAATAAACAGAGTAAGGCACAGACTGAAACGAAACACTGAATGGCATCCACGAAAACATTTTTAACATTACATTTATGAAATCTTTGGAGAAAACAAATGCAATGAAACAAACGCAGTCAGCAAGCACCTTTAATGAAGTTGTATGGTGGTGCTGTGGGTTAAACCACAGAGCCTAGGGCTTGCTGTTCAGAAGGTCAGCTATTTGAATCCCCACGACGGGGTGAGCTCCCATTGCTCGGTCCCTGCTCCTGCCAACCTAGCAGTTTGAAAGCACATCAAAGTGCAAGTAGATAAATAGGTACCGGGAAGGTACCGGGTGGCGGGAAGGTAAATGGCGTTTCTGTGCGCTTCTCTGGTTCGCCAGAAGTGGCTTAGTCATGCTGGCCACATGACCCAGAAGCTGTCTGCGGACAAATGCTGGCTCCCTCGGCCTATAGAGCGAGATGAGCGCCGCAACTCCAGAGTCATCTGTGACTGGACTTAATGATCAGGAGTCCCTTTACCTTTATCTTTTAACACAATACATTAGACTAGGGCTTGAAGAAAGGGCCATAGATTGTTTGTTGTTGCAGGATCATTCCACTTTATATAATTGATTTTACTCTTTTATTGATTTCTCTCTCTCTCCTTATGCTGTAGTTAAACATAATGGATAAACTCATTGTATTTTTAGAGATATCAGAGAATATCCCTTCCTTTCTCAATTATATTCCTCGTTAACTGGTTTGAAGTCAGTATGGTAACAGGAACTGGGGGAGGAAATTGATATAATGAAATGGAATAAACTCTGCTTCATGAAACCATTCTGTTCAGTCTTAGCATCCATTAGAGAAAGTTTCATGAAAAGGGTGAATGGCACATATTCAAAACTCAGGGAATAAGTCCTGCTGGTGGCACTACAGACCCATAGGTACATATTGACACCTATGGTGGATCTGTCCATTAGCCAGTATTTGGGTAGCTTGAATGAAAAATGGAGGATGTTGACCCATTACACAATTCTACTGGATCTCGGTACCACACAAAATACAGTCTGATGCAATATTTTGCCTGTCTAGAGAGGAATTATCCGGTTATCTCATATAATTAACTAGGAAATTATAGATAGGAATAGCAGGATTCCTTAAAGTTTCCCTATGTCCATACAATATTTTTCTCCCTGACCTTTTCAATTAGCATACTTTTTTTTTTGTTCCTAATTAAGTTATGCTTTCCCGAGACTTTTATTAGATGCCCTGCTTCTAACCTTCATGAATGCAAATTGGGATTGTTTTGTTAAAACCACGCTGAAGGTAGTTTTTATTTCAACAGCTGCCCTGTTTTCATGGTTCAGTATATATATACTTCCCACTCCCAAGCATTTTGTGCTCCAAGTAGCTAAATTGCCTATAATAAATCACACTCTTTGCAAAGTGCATTGACTTTTCTATGTTCTGACTTATTAAAAGTTAGCAATTCACTGAAATCCCCACTATTTATACATAATTGGGCTGGGATTTAATCTTCCCTGATGTAAAAGGAAATGGGTGTTTCTCATTTATTGTTGTTGTTAGTTTTAATTAACTGCTTCACAAAATTAAGCAGTGGTGGTCGATATATAAACATATCTCTGCGAGCTAATTGTAATACATCTTTAAAGGAAATAAAGATCATGGGATTCCATTCTTCAGCTCGATTCATTGGGCTATATCCAATGCTGTCCTGCTCACAGAAGGCTGTTTGACCCATTGGGGGCTTCCGTGAATAAAATGGGAAGGTGAGACCAGTGGCGTAGCGTGGGTTGTCAGCACCCGGGGCAAGGCAAGTAATTTGTGCCCCCTAACCCGTCGATTTGCGCCCCCTAACCCTAACCCCCAGATGTTGCGCCCGGTGCGGCCGGCCCCCCTGCACCCCCCACGCTACGCCACTGGGTGAGACAATTTCTCCCTTTTTCCTAGAGCTGCCCCCACATGCCACTTCCTATGCCTTTCTAGAGATTCCCCATCCTCTGAAACAATTTTTTGATTGGGTACAGGGGGTGCAGAGAGAAGGGGGAATCCACAAAACTTCCCTTTCCCTGACTTCATGGGAGCATCCGCTGGACCATAGAACATTCTGCAACTCGAATGATGGAATTGATTAAAACCCACTGTTGTTTCATTTTCCTCCGGTTGCTTGCATTTTGACCAGTTAATTGCAAAAAGGCCACTGAACAACTGCATAAACTATCACCGTATCAATACTATGTGTGTGTGGGGGGGGGGAGATTCTCCTTGGGGGTTCAGGTACAGAGGCTCACAGCAAATACCCAACCTGACAGACTTAATAATAATATTATATTATATTTATATTAAAATTTATTAGCTTTTACAGTTTAATATTCAACAGATTTATCATATAAAAAACAAAAAAGCAAAAACAAAAATTAACACAAAACTCCCCTCACCCCATGACTTCCCTCAACTTCCCTTTCTGCTTAACAATTTGCTGGTTCTGCTTAATTTTTTATCTAATTCGTCTTTTAGCTGAATGCTCTTATATTCTTTTCATTTTTATATCAGATTTTCTTCAAATTACAACTTACATTTCATTAATTTCCATATTGTTATCTCTTAACCTTTACTCTTGTGTTGTTGTTGTTGTTTTTAGTCAAACCCTTCTAGTGAGTCCATTTCTTTACAACATTTCTGTAACTACAACATGAATGGTTCCCAGTCTTTTTTAAAATCTTTATTGTCCTTGTCTCTGAGTCTTCCTGTAAGTTTCACCATTTGTGCATATTCCATGACTTTAACTTGCCATTCTTCTTTCGTTGGTATCTTATCATCTTTCCATTTGGGGCTAGTAAAATTCTAGCCGCTGTTGTAGCGTACATGAATAGCTTCTGTTCTTTTGGCAATTCCTGCCTTATAGGGCAGGAATAATAATTTATTATTTATACCCTGCCCATACGGCTGGGTTTCCCCAGCCACTCTCGGCGGCTCCCAACAGAATATTAAAAACACGATAAAACATCAGACATTAAAAACTTCTCTAAACAACCAAAGAGAAAAATGGCAAGTTTTTGATCACATTTGGATGACTGTATCTTGGCTTAATAACCTGAGATACAAATGAGACTTGCACCTTACACATGCAGCCAGTGACTTTATTCAGTAATGCATTCGTGGACAAGAGTGCAAAGAACTTTTCTATTGGGATACATGTCTATTAGGATTCACGCTATATAGGGGAAATGCACCTCATCTTAGCTGTTCATCCTCTACCCAAACACCTGCTGCCACCCCAGCACCTCACCATCTCTCATCCAGCCACATTCCTTGAAAACTCAGTGTGAGATGGTGAATAGGTGAGGCCCCATTCACTTCAAAGGCATAGTCAGGAGCAATGTGGATTAAGAGCTCAGTATTAGGAGTGATGTGACTTGGAAAACAAGGCAAGCTGCAGGGCAACAGAGCAACAATGCTGCTGCATGTATGAGAGGGATGTCATTGCTCTGAACTCCTTCATTGGAGGCTCAGGTTGTATATATGTGCAAATAAACCATATATCATAAAGGCACCCCAGTCTCTGCTGTGCCTCATTTCCCAAAACGAAACACAGACCCTGGTAAGCACCTGGAACTCCCTGGAATCTCAGATTGCTGTGGAGATTGTGGGTGGCGTATAACAGTATGTTTTTAAGCACAGAATGGAAAATCAAGTTGCACCACACACATAGCTTCAAACAACTAGATTACACCCAGGGCATCAGAAGGGGAGGTAGCGACAGTTTGAATGCAGGTCAAAAACATTCCACACTTTTAATTCTCCACTGACATTGTGCTCTGAAAAGAGATTACTAAATACCTATGTGTGAAATTATGAGAAAATATTAGTACGGTATGTGACATTTGCCAGGAACGCTCATGTCCCAGAAGGAAAAACCCTTAGTTGCTCTTCATCAAGTACATTTCATGTCTGATCTGTTAATTTGTCTGTCTTTGCTCTGAACTGACACAATTCCCCTTCATGTGCTACAGAGGTACCTGAAATATAAATTAAATCATGGCCCCTGCAGAATGCTTCATACATATTGCACAGTTACCAGACTGCGTGTGAGGTGAGATCACAGGGATGGTTTCATCATCCTGCTCTTTAAAATGTCATATTTAAGCCTCTTGTTGTGACTGACATTGGGACCCTAATGGAAATTCAGCGAATGAACGGTGTTGCTTATTTCTTCCAAACAGATTCTAAGTAGGCAGGGAAATGGATTCTCTGGGCACGCAAAAGGGGAATCCCTCAGTGGCTTCTCAAGTGTCTAACACTGCTCCATCTCTTACAGAACAATCAAAAAGCACATTTGTGCTGGGTTAGGAAGTGGGGGTTGGATTGGGACCAGTCTCTGCCTGTGGGCTCACACCAGCATCACTTTGCTGAAGTCACTTTGCCCTTCCACCTGCCAAGTGGGCAGAAACCTGCGAGAGAGGACATTCCTGGGACAGAGAGGGGCTAAGCTGTCCCAGGATCCATTGGGTCCCAAGCCAGTCACATGACAGCATCGGGCCCAATCACTGTGCCAGACCCAGGGTGGCAGAGCAATCTGCCTGCCCCCCACTTTCAGCCCTGGGCAGCATGCTCAGCAGGGCTGTGGAGTCACTGGTGGATGTGCTGCTCCATCAAACCACACTTCATAACGCATGCCATTTCATCTAAAAATGTGCCAACTCTGATACACAAAATCTGACTTTAAAAAACCAAAACCAATATAGATATTTATTGGGCCTCCCCAAATCAGATGCCCCCAAAGTGCCCACATCTCAGCTTACATCATAAACTTCAAGGCTGAAACCAAGGTGACTTGTTGTGTAAACATGTGGCTTTGCACATGAAATATGGGCAAATACGCAGTGTGATTCTACAAATGCCTATTCACTGAGTTCTGGCTGCAGCTCTCTGAGCCTGTTGACGTTTCTGAGCACTTTTCAAAGGCAGCCCCACATGGAGCCTCTTGGGGAAAGGGAGAGGGGAATCTGAGTTGTTCTTCAGGCACAGATGAGCCCTCCACTATCGCTGGCCATTGACCATGCTGGCTGAGCTACTGGGACTTGGAATCCAACAACATTCCCCATTCCAGTCTTAAGGGAACAGCGTACAACAAATTCCCTGTGCCTGAACACACACCTGTTTCACCATTGCCAGACAGGTTGCAGAAAGATGCATTTTATTGGGCACCCTTTGGATTGCATTCAGTCTGGAAGGTCATAAGTTGCTGGGGGCCTAAATTGCATGCATTGGGACTCAGAAGTGGCATCAGGTAAAGGCTTCAAGGTCAAGTACTGGGGAACCGAGGCTCAAATTAAGCCCCGCTGCTGACTGACAATCCTGCAGTTGAGCTGTTCTCAGCACGATGGGGGGAGTCAGGTAGAAAAAGAATACTAATAGAGGCCTTCTTCAAAGCAGCGGGTTGTTCTTTTCCATTTTCTTTTTCTTTTGCCGAATACACTTTCTACATTTGTTACCCCTGCGCCTCATGGGCTTGTAGTTCCTAATCCATCACCAAGTTTTCTGAATTAGCAAGCAGCAATTATGCATGCTTTATTTGCTGGGTGTAAAAATGAATTCTTAACCTTTCAACTTGTGAGCAGAGGCTTTCCATTCAAAGGAGAGATTTGCCATATTATTAGCATTCTAGAGAAGGCGGCTGCTTGAGAACGGATGTGAAGACATTTCCTCTGTTTTACACATTTCTCCACATTTGAGAAACTAGTGTGGGAGCCAACAAAGGGAATCTAAACTGTAATGATAAATCTCCCCAATATTTTAAGCATTTAAGTTACTTCATGTCTCCATTTTGATTCATGTCCAGAGGCAGATTCTAAAAGGCCCTGGAAGTTCAAATAGTTCTTATCTATATGTTTTAAATGTCAAATGATTCTCGGCTACAGTAAAATTCATGAAGGAGCAATAGCGCCACCCAGTGACTGTTTACATAGACAATTATGTCAGAGTAAATCCTGCGAGTTACGTTTACAATGGCTGTTGGATTTTGTTGCAAACATATATGAGGAGGAGTCACGGCAAACCGCCATGCTTTGAAAAAATGCATAAGGTGTGTTGCAGAAATAGGTGGGGGGGGCAAAATGGAAGCTGGTTTGAGGGAAAGCGCATCAAACAGGAGTATTTCTCAAGAAGATATGGGATACCTACAGATTGCGGCTAACTCAGCTGCAAGCACCGGCAGTGGGAGCACTCTGGAGCCAGAGTAAGTGGTAATGTGCACAGGGGTTTTTTTCAGCTGAAACTCACAGGTGGGGTCCATTACCATTACAGTGGTACCTCAGGTTAAGAACTTAATTCGTTCTGGAGGTCCGTTCTTAACCTGGAACTGTTCTTAACCTGAGGTACCACTTTAGTTAATGGGGCCTTCCGCTGCTGTCGCGCAGCCGCCGCACAATTTCCTGATTAAAGTTCTTAACCTGAGGTACTATTTCTGGGTTAGGGGAGTTTGTAACCTGAAGCGTCTGTAACCCGAGTTACCACTGTATAAGAGAACAAGGAAGGCATTCAGGATGAGTTCTGGTACCTCTTTTTCTAGAAAAATAGCAGTGCACACAGCCAAAGAGTCAAGACCCTAGCACAGAGCTTTCCAAACTTTTCATGTTGGTGACACACTTTTTATATGTGCATCATTTCGCGACACAATTCAGTTTTACTAGCAAACCAGGAGTAGTGAGGGGAGTGTTTGCGTGACACACCTACACACTGCAGCCAACACACTAAACTGTCGCAACACACAGTTTGGAAAACTCTGCTGCTCTAGCACATACAACATAACAATGCACAGAAAGCCACAGCAAATAACCAGCACAGAAGGCCATATTTAAGGTAGCTGTGAGTTTGTTTCCCTTGCATGTCTGTTAGATATTTTTTTTAAGGGTTTGATGTCAGATTTTGTTTTTGAAATGTTTTAAAAGTATTTGGTACATGCTGCCCAGAAAACTGTATATTATGGGGTGGCATACAAATGCCATTATTAATCATCATCATCATGATTTTCAGGCAGACCGCAGTAGAAGGCAGATTACTGGATTGGATCAGAATTGTTTGAGGTGAGGCAAGAAATAACGATTCTGTTACCTGCAAGACTAGATGATTGATGCATCATAAATGACAAACCTGTGTGTTTTTGGAGGCAGGAAAGGCTTAAAGGGGAAAAGATAAAGCCTGGTTCTATGACAGATCATTGGCCAGTTGGTCTGTACCAACCCATACCTATGGACTGCTGGAATGTTTGAAGAGAATGCTGGATTAGCTAAACCTTAATCTGATCCACCAAAGCCATCATCATCATTATTATTATTATTATTATTATTATTATTATTATTATTATTATTATTGTTATTTTAAGCAAGATTGCATACTCAATATAACTTTGCAGTTGCCAGAAGCGACACATAGCGACGCCTTCCCTATGTAATGCACCAGGAGGACTTTGGGCATCACATGGCAGGACAGATGCTCAAATAAAGATGTGTTCTCCCAAGGCCATATCCTGTTTGCACTTCTGTCTCAGCAATGGATGCTGGCTTGGTCATGGAAGATGGCAGAATCCCCAAGGATGGGCTCTGTGAGCAGCTTGCTTCAAGCGCCAGGCCTGTTGGCAGACCAACTCTGCGTTACAAAGACGTCTGCAAATGTAACACGAAGGCTGGAGACTTTAACCCCAACCATATGGAAATCCCTTGCAAACGATCACAGTGGTTGGAGGTAGACAGTCAAGTAATTGTATCCATAGCAGTGACCACAGGAGGAACGACTGCTGTAGGTAATTAAGTGTAGGTAATTAAAAAGGAGGATTTATTGCAAAAACAAAAAGATAGCTCCAGACGGCTCTGACAAAGCCTCCGGCATCACTACTCAAGATGACCCTTCTGAAGACTACTTCCGGCATCGCCAGAAGACATTGAACTTACAATCCTTACGTCTCATTTTGCTTCATATCTAGCAGCTCTCCCATTAGCCAATTCTTTGGACTTAGTGGATCAGCTCTAACCTCTTCCTTTTATGAGAGGCTGTCTCTGAATCTATTCGTTCCTATTTGTGCTTCCGGCAAGCTTTGGCTGTGTTCTAGCCTGCTCTCAGCTACTGCCTCATCAGCCTGTCCATCAAGGTCAGGAAGAGCCAAAGTCTGCAGCGGCTGGCTCTCCTCTGCCTGACTCACATCAAAGCCTCTCTGTTACTGGCGGCTTTCTGCACTTGGCTGCAAACCTTCGCTTGGAGCTGGTTCATTCCTGACAGCCATGGTGCAGCTGTATTGGCAAAAGCGGATGCCTTCACCTACCCCACCTGCAACAAACCATGTCTCTCCCACATTGGTCTCTACAGCCACTGCCATAGCTGCAACCTTCTAACAGTTTGACTTCACCTGCAAAGGAGCACTCTTCCATTTCCTCCTGAGAAAAGATGGGTGTCAACAACAATGGCTAGCCAAGGGGTGAGAAGCCTATGACCCTCTGGGTGTTGATGGACTATAACACCTATATAGCCTGATCATTGGTCAGGCTGGCTAGGGCTGATGAGATCTGGACTCCAGTAACTTATGAAAGCCCACAGGTTTCCCACTCCTGAGTTAAAGAGACCCTGAGGATGCATCTTGTGTCATACATTGTAAGCATGCTTGCTGCCAGGGAGTGGACTGAACAGCAGGGCTGGGAAGTCTCCCCTCGGTCCATTTGGCTCCTCTCGGAAGAGGAGGGGGAGGGAGAAGGTTCACCTCTCCCCCTTGTCTCCAGCAGTTTCAGGAGGAAAAGGCGACAGGGCTGATTTACAGCCGAGTGAAGAAATGCCTAGTTACGAGATAGTGGAGAAAGAGGGGGAAGTGAGAGAGCAGCCAGCAGAGACCTCCCTGGAGAGTCTGGGAGATCCGCCTTCTCCAAGAGCTTGTCGGTCCCTCCGCATTCAAAAACAGAGTCCTGGGACTTCCCGTAGGTACTCAGGATATTGTTGGGGGCAGAAGAGGAGGGACTCAGAGTAGCCAATGTCTCCTTTGCATGGAGACATGGATTCTTTGTCTTGCAACCAGATGACTGAATAATAATTAAAAAAAAACCCAGAAAATACGAACTGCTTCTTCTTGCCTCTGATGCTTCAGGGGGAGGAGGGGGTCCTCCACGCCTGACACCTGCAGACTATGGAGATTCTTGTTTCATTTTGTTTTTCTTTTAAAAGGTAGGCAAGTCAAAAGTGAAGCCTGCTTACCCCAGCATAAACATGATCAATGGCAGAGTGCTGCCCTGATGGAGCTCAGCTGGTCCACTTTTTACAGCACGACTCATCTCCCCCGCTCTAAATGCTAGCAATGTGAAGAAGTGTAAAAGCCTCCTGCGTTTTTACCATTGATTGAAACCATTGATTAAAAGAGATGGCGCAGGCTGTAAAGAACCCTTCTGAAAATATGTTTGCGTGACCATGAGAAGAAGCATTCCGTAAGCCCAACATAGTCTTATACGCGAAGACATTTGGTCCATTTATCCCAGTACTGCCTGTGCATTGATCAAACTCGGATCTTTCCCAGCCATGCTACTTTCAACCGATGAGGTTAGGGAGTGAATGTAGGTCAAGCTGCATAGGAAGCATGTGTTCTGACATTAAGGTCACATCTATACCATACCAAGGGACTCTTATACCACTTTAACAGTCATTAAAGGTACCCCTGCCCGACAGGGCCAGTTGTGTCTGACTCTAGGGTTGCG
Source organism: Podarcis bocagei (assembly GCF_964188305.1). Classification (NCBI taxonomy): domain Eukaryota; kingdom Metazoa; phylum Chordata; class Lepidosauria; order Squamata; family Lacertidae; genus Podarcis; species Podarcis bocagei. Next base: position 63,328,846 of record NC_138128.1, read on the forward strand.
CGCTCATCTCGCTCAAGAGGCCGGGAGCCGGCGCTGTCCGAAGACACTTCCGGGTCATGTGGCCAGCGTGACGAAGCTGCATCTGGTGAGCCAGCACCAGTGCAGCACACGGAAACGCCGTTTACCTTCCCGCTATAAAGCGGTCCCTATTTATCTACTTGCACTTAGGGGTGCTTTCGAACTGCTAGGTTGGCAGGAGCTGGGACCGAACGACGGGAGCTCACCCCGCCGCGGGGATTCGAACCGCCGACCTTACGATCAGCAAGTCCTAGGCACTGAGGTTTTACCCACAGCACCACCTGCGTCCCTTTAACAGTCATTACGTCTCCCCAAAAATCCTGGGAAGCATAGTTTGTGGAAGGTTCTGACCTCACAGACCTACAGTTGTCAAGCCTTCTTAACAAATCACAGTTCCCAGAATCCTTTGTGGCTGCTAAAGTGGGATAAGAGCTCTATAAATGTATAATGTAGGTGTGACCTTTAAACAATGGGCTGTTTCTGAAAGATCAGACGTGGTCGCTTCCAGGTGATCTGTTTATTGTGCATTCCTCCTATTTTTTGTGGGGAGATTAGATTATTGTGCCAATTCTTTACTGATGAGTTATTTGCTTGTGGGGAGGTTAGCTGATGCTGCAGCAAGGAAATGTTACCCCACAATTTCTATGGCATTTCCCCCATCACTTTCATTCTTGCAAAATGTCCAATCTTTCAGGTTTGTACAGAAGAACTCTGAATCAACTTCAATTGTGCATCCTGAATTAGAGACAGTCCGGAAGCACAATTTAGGCGCCCACAGCTGTAATACCTGGAAGATAAATGAACCAATCAAGCTGGATTAATTCATTTCAAGAAAGGTTATTGGAAAGGCAGCAACTGCTTAATGGTTATTCATACAGTTTAATCTAACCATTCACTACAGCAAAGGGGCTTTGTGTGCTAATGGGAGGTTTGGTGTCAATGTGAAATTAGGTTCATCTGAAGGCAATGTTACAGCACTGCTTGCAATTTTCCATTCAGAAATTAGGTTTATCAACATGGTTAATAGCCTTAGTCCTGTGCTACAGATTCCATCATAGCTGGCCATTGTCCAGGCTTGCTGGGGTAGATCGGAGCTAGAGTTCAGTTATGTCTGGAAGGCACAACATTGGCAATCCCGACCAAATCTGATGAAGCGTTCTAGAGAACTCAAAAGCTTGTGCATTATTTGGTTTGACATGGTTGGCATAATAAAATGTATTGCCCTCATATGAATGTTGAGATATATCTTATGGGCCCTGACATCTACCTTCTGTTTTTGAGGTAGGAGAGGAATCACCAGGGCCAAGAGGATGACAGCATGATTAACATGGAGGGTCAAAGATGCTATTAGAGACAAGAAGGCTTGCTTTAGAAAATGGAAGCCTTGTGCATATGAAGAGAATGAAAAAGAACACAAACTGTTGAAGAAGCAGCATGGCTTCTGCAATAGCAAATTCTGTCTCATTAATCTAGAGGGTTTTTTCAACGAGTATATAGAAAGAGATGATCGCATCAACATTGTGTACTTGGACTTTCAAAAAGTACCACATCAAATACTCTTGAGTAAGTTTAGCAGCCAGGGAATATGATGAGTACAGGCAATGACTGATTTAGGTGAATCCGAATGACATGCAATTGTGCACACGTGCATGACGTCAAACCTAGAAGTAGCCCCAAAATGTCATAAAAGCGTCACAAAAAGGGGCAGAACGGAGTTGAATGGACTTATGCATGCTCCACTGATGCACACAGGGGTCCAGAATGTAACACCTGTGCAAAACGAGGATTGCCTGTAGTTCACTTGTGGAGCATTAAATGATT